>NC_092712.1:57798145-59043460 GCF_047496885.1 Scyliorhinus torazame | reverse complement strand
GGTGCCAACCTATCCTTGAATTTGTTATAATATTCCACCGGAAACCCATCCGGCCCTGCCACCTTCCCCGACTGCATCCTCCCAATCGCATCCTTTACCTCCTGCTCCACTATTGCTCCTTCTAATGTAGCCCTGTCCCCCTCCCCTAGCCTCGGGTACTCCAACCCATCTAGAAATCCCTGCATCTCACGGTCTCCCCCGGGTGGCTGTGACTTGTACAACCTCTCATAAAACTCCTCAAAAACCTTGTTAATCAGCACTGGAGCCACCACCAACTTCCCTGCCCTATCCCTCACCTAAAGAATTTCCCTTGCCGCTGCCTCCCTCCGGAGCTGACCTGCTAACATATGCCCCTGCTTATTCCTGTTCATAAACTGCACCCCTTGCTCGGCTCAGTTGGCGCACCGCCTTCCTGGTGGACAGTCGGTCGAAGCTCGCCTGTAGTTCCTTCCTCTTTTCCAGCTTCGCCGGGTCCCCATCCTCTGCATACCTCCTATCTACCTCCAACATCTCATCTATTACCCTCTGCCGCTCCAACCTCTCCTCTTTGTCCACCCTGGCCTTAAACAAAATTACTTCACCCCTCACCACCGCCTTTAGAACCTCCCAGACGACTGCCTTCGACACCTCACCCGTACAATTGAAACCTACATATTCCTTAATTACCTTTTCAATTTACTCACAGAACACTTGGTTCCCCAAAAGCCTCACATCCAGTTTCCACTCCGGTCTCTGCGCTACCCCCTTCTCCAGCACCATATCCACCCAATGTGGAGCGTGATCTGACACTGCAATTGCAGAGTATTCCGACCCCTTGACTCCAGCCAGCAAAGCCATCCCCACCACAAAAAAGTCGATCCGCGAGTATACCTTATGGACCGCTGAGAAAAACGAGTACTCCCGTTCCCTTGGGTGCAGGAACCTCCAAGGGTCCACCCCCCCCATTTTCACCATTAGCCCAGCCAGCGCCTTCGCCCCTCCTGATGGGACCAGCAAGCGCGGCCGTGATCTGTTCAACCTTGGCTCCTGCACCAAGTTCCAGTCCCCCCCCCACAATCAGCTCATGCGTGTCCAAGTCGGGAATGGCCCCAAACACCTTCCTCGCAAATCCCACATCATCCCAATTGGGACCGCATACACTTAACAGCGCCACTAATCTCCCCTCCAGTGCCCCTGCCACAATCACATATCTACCCCCCTGATCTGCCACCACCTTCTCCATCTGGAAGCGTACCCTTTTGCTGACCAACACCGCTACCCCTCGAGCCCTTCCATCAAATCCGGAATGAAACACTTGGCTAACCCAGCCCTTTTTAAGTCTCACCTGGTCCTTCACCCTCAAGTGAGTCTCCTGCAGCATTGCTACATCGGCATTCAAACTTTTAAGATGCGCAACCACCCTTGACCTCTTGACCGGACCTCCTAGCCCTCTCACATTCCACGTGACTATCCTTACTGGGGGTCCCTCACCCTCCCCCCCCCTCCCTCCACCCCCCCCCCTCCCTCACCCCCCCCTCCTCCCCCTCACCCCCCCCCTCCTCCCCCTCAACCCCCCCTCCCTCACCCCCCTCACCCCCCCCTCCTCACCCCCCCCTCACCCCCCCCTCCTCACCCCCCCCTCACCCCCCCCCCTCCCCTCACCCCCCCCCTCCCCTCCCCCTCACCCCCCTCACCCCCCCCCTCCCCCCCCCTCACCCCCCCTCACCCCCTCACTCCTCCCCTCACTCCTCCCCTCCTCACTCCTCCCCTCACCCCCTCCTCCCCCCCTCACTCCTCCCCTCACCCCCTCCTCCCCCCTCACTCCTCCCCCTCCCCCCCTCCTCCCCCCCCCTCACCCCCTCCTCCCCCCTCACTCCTCCCCCTCCCCCCCCCCTCACCCCCTCCTCCCCCCTCACTCCTCCCCCTCCCCCCTCCTCCCCCCCCTCACCCCCTCCTCCCCCCCTCCCCTCACCCCCTCCTCCCCCTCCCCCCTCACCCCCCCCTCACCCTCACCCCCCCCTCACCCTCACCCCCCCCTCACCCCCCCCTCCCCCTCACCCCCCCCTCCCTCCCTCACCCCCCCCCCACCCCCACCCCACCGCCCTACTCCCCGCACCTCAACATCGTCCCACTCCCCGCACCTCAACATCTCCCCACTCCCAGCACCTCAACATCGTCCCACACCTTGACATCTTGCCACTCCCTGCACCTTGACATCTCGCCACTCCCCGCACCTTGACATCTCCCCACTCCCCGCACCTTGACATCTCCCCACTCCCCGCACCTTGACATCGCCCCACTCCCCGCACCTTGACATCGCCCCACTCCCCGCACCTTGACATCGCCCCACTCCCCGCACATTGACATCGCCCCACTCCCCGCACATTGACATCGCCCCACTCCCCGCACATTGACATCGCCCCACTCCCCGCACATTGACATTGCCCCACTCCCCACACCTTGACATTTCCCCACACCTTGACATCTTCCCACTCCCGCACCTTGACATCTCCCCACTCCTTGACATCTCGCCACACCTTGACATCTCCCCACTCCCCGCACCTTGACATCGCCCCACTCCCCGCACCATGACATTGCCCCACTCCCCACACCTTGACATTTCCCCACACCTTGACATCTTCCCACTCCCGCACCTTGACATCTCTCCACAGATTGACATCTCGCCACAGATTGACATCTCCACACATGCCGCCCCCCCCCCCCCCATCCCATCCCCCATCCCCCCATCGCAACCATGAGATCTTTTGGGCAGGTATTGTCGCTGGATTGTTAATCCAGAGATCTGGAAACCCAGGTTCGAATCCCACCATGGGAGGTGGCGAAATTTGAAATCAATAGAAATCTGAATTAAATGTCTAATGATGACCATGAAACCATTGTCGATTGTCGTAAAATCCCATCTGGTTCACTAACTTTCTATAGAGAAGGAAACCATGCCCAAACTCTTGCATTCAAAAATCCCTTCTCGGTCATCAACCTTTTACTACTTTTTTAAATTGTAAATGTAGAGTACCGAATTTTTTTTTTCAATTAAGGGGCAATTTAGCGTGGCCAATCCACCCAACCTGCACAGCTTTGGGTTGTCAGGGTGAAACCCACACAGACACGGGGAGAATGTGCAAACTCCACACTGACAGTGACCCAGGGCCGGGATCGAACCTGGGACCTCAGCGTTGTAGGCAGCAGTGCTAACCACTGCGCTATCGTGCCTCCTTTTTACCACATACAATTGATAGACCTAAAAGACTTTTGTATTTCCTATTATGTTAGATACAAGTCTCTTCTCATACTATCCTTGCTTCTCGAATTTGTGCTTTCGATCCACCTCTGACCCTTCAATATTGTCCCTGATTCTCAATTGTATTATCCACCTGAAATCTGTCATCGGCAGCCCTTTCCTCCCTCAACTTACTCTCTGTTTCTGTTGACATCCAGGGAGTTCTAGACAGGTTTACCTGTTATCGTTGTTTTCCCCTGCCTGCTATGCCAAAGATCTCTGGAGCCCCTTCTTTCCCTGGAGCTCCACGATTCCTTCGGACCTCCCTATCTGGGATGGGTATTCTTTATTCCCAGTCTGGAAAAAGGGAGAGAGCCCGGCACCTTTCCAAATGGAGACGGACATAAGGTCGGGGGACATATTAGTGCAGCGAATGTTCCATCCCAAGGGGCCTTCTCACCCTCATCGCTAAATTCAGGAGATGGAGGACGGGTCGTGTGGGATTGAGAGACTCCGAGGCACCAGCGGCTGCCGAGGGCGAGATTAGGATTCCAGTCGGTGACATTCCTCAATCTCACCGAGTGAGAAGTGGCGGCCGCGCTGCCCTGAGTTTATTTCTGGACTGTCGCCGTCGCTGCTTTTTCCCCGCTGGAGTGAGTTGTTTATTTTACCTTGCTGGGCTTCATGCTGCGAGCCGGGGGCAGGCGTTACTACGGCGCTCTCGCGGGTCGCTGGTTACCAAGCAGCCGCCATCTTGACGTTTCAGAGATAAACGTTCGAGGCAGCGCATGCGCCGGGGTGGGTTGAGCAACCATGGGAACTGCGGCGGCTCGATTGTGAAACCATGGCAACTGCCCCGCGCGCTAATTCGCGCTCCGCCCCCTGGCTCCAGCGAATCCCATTGCGGGCTGCATGAGCGTCAGCTCTGTGGGCCTGGCATTGCCATTCGAGCCCTCCAGGGGTTTGTGTCTGAGCTGAGAGCCGGATTGAAATTGCAAAATTATATTGAATATAATCAAAATGTGGCACTAAACTTTCATCACGACATCCAACTTTATATAGAATCACTACAGTGCCCATCGAGTCTTCATCGACCCTCCGAAAGAGCACCCTACCTATGACACCCCACCCTTTGGACACAAAGGAGCAATTTAACACAGGCAATCCACCTAACCTGTATGTGTATAAACTGCATGTAAACACACACTATACAAAATAAAGACGATAGGTGGATTTGCCATGATAAATTGCCCCTTCGTGTCCAGGGGTCTACAGGTTAGGTTATGGTGGTTACGGGGACTAATTGTGGTCTATGGGTCAGGAAGTTGAGGATCCAGTTGCAGAGGGAGGAGCCAAATCCTAGGTTTTGGAGTTAGTAATCCACTGAAGACAAGAACAGTTCGGACCAATATTCTTATTTCCCAGTTTTTACTGGTGTAAAGGATACAAACAAACACAAAGCACAACCTAGATGGTCTCCTCCTGTGCTTTAACAATTCTACAGATGTGAACATTAAGTACAATGAATAATCTGTGTAACAATAAACATTGTACATATTAACTAACACATGTACGTTAGAGACAGCACATAACCTACACATGCACATTCTGTACAACAGGAAGTGTACAAATGTACCTTCATATGGATGAAATTATATATTTGCACAGGCTATAACCAACAGGCTTAATCATAGAATTTACAGTGCAGAAGGAGGCCATTCGGTCCATCGGGTCTGCACTGGCCTTGGAAAAAGCACCCTATGCCTCCACCCTATCACCGTAACCCAGTAACCCCACGAAACCTTTTGGAACCTAGGGCAATTTAGCATGGCCAATCCACCTAACCTGCACATCTTTGGACTTTGGGAGGAAACTGGAACCCCTGGAGGAAACCCACACAGACACGGGAAGAAAGTCACCCGAGGCCAGAATTGAACCTGGGACCCAGAAGCTGTGAGGCAGCAGTGCTTGTCACCGTGCCGCCCAGGCATATGTACAGGTAAAATAATTCATAATCTGTTGGCAAAAATATTGACCGTTGAGGCTCAAAGTGATCTACTGCTCCCCAGTCCTGACTGTGAAGTGCTGCCAGTACTATCTGCCAAGGCAGTTCAATATCACATCGATCTACATCCCTGTCACGATATTCAAACACACATCACAACACACACATCATGATAGACAGACCAACAGACCAATTAGAACACATAACATGACAGCCAATCACAGACAAGAGCAGACACAGTAAAAGACAAGAAACACGACACCTGGGTGGCCAGTCCATCTGGAGACAGGACAAGGCCAGGACCTCATTAACAAGACACTCATACCGTCACCACGTGCTGAGTACCAAGACAGATGTGTAAATAACTAGTTGGAATAAAACTGCGTTGTACCAATCGCAACCGTGTTGGTTCGTCTGTACCTCAGAGCACCCAACACCACAATCCCAACCTAGGGGGCAGTGGAGAAGGCGCTTGACGAACTGTACTCCGCCAAAAATAACAATGAAACAGAACACCCAGAGGCCTTGTTCTTCGTGGCCAGGGACTTCAACCAGGCCAACCACAAGACCATACTGCCAAAATTTCACCAACACATCTCCTGTCCCACCAGGGGCGCCAACACTCTCAACCACTGCTACACAAAAATCAAGGGCGCCTACCGATCCATCTGCCGACCACACTTTGAAAAATCAGACCATAAGACGGTGCACCTTCTCCTGCATACCAGCAGAAACGTAAGCGGGAGGGTCCGGTTAAGAAGGTTGTGCAGTGCTGGTCCGAGGAAACAGAAGAACCCCTACGTGACTGCTTGGAGTCAGTGGACTGGTCCATATTTAATAACTGAGCGACCAACATAAATGGGTATGCCACTTCTGTCACAGATTTCAATCCCTTCTTCACAGAGACCCTAGGCCAGTGTCAGTTAGTACTGGCCTCCACAAACAGGGACCAGGCGTACTGGCACTTGGGGGTGGGGTCTCGCAGGGGATCGGGGGCACCTGGGAGCCTAGGCTCTGGGCAGGATGATACCCTGGCACCCCTGATGCCACCCGAGCACCCTGCCGCTGCAATCCGAGTGTCACCTTGACATTGCCAGGGTGCCCAGTTAGCACTGCAAGGCTGTAAGGGGCAAGGTGCCCACAGGGCATTTTACCCACATGGAGGATTGGTCATGGGTGTGCCCTGCCCTGATTAGGTGAGTTGGGAGGGGCGTAATGACCTCCAATTGGCATTATTGGTTGGCCAATTGGAGTATGAGCTCCCTCAATGATAGCTCATTGAGGGGACTCATATAAGCACCTGTGTAGGCTTTGTGAGGCAGTCTTAAGTTGACTGGAATGCTAGCAGCACTGTTTGGAGCTGCTCGTGGGTATAGTTATTGCAAATAAATACTGGAGTAGTGACGGTACCCCTGCCTCCTGTGGATTATTACAGCCGCCATGCACGCGGTGGATGAAACCATTCCCTTCCAGGTAGAAAGCGACGCATCAGACGGCTGCTACACTCAACCAGGCAGGCAGAGCAGTAGCGTTCTTCTCCCGAACCTTCACCGCCTCGGAAATTCGATACTCTGCAGTCGAGAAGGAGGCACAAGCCATAGTGGAGACCGTGCTACACTGGAGGCACTACCTAGCCGGTAGGAGGTTCGCTCTCGTCACTGACCAACGGTCGGTTGCCTTTATGTTCGATAACGCACAACGGGGCAAAATAAAGAATGATAAAAATCTGAGGTGGAGAATCTAACTCTCCACCTTCACGTATGATATTACTTATTGTCCGGGGAAGCTCAATGAGTCCCCAGATGCCATGTCCCGCTGCACGTGCGCCACGCACAAAAAGACCGCCTGAGGGCCATCCACGGTGACATCTGCCATCCGGGGGTCACCCGGCTTGCCCATTTCATCAAGTCCCGCAACCTACCTTACTCCACCGAGGAGGTCAAGGCCATGACCAAGGCTTGCCAGATCTGCGCAGAGTGCAAACCGCACTTCTACAGACCAGACAGGGCCCGCCTGGTCAAGGCCTCTGGGCGCTTTGAGCGACTAAGTGTGGACTTCAAAGGGCCCATCCTGTCCACCAACCGCAACATTTATTTCCTCACTGTCATTGATGAATTCTCCCGCTTCACCTTCGCTTCCACCTGCCCTGATATGACCTCGGCCTCCATAATCAAGGTACTGCACAGCATCTTCACGCTGTTTGGTTTCCCTGCTGATATCCACAGCGACCGGGGTACATCGTTCATGAGCGATGAGCTGCGTCGATATCTGCTCAACAAGGGCATCGCCTCGAGCAGAACGACCAGCTATAACCCGCGGGGAAACGGGCAGCTGGAGAGGGAGAACGCGACAGTTTGGAAGGCTGTCCTTCTAGCCCTATGGTCAAGAGGTCTCCCAACTGCCCGCTGGCAGGAGGTTCTACCCGATGCCCTACACTCCATTAGGTCGCTCCTCTGTACAGCCACGAACGAGACCCCTCACAACCGTTTGTTTGTCTTCCCCAGGAAGTCCACCTCTGGGGTCTCGCTTCCACGTTGGCTGACGACTCCGGGACCAGTTCTACTCCGGAGGTACGTGAGGAGCCATAAGACAGATCCGCTGGTCGAGAGGGTCCATCTACTACAAGCAAACCCTCAATACGCCTACGTCAAGCACCCCGACGGCAGGCAGGACACCGTTTCCCTGCGAGACCTGGCACCCGCTGGCGCGCCCACCGACAGCCCCCCTTCTACCGACACTCCCCTCCCCACACCGGCTGTCGACTCCGACAGCGCCCCCCCCCCCCCCCCATAGAGCCCCCCTCCCCCCCCCCCCCCCCCCCCCCAGCTGGCACCGGCACCAATCACCCTAGTCACCCCGGATACCCCCCCTGCTCCAACGCAGGCAAAGGCTCAGACAACCATGTCCCCGGATATACCACCACCAAGGACGACCGTATCCACTGCACCACCACCGGAGCTCAGACCACCCAAAAGACTGAACATGTAATTCCACTTCACCCCCGATGGACTATGCGTTTTTTTTTAAACAGGGGGTGAATGTAATGAATGATATCTGTATACACATGTACCTTTAATGCGTAGGCCCCTTTAAGACTGGGTTTGGAACCCTGGGGGACTCCGCCTCTGGCTCCGCACCCAGGGAACTGTATATAAGGTTATGTTCAGTGGGCAGCGTGCAGTGAGCACACTTCTCGGCAGCTGTCTGGTTCTCTGGTAATTAAAGCCTTTGAATTATCAATCTTCTCTCCTGAGTCGTAATTGAGGGTATCTCATGGCTGCAGCTCGGCGAGCCCACACATTTATACTCCGCCTACTGGCGGAGCCAGCAGGCAGGGATCTACCCCCATACCTGTTGTACAGGGGCCTTACCGTAATACCCCTCGTATGTGGTATATACAATACAACAGTGGTGACTACCACAGGAGGTGTCAGGGTGTCACGTTGGGAGGTCTCGAGATTGGGGTGCCATCTGATCTCTTCCTGCACTGACGAACAGAAATGAGACTAAGTGTGGACTCGGCGGGGCATTCTCTGCTGTGGCCCCAAAATAAAACAGAGACCTGTTCGTTAGCAGGGTCTTTCTCGGTGTTTCCAGCACCGGGAAATACCCGGCTAAACATTCTCGGCACTGGAATCTGTTTCATTTCCATTAAATCGCGCCTGTTGTTGATAATCATACTTCAAGCTTTGAAAGATCAGGGGCGGGATTCTCTGGTCTGACAGGCGTGGCATGGTGCTCCTGCCGGCTGCGAGATTCTCCGTTCCAGCAGCCGGTCAGTGGGGTTCCCCATTGTGGCCACCCCATGTCGTCGGGAAATCCACGGGCGTGGGTGCGCTGCCAGTGGAACAGAGAATCCTGCCGACGGAGAATTCCGCTGCGGAACTCTTTCTATTTACTATCGCTATGCTGCCTTGTACAATAGAAGGTCCCAGATTGAACTTGTCCTGTTACGCATCACATTAGTCTCCACTATAGTTGTGGGCCCCAAGAACACTGCACATAATACAGCAATATATAACAGAATTGCTTGCCGCTTCTGCAGTTTGACATGCATGTAGTCCTATATTGTCGCTTTACTAGGTTGATGTCTCATTTTTAGTGCTGCTCCTAGCATGTTCTCCTCATTGAACAAAAGGATGCCTGCAATTGTGTGATTCCTGTTTTACTTCTGTGCTGTAATCAGATAATTGAGATCCAAGTCTTGAACAGGCCACCAGCATCTGATTAGGCAGCATGTTGATTTATGTCTAACAAGAAAATTAACTTATCATGAGCAAATGCCAATGTTATGTTCAGGTCAAAATACTCATTTCCTTTGTATAAAGTAAATGCATTTTTTTCTTTTTTTAATCTTTACTTAACATTTTGTTCTACACTCTCATGTGCTCTAAATAGAATATCTCCTGTGCAACAACTGTTTCATGTGTTCTTTGCAAAAATAGTTTATTTGTAATTAAATGTTAATCCCACTTGAACATTATTATTTTGTTTGAAATGTTATTTTAGCTACAGGATTTTCGTTATTTTCCTGTTTCCCTTTTCTACGGGTTTCCTCTTAATCGTCTCCTCTCGAACACAGCTAAGGTATTCTGGTTTCTCACTCTAAAGTGGCTATTCTTCACTTATGAACTGAAATAGTGAGTGGAATGTTGCCTGGCTATTTAACAACAACTACTTTCATTTACCTAGCACCTTTAACGTAATAAAATGTCACAAGTTGCTTCACAGGGTTATAGAACAACATATGACACCAAGCTGTTACGACCACAGCAGGTGTTAAATGCTGAGCAAGCCAAACCCGAGAGGGAAACCTGACTTACGGGCCACAACCCTGTTTTTGTATCCTGAAAATGAGAAAAAGTCTACTGATCTCAGCAGCCTAGAATTCCAGTCGCACTTTTAAGATTTTACAGATTTATTAACAAGAAGAAAAGCAAACTTAAGCACACAGTTAAAATAACCATACAAACCATTCCCCCCAAAACAAATGTGCTTGGTTCCACAAATCCACAAGTCAACATTTTCCAGGCAACGCTCTCCTACAAATGCTTAATGATACAAATTCAGTAATATTGCCCGAGGCAAAACTGCTGTTGCTGTAGTAAAGATATAGCACACCACTTTCAAAGTCTCTTCCACTGCTGAGGAAATCTAATAAACTTCAGAAACAAGACTGCTTTCTGAAGCCCAAGACTTTTCTGGATGGCTATCGCAGACTTCGTACCTTCTCTCAGCACAAAGCCGTTTCCAGGATGTTTTTCCCATACAGCCAATAGAACACAGCTCAGCATCTTTCCTTAAGTATCCTTGTTCCGCGGGCAGCACGGTGGCGCAAGTGGTTAGCACTGCAGCCTCATGGCACCGAGGTCCCAGGTTCGATCCTGGCTCTGGGTCCGCGTGGAGTTTGCACATTCTCCCCGTGTTTGCATGGGTTTCACCCCCACAACCCAAAAATGTGCATGCTAGGTGGATTGGCCATGCTAAATTGTCCCTTCATTGGAAAAAATGAATTTGGGTACTCTGAATTTTTTTTTTTTTAAATGTAGCCTTGTTCCCCACCAAGTGTGTCAATCGGGGGAATACTGGAGCTGCTTCGGGTGTTTGGGTCTTTCTCGGGGTACAAATTAAATCTAGACATGAGTGAATATTTTGTGGTGTCTCAGCCAGGGGTGGGGGTGGGGTTGGGGGGGGGGGGGGTGGCTGGGGGGCTGGGGGCTGCCATTCCGTAGGGCAGGGACTCACTTTAGATATCTGGGGGTGCAGGTTGCTCAGGTTTTGGGGGGGGGGGGTGGCTCCGTAGGTACATTTCTAGTTTGGTGGGGAAAGTGAACGCTGATCTGCAAGGTGAGATGGTTTCTCTATGTCACTGGCGGGCCAGGTACAAGCGGTTAAAATGAATGTGTTGCCGCGATTCCCGTTTATTTTCCAATTCCTGCCGATTTTCCTGCCATAGACTTTTTTTAAAGAGATTGAAGGAATGATTACCTCGTTCATATATGGAGGGAAGGCGGCCAGAATTAGAAAGGTGCTACTATAGAGAAAAGGCAAGAGGGAGTTTGGGTCTTCCGTACCTGATATATTATTACTGGGCAGTGAACGTGGAGACTGTGCGGAGCTGGGTCAGAGGGGCTGACTCCCAATGGGTCAGAATGGAGGAGAGTTTATGTAAGGGGTCGGGATTGAAGGCGCTAGCAACAATGCCGCTCCCGACGGCCCCGAGGAGATACTCAGGGAGTCCGGCAGTAATAGCTTTCATTGAGAATTTGGAGGGAGTTTCGCCAGCACTTTGGGTTGGGGGCAGGGTCAAGGGAAATGCCGATTCGGGGGAATCATAGATTTGAGCCAGGGAAGTGAGATGGAAATTTTCGGAGATGGGAGGAGAAAGGAATTAGGACACTAAAAGATTTGTTTCTTGGGGGTCGGTTTGCAGGATTGAAGGAGCTGGTAGCGAAGTATGGGCTGGAGCAGGGGAAAATATTTAAATACATGCAGGTTTGAGACTTTGCCAGAAAAGAGATACAGAGCTTCCCAGTAAAGGCGGCTTCCACATTGCTGGAGGAGTTCCGATATGGGGACAGGAGAAGGGGGTAGTATCGGCGGTTTACGGGGCTATTTTGAAAGAGGAGAAGGCGCCGCTGGAAGGGATCAAGGCAAAGTGGGAGGAAGAGTTGGGAGACGGTATGGAGGAGGGGTTCTGGTGTGAGGTGCTCCGGCGGGTGAACACCTCCACCTCGTGTGCGAGGTTGGGGCTGATACAGCTGAAGGTGGTGTATAGAGCGCACCTTACAAGGCCGAGGATGAGCGGCTCTTTAAGGGGGTAGAAGATGTGTGTGAACATTGCAGGGGGGGGTGCCTGCACACCACGTTCATATGTTTTGGTCCTGTCCAAAGCTGGAGGATTACTGGAAAGAGGTTTTTAGGATAATCTCTAAAGTGGTGTACGTGAAACTGAACCCAGGCCTTTGGGAGGCCATATTCACGATGTCAGACCAGCCGGGGTTGGAAACCGGCGCGGAGGCAGATGTTGTAGCCTTCGCCTTGTTGATCGCCCGAAGGCGGATCCTGTTAGGGTGGAGATCAACCTCTCCACCCTGTGCCCTGGCATGGGGGGGGATCTGCTGGAATTCTTGACGCTTGAGAATGTCAAATTTGAACTGAGGGGAAGGATGGAGGGGTTTTACAATTCATGGGTGTTATTCATTGTGCACGTTCGAGATTAGATTACATCGAACATTAGGGGGGTGCTGGGAGGGTTGGGGGGGGAGGGGACTGTATCTGTTTATGGTGACTATGGTGTGATTCCTGATTCCTTGTGGTCATTTGTTTATGTTATCATGCGGGCTAATATTTGGGGGTTTGGTGTGAGGATGGGATCGTTGTTATTGATATGGGGATTGACATTGCATTCGTTATTGATTATTGTTTCTTGTTGGGTGTAAATTTGGGAGAAAATGTGAAAAAGGAGAAGAATAAAAATAATTTTTCAAAAAGTATACTTGTTCCCTTTCATCTTCAATTCCATTCACCTCAGCACCCCCTTGAACTTAACTTTTCCAAAAAGGGCAGCAGTGTCGCATCGTGGTTAGCATAGTTGCTTCACAGCTCCAGGGTCCCAGGTTCGATTCCCGGCTTGGGTCACTGTCTGTGCGGAGTCTGCACGTTCTCCCCGTGTCTGCATGGGTTTCCTCCGGGTGCTCCGGTTTCCTCCTACAGTCCAAAGATGTGCAGGTTAGGTGGATTGGCTATGCTAAATTGTCCTTCGTGTCCAAAAAAGGTTAGGTGGGGTTACGGGGATAGGGTGGAGGTGTGGGGATAGGGTGGAGGTGTGGGGATAGGGTGGAGGTGTGGGCTTGGGTAGGGTGCTCTTTCCAAGGGCCGGTGCAGACTCGATGGGCTGAATGGCCTCCTTCTGCACTGTAAATTCTATGAAAATATAAAAATCTTTATTTTTCCCATTACCTCCCCTTTCGGGTCAAATAAAATTTAATAACCTTCCCATGATTACTTCTTAAATCTTCCTAAGCTATAAAAGCCTTACTCCCCTTTGACATTTAACAGCTTAAAAAAAACAGGTCCCTCTCTATCTCCTAATGCAATGTTTTAAACTCTGCTTATTTACTTATAAATCCACTTGACCACAGCTTCATTACAAATGCTTGCATTTAACATCTCTAGCCCTTGCATTTCTCAATTCTCCCAGACAAGCTGTCTCCGTTACCCTTTTTTCAATTTAATCACATAATTGACACACACAGGCACAAAGAGAAACACAATCTTCTTTTCAAAATAACACTATTCCCCCAAAATAGTTATAAAAATAATATTTAGCACAGGGCTAAATCGCTGGCTTTGAAAGCAGACCGAGGCCGGCCAGCAGCACGGTTCAATTCCCGTACCAGCCTCCCCGAACAGACGCCGAAATGTGGCGACTAGGGGCTTTTCTCAGTAACTTCATTTGAAGCCTACTTGTGACAATAAGCGATTTTCATTTCATATCCAACTACACAAAGCCACATAAGAGGATATTAGGTCAGAGGACCAAAAGCTTGGTCAAAGGGACAGGTTTTAAGGAGTGTTTTAAAGGAGATAAACAAAGTGGAGAGTTGGAGAAGTGTCCAGAGGGTATTTCAGAGCTTAGGATCTGGACAACTGAAGGCATGGCCACCAATGGTGGAACAATTAAAATCAGATGCCGAGGAGCCCAAAATTCACGGAGTGGGGATATGAGCACCATGAGGGTTGTGGAGCTGGAGGAGATTACAGAGATAGGGAGGAGCAGGGCCACGGAGTGGTTCAAAAATAAGGGTGAGAATTTTAAAATCAAGATGTTGCTTGACTGGGAACCAATGTAAGTCAATAAGCACAGGGGTGACAGATGAACAGAACTTGATGTGAGTCAGGACACAAGTTTTGTATGACCTCAGGTTTACAGAGGGTCGAATGTGGGAGACCAGCCAGATGTGTGTGATACAAGTCTAGTGTTGAGCATTCAACTGTGAAAGGCATATCAGCCAAACCCTCTCCTTACCCAACTTTCACATATGCATAACTCCAACAAATAGATGGCAGGATAATATTTTGGAACAGGAATACAAATCATTCTTTTCTTCTTTAATAATCCAGGAATACTGAGGCATCCTCTGCCTCTTCTGGGTCATCCAGGTGCAAGGCCCGGTCCTGGATCTGACGCCTACCTCGACCTGGGCATCTGCAGTGTTGGCCGTCCTGCTGCCTGCGGGCACACCTAGACCAGAGTCCACACGTCGCACGCGGGCCCAATTGCCTTAAGCCGAGTCCAGGGACTTTGCATGTCTTGGCGGCCGGCTCTTCTGCCGGAGGCCAGAGTTGTAGTGGCGTTCATTCTGGGCCGCGGAAATACCACATGAGAGGCGACATCCCGAAATGTTCACCTCCATCCCTTGTATCTCCTGTATGCGACGTTCTGCGCTTTCTTGCGACAGGGAGATTTGTAGTGCCTGCTGAATAGTTAGGGAGACTTGGCCCAAAAACATTTTCTGAGTTTCCATATCACTGATACCACAGACTAAGAGATCATGGAGCTTATTGGACAAAACAGTTCCACACTCACAAAACCCAGCTATCTTCCAAAGCCAAGATATTAACTCGATAATGACATCATCGGCGGACCTCCCCGCCATATTAAACTGATATCTTTGCACAATTATCGATGGGGTTGGGTTAAGGATGTTGCATCACAAGTGTCACAAGCTGGTTGAATGTTCGTGCATCTGACGTCGCCAGGTATGTGAAATTCTGGATCATCCCAAATGTATGCAGTCCACAGGTCGTCAACAGTATGACCGTCTGGCACTCATTCTCCATGATATTGTTGGCCTGGAAGAAATAACGCATTCATTCAGCGTATTGGTTCCAGTCTTCAACACAGGTGTCAAATGCATCTAACGACCCAAACAGAGGCTTGGCGAATCAAAGAAATCCAAACCTGGGTAGAAAATCAGGGAGGTGGCTCAGCTGAGTTCACTCCTCATCATCAGTTTAATAAGAACACAGGGAGTCCACACGATGTAAACTAACAACAAAGTTTTATTTATACAAACGATATATACACTACTCGGTAGACTCCTGCCTGGTTCCTGCTTGGTCAGTGCTTTAATGGCCGACCTTATATACATTGATAATTGAGATACTGTGCCCCTAGCGGGGGAGCTTGTACTCTGCAAGGAGCAAGGGGAAGACCAGCATTTCCAGCCCATAGGTCCCCTGCAGGACATTACATGGAATTGTTTTAATTCTCCAACCAATAGTTGTGAGGAGTCAGAATCATCGGATAATAAAACAAATTCAAGTCTCTGTTGACCAGTGAGGAATGGAAAATTTTTGAAGGAAATTTTGAATATATGGACATTGTTAAAGAAGAGTCTCATTTTGTGGTTTGAACAAAGAATTGGATGCCTCTTTGGACAAGTGTAGCTTAAGGTTAACATTGAACTGAATAACTAACAAGGCCACAAGAATCGAATTGAGGAATGGGCCTTACCAGATTTCATTACCGAGAACTGACAGGAATTTGATGGACCAATTGGCCTCTTTTTTGCCATAATGAATGTGACTGAAAGGACAGCACAATCTTATCAATGAATACTCCTGCCAACCTGGGAAAGAAAGGAATAAAATTGTGGCAAAAGATTGATTCCGTACTTAGCAGTCCATGTCCAAATGCAGCAAGACCTAGACAATATCCAGGCCTGGGCTGACAAGTGGCAAGTTACATTCGCACCACACAAGTGCCAGGGAATGACCATCTCCTACAAGAGAAAATCTAACGTTCGCCTCTTGACATTATGGCATGACCATCACTGAATCCACCGAAATCAACATCCTGAGGATTACCATTGATCAATTGATCAGAAACTGAACTGGACTTGCCATATTAATACTGTGGCTACCATGGCAGGTGAAAGGCTAGGAATCTACAATGAGTAACTCACCTCCTGACCCCCCCCCCCCCCCCAAAGCCTGTCCACCATCTCCAAGGCAAAAGTCAGGATTGTAATGGAATACTCTCCGCTTGTCTGGATGAGTGCAGCTCCAACAACACTCAAGAGCTCGACACCATCCAGGACAAAGCAGCCCACTTGATTGCTCCTCCTTCCACAAACGTTCAAACCCTCCACCACCGACAAACCGTGGCAGCCGTGTAACCATCTACGAGATGCACTGCAGTAACTCTCTATGGTTCCTTAGGCAGTACCTTCCAAACCCACGACCACTACCATCTATAAGGACAAGAGCAGCAGATACCTGGGAACCCCACCACCTGGAGGTTCCCCTCCAAGTCACTCACCACCCTGACTTGGGAATATATTGTCATTCCTTCACTGTCGCTGGGTCAATATCCTGGAACTCCCTCCCTAACAGCATTGTCGGTGTACCTACACGTCAGGGACTGCAGCGGTTCACAAAGGCAACTCACCACCATCTTCTGAAAGGCAACTAGGGATGGGCAATAAATCCTGGCTTCACCATCGACACCCACATTCCGTAAATGAATTTGAAAAAAGCTGAGTAGCCTAGCCAATTGCTAGAGATACAATTAGCATGAAGTTTGACTATCTGTTGGGTGTTCATTCATTTCTAATTTTTGTAACTTATTTGTGACTAACTGTATTGGGGTTATTGTAATGGGTGTCTCATTTGTTCAAATCTAGTAACGAAATGAATGTAATATTTGAGCTTTGGGTACGGTCTCATTACTTCTCACAGTATCTCATGTCTGAACCGTAGGGGAATCTGTCAGGGGCAAAAAATTACATCTTTAGATGAGAATGAAGGTGGGTGGTGATGTGCAATCAATTACTCTCAAGACAAGGTGAGTCATAACTAATAGGCTTTAATCTGCTAGAACTCTTCCCCAGCAGCTTCGATACAGAAAGTGAAGGCTGCTGGGACGGCATCGGTTCTTATACTCCGCCTCTCAGGGTGGAGCTATGTACATCAGCCAATGGTAGACTCCTGGGTCTAACCAATGGTCATCCACCTCTCAGGTACCGCAATACCTGGTATTACCACATTCACCCCTTGTTAAAAAAGAGCCCGGCGGGGTGATGGGCAGCGTTACTTGTCGCCTTTCGCATGGTATGACTAGGTATGGAGGTACCGTGATGTCGAGGGTAATAACAAAGTGTTCATGGTGCAGCAATCAGTCGATCGGGTGGCCTGGTCGTCCTTCTGGAGCATCTGGGCTTCGGCGGTGATGCTGATGGGGGTCCCGGCGGTTGCGACTCCGGGAACGTGATGTCGTCCTCCCAGGCAGCTTCGTCACCCCTAGGCAGCGCTGTTGGGGCGAAAGGTGGACAGGGGGGCAAGGCGTCGGTGTGTGTTCGGGCCTAGGCAGGGGCGGTGGGAGTACGGACCCTCCAGTTAGGTGCTGTGGGGAGGGTGGGGGTGGGGGCAATGGTGCGGGTGCGCGTGGGGCTCCGGCGGTCGGCGGGTCCCGAAGGGAGACCGTGTTTGGCGGCCATCAGGGAACGCTACGTAGGCGTACTGTGGGTTGGCGTGCAGCAGGCAGCAGGTGGACCCTCTCGACCAACGGGTCCGACTTGTGCACCCTCGCATGTTTCCAAAGCAGGATGGGTCCGGGTGTCGCTAGCCAGGTTGGGAGCGAGGTCCCAGAGGAGGACTTCCTGGGGAAAACAAGGAGACGTTCGTGAGGTGTCTGATTTGTGGTTGTACAGAGCAATGACCGGATGGTGTGGAGGACTTCCTGCCAACGGGAGACTGGGAGATTCCTGGACCGTAGGGCCAGCAGGACGGTCTTCCAGACGGTTCTGTTCTCCCTCTCTACCTGCCCGTTTCCCCGAGGGTTGTAACTTGTCGTCTTGCTCGAGGCGATGCCCTTGCTGAGCAGGAATTGACGCAGTTCGTCACTCATAAAAGAGGACCCCCTATCACTGTGAATGTATGCGGGGAAACCGAACAGCGTAAAGATACCCTGGAGGGCCTTGATGACGGTGGTTGTGGTCATGTCTGGGCAGGGAATGGCTAATGGGAACCGGGAGTACTCGTCAATCACGTTAAGGAAGTACGTGTTGCGGTCGGTGGAGGGGAGGGGGCCTATGAAAATCCATGCTGAGGTGTTCAAAGGGACTTTATCAGGTGCGCCCTCTCTGGCCGGTAGAAGTGTGGTTTGCACTCCGCGCAGATTTGGCAGTCCCTGGTGACGGTCCTGACCTCCTCGATGGAGTAGGGCAGGTTGCGGGTCTTGATAAAATGAAAGAAACCAGTGACCCCCGGGTGGCAGAGGTCCTTGTGGAGGGATCGGAGGCGGTCCACTTGTGCGGTGGCACAAGTGCCGCGGGACAGGGCATCAGGAGACTCGTTCAGCTTCCGCGGGCAGTACTAGATCTCGTAATTGTAGGTGGAGAGTTCTATCCTCCACCGCAAGATCTTGTCGTTCTTAATCTTGTCCCGCTGCACATTATCGTACATGAAGGCGACCGACTGTTGGTCCGTGAGGAGAGTGAATCTCCTGCTGGCCAGGTAATGCCTCCAGTGTCGCACAGCTTCCACTATGGCCTGGGCCTCCTTTTCGACTGAGGAGTGGCGAATTTCGGAAGCATGGAGAGTGCGGGAGAAGAAAGCCACAGGCCTGCCCGCTTGGTTGAGGGTGGCTGCCAGAGCTACGTCGGACGCATCGCTCTCGACCTGGAAGGGGAGGGACTCGTCGATGGCGCGCATCGTGGCTTTTGCAATGTTTGCTTTGATGCGGCTGAAGGCCTGGCGGGCCTCCGTCGACAGGGGGAAGGTTGTGGACTGGATCAGGGGTCGGGCTTTGTCTGCGTAATTGGGGACCCACTGTGCATAATAGCTGAAGAACCCGAGGCAGCTTTAGGGCCTTGGGGCAGTGAGGGAGGGGGAACTCCATGAGGGGGCGCATGCGCTCAGGGTCGGGGCCTATGACTCCACTTCGCACTACGTAGCCTAGAATGGCTGGACAGTCGGTGCTAAACACGCATTTATCCTTATTGTATGTCAGATTAAGGATTTTCGCAGTTGGAGAAATTTGCGGAGGTTGGTGTCATGGTCCTGCTGGCCATGGCCGCAGATGGTGACGTTATCCAGATACGGGAACGTTGCGCGTAAGCCGTACCGGTCAACCATTCGGTCCATCTCTCGTTGGAAGACCGAGACCCCGTTCGTGACATCAAAGGGAACCCTTAAGTGATAGAGCCGCCCGTCTGCTTCGAAGGCAGTGTACTGGCGGTCACCATTACGGAGGGGTAGCTGGTGGTAGGCAGACTTGAGATCTACCGTGGAGAAAACCTTGTATTGTGCGATCCTGTTCACCAGGTCGGCTATACGGGGTGAGGGTACGCATCCAGCTGCGTAAACCTGTTGATGGTCTGACTGTAGTCAATGACCATCCTATGTTTCTCCCCAGTCTTTACCACCACTACTTGAGCTCTCCAGGGACTGTTGCTCGCTTCGATGACCCCTTCCCTCAGCAGCCTCTGGACCTCCGACCTGATAAAGGTCCGGTCCTGGGCACTGTACCGTCTGCTCCTGGTGGCGACGGGTTTGCAATCCGGGGTGAGGTTCGCAAACAGGGAAGGCGGGTCGACCTTAAGGGTCGCGAGGCCGCAGATAGTAAGGGGGGGTATAGGGCCGCCGAATTTAAAAGTCAGGCTTTGCAGATGGCACTGGAAATCCAGCCCAAGGAGGGTGGCTGCGCAGAGATGCGACAGAACGTACAGGCGGAAATTGTGGAATTCCCTGCCTTGGACAGTGAGGTTCGCGAGGCAGAACCCCTTTATCTCCACCGCATGTGACCCGGAGGCCAGGGAGATCCTTTGATTTATGGGATGGGTGACAAGAGAACAGCACCTTACCGTGTCAGGGTGAACAAAGCTTTCCGTGCTCCCAGAGTCGATCAGGCACGACGTCTTGTGGCCGTTGGTGGAGGTCGTCATTGTAGCTTTCACCAGCGTCCGGGGCCGACTCTGGTCCAGAGTCACCGAGGCCAGCTGCAGTAATGGAGAGTTCTGGTCGGGCAGCATGTAGTCGGCTGTGCTGGGGGCCTGGGGCCCCATCCAAGATGGCGTCACCCATGGGTCGCACATGGTGTCCGGGGATGAAGAATACGGCGGTGGCGAGGGACAAAATGGCGGCGCCCACCTGTCCAGCGTGGTGTCCGAGGGGGCAAAATGGCCACGCCCTCGGGTCGCATGTGGCCTTAGGATAGGGGGGTGGCGGTGAGCGCTGGGAGGTCGGGGCCTGAAAGGGGGGTTGCCGATAGTCGCTGGAGACCGTGGCCACGGCACCCTTTGCAGGTGGCGGTGCGGGCCGGGCAGCGCGGGCGGGGATGATTCGCCAGCCCGCAGAAGAAACAGCGGTGTCCGGCGGCGTTAGCGGGCCGCCTCGCCGCGCAGGCTTGCGAGGTCAGGGGAAAGGTCTGAGGGGCTGCCGCTACGGGGTGCCATGCAGCCCAGGGGGCCGCCGCGCGATCGGGAGCAAAGGACAGCGCATTTTTATATGCAACGTCCATGGACCCCGCCAGAGCCCGTGCCTCTGCAAGTCCCAGAGTGTCCATTTCTAGGAGGCTTCGGCGGATATCGGGGGAGGTCATACCTGCCACGAAAGCATCCCTGATCAAAAGTTCCATGTGCTCGTTCCCCGAAACTGGCGGGCAGCCACAGTTTCGGCCCAGCACCAGCAGCGCCCGGTAGAAGTCTTCCAACTTTTCCTCGGGGCTTTGCCTCGTAGTCGCCAGCAGGTGACGAGCGTAGACCTGGTTCACAGGGCGGATATAATGTCCTTCTAGCAGCTCGATCGCGGCAGCATAATTCGCCGCCTCCTTGATAAGAGGGTAGATCCCAGGGCTGACCCGTGAGCGTAGGAGATGCATCTTTTGTCCTTCCGTGGGGGTGTCGGCGGCCGTGTCGAGGTAGCCCTTAAAGCACGCCAGCCAATGTTTGAAAATAGCAGCAGAGTTGTCCGCGTGGGGGCTGAGCTGAAGGCACTCTGGTTTGATACGGAGATCCATCCTTTCAACTGAAGTTGTAGCAGATTAAATTGATGCGCAATCAATTACTCTCAAGACAAGGTGAGTCATAACTAATAGGCTTTAATCTGCTAGAACTCTTCCCCAGCAGCTTCGATACAGAAAGTGAAGGCTGCTGGGACAGCATCGGTTCTTAGCTCCGCCCTGAGAGGCGGAGTATATGTACATCAGCCAATGGTGGACTCCTGGGTCGAACCAATGGTCATCCACCTCTCAGGTACCGCAATACCTGATATTACCACAGGTGGGCTTGTATCATGTACAACTGACCAGTTCCTCATTCCAAAGGGGGATAATAGGGAGGGGTAAGAGTAACCAACCCCCCCCCCCTCCCCCCGACACACACAACACACAAAATGGCGGGTTAGCTGCTGAGACCTTTTTTTCATTTCAGATTTTTAAAAAGTGGAAAGAGAACAGACCCCTCCAGGGTCAACCATGTCCAAGGGCACTTTGCTCCTTGAGGGCTTCCCATTGGCAAATATAATCCAAACCGACTCTGGAACAAAAATTCACTCTGTCAACATTTGGGCCTGTTTAATCCTTCACAACATGATAACTCTATCCAGGATTACTGTCAGCCTGTCATGGTGCAATATTGGCAGATGGATGGTGACAGGATATCCAGATGGCGTGGGTGGCCAAGATCATGTGGCCACGAGGGAAGCCTGCAAAACTGTCACTCATAATCAAGTTTAACAACAAGGGAGCCTTTGACTTAGCACAAGCAATCTACCTCGGAGTCAGAAGGTGCAGAATTCAAAACCAGTTCCAGACGATCCAGTCAGAACTCCAACTCTGTGTTATGGGTTGTCATAGAGGAGCACTCAAAACTCCATTGTATGCAAGGCTACGGACCAAGTGCTGGAAAATAGAATGAGAATAAATAGGTGCCTGATGGCCAGCAGAGACACGATGGGCTGAAATGCTGTAAAACTCTCTATGCAACAAAATATGTGTGTCTCGTGGGTATGGGTGGCCCTCCTCACCATCAACCATAAACCCTCCTACTGTATAGGGCTAACCAACTTTGAAAATCAACTGGTGTAATTATGGTTGCGTCATGGAAGAAGCATTCAGGTTGTGACCTGCCAAATTGTTAAATATCTCTGCGCCCTAATTCAATTACTTCTCTCCAAGGGAGAACAACAATTTTCCATGACATTAAATGCTACATGGGCACTGTTTAATTTAGTCATAGGTCCTGAGGGGAAGGCTGGCCTCAAAACATAGATTTCATAGAATCCCTACAGTGCACTGACCATAGAGCACCCTACCTAGGCCTACGCCCCCGTGTAACCCTGCAACCCCACCTAACGTTTGGACACAAAAGGGCAACTTAGCATTGACAATCCACCTAACCTGCACATCTTTGGACTGTGGGAGGAAACCCTCGCAGACACGGGGAGAAGGTGTAAACTCCACCCAGTAACCCAAGGTTGGAATCGAATCCGGGTCCCTGGCGTTGTGAAGCAGCAGTGCTAACCACTGTGACAATGTGCCACCCCATATTTCAAATCAATTGTTCAAGAACTGTTGAGAAATATGCAAGTAATAATCCGAGAATCTGCTCTTAGAATGACCTTTTTACATTAGGCAAAAAAAAAAGGTCTCTCATGAAAGTCTATTTTTAGATAAATAATTGTACTGGAAAAGAAAGAACTGATAGTTTTACAAGTACAAATTAAGCATATGTTCAATAGTGTTGCCATAAACTGAATGGTTTTCAGTCTCCGGCAATGGAGTATTTTCCCAAACGAAAATAGAAAGTGCTGGAAAAACTTGCCGGCACTTTCTATTTTCAGATCTCCAGCAGCCGCAGCATTTTTCTTTTATTTGACCATTTTCAAAATTTGTGCAGCATGCCAGTGACGACCCCAAATCACACGTTTGGCATTAAAAGAAAGAGCAAAGTTTCCTCTGCTGTGCCTCAATGGTTTCTCTCATGCTGCAACCTTAAAAAAAAAAGTCACCTGCTGCCCCAGTGTTTCTGCCTCCCAAATCAACCAACACTTTTTGTTTTGCCAATATGGGTCAAATGAACGACATGCAACTCACGTCGACTCGGAACAAAATTTTTAAAAACAGAAAGATTTATATATAGCACCTTTCAGAAACCCAGGAAGCGACAAAGTACTTTACAGTCAATTTTTAATTGTGGTCATTGTTGTAATGTCGGGAACATGGCAGCCATTTTGCGCACAACAAACAACAATGTGATAGTGACCACATAACTGCTTTGGCCATGTTGATTGAAGGATAAATATTAGCCTGGACACTTATGGATATCTCCCCTGTTCTTCAGGTAGGCCTGTGTGATTTTTTTCCCCTTGTAAAAATATGTTTATTAACGTTTAACATTTTTACAAATAATGCAACAAAACCACAAGAACGATACAGTTCAGCAAGCAAAGAAAAAGGCTCTGCATACATGAATACAGAGGGGGGGACAGGAGAACAGCGGTATAACTAGCTCACTATAATCATTAGACATCACTTGATGCCTTTATAAGCCCAACTGAGAACAAGGGAGAAACAGGATAAAACATGGTAAAATGGTGCACACTCTCCCACGCAGCGATTAATCGCAATTGTCACGAGAGTTCAGGATAAATTTTTCACGCCATGTTCAGTTACGCAGCCGCGCACCAATATATATTTCCCTCAACTCCAGCAGCGCCAGAAGCACCAATGACACTCCACAACCTCCTCTCCTCATATACCAGACCCACTGCACCCATCCAGGAACCAATCTTGGCTTCCTTGTAGCCACCCTTTAAAAAAAGGAACATACAATGAACCCCAGCTCTAAAAGGGTGTGACAATATCACACAATGCAACATTACCCCAGTCTCAGGCCCAGTACAGAACGATAATAATCTGCACATGACACGTCCAACTGAGGATGATTGTTTCTCTGTGCTCATGGGGAATGCAAGCTCCACTAGCACTGGAATGAGAATGACCTCCTTCTGCACTGTAAATTCTACAATTCTATGGAAAAGTCAGCCACCTTTGTCACCAGCGTGAGGCTGACTAGAAAGGAGAGAGGACCCAATAACCTGTAGCCGGGCCTCATGTATGTAATGTTGTGTGAATAAATGTCTCTACAACTCTCCTTGGACACCCCGTGTCTTTACTAAAAGAACCAATATCATTCCATACATGTATACAGAGAGAACCAGCAGCAACATCTTCAGATTATGATCAGTATAGTCAACACATCCCAAGAAAAACAAAAAGGAAGGAGAACTAGAAGTACCAAGCGTGGATCACAGGATAATAAAGGATCAGGACCACACCATGGGTCCTTATACCCCTGGAGCCGCCCCCACCCATTAATGAAGAAGAGAACAAGCTGCTCGTTCAAACAAGAAAGCGCCCCAACCATTTGGGGCGAACAGGATAGCAACCAAAATATAGGACTCGGCTCAACCCCAGGCCCCCGTGCACAGGAGAAACAAAACCCAATCTCTCAGGATGCCCCAACTAAGTGCCTTCAAAAAGAGACATCCCAAACTCCAGCGGGCAACAGTATACCAACCACAGTACAGGACCTGGCCTAGCCTAGCATATTCTGGCACAAGGCACTTCCAGCACACCCTAAAACCTACACCCAGCCAATCCTACACCTCACCAACCACACCCAGGGCAGTGCACCACCCCTATTATACTAAAAAAGACATTATGCCAGCCCCAGCCAGGGAAACTGCATCACCACAGCGAAGAAGTACCGTCAAGACACCCAATAATTGGGTGCCCTGGGAGGGAGCGGGAGGGGGGGGGGGGGGGGGGTGTTCCTGGGGGGATCCCTCCTCCTCTATACAGTGTGCGTGGCACCTTGGCTCAGTGGTCAGCACTGCTGCCTCACAGCTCCAGAGGCCCTGGTTCAATTCCAGCCTTGGGTAACTGTGTGGAGTTTGCACTTTCTCCTCGTATCTGCGTGGGTTTCCTCCGGGTGCTCCAGTTTCCTCCCACAGTCCAAAGATGTGCAGGTTAGGTGGGTTGGCCATGCTAAATTGCCCCATAGTGTCCAAAAGGTTAGGTGAGGTTTCTGGGTTACGGGGATAGGGTGAAGGTGTGGGCTTAAGTAGGGTGCTCTATCCAAGGGCTGGTGCAGACTTGATGGGCTGAATAGCCTCCTTCTGCACTGTAAATTCTGTCAATCCTGTCTGTAAATAAGGGGGACCTCCCATAGACTACCGGACCAGACCAGGATTTATAACAGCACACTGCTCACCCAGATGAGTGGAAAAAGAAAACCCCTAAGGGAAGAACGCCCAAGCTGACCTAGAAATATTAGCCACTGCCCCACACTGCACGCCATCACACAGGTGCAAAATCGACGAGATCGGAAAATCCCGCCGGCGTGAATGGCCATAAAGTTCCGGCCAGCAGCTGGTCAATGCAGTATTTTAATGTCAGTCCAGATCAAGATCCTGGGCTAAGACACAAACCAACAACCTTCTGCATCAGAGGTGAGAGTAAAATAAATAAATAAATAATCTTTATTGTCACAAGTAGGCTTTCGTTAACACTGCAATGAAGTTACTGTGAAAAGCCCCGAGTAGCCACATTGCGTCGCCTGTTCGGATTCACAGAGGGAGAATTCAGAATTCTCAGCTGGTACAGGAATTGAACCTGCGCCGCTGGCCTTGTTCTGCATCGCAAACCAGCTGTCTAGCCCACTGAGCTAAACCAGCTACCAACGAAGCCACAGTTGCCACTAAATCTACTCAGCGGCATTCCTCATGGTGTCCAGTAGATGGGAATAATCAGCCATTTTGACAAGTCCTCTTGTCCATGCCAGTGTGAAGCCCAAACCAAATTCAGGATCGGTCCTCATTTATATGCTTCAGCAAGCTGTAGATGCCAATTGTCAGTGAATGAGAAATTGGTGGGCTTCTATGATGAGTCAATCAGGAGAGCAGGTTTGGCAGAGGAGGGAGGAGAAATTAATCTGGGGTGGAAAGGCCTCGGGCAGACTAGCAGTAAACAAGCAGGCCAAATCCCCAAAGGTCTTCGCTGATCTACAACTGATGATCTGCTCTGGTAAGCAGCATTTTTTTTGTCTGGTTAAACACCAACAGAATCACATCCAACACTTTCAGGTCCCGAAGCCTCTGCTAACTTGAAGTGAAGAACTTTGAACTTAGTTAAGTTATTGCTACGAGCAGAGAACATATACTTCATATTCACTCCATATCTCCTGGTGGATTTCGATGTCTTGAGAGCGTGCATTAAGCTTTCTTAAACGAGGTGTTGATTTTCTATGTCTATCAAGCACCCAGCTGATCAAAACAGAATCAAGACTCACATGAAGATCAGTCAATGGGTGGCAAGGAATATAGGGAGAGAGTGGGCGTATGGTATTGAGACAGAGGTCGTGATTTACCGGCCGTGTCCCGCCGGAAACGGGGTGGGACGCGGCTGGTACATCCGGGAAGTGACCTCCCTTTGGGATTTCCGACGACTGTAACACCTCGTGAGATCTAACCAGATCTCGTGAGACATCGCAATCTGGGTCCTGCCCATTGTGAGGGGGATCCAGTCTTGGACGGTTAAAAACCCACTTACCTGTGCTGACGCCGGATGGAACGGCCACCCGGCATCTATCGGCCTCGCCGAAGAGACCCAGCTGATCACACCCAGAGAATCAGCCATGATCCCATTGAATGGTGGATCAGGCTCGATGAGCCGAATGGCCCACTCCTGCTCTTATTTTCAAACACTCTAAGTTTCTATAGTCTTGTGGGCAAGTTATAAAAGAACGGCTACATTTATAGAACTGTAGCTCAACTAGTGAATAAATATTTTCAGAAATGAGAAGGAAAAGAAAGCCGTGCTTTCATGCCATCAGGACAGAAGAAGGCACTGTCCTGCCAATGAAACACTATCATTGTTATTGTAGAAAACACAGACTCTCCCAGGCTCTTCTTCGAGTAGTGCTGTGGGGTTTACTGAATCCACGTGAATTAACATTTCATCAGCACTTCCAACAATGTGCTAACCTAGAGCTAGTGCTAACCCACTGCAATTCGCATACTGCCGCAACCGGTCCACGGCAGATGCCATCTCCCTGGCCCGTCACTCATTCCTGGAGCATCTCAACAACAAGGACTCCTACGTCAAATTCCTGTTTATTGACTACAGCTCTGCCTTCAACATCAGCCAAGCTCATATCAAAGCTCCAAAACCTCAGACTTGGCTCCTCCATCTGCAACTGGATCCTTGACTTCCTGACCCATAGACCACAATCAGTAAGAATAAACAACAACACCTCCTCCATGATAGTCCTCAATACAAGGGCCCCACAAGGTTGCACACTTAGCCCCTACTATACTCCCTATACACACGACTGCGTGGCAAAATTTGACTCCAACTCCATTTACAAGTTTGCTGACAACACAACAGTAGTGGGTCAGATCTCGAACACCGATGAGTCAGAATACAGGAGGGACATAGCGAACCTAGTGGAGTGGTGCAGCGACAACAATCTCTCCCTCAATGCCAGCAAAACTTCCAGAAGCAAAGTATTGTACACACCCCTGTCTCCATCAACAGGGCCAAGGTGGAGATAGTTGACAGCTTCAAATCCCTAGGTGTGCACATCACCATAAATCTGTCCTGGTCCATCCATTGGCAGCGACCGCCCCCCCCCTGGCAATTCTCCGGACCAGTCCCGCCGGCGTGAAATGGACATGGTCCCACATGGCGGGACCTGGCTGGTCGGCCGGCTGGTGCGGTCCTCGGGGGGGTGCGGGGGGATCCGGCCCCAGGCCCCCAAGGTGGCCTGGCCCGTGATCGGGACAACCCCCTGCGCATGCGCTAGAATATGCCGGTCGGCCTGTGCATGCGCGGAACCACGCCGGCGATTCTGCGCATGTGCTAACTCGCGCCGGCCCTTTGGTGTTGGCTGCCGCGGTGCCAACCCCTCTGCCGCCGGCCTAGAACCGAAAGTGCAGAGGATTCCCCAACTTCCGGTTGGCCCGACGCCAGAGTGATTCGCGCCATTTTTTACGCCGGCATCGGGCCATCGGGGGATTCGGCACTATCCTGCCCAGGGTGTTTGAAAATAGGAGCAGGAGTAGGCCATTCGGCTCCAACCAAGAAAGCACAACCCTAACCCTAACCTTATCTTCCTCAGGAAACTAAGGAAATTTGGCATGTCCACATTGACTCTTAGCAATTTTTACAGATGCACCATAGAAAGCATCACAGCCTGGTATGGCAACTGCTCGGTCCAAGACCATAAGGAACTACAGCGAGTCGTGAACAGCCCAGTCCATCACACAAACCCCCTCCCGTCCATTGACTCTGCTGCTCCCACTGCCTTTGGAAAGGGCGCAGCATAATCAAAGACCCCTCCCACCAGGCTTACTCACTCTTCCAACATCTTCCATCGGACAGGAGATACAAAAGTCTGAGAACACACACTAACGGATTCAAAAACAGCTTCTTCCCCGCTGTCACCAGACTCCTATCCGGCCCTCTTATGGACTGATGGACTTATGGACTGATCTGATCTCGTCACACATCTTCTCTACTGAGTAGTACTACATTTCTGTATGCTTCACCTGATGCCTGTCAATGTATTTACATTGTGTATTTTATGTTTGCTCTATTATGTATTTTCTTTTCATGTATGGAATGACCTGTCTGAGCTGCACCCAGAACAATACTTTTCACTGTACCCCGGTACCCGTGACAATAAACCCAAATCCAATCCAATTTAGAACATAGAACATAGAACATACAGTGCAGAAGGAGGCCATTCGGCCCATCGCGTCTGCACCGACCCACTTAAACCCTCACTTCCACTCTATCCCCATAACACAATAACCCCTCCTAACCTTTTTGGTCACTAAGGGCAATTTATCATGGCCAATCCACCTAACCTCGAATTTGTGTTCAAGTCTCTGGAGTTGGACTCGAAATCATGGCGGTCTGACTCAGAGGTGAGAGGGCTACTAACTAGCAGAAAGAAAATTGGAAGTGAAAAATAAAAAATGGAAACAATGCTCAATGTGTCAGATTACAAGACATGGCAGAGGGTTGTAGGCGGAAGGATCTGGATGACAAGGAATAATCTGCAATGCACTCAAACATTGAGAGCATTCTCTTTCTTTCATTATTTTTATTCATTCCCTGGAGAAAATTCATCTCCAAGCCTGAAGCAGTGGTAACCAGAAGCATTTTTAAAGGGCGATGCCAAATATGGAGATTGAAAAAGAATTGCAATATAAGAAGAACAATACTGTGGGACCAGGACAAGGAAACACCAGCTCAACAAAGTCAAAGATAATTTTAGAAATGATATCAGAGGGTATTCTTCTTGCAGAGCGTGCAAATACCTTAAATGGAGAGTGGTGGAGGTGAAACTCCTGGAATTATTTTAAACCCATTTAGATGCAGAAGGAGAGGGTAAATCTGTTTTGGATGAATGAATTAAGGTGAATGGCCTTCCTCAT
The DNA here is from genome assembly GCF_047496885.1 of Scyliorhinus torazame. Taxonomy (NCBI): domain Eukaryota; kingdom Metazoa; phylum Chordata; class Chondrichthyes; order Carcharhiniformes; family Scyliorhinidae; genus Scyliorhinus; species Scyliorhinus torazame. The sequence continues at coordinate 59,013,722 of NC_092712.1, read as the reverse complement.
TTAGAAGGATCATATGAAAGACCAAGGAATACCTCAACATAGCCTATGGGATAGATAGCCACCTAGTTACAAGACGGAGTTCAATCTTAAAATGGATATACTCCTTAACCGCGAAGATAAAAACAAATTGCAGCGGATGCTGGAATCTGAAACAAAAACAGAAAATGATAGACAATCTCAGCAGGTCTTACAGCATCTGTTGAGAGAGAACGGAGATAACCGGTGCAACTTAATAGAAGAATTGTCATTTTGGTCAGAGAAGACCCCCGGATGCAGCGGGATTTTTTGGAATGGGGGGGGGGGGAGGGTGCATGCTGGTGTTGCCGAGTATGATAAATTATTACAGGGCGGCGAATATTGCCATGGTGAGTAAATGGGCCGTGGTGGAGGGCTCGGTGTGGGGGAGGGTTCAGATGGCATCTTCAGATGGCATGTAGGGGAAGAGTATGAGGGCTTTGTTATTGGCGCCTTTACCATTCTCATTGGCCAGGTACACCGCGAGCCCAGTAGTGGCGTTGGCCCTAAGAGTGTGGGGGTAGTGGAGACAGCATTTGGAGTGAAAGAGGCCGACACCTTGGCCTTTGCTTCCCTGATAGCCTGGAGATGGATTTTGATAGGACGGCGGGACTTGGAGCCACCGAAAACAGGAGTGTGAGTGAGCGACCTAGCAGAATTCCTGAGGCTGGAAAAGATCAAGTTCGCAGTGCGAGGATCAGCAAGGGGATTCACCCGGAGGTGGAAACCGTTTATCGATTTCTTTAAGGAGGATTGAGGGGTCAGCAAGGAGGGGGTAAGGGAGTTAAAGTGGGAAGGTGGGATGTGGTGGGGTGTTATTGTCAGGGGGGCAGGCGCATTGTTCATTGAGTTATTTTGTTCTTCTGATATTTTGTGAACATATGTGAAAATGCCATGAATAACATATAAAAAAATAAAATGGAAATGCTACTCGCCTCCTCAGATCCCTTCAGTTGTTATTGCGCCAGCTTCACTTTTTCAAAAAGGAGTACTCACTGGGGAGCCGGTTAGTTCCCGGGACGCCATTACATTTGACTTCAATCTTACTAATGAGATGGAAATTGGTCCTAATTGGGGTTATTGATATGCTCGCCATATTTGGGTGTGGTCAGAACTCACCTGTCATGATATTCAGATAAACATATCTTGGTGCAAACACACATACACACTGATGGACAGATCAACGGACCAATCAACACATACACAACATCACAGCCAATCACCAGTGAGAGCACATGCACTATAAAATGGGGAACACCACAGTTCACGCTCAGTCCAGCAGGAGACAACTCAGGGCACAGAGCTCACAGCATGCCACTCAGATATACACCATGTGCTGAGTGCCTCTCTAAGATAGTGTTAGGGCTGGGTCCACAGGTTAACGGGTAAAATAAGAACCACAGTCATAAGTTTACAGATGTTGTATTCAAGAGTAATAAAACAGAGTTGTACCATCTACAACGTGTTGGTTCGTTTGTATAGCGGAACACCCAACACGACATAGTACCAGGATTGGAGCCCAGCAACTGTGAGACCTACCTGCACATCTTCAGGGATCCGCCATCCTGTGCCATGGACACCATCAGCCCACTGCAGCCGCTCCAAATCGCTGGAAACCTTGGCGTCAACTGGAAGCTGTGTAAACAGCGCTTCCAGTTCTTCCTAGAAGTCACAGAAAGGGAGAATACATCGGACACCAGGAAAATCGCTCTCCACGGCAGGGCAACACGCCATCCACATCTACAACTCCCTGGTGTTCGCGGAAGGTGAGGACAAGACGAAGTACAAGACGGTCCTTCTAAAACTTGAGCAACACTTCAGCGTCAAGGTGAATGAGAGCTTTGAGAGGTGCCTATTCCAGCAGCGCCTGCAGGGTAAGGATGAGTCTTTTCAATCTTTCCTGGCACACCTCCGTATCCTGGCGCAGTCCTGCAGCTATGAGACCACCTCCGATTCCATGATTCGGGACCAGATTGTTTTTGGGGTCACCTCGGGCACCCTACGCCAGCAGCTCCTCAAAATTAAGGGCCTCACTCTAGCCACCGCCATCAAAGCCTGCGTCCTCCATGAAAACGCGACCTGCTGGTACTCCCAATTCCAGGCGGCCGAATCGGCACGGCAGGGGTCCTACGAGGCCGAGCGGGTTCAGTCAATCGAGTTCCTCCCAGCCTGCGGCCCGGACGAGGGCGGCCATTTTGCGCGCTTTCCGCGGCCTCCCGCGCATTCCGCGGCCTCCTGCGCTTGTACGCGCCAAAAGAGACGTTGACGCAGAGGGATGTGACGCGCAGTCGCGCTCTACGCAGGACCGTACTGCGCATGCACGGTGGCGCAACGAACGCCATGACGTCACGCCGTGCGGCAACTGTGGATCCGCACATTTAAAGCGGCAATGTCCAGCAAAGAATCGACAATGCCTCCGCTGTGGCAAGATGGGCCACTACGCTGCCTGCTGTCGAGCAGCTCAACCTGCCAACGCTCCCCAATTCCGCCAGCCTCGCAGGGACGTGCAGGCCATTCAGCCTCTATACACCAAACCATACCCTGACGACGTACAGACCGATGATACCGACAACCGGGAAGCCTTCTGCGTTGCGGTCAATGACAGGAATCGGATGCCCCCAATTAGGACCCACAGCCGATGCCAGTCAACAGCGTTAATCCGGGTGATGAACGGTCAACCGATCACCAATCACATTCCGTTTAGACACTGGTGCCTCCGCCAACCTTATTGCATGGTCAGCCTTCTACGCCTTGAAAGTCAAACCACCGATTCGGCCATCCCGCTGTCAGATGGTCGATTACACCAAAATGTTATCCCGGCCATGGGATCCTGCCAGCTCGAGGTTACACACAATGCATACACAGCCTCACTGTCCTTTGAGATAGTTGGATCATCGAAGGACTCCCTGCTAGGCGCACAGGCGTGCAAGGTTCTCCACCTCGTTCAGCGGGTACACACTCTGTCTCCAGAAGGCACGTCCGACTTCCCAGATGCAGACTTTAGGGCACAGCTCCACTCGATCCTCGCCCACAACCAGGAGGCTTTCGAGGGCATGGGCACACTGCCCTACACTTACAGAATACGGCTCAAACCGAACGCCACCCCGGTCATTCACACACCTCGTAGAGTCCCAGCACCACTCAAAGACCGTCTCAAGCAGCAGCTGCAGGATCTCCAGGACCAAGGAGTGCTTTCCCGGGTGACGGAGCCCACGCCATGGGTCAGCTCCATGGTGTGCGTAAAAAAGCCCTCTGGCGAACTCCGGATCTGCATCGACCCAAAAGACCTGAACAACAACATCATGAGGGAACACTACCTCATACCCAAACGGGAAGAGATCACGAGCGAAATGGCCCGGGCTAAAATTTTTACAAAGCTTGATGCCTCAAAGGGTTTTTGGGAGATTCAACTGGATCAGTCCAGCAGGAAGCCGTGCACCTTCAACACTCCCCTTTGGCAGGTACTGCTACAATAGGATGCCGTTTGGCATCATCTCGGCATTCGAGGTGTTTCATAGAATCATGGAACAGATGATGGAGGGCATCGAAGGGGTGCGCGTCTATGTTGACGATGTCATCATCTGGTTCACCACACCACAGGAGCACATCAGTTGTCTCCAGCGCTTCTTTGCTCGGATACGAGAACACGGCCTGCGCCTCAACTGAGCCAAGTGTTCTTTTGGCCAAACTGAGCTAAAGTTTCTGGGGGACCACATATCCCGGTCAGGAGTGGTTCCGGATGCAGACAAGGTGAGCGCCATTACAGCCATGCCGCAGCCGGCAGACAAGAAAGCAGTGCTACGCTTTCTCAGGATGGTCAACTTCTTGGGGAAGTTCATTCCCAACCTTGCCTTCCACACAACGGCTCTTTGCCACCTAGTGAAGAAGACTACGGAGTTCCAGTGGCTGCCCACACACCAGAAGGAATGGGAGGAGCTCAAGACTAAGCTCACCACAGCCCCGGTATTGGCGTTCTTCGACACTTCTCGAGATACGAAGATCTCGACTGATGCCAGCCAGTCTGGCATTGGGGCGGTACTCCTGCAACGGGACGACACTGCATCATGGGCCCCGGTCGCCTATGCCTCGCGGGCCATGACCCCCACAGAACAGTGCTATGCGCAGATTGAGAAGGAGTGCCTGGGTTTGTTAACCGGCTTAGATAAATTCCACGACTATGTGTATGGTCTCCCTCAGTTTACCGTGGAAACCGACTCCTCTGCAAGGTTGCTGATGCCGGATCGGATTTCTGTTTAGCCCTGCTGGCCTATCGCTCGGCCCCACTGTCCACTGGCCTCTCACCAGCCCAGCTGTTGATGGGTCGCGCCCTCAGGACCACTGTACCGTCCATTCATGTTCCTAAACCCGGCCATGCTCCAGTACTGCAAAGGATGCGACAGCAGCGTGCTCAGCAGAAGGTGGCACATGACACTCGGGCAACTGATCTTCCTGCCTTGGCGCCTGGAGACAACGTCCGCATCCACCTACCAGAGGGCGGCTGGTCGGCAACTGCCAAAGTTCTCCGCCGCGTGGCTCCCCGCTCGTTCCTGGTTGGCATGCCTGATGGCTCCATTCGCCGGCGTAATCGCCGGGCTCTTCGGCTGCTTCCGCGCTCGCTACATGATCATGCACTGGTGCCACGCCCTCCTGTTGTCCCTGATGTCGACTTCGTGGAGCTTCCTGCCACTCTGCCTCTTCCTCTCTCACCCGTGGCCAGGCCCATTCCTCAGCCGGTGGATCCTGACCCACCCTTGAGGCGGTCAACCGGAATTCGTCGCCCACCTACTAGGCTGGACTTATGAGTCTGTTTGCACATTGGACTCACTGAATTGTTATGCAACAATGTTAATGTGTTTCTCTTTTTGTCGTTACTGGAGTTTGTTTTCGATGTTTGATGATTGCACTTGTTTTGTTTGTGGTACAACCTCGTTGCTCTGCTACACCTGACACCTTCCCATGTATATAGTTTAGCCTCATGTACACGTTGTAGATATTGCACACACATATTCAGCTGCACTCAGTACACACCAATATTTATTACCACATAGGCACATATTCTTGTAAAAAGGGGGGATGTCATGATATTCAGATAAACATATCATGGTGCAAACACACATACACACTGATGGACAGATCAACGGACCAATCAACACACACGCAACATCACAGCCAATCACCAGTGAGAACACATCACTATAAAACGGGGAACACCACAGTTCCCGCTCATTCCAGCAGGTGACAGCTCAGGGCACAGAGCTCACAGCGTGCCACTCAGACATACACCATGTGCTGAATGCCTCTCTAAGATAGTGTTAGGGTTGGGTCCACAGGTTAACGGGTAAAATACGAACCACAGTCATAAATTTACAGATGTTGGCATCAAGAGTAAAAAACAGTTGTACCATCTACAACGTGTTGGTTCGTTTGTATAGCGGAACACCCAACATGACATCGCCATGGGGAGCGGGCCGGTTAGATAGCAAACTTATTCGCATACAGCACAAATCGTTGACAAAGAGTCTTCCAGACTCGAAACGTTAGCTGCGTTCTCTCTCCACAGATGCAGTCAGACCTGCTGAGATTGTCCAGTATTTTCTTTTTTTGTTACTCCTTAACCATTTTGATAAAGTGTATGCAAACCCGTATCAGAAAGCAAATGGGAATATATAGTAGAATTTAGAGACAATGATATAGATTTTGTGTTTAGTGCCACTTATAGTGAATATATATCCACGTGACCCTTGACCTCAAACAATGATTGCTGTAGCGTGAATTCTGGCTGCCTTGAGAGAGGATTTCCTCCCAGCCTGGGCAGCGGCAAAGCTCCAGCAGCAGATTCGAGTGCAGATGAAAACAACAAACGGTTATGGGTGTTGTTCTCAGTCAATACACCAGACACAAAAAGAAAAAAGCTGCTGCAGTAAAAAGCAGCACTGTCTTGACCGTCTCGTGATCAAGTCACGTTTATAGTGAAAAACACAACAGCGCTTTGATACTTGGTCACCGAGCAGGAATGTGCAGTTCTTGTGTACATTAGCTAATTACACAAGATCACAACATGTCCTAAGCATTCAGATACTCCAGACTTTTTCACTGGAGTTAAGACCAAGAGAAGGTCTAATATAGACTTTTAAAATGAAGTACCATTTTAAGAGTATGATTAGGAGTATGATTAGCGAATATTAATTTTTCTCTGTTTGAGGAGACAGTGATAAGAGGCAATTGTCTCGAAAAGTGCAAGGAAAGAGGTCAAATTTCTTAATGACAAGTGTTGGAAACATAAGCAGAGGCAGACACAGTACTATAGGAAGAAAGCAGAGCAGTTACATGTGAGCCAGCATGGACACCAGGGGTGCAAAGGGTACACTTCTAAATACAGATAAAGTATTTCAGCCCTGTTAACTGAACGTCAAATTATCTAAGCTGTCGGCCCCAGTTAATGGCAGCACTCTCCTGTCGGAGGCAAAAGGCGATGGGTTAAAGTCCCACTTCAGGAACCCAAAATCACTGAGGCCGTGCTGCTCTGCCAGAGGTGCTGTCACCCAGACATGACACTAAACTAAGACCCCGTTTTCCCTTGCAAGAATGGAGGGGCCAAAGGTTGATTTTTGAGGAGAGGAATGATGACAGCAGTTCTGAAGGGTAATTAATAATAATATCCGCTAACATGAGGGCCAGGAAGGGAAGTTGGGTGATCAAAAGCAAAGTTCCCCTTTAAGATTTCGTTGTTTTGCGCAGCTTTCTTGGAGAGCAGGCATTTGCATTTTTTATGTATTGCATTTATGTGTGTGTGGTGCCTTCCAGGCTTCTGCACAATCACATAAATAGTGACCGCATCAGTCAATAGCTTAGTGGGAATAGGGTTGAAGGATAGGATGAGTTCAGAGAGGGCATGAGGGAGATGGAAGAGAATCTATAGCAAGAGGCAAATACTTGGATATGGCCTTGGAGGATGTCTAAAGACTTTTAAAATTAAGTATGATTTTAATAGTATGATTAGAGAATCTGTAATTTTTCTTTTTCGGCAAACTGTGGCAAGAGCTCCGATGAAAAAAAGTCTTGGCCGGGATTCTCCATTCCCCGACGGCGATTTTGTAATCGACGATCGGGTGGGGAATCCCTTTTGACGACGAAATGGGGGTGACGCCTGCTTTGCGCAAGTTTCGTATGCTCCACCCCGAAACAGTGTCATCATGGCGCGCGGTGCACGCCGTTGGGATGGCCTCAGCACGTCATCTGAAGGCCCTCCCCGAAGCCCTGCCCCCAATGGGCCAAGTTCACGACGGTGCGGTTCGCGCATGGTCTCAGCTGTGCGGGAACCCGGCGTGGCAGCTACGGACTGTGTCCAGCGCCGCCACAGTTGAGCGGGAGCCGTGCTGCTGGCTGGGGGGGGGGGCTTCTGCGAGGGCTGGGGGGACTGGTGGGGGGTGGCCAGGGGGGTACTATCTGGCAGGTCGGGTCCGGTGCCATGTTGTACGGCGCTACCGCTGTAGATCATCATCATGCGCATGCGCGGCCACGGACATGGCCATTATCCGGCCGTTTATTTGGTGGAGGCCGGGAGTTTTACGTGGCACGGCTGCTAGCCCCTCACCGGTTGCAGGTTCGGTGAAGTGGCGCCGCCAATATTTTCCACGTAAAACGCCACAGATCCTCTGCACTTAGCCTCAGTATCAGTGAATCTGGCCCCTTGAGTATCTCAGTGCTTGAAGTATTTTGTGATCTAGCCCAATGGACTAGATTATAGTCATTAGGCGAACGGAAGGAAGTGGCAGAGACAGATGATCAGATGGTGACAAGAAAGTTTGTGAGCTCCTCGCACTTGTTGTTGGAGTTGGGGGGAGAACAAAGACAGGGGAGATGAGTTTAAGAAGTTGGTTTGTTGTAGAGAAAGGAAATTGAGGATTAAGTTTGCATTCCAGTATGATCCTAGGTCAGTGAGCAGTTTCAGCTGACAAGAAGAGTCCCCGATAGCACTTTATATGGCCCAACTAGATCTCGCATGAATGGTTAAATCCGCTTAAGTCTGAGTCCCTTAGATTTAAGGAAGGGGAATTGAGGGAGGTACGAGGGAAATTGTCATGGGTAAGGAAGGGTCCTGATTTTAATTGGGTCTGTGAGGAATGTGGTTAAGCAGGTCAGTAACTGCAGAAATCGAGAGCCAAAGACTAAACAATTGGGATTTTGGAAGTGCAAGGGACAGTATTTTTCTGGGGTAGACAAAGAAGTAGTGGTGCCGGGAATAGGAGACGTTTGTGAATGAAGTGGGATACAAGGATAAGAGGATAAGGCCTTATCTTGAATCACATGATGGAAATAAGAAGGAGGAAAAAGGAGAGAGCATGATGAATTGAGATGGGGTTCAAATTACCAAGGAGGAGAATTTGTTCAGTACAGATTGAGGGAGGAAAGTACAAAGAACAAAGAAATGTACAGCACAGGAACCCATGCTGCCCGACTAAACTACAATCTTCTACACTAAGTAGTGAAGATATCATAGAATCCCTACAATGCAGAAGGAGACCATTCATCCATCAAGTCTGCACCGACCCTCCGAAAGAACACTCTACCCAGGTCCACACCCCTGTCCACACCGCCTATCTCCGTAACCTAACGTGCACATCCCTGGTCATGAAGGGACAATTTAGAATGGCCAATACACCTAAGATGCACATCTTTGGATGAGCACCCGGAAGAAACCCACACAGGCACAGGAAGAATGTGCAAACTCTACACAGTCACCCAAGACCGGAATCGAACTTGGCTCCCTGGCGCTGTGAAGCATCAGTGCTAACCAGTGTGCCACCATGTCACCTTATCTTGATGGACAGATTTTATTGTACTTGAGTGCAATAATCCCACTAAATTTAGCAGATGCATATGAGGCACCAAGCAGGTTTCACTTTGTATAAAATACTTTGTATCAAAGGTGTCACCGGTTGACAAAAAAAACTGGCTGCACAAAACAACAACATCTTTTTGGGAACATTACTTGGGTGGACGGTAGAGGACGAGGATGTTAAATGAGGCAAAACAGTGGAGCTTTTGTGGAAGGTGTTCAAAGGAGAAGAAAATGCCAGAGAAGTACAGAGGCGCATCAAGGTGTGATTAGCTGATAAGAGAAAAAATGCCAGATCTGGGCAGGGCAAGTGGTGGAAGGTACAGCCAGGCTTTATTTAGGGGAAAGTGTTATTATCCCTCAGGCAGATTTCCATGAGGACTGTGATGTTGTTGCAATTATCCACAATCATAGATTGCAAGGGCACTGTTCAAAAGTGTGTGGACATTTGGAAGGAGAGGCAAACTGGTGATGTTAACTGATGCCCTAGTAGAATGCATAGTGTCAGCACTGGAAGGGGTGTGTTGGACCCGAAGGTGGTTGTCAAGACTTTCCCCCAGCTGATGCATGTGGGCTGGGAGGTTTTTGTAAAAATATATATTCCAAACACAATCAATAATTCAAACAATCCACACAAGGTACAACCGAGTTACAGGTTGTCATTTTTCTCTTTTTCTCCCCTTAACTGACACAACACTCCCCCCCCCCCCAACAAACCACTCTCCACGCCCCCCCCCCCCCCCCCCCCACCACCACCACCACCACCCACTGGCTATAAACAGATTCTTGAATAAAGACCGAAAGAGCCTCCAACTTACATAAAATCCTTCTTCCGACCCTCGAAGAGCGAATTTTATCTTCTCCAGTTGTAAGAACTCCGCCATATCCCCCAACCACGCCAACACCTTCAGCGGCACCGCCAACCTCCATGCCAGTAGGATTCGTAGCCGGACAATCAGAATGGTGAAGGCCACAACATTGGCCCTCTTCCCCTCCAGTAGCTCCGAAAGCTTTGAAACACCAAAAATCGCTACCAATGGGACACAGCGTCATCCTCACCCCTCCAATCTTCGCCAGTGTCTCGGAAATTGATGCTCAGAATCCCCCCCATTTTGGGCAAGAACAAAATATATGAACATGATCTGCAGGCCCCCTTGCGCACCTCTCTCATTTGCCCTCTGATGCGACCATCAATTCACACGAGACAGAGAGTTGAAGTGAACAGTGGTTTTAATCAGCTAGAACTGTGCCTCCCTGCGACTGCTCTGTACTGAGTGCCGCCTACAGATCTATATACCTCCCCCGAGGGGGTGGAGCCATAAGTGGAGCCCACAAGGGCACCAACATAATACAATGTAATGTAATGTAATACAATGGTGAATGGTAGCAGTAATACATTCACCACACCCTCTACCTCATGGAAGAACCCACTCATGCGAGCCCGAGTCATTTGAGCCCTGTGCACCACCTTAAACTGTATCAGGCTCATCTTGGCACAGGATGATGGCGAATTCACCCGGTTTGTAATTTCACTCCAGACACCATGACCGGGCTGTTGGTATACCTTACACTGGGAGAACGGGATGGGGGGGCCGTCACCAGGGCCCTTAAGCACCCCCCCCCCCCACACACAGGAGGCCTCCTCCAACATCACTGGGCTGAAAAGTTGGTGAGAGAGCAGAGTGAAACTGTTGGGATTGCTGCTCATAAGTATCCAGTGATGACTGCCTCGGTAGACCCAGAAGAGGGCTGCCAAGAGAGGCCCAGAGTGAAACTATAGGCTTATCTAGGAGGGAATTACGCCTGATATGGCAACAGAGTTGGAAGGTCAAGGAGCACAGGAGAGTTGATGTAGTGATTTTGGGGGGGAGAACTAAAAGGCATGATGACTGGGGTTCAGGAGGGGTAAAGAGAAAAATAAGTTTAAAACAAGTTAATTGAAATTTTAAAATACTGAAAATTGAAGTGTATGAGCGCCGTTCCAGAGTGACAGTTAAAAATCCCACGTGAAAGACACAGAGAAAAGTCAAGTTACTAAGATTTGTTTAGAAAATTAAACTGAGAGAGGTTTACGGCACAGAAAGATGTCACTTGGCCCCACATATCTGCGCTGGTTGAAAACGATAGGAAGTATTAAGATACTTGGATTCTGATAGTAAATGGGCATACCTATAAGACGTTGGGCCAAGGGCCTCCAGAGCAGAATCAACAGGAGGAGAGCCATCACTTCTACAGGGCTTAGCTGAATGACAAATCCTCGCTAACAAAGCACAGTGCCTGCCAAAACATCCGCAGGATTGTCCAGTGCAAGTTCAGAGAGATGCAAGACACTTGGTTGAATCATTAAACAGATGAACTTCAGTCATTGTGAAGTGAATTGGACATTCTGAATTTTCCCTCAGTGTACCTGAACAGGCGCCGTAGTGAGGCGACTAGAGGATTTTCACAGTAACTTCATTGCAGTGTTAATGTAAGCCTACTTGTGACACTGATAAAGATTATTATTATACCAACCACAAAGACTGGAAGAGACTCTATTATGCTTTGAAATATGTCTATGGGCCCCAGATAACAGATTCATCACCAATCATTGTTGCTGATGGGCCAAGACTGCTCAGAGAAACAAAATGCAATGGTCTTCACATTTAGATAGCTTCAGAAGTGTCAAGAACAGAACAGGGACCTCTTCACCACATTTGATGATCTGACCAAAACCATGAGGGCCTTTGGAAGGTAAAGGAGAAATTTGGCTGCCCTGAGAAATTCATCACAATGGTTTGACAGTTTCATGATAGTGTGCTCATGTGTGCACTGGATGATGAGTATTCTGGCTCATTCCCAGTCATCGGTGGAGCTAAACAGGGCTGATTTGGCCAACAATCCTCAACGTGTTTTTCTCCACCATGCTGTCCGAGGCATTCCAGCTTGGTCATACAGACATCAAAATCAGTTCTCGGGTGGATGGGAAACTGTTCAATTTGAGAAAAGCCGAAGCAAAGGATATATTTTGTGATTTCCTGTTTGCCAATGACTGTGCACTAGTTGGACATTCCACTGTGTGGACTTATCCCCAATGCATGTGACATCTTTGCCTTACGATCAGCATGAAGAAATCTGAACTAATGTACCAGCCTGCTTCAGGAAAGCTCCATCTCAAGCTCAAGGCTTCAGGCCTTGACCAAAACCTGTCCGCAGTTGTCAAATTGACTTATCCCAGCTGCTCATTCTCTTAAATTGTCTGTATTGATGACAAGGTACGTGCAAAAATTGACAAAACAAGCCTAGCCTTCAGCAGTTTTAGCCAAACCAGATTGCATGATGGGAAATTTGGTCAGGTACTGCAATAAAAAGTGCACAATGATGGGAACCACAGGTGTCCAGACACAATACCTACCATGGTGAACCAGAAGAAAGGTCATAAGCAAAAGATAACAACTTTGTAGCAAAACGAAGGAAGGACCATTGGAGCCAAACAACTGCAGACATTTGTAGACCCTGAGCACGAGTGTCCATAGAATCTATAGAATCCATAGAATCCCTACAGTGCACAAGGAGGCCATTTGGCCCATTGAGTCTGCAACATCCGTACCAAGAGCACCTTACCTAGGCCCATTGCCCCGCCCTATCCCCATAACCCCACCTAACCTGCATATCTTTGGACACTAAGAGGTGATATAGCATGGCCAATCCACCTAACCTGCAAATCTTTGTACTTTGGGAGGAAACCTGAGCACTGGAGGAAACCCACGCAGACACGGGGAAAATGTGCAAACTCCACACAGGTAGTCATCCAAGACCAGAATCAAACACAGGTCCCTGGCAGCAGTGCTAACCATTGTGCCACCATGCTGCCCTCATTTGATTTTTATGGTGGCAAGGGACTGTTAAGATTGAAAACTGCATAGGGAACATGTAACAGATGTGTACTGTTTACCAGACCTTTGGGAATAATGACCTCAGTCACATGAGAGTCTTACACATACATCATCGAACATTCTAGAAGACTGAAGAAATTGGTATAAAGGTATGGGACATTGAAGCCTCAGGAATGAAAACCCTGGGAACAACCATCGCAGAAACTAACCCCGAGTCAGTGGCTCGGAGACCAGTGATGTATCCCCGGAGAAGAGCCCGTCCAACTGTTCTGCTAGGGGGAGACTTGAGTTTGATTCTTGAGTTGAATAACGTTTAATAGTATGTTGAGTTAAAGAGTCTGTGTGACATTCATTGAGTTAAAGAGTTAAGCGGCATTCATTGAGTTAAAGGGTCTGAGTGGCAAAATATTCTGTGTGATATTTACCGAGTTTAAATTCTGTGTGATATATTGGTACAAATAAAGAGTCTCGTATAGTTTGTGTGACATGTCAGTTGTGAATCCTCAAGGAGTAGAGGGGGCAACACAGTCTTCAAACATCAGACTGGGAACAAAGAGGAATACGTTTGTCTACCAAACTGAAAGTCTATAGGTCAGTAGTCCCACCCGTTCTTCTTTATGCAGCTAGATTTGGATTGTGTACCAGGATCACACCAAAAAGCTGAACCACTTTCACTTGAGCTGCTTTTGGAAGCTTGTAAAGATCAGATGGCAAAACTGAGGTGCTCAACTGAGCTGCATTGCCAAGCAACCACACCATATTGAGACAGTCACAACTGAGTTAAGCTAGTTATATAGCCAGAACGCATGATACTCGCTGATCAAAGAGAATGTTTTAAGGAGAGCTTGTGTCTGGAGGCAGAGAGAATACACCAAGAAAGGAAATCCTGAGCCACCAACCCATCCAAAACTCAATCATCTGCGGTACCTTGCCCTATTTACTGCAGAACCATCTGGGTGCACAGGCCCCCTTAGCAGTCATCTACGTGCCCACTGGAACCCTAACAAACACTCCAAATCCTGGACACGGTCATCTTCATCTCAAAATGTGAAGTACAAACAAAACAAATGAGGTTTAGAGAGAAGGCAACAAGAGGGCGACCCGAGTTAAAGTCAGTGGTCCCATGGTGGGGTAAAGTCGATGGACGAAAGGAGTCAACACGGAGCAATGGTGAACTCTTGTCCAAGTTTGAAGACAGGTCTGGCAAGAGAGTGAAGTTGAGAAAGGCTAGAGTACTGAGGACATAATAATGGAGATATGTCCATGTCATCTTCCTCCTTTAAGGCAAAAATGGCCATGTCTATCATCTGGGATGTTTGATAGGGTTCTGGTGCACATAGATGACTGCTAAGGCCGATCTGTGCATGGAAGGAACAGGATATCACAGATGACTCCGTTTTTACGGAGTTACTGGCACAGGATTGCCTCTCCTTGCCTTTTCTCTCTGCCTCTGATATGCAGGTGGGGCAGAAAAAAAGACACAAAGAAGTTGGAGGTCACTTATTGATACAGAGCAGCAAAAAAATGTACTTTAACTCAGGAAAGTGAATCTCTGGCCAGGAACTAGCTGAAGCTGAAAAACCAGTAGAACTAGTAGGACAGGCATACGCTCAGCAGGGAATAACAGCAAAGGGCAAGGTAAACTGATCAAAGTTGTTTTAAAATTAAGCACAGTAAGAAGTTTTACAACACCAGGTTAAAGTCCAACAGGCTTGTTTTGATGTCACTAGCTTTCGGAGCGCTGCTCCTTCCTCAGGTGAATGAAGAGGTATGTTCCAGAAACATATATATAGACAGATTCAAAGATGCCAAACAATGCTTGGAATGCGAGCATTAGCAGGTGATTAAATCTTTACAGATCCAGAGATGGGGTAACCCCAGGTTAAAGAGGTGTGAATTGTGTCAAGCCAGGACAGTTGGTAGGATTTTGCAGGCCAGATGGTGGGGGATGAATGTAATGCGACATGAATCCCAGGTCCCGGTTGAGGCCGCACTCATGTGTGCGGAACTTGGCGATAAGCTTCTGCTCAGCGATTCTGCGTTGTCACGCGTCCTGAAGGCCGCCTTGGAGAACGCTTACCCGGAGATCAGAGGCTGAATGCCCTTGACTGCTGAAGTGTTCCCCGACTGGAAGGGAACATTCCTGCCTGGTGATTGTCGCACAATGTCCGTTAATTCGTTGTCGCAGCGTCTGCATGGTCTCGCCAATGTACCACGCTTTGGGACATCCTTTCCTGCAGCGTGTGAGGTAGACAACGTTGGCCGAGTCGCACGAGTATGTACCGCGTACCTGGTGGGTGGTGTTCTCACGTGTAATGGTGGTATCCATGTCGATGATCTGGCACGTCTTGCAGAGATTGCCATGGCAGGGTTGTGTGGTGTCGTGGTCACTGTTCTGAAGGCTGAGTAGTTTGCTGCAAACAATGGTTTGTTTGAGGTTGCGCAGTTGTTTGAAGGCAAGTAGTGGGGGTGTGGGGATGACCTTGGCAAGATGTTCATCGTCATCAATGACGTGTTGAAGGCTGTGAAGAAGATGACGTAGTTTCTCCGCTCCGGGGAAGTACTGGACGACGAAGGGTATTCTGTCGGTTGTGTCCCATTTTTGTCTTCTGAGGAGGTCGGTGCGAGATGGGGTTACCCCATCTCTGGATCTGTAAAGATTTAATCACCTGCTAATGCTCGCATTCCAAGCATTGTCTGGCATCTTTGAATCTGTCTATATATATGTTTCTGGAACATACCTCTTCATTCACCTGAGGAAGGAGCAGTGCTCCGAAAGCTAGTGACATCGAAACAAACCTGTTGGACTTTAACCTGGTGTTGTAAAACTTCTTACTGTGCTCACCCCAGTCCAACGCCGGCACCTCCACATCATTAAAATTAAGCAACAGAGTAGCAGATCAGAGACACAGCAACCGAGTCTTCTCATGGAAGGTAAGGTAAAGACACCATAGTCCCAGATGAGGGGGAGATCTGACTGGTGGTGATTTAGCCTAAGGATCACCACACCTCAGGCGTTGGCAAGGTTGAGAAGGCAAAGCCTTCACCTACCCCTTATGGTCTAGTCCAGTGCAGAAACACCATCTTGATGTGCATATAGATCCAGGAATTTTGAAATGAAATTTGAGAAAAGATCCATGCAATGCTCATTGAGGAAGGCAAAGAGCGGCTGTGGTTCGGGAATGGGCAGGAACTTATGCTCTGGGCTAAAAAGCACCCACTATTAAAGCCAGAACTGAAACAGTGAAAGAAAAGAAACCTGGAGAGAAAGAGCAATCGCTGACAGCAAATGCCACGACAGATGAAGATTAGAAGTCATCTTAAAAATGAGCAAAGCTCAAATCAAACAAATCCTGGTGTAAAAACGACAACAACTTGTATTTATATTGCATCCTCAATCTACTAAAATGTTCCAAGGCACTTCACAGGATAAATATCAAGCTAATATAAACACAAAATACTGCAGATGTTGGAAATCTAAAATAAAATCAGAAAATGTTGGATAAACTCAGCAGGTCTGGCAGCATCTATAGAGAGAGAAGCAGTTAACGTTTCAAATCTGTATCATTCATCTTCAGAGCTAAATTCAGCACAAAACTACTTAAGGAGACATTAGGATAAGTGACAAAATGTTTATGGTAACAGTAAAGTTGCCATAGTCCCAGATAACCACAGGCTGTTTTCCCCTTTGAGGGGTAGAGCTGACTGGTGGTGATATATATCCTGAGGGTCACCACACCTCAGGCAAAGAGCAAAGTTGAAACCAAGGGGGCTTCATGAGTAACCTTAGCCGGCACAGGAATTGAACTCACGCTGCTGGCCTTGCTCTGCATCACAAACCAGACATCTAGCCAAGTGAGCTAAACCGCCAGGTTTTAAAGAATATCTGAGACGAGGAGAGGGAAGTAGAGAGTCTAAAAGATTTAGGAAAGGAACTCTAAGAGTTTAGGGCTAAGGGAGCTGAAGGTATGACCACCTAAGGATGAGCAATTAAAATCAGGGATGTGCAAGAGGTCAAAATATGTGATAAGGGTTATCGAGCTGGATAAAGTTAGAGAAGAAGGGAGGAGCAAGGCCATTTAGAGGTGTGAAAACAATTGAAAGCTAGTGTTTGAAACAAACCTGTTGGACTTTAACCTGGTGTTGTAAGACTTCTTACTGTTTTTAAATTGAGGCATTGTTGTCCTGGGAACCCATGTAAGTCAATAAGCAGAGAGGGGGTGGGGGATATAGATGAACAGGATTTAATGCAAATTAGGATAAAGGAGCAGATGAGCTCAAGTTAACTGAGGGTACAAGGTACATACAAACAAAAAGCAAGAGTAGACCACTGAGCCTCTCGAGCCTGCTCCGCTGCTTAATAAGATCATGGCTCATCTGATAGTAACCTCAGACCTGCATCTCGCCTACACCCGAGAACCTATCAGCCCCTTGCTTACCAAGAATCTATCCACCTCTGCCTTAAAGAATATTGAAAGACTCTGCTTCCACCACCTTTTCAGGGAGAAAGTTCCAAAGATTCGATTCATGACCCTCTGAGAAAAAGATTTTTGCCTCATCCCCCTTTTAAATGGACGACCCCTTATTTTTAAACAGTGATACCTAGTTTTAGATTCTCTGAGACAAGAAAACACCCTTTTCACACCCACCCTGTCAAGAACCCTCAGGATCTTATATGTTTCAACCACGTCGCCTCTTACTCTCCTGAACTAGTGAAAACAATCTTATCCTGATCCAATCTTCCCTCATAAAATAACCTGCCCTTTCCTGGTATTAGTCTAGTAAACCTTTACTGAATATTTTCTAATGCATTGACATCCTTCCTTAAATAAGGTGACTGATACTGCACACAGTTCTCCAGATGTGGCCTCAAGGTAGGAGGACAACAAGGAGAAAATTGGAATAGTCATGGCTTGAGGTAACAATCATGGCTCGAGGTAACAAAATAATTGGTGGGGTGCAATTAGCTGTCAATGTAATCAGCCAATAGCTGTGTAAAACAGTGACAGAGGTGCTAGTTCATTCTAGGGCCATGGTACTCATAACAACCTACCTCCCCTTATCTTTGGTCCTTTGCAAAGCAACTGCACCATGGGTTCATGACTCATTGCTCCCCAGCTTGCAAGCTGCAGGAAAACAGGCATTAGTTTGTATGCAAATACATTCAAACTCAATACTTATTTAAACATGACATTTCTCTTAAAATACTTGCTCAATCGGAAGCAAAATGAGGTGAGAGGAGCAATGTAAAGCAGTTTAGGTCAGAATGAAATTACAAATGATAGCATCTATTTGACAAATTCTGTCCATTTATAGAGCAAACGCAACAGCATTTGTCCAGGGTGTTTCCAGTACAGAATGATCAGTGATCGCTTGAGGGAATTTCAGAAAATTTGATGTGTGTAAATTGTGTGAGAAAGAAACATGCTGGTACGTCGCTTATTCAAAGGCTGCCTGAGGGGTTTTGAAAATATCCTATCAGATTGGCTCTAAATAATCCTTACAATTATTTCATTTTTATTGAACTTGCACCCATCTTCCTTCACCTATACTTTCCTGCTTGGCAAAAAGCTGATAATTACAGATGAAGCTTTTGAAGACCAGTCCTGAGCAGTGACTTTCTCAAGGATGGTTCTCACAGACCTGTTGAAAATGAAAAATGAAAATCGCTTATTGTCACAAGTAGGCATCAAATGAAGTTACTGCGAAAAGCCCCTAGTCGTCACATTCCGGCGCCTGTTCGGGGAGGCTGGTACGGGAATTGAACCCGCGCTGCTGGCTTTGTTCTGCTTTACAAGCCAGCTGTTTAGCCCACTGTGCTAAACCAGCCCCTGTTCTCCTGCAGCTTGCAAACTGTGTCAATTATACTCTCTGCACAGATAAATCAAATGAGTCAAATGGCCTCCTTTGTCTTTATTCGTTCTCAGAATGTGGACATCAGGGGCAAACCTAGCATGGGTTTATTGCCCAAGCATGGTTGAAGTGGAGGAGGTGGTCAGTGATCTACCATCTTCTTGAATGGCTGCAGTCCATGCGGCGAAGATGCACCCACAGTGCTGTTAGGTAGCGGCTGCCAGCTTTATCCATAAAATATCCACAGCTGTCCTGAGCAGCGACTTTCTCAAGTGTGGTTCTCACAGACCTGCCATCTGCTGTTTTTGTTCAAGCTTTTCTGTTTTCTTCAAACAATGTTTATCCATCTCACTCTCTATCGTTTTGGGGATGTGGGCACCGTTGGCAGCATTTGTTGCCCTTCCCTAATTGCTCTTGAACTGAGGGGCTTGCTAGACCTTTTCAGCAATGGGGAGGGGGGGGGAGGAGGGGGAGTTAATAATCAACTGCATCGCTGTGTGGGTCTGAAGTCACATGCAGGCCAGACCGAGTAAGGTTGGCAGGTTTCCTTCCCTCAAGAGAAGGTATTAGTGAACCAGATGGGTTTTTATGGCAATGGTTTCATGGTCATCTTTAATTCCAGATTTTTATTGAATTCAAATTTAACCATCTGAAATGGTGGGATTCGAACCCAGGTCCCCAGAGAATTACCCTGGGTCTCTGGATTACGAGACCAATGACAATACCACTACGCCACCGCCTCCCTTGCTCCAGAATGAACTAGCACTTCTGACAATGTTTTACACAGCTATGGGCTGATTACATCGATAGCTAATTGCACCCCACCAATTATTTTGAACTCTTCACCCATGACTTTGTTACCTCTAGACATGGCTGTTCCAATTTTCTCCTTGCTGTCCTCCTACCATGAGGCCACATTTGGAGTACTGTGTGCAGAATTGGTCACCTTATTTAAGGAAGGATGTCAATGAGTTGGAAACAGTTCAAAAGATATAGAATAACGTGTGATCTAGAACATTACCAATGTAATGAGCTGAGGAATGGAGGAGGGTGGCTGCCAAAACTTTAAAATGTTCCCAATGTATTTTTCTACTTTGTTTCAGTGCCAGACTCCTTCAGAACAGTCCGTGCGTACATATCAGCCAAAGTAAGGCGGGATGAATATTTCTGCACTATAATATGAACATTTGCAGTAAGCTGGTAACAATGAACTATGCCTGCTAAAATTGAGAACTTAGAACATTTTGGAAGAGAAATACATGATAGCGCTGGCACTTCCTAGATTTCTCATCTAGGGTATAAAAAATTAATATTGCACATTGGAAAATCCTTACGAGGGATTACCAAGGTGCAAAGAATAGCTGCCACACTTATTATAAGTAGCAACTCTGTAATTGATTCCATGGTGGATGTGGACAGTGAGGACTGTACATTAAGGCACAGATGTAGGAGGCACTAATTCTTCAGACTTTAAATGAATTTGACTTAGTGCCAAGACAAACAACAGAAATATAACATCTCCAGCAAAGGAAAATGTCCCTTGGTGTTTTACGTATGGGGAAGAAAAAGAAGCAGATGTCGGTCCATTATGGGAAGGTTAGGACAAAACACAAAATACATGGTCAGTAATGGATTTCAAGAATGATGTTAAAAGCAGGAAGGGAGATACATTTAAAGAGGGGATTAACTGATGTGGTTAAGTTCCTGCCAGCAATGCAAGCTTGGTGGTTGGGGGGATGGGAGGTGGCAGCGGTGAGGGGCAGGCAGAGAAAAAGGGGATGGAGAGGAACATAATATCAGAATCCAATGAATCTTTGGGAGAGAAGACAAAACGGTGAAGATTGTAAAGATAGACTGAGACAAGACCATAGGCAAATTTGAAGATGAAGTCAGGGGGTTTAAATTAATAGCACTGGGGACAGTGACAACATGAGAACTGAGGCCATAACCCTACACTGTTCCATTCTGTTCTGTACTCCCATTTTAAATTCTGAAATTTGACAAAAGGTTCTGAGTGCAATTCAGTTTTCCAGTGAGTTTTGCAAAGGTGAAGACACATCATAGAACCATGAACTACATAAGCACACAGAAACCACTGCACCTTTGTCACCTTTCTGCTAGAGCAATACAGAACTAATTTCATTTCCCTGTTCTTCCCAGTATAGAGATTCAGAGTAGAATAATGCATCAGAATTAGATTGAGAATAATGATCTGGATGTTAATGGACATTAAGGAGGAGGGAGTTGCATGACTTCAGAAGGAGGCTTCTGATGAAGGTGCCTCCCCTCCCCCGCCCTCTTCCTGCCCAAGATGTAACTTTATTGCTTTTTGTCCATCCCCCATAGAGGTTTGATCTTCGTTCTTCCCATCAGTCTCAAAATGGCCCTTAAGTCGTCATTATTTGGCCAGTTAAGGATCTCACCTGGGGAAAATGTGGGCTTCCTGTCCGAGGCTTTTTCTGCCCCATTATAAATTGAAAGGAGCAGGGCAGCACGGTGGCGCAGTGGGTTAGCCCTGTTGCCTGACGGCGCCGAGGTCCCAGGTTCGATCCAGGCTCTGGGTCACTGTCCATGTGGAGTTTGCACGTTCTCCCCGTGTTTGATGGCTTTCGCCCCCACAACCCAAAAGATGTGCAGGCTAGGTGGGTTGGCCATGCTAAATTGCCCCTTAATTGAAAAAAATGAATTGGGTACTCTAAATTTATAACGAGAATAAATAAATTGAAAGGAATCCTGTCCCTTCAATTCCCCTTCCTGGACACAGGGGAGTGAAACATTCTGGTCAGAGGTTTCAAATTGGTGCCTGTCACCAGAGTCAATTAAAATGCTCCATGCCCCTTTATCATATAACTGATACTCAGGACTACTTCTCGCAGTGTTCACTAACCAGCTGCTTGCCTTCCACTAGGCTGTTTCCACTTGGTCCTTCAGTTCTAATTTCTAATCAGCCCCTCTGTAAAATATTTTCATTCCAACATGGAACATTTATATAGTACCATGATTCAATTGCATTTTAAGTTGCATCATGGTGACCACTTTCTGTCAGTCGTTGAACAAATGCAGTTAATGGCTTTGTAATAGTCAAACTGACAATGTTATTGCCAACTCTGGTAGGATGCATTCCTTGAGGTTTTATTACATGAGCTCCTGCCTCAAACTGTTCTTTCCAATGCCATTGGTCAACCATCATATCTGAAATCAAGACAAAATAGCTTAAACCATAAGAACGTTAGAAATAGGAGCAGGAGTTCAGCCCCTTGAGCCTGCTCCACCATTCAGTTTGATCATGGCTGATCTCATCTTCACCTTCCTGTCCGCTCCCCATAACCCTTCAACCCACTGCTAATTAGAAACCTATATATCTCCTTCTTAAATTTGTTTTGTGTTCCGGGGTCCACTGCACTCTGGGATAGAGAATTCAACAGATTGACGACCCTTTGAGTGAAATAATTCCTCCTCATTTCTGTTTGAAATCTGTCACCCCTTAGCCTAAATCTTGGGGCCAGGATTCTCCGAAATCCCGGCCAAATGTTGACGCCGGCGTAAACACCAGAGTGGTGCACGCCGGCGTCAACGGGCCTCCTGCCCCAGCGATTCAGCAGCCCACAGGGGGCCAGCACGGCGCCGGAGTGCTGCGTGCTGCGCCAGTGCCGAAAGGCGACCCTGGACTGCCAGCACGGGTCCGCACATACGTGCGACGGCCGTCTCCGCGCCGGCGCCAAGCAACATTGCAGAGCCCTATCGCGGGCGCCCACCAGTCGGTACCAGGTTCGAACAACGCCGGTGGGACACAGCGGGAATTCGGCCGGTCGATCGCGGAGAATCGTCGCAGGGGCCGGTGAACCGGTGCGGTGTCGACCGCGCGGGCGCGTTTGGCACTGATTCTCCGGTCGCTGGAGAATCGCGTCCCGGCGTTGGAATGGCGTGGCGGGAATTTCCCTTGTCACTGCCGATTCTCCGACCTGGTGCAGACTTGGCGAATCCTGGTCATGGCCTCTCGCTCTAGAATGTCCAAGGGGAAACATCCGTTCTACATCTGCCCTGTTAATCCCCTTTAGCATCTTATATCCCTCAATTAGCTCCCTTCTCATTCTTCTAAACTCCAGCAAGCAAAGGCCTAAATTGCTTTTTTCCCTTCATAAAACAAGTCCTTCATCCCTGGAATTAATCTAGTCAACCTTCTCTGAACCGCCTCTATTGCACTTATGTCCTCCCTCAAGTAAGGGGACCAAAACTGTGTGCAGTACTCCAGATGCTGGGCAGCATGGTGGCACAGTGGTTAGCATTGCTGTCTCACAGTGCCAGGGACCTGGATTCAATTCCGGCCTTGGGTTACTTCTGTGTGGAGTTTGCACTTTCATCCTGTGTCTGTGTGGGTTTCCTCTGGGTGCCCCTGTTTCCTCCCAGAGTCCAAAATTGGGTTAGGTGGATTAGCCATGCTAATTGCCCCTTAGTATCCAGGAATGTACAGGTTAGGTTACAGAGATATGGGGGGGATCTGGTAGGGTGTTCTTTCAAAGGGTTGGTACGGACTTGATGGGCTGAATGGTGTACTTCTGCACTGTAGGAATTCCATATTTCTATGCGATCTCACCAATGCCCTATACAGTTGCAACGGCACCTCCCTAGTTTTATACTCTATTCCATTCGCAACGATAACCAAAATTCCATTTGCCTTCCTTATTACCTGCTGCACCGGCATAATAGCTTGCTGCGATTCGTGTACGAGGACACCCAGATCCCTCTGCATCAAAGCATTTTGAAGTTTCTCTCCATTGAGAGAATAATTTGCCTTTTCATTCCTCCAACCAAAATGGACATCACACTTATCCACATTATATTCCATCTGCCAAATCTTGGCCTACTCTCCTAACCGATCCATTTGTAAATGTCTTATTTCCTCATTGCAACTTGCTTTCTTACCTATTTTAGTGTAATCTACAAAGTTGGCTATGGTACATTCTATCCCTGCATCCATAGAACCGGTCAGTAATATCGATTGTAAATAGTTGGGGCCCGGTAACGGAACCCTGTGGCACTCCACTCGTCCCAGCTTGCCACCCAGCAAAAGACCCATTTATCCCCAGGCTCTGCTTTCTGTTATTTAGCTAATCCTTTGTCCAAGCCTTCCCATGCCAGTGGAAAGCAATCACACTCATTGTTAGCTGATTGACAGAAAAGTATCATTCAAGGGAACACCATCACCTGGACGTTTCTCTCCAAGCCACTCACCCTCCTGACTTGGAAATGTATCCCTGCTCCTTCACTGTCACTGGGTCAAAATCTTGGAACTCCTTCCCTAACAGCACTGTGTATACCTACCTGACATGGACTGCAGTGGTTCAAGAAGGCAGCCCTCCACCACCTTCTCAAGGGCAATTAGGGATGGGCAATAAATCCTGGCCTTGTCAGCGAAGCCCATGTCCCTTGAATGAATAATAAAAATGGAACAACCATTTTCCTATCTCCAATCTTTCTATAACCAATGAACAAATTGTTGAAAGATCTTTTTTAGTTTTGTGTAATGTTTACATGCCAGAACTCAAAGTTCCATTACTGTCCTTCTCTAAGATGACATTGCCTTAATGTTGCAGTCAGCAGACTTGAATTAAAACAATTCTTCCACATGAAGGATCTTGTGACTAAAAAGAAACAAAAATATCACTTTGTTAGTGTATGACATTTAACCTATATTTTTCTTAAATATGTTTATTAAGAATTTTTCAACAACATTTTCAACCATACAAACCCCCCCCCCGTAACAAAAAGAAAAGAAAAATTGCTTAGCAAGACATAAACATATCAAATCAACATAATACAGAACATTGTACATTGGATTCCTCCCGCACATATCAACTTTCCTGAACATTTATGTATTTTCTTGGTCAAGTGCCCCAAAGAAACCCCCCTTCCCCGTCCACCCTTCTTCCCCCCCCTCCCCCGAAAGAGATGCCCCCCCCCTCCCCCCCCTGTGTTGCTGCTGCTGCTGACCGAACTGCATCTAACGCTCCGCGAGATAGTCTAGGAACGGTTGCCACCGCCTGGAGAACCCCTGCGCAGACCCTCTCAAGGCAAACTTTATCCTCTCCAACTTGATAAAGCCTGCCGTGCCATTTATCCAGGCTTCCACACTGGGGGGCTTCGCATCTTTCCACATTAACAAGATCCTTTGCCGGGCTACGAGGGACGCAAAGGCCAGAATGCCGGCCTCTTTCGCCTCCTGCACTCCCGGCTCATCCTCCGCTCCAAATAATGCTAGCCCCCAACTTGGCTTGACCTGGACTTTCACCACCTTATAGTTCTCGCAACACCCCTCCAGAATCCATCCAGTGCCGGGCACGACCAGAACATATGGGCATGGTTCGCCGGGCTTCCTGAGCACCTCCCACATCTGTCCTCCACCCCAAAGAACCTATTCAGCCTCGCCCCCGTCATATGCGCTCTGTGAATAACCTTAAACTGTATCAGGCTAAGCCTGGCACACGAGGAAGAAGAATTAACCCTACTCAGGGCATCAGCCCACAGACCCTCTTCAATCTCCTCCCCCAGCTCCTCCTCCCATTTACCCTTCAGCTCCTCTACCAAAGCCTCCCCCTCTTCTTTCATCTCCTGGTGTATCGCCGACACCTTGCCCTCTCCGACCCATACGCCCAAAATCACCCTGTCTTGAATCCCTTGTGCCGGGAGCAGCGGAAATTCCCTCACCTGCTGCCTCACAAACGCCCTCACTTGCATGTACTTGAACGCGTTTCCCGGGGGTAACCCAAACTTTTCCTTCAGCGCCCCTAGGCTCGCAAACGTCCCATCGATGAACAGGTCCCCCCTTCTTCTAATCCCTGCCCGATGCCAGCTCTGAAACCCTCCCGTCCATCCTTCCTGGGACAAACCGATGGTTATCTCCGATCGGGGACCACACCGAGGCTCCCTTCGCACCCCAATGTCATCTCCACTGCCCCCAGATCTTTAGCGTTGCCGCCACCACCGGACTCGTGGTGTACCTTGTCGGCGAGAGCGGCAGCGGTGCCGTCACCAGCGCCCTCAGGCTCGTTCCTTTACAGGACGCCATCTCCAGCCTCTTCCATGCCGCCCCCTCTCCCTCCATCACCCACTTATGGATCATCGCGACGTTGGCTGCCCAGTAGTAGCCACCCAGATTCGGCAAAGCCAGCCCTGTCTATCTCTACTACGCTCCAGGAACCCCCTCCTTACCCTCGGGGTCTTGCTTGCCCACACAAAACCCATAATGCTCCTGCCTACCCTCTTAAAAAAGGCCTTGGTGATCACAATTGGAAGGCACTGGAATACAAAAAGAAACCTCGGGAGGACCACCATTTTAATCGACTGTACTCTGCCCACTAGCGAGAGTGGCAACATGTCCCACCGCTTGAAGTCCTCCTCCATCTGCTCCACCAGCCGCGTCAAATTAAGTTTGTGCAGGGCCCCCCAGCTCCTAGCTACCTGGATCCCCAGGTATCGAAAGCTCCTTTCCGCCCTCCTCAACGTAGGTCATCTATCCCTCTTCCCTGGTCCCCTGGATGCACCACGAAGAGCTCACTTTTCCCTACATTAAGCTTATAGCCCGAAAAATCCCCAAACTCCCTTAGAATCTGCACGACCGCCGCCATCCCCTCCACTGGATCCGCCACATGCAGCAACAGGTCGTCTGCGTATAGCGACACTCGATGCTCCTCTCCCCCTCGGACCATCCCCCTCCATTTCCTGGACTCCCTTAATGCCATGGCCAAAGGTTCAATTGCTAATGCAAACAACAGGGTTGACAGGGGTACCGCTGCCTTGTCCCTCGATACAGCCGAAAATACTCCGACCTCGGCCGATTCGTAATCACACTCGCCACCGGGGCTCTACATAGGAGCTTAACCCAACTGATAAACCCCTCCCCCAACCCAAACCTCCGCAACACTTCCCAGAGATACTCCCACTCTACTCTGTCAAAGGCCTTCTCCGCGTCCATAGCTGCCACTATCTCCGCCTCTCCCTCCACCGATGGCATCATAATCACATTTAGGAGCCTCCGCACATTGGTGTTCAGCTGCCTGCCCTTTACAAATCCCGTCTGGTCCTTGTGAATCACCCCCGGGACACAGTCCTCGATCCTCGTAGCCAGCACTTTTGCCAGCAACTTAGCATCTACGTTGAGGAGCGAGATCGGCCAGTACGACCCACATTGCAGTGGGTCCTTATCTCACTTCAGGATAAAAGAGATCATTGCCTCCGACATTGTCGGGGGCAGGGTCCCCCCCTCCCTTGCCTCATTGAAAGTCCTCACCAGCAACGGGGCTAACAGGTCTACGTACTTCCTATAAAACTCCACCGGGAACCCATCCGGTCTCGGGGCCTTCCCTGCCTGCATGCTCCCCAGTCCTCTAATCAGCTCCTCCAACCCAATTGGCGCCCCCAAACCAGCCACCTCCTGCTCCTCCACCCTCGGGAACCTCAGTTGGTCCAAGAATCGTCGCATCCCCTCTTTTCCCACTGGGGGCTGGGATCTGTACAGCTCCTCATAGAAGGCCTTGAATGCCTCATTTACTTTCACCGCACTCCGCACCGTAGTTCCCCTTCCATCCTTGACGCCACCTATTTCCCTCGCTGCCATCCTCTTACGGAGCTGATGTGCCAGCATCCGGCTCGCCTTCTCCCCATACTCATACGTCATCCACTGTGCCTTCCTCCACTGTGCCTCTGCCTTCCCTGTGGTCAACAGGTTGAACTCCGTCTGGAGACTTCGCCTCTCCCTGAGTAGTCCCTCATCAGGGGCCTCTGCATATCTCCTGTCCACTCTTAAAATCTCCCCCACTAACCTCTCCCTTTCCCTCCCCTCTCTCTTCTCCCTATGAGCCCTGATGGAGATCAACTCTCCCCTGACCACCGCCTTCAGCGCCTCCCATACTACTCCCACCTGCACTTCCCCGTTGTCGTTGGCCTCCAAATAACTTTCAATACACCCCCGCACCCTCCCGCACACTCCCTCGTCTGCCAGCAGTCCCACATCCAACCGCTACAGCGGGCGTTGGTCCCTCTCCTCCCCCAACTCTAGTTCCACCCAGTGCGGGGCGTGGTCTGAAATGGCTATGGCCGAATACTCCGTTCCCTCCACTTTCGGGATCAATGCCCTGCCCAGAACAAAAAAATCTATCCGGGAGTAGGCCTTGTGTACATGGGAGAAAAAAGAAAATTCTCTGGCCAAAGGCCTGGCAAATCTCCACAGATCTACTCCCCCCATCTGGTCCATAAACCCCCTGAGCACCTTGGCCGCAGCCGGCCTCTTTCCGGTCCTGGATTTGGAGCGATCCAGTGCTGGGTCCAACACCGTGTTGAAATCCCCACCCATTATCAAGCTTCCGACCTCCAGGTCCGGAATACGCCCCAACATACGCTTCATGAATCCAGCATCGTCCCAGTTCGGGGCATATACATTTACCAATACCACCCACGTCCCCTGCAACCTACCGCTCACCATCACGTATCGACCTCCATTGTCCACTACTATGTCCTTGGCCTCAAACAACACCCGCTTCCCCACCAGTATTGCCACCCCTCTATTCTTCGCATCCAGCCCCGAATGGAACACCTGCCCTACCCATCCCTTTCTTAACCTGTCCTGATCTGCCACCTTCAGATGTGTCTCCTGAAGCATGACCACTTCTGCCTTCAGTCCCTTTAAGTGCGCGAACACTCGAGCCCTCTTAACCGGCCAATTTAGGCCCCTCACATTCCACGTGATCAGCCGGATTGAGGGGCTACCCCCCCCCCCCCCCCCCACCCCTGCCGAGTAGCCATCTCCTCATAGATTATCATAGAATTTACAGTGCAGAAGGAGGCCATTCGGCCCATCGAGTCTGCACCGGCTCTTGGAAAGAGCACCCTACCCAAGGTCAACACCTCCACCCTATCCCCATAACCCAGTAACTCCACCCAACACTAAGGGCAATTTTGGACACTAAGGGCAATTTTTTATCATGGCCAATCCACCTAACCTGCACATCTTTGGACTGTGGGAGGAAACCGGAGCACCTGGAGGAAACCCACGCACACACGGGGAGGATGTGCAGACTCCGTACAGACAGTGACCCAAGCCGGAATTGAACCTGGGACCCTGGAGCTGTGAAGCAATTGTGCTATCCACAATGCTACCGTGCTGCCCCTATTTTAGGCCAGTCCTGTGTCCGCGCCACCCGCACCCTCCAGTCCCCCAGACGGGGAACCCCGCCCCCACCACCTCTTCCATTTTCAGTTCCCCCTCGGCCAATGCAGCAGCAACCCAATTCCCCCCCCCCCACCCCCCGCTAGATCCGAATCTAGCTCGTTTGCTCCCCCCATAATACTTCCGTAAGTCAGCAGACTCCTGCTGACCCCGGCTTCCCCCGCCTTCCCGTTGACCCCCCCCGTGTGGAAATCCTCCTCCTCCTTGCGCTCCTCCATCCCCCGCCCTCCCTAACACGGGAAAAAGCCCGCCCTTTCCTGAGCCAGCCCCGCCCCCTGTGGCGCAGCTCCTGTTGCGGCCTTATCCCAATTCCCCCATCCCCGGGTCTCACCTCCCTCCAGCACCGACACCCACATTCCTCACTGTCCCCCCATCAAAAACTCTTCCCCCATCCCCATCCATCATCCCACCCGTGAAACATTCTTTACCCATATTCACAACCCTGTTTCCAGTCAACATCTCCCCAACAACATCAGTCCCTCAGTTCGAGTCCAATTTTTCCATTTGGATAAAGGTCCAAGCCTCTTCTGGCGTTTCAAAATAGTGGTGTCGGTCCTGGTACGTGACCCACAGTCGCGCTGGCTGCAGCATTCCGAATCTCACCCTCTTTTTATGCAGCGCCGCCTTGGCCCGATTGAAGCCAGCTCTCCTCTTTGCCACCTCCGCGCTCCAGTCCTGGTAGACTCGAATCACCGCATTCTCCCATCTACTGCTCCGCTCTTTCTTGGCCCACCTCAGGACCCTCTCTCTGTCCGCAAAACGATGGAACCTCGCCACTAGGTTCATGGCGGCTCGCCATGGCGGCTCGCCGGCCTTGGGTCTCCTCGCCTGGACCCGGTGAGCCCCTTCTCGCTCCAGGGGGCTCGGAGAGGCCTCCGCACCCATCAGCGAATGGAGCATCGTGCTCACATGCGCCCTGGCATCGGCCCCTCCACCCCGTCAGGGAGACCCAGAATCCGGAGATTCTTCCTCCTCGGCCTGTTCTCCAGGACCTCGAATCTCTCGGCCCACCTCTTGTGCAGCGCCTCGTGCGCCTCCATCTTCACCGCCAGGCCCAAGATCTCGTCCTCGTTCTCGTTGGTTTTGTCCCTCACCTCTCGGAGCTCTACCTCCTGGGCCTTCTGGGTCTCCTTCAGCCCCTCGATCACCATCAGCATTGGCGCCAGCACCTCCTTTTTAAGCTCCTCCACGCAGCGCCTGAGAAACTCCTGCTGGTCCGGCCCCCTTGCTGCTCGATCTCCGCCCTCTGCCATCTTGTTTTTTCCCCCTCGTTTCGGCCGCTGCTCCAAAGCCTCTTTTTCCGCCGCTCCACTTCTGGTCCCCTCCATACACGACGGAAGGGGGACCTTGCTCTCACCTTCCCACACAGGAATTGGTCAAAATATTTCCGTTGGGGCTCCTCCGGAGAGCCCAAAGGTCCGTTCTAGCGGGAGCTGCCGAATTGAGCGGCTTAGCTCCGCATCGCCGCAACCGGAACTCCACCTATATTTTTTAAGTATGTTCGACTTAGAGCGCGATTCTCCGGCCTCGTTGCATGCTTGCTTGAGCGAAATGAGGCCGGTGAATAGCAGGAGAGGACAAAAACAGGAACCACGCCAGGCTTACAACAGTTTGCAATGCAACCGTCCCTCTCCCCTCGGCAAAATTGGGATCTCGTCATGGCGTGGCAAGAAACCAATTATCACCATTTAAGCCCTTTTTCCATACAATTATCCAACGGCCTCCCGTCTTTCATTGGCCTCCCCAGCAAGTGGTCATGCTGGTGCCGATTAGTATTCCTTTTGAAAAACGTGAACCTGGCGGAAGGACTTCTGCAGAGAGCTGAGGAGGTGAGTAACCATCTTTTCTCACAGGCAAAGAGCACGGGTGCGCTGGGCGTGCCACCCCAGTGCTCGGCTGGGGGTTGGGGACCCTCCACAGGGGTGGGCCGCTATGTGAAGGGTGGTAGGAAGGAGGCACTGGGGGGCAACCCCACGTGGCACCAGCATGCCAACCCCTGGATCATGTGTACCCGTTCGAGGGGCAACCCTAGCCCCTGCCTGTCTGCCCCACTGATCACCCATAACACCCACTGACTGCCAAGGTCTCTGGCCGTGCGACTGAAGGCTATTGCTACTCGGGAATTGATAATGTTGGTTAAGTGAGCACTTCATACATCCCAAGTGGATTGCCGTGGGTAGGCAGGCCATGTAGCATGTGGGAGTCATTGCCTAGCATCCCAATCACACCTTGATGCATGGACACTGTGCTTGGACACTGCGGGAGGCAACACCACACACGTAGTCGCCAACCTTCGAACACCCAGGGTATGGGACACAGTTCTGGGGACACAGCTGGAGGGTGGATGAATGCTACGGGGACGGGGAGATGCCTAGACAGGTGGGTGAAGGTTCGGAGGTCAGGTCACATCGTGGAAGAAAGTGACAGAGGCGTCACACTGCTTGTGGTCAAGGGTGTTTATTATGTTTACAATTCCCCACTCTCCCAATGGTGCCCCCCCCCCTACCTCCCCCCTCCCCCTACTACTCCCGGTGCCTCAGTGATCCTCGGTGAGCTTCGCCTTCCTAGCTCTACCGCTACTTCTAGGTGTCTCCTCAAGATGCACATCAGAGGTGGAGGCAGCCATCTGCTTACCATCTCCCGCGTCCTTCGATGCCTCTGGCGGGTTTCCTCTGGGGCCAGAGGGCCCTGGCGCACTTGTTGGCAACACATGCATAGCCATGCTGCCCTGTTCCAGGTGCTGACGGTGAGATGCGGCCACATCAGAGGGGTGGAACCCGGGGAGTTGGTCGCCACCATCACCACTCCATGGGACGGGTCCGGGTAGCCACCCTGCGCCCTCTCCACTGATCGGTGCCCATAGGGCCCTGGGGTTCACCTTGAGAGGGAAGGGCAGCTGGTTTTGGGCCCCTGCTGGTCATGCGCCACCTGGCTCTGCCAGCCCTGGTGGCCCCCGATGCCTGCACCATCATGTCGACACCCTCGGCAATGCTCCTCAGTGACTGGGATAAGCTTTGCAGCGCCTCAGCCATTTCCATCGGAGAGTGGGACATGTCCCGCAGAACCTCATCAAGGTCAGCCTGGTACTGGGTAACATCCCAAAGCGAGTCGGACATTCTGCCTAGACCCTCAGCCGTGGCCATCACCGACTACGTGATGCCTTGGACACTTTCACTGATGGTGCCAGCTTTGTGCACCACATTCTCCGCTGTGGTCGCCACCCTAGCAGTGTTGGCCTCGGTACCACACATTGTTGGCGACATCTCCTGCGCCCATAGCCTCTGGGACTCCTCCAATCGGCCATGAATCTGCTGGAGTGACGCTGACACCTCCCTCTGAATGTCCTGACTGCACCCTAACGTCTCCATCAGCTTCGGGAATACCTCTTCCATAGGCTCAGCATCTGGCTGGGAACCAGCTGGGTCCTGGGATCCAGCAGACCTCCGACTGCTGTCTCTCCTGGGGGTCCCTGCCTCCACCTGATGTACATCAGGAGCTGTGCGGTGCTCACCAGATGGTGCCCCACTAACGTTTCCCACCAAGGTGCCTGTATCTGTGCTGGTGGAGGGTGGGGATGACAGCTGTGTCACCTCAATCATGGCTTCTTTGATCTCCTCTCCGAATGGTCTCTTGGGAGGCTGGAGAGGGTGACCACCTGGGATGGGCCAGTGCTGTTGGCTGGAGGACCTGCAGGTGGATGGACGTGTGGTCAGTGGGTGGGATGGGTCAGTCAGTAAGGCAATAACAACTCACGTTTGACCGATCCGCCGGGTGGAGTCCGGTAGTTCCTCACCTCTGCTCTGCGTGGGTGACCGCCCTGTCTTCAGCCACCCCAGTCGCCTCCAGGGCACGCTCCTCAATGGAGGGGAGGATTCTTAAGTCTGGCAACCCCCCCACCAGTCTTTGCCCTCTCCCCGCGATTGTGCGTAAGCTTTTCCTGAGGGGACACAGCGAGGCCATCGTTAGTCACATGTGTGGTTCACAGTGGTGGGAGGACGGTGTGAAGGAAGGGTTGGGGGGGTTGAAGTGAGATGGGGTTGAAAGGAGAGGGGGTGGAGAGAGGGTTGGGGTTGCATGGAGAGTTGGAGGGGTGGATGCTCACGTGGTGGTGGAATGTCTTGGGGGGGGCGTTGGTGACTGTCCTGTGGCTGACATTCTGGGGCCCTCGGGGGAACCCCCACTGCATCAAGGAGCCTCCCAGGTCTGCATCCCCGAATCTTGGAGCTGCTCTCCTGGTCGCCATTGTTGCGAGCTGGTTGGGATTAGCTGAGCAAGTGCTGTTTAAGTGCTGCTCGACTTTGTTAACGGGGGGCTGGTGAACGCGGTGCCGGTGAATCGGCTGGCAAGCCTTCATTTGTGGCGAGACGCCCATAGGGCCTCGTTAAGTGGACAAAATAACATTGAATTGTGTTTCTGGCTTCGCAGAGATGAGCACCAGGAAGTTTGAGGCAGTTCCCACTCGCTACCACACTTAGAAATCTTTCTGGAGGGGGAGAGATAGAGGCAGGTCTGTGGCAGATGCGTTAAGCAGGGTCAATACGTCCACATCATGCGCCAGGCTCAGCCTGATACAGTTTAAGGTCGTTCACCGGGCACACATGACGGTGGTCCAGATGAGCAAGTTTTTGGGGATTGAAGACAGGTATGCAAGGTGCGCGGGAGGGCCAGCGAACCTTGTCCACATGTTTTGGGCATGTTTGAAGCTTGGGGGATTCTGGCAGGGGTTTGCAAATGTCACGTCCACGGTGTTAAAAACAAGGGTGGCACCGAGTCCAGAGGTGGCGATTTTCAGAGTGTCGGAGACCCGGGAGTCCAAGGGGCGAGAGAGGCCGACGTCCTGGTCTTTGCCTCCTTAGTAGCGCGGAGACGGATACTGTTAGCATGGAGGGACTCGAATCCCCAAAATCAGAGACCTGGGTCAACGACATGGCTGGCTTCCTTAGTCTGGAGAAAATCATGCTCGCCGTCAGAGGGTCAATGCTACGGTTCGTCAAGAGGTGGCAGCCATTTGTCGACTTCTTTAGGGAAAATTAACTGTCAGCAGAGCTGGGGGTTGGGGGGGGGTTCATCTAGATTACTGTTCTAGGAAAGTGAGACCTGCGAGGGAGATAGAGGGTCTTTGCACTATGTTTATAGTTGTTTGTATATGGTTTACTGTTACTGTTATAAAATCACAAATGCCTCAATAAAATATTTTACAAAAAAAAGAAATCTTTCTGGAGAATCGCACCCTTACAGAGTACTGATTTTGGAAGAACTCATCATGATTAGGAGGCTGTGATCATCACGTAAATGATAGAAGGCAGAAGAAAAATATTACAGCTTCTGGAAATCTAAAACAAAGACAGAATATGCAGGAAATACTCAGCAGATTTGGCAACATCTGTGGAGAGGAAAACTGAGCTCTGCTTCAGGTCTGCTGTCTCCTTTCCCCTGACCACGGCATCTTTCCAACCAGGCATAGAAGATCACATACCTGCCCGTTTATCTCATTCTGCCAAAGATCCCAAACACCTCTTTCAGGTGAAATAGCATTTTACTTGTCCTTTCAACTTAGTGCATTGTGTTCACTATTCGTGATGAGGTCTCCTCTACCCCGGTGGATCAAATGCAGACTGGATGATCGCTTTGCGGAACACCTCCTTCATTCTGCAAGCACGATTGTGAGCTTGTAATTTTAATTCGCCTTGCTCCAAATCTGATCTCTTTGTCCTTGACCTCCCGCAGTGTTCCAATGAAGCTCAGTGTGGCTCAAAGAACCTTTCAACTGGGCCATTCACAGCCTTCTCGACTCAGTGTTAGAATCAACAATTTTAGGTCACAGCCTCTGTCCCCAGGATGTTTCCTTTGTCTTTGCTAGTTTGTTCTTTCCCCCCCTCTTTTTCAGGTTGGCATGGGCAGCAGGGCGGGGCAGCCAGCCCGATTTTTTAAATGAAACCTTCAAAGGCTGGGAAAGAGAGGGATGTTTGCTCTAATGAACCCAATCTCCCTCCCTGACCAGCCAAAACCTTCCCTGACCAAGGCCCTGGATTTACCAGCTTTGGGGAGCCCTGATCCTTCTCCATCTTCTTCTTGCAGTCCTGATAGTGGTCACTCACGCACTCCTGGCACGACTGGGACTGATGGAGCTGCCAGCCAACGTGATTGGTCCCTTTTAAGCCCGCCTGCAATGTGTTATGGGTGCAGGGTGGGCTGGCATGGAACGGCTTGGCTCCAAACCGATATTGCTTCTGGGGGAGGAGGCAGCCGTATTATTCAGCCCATTTACTCTGTTTTTCTCTTTCGACGGATGCTGCCTGACCTGCTGAGTATTTCTAGAATTTAATGTTTCCATTTCAACCACTGAAGAACTGGATGTTAGCTACATAACCTACTGCAGTCCTCACTGTAGTGCCTTCAGAGGACATGAGGAAGCTCTGAGTAACGTTACATTTTGAGACATTTTGTCATACTGTAAGAGGTCTTCAAATGGTAAAAACAAAATAAATATTTTCGCTTTGATTGGACGCAGAGGTTACGCATGGATCTCGGTCATTGTGTGCAAACAGCATGCACCTCCCTTCACTTGCCCTTGCTTTACGTGCAAATCAGATTAATCATACCTGTAGGAAAAAACTACACGCTGGAAACCAGTGGAATGTGGCAACCACATATGGATAATGGTCAACAAAATGGTCAGGGGCTGGTTTAGCACACTGGGCTAAATCGCTGGCTTTTAAAGCAGACCAAGCAGGCCAGCAGCATGGTTCAATTCCCGTACCAGCCTCCCTGAACAGGTGCTGGAATGTGGCGACTAGGTGCTTTTCACAGTAACTTCATTGAAGCCTACTCGTGACAATAAGCAATTTTCATTTCATTTTTCAAAATGTCTTGTGGGACGCACTCAGAACCCTGATGGGCCGCAACTGGCCTTCAGGCTGCATATTGCCCGCTGCTGGTCTAGGACCAGAGGCATAATCTCAAAGTAAGGAATCGTCCATTTAAGATAGAGATGAGGAGGTATTTCTTCTCTCAGCGGGTAGTGTATCTAGAATTCTTTACCGCAGAGAGCTGTAAAGGCTGGGTCGCTAAGTATGTTCAAGGCTGGGATAGACAGACTTTTAATCAGTAAGGGAATCAAGGGTTATGGGAATAAGGAGTTGAGGATCATCACATCAGGTCAGTAACGATCTCATTGAATGGCTGAGCAAACCTGATGGGCTGAGGGGCTACTCTGTTCTAACATCTTATGGTCATATCATGCCGCATTTGGCAAAAAATGATTTGAGGGGCTCCCTCTTGATGGCTTAATAATCAATGATGTGGAGATGCCGGCGTTGGACTGGGGTGAGCACAGTGAGAAGTCTTACACCAGGTTAAAGTCCAACAGGTTTGTTTCATATCACTAGCCTTCCAGCACTGCTCCTTCCTCAGGTGAAATCACTGAATAATCAATCAACTGGAAGGAAGGAGCCCTCGAATACCAACAAGCTGAGCCATGCTTGAATGGCGGAGCAGATTCCATGGGCCAAATGGCCTAATTCTTTTCCTATATCTTATGAACTGGACACTCCGGGATCCAGGGCAACCTGGCCCAAGGCCTGTGACGCCATCGAGAAGACGGAACGTGAAGGGAGCGTGTTGACATCTTTGGCATGACGCGATCGCGCAGGCGTGCGCGTGGCATTGGCGGCGGTTGGTTGGTGGGCGGGGCGGCTAAGGGAGGGAAGGAGCGATCGATCGATGACAGGTGGAGGAGGGGGAGGGGGCAGAGCCGCCACTGGCTGACAGGCGGAGCGCGGCGGAGGCTCCGGACCTTAGAAATAGCGAGGCTGTCAGCGCAGCCCGAGTGGAGTGAGGAGAAAGCCGGCAAGTAGGCCGGAGAGGAGCGAGATGCGCGAGCGGAGCGAGTCCCAGGCTGGGAACGACACGCTGGCCGAGGAGCTGGAGAGTGAGCAGGCACCGCCGCCGATGATCAGCCTGGACATCGCCGGTGTCGTGCTGCAGTTCGCCAAGACTTTTGTCATCATCTTCCCGGTGTACGCGCTCGGCTACCTGGGGCTGAGCTTCAGCTGGGTCCTCATCGGGCTGCTCGTCTTCTTCTGGTGGCGGAGAAACCGGCACAACAAGCGCTCGCGGCTGTGCCGGGCGCTGGCATTCCTGGAGCAGCAGGAGAGCTGCCAGCGGGAAAACATCCAGTTCACCGACCTCCCGGCCTGGGTACGGTATGCGGACCGCCACCCCCCTCCCTCCTTCTCCCTCCTCTTTCTTCCCTCTCTCTCCTTCCCTTTCTCTCTCTCATTCTCTCCCCAGGTTCCTTCCTTACATTGGAGATCACCTGTGATACCAAAACATTTCACACAAACTCTTCTTCCCTCCAAAAAATGTCGTCCCCCCCCGCCCACACACCTCACTTTTAATTTAAGGACAGAAATATAGTCAAAATATAATGCATAGCCTGTTTTAAAAGTTCCTTGCTCTTGTGGAGTTGGTAATTTGAGGTATCTTGTCGGTTCGATCCTGACTCTTGTCTTTTGAAGTTGTGTCTTATTGTATTCGCTCTCCTGCACTAACGTGGACTGGCCGTGGCCCAAGTAGCAGAAGAGCCTGTTGCAGCAACGCCGGCAGCACCGTGCTGGCATTGTGTGTGACACCTGTTGCTGTGTTTTTCTGTCTGCCCTGTAAATCCGGCTGCCTCCTCAAATTTGTGTATCTAGGAATTTTTTTTGAAATAAACCTTTTTTACGAAACTGAACTGCCCGCATTTGGGATTTTCTCCAGTGCGGCGTGCTGCTCTTCACACTGATCTTTTCTAAACCAATTTTAGGGCAACACTTGAGGTGCAGTTGTGCTTCTGACGGTTCCTTGACAGCTAATGTAGCTTGATTAAAAGTTACCTGCTGGGTATGGCAAGGTTGAGTATTTTGCTCAACGGGTAGGGTGCCTCCTGGCTGCTCTGCATAATGTTGAGGATGTGTGACAAGTTCTTGAACCATTTAGCTTTTTTTCCTTTGATCTTTCACATTATTCCCCTCAAAAGACAAAAGTCTGAGAAGTGAGTGCTTGGGTTGGAGCTGGTGCCTTGCATTTTGCTGGTTTTCAATCTCCAAAACAGTTGAAGATTCTTTTAATTGGGTATCGAGGGGGCATGGTTGTTGGAGAGTTTCTCCGTGGCAGTTGTGCATCTGATATTTGTATGATGTTTGTGAAAAATACAGAATAGTGAACATAACAATGTCGGAGTTATTGGTTTTGGACTTCATGCACACTTGCCCGTCTACCTATTTTGCATGTCTTATTGCCAGAATGTGCGCAAGTAATGTTACATAACAGAGCTACTTCATTGTTTGATAAAATGAAACAATAGTTTTGGTAGCAAAATTAAATTGAAGGAGCTAATAGGGGCAGTGGATGGTGTGGACAAAATATTGGCTAAGTGACCAAAAATGGCGATTAGCTGTTTTTCAGATTGATGGAAGCCACATGCGTTGTTGCCCAGGAGTTGGTATTTGGTCTACAGTTCTTTTGGTGCACATCAGGGCTGCTTTATACAAGACAGAATTTCAAAGTTTGCAGATGTGCAAAAAATGTAGTAAACAGGGAGTAGGAGATTTTAGGAGAATGTTGACTGGTGAAATGGAAAAACACATGGCAGCTGGAATTTAATGCAGAGAAATGTGAAGTGATGCATTTTGGTAGGAAGAATGAGGATGGGCAATGTGAACAAAATGACACCCATTTAAAGGGAGTGCAAGGTTGGAACAACTTGGGGCTTTACTTGTATGAATCCTTGATGGTGGCAGAGAAGTTAAGCGATTAGTAAAGCAGTTTTATTACTGCCGCTTTATAAATCGAGGCATTGACTACAAAAACAAGGAAATTATGCAAAACCTTAGACAACCAAGAACCAGGAGATTATGCAAAACCTATGTAAATCACTGGAATATTGGACGTAATTCAGTGGCCTCGTTTCGCTCTAGTGTGTGACGAGGCAGGTGAATAATGGGAGAGGCCAAAAACGAGAACTGTGCTGGGCGCCAAACTGTTTGCGATGCAACTGGCTCTCTGCCGTAGGCAGAATTGAGATCCTACCATAGGATGGCGAGAAACCAATAATCACGCGGGCACTATTTTCATACAATTAACGGGAGCCACCCCATATCCATCAGTCTCCTGTGATCCAGCTGCCTCCCCAGCAAGTGGTCATGCTGGCACCAATTAGCACTCCTTTTGAAAAATGTGAACTTGATGGAAGGGCTGCTGAAGTGACACTAGGAGGTGAGTAGCCATCTTCGCTCACAGACAATGAGCCCAGGGGTATTTGGGCTTGAGAGGGCTATTGGGGCTGGGAAGTCAACATTGAACAGGTCCGCCATGCTAATCCCTGTATCGTGAGTTACCGTTTTGGGGGCAACCCTAGTACCCTCCTGTCTGCCCTACCGACCACCATAACTCTTGCTGGCATGGAGGCCTTTGGCCGTGTGGCTGAAGGGTATTGCTAATAAGGAATTGCCAATCGTGGTTAAGTGAACATGTCATATATCCCAAGTGGATTCCTTTGGCAGGG
Organism: Scyliorhinus torazame; assembly: GCF_047496885.1. Lineage (NCBI taxonomy): Eukaryota > Metazoa > Chordata > Chondrichthyes > Carcharhiniformes > Scyliorhinidae > Scyliorhinus > Scyliorhinus torazame. Next base: position 58,974,372 of record NC_092712.1, on the reverse strand, counting down.
CGGGCCATGTAGCACGTGGGACCCATTTCCTAGCATCCCAATCATAACTTGATGCATGGACACGTGGGCGAGTTTGGGAGGGGGGGGGGGGGGGGGGGCAGGACCCCATGTCTGGGGTGAATGGGGAATAGGATTGGTGGTCGACCCGCGTCGTGGAACAAAGAGCCAGAGGCGTCATACTGGTTGTTGTGAGGGTGTTTTAGTGTTTCTGGTAACCGTTTACACCACTGACCCACTCTCCCCATGGTGCCGTCCCACTATCGCCACCTTCCCTCTTGCCGACGCACACTGCCCCGTACCCTATCGGTGATCCTCTATGTGCTTGGCCTTCCTTGCTCTACCGCTACATCTAGGTGTATCCCCAGGATGCACATCAGAGATGAGGCAGCCATTTGTTTCCACGTCCCGTGGCCTTCGATCCCTCTGGTGGGCGTCCATTAGAGGCTCACTTGATGGCATCACATGCACAACTGTGCCGCCCTGTACCAGGTGCTGACTGTGAGATGCGGCTTCTCAGAGGGGTGGAACTCTGGGGAGCTGGTGGCTACCATCTCCAACCCATAGGATGGGTTCAGGTTGCCACCCTGCGTCCCCTTCTCGCGGTAGGTGTCCATAGGGCCCTGGGGTTCACATTGGAATGGAGGGGCAGTTGGATTGAGCCACAGCTGCTCTAGCGTCACCTGGCCCTGGCGGCTCCCCAGTGTCTGCACCATGGTGTTGATCCCTTCTGCGATGCTCCTCAATGATAGTGCCTCGGCAATACCCACCAGTGACTGGGACAAGCTCCGCAGCGCCTTGGCCATTCCCATCTGAGATCGGGAGATGTCCCGCAGTGCATCATCGAGGTCCGCCTGGTACTAGGTCATGTCCCCCAGCGAGACGTGTAGTCTGCTGAGGCCTTCAGCCACTGTCATCACCATCTGTGCCATGCCTTGGACACTTCCACTAATGCTGTTGACTTAGTGCTTCAAGCGTGCCACTGTGGGGTTGCCACCCCAGCAGTGTTGGCCTTGGTACCACGCATTGTCGGCAACATCTCCTGTGCCCGTAGTCTTTGGCATTCCTCCAATCGGCTATGGACCTGCTGGAGTATGGCTGATATCTCCCTCTGAATGTCCCGGCCAAACCCTAATGCCTGCCTCAGCTCCAGGTAAACTTGTTCCCGAGGCTCCGCATCTGACTGGGACCTGGCTGCCCTCCGACTGATGTCTCGCCTAGGCGTTACTCGCTCCACCTGATGTGCTCACCAGGATGTGCCCCAGAAGCTTGACAACTAACATCGCCCACCGAGGTGCGTGTCTCTGCACTGGTGGAGGGTGGGGATGACAGTTGTGACGCATCGATGGTAGCATACTTGGGGTTCGCCTCCGAGGTGTTCCCCTGGGAGGGGGAGGGAACAGCCTCGGATGGGCCGGTGCCATCGGCTGGAGGTCCTGTGGGAGAATGTGGTCAGTGGGAGGGATGGGTCAGTGTATGATGATAACAACTCTGATTTGCCAGGCCCTCTGGGTGGGGCCTGGCAGATCCTTACCTCTGCGTTGTGCGGAAGCCTCCACATTGGTGACTGCTCTGTCCTCAGCCACCCTCTAGGGTCCGTGCCTCTTAAGCTTGTGAGGATTCTTATGTCCGGCAACCCGCTGCCAGGCTGGGCCCTCTCTTGGCAGTTGTGGGATAGCTTCTCGTGCGGGAACACCGAGGACTTTGTTAGCCACATATGTGGTTCATTGTGACGGTTGGGGTGGGGCTGCTCGCGTTGGGATGGGATGGTTTTGGTGGTTGGAGGGGGTGTTGTACGTTTAGCTGCTGTTGTATAAAGAGTCAAAGGTTCTGCTCCTTTTCCGCAAACACCTTTAATTTACTTCAACAGACTCTGCACAAAACTCTAACATCACATCACCTGACACAGGCCACCTGAAGCCCCTTTACACATCAGTGTCAATTATTGGATACTTAATGTAAATGAGACAACTAATTGGAATGTTTCTTAACTCATTACTTAACAGTCTCCCCTTCCTTGGAGAAAAAAATAATTAGGTGACAACAAAATTACAAGAAACTCAAAAACACACATGTAATTTTTCATTTTTGGAAGAACAAAAACAATCCCAGAAACAGGTGCCCTTCATTAACAATATCCAAAAGTTTCTGTGAGCTAGCCCCTCTTTTTGTAAAACAGTCTGACAATTGATAGCTACTTTCAACCTATTTAATTTTTGCTATTTCCCCTCTGTCCCGCATCTGCTTCAAACTAACGATGTCTATCCTTAACCTTTTTCATTGACACTTTTTGTAGAGTGCACATTTTCCCACAGGGATTTATTGTCAATGTGACAGTCAATAGGTATATTACCCAAATCCACGAATCCCCAAATTTCTGTCAATATCATACTTATATAAAAGGCCATATCCACCACCTCTACAAGGCTTAATGTCTCAGCAGCCAACGTGCTTTTGACCACTCTCCTTATTTTCTTTGTTTCCCACACAAGAGGGCAACATTTACCATTGTTCCCCAAAAGGAAAATTATAAAACCTCCTGCGCTTGAAACCCCATCACAGAAATTTGCATAGGACGCATCACTATAAACTATGAGTTTCAAGTGCCTACGGTCACCTAAAACGTGAATCTCAAAACTCACTCCTGCATTTTTAGTTTGACCAATGTTTTATTTGCTCTTATTATGTCTTCCACTTTGAGATCATTTTGTACTAAGACAACAAAACTCCCGTTCGGTCTATTCTACCTACCTAACCAATTCAGTTGCCCAATTAAACTTCGCAGTTTCTCTTTTTCCATCTTTGAAATCATTGCATCTTTTTGTGAAACCCGGCCACGGCTAATTGCTATTGGGCTGATGCTTTCCAAATAAGATTGCTGACGTAAAGTTGTCCCTAACTTAGTCTGTCCGATTTCCAGTCCAATATATTTAAATACACCGGAAGCTTGACTTCCAACCAGACTCAAACCAGAGATTACAATAGCTTTGCAATCACTAGTCCCACCCCACAAAAAATCATCGACATGTATCATAAAGATTTCCTTTATGTGCCAGTAAAACATTGCCGGATCTGCTTTCAACTGGCAACAGCCTAACTTTTAACAAAGCTGACCTTACTGAAAAATACCGGACTCTAGACTCATCATTTAATCCATATACACATTTGTTCAACTTCCAGAGTATCCGTTCTGTGTTAGCTGCCTCTTTAGGAGGATGGAGCTGATGCCCCTGCAAGAAGGCAGCTTTTATATCTATAGATTTGCATTCCCATGCATTTGTGGCTAATAGAACCAAGAAGATCTTTAAAATAACCTTTCATAGATAGACCTTTCATAGAATGTACAGTGCAGAAGGAGGCCATTCGGCCCATCAAGTGCACCGGCCCATACAAAGAGCAACCCCCACTTAACGTTTTTGGACATTAAGGGCAATTTAGCATGGCCAATCCACCTAACCCGCACATCTTTGGACTGTGGGAGGAAACCGGAGCACCCGGAGGAAATCCACGCAGACACTGGGAAAACGTGCAGACTCCGCACAGACAGGGAATCGAACCTGGGACCCTGGAGCTGTGAAGCAATTGCGCTAACCACTATGCTACCGTGCTGCCCTAAGGTGAATCTACCCTTAATTCCTGATCTTCTAAGTTTTCTTCAAATCCCCTCGCCACAAGCCTGGCCTTTGCCTTATAAGTTCCATCCGGAAGAACCTTTTCCGTGCAAATCCATCTGTGGGATAGAGCTCTTTGTCCCCTATCTGGTACTTCCTTGTATACTCCAAATTCACTCCAACTATGCAGTTCTTGCTGTTTGGCATCTGTGATAACTTTTTCATCTAACTTCTTGGAAGCCGCCAAAATCTCACGTGCATGTGGGCTTCTACTCCTATTAGTATTCGTAGTCATGTTCCGCGATCTTGACAAACTACGTCCCCTCTCCTGCCTGGTATCTCGTTCTGTACTGTTTGATCTTTCCCTTCTGCTGTGGGAAATCCTTTCAATAGTTCTCGACCTTTTCCTGTGGACCTGTGCACTATCCGATGTACTATCTGAACTGGCACTGTGTTTCTGTGCCCTCCATTTTTGAACTTCGTTTTCCCAATCCATTGTCTTGACTCCTTCCCCTGAATGCTGTACATTCAACCAATGTTATTCCAGTGGCCTTCCCTGCTCTGCTAATAACAGTTGCATCCTTCCATTGACTAGACCCTTCAGGCAAGTATGTCACTTTTGTACCAACTTTTGGCGGTTGTCCTTTGGAAAAATGGCCTGTTCTAAATCATCAGAAGTGTTGTGTTCCTCTACAGAAACCCTGTCTATATCAGTTAACTGGTTCTCATAGTTCTGACGTGCGTACCAGATGGGCCTGGTTCCTCGTCATGTCTGTCTTCTCTGTCTAAATTTGTAATCTGTACCCATTATCCTTGATGAATGTACCGTAACAGTTTGATTGCCATGTTGCAAAATAATTGTTTTGCCATCTATGGCTATGATCTTCCCTGGGCCTTTCCGTTCATTAGAATTGTCTCTCATCGTATACCATGCCTCCTTGCTGAAAAACGGCATCTGATGGCCGTACGTTATGTCTTAAAGCTCTGCGAATTCTTTCAGGGACTTCTGCTTCCAAAAAAGCTTTTCTACTGCTATGTAATGCATTTAAATGTTCAGCAAAGGCAGAGCTAATTGTAGTCCCTTCTCAAGCTGGAGGCTGGTCATCCAAAATGGACGGAATTTTAGGATTTCTACCAAACACTAATTGATAGGGACTGTAGCCCCCAACCACCTGCAATGAATTGTTTGCATGTACTGCCCATGCTAAAGCTGAATTTAGCTTGTAGTTTGGTCTATCTGCCAAAATTTCCCAGAGCATGTCATCTATTACCGCATGGTTTCTTTCACACACACTATTACTAAATGGGCTTTCTGCAGCCGTATTCGGAACTGTGATATTCACGTTTTCACAGGTATCCCTAAACACATCATTAGCAAATTCTCCCCCATTGTCCATAAGAAATTTTGTTGGTGGGCCCATTCCTGTCCCTATCCATTTTTCGACTATTTGATCCAGAATTACTCTTTCTTTGTACAATCGTTGATTGACTAAATCGGGTTGCTAAATCTACAAAATGCAAAATAAATATATTATTGGCTTCATCTCGGATCTTTTTTAAAAAAAATAAATAAAATATATATATTTATTAAAGTTTTTAACACCCTTTTTCTCCCTTACAAACAATAACCCCCCCCTGTAACAAAGTAACAAGAAATCGCACAGAGCAAGATATATACATGGTGAAATGATATGTTTACATAGCTTTGTACACTGGCTCTCTCCCGCACGTGGCAGTTTCCCCAACCCTTCATGTTATCTCCTGCTCATCCACCCTCCCAGGCAATCCCCCATTCCCCCCCTCCTAGTTGCTGCTGACCGACCTTCTTCTGACGCTCCGCGAGATAGTCGAGGAACGGTTGCCACAGTCTGTAGAACCCCTGCGCAGACCCTCTCAAGGCAAACTTAATCCTCTCCAGCTTCATGAACCCAGCCATGTCGTTTATCCAGGTCTCCACGCTGGGGGGTTTCGCCTCCTTCCACATTAGCAAGATCCTTCGCCGGGCTACTAGGGACGCAAAGGCCAGAATGCCGGCCTCTTTCGCCTCCTGCACTCCCGGCTCGTCCACTGCTCCAAATATTGCGAGCCCCCACCTTGGCTTGACCCGGACTTTCACCACCTGAGATATTGCTCCCGCCACTCCTCTCCAGAGCCCCTCCAGTGCCGTGCATGAGCAAAACATATGGACATGGTTCGCCGGACTTCCTGAGCACCTTCCACATCTGTCCTCTACCCCAAAAAACCTACTCAACCTCGCCCTCGTCAAGTGCGCTCTGTGAACCACCTTAAATTGTATCAGGCACATGTGGAAGAGGAATTAACCCTACCTAGGGCATCAGCCCCTCCTCAATCTCCTCCCCCAGCTCTCCTCCCATTTACCCTTCAGCTCTTCTACCAGCGCTTCCCCCTCTTCTTTCATCTCCTGGTGTATTGCCGACACCTTGCCCTCCCCGACCCTTACACCCGAGATCACCCTGTCTTGAATTTCTTGTGCCGGGAGCAACGGGAATTCCCTCACCTGTCTCCTCACAAACGCCCTCACCTGCATATATCTAAAGGTGTTTCCCGGGGGTATCTCGAACTTCTCCTCTAGTGCCCCTAGGCTCGCAAACGTCCCGTCAATGAACAGGTCCCCCATTCTTCTAATCCCCGCCCGATGCCAGCTCTGGAACCCCCCCCCCCCCCCCCCCCCCCCCCCCCCGGTCCATCTTTCCCGGGACAAACCGGTGGTTACCCCTGATCGGGGACCACACCGAGGCTCCCATGGCACCCTGTGCCGTCTCCACTGGCCCCAGATCCTTAGCGTTGCCGCCACCACCGGGCTCGTAGTGTACCTTGTCGGCGAGAGCGGCAGCGGTGCTGTCACCAACGCCCCCAGGCTCGTTCCTTTACAGGACGCCATCTCCATCCTCTTCCATGCCGCCCCCTCTCCCTCCATCACCCACTTGCGGATCATTGCCACATTTGCTGCCCAGTAGTAGCTCCCTAGGTTTGGCAGCGCCAACCCTCCTCGGTCCCTACGGCGTTCCAGGAACCCTCTCCTTACTCTCGGGGTCCTATTCGCCCACACAAACCCCATTATACTCCTACCTACTCTCTTGAAAAAGGCCTTGGTGATCACGATGGGAAGGCACTGAAACACAAACAGAAACCTCGGAAGGACCACCATTTTGACCGACTGCACTCTACCAGCGAGAGCGGTAACATGTCCCATCTTTTGAAGTCCTCCTCCATTTGCTCTACCAACCTCGTCAAATTCAGTTTATGTAGGGCCCCCCAACTCCTGGCTATCTGGATCCCCAGATACCGAAAGCTCCCCTCCGCCCTCCTCAGCGGTAGGTCCCCCTATCCCTCTTTCTTGGTCCCCTGCCTGTAATACAAAGAGCTCACTCTTCCCTACATTGAGCTTACAGCCCAAAATCTCCCCAGTGAGAGGTGGCAAATGGAGTTTAATGTAGAGAAGTGTGAGGTGATTCACTTTGGAAGGAATAACAGGAATGCGGAATATTTGGCTAATGGTAAAGTTCTTGGAAGTGTGGATGAGCAGAGGGATCTAGGTGTCCATGTACATAGATCCCTGAAAGTTGCCACCCAGGTTGATAGGGTTGTGAAGAAGGCCTATGGAGTGTTGGCCTTTATTGGATGAGGGATTGAGTACCGGAGTCATGAGGTCATGTTGCAGCTGTACAAAACTCTGGTGCGGCCGCATTTGGAGTATTGCGTACGATTCTGGTCACCGCATTATAGGAAGGACGTGGAGGCTTTGGAGCGGGTGCAGAGGAGATTTACCAGGATGTTGCCTAGTATGGAGGGAAAATCTTATGAGGAAAGGCTGATGGACTTGAGGTTGTTTTCGTTGGAGAGAAGAAGGTTAAGAGGAGACTTAATAGAGGCATACTAAATGATCAGGGGGTTAGATAGGGTGGACAGTGAGAGCATTCTCCCGCGGATGGAAATGGCTGGCACGAGGGGACATAGCTTTAAACTGAGGGGTAATGGATATAGGTCAGAGGTAGGTTCTTTACGCAAAGAGTGGTGAGGCCGTGGAATGCCCTACCGGCAACAGTAGTGAACTCTCCAACATTGAGGGCATTTAAAAGTTTATTGGATAAGCATATGGATGATAATGGCATAGTGTAGGTTAGATCGTTTTTGTTTTGGTGCAACATCGTGGGCCGAAGGGCCTGTACTGTGCTGTATCATTCTATGTTCAAACTCCCTTAGAGTCTGCGTGACCTCCACCATCCCCTCCATTGGATCTGCCACGTACAACAGCAGGTCATCCGCGTATAGCAACACCCGATGCTCTTCTCCCCCTCGGACCACCCCCCTCCTTTTATTAGACTCCCTCAATGACATGGCCAAGGGTTTGATCGCCAATGCAAACAACAGGGGGGACAGGGGGCAACCCTGCCTCGTTCCTCGGTACAGCCGAAAGTACTCCGACCTCCGCCGGTTGCTCACTACACTCGCCACCGGGGCTCTGTAAAGGAGTTTAACCCAACTGATAAACCCTCCCCCGAACCTAAACCTACGCAGCACCTCCCAGAGGTACTCCCACTCTACTCGGTCAAAGGCCTTCTCCGCGTCCATAGCTGCCACTATCTCCGCCTCTCCCTCCTCCGATGGCATCATTATCACGTTTCAGAGCCGCCGCACATTAGTGTTTAATTGCCTGCCCTTTACGAATCCTGTCTGGTCCTCGTGGATCACCCCCGGGACACGATCCTCGTGGCCAGCACTTTTGCCAGCAACTTAGCATCCACATTGAGGAGCGAGATCGGCCTGTACGATCCACATTGCAGTGGGTCCTTGTCCTGCTTTAGGATCAAAGAAATTGTCGCTTCCGACATTGTCGGGGGCAGGGTCCCCTCCTCTCTTGCCTCATTAAAGGTCCTCACTAGTAGCGGGGCCAACAGGTCTACGTACTTCCTGTAGAATTCCACCGGGAACCCGTCCGGTCCCGGTGCCTTCCCCGCCTACATACTCCCCAAACCCTTGCTCAGCTCTTCCAACCCAATTGGTGCCCCCAAACCAGCCACCTCTTGCTCCTCCACCCTCTGGAATCTCAGTTGGTCTAGGAATCATCTCATCCCCTCTTCCCCCGCTGGGGGCTGGGATCTGTACAGCTCTTCATAGAAGGCCTTACATACCTCGTTTATTTTCATCGCACTCCGAACCGTGGCTCCCCTTCCATCTTTGACTCCCCCTATTTCCCTCGCTGCCATCCTCTTACGGAGCTGGTGTGCCAGCATCCGACTAGCCTTTTCCCCATACTCGTAGGTCGCCCCCTGCGCCTTCCTCCACTGTGCCTCCGCCTTCCCTGTGGTCAACAGGTCAAACTCCGTCTGGAGCCGTCGTCTTTCCCCAAGTAATCTTTCCTCCGGGGCCTCTGCGTATCTCCTGTGTCCACTCAAAATCTCCCCCATTAACCTCTCCCTTTCCATGCCCTCTGTCTTCTCCCTATGAGCCCTGATGGAGATTAGCTCTCCCCTGATCACCGCCTTCAACGCCTCCCATACCCCCCCCACCCGCACCTCCCCGTTGTCGTTGGCCTCCAAGTACCTTTCGATACACCCCCTCACCTTCCCCCACACCACCTCATCTGCCAGCAGTCCCAAATCCAGCTGCCACAGCGGGCGTTGGTCCCTCTCCTCTCCCAGCTCCAGTTCCACCCAGTACGGGGCGTGGTCTGAAACGGCTATGGCCGAATACTCCGTCCCCTCCACCCTCGGGATGAGCGCCCTGCCCAGAACACAAAAATCTATCCGGGAGTAGGCTTTGTGCACATGGGAGAAAAATGAAAATTCCCTGGCCTGTGGCCTTGCAAACCGCCATGGGTCCACTCCCCCCATCTGATCCATAAACCCCCTAAGCACCTTGGCCGCCGCCGGTCTCTTTCCAGTCCTTGATCTGGAGCGGTCCAGTGCTGGGTCCAACACTGTATTGAAGTCCCCTCCCATTATCAGGCCTCCTATCTCCAGGTCTGGAATGCGCCCCAACATGCACTTCATGAATCCAGCATCATCCCAGTTCGGGGCGTATACATTTTCCAACGCCACCCACGTCCCTTGCAACCTACCGCTCACCATCACATATCGCCCTCCATTATCCACTACGATAGTCTTGGCCTCAAATGACACCCGCTTTCCCACCAATATTGCCACCCCTCTATTCTTCGCGTCCAGTCCCGAGTGGAATACCTGTCCTACCCATCCCTTTCTTAACCTGACCTGGTCCGTCACATTCAGGTGAGTCTCTTGGAGCATGACCACGTCTGCGTTCAGTCCCTTTAAGTGCGCGAACACTCGAGCCCTCTTCACCGGCCCATTCAGGCCCCTCACGTTCCACGTTATCTGCCGGATTGGAGGGGCTCTCACCCCCCCCCCCCCCCCCCCCCCATCTCCTTTTCTGGGCCAGTCCCGTGTCTGCGCCTCCCTCACCCTCCAGTCCCCCAGCCGGGGGACCCCCATCCCGACCACCTCTTCTGTGTCCCGACCACCTCTTGTTGTATATAGGGGGTCAATCACACGCAGGAAATGTTACATGGGCTGGGGGAGAGAGACAAGGCTGCGACAGGAGCTGCGCCAGAGGGGGCGGGGCGGGCTTTGGAAAGCGCGGGGTTTTTCCCGCGCGCGGGAAGAAAGGCAGGAAGGGGCACAAAGGAACACATATTGATTGGGACTGGCCCTGATCACCGCCTTCAACGCCTCCCATACCCCCCCCCCCCCCCCCCCCCCCCCCCCCCGTTCCTTTGGAAAATATGTAAATGGAAAATTAAAAACATTTTTTTTTTTTTAAAAACAAGCAGTTTTACGCCGGTAATTAGGGTGTTGGTTGCAGAATCCTTCAATCCTTGCATTGGACAGTGGCTGCACATCTACTGTGTGTGGAATTGACTGGTTAAAATGTTACCTGGACTCCTTGAATGCTGAAAATCGTAACAAGGTTAAGGAATTTGAAAGTTCCACAAGTTTCAGGTTTGGGGATGATAATACACTGAAGTCGCTGAAAAGAGTGGTGATCCCTTGCAAAGTGAGATACCTTTGATTCTGAGCAGACCGTCGATGAAGAAAGCACACATGAAACTGGATATGGAACAGGATAAGGCAAGTTTTTGGAAAGACAGTGGACTTGCAATTTACACAGTCGGCAAACTATTGTATTCCATTACTGACAAAATATTACAAGTACAGTTGTTAAGGATGTGTTAATGGCAATTGAAAATGGGACTTTAACTGATAAAAGGCTTGTTGTATGAAAACTGCATAGGCAATTTGCGCATCTGTCTCCTCGGAGGCTGAAACATTAATTAAAGGATGCAGGGGCAAGGGATGACGACTATACTAAGCTAATAGAACATGTTAGTGATCGCTGTGAAGTTTGTAGGAAGTACAGAAGGACATCAGCACAACCGATAGTAACCCTACCTCTGGCCAGGGTTATTTTCCTTCAAAGGTTACACCCCACCAAGCAGTAAACGGTAACAAATACAAAGTCAATACCCTTAACATCAACAACGATCCCATCCTCCCACCACCCCAGCCAACGGCCCACCTGTCCATATATGCATCAAATAAAACAAGCCCTCCCACGGTGAAAACCCCTCCCAGATTTTTCTAATAGCACAGTTGCTAACACAGTTAACCTATAGAGTCCACCCCCCCCCCCGACACTCAATGCCATCCAACCTCCGAAAGAGTACCGTAAATTACACCCAAGAGTTGTGAAGCCTCCCCAACTCCTCCCCTCCACTTCCTCTTGTAAAACTCCTCCCCCAACCTCGGTTCCCCAACTTTCCACCCTGGCTAGACTCATCGGACCCTGTTCTGCCATGCTCCGATGGCCACAGCCCTCTCCCACCTTGTTCACTGGTTGGCTTAAACCGGCCAGCGTGGAGGCCCCCGCCCGGGTCTCTTTTTGCCCATTGCCCGGCCCCAGGAAAACCCAGAAATCCGCTTTAGCACACAAACCCCACATACACCCCCAAACCCCAAAGAACCCTCCTTATGAATGAAAGTCCCATCTCTTCTCTTGTCCAAATATATACAACGTTGGCTCCTTTAGCCCATACACCAGCACGCAGTGAAACAAAAAAGAAAAAATAGTTATGAGGCTACATCGGTACATGGCCATTTCTCAATTCTGCCACAGTCCTGCCTTCGCAAACTCCTCCGCTGTTTCCGCCGTCCCAAAATAAAAGTCCTTGAACTTGTAGGTCACCCTCAGCTTCGGTGGATATACAATGCCGCACTGCACCTTGCTAACGTGCAGTGCCCTCTTCACCCAGTTGAAGGCAGCCCGCCTCCTCGCCAGCTCCACCGTAAAGTCCTGGTATACGCGTATACCAGCTCCAGCCCACTGTACCACCTGCTTCTGCTTAGCCCAGCACAGGACCTTCTCCTTTACACTGTACCTACGGAAGCACAGAGTCACTACTCTTGGCGGCTCACTTGCCTTTGGTACAGGCCTCCTCGACCGATGTGCCCGATCCAGTTCATATCATGAGGGATCCTCCCCTTCCCCCAATAGTTTCGCCAACATCGTGGCAAAATACTCAGTCGGCCTCGGTCCTTCCACTCCTTCGGGCAGCCCCACAATCCTCAAATTCTGTCGTCTGGATCTGTTTTCCAGGTCTTCCATTTTGCCTCGCAGATCCTTGTTGATCTCGATCACCTTCCGCATCTCCTTCCCCATCGAGGTAAGTTGATCACTGTGCTGCAATAATGTCTCTTCCACTTCCTTCAGCGCCTCGCCTTGCTCCCGCACCTCCGTCACTGCGCTTGCCACCGCCGTCCTCACCAGGGTAATCGCCTCCTCCACCAGCACTTTCAAAACTGCCCCCATCTCCTTCCTCATTGCCTCCATGTGTTTTGTGAACTGCCTTTCGAATTCCACGGTCATCACCTTAGTTATTTCTTCAGCTGTAAGAAATGCGGCCTCCCCTGGTGCTCCAGCCTCCATTTTCTTTACTGACCCCGCGGTGACTTTTCCACTCCCCAACGGACTTTCAGCTGCTTTTTTTCACTGCCATTTTTTTTTCCTGATCCTCGACATTTCCCTTCACTGTGATTTCTCTCGACTTTTACTGCCTTCGCTGCCCCTAGGACCGGGCTTTAACCCCCGACAATGCAGTTCCCGAACGGGAGCCCTCCAACATGCAGCTGCCTCCTGCCTGCTGTCACCGTAAAATGTCTGTAAAACTGCTTGCTAATAGGCCAATGCCTTCTTTCTGGTCACTATCTTTTTCCTCTTCTGACTCTTCTGTGTCATGTGTCGCTTCAAACACTCTATAACTTGTTGGACAGTTGAAAGCATAATGGTATTGAGAGTCACATCGATTTATCATGGCCCGTGTATTTCTGGGGTTCATCATCTTATTGTAGGTTCTAACTGTGTTTCTGTCTTCATAATTTCCGGGTCCTGATCTCCTTCTATAGTCTTGGAACCTGTTTGTAGCCGTACGATTTTGCCATCCTGTTAGCATCTCCCATATTCTACTTTATTGCAGGCTGACCTATTTGGGTCATCAGAGCCTTCGGAATGGAATGTTTCCCCAGAAACTTTTTTAAAGCTTCTGTCATCTGATCGAATAAGGTATCCTTATCTGCAAACTGAACTCCTGTCAAAACCAGGATCCTATCATTGTTGCTCACTCTAGCACAGTCCAGTAATTTCAAGGCCAACACAGACTTCGGAAATTCCAGGTTGTGCTTCTGCAGCCTTTTATATAGTCTGCCAAATTCCATTCTTCAATGGAGAAACCCTCTCTTTTCCGGAATCTATCAAAATCCGACCACGCTTCATACGCACTTAACAAGTCATCCTTCTTCTAAATCTGATCCATGTAACGTAATAGAGTCTGCAGACCTTCTTCTGAGTCTAACTCTTCCAATTCCAGCTCAGAAAATGCTTTGCTCTGGATTTTACTGTCATAAGTGTAAGGGGAAAATTCGGGACAACGGATCAAGACCATAAGTCATGGCTGACCCTGTACCAGAAACGGGCAGGCAAAGGGTTAAATCAGATGGGGAGCACAGAAAGACCACACTTAAAAAGCACAGACACAGATCCTATCAGGACAATAAAGTATTCCCAATCAATACAAAGCCTGCATTTAACACCTAGTTATGAAACCCGGAACATAACTCAACCGCCACCCAAAAGCCATCACCATTTAATCTAGTTAAAGGGAGCTCTATTGTGAACCTAAATAAATCCTATTAAAATGCATGGTATTGACATCAGAACCAGGAAGCCCGCGAAAAACTATGAATGAATGAAATCATGAATGAATGGGCTGTGAAGTGGGAACCGGTAATGGCCCACTGAAACTAACCTACGATAAAACCTTCATGAATAAGCCCGCCAAGAATCATGTCTGCAGGGTAAACCTGTAAATATGCATGAACCCAAAAGCCCGCCAAAACTGTAAGCAATCTGTACTATAATAAGATAAATCCTTTCTGTATGTATTTTGAGTTCAGTGTGGACCGTGCTGTCTTTTAATGCTGGCCCGCTGTTCTCCCTGGAGCTTCAGACAATAAACCCTGTCTTGCGATTCAAACTTCTGACTCAGGCTGACTTTTTCCCTGCAACATAAGGTAGAGAAAGAGCCAATGCCATACCTTGTTTTCTCTTTCCCAAGGCACTTACCGTAGTCCACATAACTACTGCACTTCTCCATTGGTTGTACGATCCCCTTTCATAAAATAAGGGGGGTAGTCATATCCAGCCATCTTTATCCTAGGTTCAGCCATATATCTTTGGGTTTTTTTCTTCTCACACACTCCTTGGTTTGGTCTGGAAAAGTTGTATCTTTCAACCCTTCACATTTGGTAAATCTCTGGGCTACATCCTAGAGTTCTAAAGGAGATAGCTGAAGAAATAGTGTAGGCGTTAGTTATGATCTTTCAAAAGTCACTGGAGTCAGGGGACGTCCCAGAGGATTGGAAAATCGCTGTTGTAACCCCCCCCCTGTTCAAGAAGGGAACAAGGAAAAATATGGAAAATTATAGGCCAATTAGCCTAACCTCTGTTGTTGGCAAGACTCTAGAATCCATTGTTAAGGATGAGATTTCTAAATTCTTGGAAGTGCAGGGTCAGATTAGGACAAGTCAGCATGGATTTAGTAAGGGGAGGTCGTGCCTGACAAACCTGTTAGAGTTCTTTGAAGAGATAACAAATAGGTTAGACCAAGGAGAGCCAATGGATGTTATCTATCTTGACTTCCAAAAGGCCTTTGATAAGGTGCCTCACGGGAGACTGCTGAGTAAAATAAGGGCCCATGGTATTCGAGGCAAGGTACTAACATGGATTGACGATTGGCTGTCAGGCAGAAGGCAGAGAGTTGGGATAAAAGGTTCTTTTTCGGAATGGCAACCGGTGACGAGTGGTGTCCCGCAGGGTTCAGTGTTGGGGCCACAGCTGTTCTCTTTATATATTAACGATCTAGATGACGGGACTGTGGGCATTCTGGCTAAGTTTGCCGATGATACAAAGATAGGTGGAGGGGCAGGTAGTATGGAGGAGGTGGGGAGGCTGCAGAAAGATTTAGACAGTTTAGGAGAGTGGTCCACGAAATGGCCGATTAATTTCAACGTGGGCAAGTGCGAGGTCTTGCACTTTGGAAAAAAGAATAGAGGCGTGGACTATTTTCTAAGGGTGACAAAATTCATAATGCTGAAGTGCAAAGGGACTTGGGAGTCCTAGTCCAGGATTCTCTAAAGGTAAACTTGCAGGTTGAGTCTGTAATTAAGAAAGCAAATGCAATGTTGTCATTCATCTCAAGAGGCTTGGAATATAAAAGCAGGGATGTACTTCTGAAGCTTTATAAAGCATTAGTTAGGCCCCATTTAGAATACTGTGAGCAATTTTGGGCCCCACACCTCAGGAAGGACATACTGGCACTGGAGCGGGTCCAGCGGAGATTCACACGGATGATCCCAGGAATGGTAGGCCTAACATACGATGAACGTCTGAGGATCTTGGGATTATATTCATTGGAGTTTAGGAGGTTGAGGGGAGATCTAATAGAAACTTACAAGATAATGAATGGTTTAGATAGGGTGGATGTAGGGAAGTTGTTTCCATTAGCAGGGGAGACTAGGACCTGGGGGCACAGCCTTAGAATAAAAGGGAGTCACTTTGGAACAGAGATGAGGAGAAATTTCTTCAGCCAGAGAGTGGTGGGTCTGTGGAATTCATTGCCACAGAGGGCGGTGGAGGCCGGGACGTTGAGCGTCTTTAAGACAGAAGTTGATAAATTCTTGATTTCTCGAGGAATTAAGGGCTATGGAGAGAGAGCGGGTAAATGGAGTTGAAATCAGCCATGATTGAATGGTGGAGTGGACTCGATGGGCCGAATGGCCTTACTTCCGCTCCTATGTCTTATGGCCTTATTTGCACAGCAACCATTCTCTGCTATCTGCCGGAACCTCTGGGGAACAGGACTTCCCTCCTGAACTCGACTGCACCTAGGGGCCTTCCCAGGCCCGTGTCTCCGAACCTTTGGGGCTGGCCGTCTCGGTGCCATGGCTGTGAGCTGAGTGGGATTGGCTGTGCAAGAACTGTTTTAAGTGCTGATCGACTTTCTTAGCTGGGGGCTGACTAGCGTGGTCCCAGCGAATCGGCTGGCGAGCCTTCATTTGCAGCTTGAAGTCCGTGGGGTCTCTTTAAGTGGACCAATTAATGTTGTATTGTGTTGCCGGGCTGAGAGCTGGGAAGCTCACGGCAATTTCCGCTTGCTACCACATTTGGAAATCTTTCTGGAGAATTGCGCCCACTGTGTCTAATTCTGGAAACTGCCCTTTAGGAAAGGCTTTTGAGAGTGTGCAGAGAAGAATTCTTCAAATTGTACCAGTGAAAATGGGACAGTTGCATACAAAGATTGTGGAAGCTGGTTCTCCTTGGACCAGAAAGTTGATAGTGTTCATCAAAATCATGAAGGATTTGATTGAGTAAATAATGATGTACAATCTCTAGCGGCAGAAGGGTTGGTAACCAGAGGGCGCAGATTCATGTCAATTAGCAAAAGAATCAGACAGGATTAGGAAAATTTATCTTTGTGCTCTAAATGTTATAATCTGAAATGCCCTGCCTGTGAGGGTGGTGGAAGCAGATTTGGAAATAACTTTTTAAAAAAGTAGATAAATACTTGAAGGGGAAAAAATAATTAATTTTTACAGGATGTGGGCTTCCCTGGCTAGGCCAGCATTTGTTGCCCATGCCTAATTATCCTTGAAAAGGTGGTGAGTTGCCATTTTGAACCGCTGCAGTCCATGTGGTGCAGGTACACCAACTGTGCTATTAGGGTCAAGAGTTCCAGTATTTTGAACCAGCGACCGTGAAGGAACAGCGATATATTTCCAAGTCAGGATGGTGATTGACTTGGAGGGAACTTCCAAATGGTGTTGTTCCCATGTATCTGCTGCCCTAGTCTTTCTAGATGGTAGTGGTTGTGGGTTTGTAAGGTGCTGCCTAAGGATCCATAGAACATAGAACATTACAGCGCAGTACAGGCCCTTCAGCATCATGAAGTACAAGAATCAGTTAATTGTCGCTAGTTAATCAATAAACTATCCCCCATCCTTTTGATACCTGCCCTATGTCAACTTTGAAACCCTCTGTCCACCTTGCCCGGAACAAATCTATGATTATGCCGTATCGGAGTCCAGACTGAGGCCCCTTCCTCCTGTGCCTTCTCCACTGACCCCAGATCGTCACTACCGGAAGAACAGCCTTTTAACTCGTGGGGTCCTGTTTGCCCACACGAATCCTGTGATAATCCTGTTCATCCGCTTGAAGAAGGATTTGGGGCTGAAGATGGGAAGGCACTGGAAGACAAACAGAAACCTGGGAAGGACCGTCATTTTCACAGACTGCACCCTGCCCGCCAGGGAAAGCGGGAGCATGTCCCACCTTTTGAAGTCTCCCTCCATCTGCTCTACCAGCCGAGATAAACTGAGCTTGTGTAGGGCATCCCAATTCCTAGCCACCTGTATACCCAGGTACTGAAAACTCTCTCCACCCTCTTGAGCGGGAGCTCCCCCAGTCTCTCCTCCTGGCCCCTCGCATGGATCACATGGTAAGTAGATGATACGCACTGCCCCACTGTGCATCGGTGGCCAGTGGAAGGGGTGCCAATCAAGCAGGGTGCTTTGTCCTGGATGGCATCAAACTTCTTGAGTGTTGTTGGAGCTGCACTAGGGCAAATGGAGAGTATTCCATCACACTCCTGACTTCTGCCTTGTGGATGGTGGACAGGATCAAGGACAGTCCAGATCAAATAAACAATCATTTGCAGGTCATTGTGGTTTGGAATTCAATAGCAATTGTTCTTTTAAAAATTGATAGACTAAAGTTTTGTTATTTTCAATGTCTATTTTGTAAAGACTTGGAAATGTATTTCTTCAAAGTACAGAAACATAGGGACGCACACATACAAAAAATTAACACCCACAAGGAAAATTCTTAGTTTTCAAGTTATCACCTTGACTTACCAAAACTGTTAGAATTAGTTTTTTTTACTATTACATTGGCACAGATGTCATCGTTTTCTATCAAGTATTCATATTTGTTGACTGACATTTTGTGATTGAACATTACTCTGTGCAAGAATAGCCATTGTTAAGTGCCACATATTAGAAGCTCCGTTTTTGTTTCTTATAAATCTCCTGCTCATGATTCATTTGTAGATAAATTATGTTTGGGACCAACTATTTGGTCAGGCTTGAGATGGCCAGTGTGTGAGGAAAATTATCCATGGGCAGCTTCAATATTCTGTTGGGGCTGCACTAATCTTCTAATTAGGGATGCAAAAGTGCAAGCTATAATACAGTTCGCATTTATATTGCACATTTAATGTTGTGAAATGTCCCAAGACATTTGTTTCACAGGAGTGTGAAAATTGAAATTTTACTCCAGTGCACATGAGATTTCAGGACAAAGCAGCCTGATTGATTTGGCAAACCATTTAACTCCTTCACCATCTACTTCCTCACTGACACACTGGCAGCAGTGTCTGCCATCTACAAGAAGCACTGCAACAACTCGCCAAGGCTCCTTTGACGGCACCTTACTAACCTGTGACCTCTACCGACTAAAAGGACAAAGGGCAGCCGCCAACTCCCCTCCAAGCCATACACCCTCCTGACTGGAACCATATTGCTGTTCCCTCACTGTCTTGGAACTCCGTACCTAGCAGCAATGTGGGTATACTGTACTACCTGGACTATAGTTCAAGAAGGCAGCTCACTACCTTTTCAAGGGCAATTAGGGATAGGCGATAAATGCTGGCATTGCCACCGATGCCCATATCGCTTGAAAATGTTTTTAAAAAAGTAACTCTGTCAAAGGAGTATGTTTAGTTTCTGTGACTTTGATTTGTGTTATAAATGCAGCTGCTTTTTTTCACCACAATATCCAGTTCTGATCCTTTTCAGCTGTTATCTCTAGACTTGACAATTCCAGTGCTCTCCTGGTCAGCATCCCAATTTTGCGTTGTATATAAACTTGAACTTAAAAACTCTGTCACCTGTATCCTAACTCGCACAAAGTCCCATTCAGCCATCAGTCTTGTACATGTTGACCTACATTGGACCCAACAATGCTGAAATTTTAATTCTCGCATCCTGGTTTTCAAATCCCTTCATGGCCTTGCCTCTTCCCATCTCTGTAATCTCCTTCAATTTGACAAGCCTCTAGATATCTGCACTTATGTAATTCTGACCAATTGCAGCTTCTCGTTTTTAATTTATCCAGCAATGACAGCCATATAAGTCTTTGACTGCTGAGGCTTATGTTCAGTAATTCCCTCCCTAAACCTCTCTCTCCTTTTAAGCTGCTTCTTTGAACCCTGCCTCGGTGACCGAGCTTTTAGTTATTTTTCTCCTTGAGTGGCTCAGTGCCAAAATCTGTTCACGGTGCTCTTACGAAGGTGCCTTGGGAAATTTTACTGAAAGGTGCTAGATGAATACAAGTTGCTTTTGTTGGATGGTTTCTTTGACAGCATTTGAAACAGTTTGTAGTTTGATCACAGACTACTGTAATCCGAGAAGGTATTCTGTGAATTACATGATGTTGAGTTTGACCAGTTTTGCTTGAATGTAGTTTGTGACCCTATTCCTGACATAACAGGATGTGTAGCTTAGCTTGCTGTCATTAAAAATCCCAATATGTATGTAACACTGTGGATATGTAAGTATAGGTCATCAGTCGGCTGCAAATTCATTTTATGCCAGCCTCCAGCGGATTTCTCGACACCAGTGGAAGGTCCTTATGTAAATTGATGCTGGCATAAAACTGATTTTTAGTCTGGGAGAATTCTGCTCTACATTTCTGGGAAAAGACCTCCAGTTCCCTGATGAGTGAAGATGGGGCTCCAAGATTTCTGGCAGTTGTGTGACTTAAAAATTTACTGCAGTCTTTGAAGATGACTTGTTCTTACTCAACCTAACGAGAATGCTGACATGGACTGCTTTGACTGAATGGCCTCTTTCTGTGTTGTGTATGCATGCAAGATGCTGTTATTTGGTATTGGGAAAATATAACAAATTTCTAAATAATCTATGGTATGTCTGCACACTTGAATTTTCTTTCTCCTGAGATTTGTAACATTTAAAACTGTTCGATCTATTGGATGGTGTAAATGGGAGATGATTACAGTATTATGAATTGCTGCTCCTAACTTTTTTTTCCTTTTTTCCGAAAGCATTGATTCATTGCTGCATTTGTTCTACAAGTGCCAGATCCTCTGCTACTTTGCAATGCAGAAGTGGTTTTATTTCATTCCTGGGGTGCTATTGAACTGTGGAAATGGCATCATAGCTGATCTTCATCCTACTCGTACCCAGTGTTTTTAGATGCATTTGAAGAGCAGAACATGGGCTGACTGGTGAAATGGGTTGACATATAGCAGATGGAATTTAATGCAGAGAAGTGTGTAGTGATTCATTTTGGTAAGAAAGGTGAAGAGAGGAATTGAAGGTGGTGAGATCTGGTGTGTATGTGTGAAAGACTTTGAGGGTACAGGACAAGTTTAGAAGGCTGTTTATATTTTAAAAAAAAACATGGAATCCTTGGCTACATAAAAAGGCATATCCAAATATACAGAAGCTATGCTAAATCTATGAAAATTGATCGTTCAACCCCAAGTGGAGTATTTTGACCAATTCTGCACCACACTATAGGTAGGATGTCAAATCTTAGAGGGTGCAGTCTCCAAGAAGGACTCTAAGAACTCCACCAATTTCGGACACGAGTATGGTTTCCCAGCCCCCTTAACCCCCCCCCCCCCCCCACCCCAAACACTGCCACACCGGTTGTCCACCTCCGGAAAGAACCGACTGATACACGACTTTGTCACATGCGCTCTTGGCACCACTTTAAATTGAATTAGACTTAATTGTGCACAGGAGGATATCGCGTTTACCCTCCTCAGGGCCTCACTACAAACCCCCCCCCCCCCCACTTTCAAATACCCCACCCAACGCCTTCTCCCATTTCCTCTTAACTTCCCCTATTGAAGCTCTCTTCCCCTTCATCAATTGCCTGGAGATATCAGAGACCCTACCCTCCCCTGTCTCATCCTGGGACGCAATCTTTTCAAGCAACAGGGAGCGGCAACCGTGGAAATGTGGCCAGCTCCTTCCTAACAAAATCCCTAATCTGTAAAAAAAACGAAACCCATTCCCTTTGGCAACTTCAATTTCTCCTTGAATTCTCCCAACTCTGCAAACCTACCTTCCACAAATAAATCCCTAAACCTCTCAATACCCTCCCGCTCCCACACCCTATACATTGCATTTAACCCTGCTGGTAGAAATCTGTGATTGCCACAGATTGGTGCCCACAAGGGCATACCCTCACACTTAAAATGCTGCCTGAACTGATTCCAGACCCTTAACGTGACTACCACTACCGTGCTCATGGAGTACTTAGCCGATGACAACGGAAGGGGTGCCATCATCAGTGCCCTCAGACATGTACCCCTACACTGCCTCCTCCATCTGCCCCCACGTCGGCCTCTCTCCATGACCCACTTCCGCACCTTCTCTGTATTCGCTGGCCAGTAATACTTCAACAAGTTCGGCAGAGCCAGACCTCCCCTCTACCTATCTCTCCAATCATACCATCCGAATCCCGTGCTCTTTCCCCACCCATATGATTCTCGAAATCACAGAATAATACAGCGCAGAATAGGCCCTTCGGCCCATCGAATCTGCACCAATGCATGATAAACACCTGACCTGCCTTGTCTGTGATCATCCCGTTTACCATCCCAGAAAACGACTTGGGCACAAAAACCAGGAGATTCTGAAAAATGAACAAAACGTCAGGAGAACCATCTTCACAGTCTCTGGACCCGCCCTGCCAATGATAACTGGAGACCATCCCATCTCTTGAAATCCCCCTTGCCCACCCACCAGATTGGCCAAGTTCAATTTATGTAGCTGATCCCAACTCTGTGCCACCCTTATCCCCAAATAACAAAAGCTCGACTTGATCAGACAAAACTGTAACTTCTTTACCCCGTCCCCTGTACCTGAGCATTGACTACAAACGCCTCACTCTTTTCCACATTAAGCTTATACCCAGAAAATAACCCATATTTTCTCCATAATACTATCTATGCTTGCAATCGAGTCTGTGGCATATAGGCAGGAGGTCATCCACGTACAGGGACACTGGATGTTCTACCCCGCCTCTATCTATTCCTCTCTAGTCTGCTGACGCCCCAAGTGCCATCGCCAATGGCTCAATCGTCAATGCAAAACCCAGCAGGGACAGTGGACAGCCCTGCCTCATTCCCCGATGCAGGCAAAAATACCTCAAACTTTTAGGATGTGATCTACCAGCCGTGTTACGCTTGGAAGGATCTATCCAGCTCGCCTTGTCTTGCGCGATCTAACGTGATTTCGCGAGAAGACGCGATCTGAATCCCGACATCACTATTTTGCAAATCTGCATATTAGCAGCTTGTCTCACTTTAAATGTGCGCTCCCGGGATCTAGCCCTTCTGCCTTGGAGGAGCTCTGTTCAGTGTTAGTCTCCACAAGCGGGGACCAGACTGAACGGCACTCGTGACAGTCTCCCAGGGGATTGGAGGCCCCCAGGTGCTTGCCCTCTGGGCAGGGTGGCACCCTGGCACAAGTGCCACCAGGGTGCCAGTCTGGCACTGGCTAGATGCTCTGGTAGCACTATCAGTTGTCAGGGACACTGCCAGAGTGCCAGGCTGGCAATACCAAGGTGCCAAGCTGGCATTTTTCCCACATTGGTGGTCAGGTCCAGGGGTGCCCTCCATGGGGGGGCTAATAGGTGAGTTAGACCATTCGGAGGGTTCAAGGGTCGCATCGGAGGGTCAAGAGATTGGGACGCCTTTTAAAAATGGCATCCCGATCTCCGCCTGCACTGAGTAGTACCGGTGAGCGGAGCTCATCAATGCAGGAGACGGGACCATGTGTGACCTCGATGGGACATTGCCCACCGAGGCCTCCAGTAGAGCCTCCAGTAGAACCAGAGTCCTGGTAGGGAGCAGGGTGTTCCTTGGCGCTGCGAGCGCTGGGAAACACCCGGCTAAACGTGCTCATTACTGGACTCTGTTCCCATTCGGTTAGATCACGCCCATAGTATTGTGTACATCACCCTGGGGCCCTTGATCCAACCCACAAACCCCGGCCCCAAACCAAATCCCTCCTGTACTTCAAAAAGGTGCTCCCACTTAACCCAGTCAAATGCCTTCTCCGTGTCCATAGATATTAACAACTCAGTTTCCTGACGCATCGCAGGCGTCATCACCACATTCAACAACATCCTAATGTTCAACGACAACTGTCGCCCCTTCATGAACCTCATTTGATCCTCTGCTATTACCCCGACACACAATCCTCCAAGTGCATCGCCAACAACTTTGTCTCGACATTCAAAAGCGATATCGGCTGATAAAACCAACACTCCTCCGGATCTTCATCGGTCTTTAAAATAACCCAAATTGATGCCTGCGCCAGTGCAGGCAGAAGCTTCCCCTTACCAAATTAATTATTAAATATTTCCACTAGGAGTGGCACAGCTGTGTCTCAGACCTTTTGTAAAACTCTGCTGGGAATCCATTCGGGCCTGTGGTCTTCTCAGACTACATCGACCCAATGCAACCTTCTGGAGCGTTGCATTCGGCACCTCCAACCTCTGTTCCACTCTCTCCTGGGCAACCTGAATTGGCTCTGCCATTCTCACAAGACCCTCTTGAGGCTGCCAGCCTCTGCTTCTTGAATTCGGCCGAGAGAAATTGGACCAACTGCTCTGTTGACCACTGTATGGGCAATGATGCCATCGGTCCCTCCACTATTTTTTCTTCTGCGCCACGTGTGTCCTCCTGGTCCGAAGAGTGCCACTTGTTCAACACACTCCTTGTTTGGCAACTCCTCAACATCACTCACTGAAAGATAATATCTTGTTTTGTATTGTGAGTATTTTCTTCACCTACCACTCCTGTATGCTTTTCCCAATGCCTATGTATTTACATTATATATTTGTGTATATCCTATGGTTTTTATGTATGGAATGATCTGCCTGGACTGTACGCAGAACAACACTTTTCACTGTACCTTGGTACACGTGACAATAAAACAAAATCCATAAAATGGGCAGAAAGGGCTAAATTGTCCGTCCCCAGGCAGGAGCTACCTTGTGTGCGACCACTCACTCCATGGCCGCCACCGGAAGTCGAGAGGGATAAAAGACTTGAGTTACACGGCGATCCTTGAGAGCAGAGAAGATTAAGAGGAGATTTGATAGGCATCTTCAGAATTGTGCATGATTTGATGAGTAAATAAGGAGAAACTATTTTCGGTAACAGAAGCGTCAGTAATCCCAATACACAAATTTAAAGCAAAAGAACCAGAGGTGACATGAGATGTTTAAAAAAAAAAAAAGAAAAATAATGTGGCAGGTTGTTATGATCTGGAATGTACTGCCTGAAAATGAGATGAAAGCAGATTCAAAAATAAATTGAAAAATTACTTGAAGGCTTTGGGGAAGGAATAAGGAAGGGTGGCCAATTGTATAGCTCCTTCAAAGAGCTGCCTCAAATTATTGTCTGAACTGTTGTAGGGTGTACTATTTTCATCACAGTGGGCGGTACTGCATTCAGTCTCTCATTAACCCCATATGTACTAGACCCTTGTATGACATAAATGGCCTACTTCTCTGCTGTGTCATTCGGTGATTGTATGAACATGGGTATTGCCAAATGTTGAGGAGCAGGAATCCTGGTTGACTGTCTTCCTAGCCCAGGGAGCTGGTGCCTTTTGCAGCACTCTCACCACAACCCTAGATAAGATTGCAAACTGCAAGTAGACTGGCAATTATATTTTGGATCTTCTGTTTCATATGGCTCAACTGGTGGTTGGTTAAGCTTACTCCTCAATTTGGATAAAATTTGTGGGCAACATGGTGGCACAATGGTTAGCACTGCTGCCTCACAGCACACAGAACCCAGGGTTCGATTTTGGCCTTGGGTGACTGTGTGGAGTTTGCACGTTCTCCCCATGTCTGTGTGGGTTTCCTCCTACAGTCTAAAGATGTGCAGGTTAGGTGGATTGGCCATGATCAATGCGGGGGGGTTTCAAGGATAGGGTGGGGTAGTGGGCTTAGATAGAGTGCTCTTTTGGAGGGTCAGTGCAGACTCGATGGGCTGAATGGCTTCCTGCACTGTTGGATTCTATGAAATAAAACATTTTGATACAAAATTAGTTCAAATGAAGAAGTGCATACCTTACCTGAAATCAGTTAGAAATGTTGCAGGCTGTTTCACAGTGGTTCTTGGGGAATCTTTATGCCTTCAGTTTAACTGAGAATACTCCATATGGAAATGCTTTTAAGTGTCTTTTCATGACCATCACTGGACAAGTAATTCTGTATCATCTCACCAATAAATCAGGACAAAGGTTTTCTTATTTCATTTGGTGGTGTAAATACTAGCATTCTATTTGTATTAGAGATTGCTGCCATATGATGTGCTCATTTGCTGTTTACATTCTGTGGTTTCCATCCTAGTTACTCTGAAAACGAGAGGATGATTGGGGGAAAATTCGTTGGGGGGGAAAAAAAGATTTGATCACTACTGTGAACCATTGACCAGCTGGGATTGTGAATTTTTAGCCTTGACTTTTGCGTTTTGCAATGCTGTTGGCAACCTCCAGAGTAAACTTGCTGGATGTGCCAGACTGACCACTGGGAAAGCACAAGTTCTTTAAAAAAAAATCTATGTTTAAAAATTTACCTACTTGAATGTGGGAGACCCAGGTTTTGAAGGACGAAGAGCCTGGTAGCAGGCTGGGGCCTGAAAGCAGTAGCAGGTTAGTAATCCTAATTTGGACCAGGCAGTGTAGTAATAATGTCTGTCAATCAATAACTCTTTAACTGTACCTGCACTGTGAATTTCCAGAGAACATGTTTCCAGAGAACATATTATTTGTTTCTCTGCGCAATACATTCTGGTTCTTATTAAAGGATGTCACAAACCTACATATCAGCTATACAGACAGCTGGCTTCAATATAATGCATCAGCTTTGAATGGTGCATTGGAAATAATGGCTTAAAGTTTACAATAGCATTAATGGTAAGATTAACAGTGCTCACTGTTACTCCGGAGTAAAGTGGAGAGCAACTTCCAGCATCTTCACATGCACATCTTGAAACAAATCATGTGGTTGTTGTCTTGGGGGCCCTACTCCTCCGGAAGCTATAATACCCTGGTACCTTACCAAGAAACTCCGCATCCAATTCCATCAGGATGGGGCACATATATGATAGATTGCCACAAAACATGCAAGAAAAGTTGAAGCTTGTCCATTCAAGTGTAAGTGATTTTTTTTTTTTTTCAACTATTTAATCAGCCAAAAAATCTCTAGCACTGAAAATTAACATTTATAAGTGTGGATTCTCATTCCTTCAGATTTTTATTATTGTTGAAGTTTGAATTTTTTTTAGCTCTCTTTCCGCCTCTTTTTCTTTCTCAATCTCGTCTTTCTTCCTATCTCTATTTCACTTACAGCTGGATTAACTATTATTCCAACAGTTACACTCTGCCTTGGGAGACACATGTCATTTGTTACACAGATCCCCTGTTGAGTGAGCCACACTATTTTTGACTTCAATAATCACAAATTCCAGTGTAAGAGCAATGTAAATGGCAAATACTTTAACTTGAATACTATAAAAATCTGGGCCAAAAAGTGGAATCTTTAAAAGAAAATTATGTGCCCAAGTTTGTAGAGCTCACTCACCTGCAGGAATTAAAATAAAACTTAAAACAGTTACAGAACTTTAATTAATTGGACATTTTAATTGCATTTTATGTGCACTTCTGTGCCTTGTGCTCAACATCAGGGATTTTAGGGCAGCCGTTGGCTGGAGCGAGCATTTACTCACTGGCACAGCACAACCAGGATATAGAGTGTCTGCCTCAACCTCGGAATAAAGCTTCTTTTTAGTCTATTTGTAACAATTTTTCCATTTCCTACAACAGCCTTTTTGAATAAGGCTATCAATTAATGCTTAATTAGGGACAGTTTTGTGCTGTCGCTTCATGTCTATAAGTAATTGTTGGTGTTAGCCAGATTATTTTCACCTAGGTTCATGAAGACATCCTTAATCTTGTTTTATAGGTCAGTTTTTGTTATAAAAACATTTGCACTCAAATTTGCATAAATAAGCAGTTTTGTCATGAATCAAGCATTGTATTTTTCAAACTATCGACATATAGCCCAACCACCTGAAGAATGAACCACTCAGCCCTGTATTTGCTCCCCACTATCTGTGTTCTAAACACATGGCAATGGATGCAGCTAACATTAGATTTGATTATAATATAATGGAAAAAGCTATTACATAATTTCCTGGAAGATGAACTAAACTATCTGGATTATATTCAGGAAGAGGATGCACTTTCTTGTGATCTATAACCTTCATCACAGGGTTTGGATTGGAGAATTTGTTGCAGCTGTCTGTGTGATTAGTATCGGGTTAGAGCCAAAAACGGCACCTCGTGGACACAACGTTGTTTAGCAGGATCATTTTAAATTTAGGTCCGATGAGCTCATCAGAATTGAAGCTTTTGTTGAGGACATTGTACCTGTTTGGTCCATGGGCAAAACTATTAGCAGCCACCCTGGTGTTGAACAATAAAACAACTCCTCTTTCACGATGAAAGTCATAGTCCCATGAAATTATACCAGGGCAAGTCGCCTGCACTGCTTGTACCAAACATTGGATGGGCTTGTGCCGTCTGACACTACAATTGATGTATACTCTGTACATCAGCTACAATGCAATATCTGGGAATGTAATGCAGCATAACTATATAGTGTTATTTATCTTGTTTGTTGAGAGAAAAATGGTTTGGATTGATTGTCATCTTGGTGTAGTGGAAATGTAGTCCACTCTATACAATTCCGTTACTCCTCAGGTGCTCTGTAGTTATAAATATAATACAAATTTGGACAACCCTCTCGCACTGCAAATTCTATGTCATGCTAGTAAATAGTATTTGGTAGGAGGATTTTGAGTATTGCTGAAAAAATGTTTTTTGTCAAAGCTTTTTGGTTCACACTCATCAGGACAATTAGCATGAATACCAAATTTAAAGGGAACAACCATTTTATACAATATGAGAAGCAAGTGCTGAATGGTGTTCCCTTTACATTTGGTGTTCTTGTGCATGAAAAGCTTTAACAAAAAAACTATTTTTTCCCCTGGTAATGCTATTACTACTTTCATTTTGGTGTGCAATCCTAAGCCACTTTCCACAATTGATTTGTTGAAAGCCTCTGCAAAACTGATGGCAAATTGACTTGTGTTTTTTTTTGTCCCCTCCATCAGATATACAAGCAATTGTAATATGCTGGTCTGCTGTATGACATGACTGCCTATTATTAATGTTAATTTGTGTTGTGCTCCACGCGCAAAAATAATCAAATGCACCACTGAGAACATAATTAATTCAATTTTATATACTATTTATATTATAAACGCTCTCTTTGTTTCTCCCAACCCTGAAATTGCTGACCGCGGACATAAATTTTCAACTTATTTTTGGTACCTTTTTATAAAATAAAAATCAAGCTGAAACACAGCTTGCACCTGCATTTGGTTAGAGTAACAGGATTTAGAAATGAATAGTTTGTACTCCATGAATTTTTACTTTTAGTAACAATACTGTAGAGGAGGAATTCTTGGAGTGTGTACGGGATGGTTTTCTGGACCAATATTGAAGTACCAACTTGGAGTACAGGCCATCCTAGACTGGGTACTGTGTAATGAAAAAGGAATTATTGGCAATCTAGTTGTGCAAGGCCCCTTGGGGATGAACAACCATAATATGATGGGATTCTTCATCAAGATGGAGAGTGACGTAGTTAATTCTGAGTAGGATCCTGAATTGAAATAAAGGAAACTATGAAGTTTGTAAGTTGGCTATGATTGATTGAGCAACATTACTTAAAGGGATGACAGTGGATAGGCAATGACAAACAGTCTGCACATGAGTGAACTGCAACAAGTTCATTCCTGTCTGATGCAAAAATAAATTGGGAAATGTGGCCAAACCATGACTTGCAAGGGAAATTGGAGAGAGTTTGGGATCCAAGGAACAGGCATACAAATTGACCAGAAAAAACAGTTTAAAATTCAGCAAAGGAGGACAAATGGATTGATTTCAAAGGATAAGAGTATGAGAGTAAGCTTGCGGGGAACATAAAATCTGACAAGGGTTTCTGTAAGTATGTGAAGAGAACTAGATTGGTGAAGACGCAGTCAGGAACAGGGAAATTTATAATGGGAAAGAAAGAAATGGCTGACCAACTAAATATATACTTTGGTTTTGTCTTCACAAATAACGTACCAGAAACGTTGGGGAACACCGGGTTTAGTGAGAGGGAGGAACTGAAGGAAATCCGTGTGAGTAGGGAACTAGTATTGTGGAAATTGCTGAGATTGAAGGCTGATCAATCCCCATGGCCTGATAATTTACATCCCAGAGTATTCACGAAGTGGCCCTAGAAATAGTGGATCCAAGAATCTATAGACTCTGGAACAGTTTGTACAGATTGGAGGGTACCTAATTTAATGCCACTATTTAAGTGAGGTCGAGCGAAAACGGGGAATTGTAGACCAGGCAGCGTGACGTGGTACTGGGGAAGATGCCAGCATCCATTATAAGAGATTAAATAGCAGTGCACTTGGAAAACAGTGCCGGGATTGGACAGAGTCAACATTGTTTTACGAAAGGGAAATCATGCTTGTCAAATCTAATGGAAATCTTTGAGGATTTAGCTAGTAGAGTTGATGAGGGGGAGCCAGTGGATATGGTTAATTTGGACTTGGAGTACTTTAACAAAGTCCCACATAAGCGATTAGCGTGTGAAATTAAAGCAAATGGGATTGGAGGTAATGTATTGAGATAGATAGAAAACTGATTGGCAGAGTGGAAACACATGGTGGTGGTGGGGGGGGGAGGGGGGGGGGGTTCTCTGGTCCCCCAGCAACACATTTCTCTGTGGGCATGCAGTTTGCTGGTGGCGGGATTCTCTTCCCGACACTTGTCAATGGGATTTCACATTGAAGCCACCCCACGCTGCTGGTAAACCCACAGGTGGGAGTGCATTGCCGGCGGGAAAAGAGAATTCCGACCAAAGAGTAGGAATAAAGGTGTCTTTTTCTAAATGGCAGGCAGTGACTAGTGGAAGACCACAGAGATCCGTGCTAGGACCCAGCTATTCACAATGTATATTAATGATTTAATGAAGGCACTGAATGTAATATCTCCAAATTTACAGATAAAACAAAGCTGGGTGGGATGGTGAACTGTGAGGAGGATGCTTCACTGTGATTTGGACAAGCTGAGTGAGTGGGAAAATGCATGGCAGATGCAGTATACTGTGGATAAATGTGAGGTCATCAGCTTTGGTAGCAAAAACAGGAAGGACGATTATTATTTGCATGGCTATAGATGGAGAGGGGGTATGTTCAAGGAGACCTGGAGGTCCTTGTACCCCAGTTGCTGAAAGTAAGCACACATGGTGCAACAGGTGGTGAAGAAGGCAAATGGTATGTTGGCCTTCATAGCGGGAGGAACCTAAATAGGAGCAGGGATGTCTTGCTGCAGTAATAACTAGGACATGACCCCAGTTTTGGTCACCTTATCAAAGGACCTTCTTGCTATCGAGGGAGTGCAGTGAAGGTTAACCAGACTGATTCCTGGCATGAGCAGAGATTGTTTTGGTAAGGATTATATTTGCAGGAGTTTAGAAGAATGTGGGGATATCATAGTAACCTATACAATTCTAACACGACTAGACCGGGTAGATGCCGAAAGAATATCCCAGATAGTGCGGGTGTCAAGAACAAAGGGCCATAGAAGGGTTATGGGGTAAACTATTTAGAACTGAGATGAGGAGAAATCTCTTCACGCAGAGTAAGCCAGTGTAATTCGCTACCACAGAAGGCAGTTGAGACCAAAACATTTGGCATGATCGAACGGACTCGTCGTTTCCACCTCTATGACACGATGAGGTCGTTAAATCTTGTGAGCGGCCTCTCGCGAGATTTACGACGTTTTGGAACGTTTCAGGAGATCATTTAAAAAATAAAAAAATTTAGAGTACCCAATTCATCTTTTCCAATTAAGGGGCAATTTAGCGTGGCCAATCCACCTACCCTGCACATCATTGGGTTGTGGGGGCAAACCGATGCAAACATGGGGAGAATGTGCAAGCCCCACATGGACAGTGACCGAGAGCCGAGATCGAACCTGGGACATCTGCACTGAGACAGCAGTGCTAACCACTGTGCCACCATGCTGCCTGCCTCTGAGATCTAAGGAGATCTCGCGATCTGATTCTTGCCAGATTTCCATACTTAAGTGAGCATTTTGGCTTGTTTGAATATGTCGGTGTCCAATGTTCCTAAGGCCCAGGAATGAACATACATGGCTGGGAGACCTCGCCATGATGCCGTTTAGCACTGGTCCACGCAAACATGGACCTGTGTGGGGTAGAGGCCCCTGGTTGGTCGAGCTTTGGACAGGGCGGTACCCTGGCACCTCCTTCAACCTGGGAACCTTGGCACCTCAACCCTGGCGATGCCAGGTTGCCCGTGCCGGGGATTGGACCTGGTGGTATTTTGCCCTTGTGTGTTGGGGCGGGGGGGGGGGGGGCTCGAGCTCGAGGACCCCCTATCAGGTCAGTTGGGACACTTTGGAGGGGAGAGGGAGTCCAGAGGCTGCAGTGGAGAGTTTGAAGGCGGTCGAGAGATTGGACTGGAATTAAAAAATGGCGCCCCAATCCCTCCTGTACTGACCAGCTGAGTAGGAAGCAAGGTAAGTGCAGCCTTGGCACGGCATTCATCGGCGAGGCCAAAAAGAGCAGAGTTCTGTTTGATAGCGGGCAGTGCCGAGAAACACCCTGCTAAATTATTCACTCTTCTTTTTATGAAGAACTTTTTTAAAAATGCAAATTTAAAAAAACGTGTATTTATAATGTGCTTTCATGACTGTAGGGATGTCCCAACCAATGAAATACTTTGACAGTGTGGTTACTCTTGTAATGTAATAAATGCAGCATCTAAGTTGTTCATAGCGAGGTCCCACAATGAGCAAAGTGACAATGACCAGATAGTCATTTGGGATTGAGAAATTAAATCTTGCTCAGGACACCGGGGAGAACTGTCTTGCTTTTTGAAATAATGACATTGGATATTTTATATCTCCGAGAGCAGATGGGGAGTTGGTTTAATGTCTCATCTGAAAGACCGCACTTCCGGCAGTGCAACATGCCCTCAGTACTGGTTTGGACTGCCAGTCTAGATTTTTGTTCTCCAGTTTCAAGTGCTAAATGAACATTCAACTTTTAGAAATTTATTTCCATAATTCTACAAAAGCATATTCTGGTTAAATGTAAATGATGTTGCTCCAATGTGGTGTTACGTTTAGCTCCCTACTTCTACCCATTTATTGTGTCTGTCGCATGTCTGTACTTCCTGAGCTGATGATAATCCTTGGGGAAATTATTGTAAAGCTTTTGAGGTACAGATCAGCCATGATCGAATTGAATGATGTAATGGACTTAAGGATCTGAGTGGTCAACCCCTGTTTGTAAGTTCCTAACATTTGCAGCTATACTTGAACAGGATGGTTGGTAAATAGGACAGAACCTAGCTATTTTTTGTGAGGGCCACGAAGAATCCAGCACGAGTTTTAAAGATACAAAGAAATAACATACATATACACAACAGCAGCAGCAACTTCTCTTGCTGCTCACTCCTTCCTGCTGGTTCCAAACTGGCCAGCTTTATTTATACAGGGAGTCTGCTAATGATTTCTCCGCCCCCCCCTCATTGGGGAAGCTGATACTCCCACGGGATTGTCATTAGTCCCCAGCCAATGGTAAGCAGGCAGGTTATACCCCCCCCCCCTTTGCAAAGTCCAAGGAATCCACTGAAGACCCTGGCGAAGGAGGGCGTCGGACTCGTTTTGCCGCAGGCCGAACACCATTTGCATGAGGCGCTGGATCGGGTGGCGTGTAATGAGACGGAGACCGGCGCTTCCGTGATGAACGGCGTAACGGTTGTACATCCACGACCCGTGGGCCCGAGGATTTCCCCCTCTGATGCGTCCTGTGTCTCCATCTCGGAGTCAGAGTCTGCTGCCTCTGTCACCTCGGCGTCTCTATCTCCACGCGGTGCTGTAACGACCTGCGCAGGCTTTGAGTGAGGCACCAGATGAAGATTGTGAGGACTACTTTCCATTGTCTCTGGTCTCAGTGGCTGTAGAAATGGGGAATCTTTGGAAGGGATAATCTTCTGGACCGTACGTGGTCTACAGGTTTGTGCTGAAGACTACCCTGGACTTGCACCTGGTAAGATATAGGACCCGTTTGTCAAAAAATTACGCCAGCGACCCACTGGGCACCACCAGCAAAATTTCGAACGAACACGGTCACCGGGTGCAAACTGCCGAAGCCGAGAAAAAACATGTCCCTGCCGTTCTTGTGTGCGGCGTACTTTTGCGCCAATGTCCGGGAAAACCATGCTAAGGCGGGTGGGAAGTCTCCGGCCCATTAGGAGTTCTGCGGGAGCTACCCCAGTCACCGCATTGGGGGTGGTCCTATACGAAAACAAAAAGCGAGCCAGACTAGTGTCCATTGACCCAGAAGACTGCTTCTTTAGGACTCGTTTGAATGTCTGCACTGCGCGCTCCGCCAACCCATTTGAAGCCGGGTGGTAAGGGGCAGTGCGGAGATGGCGTATGCCGTTCATCTTCATGAACCTCGCAAACTCTTCACTTGTGAAAGGAGAATGCCGTTATCCGTAACCAGCACCTCGGGGAGGCCATGCGTACTAAAAGACAAACGCATCTTCTCAATTGTTGCACAGGACGTTGTCCCCTGCATATTAT
This sequence comes from Scyliorhinus torazame, assembly GCF_047496885.1. NCBI lineage: Eukaryota > Metazoa > Chordata > Chondrichthyes > Carcharhiniformes > Scyliorhinidae > Scyliorhinus > Scyliorhinus torazame. The sequence continues at coordinate 58,940,312 of NC_092712.1, read as the reverse complement.
GCACCTCTAGCCATTTAGACTGGGCGTCGATTAATAAAAGGAACATGGATCCTTGAAAAGGGCTGGCAAAATCCACATGCAAGGCCACCCTGGCCATTCCCAGTGATGTAGGGGCGTGGCCGGCGGAAGCTTCTGATGCTCCTGGCAAATGGAGCAGTTTTAGGCCACCTTCTCAATGTCGGTGTCGAGGCCTGGCCACCAGACATAACTCCGGGCCAACATTTTCATCTTGGTCACGCCCGGATGCCCATTGTGCAAGTCCCTTAGTATCCGCTCCTGTCCTTTTTCTGGGACAATCACACGCGTCCCCCACAAGAGGATGCCGTCTTCCACGCTGAATTCTGACAGCTTGGGGGAAAATGTCCGCAACTCGCCTGGGAGCTGTTTATGCTGCCCACCAGACAGGACTATGTGTCGAACCTTTGACAGGACTGGCTCCGTCTGGGTCCACTCACGGATCTGTGATGCCGTGACAGGCAAGGTGCCCATAAAACTTGGGGTTGCAACCACCTCACCGGTCGTAGGGGTCACCATGGGGCCGGTCGATAAAGGCAATCTGCTCAGTGCGTCAGCATTCGCTATCTGCGTTCCTGGTTTGTGCTCCAGAGAATACTCGTATGCAGCGAGCAACAAAGCCCATCGCTGAATCCGTGCGGAAGCAAGGGTGGTATTGGCTTATCCTCTCTGAAAAGTCCCAGCAGAGGCTTATGATCAGTCACGATAGTGAAATGGCGGCCATACATGTACTGGAGGAAACGTTTCACCGCAAAGACCACTGCCAGGCCCCCCCTCGATCTGCGCGTACTTTATTTCCGCTGCAGTCATGTGCAGGAGGCGAAAGCTATCAGCCGCTCGGCCCCGTTCTCCATCTTGTGGGACATAACGGCCCCAATACAATACGGGGATGCATCACATGTGACGAGCAAAGGCTTTCGAGGATCATAGTGGGTTAGTAACCCAGATGACGACAATTGTTGTTTTACCCGCCGGAAAGTGGTTTCTTTTGCTGACCCCAAACCCAGGTGTGATTTTTCTTTAGCAGAAGGTGCAACGGGGCCAGCGTAGTTGCCAGATTGGGGAGGAACTTCCCGTAATAGTTTACGAGGCTGAGAAAAGAACGAAGATGCGAAGTGTCAGTTGGGGCGGGGGCCTGTTGAATCGCACGCACCTTCTCTGTAACGGGGTGCAAACCTTCGCGGTCCACCCGATTAACTTCCTTCGCCTGAAAGACGCACTTTGTGCAACGTAAACTGACTCCAGCCTCCGAAAAGCGTCTACGGACAGCCTCCAGATTTTCCAAATGTTCTTGTTCCGACGTCCCTGTAATCAAAACGTCATCTAAGTAGACAGCAACACGTGGTAAACCTCTCAAAATGCCCTCCATAACGCGTTGAAAAATAGCGCAGGCAGAGGATACTCCAAAGGGCAACCGTGTATATTCATACAGGCCCCGGTGTGTGTTAATTGTTACATATGGTCGGGAGGCAGGGTGCAGCTCCAACTGCAGGTAGGCGTGACTCATATCTAATTTTGTGAATGAGAGTCCACCTGCAAGTTTCGCGTAGAGATCCTCTATGCGAGGCATTGGGTATCGGTCGAGTCGGGAAACTGTATTCACTGTAAGTTTATAGTCGCCACACAAGCGAACTGTGGCATCTGGCTTCATTGCAGGTGCAATTGGTGCTGCCCAGTCAGCGAAACGGACGGGCCTGATAATACCCAAACTCTCCAAACGAGTGAGCTCCCCTTCTACCTTCTCGAGCAAGGCGTAAGGCAAAAGGTGCAACCCGGAAATAGCATGGCGTGGCTCCTGGTTCGACTTGGATATGGGCTACGGCCCCTTTTATTTTCCCCAAACCGGGCTGGAATACATCTGGGTATCGTCCTAGCACCTCAGTCAACCCTCCAGAAACTGTTTGGAGGATGTGCTGCCACTGCAACCGCAAATGGCGCAACCAGTCCCGACCCAACTGACTGGGCCCATGGCCGCGCACCACGATAAGTGGGAAACGCCCCTCCTGGCGTCCATAAACAACAAGGATCATCGTAGTTCCTGCAAAGTCCAATGGTTCCCCCGTGTAGGTGGCCAACCTGGACTGTGTGTCGGTCAATATAAGGGTCTGTATACCCTGCTTGATGCGGTCGAATGTCCTCTGGGCGATCATGGAGACCGCTGCGCCAGTGTCCAACTCCATCTCAAGTGGGTGACCATTGACCCATACTGTCACCTTAATGTGGGCCACACGGGGAGCTGCCACACAATGCAGCTGCAGGCAGTAGTCCTCTGTCTCCACGTCCTCCGGAGTAGTCGCCGCAGGTTCATCCACATGGGAGGTACAGCCCCTGGGCTGGTCCCAGTTTCGGTCGGAATGACGGCGCCTATGGCGCCCCCAGGACCGGTGTCCACAACAGGGTCGGCGCCTACAAGTATGACATGGACATGGCTCCTCATCTATTTGCTCTGGAGAAGGCTCCCTTCGGGGAGGAATGTCCGACGGCCACTGGCGTCGATCCGGACATCGCCTCGCCCAAGGTACCGCAGGAGTGCGGGGGGACGTTTCTGGATGGAGGGGGTTGTGCCCCAAGGCATGTACCTCCATTCCCTGTAGCTCCTGCACTCCTCGTTCTGTGCTCTCTCGGGACAATACTATTTGAATGGCCTGTTGAAAAGTCAATGTTGGCTCAGCTAACAACTTTCTCTGGGTGGCCGCATTAATACTGCAAACCAAACGGTCGGGTAACATTTCTGACAAGGTCTCACCATAGTCACAGTAGTCCGCAATCCTGCGTAGCCTGGATAGAAAGTCGGCAAGGGATTCTCCTGGGGTCTTCTCAGCAGTACTAAACCGGTAACGTTGGACTGTCGTGGACGGGGTAGGGTTAAAATGTTGCCCCACTAAATTCAGAAGTTCGTCAAACGTTTTGGTGTCCGCGCAGCTGGGTACGTAAGGCTCCTAATCACCCCAAACGTATGCGGGCCACAGGCAGTGAGCAATATGACCACCTGGCCCTCGTTTTCGGTGATATTGTTTGCCCGGAAATAGTAACGCATCCGTTGTGCGTACTGGTTCCAGCTTTCCAGCGCAGCATCAAAAACATCCAAACGTCCGTACAAGGCATGGTGTAATAGAAAACAACTTCCAACCTGTATCCAACAAAAATCCAGGGAGGTGGCTTCAGCAGTGAAGACAGCTATTCACTTTAACCCTCGTCGCCAGTTTACTGGCCAGCTTTATTTATACAGGGAGTCTGCTAAAGATTTCTCTGCCCCCCCTCATTTCGGAAGCACATACTCTCACAGGATTGTGGGATTGCCATTAGTCCCCAGCCAATGGTAAGCAGGCAGGTTATAACAATATTCCAGTTGTGATGTTCCCAAACACTTCACAGCCAATGAAGTACTTTAAGGTGTAGCCATTGTTATGATCTCGGAAAACTAGTGAGCAATTTGCATGCAAAACAGCAACTTGATACCCAGACAACCAGTTTTAGTACAGTTTAAATATTAGCAAGTAAGCTCTTGTTCAAAATAATGCTGTGGCATCTTTTATGTCCATCTGAGAGGGTTAGAATCCAAAGACAGCACTTCTGGCTGTGCAGTAAGTCTCTTGCACTAATATCAATTTGCATTACTTTACTCTCCTGATAGGTTTATTCTATGTGTGAAGTTAGTAAGTAATTCTTAACTTACTGACCATTCATCACCGTGTCATAGTAAGTAGGGTTGCTTATAATTATATAATGAGGTTTTGTAAAGTTCATGCTCATTGCATTGTAAGTTTGTTTTGTTTGAACTTTGTGGTGTCAGTCTATATTTCAGAATTCAAGAATATAGAGTGGAAGGTGTTTGAACAACCTCAGTGGGTTGCTGATGAGCCTGAGAAGGACAATAAGCAGAGACATTTGTTTACTTTGAGCGAATAAGTTGAATTCCCTTATGAAATTCTCTGGGGAATTATGTTGTAAGAAGCATGTATATTGTGAAAGCTGCACAACATTGACACTGGCGAAATTTCAGTGTCTGTTGCAGTTGAAATTCGACTTCTGTTCGTCACGTTGAAGATTTAGTCAAGCCGGAGGTCTGACATCATATGACCAGTGCAGGAATGTTGATGGATTTGTTTAGGTAACAGATCAAGCAGGGAATATATGGGGGAGAAAAACTACGAACACAAAATATAACTATTTTACCATCACCCATCAGTGCTTTTGTCAATAGAAAATGGATTTACTTTATTTCTCGGCGCAAATGTTGGCTCCATGTTCTTTTATTGAATAGCTGAGCTGACTGTCACAAGTTAGCTTGGACATTCGTGCCCAGAGGAAGGAAAGAGACAACCCGCCAGAGTCCCAATCTTGATTGCTATCAATTGAACAAGTTGGTGCGATCAAGATCATGGTTGCTTTGCCCTGCTTTTGAATAATCTGAAACACATAGACCGGGGCCTACATAGAACATAGAACATAGAAAATACAGCACAGAACAGGCCCTTCGGCCCACGATGTTGTGCCGAACCTTTGTCCTAGATTAATCATAGATTATCATTGAATTTACAGTGCAGAAGGAGGCCATTCGGCCCCCTGAGTCTGCACTGGCTCCTGGAAAGAGCACCCTACCCAAACTCAACACCTCCACCCAACACCAAGGGCAATTTTGGACATTTAGGGCAATTTATCATTGGCCACCTAACCTGCACATCTTTGGACTGTGGGAGGAAACCGGAGCACCCGGAGGAAACCCATGCAGTCACGGGGAGGACGTGCAGACTCCGCTCAGACAGTGACCCAAGCCGGAATTGAACCTGGGACCCTGGAGCTGTGAAGCATTGTGCTATCCACAATGCTACCGTGCTGCCCTTAAGAACAAATAAATCTACACTACATCATTTTACCGTAATCCATGTACCTATCCAATAGCTGCTTGAAGGTCCCTAATGTTTCCGACTCAACTACTTCCACAGGCAGTGCATTCCATGCCCCCACTACTCTCTGGGTAAAGAACCTACCTCTGATATCCCTCCTATATCTTCCACCTTTCACCTTAAATTTATGTCCCCTTGTAATGGTTTGTTCCACCCGGGGAAAAAGTCTCTGACTGTTTACTCTATCTATTCCCCTGATCATCTTATAAACCTCTATCAAGTCGCCCCTCATCCTTCTCCGTTCTAATGAGAAAAGGCCTAGCACCCTCAACCTTTTCTCGTAAGACCTACTCTCTATTCCAGGCAACATCCTGGTAAATCTTCTTTGCACCTTTTCCAAAGCTTCCACATCCTTCCTAAAATGAGGCGACCAGAACTGTACACAGTACTCCAATTGTGGCCTTACCAAAGTTTTGTACAGCTGCATCATCACCTCACGACTCTTAAATTCAATCCCTCTGTTAATGAACGCGAGCACACCATAGGCCTTCTTCACAGCTCTATCCACCAAAGTGGCAACTTTCAAAGATGTATGAACATAGATCCCAAGATCTCTCTGCTCCTCCACATTGCCAAGAACTCTACCGTTAACCCTGTATTCCGCATTCATATTTGTCCTTCCAAAATGGACAACCTCACACATTTCAGGGTTAAACTCCATCTGCCACTTCTCAGCCCAGCTCTGTATCCTATCTATGTCTCTTTGCAGCCGACAACAGCCCTCCTCACTATCCACAACTCCACCAACCTTCGTATCGTCTGCAAATTTACTGACCCACCCTTCAACTCCCTCATCCAAGTCATTAATGAAAATCACAAACAGCAGAGGACCCAGAACTGATCCCTGCGGTACGCCACTGGTAACTGGGATCCAGGCTGAATATTTACCATCCACCACCACTCTCTGACTTCTATCGGTTAGCCAGTTCGTTATCCAACTGGCCAAATTTCCCACTATCCCATGCCTCCTTACTTTCTGCATAAGCCTACCATGGGGAACCTTATCAAATGCCTTACTAAAATCCATGTACACTACATCCACTGCTTTACCTTCATCCACATGCTTGGTCACCTCCTCAAAGAATTCAATAAGACTTGTAAGGCAAGACCTACCCCTCACAAATCCGTGCTGACTATCCCTAATCCAGCAGTGTCTTTCCAGATGCTCAGAAATCCTATCCTTCAGTACCCTTTCCATTACTTTGCCTACCACCGAAGTAAGACTAACTGGCCTGTAATTCCCAGGGTTATCCCTAGTCCCTTGTTTGAACAGGGGCACAACATTCGCCACTCTCCAATCCCCTGGTACCACCCCTGTTGACAGTGAAGACGAAAAGATCATTGCCAACAGCTCTGCAATTTCATCTCTTGCTTCCCATAGAATCCTTGGATATATCCCGTCAGGCCCGGGGGACTTGTCTATCCTCAAGTTTTTCAAAATGCCCAACACTTCTTCCTTCCTAACAAGTATTTCCTTGAGCTTACCAATCTGTTTCACACTGTCCTCTCCAACAATATCGCCCCTCTCATTTGTAAATACAGAAGAAAAGTACTCGTTCAAGACCTCTCCTATCTCTTCAGACTCAATACACAATCTCCCGCTACTGTCCTTGATCGGACCTACCCTCGCTCTAGTCATTCTCATATTTCTCACATGTGTAAAAGGCCTTGGGGTTTTCCTTGATCCTACCCGCCAAAGATTGTTCATGCCCTCTCTTAGCTCTCCTAATCCCTTTCTTCAGTTCCCTCCTGGCTATCTTGTATCCCTCCAATGCCCTGTCTGAACCTTGTTTCCTCAGCCTTACATAAGTCTCCTTTTTCCTCTTAACAAGACATTCAACCTCTCTTGTCAACCATGGTTCCCTCACTCGACCATCTCTTCCCTGCCTGACAGGGACATACATATCAAGGACACGTAGCACCTGTTCCTTGAACAAGTTCCACATTTCACTTGTGTCCTTCCCTGACAGCCTATGTTCCCAACTTATGCACTTCAATTCTTGTCTGACAACATCGTATTTACCCTTCCCCCAATTGTAAACCTTGCCCTGTTGCACGTACCTATCCCTCTCCATTACTAAAGTGAAAGTCACAGAATTGTGGTCACTATCTCCAAAATGCTCCCCCACTAACAAATTTGTCACTTGCCCTGGTTCATTACCCAGTACTAAATCCAATATTGCCCCTCCTCTGGTCGGACAATCTACATACTGTGTTAGAAAAGCTTCCTGGACACACTGCACAAACACCACCCCATCCAAACTATTTGATCTAAAGAGTTTCCACTCAATATTTGGGAAGTTAAAGTCGCCCATGACTACTACCCTATGACTTCTGCACCTTTCCAAAATCTGTTTCCCAATCTGTTCCTCCACATCTCTGCTACTATTGGGGGGCCTATAGAAAACTCCTAACAAGGTGACTGCTCCTTTCCAATTTCTGACTTCAACCCATACTACCTCAATAGGGTGATGCTCCTCGAACTGTCTTTCTGCAGCTGTTATACTATCTCTAATTAATAATGCCACCCCCCCCACCTCTTTTACCACCCTCCCTAATCTTATTGAAACATCTATAACCAGGGACCTCCAACAACCATTTCTGCCCCTCTTCTATCCAAGTTTCCGTGATGGCCACCACATCGTAGTCCCAAGTACCGATCCATGCCTTAAGTTCACCCACCTTATTCCTGATGCTTCTTGTGTTGAAGTATACACACTTCAACCCCTCTCCGTGCCTGCAAGTACTCTCCTTTGTCAGTGTTCCCTTCCCCACTGCCTCACTACATGCTTTGGCGTCCTGAATATCGGCTACCTTAGTTGCTGGACTACAAATCCGGTTCCCATTCCCCTGCCAAATTAGTTTAAACCCTCCCGAAGAGTACTAGAAAACCTCCCTCCCAGGATATTGGTGCCCCTCTGGTTCAGATGCAACCCGTCCTGCTTGTACAGGTCCCACCTTCCCCAGAATGCGCTCCAATTATCCAAATACCTGAAGCCCTCCCTCCTACACCATTCCTGCAGCCACGTGTTCAACTGCACTCTCTCCCTATTCCTAGCCTCCCTATCACGTGGCACCGGCAACAAACCAGAGATGACAACTCTGTCTGTCCTGGCTTTTAACTTCCAGCCTAACTCCCTAAACTTGTTTATTACCTCCACACCCCTTTTCCTACCTATGTCGTTGGTACCAATGTGCACCACGACTTCTGGCTGCTCACCCTCCCCCTTAAGGACCCTGAAGACACAATCCGAGACATCCCTGGCCCTGGCACCCGGGAGGCAACATACCTTCCGGGAGTCTCGCTCGCGACCACAGAATCTCCTATCTATTCCCCTAACCATTGCATCTCCTACAACTATTGGTTTTCTATTCTCCCCCCTTCCCTTCTGAGCCCCAGAGCCAGACTCAGTGCCAGAGACCTGGCCTCTAGGGCCTTCCCCCGGTAGGTCATCCCCTCCCCCCAACAGCATCCAAAACGGTATACTTGTTTTGAAGGGGAACGGCCACGAGGGATCCCTGCACTGTCTGCCTGTTTGTTTTTTTCCCCCTGACTGTAACCCAGCTGTTCTTGTCCTGTACCTTGGGTGTGGTTACCTCCTTGTAACTCTTCTCAATCACCCCCTCTGCCTCCCGGATGATCCGAAGTTCATCCAGCTTCAGCTCCAGTTCCCTAACACGGTCTTTGAGGAGCTGAAGTTGGGTGCACTTCCCGCAGGTATAGTCAGCGGGGACACCGGTGGTATCCCTCACCACCCACATCCTACAGGAGGAGCATGCAACTGGCCTAGCCTCCATCCCTTCTTACCTGACAGAATATAGCTGCCCTGTGGACTAACTAGATCTCCGCCCTCCGACTCTGCTCCCAGTCAGCTACACTTTCTGTAAACTCCTGGCTCTCTTCTCACTCTTTGCGGAAATGTCGGAAACAAAATGAAAGGAGCACCTTACTCCCTCCTCACCTAACTCCCTCGGTCACCAAACTCTTAGTATAGCACTCAAAAAGCACCAAATTCAGCACTCCCTCAGTCACCAAACTCTCACTATAGCACTCAAATGCACTAAATTCAGCACTCTGTGCAAACAAAGTCTGCACTGTAGGGGATCACTTTTATACTGTGAATCTAGCCTCTGAAAACTGGCCTAATCCAATTAACTAATTATCAAGCTCCAGCTGCAAGTAGAAGCCTGTTTAAAGCTTATTGAAAATTCACCTTCTTCTAAACCAAACAGCAACTTTTAAGTTAATTAACTAAATAAAAGAAAGACTAAACTTTAGATAAAAATGAAGCCTTATACTCCCTCGGTCACCAAACTCTTACTATAGCACTCAAAAAGCACCAAATTCAGCACTCAGTAGAATGATACCCATTAGGATAAGCTCAAAACTCATGGCACTGTACTACTGCTGCAAGGGTTTTAATTCCTTTTGGAGAGGAGAGACAACTTTGAAAGTGAAATGAAAAAGCTAAATTGTTGGCAGAGGTACCGTTTGGAGATGAGGGTCAGACAACAATAACTTGCATTGACTTCCGGTTGCGGCGATGCACTGCTAAGCCGCACGTTTCGGCAGCTCCCGTTCTCATGGACTTTTTCTTTTCGGGAGCCCCAACGGAATTTTTTTAGACCAAGCCCAGTGTGGGGTGATGAAGGAAGACCTCTCTCTCTCTCTCTCTCTCTCTCTCTCTCTCTCTCTCTCTCTCTCTCTCTCTCTCTCTCTCTCTCTCTCTCTCTCTCTCTCTCTCTCTCTCTCTCTCTCTCTCTCTCTCTCTCTCTCTCTCTCTCTTGGTGAAGAATTGTGAAGGATTCTTTGGAGCAGCGGCAGAGAATAGAAGGGAGAAGCAAGATGGCGGCGGATGGAGCCCAGACGGCACGGGGCCCGGACCAGCAGGAATTCCTCAGATGTGTGGAGGAACTTGAGGTGCTGGTGCCGATGTTATTGGCAATCGAGGGATTGAAGGAAACACAAAAGGTCCAGGCGATGGAGCTCCGTGGAGTGAAGGCAAAGGCAGCCGAGAATGAGGGGGAGATACAGGGCCTGGTGGTAAAAACGGAGACGCGTGAGGCGCTACATAAGAGGTGCATAGAAAGGCTGGAAGCCCTGGAGAACAGCTCGAGGAGGAAGAACCTACGGATTTTAAGACTCCCCGAAGGAGCAGAGGGAGCTGATGTTGGGGCTTATGTGAGCACGATGCTCCATACGCTAATGGGAGCTGAGGCCCCAACGGGCCTCCTGGAGGTGGAAGGAGCGTATCGGGTCCTTGTGAGAAGACCAAAGGCGGGTGAAATACCAAGGGCGATAGTGGTGAGATTCCACTGCTTCATGGACAGAGAGGCGGTCCTGAGCTGGGCCAAGAAGGTACGGAGTAGCAAGTTTGAGAATGCGGTGATACGAGTGGGAGAATGCGGTGATATATCAGGACTGGAGTGCGGAGGTGGCGAGAAGGAGGGTGAGTTTTAATCGGGCCAAGGCGGTGCTTCACAGGAAGAAAATAAAATTTGATGCTGCAGCCGGCGCGATTGTGGGTCACGCATCAGGGCAAGCACTACTACTTCGAAACGGCAGATGAGGCATGGACCTTCATTCAAGAAGAGAAACTGGACTAGATCTGAGAGTTTGATGTTGGGGGGGGGGGCGCAACGAGGTGGTGGCACAGGAATGTAAAGTGGGGAAAGGGGAGGTTTATTGTACAGCAATGTTGGATGGGGAATTTCTCTCCCCTTGATGGGGGGGACACTAAGAAATGTGGGCGCCGGTGGGGAAAAAGGGACAGAGGGAGAGGGAGAATGAGGGAGCTGCGCCACGGGGCGGGGCCGATAGGAAAGCACGGGGTTTTTTCCCGCGCAATGGCGATGATGGCGGGAAGATAGGCGCAGGAAGGAAGAGAGCCCCACACGCAGGGAGGTCAAAGAGAGAACGGGGGAAGCCGGGGTCAGCTAGAGTTAGCTGACGTTCGGAAGCATTATGGGGGGAGTAACCATGCTTGAGCGGGGAGCGGCCCCCCAATCCGGCTGATCACTTGGAATGTGAGAGGCCTAAATGGGCCGATTAAGAGGGCAATGGTGTTCGCGCACTTAAAGAGACTGAAGGCGGACGTAGTCATGCTCCAGGAGACTCACCTGAAGGTGGCAGATCAGGTTAGATTAAGAAAAGGATTGGTGGGACAGGTATTCCACTCGGGGTTGGACGCGAAAAACAGGGGGTGGCTATACTGGTGGGGAAACGGGTATCGTTCGAGGCTAAGAATATAGTGGTGGATAACGGGGGCAGATATGTGATGATGAGTGGTAGATTGCAGGGAGAGGCGGTCATGCTGGTGAATGTATATGCCCCGAACTGGGATGACGCGGGATTCATGAAGCGGATGCTGGGATGTATCCCGGACCTGGAGGTGGGACGCTTGGTAATGGGGGGGGTACTTCCAACACTGTGCTGGATCCAGGGCTAGACCGGTCTCGATCCAGGACCGGGAGAAGGCCGGCAGCGGCCAAGGTGCTTGGGGGATTTATGGAACAAATGGGGGGAGTGGATCCGTGGAGGTTTGCCAGGCCGTTGGCTAAAGAGTTTTCCTTTTTCTCCCACGTCCACAAGGTATATTCCCGAATAGACTTCTTTGTTATGAGTAGGGCACTGATCGCGAAGGTGGCAGGAACGGAGTATTCAGCCGTAGCCGTTTCAGACCACGCCCCGCATTGGGTGGATCTGGAACTAGGAGAGGAGAGGGAGCAGCGCCCACTCTGGCGACTGGATGTGGGACTACTGGCGGATGAGTGGGTCTGTGGAAGGGTGCGGGGATGTATTGAGAGGTACCTGGAGGCCAATGATGATTGTGAGATCCAGATAGGGGTAGTATGGGAAGCGCTGAAGGCGGTGGTTAGAGGAAAGCTGATCTCCATTAGAGCCCACAAGGAGAAACAAGAGGGCAAAGAAAGGGAGAGATTAGTGGGGGAGATTTTGAGCGTGGATGAAAGATATGCGGAGGCCCCAGACGAAGGACTATATAGAGAAAGGCGAAGACTTCAGATGGAGTTTGACCTGCTGACCACAGGAAAGGCAGAGGCACAGTGGAGGAAGACACAGGGGATGCGATACGAGTATGGGGAAAAGGCGAGCCGGCTGCTGGCCCACCAACTTTGTAAGAGGATAGCGGCGAGAGCGATTGGGGGAGTTAGGGACGAAACGGGAACTATGGAGCAGGGAAGGTAAATGAGGTGTTCAAGACCTTCTATGAGAGGCTATACAAGTCCCAACCCCGGGGGGAAAAGGGGGAATGCTACATTTTCTGGACCAACTAAGGTTCCCGAGGGTGGAGGAGCAGGAGGTGGCAGGTCTGGGGGCGCCAATCGAGGTGGACGAGGTGACTAAGGGACTGGGGAACATGCAGGCAGGGAAGGCCCCGTGACCAGAAGGGTTTCCGGTGGCATTCTACAGGAAATATGTGGACCTGTTGGCCCCGCTGCTGGCGAGAACCTTTAACGAGGCCAGGGAAGGGGGGATACTACCTCCGACAATGTCGGAGGTGACGATATCATTAATTCTGAAGCGGGATAAAGATCCGCTGCAATGCGGGTCATACAGGCCTATCTCACTCCTAAATGTAGACTCCAAACTGCTGGCAAAAGTTCTGGCGACAAGGATAGAGGATTGCATCCCGGGGGTGGTGCATGAAGACCAGACGGGGTTTGTAAAGGGGAGACAACTGAATGTTAACGTTCGAGATAGTGGCGGCGATGGATGCGGAGAAGGCATTCGATAGGGTGGAGTGGGACTATTTGTGGGAGGTGCTGAGGAGGTTTGGGTTCGGGGAGGGGTTTGTTAGATGGGTCAGACTCCTATATGGGGCCCCAGTGGCAAGTGTAGTCACAAACCGGCAAAGATCGGGGTATTTTCGGCTACACAGGGGAACAAAACCGGGGTGTCCCTGTTACTGTTGGCGTTGGCAATTGAACCACTGGCCATAGCGTTGGGGCTCCAGTGGCAAGTATAGTCACAAACCGGCAAAGATCGGGGTATTTTCGGCTACACACGGGAACAAGACCGGGGTGTCCCTGTTACTGTTCGCGTTGGCAATTGAACCACTGGCCATAGCGTTGAGGGACTCTAAGAAGTGGAGGGGGGTGGTTCGAGTGGGAGAGGAGCATAGAGTGTCGCTCTACGCTGATGACTTACTGCTATACGTTGCGGACCCTGTAGAGGGGATGCCAGAGGTTATGCAGATACTGAGGGAGTTTGGAGATTTCTCTGGATACAGGCTAAATATGGGGAAGAGCAAGCTTTTTGTAATACACCCCGGGGACCAGGGAAGAGGAATAGATGCTCTGCCGTTAAGGAGGGTGGAAAGGAGCTTCCGATATCTGGGGATCCAGGTAGCCAGAAACTGGGGAACTCTACACAGACTTAATCTGACGCGACTGGTGGAGCAGATGGAGGAGGACTTCAAGAGGTGGGATATGTTGCCACTCTCATTGGTGGGCAGAGTGCAGGCGGTAAAAATGATGGTCCTCCTGATGTTTCTTTTCGTGTTTCAGTGTCTCCCCATTCTGATCACAAAGGCCTTTTTCAAAAAAATAGACCGGAGCATTATGAGCTTTGTGTGGGCAGGGAAGACCCCGAGGGCAAAGAGAGGGTTCCTGCAGCACAGTAGGGATAGAGGGGGACTGGCGCTGCCGAGCCTAAACGACTACAACTGGGCTGCCAATGTGGCGATGGTTTGTAAGTGGATGAGGGAGGGAGAGGGGGTGGCGTGGAAGAGGCTAGAGATGGTGTCCCGTAAAGGAACGAGCCTAAAGGCGCTGGTGACGGCGCCGCTGCCGTTCTCCCCGAAAAGGTATACCACAAACCCAGTGGTGGTGGCAACTTGAGGATCTGGGGGCAGTGGAGGCGACACAGGGGGGTGACGGGTGCCTCGGTGTGGTCCCCGATTAGGAATAACCACACGTTTGTCCCAGGAAGGATGGACGGGGGGTTCCAGTGTTGGCAACGAGTAGGAATTAGGAAACTGAGGGACCTGTTTATAGATGGGACTTTTGCAAGTCTGAGCGCTGGAGGAAAAATGAGTTGCCCCCGGGGAATATCTTCAGATATATGCAAGTGAGGGCGTTTACGAGGCAACAGGTGAGGGAATTTCCGCTGCTCCCGACACAGGGGATCCAGGATAGAGTGATTTCCGGGGTATGGGTCGGGGAGGGCAAAGTGTCCGAAATATATCAGGAGATGAGAGATGAGGGGGAGGCGATGATAGAGGAGCTGAAGGGAAAATGGGAAGAAGAGCTGGGGGAGGAGATTGAGGAGGGGCTATGGGCTGATGCCCTAAGCAGGGTAAATTCCTCGTCTTCGTGTGCCAGGCTTAGCCTGATTCAATTTAAGGTTCTACACCGAGCACATATGACTGGAGCAAGACTGAGCAGGTTCTTCGGAATGGAGGACAGGTGCGGGAGGTGCTCGGGAAGCCCGGCGAACCACACACACATGTTCTGGTCGTGTCTGGCATTGGATGAGTACTGGGGGGGGGGCATGGCAAGGGTGATTTCAAAGGTGGTGAAGGTCCGGGTCAAGCCAGGCTGGGGGTTAGCGATGTTTGGGGGAGCGGAAGAGCCGGGAGTGCAGGAGGCAAAAGAGGCCGATATTCTGGCTTGTGTCCCTAGTAGCCCGGCGTAGGATTTTACTCGTGTGGAAGGAAGCGAAACCCCCCGGCGTGGAGGCCTGGATAAACGACATGGCAGGGTTCATAAAGCTGGAACGAATAAAATTTGCGTTGAGAGGATCGGCTCAGGGGTTCTCCAGGCGGTGGCAACCGTTCCTTGACTATCTTGCGGAACGTTAAGGGAAGATAGAGTGACAGCAGCAGCAACCCGGGGGGGGGGGGGGGGGGGGGAGCACTATTTTTTGTTATTTTGTTATTTCACTATATTATTTAAATAATGTTATTTATTGTTATTGTATTATTTTTATGTTGATTTGTAAAACCGGAAAAATTGTTTGAAAAATTTAATAAAATATATTTTAAACAAAACAATAACTTGCATTTATATTGTGCCCTTTAAGGTAAAAAGAGAGCAAGATTGGAAGTTGAGGTTTCCAGTTGTAAACACTCGCAATGGCATGGTACTTGAACGACCTCAGCATGACAACATGCTTTCTTTTTTTGTTTGGAAAACCAAAATAATTTGTTTTTAAATTTTTACATTTTAATGGAAAACTTCTTGTAAAATGTGACCTTTTAAGCAGTAATGAAAGGTTGCTAGCAGCAGGCCTTTGTGAGACTTGACCCTGTAAATGACAGTCCTGGTGAGATTAATTTGAAGCAATTGGTTTTCCTGTTAGTAGCTCCGTGACCCTTTCCATTCAATAAAAAGCCCCTTGCACTGTGTAGGCAATGCAGCTGACCAATTGTGAATTTTTAGGTTGAACTGAAAATAAATGGTGCTTCGGCAGTTCCCATCGCTTAGAATTTATAATGATTCTGCCATTCTAGCATCTGATGTGGGCACAGGTAAGATGAGGTTAAAGTGTAGGATTAATAAGCAAGTAAAAGTTGCTTTTATATTATGCTTCATCGTTTTGAAACATTTCATGTTCCTTGAACAGAGTGCATGGTTGTATGGAAATCTGACAGTTCTGTACTAGTAACACCACACAAAAAAGGTGTTGATTTGTCAGGGGTTCGAAAGGGAATGTTGGCAGTAAATTGGGAAAATTGATTACCTTTCTACAAGTAATGACTTGGGATCTTTTACTGGCTGCATCAACTGACAGATGACCTACTGCCACTATACGTTTAATACATGGACTGTAATTTTCTCAACCCATTCTTGTGTGGAATTCGTCAAACATTTTCTGGAAATCTATGTAAACCATGCCTACCACATTGTTACGTCTGCTATCCCCCTATTGTCTTTACTTTATATTTTCAACAAAAAAAAATTCTGGTTTCATCGAAGAACCAAATCAGTCACAAATTGGTATTCCATCCATTTTTATATATTTCCTAATTGTGGTTTCTAATAATTTCTCCAATATTGAGAAAAAATATTAGTCTTTGATGTTTAAAAAATAAATTGTAATCTAATATTTGGGTTTAAAATATTATTTGCAAAAAAGACCGATGCATTCACAGCCATTGTGATCCAAAATGCATTGTAGTATTGCAATCAATATTGGTTTTCACGGTGATGTCACACCCGTATGCTGTTTAAATTTGTATCCAGTTATATAGGTATCACTTGTGGCTCAGTTAGAAGCACTCTTGCCTCTGAGTTTAGAAGGTCATGTTCAAGTCCTCCTGCAGAGACTGGAGCACACAACTCCAGGTTGACATTCCTCTGCAGTACTGGAGTACATCAGTCAGTGATGTTCTGCCTTTTGGATGAGACATTGAACTAAGGCCCCTCCTGCCTTATCAGGTGGACACCAGGTCCTAAGGTACTATATTAAAGAAGTGCAAGGGAGTCCACCCCCTATAGTTACCCTCCATGAACACCATGTGTAAAATTTTAACAGGGCTGGACAGACTAAATGCAGAAAAGATGTTTTTTCCTGGTTGGGGAATCTAGAACCAGGGGACAGTCTCATGATATGGGGTAGACCTTTTAAGACTGAAGAGGAAAATTTCTTCACTCGACGAGTAGTGAACCTGTGGAATTCTCTACCACTGAAGACTGGAGACCAAGTCACTGAATATTCAAGGAAGAGATAGATAATCGAGAAAGCGGGAATGTGGCATTGAGATCGAGGATAGCCATGTTCATATTGAATGATGGAGCAGTCTTGAAGGGCTGAATGGCCTACTCGTGCTCCTAGTTTCTATCACAAAAACAGATAATCTGGTCATTATCATTGCTATGAATGATAGCTTACTGTGTGCAAATTGGCTGCCTTGCTTCCCCTACATTGTAATAGTACATTTCAAAGGTATTGCACTGGCTATGAATCACTTTGTGAGGAACTGAGGTCATGAAAGGTGTTATACAAGTGCTAGTCTTTTTCTCTCCTTTCCAGTTCCTTTGTGTCCTTGTGAGAATATCCGAAGCTACGATAGTGAAGTTGTGAAGTTAAAGTCCTAACCACCTTTAAAGGTGGTAAGAATGGCAGTCAGTGATAATGGTGTGGAATTCCATGATCGATTAGTTAATTTTAATAAAGTACCTGCATATACAGTAACTGCTGTTGAAAATGTAAGTAGATCCTTTCAGCGGTCTGTGCAGTAGTTTGGAATATCTAGTTCTTTCCACTCATGTGATATTGTCTTTATTCCATTGCAGCAGAATGCCTTCTTTTCAAATTCTGTACACTATGTAGTGTATGTGAATGGCTCATGAGCTCTTGCGGTCTGCTGGCCTTGTGATTCAAATATTTCATTAAGCTTGCTTTGCTTAATATGGGCAGCTCTTCCCATTGATTGTAATGTCCGCTATGCCAGATGCATACTACTGAGTTTAATCATGTTGCTTGTGCATCACTACCCACAAAATGTTGCTTCCTGTTTTATTCAGTGTAGACTGGAGCTGTTCTTAACCACTGCACGCAGTAAAATTCTGTCCACCACCATAAAGAACGTTTATCTGAAAACTACTTGTGTGTCATTTCTCACCTCTCTACCATTGTTTCTTGCTGAAACTCTCTTTACAGAGGTTCCATCCAGTACCTCTGTCCAACAGTTATTCACACTTGGTGCTCATGAGAGAATAATTCAAGTGAGGGTTGGCAACTGTAGTCAGACATTTTTCCATTCATTAGCCAAGAACCACAACCGATGTTCTTCAGGATGGTAATAAATACCTTTATTCAGAATGAATCAAACCTTCCTTGTATGTATGGTTTAGAGATGGAGACTTTACTGTGAGCAATTGAAATAGTCACTCACTTGATTTGTGATGTTCGTAGTCCAGTGGTTTCCAGAATATCATGAGGCTATGGAATGCAGAGACTAGGAGATGGGGAGAAGATGCTTGATAAAAGAGAAAATTTCATGAACGATTCTTAATTTTGTTGCTGTCTGTCTTTCCTGTGGCTCTGTTCTGCATATGGCAATCAGTGCGTTTGCCCTCCTTTCTTTTGATATCTATGTTCTAATGCTCAGAGTCGCCAGGTATCAAATGATGCCACCACAAGGTTCAACCGGCTATCCATCAAAGAGCCAAACACCAGTTTGTTCGTTCAAGGGTACTTTATTTACACACACAATTAATCATGCAACATAAACACTACTAGTTAACTACACCTATGAACATATGGCAGACTCTCTTCTTATACTTGGGGGTTTTCGCGCTCTTTCAGGCGGTCCTTCAGTTTGGACCCCACTAATTGGGTGATCCTTGATCACTCTGTTCGATTCCTAACCAATAAATGGGCGGGGGCCTGGATGGCTGGGCGTGTCCCAAGCAGTCACTGACCCCGTTGTTTACGCTTCCCCTAAACCGGGAGTGGCGCCGAAATGTCTGGGACTGTACCAGTCGCTCGAGTACCAGTCCTTTGTCTTGGTGAAGATGGCCCATCAAAATGCTAATTGGTCGGAGTTTCGATACCGTCTGGACTCCTTGCTTGCAAATATACATTTCAGGCTCGAAGTTTGCCTGAATCTTGCTTTGTCCATTTTACCCGCTAGGCTTTGCGAGTTTCTCTGTCCCTGGTTGCAAGTGACCATCCCAGATGGCTACAATTATAAAAAAAATTAAAAATCCCTTCATTTCTTTCTCTCGTTGTGTGCACACTGTATGGGTACGTAGATTGTGAGATAAACTGTGACAAAAATTAGCTCCGGAAACATGATCTTGATTATAAACTCTGAAAATCTTGATAAAGTGAAGCTGCAAGGCTTGTTAGAAGAGGATTCCTGACTGCAGTTCCGTGCTAGTTCTTTTCACTTTCACCTGCAACTGAGCAGTTTAAAACCAGCCGCCCTGCAGCATTATTGAAATAACATTTATGTGACGTTAGTTCTTTTGAGACTGTATGGGAAATTGCTGACCTCAACAGTCATAAATCATTACATCACAAAACAAGCCATTTGGCCCATTATCTGGACTGGTAATACTCAGCAGGAGCGGCAGATCTGTGGAGGGGGTAAAAACAGTAACCCTGGGCGCGATTCTCCGAAATGGAGACCGTGTTCTCGCCGTCGCGTTTCATGACAGAATGAAACTGGTGCGGGCACTACCGAGTTTGGCCCCCCTAGGGGGGGCCAAACCTGGAGTGGTTTACGCCGCTGCAGCCTCCCTTCCTGGCGCCAAATGGGCGCCGTGCCAACCCGAGCATGCGTGGGGGACTTGCTCAGCGTGCTGGCCCCGACGCAACATGGCGTGGGGATTCGGGCCGGCTGCGTAATAAAATAGGGCCAGGGCTGGAGAGGCCGGCTTGCCGATCGGTGGGCCCCGATCGTGGGCCAGGCCGCACCCCCCCCGACCCTACGCGCAGAGTTCCTGCCAGCTGCGAGCAGGTGTGAATGGCGCCGGCGGGACTCTGCCGTTTCTGTGCGGCCGCTCGGCCTATCAAGGCCGGAGAATCGGCGGCCCGTGACCGGCAACGCCTCGGCGCAAATGGCGCCGATTCTCGCTCCTCGTAGAATTGCCTGCCAGCATCGGACCGGCGTCGCGGGAAAAAATGGCACAACGGCGATTGTCCCATACAGCGCTGCATGGGAGAATCGCGGCCCCTGTTTCTCTCTCCACATATGCTGCCAGACCCACTAATGTTTCCAGAATTTTGTTTCTTTTTTCGCATCTGCAGAATTTCTATGTCTATGCTTGTGTTTCATGCCACACAATCCATTATCCCTGTTAGTGTTTTTCAACCACTATGTAATTCATTTTAAAAAGAATTTACGGACTCTTTGGGCAACCAACCTCTGGTGTATGAGTTTATGGCTTGATCGAAGATAGTTTAAAAAACATTTTTTAAAAAATTCTCCTTTTTCACATTTTCTCCCACACTTACACCCATCAACAATAAACAGCAAGATGTGTCAATCCCCATAATAACAACGATCCCATCCGCCCACCAACTCCCAAACCTCAGGCCACATGTTTACATAAACAAATGACAAAAAGGAATCTGGGATTACCCGTAGTCACCCTTAATCTACACAGCTCCACCCCCCCCCCCCCAACTAATGTTCGATGTTATCCAGTTCTTGAAAGTGAATCAAAGATGGGTTTAATGAATATAAAAGGCATTCTGTTTCCCCAAGTGCAACTGCCTGTGACTTTCATATTTAAAAAAAAACTGCTCCTGGGAATTAAGAATTCTTCACGATGGAAATGTTTTCTGTTACATTTGAGGTCTTGCTGTCTTTTGACTTTCACGGAGTGTAATAATTTGATCTAAACTGCCTGTTTATGCCTGTGCTATTTGTGTCAATGGCTGTTTGATATTAGGAAGCATTCACAGCCTAAACGCATGTTTTCCTCTTATTGACCACACAATAATTCTTTATGAACTTCCGAAAATAGGGGCCTATTGGTATATTTTATGGACTGGCTTGTATGCTGCAACATTTAATGTTCCACATGATGCTGACACTTTTTAAATGTCTGGGTAATGATTTCACAAGTTTTTGCTTGGCTACAATGTATCACACTGCATGATCTTAGAATTTTCATTTATAAATACTGTCTGCAGTTTGTCATCCAGGTTGATCTCTTTGAATTATCTCCCTTTGAATTGAGGATTTTATTAGCTCTATTTTTTAACATAATCAAGTTCATACACTAAGTTGTGCACTGATTAAGATGATTGGAATAAGTCAAATTTTATTTTCATTATTTAGAATTTTTTAGGATTTTTACCAATAATTGACGGATTGAATTCTGTGATAGTCCAATTTTTCATGCAAACTTTCAATCAATGTTTTTAAAAATGTTTTTTATTGGGGTTGTACAAATTATAAATACAGGTGTATATACATCGCAAACCAAAATACATAGCATCTAGGAAATATAACCGGACCGAGGGTCTTTCCTCCCTTTTCTTCTATTCTCTCCTTTTTACAGATCTTCTAACGAGGATGGAATGCTTTTCACATCTCCCCCCCCCGGCAGTAGCTGTGGGAGTTTCAGGTCAAAATTAACTTTCTCCTTACACATATTGGAGCCTACTTTTCAGGCCGTTATCATGAACCAGGAAACTTGTGGGCACAAGGAAACTTGTGGGCAGGAGTTAACTAAATGGGAACAAAGTCCCATAGCAAACATGTTTAGCCACGTGTTTTCTGGCACTTGGAACGCCGAGCAAGACAACGCTATGAACCCGCACTGGCGTTAGGAGGCCTCGGGGGAACACGCCAAGGCCGCACACAGCCCCGTTTTGTGCACTGAGGAGCTCCGCTCACTAGATCCCTGGAGCGATCTCTGGCCCCTCCCCCAGCCCAACGCACTATAGGAGGGTCCCCACCCATCAACACGCATGCAGGGCCCTGCCGGCCCAATTGCCACGGCGCAAAGAAAATTGCTAGTATGGCACCTGGCAGTGCCCCTGCGAACTGGCTGTGCCACATGGGCATCTTTGATAGTGCCAGGCTGGCATCCAGGTGGCACTGACAGGCTGGCACCAGCAGTGCCAGGGTGCCACCATGCTGAGGGGGTATGCACCTGGGGGTCTCCAATCCCTTGGCTGAAAACCGACCCCTTTTTATTGATTAAAATTACCTTACTCTTGACCCTACCATCAAAGCCTAAATGAAAAGCCTGTCCAACCCACCCCCTCTGCAACCTTCTCTGGTCTCTAACCCGCAAATGAGTGTCATGCATAAATACCACATCTGTCTTCAAACATTTAAGGTGTGCAAATACCCTTGACCTCTTCACTAGACCATTCAACCCCCAGACATTCCAGGTGACCAAACAAATTGGGGCCCATCCATTCCTCCTCGCTCCCGAGTCGGCCATTTCTCCCAAGTGGGATTATCCAACAGTTACATAGAAAGTACAGCAACCAGGCTCACCCAAAAAGGCCACCAAACCCACTAACAAGATTAAACAAAAATCTGCAGTCACCATCAGAAAACTACCCTGCCCTCCGACACTACTACACCCACATATGCATACAGAAAACACTTAAGGCAAACATAAACCACTAAAATCTACTTCTAATGAACCTAACCCGAAACAAAACAAAACACAAAGCTCATTATCTAAAACAGTGTTGATATCATGAGCTGCGGTCAATCCCTCAGAACTGCTCCTGTTGGCTAACTCTTCGGCTAGCAGGGTGGCTCCCGCCAGAGTGAAGAAAAATGTTTACAGGAAAAAAAAAGTATGAAAACCCCATACTTTGGTACTACAACATGGTACTCCAACGGGGAGCTATATAGTTTCACACCGGTTATAACAAATCGACCAAAACCCACATAAAATTAAACCTCCTACCCAAGTCCAACTTGTTCAACATTCAACCCAAACAAGAACAGAAAAATACAAACACTAGGAACCCCAACAATTCCATATGTCAACATACTCATCCCGATATCCAAAAACCTCCAATAGTCCCTGTGCTAAGCCTATGCTTCTTTACAAAGAAATCCACCTCTAGCGTATCAAAATAATCTTTACCTTCGCAAGCCACTCTTAGCCAATCCGGGTACATCACCCTAAACTGGACTCCACTTTTTTACAGGGTGGCTTTGGCCTTGTTGAATGCCATCCGCTTCTTTGCCAGCTCAGCTTTGATCTAATTTCGTGATAAAATCTGATGGCATGGCCTTCCCATTTGTAGTCGCGATGCTCTCTTGCCCATCTCGGGACTGACTCTTTTTCATGGAAGCTGCAAAACGTCACTGTTACTGTTCAGGGTGGTTCACCGGGATGAGGCTTCTGTCGACGAGTCCGGTGGGCTCAGTCCAGCTCGGGAGGGGACGTGAGTCTACCCTTCCCCGCCATCTGCACAAAATAGGCATTTCACCTATGTAGGTACCTTATTCTATTAAACAAGTGGGCTTTTAAATGAAAATAGCCCCAAAACTAATCTAAAAGTGGGTTTTTAAATGAAAATAGCCTAAACTAAGCGACGAGCACTAAAAGAACAGTCCTCTAGTGGGAGCCATCTTGACCCCCCCCCCATACATAACTCTAACCTAAGTTTCCAGCAGCTGCCATTCTCAATTTAAAAGCCCATAATGTTGGTTGGGTGTTTCTCACGCGATTGAGACCACTGTGGTGTTATGTGAGAGTGCCTTTAAGAAATGGGTATGTATATAAATATCTGTAGTGAGAGCACCTTTAAGAAATGGGTGTTTACCACTGCAGTGATGTCAGAGTGGGTGGAGCTGGGCTGTCTGTCAGCTTTTTACTTTCATTTTAGGTTGTTTGCTGCAGGGTATGTTTTCGTTACATTTTCAGAGCCTGATAGTTGCAGTCGGAGCCAGAAGGCTGTTTGCTGCAGGGTGTGTTTTAGTTTCGTTTTTAGAGCTGGATAGCTGCAGTCACAGCCAGAAGGTGTATGAATCTCTCTGTATTCTAAAGACTGTAAATCGATCCTCGTGATTTAAAACTAATAACACTAGTGACTTTAATCTGATGTGCTTCTGGTAAAAGTTATTTTCAGTCTTATGGATGTTAAAAGGAAAGCTTAAAGGATTACTTAGTGTTGCATTCTTTGGGGGTTGTATTTGAATTAATGGTTGCTAAGATGTTCACTATGTTTTAAAAAGATGAACTTGAGTTCATAGAATAAACATTGTTTTGCTTTAAAAGTTACTTTTCCATTTCTGCTGTACCACACCTGTAGAGTGGACCGTGTGCTCCCCATACCACAATCTATTAAAAGTTGTGGGTCAAGTGAACTCCATGATACACTTTGGGGTTCTTTAAACCTTGGTCCATAACAGTGGTAACGGCATAACTGATCGCTCCTCGACCATCCCGACATCGACCCGCACGTTGGAAAATCCTGGTGTAAAGTGTAAGGCTGATGGTGTTAATTAATTTGAAATTTGCCTTTTTCTTTAGTTTGATGTGTCAGTTCCCTGTTAACTTGTTGATTTTAGTTTGCTTGTTACAGTAAAGTTTTAAATTTGTGCTCTGGTTATTCCTGCTTGAAGTTGTGGAGAATCTTTTCTTCTGTGGTGTAGTGATAGTTTGTATTTGCTGTGCATCTTTTTGCCGATTTGAGTGCATCACCAAGTATTATGTTTAGTTGCCTCTATAAAAGAGATCTTGACACCGCCACACGGGAGAACAGAATAACTTGTGTGCCAACAATGGTGTTACCTATAAACTGTGCAGCAATTTCTGCTGGGAAGGGTGTGTATTTGGCTTTTCTTGCTGCCGTTTGTCCTGAAACGTATTACAATGGCTTAGTCGACTGTACTTGAATTAGAGGATACTAGATCAGTACAAGTGTCTATTTACATAGATCTGCACACTTCTCTGACAACTTAAGACATCTATGGGAATGAGTTGGTGCTCCCCCCATTTTTCGCTTATTTTAATAATTCCTTAGCCGTGCATTCTCTGTAACTACTTCTATCCAGCCTTTAAATTCTTCCTTTTAAACACCATCTTGGCTTCAGCCTCATGAACTCCTCCTTCCATTGGTAGAAGGTTCCCTGCTGCATGATCTTACTCGTGTGGGATTTCCTACTTGGACCTCACCATCTTTCCACCTATTCTGCTTTTAAAAATCTCAGCCATTGCCTGATACGACCAAGTTTTTGCTCACCGCTCTTAATCCCTCCTTCTCTGGTTCATCTGGTTTCCAAAGACTCAGTCTGGGACCTTGCTTACGTTAAATGTATAAGAACAATTTATTGCTCCTTTTGTCAAAGAGGGGAAATGTCTTTCTCGGATTTGCACTACAACTACCTATCTTGATTTTGACTATTGGATCCCTCTTACAGACAGTGTTATTCTGGGACATGAAACACAGTACTACTCTGTAGATATAAATACAATAAAAAGAGGAACTGGAAGTCACTTGGCTGAAAAGCAGGCAGTTTTATGTGTTTCAGTGGGTAGACTTCAGTGACAGCACAAAATTAATTAGAGGTAATTTAATTTTTATGATTAGTGTATAAAATTGACAGGTTTTGCTTCTTTATTGATAGTTGTGGAACAAAATCATGCAATAGAGTACTGACTTTAGACACCTAGCATATTGACACTAATAGCCTAGAGTCCTGAATGAACATGCCAGATCTCACTTGGCCACACAACAGATGTTTCTGAGGAATGCTAAGAAGAAGACAGGTGGTAAGAATTTTTGGATGTTTGACCTTTTGTGTTCAACTAACTGAACACTAAATATTCTCAAGTTTCATGCTGAAACTCTCCCATGAATTGGCTAACCCAATAATTAAAGTGCACTTGGCAAATGGGGGCTCTGACTCGAATGAGAATTAGCCCTGGCTGTACTCTGCTATATTTGCCAAACTGTCTGGAATGCAGTTTCCTGAAGACTGGGCTGAAGATTGACCATAACCCAGCAGTAGCTGCTGACAAACATTGTACATTTGAAACTTTGAAAAATGCATTTTATACTAAACATATTCAAAAATACAAAAACATAAATAAGGGCGGCACGATAGCACAGTGGTTAGCACTTTTCATTCACAGCACCAGGGTCCCAGGTTCGATTCCTAGCTTGGGTCACCACTGTCTGTGCAGAGTCTGCACATTCTCCTTGTGTCTGCGTGGGTTTCCTTCGGGTGCTCCCTGGTGAGGGCCACCGCATGTGCAACTGCTCATTACATTTCCGCCTACTGGCTAATCACGGTTTTTAATAACAATACTGACACAAATATTAAAAAAATAATAATTTAATTTAAGAGTACCCAATTCATTTTTTCCCTCCCCAATTAGGGGCAATTTAGAGTGGCCAATCCACCTATCCTGCAAACTCCACAGACCGTGCCCCAGGGCCCGGATTCGAGCCCGGGTCCAATGTAGCCATTTAAAATGGCTAACTCCCGATTCAAAATGGCGAACGGCAAAGGCTGATGGGAAAGTCAGCCAACAGGACAAAAACGAGCAGCTGCAGGTTGACTGTGTATTTATCTCTGGAAAGGCCAGACAAGATCGATACCAGCAACCATCAGCATAACAAAACACCAGCCATCTGCATACTAATGAGCAATCCCCGGGAACAAGAAGCAACATTTAGACACATAAAGCAAAACCAGACTCTTCGGCGCCAGCAGAAGCCGACACAAAAGGAGGTGAAAGACCGCCCATCGATCAGGGAACCGCTCCAGCATTGGAGAAAATCGAACCAAGTGATTGGGACAAAGTCCAATCACTTGGAACCAGGTACAGGGTCTGCCCCGAAAGGCGGGAAGACCTTGGGGACTATAAGAATTGAGCCCCAAGTTCAAGGCGCTCTCATCCACATCTCTTCAACTGCTTCCAGCTCTCTTAACTCTTCAACAGCCGCTCAAAAACTAAGTCTTACTTCAACGCTCGCTACGAGATAGGCGCTCCTAGCTACCAATCTGTACCAACTTCGAATCCGGCTGGTTCAGAACCCAAACGAAAGGCCATTCGTTTCTCTGACCTGGTGGTCCAGTTCCAAGTTAAGTATTGGCCTGTTAGCAGTAGAAGTAGCTTAGACACTCCAAAATTTGCTTTGGTGTTTCTCTTTGATTAGAAGTTTTTGATTCCAGAACCGAGAACAGCAGTTGCACATCTTATTCCCCTCACAGCAAGGGTCCCAGCAATTTCTGTTTGTACTCGGGGCCAGAAGCCTGCACATTGGGTCCATTTGAAATATCTCGAGCCAGCCCAAAGCTGTCCTTTGCCCATCGGGCTTCCCATTCCACCCTGCAGATTGACCCTTGGAAATCCTGCAATGTACTGGAAAAGTCTGGGCTCCGTTGGATATTTTAATTTGTTGGGACATCACTGTTTTAATACTTGGATTTGGCATAGTACAGAGATTATCACCACCACATGGATTAACTTGTAAAGGTAACTTTTGCAAATATTAGACACTCAATGCTAATTATCATGTGTTTTTGCAACTTGTAATTTGGCGGGTATCACACTTGTTTTAAAAAAAAAAAAAAAAATTGTTCAAATTTCATATATTGAGTGCACAGTTTTATTATTCTCCGTATGCTTATTGGTGTGAATAAAATCTTCCCCTTTAAAAAAAAAAAAGTAGCTTAGACGTAGAATTTGTACATGAGTAGTGATTACTGTGTATAATAAATGTGCTTTGATTTAAATCTTACTAAGGGGTGTATTGGATTATTGATCATTACTCGGACTTGAACCACGTGGTGGTATCATAAGGATACCTGGCGACTCGGGAGCAAAGGTGATAAAACAGAGCAATTAAACTAAGGCAAAGTTAGCAACACCTCTGCACCATAGGCAGCAGTCCTAACCATTGTGCCATGTGCCGCCCAAGGGGAGATTAGGATAGGGGTTCTTTGTTTTCCTTTTGGCTATTTTTGTTTATTGGTGTGTGGTACTGCTGGGGTGGAGGGAGGGGGAGAGGGACATTCTGCAGACGGTGACTAATTATTTGTCTTTGTTTTGGTCTTATGGGGGGTTTGATGGCCATCTTGGGTGGGCCTGGTATTAGCACTCGTTGAGTTGCTGCTGGGTGTAGAAGGTCCCTTGTCCAGTTTATGATTTGGAATGTGGGCATCACAATAGCACAGTGGTTAGCACTGTTGCTTCACAGCGCCAGGTACCCAGGTTCGATTCCCGGCTTGGGTCATTGTCTGTGCGGAGTCTGCACCTTCTCTCCGTATCTGCGTGGGTTTCCTCCGGGCGCTCATGTTTCTTCCCACATGTCCGGAAAGATGTGCTTGTTATGTGAATTGGACAATCTGAATTCTTCCTCGGTGTACCCGAATAGGCGCAGTAGTGTGGCGATTGTCACAGTAACTTAATTGCAGTGTTAATGTAAGCTTACTTGTGACACTAATTAAGATTATTATGATTGATTGATTATGTATGGGGGTTTAGCAGCCCAGTAAAAATAACACTGGCGTTTGTGCACCTGAGAAATTTGAAGGCTGATGTGGTGTTTTTACAGGAGATCCATTTGCAGATCAAGCAAGGTTATGGAAGGGCTGGGTGGGAAAAGTATATCATTTGGGTTCAGTAGTAGGACTCGGTGGGTGTTGCAGTGCTGATCAACAAGGGGTATCTTTTTCAGTTTTTAGAATATTGGCGGAGAAACTAGACTTGTGTAATTGTCAGTGGGTCATTGGCGGGCACGTTGGTCCTGGTTAACGTGTATGCACTGAACCGGGATGATATGGCATTTATCAATAAGGTGCTGGCTTCTATTCTGGATTTACATCAACTAATTCTGGGGAGGGGGGGGGGGGCTTCAATTGCCTTTTGGATCCTCGGTTGGATATGTCAAGTCCCAATTAATAGAAATGGAGGTGTGCGTGTGCGTGCATGCATGTGTCTCCCCGTCCGAGGGATGAGGTGTTTCCTCGTTCCGTCGTGTCCTTTGGGTCTATTCCCGGAGAGAAGGCCAGTCGTCATTTGCTCGATGATGCGTGGAGGTGAGGCTGTTGTTGCTGGCCATGTTGGCGCAGGCACAATTTTCCTGATCCTGAAGAAGGATACAGATCGTACAGAATGTGGGTCGTACTGACCAATTTCGTTGTTGGACGCTGTGTTAACATAATTAGTTAATTAATTACTTAATCATAATTTAAAGGGGTGTCTAAGCTGGAGAGTACTGTATTTAGCATTTACATTTATAGTAGAAATCTAGTGCTAGGAAACATACAGTTAACAGTAACTTGAAAAGAAATTCAATAAGTCTTTATTTTTAATTTAATTTATTGATTAGTTAACGCAGTGTCAGTCCGAGGGGTGTAGTGCTCTGACTGTGAGATGTGGCAGGTCCGGGAGGCTTCCAGCGTCCCGATGGCTTCATCTGCAGAAAGTGCACCCAACTGCGGCTCCTCACAGACCGCATGGTTCGGTTGGAGCAGCAGTTGGATGCACTTGGGAGCATGCAGGTGGTGGAAAGCATCATAAATAGCAGTTATGGAGATGTGGTCACATCCAAGGTGCAGGCAGAGAGATGGGTGACCACCAGAAGGGGCAGGCAGTCTGTGCAGGAATCCCCTGTGGTTGTCCCCCTCTCGAACAAGTATACCATTTTGGATACTGTTGGGGGGAATAGCCTATCGGGGAAAACCGCAGCAGCCGGAGCAGTGGTACCACGGCTGGCTCTGACGTTCAGCAGGGAGGGTCAAAGTGCTGAAGAGCAATAGTCATAGGGGACTCTATAGTCAGGGGCACAGATGGTCGCTTCTGTGGATGTGAAAGAGACTCCAGGATGCTCTGTTGCCTCCCTGGTCCCAGTGTCCAGGATGTCTCCGAACGGGTAGTGGGCATCCTGAAGGGGAAGGGCAAACAGGCAGAGGTCATGGTACATATTGGTACTGACGACATAGGCAGGAAGGGGGATGAGGTCCTGCAGCAGGAGTTCAGGGAGCTAGGCAGAAAGTTAAAAGACAGGACCTCGAGGGTTGTAATCTCGGGATTACTCCCTGTGCCACATGCCAGTGAGGCGAGAAATAGGAAGATAGAGCAGCTAAACACGTGGCTAAACAGCTGATGAGGGAGGGAGGGTTTCAGTTATCTGGACCACTGGGAGCTCTTCCGGGGCAGGTGTGACCTGTATAAGAAGGACGGGTTGTATCTAAACTGGAGAGGCATAAATATCCAGTGAGGTTTTCTACTGTCACATGGGAGGGTTTAAACTAGTCTCACATGGGAGGGTTTAAACTAGTGTCACATGGGAGGGTTTAAACTAGTATGGGGGATGGGTACCGGAGCAATAGGTCTGAAGGTGAAAAAATTGAGGGCGAACAAGGGAATAGGGCCAGTTTGGCTCTGAGGAACAGCAGACCGGGAGATGTTGTGAAAAACAGTGGGACTGATGGCCTGAAGTGCATGTTTTAATGCAAGAAGTATGACAGGTAAGGCAGATGAACTTAAAGAGCTTGGATTAGTCCTTGGAACTATGATGTTGTTGCCATTACAGACACCTGGTTGAGGGAAGGACAGGATTGGCAGCTAAACATTCCAGGATTTGGATGTTTCAGGAGGGATAGAAGGGGATGTAAAAAGGGTGGCGGAGTTGCGCTACTGGTTAGGGAGAATATCACAGCTGCACTGTGGAAGGACACCTCAAGCAGGCAGCGAGGCTATTTGGGTAGCGATCAGGAATAAGAAGGGTGCAGTCACAATGTTGGGGGTTTACTGGAGGCTTCCCAACAACCAGCGGGAGATTGAGGAGCAAATGGATGGACAGATTTTGGAAATGACTAAAAGCAACCGGGTTGTTGTGATGGGAGACTTCTCCAATATTGACTGGGACTCACTTAGTGCTAGGGGCTTGGACGGCAGAGTTTGTAAGGAGCATCCAGGAGGGCTTCTTAAAACAATATGCAGATAATCCAACTAGGGAAGGGGTTGTACTGGACCTGGTATGGGGAATGAGCCCAGCCAGGTGGTAGAAGTTTCAGTATGGGAGCATTTCGGGACCAGTGACCACAATTCAGTAAGTTTTAAAGTACTGGTGGACAAGGATAAGAGTGGTCCTAGGATGAATGTGCTGAATTGGGGGAAGGCTAATGATAACCATATTGGGCGGGAACTGAAGAACTGAGATTGGGGATGGATGTTTGAGGGTAAATCAACATCTGACATATGTGAGGCTTTCAGATGTCAGTTGAAAGGAATTCTGGACCGGCATGTTCCTGTGAGGAAGGAGGGCAAATTTTGGGAACCTTTGATAACGAGAGATATTGTAAGCGTCGTCAAAAAGAAAAAGGAGGCATTTGTCAGGGCTAGAAGGCTGGGAACAGATGAAGCCCGTGTGGAATATAAGGAAAGTAGGGAGGAGGAGTCAGGAGGGCTAAAAGGGGTCACGAAAAGTCATTGGCAAATAGGGTTAAGGAAAATCCCAAGGCTTTTTACACATACATCAAAAGCAAGAGGGTAGCCAGGGAAAGGGTTGGCCCACTGAAGGATAGGCAAGGGAATCTATGTGTGGAGCCAGAGGAAATGGGCGAGGTACTAAATGAATACTTTGCATCAGTATTCACCAAAGAGAAGGAATTGGTAGATGTTGAGTCTGGAGAAGGGTGTGTAGATAGCCTGGGTCACATTGAGATCCAAAAAGACGAGGTGTTGGGCGTCTTAAAAAATATTAAGGTAGATAAGTCCCCAGGGCCTGATGGGATCTACCCCAGAACACTGAAAGAGGCTGGAGAGGAAATTGCTGAGGCCTTGACAGAAATCGTTGGGTCCTCACTGTCTTCAGGTGATGTCCCGGAGGACTGGAGAATAGCCAATATTGTTCCTTTGTTTAAGAAAGGTAGCAAGGATGATCCAGGGAACTACAGGCCGGCGAGCCTTACGTCAGTGGTAGGGAAATTACTGGAGAGAATTTTTCAAGACAGGATCTGATTTGTTATGTAGTAGGTGTAACATAAGCGGCTTCCTTGTGGTGCACTTGACAAAGGAAGGTTCAGACGTGGAGATAACTTCAACACGTTTATTAAACTATTTACACTTATTACTCTGGTTCGACACTACTGCTAATCCTACTATAGCTGCCCAGACTGACTAACCAGTTGCTGCAATCCACGTGGTGGGTGTAATATTGAATCAACCCTGTGTCTATACTCACTGACTGTCTCCACTGGAAAGAGGCAGATCATGTGTGTGGTGTCCTTTATGGGTTGGTGTAATGCCCCCCTGTGGTCGTGTGCGTAAAGGTGAAGTCACACTGGATCAGCGGTGAGGTGGCAGGATGGATACAGAACTGGCTAGGTCCTAGAAGGCAGAGGTTAGCAATGGAAGGGTGCTTTTCTCATTGGAGGGGGTTGTGACTAGTGGTGTTCCGCAGGGATCAGTGCTGGGACCTTTGCTGTTCATTAACTGGTCTGATTGGTAAGTTTGCGGACGACACAAAGGTTGGTGGAATTGCGGATAGCGATGAGGACTGTCGGAGGATACAGCAGGATTTAGATTGTTTGGAGACTTGGGCGGAGAGATGGCAGATGGAGTTTAATCCGGACAAATGTGAGGTGATGCATTTTGGAAGGTCTAATGCAGGTAGGGAATATACAGTGAATGGTAGAACCCTCAAGAGTATTGAAAGTCAAAGAGATCTAGGAGTACAGGTCCACAGGTCACTGAAAGGGGCAACACAGGTGGAGAAGGTAGTCAAGAAGGCTTACGGCATGCTTGCCTTCATTGGCCGGGGCATTGAGTATAAAAATTGGCAAGTCATGTTGCAGCTGTATAGAACCTTTTGTTAGGCCACACATGGAGTATAGTGTTCAATTCCGGTCGCCACACTACCAGAAGGATGTGGAGGCTTTAGAGAGGGTGCAGAAGAGATTTACCAGGATGTTGCCTGGTATGGAAGGCATTAGCTATGAGGAGAGGTTGAATAAACTCTGTTTGTTCTCACTGGAACGAAGAAGGTTGAGGGGCGACCTGATAGAGGTCTACAAAATTATGAGGGGCATAGACAGAGTGGATAGTCAAAAGGCCTTTTCCCAGGGTAGAGGGGTCAATTACTTGAGGCATAGGTTTAAGGTGCGAGTGGCAAGATTTAGAGATGATATACCAGGCACGTTTTGTTTTTACACGGAGGGTATTGGGTGCCTGGAACTCACTGTGGCTGAGTGAGAGTACATATTTAAAATTTTTGGTAGCTTTGGCTTTGGGACAAAATTTATATCATGGATTCAGCACTGATATAGGGCCCCCATCGCAAGTGTGTATACAAATGCCCTGAGTTTGGGTTACTTGCAGTTGAATAGTGGTATGAGGTAGGCTTGTCCATTATCTCCACTTTTGTTTGCCTTGATAATCGAGCCCCTGGCTATTGCGTTGAGGCCGTCCACTGGCGTGAGGGGGGATACAACGGGGCGAGGGAGGGAGCATTGGGTGTCTTTATATGTGGATGATTAGCTTCAACATGTTACACACCCTTTCTCCAATGTAGGGGAGATAATGAAGCTATTTACGAGTTTTGGCTCCTTCTCTGGGTGTAAGCTGAATCTGGACAAGAGTGAATACTTTCTGGTGAATCCCCCAGGAAAGGGAGCTGATCTGGGGAAGTTGCCGTTTCACCTGGCCATGACTAGCTACCGTTTTCTGGGAATCCGGGTGCCCACGATTGGGCTTCACTTCAGAAACTTGTCATTCGCCAGATTAGCAAAGTTATGAAAGAGTGGGCCGAACTCCCCCTGACCTTGGCTGGCAGGGTGCAAACTGTAAAAATGAACCTCCTTCTGAGGTTTATGTTTCAATGTCTCCCAAATCTTTCTTTGGTAGCTTCAACAAAATGGTATCTTCCTTTATTTGGGCAATCAAGACACCATGGATTTGAAGAACGTTTCTATAGTGAGAAATAGATAGCTGGGGGATTTAGCATTACCTAATTTGTTATTCTATTATTGGGCTGCAAATATTGAAAAGGTGCGGGGATGCCTTAAGGATCCAGATTCTATATGGGGGGGGAAATGGAGGTAGGCTCGTGGAGAAGTTCAAGTTTGATGGCCCTGGTTACTCCCCGCTTCCGTTTTCCCTGGTTAAATTTACCTCGAGTCTGGTAGTTGTCATTCTGAGGATTTGGAGGCAGTTTTGGCAACATTTTAAGCTGGGCTTCATGTCAACGTTGACCCCTATTTTCAGGAACCATTTGTTTGCGCAGTCTGGCTTGGACTCTGCATTCAGGGCATGGGGGAGGGAGGAGTTGGAGAGGTTTGGGGACAGGAGGAATTTTTGGAGAAGTTCCAGCTCCCAAGAACGAATCTATTTAGGTATTTAGAGGCTTGAGATTTTTTGCACTACGCGATTCCTTCCCTGGCACTGTCGCCCTCTCTTAGGTAGGGTCCTGTCTCTGGCCGAGTTGAGTAAAGGGAGGATTTCAGATAGATCCTGTCAATGGAGCAGGCTTCTTTGGAGGACGTGAAGGGAAAGTGTAAGGATGAACTGGATCCAGTTTTTGGTGGGGTGGGGAGGGGAGTGGTGTGGAGTAAAGCTCTTCACTGGTTGAACTTCACCTCTTGTGGTGCACAGGGCACACTTCACCAGGGGCCGGATGAGTGGTTACTTCTCGGGGTTGGTGGATAGGTGCGAACGCTGCGCTGGATACTGGCGAATCATATGCACAGGTTTTGGTCTAGCCCTAAACTTGTAAGCTTCTGGATCTCCTTTTTCAGCACCATACCTGGAATTCTGAGTATTCAGCTGGAGCCATGCCTGATGGTGGCTATTTTTGGCGTATTAGACTCGTTGGTGCTGCAGATAGCAGTGAAGGTGGAGGTCCTCGCCTTCGCCTTGCTGGTAGCTGGGAGGTCAGTTCTGCTCGGGTGGAGGTCCCTGGTACTGGCCAATGCCTCGGCCTGGCTGAGTTATTGAATGGAATTTTTGTATCTTAAGAAGGTCAAGAACGGCTCTACTCGAGATGGCAGCCTTTAATTTCCTTTTTCACTGAGTTAGTCACCGTCAGTTGTACTTGGGGGAGGGGTGGAGGTGGTATGGTTTTTAAGTTGTTGTTTGTTTGTTCAGGAGGGAGATTAATTTGAAATGGTGTTTGCTGTATGTTTTGTTTTGTTTTTCCTTGGTATATTGAAAAACTACGCTGAATAAAAATATTTCCAAAAAACCCTGGTTAAAAATATACAAGCAGTATGTCTACTAAAGCTGTAATTAAGAAGTTGTAGAAGGTAAGGTAATCATTCATTCCAAGCACTTGGTTACAGATAAAGGGCTAATCGAATTGTGTTTTGATTTCTGGAGATTCCCTGGAGTGCAGATCATTTGTGGGCCAGTGGTCTTTAGTCCTAGCTAAGCAGTTATAACACCAGGTTAAAGTCCAACAGGTTTGTTTTGAATCACTTTCTGTAGCTTTTGGAGCAATGCTCCTTCCTCGGGTCCAGTGCTCCGCAAGCTAGTGATTTGAAACAAACCTGTTGGACTTTAAACTGGTGTTGGTAGACTTCTTAGTGTGCTCACCCCAGTCCAATGCCAGCATCGGTAGGACAGTGGACAGCACGGTAGCACAGTGGGTAACATTGTTGCTTCACAGCTCCAGGGTCCCATGTTCGATTCCCGGCTTGGATCACTGTCTGTGCGGAGTCTGCACGTTCTCCCCGTGTCTGCGTGAGTTTGCTCCAGTTTCCTCCCACAGTCCAAAGATGTGTAGGTTAGATGGATTGGCCATGATAAATTGCCCTTCGTGTCCAAAAAGGTTAGATGGGGTTACTGGAATACGGGGATAGGTTGGAGGTGTGGCCTTAAATGGGGTGCTCTTTCCAAGGGCCTGTGCAGACTCGATGGGCCGAATGGCCTCCTACTGCACTACTGCACTTTAAATTCTATCTCCACATCCTAGCAAAGCAGGTCATGGAACTTAGTGGGATACAGATGACATTCATTGGGAGGAGCCAGGTCTATCTGTAGTTTTGCAGTCTGCTAGAATATTGTAGGAATGATCTGGATGCTTTGGAGAGGGTACAGAGGAGATTTACCAGGATGCTGCCTGGACTGGAGGGCATGTCTTATGAAGAAAGGTTGAGGGAGCTCGGGCTTTTCTCACTGGAGTGAAGAAGGCAGAGAGGTGTACAAGGTGATGAGAGGCATGGATAGCGTGGCTAGCCAGAGACTTTTCCCCAGGGTGGAAATGGCTGTCACGAGGGGACATAATTTTAAGGTGATTGGAGGAAGGTATAGGGGAGATGTCAGAGGTAGGTTCTTTACGCAGAGAGTGGTGGTTGCGTGGAATGCACTGCCAGCAGAGGTGGTGGAGTTAGAATCATGAAGGACATTTAAGCGACTCTTGGACAGGCACATGGACAGCAGTAAATTGAAGGGGTGTAGGTTAGATTGATCTTAGAGTAGGATAAATGGTCGGCATAACATTGTGGGCTGAAGGGCCTGTACTGTGCTGTACTGTTCTATGTTTTAATATTCTATGTTGAACAGCAGTTAGCTATATAATTTGAGCTTGACAAGACAGAAGTGTACTGGATATGCTCTTGAAAGGAGCTCTCCAAAAGTCTCTCAGTTGAGCAAATAATCTGTATTGTTAACTTTATTTATAAATTACATTTGAACTGTATTGAGTTGCTTATTTAGAATTAATGGTAGGTGCAGATAACATGTTCAAGTTTTTCCTTTTATTCAAGACTTGTTTAACTGATAATTTAAACTAATTTGGCAGGGGAATGGGAACCGGATTTGTAGTCCAGCAACTAAGGTAGCCGATATTCAGGACGCCAAAGTGTGTAATGAGGCAGTGGGGAAGGGAACACTGACAAAGGAGAGTACTTGCAGGTACGGAGATGGGTTGAAGTGTGTATACTTCAACGCAAGAAGCATCAGGAATAAGGTGGGTGAACTTAAGGCCTGGATCGGTACTTGGGACTACGATGTGGTGGCCATCACGGAAACTTGGATAGAAGAGGGGCAGAAATGGTTGTTGGCGGTCCCTGGTTGTAGATGTTTCAATAAGATTAGGGAGGGTGGTAAAAGAGGTGGGGGGGTGGCATTATTAATTAGAGATCGTATAACAGCTGCAGAAAGACAGTTCGAGGAGTATCACCCTATTGAGGTAGTATGGGTTGAAGTCAGAAATTGGAAAGGAGCAGTCACCTTGTTAGGAGTTTTCTATAGGCCCCCCAATAGTAGCAGAGATGTGGAGGAACAGATTGGGAAACAGATTTTGGAAAGGTGCAGAAGTCATAGGGTAGTAGTCATGGGCGACTTTAACTTCCCAAATATTGAGTGGAAACTCTTTAGATCAAATAGTTTGGATGGGGTGGTGTTTGTGCAGTGTGTCCAGGAAGCTTTTCTAACACAGTATGTAGATTGTCCGACCAGAGGAGGGGCAATATTGGATTTAGTACTGGGTAATGAACCAGGGCAAGTGATAGATTTGTTAGTGGGGGAGCATTTTGGAGATAGTGACCACAATTCTGTGACTTTCACTTTAGTAATGGAGAGGGATAGGTACGTGCAACAGGGCAAGGTTTACAATTGGGGGAAGGGTAAATACGGTGTTGTCAGACAAGAATTGAAGTGCATAAGTTGGGAACATAGGCTGTCAGGGAAGGACACAAGTGAAATGTGGAACTTGTTCAAGGAACAGGTGCTACGTGTCCTTGATATATGTCCCTGTCAGGCAGGGAAGAGATGGTCGAGTGACAATGGTTGACAAGAGAGGTTGAATGTCTTGTTAAGAGGAAAAAGGAGACTTATGTAAGGCTGAGGAAACAAGGTTCAGACAGGGCATTGGAGGGATACAAGATAGCCAGGAGGGAACTGAAGAAAGGGATTAGGAGAGCTAAGAGAGGGCATGAACAATCTTTGGCGGGTAGGATCAAGGAAAACCACAAGGCCTTTTCCACATGTGAGAAATATGAGCATGACTAGAGCGAGGGTAGGTCCGATCAAGGACAGTAGCGGGAGATTATGTATTGAGTCTGAAGAGATAGGAGAGGTCTTGAACGAGTACTTTTCTTCTGTATTTACAAATGAGAGGGGCGATATTGTTGGAGAGGACAGTGTGAAACAGATTGGTAAGCTCAAGGAAATACTTGTTAGGTAGGAAGAAGTGTTGGGCATTTGGAAAAACTTGAGGATAGACAAGTCCCCCGGGCCTGACGGGATATATCCAAGGATTCTATGGGAAGCAAGAGATGAAATTGCAGAGCCGTTGGCAATGATCTTTTCGTCCTCACTGTCAACAGGGGTGGTACCAGGGGATTGGAGAGTGGCGAATGTCGTGCCACTGTTCAAAAAAGGGACTAGGGATAACCCTGGGAATTACAGGCCAGTTAGTCTTACTACGGTGGTAGGCAAAGTAATGGAAAGGGTACTGAAGGATAGGATTTCTGAGCATCTGGAAAGACACTGCTTGATTAGGGATAGCCAGCACGGATTTGTGAGAGGTAGGTCTTGCCTTACAAGTCTTATTGAATTCTTTGAGAGGTGACCAAGCATGTGGATGAAGGTAAAGCAGTGGATGTAGTGTACATGGATTTTAGTAAGGCATTTGATTAGATTCCCCATGGTAGGCTTATGCAGAAAGTAAGGAGGCATGGGATAGTGGGAAATTTGGCCAGTTGGATAACGAACTGGCTAACCGATAGAAGTCAGAGAGTGGTGGTGGATGGCAAATATTCAGCCTGGATCCCAGTTACCAGTGGCGTACCACAGGGATCAGTTCTGGGTCCTCTGCTGTTTGTGATTTTCATTAATGACTTGGATGAGGGAGTTGAAGGGTGGGTCAGTAAATTTGCAGACGATACGAAGATTGGTGGAGTTGTGGATAGTGAGGAGGGCTGTTGTCGGCTGCAAAGAGACATAGATAGGATGCAGAGCTGGGCTGAGAAGTGGCAGATGGAGTTTAACCCTGAAATGTGTGAGGTTGTCCATTTTGGAAGGACAAATATGAATGCGGAATACAGGGTTAACGGTAGAGTTCTTGGCAATGTGGAGGAGCAGAGAGATCTTGGGGTCTATGTTCATACATCTTTGAAAGTTGCCACTTTGGTGGATAGAGCTGTGAAGAAGGCCTATGGTGTGCTCGCGTTCATTAACAGAGGGATTGAATTTAAGAGTCGTGAGGTGATGATGCAGCTGTACAAAACTTTGGTAAGGCCACAATTGGAGCACTGTGTACAGTTCTGGTCGCCTCATTTTAGGAAGGATGTGGAAGCTTTGGAAAAGGTGCAAAGAAGATTT
This sequence comes from Scyliorhinus torazame, assembly GCF_047496885.1. Classification (NCBI taxonomy): domain Eukaryota; kingdom Metazoa; phylum Chordata; class Chondrichthyes; order Carcharhiniformes; family Scyliorhinidae; genus Scyliorhinus; species Scyliorhinus torazame. Next base: position 58,901,700 of record NC_092712.1, on the reverse strand, counting down.
ACCAGGATGTTGCCTGGAATAGAGAGTAGGTCTTACGAGAAAAGGTTGAGGGTGCTAGGCCTTTTCTCATTAGAACGGAGAAGGATGAGGGGCGACTTGATAGAGGTTTATAAGATGATCAGGGGAATAGATAGAGTAAACAGTCAGAGACTTTTTCCCCGGGTGGAACAAACCATTACAAGGGGACATAAATTTAAGGTGAAAGGTGGAAGATATAGGAGGGATATCAGAGGTAGGTTCTTTACCCAGAGAGTAGTGGGGGCATGGAATGCACTGCCTGTGGAAGTAGTTGAGTCGGAAACATTAGGGACCTTCAAGCAGCTATTGGATAGGTACATGGATTACGGTAAAATGATACAGTGTAGATTTATTTGTTCTTAAGGGCAGCACGGTAGCATTGTGGATAGCACAATTGCTTCACAGCTCCAGGGTCCCAGGTTCAATTCCGGCTTGGGTCACTGTCTGTGCGGAGTCTGCACGTCCTCCCCGTGTCTGCGTGGGTTTCCTCCGGGTGCTCCGGTTCCCTCCCACAGTCCAAAGATGTGCAGGTTAGATGAATTGGCCAATGATAAATTGCCCTAAATGTCCAAAATTGCCCTTGGTGTTGGGTGGAGGTGTTGAGTTTGGGTAGGGTGCTCTTTCCAGGAGCCGGTGCAGACTCAGGGGGCCGAATGGCCTCCTTCTGCACTGTAAATTCAATGATAATCTATGATTAATCTAGGACAAAGGTTTGGCACAACATCGTGGGCCGAAGGGCCTGTTCTGTGCTGTATTTTCTATGTTCTAATTATTTGATGTGCATAATTCTGTGATTAAATTCAAGTTTGTTTTAACATAAAAGATAGCTATTGGTCAGGGTCCTCACTCCTGGGGTGAAGTAACCTTTCCTCACAGTTTTACAAATAGAAAAATTGTTTGGGGTTCTCTTCTGGTATCCTAACAAAAGGTGGGTCTGCTCCGGTATCCTAACAAAATGCAGACACCCAGCGTACTCATAAACACTGATTCATTTTGGGATAATTATGATGAGGGAAACAACTAGAACAGAGCAAAGGACTTGGCTCAATTCCCTTGATTGAGTGTTCCATTCCCTTCCAAATTTGGGCAATAGCTAAATCCTAATGCAGCGCCATCAAATTCTGCTTGGTACTGCCTGAGGTCTATTTAAATAGTAAAATGTTTTTGTGATTGTTTCATATTTCGTGTACCAAGTGGGTGATATAGGAGTTTGAGAGCCTAACCTAATGCAATAATCAACCAAGTCATTAAAATAATGAACTACATTGTCAAAACATTGAATATGAGTTTAAAAAAAAAAAACTGCAACCATATTAAATCATAGCTTAAATACTAAGATGGAAGGGCATTTCAGCTCCAATTTGTTGTGCATGCATTAGCTGTAACTTAAAAAAAAAAAATCTTTGAAATACTTCATTGGCTTTGGGACAGCCTGAGGTCACAAGTTAATGGCACTGTTTGAAAATGAGAAATGCGAAGCAAGAAGGTTCCCGATTTAATCATTCTGGCAGCCTGTCTTGGTCAAAGTTAATTAATTAATATATGTATAATTTTTATTGTCACAAGTAGACTTACATTAACGCTGCAATGAAGTTCTGCAAAAGGTGATGCCTGGCCGACTCTTCATTAGCTGGTATTCATAGAGGCCATACAGGTCTTGATCCTCCCAATCAAAATTGAAACATTTTGGATATGTGCGTATGTGATTCTACCTTCGGGGCATGGAAGCTAGATTTTGCATGCAAGCGGAAGGAACCTTGGCGGGCCAGGAAACTTGCAACAGCGCCAATCCCGTTTTTGGCCTCGCACCCAATTTTTCACTGGGCCATCGCAATTCTAGCTTCTAGCTGGCAGCCCTGTAGAATCCCCCCCCCCCCCCCCCCAGGAGTTTTCTCAGTATCCTGGCTAACATTCTGTCTCCAATTGAAACTAAAAAGAGACCAACTAGTCATTCATCTCATTGCTGTTTGTAGAATCTTGTGTGTAAATAGGCTACTATATTTGACAACATAATAGCCATGGCACTTCAGACACTTCAGAAAGTGTCCACAGTTCTGCTTGAAGGATGCTTGCAAGCAAAACATGAAGGTCCTAAATGTCAATTATCACACCTGAGATTAGCTGATGACAGAGTAAAATGGCTGCGCTACCTGTGGGTTGGTGTGCACTACCACAACAACCAGTGGCTACAGCAGTTTGGCAATGGATACCAAAAGGCAAAAGCAAGAACACACAACACCTGATAGCTTCATGTGTGGTAGTAATGGCAGAACCTGCCTCTAAGAATTGGCCTCTTCAGCCGTTAGATACTTCATCTAAAATGTATTGGCTCCTCTGTATCCATCATTTGTAGATGGAACGGCATTGATCATCAGTAGTACTGTAACTCAGTTTGTGAAGTGTGGAAAGATTTGATTTTAATAATACAAATCACTACCTTATGGTTAAATTTACAGTAAGCTTATCAACAAATAAATTGTCTACATGTATCCTGGGGTAGTAAAGCTAGTGTAATCTGCATTGAGTTTAATCATTTGCTTGTTCATTGTCTGGTGAATACCATGTTATGAAAGTGTCCTGAGTTGTGAAGCAGATCATTAAGTTTAAATGTAGTTTAGAATGAATTGAGATTGAAGTTAAATGCCTGAAGTTTGTTATTTGGAAGGGGAGAAGGATTAATAAAGTTTAAAAAATTGTGGTCATTAATGGTACATCAATATTATTTGTAAATCAGCTGTGGCCACCTGGTGCTGGATTCAAGGTGGCCTCTATTTTCTCAGTTGCATTTGCAGTCTCACCATCACTTTCCGTTCCCTTTCTCATTTCTTTCAAACCATATTTAAATTTATTTATCTGTCAGTATTTAAGCGTCATGTGAACTCTAGCCACTCTACTTCCAACAACAACTTGTATTTGTATAGTGCCTTTAATGTAGTGAAGTGTCACAAAGTATTTCATAGGAGCATTTTCGAGCAAAAATCGACAGCAATATAAGGAAATATTAGGACATATGACCAAAAATGTGGTCAAAACACCAGGGCGCACTTCTCTGGCCGTGTTGCGCCCGACACAAATCTTGCTGGGAAATCTCTGGGAGAGCCCTGAAATGAGATTTGTGCTAGGCACAGGTTTGCAATGTTTCCAGACCCTCCCAACAGATGTAATCAAGTTCACACTCAGTGAGGAAGTGAACCTGATTACCATTCATTTAAATGTATTTTAATGTTCAAAATCGGCTGAACGCTGAATCTTCCAAGAATGTGTTCACACCAGATGGCATGACGTGGCTCTGAGGCAGATGCTCGAAGGCCATTGAAGCCCCTCCCAGGTGGTTGGGACATGGCAGTGCAGTAGTTGGCACTGCCAAGGGGGCAGGGCCTGAAGGCAACTCTCATCGGGTGGCCGATTGGGAGGACTCCAATACCAGCAATCCATGTTTGGGAGAGCGGGTGGGTCTTTCATTTCACGTTGGGCCCCTCGGTCTCTGTGAAGCAGGGCTTGCCAGTGTGTTTAGGCCGCAGCCTCACAATGACAACACAAAACACCTTTGCAAAATAAGGGAAGATCTTGCCGGGATGCCTGCCTGTTTCTCTGGGGGGAAATACCCAGATTTTCTGACTGAACCTGCCACTTTTTGGGCAAGTTCCTCCCTCGGTTTGAAGGAGCTTCTTAATGGAGGAAAAACCGACAGAAAGGTTTGGGGGAAAAAAAGTTTTGGACCTTGATAACGAAGACATGGCCACCTGTGGTGGAGCAATTAAAATCAGGGAAACACGAGGCCAGAATTGGGTGACCTTTGGCAGGGCCAGAGGTTCTTGCCAGCGGGAACTACTGGAAAATCCCATCAATTGGAAGAAATTTCTTCCAGTACTAAATGTCTGACCAGCAGTGAGGAAAGACCATAAGAAATGGTGGTGAGGTAGAGTTGGGTGCCGTTAGTTGTGGTTTCAGATGACATCAGCAGGAGACAGACTGTATTTGAGAAATAGCTGGCAAGGTGGCTGCACGGAAAGCTGGGCGTCACACCCCACACGCATACACACACACACACACACCCACACACACACGTGATTTGCACTGGCATGATGTCATGCTGGTTAGGTAGGATGGTGCAGTGAGGGCAGAAGTATCGGCCTTAAGCTGTTTGATTACATTCAAATTTTTTGTTAAATGTGCTATATGTGACCTCCTTAACCTAATTGTATCATCAGAGGGGGAGTGGGGAAGATCCTAAACCAAAATCCCACCAGTGCAAATCCCCATTTTAATAATAATGATGTTTATTGTCACAAGTAGGCTTACATTAACAATGCAATGAAGTTACTGTGAAAAGCCCCTAGTCGCCACATTCCAGTGCCTGTTTAGGTACACGGAGGGAGAATTCAGAGTGTCCAATTCACCTAACAAGTGTGTCTTTCGGGACTTGTGGGAGGAAACCAGTGCACCTGGAGGAAACCCATGCAGACCCAGGGAGAACATGCAAACTCCGCACAGACAGTAAATCAAGCCGGGAATTGAACCTGAGACCCTGCCACTGTGAAGCTACAGTGGTGACCACTGTGCTACCGTTTTGAGCCTCTCTCTCGATTTAGTGGCCATTACAGGGTTTGCTGCTAAATAGCAGCCAATGTTTTTCAGATGGTAGCCATGATGTGGAGATGCTGCGTTGGACTGGGATGGGCACAGTAAGAAGTCTTATAACACCAGGTTAAAGTCCAAAACCTGTTGGACTTTAACCTGGTGTTGTAAGACTTCTCAGTGTTTTTGAGGCATTTGTATTCCACTGTAATGTTACTAAAATCACTCTAGTCTTAACGCTTATGATTTTGATAACTAGCTAGCTAACTGATCTGTGCTGGAGGCGCCTTTGTTGTGTAGTCATCTGATGGCTTGGTTGCATCCAAGTGATCTCTTGTTTTGTTTTTGCTGCTCTTTCCAGCAGTTAATAGGCAAGCATGAGAGTGTGGGACTGGAATCACATACTGGCCGCTCTTGACGAGAATAGCATATTCCCTTCCCTAAAGATTCAGTTGCTACTTTACGTCACTGAGAGCAGCATCATAGATAGGAAGTAGGCAGCCAATTGAGAAAAGTGCATTAAAACTAGGATAGGTGATTTGTTGCAGTAAATTATCTGCTTGGTAAACAGCTTTGTCATTGCCCCCGGGACTTTATAAGCAAAGTTGCATCACTCTGGGGAACATATTAATAATAATCTTTATTATTGTCACAAGTAGGCTTACATTAACACTGAATAATATTGCATGAACATAAGAACTAGGAACAGGAGTAGGCCATCTGGCCCCTCGAGCCTGCTCCGCCATTCAATGCGATCATGGCTGATCTTTGTGGACTCAGCTCCGCTCTCCGGCCCGTACACCATATCCCCGAATCCCTTTATTCTTTAGAAAGGCATCTATCTTTTTCTTAAAACGTTTAAAGAAGGAGCCTCAACTGCTTAACTGGGCAAGGAATTCCAGAGATTCACAACCCTTTGGGTGAAGAAGTTCCTCCTAAACTCGGTCCTAAATCTACTTCCCCTTATTTTGAGGCTATGCCCCCTAGTTCTGCTTTCACCCGCCAGTGGAAACAACCTGCCCGCATCTATCCTATCTATTCCCTTCATAATCTTATGTTTCAATAAGATCCCCCCCCCCCCCCCCCCGCATCCTTCTAAACTCCAATGAGTACAGTCCCAGTCTACTCAACCTCTCGTCATAATCTACTCCCCCTCAACTCTGGGATCAACCTAGTGAATCTCCTCGGCACTCCCTCCAGTGCCAATATGTCCTTTCTCAGGTAAGGAGACCAAAACTGAACACAATACTCCAGATGTGGCCTCACCAACACCTTATACAATTGCAACATAACCTCCCTAATCTTGAACTCTATCCCTCTAGCAATGAAAGACAAAACTCGATTAGCCTTCTTAATCACCTGTTGCACCTACACACCAACTTTTTGCGACTCGTGCACCAGCACACCCAGGTCCCTCTGCACAGCAGCATGTTTTAACATCTTACCGTTTAAATAATAATCCATTCTGCTGTTATTCCTCCCAAAATGGATAGCCTCACACTTGGCAACATTGAATTCCATCTGCCAGACCCTAGCCCATTCACCTAACCTATCCAAATTATTCTGCTGACTTCCGGTATCCTCTGCACTTTTTGCTTTACCACTCACCTTAGTGTCGTCTGCAAACTTTGCCACATTGCACTTGGTCCCCAACTCCAAGTCATCTATGTAAATTGTGAACAACTGCGGGCCCAACACTGATCCTTGAGGGACCCAACTAGTTACAGGTTGCCAACCAGAGAAACACCCATTTATCCCCACTCTCTGCTTTCTGTTAGTTAACCAATCCTCTACCCATGCTACCACTTTATCTTGAATTCTGCCTGTATCCATTATGAAAACGCTTGTTTTTTGTGTTCCATTCTTGAAATTTTCTGCTGACCATGGCATCTGTTTCTCCCACTATGTTCTGACATCTTAGCAGGTCTTGGAATTTTTCCTCGTTTGTCAATCCTTCGAGCTTCTCTTTTGCCTGCACTGTAGCTGCTTTCAACCTTTGCTGGGTTGTTTAACTCAACGCCTCCATGTTTCGATGTGTGATAGGGATTTAGTTGGAGTTTTGGAGATTATCTTGATATCCATAGTTTCTTTGTGTTTGTTTACAGCAAATATTTACACATTTAGATTTCCACACTAGGTAAGGGCTTCTGCTGTCATCCTTGCTTCTCAGTCATGTGACCTGACATCATAATTACATCAGCATCATGTATGCTTCTGTTAACCCTTTACAGGTGAGATTTTCTGGCCTCCCTGCAGAGTGTTTCTCAACGACAGAAGGTGGTCCACGCGGGATCTTCTGGACCTGCCGTTGTCAATGGGATTCCCCCATTGAATCCACCCCATGCTGCTGGAAAACCTGCACCCTGCCGATTGGGGAGGGGCATTGCCATCGGCAGGATCGGACGATCCGACAATCTAACAGCTGGAAGATGGTACCCCACATTTACCACCCCCCCCCCCCCCCCCCAAGTCTTTATCCCCATCATACTGACATCCTCATGTTTATTGCCTTTTTTTTAACTGTCAATGGTGGTGTTTATTGCCAAAAGTTTGTTGGGCAGTTATTCTAAATACAGCTAGGTGGTCAGCGGAGGCATGTCATTTTGCACTTGGACGTGAATTAATTAATTGATCTGAACATAGAATATTGAGTTTTAGCTGAGATATTTCATCACTGTTTAGCTTAGACTCTGTTCACACTCATGGCAACAGAATGAAGAGTGATTGTTTTATTGCTCCACTCTCCTGTACATTGTGCCAACAGCTTTGAATTTTAAGTGGATGCAGTGGCTCATAGCTGCTGATTGAATGCTGAGTTGTGTCATCATGTCACACACCACAGTTTTAAAGTGCATCTATTGTTTTGCAAATCATTTTTTGTGTTGTGACTTGTTAGTGGCCTTCCAGTGTAATTCTAGTAAGTTGCTTGTTGCAAACCTTTCTGAAAAAATACTGGGCATCCATACTACTGATGTTTTCAGAACTTAAATTTGTAACAAAGGTGCACCGTCTTTTTTATTGGCTTTAAAGAAGTAGTCAGACATCATTGTACTCTTCATGTGCTTGCACATTGCACTCACTGCATTTGTCTGTAGCAGGAATTAAATCACCAACAAAAATCAATAATAGGACTAAGTCAAGGCAGGGCAGCAGCAATATTGTAATGCTGAGGAAGGAAACATTTAAGAACACGATTACTTAAACTACTGAAAGCAGTAATAACTGAATGGCATCGCAGACTAAACTAAAAAAAAATTGCAAAGTTCACAACCCGTAAACTTTACAACCTGCCTGCTTTATCAAATATAGTTAATACCACAATAGTTTATTTGAAGTCTGAACACACCTTTTCCTGTCACTATACCCAACAAGCTCTGGCAACTGGTTTCTGTTCATAACAGTGGTATTACTGTTTATGCATTTCTCCCCTCCCACAAATCCTTTGGGTCTTCCCAAGCAGTTGGATTGAAAGTCAGATAGTCTGCTGTTGGATGTATGCCAGTAACTCTGCATTAGCTAGAACGTTGATATACTGACCACCAATATTTTGTTTTCTTTTGCTTGCCGCCCCCCCCCTCCTCCCTTCTTGTAAGGAATCACCTGGTCTTTGTTTGCCTCTTCTCCCCTTGTGTTGCTGGTGCTCTCATATGATCGCATTAGTAGGGAATTCGCCTCAACATGATGACAAAACTATGTATAGTTAGTGTCAGCCACGGCTCAGTTGGTAACACTTTACCCAAGTCACAAAGTTCTGACTTCATAAGTCAAATCATTGAGTATAAATCCGGCAAGTTTTGCTGAACCTTTTTATAAAGCTTTGGTTAGGCTCCATTTGAAGTATAGTGTCCAATTCTAGTCACAGCACTTTAGGGCGAGTGTGAGAGTCATTGAGAAGGTGCAGATGCGAGAGCCACTGAAGGTACGGAAGAGATTTACCAGAATGGTTCCAGGGATGGGAATTCAAGTAACAAGATTAGTTTGAAAAAGCTGGGTTGGTTTTCTAAATTTTAATTTTGGTAGAAGTGTGCAAGTTCGTGACACTTTCCATAAAGTAGTCAAGTAAAACTGGTCACGGTACTTACAGGTAAGGGCGTTTGCCAGACGGCAGGTGGTGGAATTCTCACGGCTACTGCCACACACAGTACAGGACAGGGTGCTCTCGGGTTGTGTGGGGGGGGGGGGGGGGAGTGGGGGAGATCTCGGAAACTTACCAGGTGATGCAGGAGGAGGAGGAGGCCTCGGTGGTGGAGTTGAAAGGTAAGTGGGAGGAGGAGTTGGGAGAGGAGATCGAAGAGGGGACGTGGGCAGATGCCCTAGGGAGGGTGAACTCTTCCTCTTCATGCGCGAGGCTCAGCCTCATACAGTTTAAGGTGCTGCACAGGGCACACATGACCGGGACAAGGATGAGCCGGGTTTTTGGGGGTGAGGACAGGTGTGTTAGGTGCTCAGGGAGCCCAGCAAATCACACCCATATGTTCTGGGCATGCCCAGCGCTGGAGGAATTTTGGAAGGGCGTAGCGAGGACGGTGTCGAGGGTGGTAGGATCCAGGGTCAAACCGGGCTGGGGGCTCACAATATTTGGGGTGGCAGAGGAGCCAGGAGTGCAGGAGGCGAAAGAGGCCGGCATTCTGGCCTTTGCGTCCCTGGTAGCCCGGCGAAGGATTCTCCTTCAGTGGAAGGATGCAAGGCCCCCAAGCGTGGAATCCTGGATCAGCGATATGGCAGGGTTCATTAAATTGGAGAGGGTGAAATTCGCCTTGAGAGGGTCGGTACAAGGGTTCTTTAGGCGGTGGCAACCGTTCTTAGACTTTCTGGCAGAACGATAGACGTTGGTCAATGGCAGCAGCAGCTCGGGGGGGGGGGGTTTACTTTATTTTTGTTTGTTATTTACACTGGAAGGGTCTGAGGGGGTGTATACACCTGTTGTCTTAAGTCGGGGTGTTAATGTTAATTTATTATTTGGGTTTGGGGGGTTGCTTTTTTAGATTGTGTTTTGTACTTAACCCTGTTGGGTTCTTTTTCTTTCTCATTTTGTTATTGATATTTTATGAAAACCTTTAATAAAAATTATTTTATTTAAAAAAAAAAAAAAAAAAAAAACTGGTCACGTAGACAAGTAAAAGCTGATCATATTAGCATATAGCATAATGACTGGACGACACAGGTTTACGGTTTTAGGCAAGAGGTACAGGGGGAATAAAAGGAATAGTGAACTATAATGTGAGTGGTAATAACAAGGAACCCACTGCCGATGAGGATGGTGGAAGCAGAAATGATCAACGATTTCAAAAGGAAATTGGATAGACAATTGAAGGAAAGAAACCTAAAGGCTTTTGTGGATTGATCAAGCAAGTGGGATTGACTAAACTTTACTGTGGAGAGTTGGCCTGGACTTGAGCTGACTGGCCAACTCCTGTGCAAGTCCCACTTTAGGTCTTAGGCACAAAAATCCAGGCTAACATATGAACAAGGTGCAGGAGTTGGTCATCCAGCCCTGTAAGTCTGCTCCGCCATTTAATAAAATCATGGCTGATCTGATCGTAACCTCAAATCTGCTGCCTCCCTATCCCTGGTAACCTTTCATCCTCTTGCTTACCAAGAATGTACCCACCACCACAATATTCAACGATACTGCTTCCATCATTTTTTCAGGAAGAGAGTACCAAAGATTCCCGACCCTCTGCAAGAAAAATATTTTGCCTCATCCCTGTTTTGAATGAGCGCCACCTTATTTTTGAACAGTGACCCTTAGTTCTAGATTTTCCCTCAAGAAGACTCATCCTCTCCACATCCTCTGCATTACTGAGAGAATGCTGCACTCTTTGAAGTGCTTTCTTTCAGTTGGGATGTTGAACCTGGGCCCTATTTTCCTGTTCATATGAATGTAAAAGATCTCATTGCATTATTTCAAAGGAAAGTAGGCAAGTTAACCCTGGTGCTGTGGTCAATAATAATCCCTCAGTCAACATCAGAAAAAAATGATTATTTGGTCATCATCATGGTACAATCCCCAAAGAGACATATAGATTTAAAAAATAAATTTGTACTTCCAGTTAATAGCTGAACGGGTGCGACAAGATGTCATGCTTTAAGACGTTTACTGTCACAAACAGACGCACTATGGGTGTGAACACTATTTATGTAAGCAACTTAAAAACCACAAAACAAAATTTTTAACACAACTGAAAAATCCCGCAATCAGGTATATATTACACTATCCTTTAAGTAGATACTCAATTCTACCAGAATCAGCCCAAAATGATTCTCAACTCCCAATGGTTACTTCCAATCTTTTCCTTTCCCAGTCTGGAAACCTTTAACGACTTGTATATTTCATGGCGTGAGTTTTCCTGGAGGTTTTTCCTTTTTAGCTAGGCAAATCTTCCAACCTCTTTTAATTCCCCACAAATTTGTATTTTTCCAATCGAAGTCCTAGGGGCTGGTTTAGCACAGTGGGCTAAACAGCTGGCTTGTAAAGCAGAACAAGATCAGCGCGGGTTCAATTCCCGCATCGGCCTCCCCAAACAAGTGCCGGATTGTGGCGACTAGGGGCTTTTCACAGTAACTTCATTGAAGCCTTCTTGTGACAATAATTGATTCTTATTATTAGTTCCCCCATGCAATCCTGCATGTTGAATGTTTGTATCTTGCTGCCAGCTGCTCTTCCTCTTTTGGATCCTGGTACGCAGATTTGTCTGTGATCTTTTAGTGGTGTTTTAGGAAATCCTGTAACCCAATGTCACTGGTTTCTTTGTATCCGTCCTCACTCGAAGCCTAATACCACTGTAATACGAATCACATGGACCTTGAATCCAGGTAGAAATGCTGATCATGAATTTTTTAGACCCCAACTCTATTCTGTCAAGCACACTGTTTACAACCCAATTATCTCAACACTTTTCTGGGACTTTTGACGACTGTCTGTCAACTGTTAGTACACAAGCTGCTGGATTGCATTGAATTGGATTTGTTTATTGTCACTTATACCGAGGTCCAGTGAAAATATTGTTCTGCGTACAGCTCAGACAGCTAATTCTGTACATGAAAGAAAATACATAGGGCAAACATAAAATACACAGTACAAGTACATAGACACCAACATCAGGTGAAGCATACAGGAGTGTAGTACTACTCAGTAGAGGATGTGTGTATCGATCAGATCAGTCCATAAGAGGGTCGTTTAGGAGTCTGGTAACAGCGGGGAAGAAGCTGTTTTTGAATCCGTTAGTGTGGGTTCTCAGACTTTTGTATCTCCTGCCCGATGGAAGAAGTTGGAAGAGTGAATAAGCCAGGTGGGAGAGGTCTTTGATTATGCCGCCCACTTTCCCAAGGCAGCGGGAGGTGTAGACATAGTCAATGCATAGGATGCGGGTTCGCGTGATGGACTGGGCTGTGTTCATGACTCTGAAGTTTCTTATGGTTTAGGGACGAGCAGTTGCCATACCTGGCTGTGATGCAACCAGATAGGATGCTTTTTATGGTGCAACTGGTCAATGGGGATATGCCGAATTTCCTGTTTCCTGAGGAAGTATAGGTGCTGTTGTGCTTTCTTGGTCGTAGCGTCGATGTGGGTGGACCAGGACTGATTGTTGGTGATGTGCATACCTTGGAATTTGAAGCTGTCAACCATCTCCACCTCGGCCCCACTGATGCAGACAGGAGTGTGCATGATACTTTGCTGCCATTGTCTCCCAAGTTTAAATACGGAGAATAGGTCACATGATCCTTCATTTTACTTTTGGTTTTACTTTCGGTTGAAGACCAATTCCAAAACACAACAATCTTTCAAATCCCATTATTGCATCTACGCAACGTTGCCAAAATAGCTGCTGCACTTGCTACATTACAACAGTGGCTACACTTGTAGTGATTATGAAAAGCAGTATCTAAATGAAAGTTTTTGTATGTCTAACTGCATGATGATGTGTAACTTGGGAGGTGCTGCCCCAGAGGGGGCGATACCCACCCAATACACCTGCGCTACGCGCCAGCCAGTGATCTCCAGGGGGCCCCAATGCTATTTTTGCGGCCAACAAAGACACCCCGCCAGCGCTGCCCTTTGTAAGGCCTGCGGGGAAAAGGGCCACTACGCAGCGGTGTGCCAGGCCGCCTCCCCCCCCCCCCCCCCCCCCCCCCTGTCACGGACAATGGGCGCCGCTATCCTCCCCAGGGCATGTGCAAGGGCTGGGCACCGCCATCGTCACCCCCGCACAACACGTGCGTTCCATGGGCGCCACCATTTTGTGATCCCCAGGGCCTCCGAGGCGGCGCCATCTTGTCCACCCCGCAGCACATGGAGACCAACGACGTTCCAGGACCACAACTCAGCGGCCGCCTCACTACCTGACAATCAACCACGACTCGCATCCATTGGCTCACAGTCCAAGGCGTAGAGTTCCACGGTTTTCGCCTCTACGTCCTCTGTAACCTCTGCGCTGCACTTATCCTCAGCCTGGATTTTCAGTGCAACCTCCAGAGCCTGACCCTTAAATTCGGCGGACCTTTACCACCCCTCACTGTGGGGCCCATGAAGCATGGGAGGAGTGGGCTGTGCGGTTGGGGGCGTAGGACTGTACATTGCGCAGGGTGATCGTCATGGAAAGTGCTAGTGTTTTAGTCCTCCAGAAGTCCTCGATTGACTCACCAGGTAGTTGAGTGCGCGTTGCGAACGCATGTCTGACGAGCGTGTTTGTCTTCTGCTCATAACTCTCTTTGAGTCGAGTCATAGCATCAGTGTAATTGGGCGCATCCTGGATCAGCGGGAAGACTTTAGAGCTGAGTCTGGAGTACAGACTTTGAATCTTCTGGGCCTCTGGAACAGGGGTCGACGCCGCGTTGATATATGCTTCAAAACAAGCTCGCCAGTGCTGAAAGTCCTTTCTGGCGTCGCTTGCGTGTCGATCCAGCTGCAGTCGACCTGGTTTAATCCGCCGGAGGTCCATCTTCTGAATCCGATACTAATAAATTGAGGCATGATCAATTTGGCTGGAGATTCAAACTGAGGCTTTATTAGTATCGGATGTGTGGCCTCCTACAGCAGCTGACGAAATGGTAGCGAGCTGGAGGCCACGCATATTTGTAACCCGGTTCCTGGGCGGAGCTAGCATGCAGGGGCTCAGGCGAACCTGTAGTGCAGGTTCTACCGTACAACCCTTAACATAAGAACACAGTGGTTTACCACAGCTTGGTGGGGGAGAGCATGCCAAACTGCACCTTGCTTTCATAGAGCATGGATTTGGTCAGATCTGCTCTAATGTCCTGGCACAGGTGGGCGGGCTGTCCTTTCCATCTGCACACTTTTGCGCTTTTCACCCACCTCCGGATCCGCTCCTTATCCTGGTATCTGTGGATCATTGTCGCGGTGGTTCCCCAGCCTTGTGCTGTTGCCGAAGTGACCTGTGGGCGTGGTCTCCCTCGGGCCTTGGTGAAGCCCTATTCGCCACCACCTTCCGGAGCATTGCTGCAACATGCTCGGTGGGGTTTCTGCCCTCCATGCCTTCAGGAGTAACCCCACGATCCGCAGATTTTGCTGACATGATCTGCTTTCCTGGTCGTCTATTTGTTTTCCCTCTGCCCTTTGAGTCCTGACCAGCCTCGTCACCTTCGCTTTAAGTGTTGCAATCCAATCATCCTGATCTGTGGCGGCTTTCTCTTGGTCTCACGATGTTGTCTCTTGGGCCTTGAGTCTCCACTCCATTTTGTCCATCGCCTCCTTCATGGGGCCGTCGCAGTTTCCACTGCTGCCATGGGGTCCTCTTTCATTGCCTCTATGTTTCTAGAACTCGGAGGTGATGAAACTCATCATTGTTTTTGCATCAGCGCCTGGAACTGCCCTGGAAATCCCGTGGGTTCGGCCATCACAGGTTCCGTGTCGCAAACTGGACATCCCTGCTCCGAAGCTGAGGTTTCTCTCATTTTTGCTGCTTTTCTGACTGAGTTGTTGGGAACCTAGGAACTAGGCATGTTGGTTGGCACTCTGGTTTATGGGGGGCTTTTGTCCTTTTGGTGCCTGTTTGTTGGGGTTAAAGGGCCTTAATCAAAGTTCTTGGATGAGAGCCACCTTCTGTGTGACTGCTTAGCTCATGGCCGCCACCTGAAGTCACCATTTCCCTACTTTTCAAATGGTGGCATGAGATCTTTTACATCCACCTCTCCAGGCCAATGCTACTTTGACTTAAACATCTCATCTTAACGATGACACCTCCAACAGCGCAGGACTCTAATCGTACTGCATTGGGTTGTTCGCGTGATTGTTGTGCTCAAGCCATGGAGTGGGGCTTGAATCTGGAATCTTGTCATTCAGGAGGTGAGCGTGCTCCCAACTGAACCACAGCTAACACAGCAGGCATCCATGATGGCCACACATTTACAACAGGCGGGAGCGGGTTAACCTAACATGGCTTATGCTCAGAGGCTCCAGACAAACGGGGCAGGGGCTCCTGATAAAAAACAGTTTGGGGAAGGGGACGTGGGGAAGGCGAGGGTTGTAATGATGGTGGTACTGGGAGGTATGTCTCAGTTTGGTTCGATATAACTTGACACTTTCAACCATTGCTGAGGTTTTGCTCGTAAATAAATGGATGTCCCCAATGCAGGGAATATGTTTTATTGATGCAGTGATTTTTTAATGGGACAATAAAACATAGCTGGCTAGATTCATGCTCCTTTGCCTGACAGACTGATGAGTAAATTATACATTGGATTCAATAGAAGTAATCTCATTATTTGTTTTCTGCTGCCTCCCAGTCATCTTTGAAATTTATGAAGCTTTTGTGTTTACCTGGAACTCTGTTAAATTTGTTTCTGACTTTTCTTTCCTTCCAGGAAGAAATGGCATGATCTAGCAATGTGCAGAACCTGGCTATTCTCATTAAATCTTGTTGAAGTCCAATGCTGAGAAATGTAAAAAAAACAGCTCAAATATTGAATATCCCAAATGTTGCCCATGTTGCAAGGTGTTGGTGACTTTTCACATGCAATTCTTGATTGTTGGAAGGTTATTTGACAACTGGATCGTCACCGATGTGGGCGTTGCTGGCTAGGCCAGCGTTTGTTGCCCATTCCTATTTCCCCTTGGAAAGGTTTTGTTGAACTGCCGTCTTGAACCACTGCAGTCCATGTGATGTTAGGAAGGGAATTTCAGAATTTTGAGTCAGCGACAGTGAAGGGACAGTAATTCAGTTCTTCGTCAGGGTGATGTGCGGCTTGGAGAGGAAATTGCTGGTGGTGATGTTCCCAAGCCTCATCTTCTCTTGTCCTTCTGGGTGGTAGAGGACATGGGTTTGAGAGGTTCCCTTGGTAAATTGCTGCAGTGCATCTTTTAAAAAAAAATAAAATAAAAAATAAGTTTAGAGTACCCAATTTTATTTTCCAATTAAGGGGCAACTTAACGTGGCCAATCCACCTGCCCTGCACATCTTTGGGTTGTGGAGGTGAGACCCACGCAGACACGGGGCGAATGTGCAAACTCCACATGGACGGTGACCCAGGGCGGGTATTGAACCCGGGTCCTCGGCGCCATGAGACAGCAGTGCTAACCACCGTGCCGCCCGTGTTGCAGTGCATCTTCTACTTGCTACGTACCACTGTCAGTGGTGGAGTGAGTAAATGTTTCTGCATGATGTGCCAATTAAGCGGGCTGCTTTGTCTTGGATGTTGTGAACCTTGAGTTTTGTTAGAGCTGTGAACAATACTGGTGGCTTTATTTAAGGAAAGATGTAAATGTATTAGAAGCAGTTCCGAGAAGGTTTACTCGACTAATACCAGGAATGAACCTCTTGTGTTATGAGGAAAGGTAGATAGATGAGCAGATAGATTCTTGAGTAACAAGGGGGTAAAAGGTTAATGGAGGTGGGCAGGAATGTGGGGTTGAGAGGTTACAATCCGATCAGCCATGATTTTCCTGAATGGCAGAGTAAGCTCAAGGGGTTGAGTGGCCGACTCCTGCTCCTAATTTGTATGTTCATCCAGGCAAGTGGAGAGTATTCCATCACATTTCTAACTTGTGCCTCGGAGCTGTGGACAGGAGGTACCTGAGCAATTTTCTACGTTGCTGAATAGATGTCGGTGTTGTAGCTGGACTGGAACAACTTGGCTAGGGGTGGGTCTAGTTCTGGAGCACAGTCTTCAATACTGTTGCCAGGGTGTTGTTAGGGGCAATGATCTTTACAGTGCCTTCAGTCTTTCTTGATATCACGTGGCTTGAATTGATTTGACTGAAAACTGGCATCTGTGATTCTGGGGACCTTGGGAGGTGGCTGCGATAGATTCACATGGCACCTCTGGCTGAAGATAATTGCAAATACTTCAGCTTTGTCTTTTGCACTGATGTGCTCGGCTTCCCCTTTGTTGAGGATGGGAATATTTGAGGAGCCCCTTCTCCATTTAATTTGCGACTGGATATGGCAGGACTACAGAATCTAGATCTGATCAGTTGGTGATTGGATAGTTTAGCGCTGTCTGTCGTGCGCTCTTTCAGTGGTTGGCATGCAGGTAGTCCCTGTGTTGTAGCTTCATCTCATTTTTAGGTATACTTAGTGCTGTTCCAGGCATGCCCTCCTGCACTCTTAACTGAACCAGGTTTGGCCCCCTGGCTTGATAATGGTAGAGTGGGGGATATGAAGGGCCATGAGGTTGTATATTGTGCTGCTGATGGCCACAGTGCCTCATTGATGGACAGTATTTTCTGGAAGGTATGATTCCATGAGCATGACTATATCAGAATATTGCTTGACTAGCCTGTGGGACTCCTAAGAAGACTTGGGGTTGATGGGGCTGGATGTGCTGTTGACTTTTCCCAGTGTCTATGTTGATGCTGGGTGGCCATCTGGTTTCACTTAAAAATGATTTCACTGGATGTGGGCATTGCTGGCTAGGTCATCATTTATTGTCATCCTTAATTGCTCTTGAGAAGGTTGTGGTAAGCCAGCTTCTTGAATTGCTGCAGTCTATATGGTGTAGGTAGACCCATAGTGCGGTTAGAGTTCCAGGATTTTGACTGAGGGTGAAGTGAGTTGCTGCGGTGCACCTTGTAGATGGCAGACACTGCTGCCACTCAGCATCAGTTGTTGGAGATAGTGAATGCTGAAGGTGGTGGATGGGGGTGACAGTCAAGGGGACTGCTTTGTACTGGATAGTGTCAAGCTTCATGAATGTTAGAGTTGCACGCATCCAGGCAAATGGAGGTTATTACATCACACTCCTGACTTGTACCTTGTAATTAATTGTTGGACAGGTTCTGAGAGTCAGGAGGTGAGTTAATCTCTGCAGCATTCCCTGCTCTTGTAGCCACAGTATTACATGGCTAGTCCAGTTCCGTTTCTGGTCAACAGTCACCCCAGGTTATTGATATTGGGAGATTCCGCAATAGTAATGCCATTGAAAGTCAAGAGTGGGGGGGAAGGTTAGATTCCCTCTTGTTGGAACTGGCAATTGCCTGGCACTTGTGTGGCGTGATGTTCCTGTGCCATTGCTTGGCATGCTTGCATTCATCAGCCGGGGCATTGAGTACAGGAGTTGGTAAATCATGTTGCAGCTATATAAAACCTTGGTTAGGCTGCATTTGAAGTAGTGTGTGCAGTTCTGGTCACCACATTTATCAGAAGGACGTGGGAGCTTTGGAGAGAATGCAAAGAAGATTTACCAGGATGTTGCCTTGTCTCGAGCGTGTTGGCTATAAGGAGAGGTTGAATAAAACTAGGATTGTTTTCACTGGAAAGACAGGCTGAGGGAGACATGATACTGTTATTTGTATATGCTTTTCCTGCACTTAAGCTTGCATCTTTAGTATCAGTGCTAAAGTTGTGCAGTGAAAAATAGTTGTTAATGCCTGACCTGATTTCAGCAGTGTGTGATTTTCCCTCTAAAACGTTTACTTCACTTCTTCAGGTCCAATCTCGATGGGTCCTTGCCTCCAAAATGGAATGACACATGCACCATAACTGTACACAAAGCAAGATCATTTTTTTGGGATGCTGCAGTCCTGTCAACATACCTTATTAAAGGATCTACCCTATCACACTGATTGATCTTTTTGCTTTTAAATAATTCTACTTTCAATCGTAGCGATTGCAGATCCTTATGACATTGAAAATTAGATCATTGAATTTCTTCAGGAACAAACAGTTTATATTGCTGTAATTATTCCTTATTTGCATTTTGTCAGGTGGGTGGAAATTCCTATTCGGCCAGTTTTTGGATCTAAACTAAACCAGAGAATGGACCATATGCCCCCCAACACCATCATGAATTTATATAGAGCGTTTAATGACCCAAAGTGCTTCACAGGAGTGTTACAAAGTCTCATAGGTTGATACTAGGTCAGATAGCCAAATACTATGTTTTAAAGAGATTCCTGAAGGAGGAGGGAGAAATGTAGAGGTTTCAGGAGGAAATGCCACGGGTTTGGATCAAGGCAGCTGAAAACCCATTGCTGGTCTCGAGACTCAATATTATTTGGGCAACTTGCCAGCGCCTCCTCGGGCAGCTCACTCATTTTTAAGTAAGTAATGTTGAATCTTTTGTGCCATCTGCAATGGCCAGAAGATAAGCAGAGGGGCTGGAGCAGCAATGGGAGAAGCTGATGAGAGGGGTGGGGGGGAAAAAGCAAGAAATTTGTGAAGCTGGGGCAGTCCTTCTGGATCAAGGAAAACAATTATTTTTTATTGAAATACCCCACGACCCAAGAATTCTGAGCAGTACTGGCTTGGTGCCACTCATCCTTATCCAATTTCAGCAAGAATAGCCATTTTATATTGCAGTCAATAACTGGGTCTGGAAAATTTCAATTGATTCAACATCCACAGCCTTTCTGGGAATATAATTGCACATTTCCACTTCCCTTTGGGTGGCGAACAAATTCCTGATTTCACTTCTGAATGGCCTAGCGTTATTTTTCAGATTTTGGGCACCAGACGAAATAAATGTGCTAACAAATTCCTTTTATCAATTTTGTACCTTGATCAGATTGTCCCTCAACTATCTAGGGCGCAAACCAACGGCCACGCTGTGCCCGAAAAGCAGCTCGTTACGGCGCAGCGTGGCCGAAAAGCTGAGGATCTACCAGGATCTACCCGGCTTGTGGTCTCCTGAGGCGTTGCAATGTAAATCGATCCATTGTGGGCAGGATCATTTTTTAAACTAAATATTAGAGCACCCAATTATTTTTTTCATAGAATCCCTACAGTGCAGGAGGCCATTCGGCCCATTGAGTCTACACTGGCCCTTGGAAAGAGCTCCCTACTAAAGTCTCCCCCCTATCCCTGTAATCCAGTAACCCAACCTACCCTTTTGAACACTTGGGGGCAATTTAGCACGGCCAATTTACTGAACCTGCACGTCTTTGGACTGTGGGTGGAAACCGGAGCACCCGAAGGAAATCCATGCAGACGGGGAGAAAGCGCAAACTCCACACAGGCAGTCACCCGAGGTCGGAATTGAATCCAAGTCCCTGGAGCTGAGGCAGCAGTGCTAATCACTGGGCCACCGTGCCACCCTTGTGGTCAGGCACTTCATAGCAAATCTGCATATTAGAGTGAGACAGCTAGTCCCTCTTTTAATATGCAAATTCCTGTGTTACCCGAGGTGCGGGATCTATCCCCCTCACCTCGGAGACCTTGCGCCATTCCACACTGGTCCTCAACCGGGGACCAGATGGAACAGCACTTGGTCTCCCAAGGGATCGGAGGCTGACAGGTGGATGCGCTCTGGGCAGGGTGGTACACTGGCACTGGTGCCACCTGGCAATGCCACCTGGCTGGCAGCCTGGCACTGCCAAGCTGCTGGGTGGCACTGCCAGGGTGCCAGATTGGCACTGCCAGCATTTGTGTGCTGGCAAACGGGCCAGGGTTGCCTTGTATAGGTGTTTGGGAGGAGGCTGGGGATTGGAGGAGGGAGGTACTGGCGATCCTCCCATAGTGTGTTGGGGCTGGGGTGGGGTGGGGGGGGTGGGATAGGGCCATCGGGGGTCATGTCGGGGCCCTGGATATCGGGACACCATTTTTAAATGGTGTCCCGATCTCTTGCTACACTGAGGAGTTCCGATAAGCGGAGCTTCTCGGTTTAGAAACCGGGGCTATGTGCAGCCTCGGCCACGCCTTCCCCGCTGAGGCCCCTGAACTGAGGGGCCATGTTTTTCCCGTTGCTAAATACGCGGCTAAACACGCTCGCTATGGGACTTTGTTCCCATTGAGTTGAATCGCACCCCTAGACTCAAGAGAATATGACACCTGTTATCATACCCTTTAGCCCACTACCATTCTTGTGAACCCACACCAACTCCCTGTGAACCCAATCCTGAGGCATGGTGCTCAGAACTGATGCAACACTGAACATTTTTAAAGTCCTTTTCTTGTCTCCTGTCATAATAGTTTGTCGTTCTTTGATCTCCACAGTTGAACTTGATCAGCCACAGTTTTGACCACTCGCTTGTATCTGCTATTTTGTAAATTCATGCTCCAACATACAAAACTATTGTTGCTCCTATCTTATTTAGCTGGAGATGAAGAAACAGTTTGTGCAAATAGTTTCTTGTGATATGTTTCTGTTGTTTAAGTTATAAAGTCTGCTTTTTGTAGGGTACTTCCATCTTGCTTGGATCCTGAAAGTTAACTAAAGACTGCAAATTAAAACTAAGAGCTGACATTGTCCCCAAAAAGCTGCAAACCAATTTATAGATCAGATTATAAATTTATGATTTGTGAAAGCTATTAGTGTTTGGGGAAAAGCTCTTGTGGAGAGTTGTTAATGCTTGTATTAAAAGGGTATACATTTTGGTTTATTTGAAACCGTTTTGTACTTTCCCAAATTCAAAAATAAGGATCAACAAAATGATATTTGGATTTTCTATCAGAAAATCAAAACTTCAGTTGTCACTCCTCCAGATCCACTCAACCTGATCCGCTTTACAGAGGTAGTCTATTTCCTCTAGATCCATTTACAAGCATCCAATTTCTTTACATTCTATCAGTTTATAGTGACATTCCGTTCAGTTTTTCTAATTCTGTCCTAATTTAAGCTGCTTGTCCTCAAACGCTGCCACTCTTTTTAACCATGCAGTTATCTCCATTCAAGCCAACATACTCCCTCCGGTTCTTCAGCTACCCTTCTAGTTAACCCTCCTCAGCTCTAAAGTTTCTCTTCCAATGCCTGTCTTTTCTCCTTCATTTCATCACCCATTCCTTCAGTGCTATTCTGGTCACTGTGCTTAAGGCAGGAATATGCAATGCTGAATGATTCATGTGTATGCGAAGGGTACCTGAGCTTGATCAGCGAGGACTTGAGGTCAAAACTGCATTTTAAATAGAATTCCTTTTTCATAGTTTTGTTGCAAGTTGTCCATTTTAACAGTTATATAGACACCAGTTCCTTGCTATCCTGATGAACAGAGAACACAGTAAAAACAGTGCAGTTGGCAAAGTTAAACACTCAATGTTTTCCTTTTTGTGGTAGTCACCACTAGTAGTATTACATATGTTACGGTATGGCCTGTATAGTAGAGGTACATGGGTAAATCCCTGCCTGCTGGCTCTGCCCAGTAGGTGGCATATAAATGTGTGTGCTCGCCAGTGCTGCAGCCGTTCTGGTTCCAGCTACAGGAGGCACAACATCTTTGCTCAATAAAGCCTTGATTATTCCACTACTCTCGTCTTTGTGGTAATTGATAGTGCATCAATTTATTGAGCAAGGTTTTTTAAAACTATGGATCTCCGCATCAAGCCTGATCGCCTGCAGCTGAGCCCTCAAGCAGCCAATGCTACGTCCGCCTTTGACCACTGGCTAGCCTGCTTCGAAAGCTACCTCCGAACATCCGCTGAGGAACCCTCGGACTCGCAGAAGCTCCACGTCCTTTATTCATGGGTGAGCCCTGACATTTTTCCTCTCACCTGCGATGTGCCCACTTACTGGAAGCAATGGAGCTCCTGAAGGGACATTACGTTCAACCAGTCAATCAAGTATATGCCAGGCACCTCCTGGCCACAAGACAGCAACTCCCCGGGGAGTCTCATGACGATTTCTGGCGTGCCCTGCACATTGTAGGTAGGAACTGTGACTGCCAGGCAGTTTCGGCAGTCGAGCACACCGAACGTTTAATTCGAGACGCTTGCGTTACGGGCATGAAGTCTGCGTACGTCCACCAGTGCCTCCTGGAAGGGGGTACGCTTTATCTTGTGGGAACAAGGCAGCTCACTAACTTGTTAGAAGTAGCCTCCCGACCGCGCGGCACCCTCGTGGACGTCGTGGGCCCCACCAGCTGTCGACTCCAGCTCACCGCAAGCCTGCGCCGCGCGGCAGCCAGCCAACCCTGGGGGGGTCCAAGTGCTATTTTTGCCGGCAGAACAAACCCCCCAAGCAACGCTGCCCGGCGCGGAGCGTGACCTGCAACGGATGTGGGAAGAAGGGACATTTTGTTTCTGTTCGTCAGACCCGGTCGGTCGCCGCTGTTTCCTGGCCCGGCGTTCCTACACCCCCCAGGTGCGAGCTGTCATTTTCCTCTTCGCAAGCCACATGCGGCCTGTGAGCGCCGCCATCTTCATCACCGCAAACCACGTGCGGCCCGTGGGCGCCGCCATCTTTGCCACCCGCCATGTGCACCCCGTGGGCGCTGCTATCTTCACCGCCATTTTGGACGCCGCCTCAGGAACCCTGCTCGTCTGGCCATTCATCGCCGGTCACTGCGTTCACCACCACTGACCAGCCCGGGACCTCCCAGCATCTGTCACAGCTCACCTCGATCAGCCCTGTCCACGCGACCGCAACAACAACGGTAAAGATCGATGGGCACGAGACGACCTGACTTTTTGACTCCGGGAGCACAGAGCTTCATCCACCCCACTACGGTAAGGCGCTGCTCCCTCGTGGTACACCCCATCACCCAGAAAATCTCCCTGGCCTCCAGATCCCATTCCGTGGAGATCCGGGGGTATTGCATTGCGACACTCACCGTCCAAGGCGTAGAGTTCAGCAACTTCAGGCTCTACGCCCTCCCTCACCTCTGTGCTGCCCTGTTACTCGGCCAGGATTTCCAATGCCACCTCCAAAGCTTAACCTTAAAATTCGGCGGACCCCTACCCCTCTCACCATATACGGCCTCACTACCCTTAAGGTCGATCCACCTTCCCTGTTTGCGAACCTCACCCCGGATCCCGTCGCCACCAGGAGCAGACGGTACAGCGCCCAGGATAGGACCTTCATCAGAATCGGAGGTCCAACGGCTTCTGCGGGAAGGGGTCATTGAGGCCAGCAACAGTCCCTGGAGAGCTCAAGTGGTAGTCGGAAAGACTGGGGAGAAGCACAGGATGGTCATTAACTCCAGTCAGACCATTAATCGGTACACGCAGCTCGACGAATACTCCCTCCCACGCATATCTGACATGGTCAATCAGATTGCGCAGTATCGAGTCTTTTCCACATTGGACCTGAAGTCTGCCTACCACCAGCTCCCGATCCGCCCGGAGGACCGCCAGTACACTGCGTTCGAAGCAGATGGTCGCCTCGATCACTTCCTTAGGGTTCCCTTTGGCGTCACCGAAGAGATGGACCGAATGGTTGACTGATACGGACTGCGGGCCACCTTCCCATACCTAGATAACGTCACCATCTGCGGCCACGATCGGCAGGACATAGAACATAGAACATAGAACAATACAGCGCAGTACAGGCCCTTCGGCCCACGATGTTGCACCGAAACAAAAGCCATCTAACCTACACTATACCATTATCATCCATATGTTTATCCAATAAACTTTTAAATGCCCTTAATGTTGGCGAGTTCACTACTGTAGCAGGTAGGGCATTCCACGGCCTCACTACTCTTTGCGTAAAGAACCTACCTCTGACCTCTGTCCTATATCTATTACCCCTCAGTTTAAGGCTATGTCCCCTCGTGCTAGCCATTTCCATCCGCGGGAGAAGGCTCTCACTGTCCACCCTATCTAACCCTCTGATCATTTTGTATGCCTCTATTAAGTCTCCTCTTAACCTTCTTCTCTCTAACGAAAACAACCTCAAGTCCATCAGCCTTTCCTCATAAGATTTTCCCTCCATACCAGGCAACATCCTGGTAAATCTCCTCTGCACCCGTTCCAAAGCCTCCACATCCTTCCTATAATGCGGTGACCAGAACTGTACGCAATACTCCAAATGCGGCCGTACCAGAGTTCTGTACAGCTGCAACATGACCTCCTGACTCCGGAACTCAATCCCTCTACCAATAAAGGCCAACACTCCATAGGCCTTCTTCACCACCCTATCAACCTGGGTGGCAACTTTCAGGGATCTATGTACATGGACACCTAGATCCCTCTGCTCATCCACACTTTCAAGAACTTTTCCATTAGCCACATATTCCACATTCCTGTTTTTCCTTCCAAAGTGAATCACCTCACACACTTCTCTACATTAAACTCCATTTGCCACCTCTCAGCCCAGCACTGCAGCTTATCTATATCCCTCTGTAACCTGCTACTTCCTTCCTCACTATCGACAACACCACCGACTTTAGTATCGTCTGCAAATTTACTCACCCACCCTTCTGCGCCTTCCTCTAGGTCATTGATAAAAATGACAAACAGCAACGGCCCCAGAACAGATCCTTGTGGTACTCCACTTGTGACAGAACTCCATTCTGAACATTTCCCATCAACCACCACCCTCTGTCTTCTTTCAGCTAGCCAATTTCTGATCCACATCTCTAAATCACCCTCAATCCCCAGCCTCCGTATTTTCTGCAATAGCCTACCGTGGGGAACCTTATCAAACGCTTTGCTGAAATCCATATACACCACATCAACTGCTCTACCCTCGTCTACCTGTTCAGTCACCTTCTCAAAGAACTCGATAAGGTTTGTGAGGCATGACAAACCTTGAGGACCACGGCGCAAACCTCCCAAAATTCCTCCAGACCACCAAACTCCTTGACCTCGCGTACAATAAGGAGAAATGTGTGTTCCGCACCAACCGCTTAGCCATCCTTGGCTATGTCGTGGAAAATGGAGCTCTAGGGCTCGACCCCGACCGCATGCGCCCCCTCATGGAACTCCCACTGCCCCAAGGCCCTGAAACAATGCCTGGGGTTTTTCTCCTACTGTGCCCAGTGGGTCCCTAATTATGTGGACAAGGCCTGCCCACTCTTTCAGTCCACAGTTTTTCCTCTGACAGCTGAGGCCCGCCAGGCATTGCCAAGGCCACGATGCATGTGGTCGACGAGTCCCTCCCCTTTCAGGTCGAGAGCGATGCATCTGAGCATAGCTCTGGCCGCCACCCCTCAACCAGGCAGGCAGGCCCTTGGCCGCCTTTTCCCGCACCCTCCATGCCTCTGAAATTCGACACTTCTCTGTCGAAAAGGAGGCCCAAGCCATTGTGGAAGCTGAGACATTGGAGGCATTACCTGACCGGCAGGAGATTCACACTCCTTGCTGACCAACAGCCTGTTGCCTTTATGTTTAATAATACACAGCGGGGCAAGATCAAAAATGACAAGACCTTGAGGTGGAGGATCGAGCTCTCCACCTATAACTATGAGATCTTTTATCGCCTGGGGAAGCTCAATGAGCCCCCGGATGTCCTATCCCACGGTACATGTGCAAGCGCACAAGTGGACTGACTCCGGGCTCTCCACTATGACCTCTGCCACCCGGGGGGGTCACCTGGTTCTTCCATTTCATCAAGGCCCGCAACCTGCCCTACTCCTTTGAGGAGGTCAGGACCGTCACCAGAGACTGCCAGGTCTGTGCAGAGTGTAAGCTGCACTTCTACCGGCCAGACCGAGCGCACCTGGTGAAGGCCTCCCGCCCCTTTGAGTGCCTCCGCATGGACTTCAAAGATCCCCTCACCTCCACCGACCGCAACACGTACTTTCTGAACGTGATTGAGTACTCCCGGTTCCTTTTCGCCATCCCATGCCCCGATATGACTTCTGCCACGGTAATTAAAGCCCTCCACAGCATCTTCACTCTGTTCGGTTTCCCCACCTACATCTACAGCGATCGGGGATCCTCCTTTATAAGCGATGAGCTGCGTCAGTTCCTGCTCAGCAAGGGCACTGCCTCCAGCAGGACGACCAGCTACAACCCCCGGTGAAATGGGCAGGTGCAGAGGGAGAACGAGACCGTATGGAAGGCCGTCCTGCTGGCCCTGCGGTCTAAAAATTTCCTGGTCTCCCGCTGTCAGGAGGTCCTCTCCGACGCGCTCCACTCCATCCGATTGCTCCTCTGCACCGTGACTAACGAGACCCCTCACGAACGTGTGTTTTCCTTCCCCAGGAAGTCCACCTCCGGGTTCCACTCTGGTGACGAGGACAACACGCTCCCGGAGTCACAGTTGTCCAATTCTGCACCCACATCACCACCAGGACTGAGGCGATCGCAGAGGAGGGTCAAGGCCCCCGACAGACTGAACTTGTAATGTTTCCCCCCCCCCCCCACACCGGACTCTTTTTTTTTTTTTTTTATAACAGTGGGTGAATGTGGTAGTCACCCTAGTAGTATTACATGTATTACGGTATGGCCCGTATAGTAGAGGTACATGGGTAAATCCCTGCCTGCTGGCTCTGCCCAGTAGGTGGCGTATAAATGTGTGTGCTCGCCGGTGCTGCAGCCATTCTGGTTCCAACTACAGGAGGCACAACATCTTTGCTCAATAAAGCCTTGATTATTCCACTACTCTCGTCTTTGTGGTAATTGATAGTGCATCACTTTTTAAAAACTAAAGTGATCTAATGCAGGGTTTTACAAAGTCAGGGTCTCGACCCGCGGGCGGTCGATCCGCGGGTGGGTAGTGTACGGGTGTTGGGAGAGTTGCAGAGTGATGGGTTGCACCATTCCCAATCATGGGAGAAATCCCACCGGCCGTTATAGTCTTTCACAATGAGAATGGCAGGCAAGTTTGAAAATGTCCGCAGCTCCGGTGGAGAGGGCAAGTCAGCAATGGGGGGGGGGGGGGGGGGGGGGGGAAGTCAGTGGGGTGGAGAGAGAACCATAAATGTCTGCAACACGGGGCTCGCCCCCCCGGTTTGTGTGGAGATGTCTTAGTGTTGGCTGGTGTACAGGGGTTTTATGCCGGGCGCTCTGGGTGAGTGAGGGGCGGTGAGGCCGCTCCATCCCATGGTCGGGAGGAAGATCCCCCTCCAGTCGGGAGTCAGATCCTACCCACCCCCCCACCCCCGGAGTATTTGGATCCAATTCCTGCCGCACCTGTGCCCGAGAGTGAGACCTAGGTTTGTGATTTGCTTTTTACCTGGAGGGGTTACTGGGGTTTTTTTTGGGGTGGGGGGTGGGGGGGTTAAAATTTTATTTTAGTATCTAAAGTCGCATTTTGAAAATTGGTGCCTGGTACTACTGAGAAGGACTCCCTTCTTGTAATATAAACTGAACTTGGTGTAAAACGACCTGAACCCCAAAAGTGTACAGCTTATTTTGCTATTCGTGCAGGAGAGCATAATATTTGGAGAATGCAGGCTTCAGTGGTTGTACCTTCTCAAGCATTAAACTTCTGTGTCATGACTCAAAATTGATATTTTGAAGAAATTAAGCATTTTTGCATTTTGACATTGATGCATGATCAATGACCACTAAAGCAAGGTTGTAGTCCAACTGA
The DNA here is from genome assembly GCF_047496885.1 of Scyliorhinus torazame. NCBI lineage: Eukaryota > Metazoa > Chordata > Chondrichthyes > Carcharhiniformes > Scyliorhinidae > Scyliorhinus > Scyliorhinus torazame. The sequence goes on along the minus strand of NC_092712.1, from coordinate 58,873,512 downwards.
AGGCTTTAATAAGCTAGATGTTTCCCCCAGCAGCTCGGGTACAGAATGAAGGCTGCTGGGGTGGCATGGGCACTTATACCCTGCCTAGCAGGGCGGAGCTACCATTCAGCTTGACCAATAGGAAGCATACTATCTACCAATGGTGTTCCAGCATCACCAGGTACCATAATACCTCTACACAGACTACCACAGACATGAATTGCATTCTGGAAAAACAATGGATTTTTAAAACTAGATTGTGATACCAGCTGAAATAATACTCTTTGCTATTGGTTATGTGGGGATCTCTGATGCCTACCTGTCACAAATAAAATATTTAATGCAAAGAAAAAAAAGAACAGAATTGCGGCCGCTGCCGCCTTGTAAATGAAAATAAATTAGGCTGTGTGGAGTTTTCCAGCCAGAAGCAGCAGCAGAGAGCAGGTCACACGCCCTGCACGCACACTTGAAATTAAGCACCCTCCAGGTACGTACTTTTGGCGCCAAATCACGGAGCAGTGTTGCTTCCATTTTCCAGCTACTGCCAAGCAAGGCAAGAAAACTGAAGGTGAATAGTTTTCTTAAAATGAAGAGACGTCCATAGACTCAAATAGGCAGTTTACCTATTTGACAGTATCTCATAACAGAATCTGCTGGAGAGAGTCCAGGGCAGGACCGAGCAGTGCTCGTTAGCTCTGCGCAGTGCTCCACGGCCACTAGTTCACAACTTACAAAGAAGAAACTTAACTCGGGAACGAAGCAATATAAGGATGATTTTTTTTGAGGTGTGGTTTGTCAATTGTGTCAATGCAAAGAAGGATGCAAAGCCCATGTGTTATAGACCGAGAAGTACTGGCAAATTAGAGGAATAGTTTCATATTTTGGAAGAGAAGTGGTGGGTGAAAAGTCAGTGCAAAGTAAAGGAGGTGAAAAAGGGAAAAGAGAAGGCTGAGAGAAACCAGTTGTGAGCCTTGCTTTTTGTGTCTTCGACCTTTGTTATCCACCCTGCTTCAAAACCAGCTACACCTCGGTGAAGCAAAGCTTGCCATCATGGGACGTCCAGTTAACTCTGCTCCCAGCTGTTGAGGTCAAAGTTAATCTACCCAAGTAGGCTTTCATGTTATTGTTGAAATATTTTTGCTGGCTGCCCTGTGATCTTTTGACCAGTCAGAAGTTAAGTTTAGAGGCTCGTGAATGTGTCAACTGTACATGTGTAGTTCATGAATAAAATAGTATGTGTAAATAGCCCTCCATTTTAGTTCATTGATTATTTAGATTTACAAGAAAATAAGTGTGATAGCTGTATCTGTTGCAATGATATAAATGGTCTTGCTGTGTATATGAGGATTTGGTGATGAGATGTCATTATTTGCATTTGTCACCCACGAATAAAACAGCAGCGCTAAATCTGTTTATCTTTCAATCGGGCACTATAGATACTGAATTTATCAGGCACTATAAATACTGTATTTTACTTGAAATGTCAATTTTATTCTTTGAATCGTTTTGTGGCAACCTACAAATTTAGAATTAAAGTACATAATGCTATTGATGTTTTCTGTAATATTCTATCCATAATCGTTTGGGCATTGTCATTTTTACTTACCTCAGCATTCATTTAAAACCAAGCAGGCCTTTGATATCACATGGGTGACATTAGACATTACTCAAATGTACCAACACTCTCTCCCAGCAGCAGAATTCAAATTTGGCATTTATTGATATTTTTTTTTCCAAAGGGAGGACCGAACCCATGAGACAGCCTATACTTGCTACTGCCCCATTGTCTCTCATCTGTGCTCTCTTGCATGTCCTTTCTGACTCACATGTATTTGTTTTCATTTATGTATAGTGGCTTCAGTCTCCCTGCCCTTTATTCTCACCGTCACTCTGCAGCTTCACATTTCTCTTGCTTCTAAAGTGTCTCTCTCAAAAGTAAAATACATTAGATGTAGAAATCTGAAATATAAATGGAGAATACTGTAAAAGTGTCAGCATCCTCAGGGCTTTTCACAGTAACTTCATTGAAACCGACTGGTAACAATAAGTTATTATTATCCATATAGAGAGAAGAATGAATCTTTCAAGTCTGACCGTTCGTTAGATTTGAAAACGTTACAGATCTAGTGGGGTTTTAAGCAAGCAAAGAGGCACAGAAAGGGGGTGAGGGGGGAATAAAAGAGTTGTGAGAGTGGCGCTGGCACAAAGAAAAAGCAGTGGGACATGTAAAGAAACAAACATCGAGTCCAGAGAAGCTGTAAATGGCAACAGCAGAATTGTTACCAGTTATCCGAAAGGTAGGGTTGTGCTTACAATCTGAAATTGTTGAACTCCACGTTAGAAAGGACGGCTGTAACTTGCTTAATGGAATTATGAGGTGCTGTGCCAAGCTTCTGATGAGCTTAATGGCATTTTAAAAAAACTCTGACCATTTCTCCGCTCTCCATTTTCCCCATCCTGTTTGCTCATCATTTTTTTTTATTTTTTTTTTCCTTCCTCATTCTTTTCTTTTCAGCATACACCCCCACCCACCCTCACACCTTCCTTTGGTATTTTGTTTTCTGACTTTTTTTTCAAATTTGTTTTCATATTCCTGTGGCTGAATTATTCTAAATGCATCCTTAAATTGGTAGAGCGGATATCCTTTATGCTGTGAAATTGAGATGAAGTAGATCACAGAGGACCTGTGCTCATTATGCACTCTATATACACTCCAGTCTGTAGCTCATTTTCTCTAAATGATGACAGGAAACAAATGTCATACACTGGAGCTAATAGTTTTACTAGCCTGCTTGTGCAGCACTTGTGCCAACCTTTTCTAATCTGAAAATAAGCATCCTAATGCAGCATGATGGTGGCAATGATGATGAATAATATTTTAGTCTATTAAAAGTTGTGTGTCCCTGTGCATTAATATTTTTGTGGAATTTACAACCCCACAGCAAAGATGGGCAACCATCGTAAGTTTGGCCTAATCTTCATCTCCGGAATGCAGTGTTTTGATTCTGATGTAACTGCCTCCAACCTGCTGTGTTTTGGTTCTTGTCGTGCTACATGCCCAACTGTTACATACAAATTTCATGCGCATTAATTGCACAAATACAAACATAGAAAAGCGTGAAGAGATTGAGGGGAGGGCAGATGTAGAGAAAGTGAAAGGGTAGTGTCATGTGAGTGTCCCTTTAAGAAAGGTTTTGTCTTACCATATGGCTTGTAGCACGGCTTCAGTGATGCCATTTGTGGGCATGACCACCCCCCCCCCCCCCCCCCCAGCCCCAACACACTATGGGAGGATCGCCAGTACCCCCCTCCTCCGATCCCCAGCCTCCTCCCAAACACCTGTACAAGGCAACTCTGGCCCATGTGGCTGTCAAATGAGCGGGGGTTATGTGTTTTTGTCATTTTTGGTTTGTTGGTTTAGACTGCAGGAAGTTTCCTTGTTTTCTCTGTTTTTATACTAAAGCTGTTCCAGTGAGCTGAAAACACATTGGGTGTGATAAACTGCCTTGGTAACTTTAAAGATAAGAGTTTTTCTGGAAGAGTTTTGAATCTGCTGGTTTGAGGCTAGACCAGAATCTCGGGGAAAGGACCAGTCCCATTCAAGTGAGATTAGTGTGCTGGGCCATGCCCTTGAAAGAGGTTTTGGTTTATTGGATTTTGTATTGAATTGGAACAGCTACTAAGGGGGATTCATTGAGAGTTATATACATTAGATTACTGTAGCTGTTGTGTGTTTCATGTTTGTAATTGATAAATTCTTTTTAAAAAAAAAAAAGTTTTAATTCTCCTTTTTCACATTTTCTCCCACATTTACATCCATCAACAATAAACAGTAATCAGCAAGATATGTCAGTCCCCATAATAACAACGATCCCAATTACCCACCAACCCCCAAACCTCAACCCGCATGTTTACATAAACAAATGACAAAAAGGAATCCGGGCTTACCCGTAGTCACCCTTAATCCCTTAATCTTGCACAGCACCTGTGGTGATACACCACTGTACCTCCCTACCATTGTACATAGTATATAATAGTTGTGCGTAACGTGGCCCTGTAATACTGTGTATTGTACTGTAACTCTGCAGAGGTTCGGTCACTGGTAGGTAACCCGACCTGGCCACGGAGAGCTCCGCCTTAGCCACTCCCCCGGGAGTCAGTATAAGAACCTCTTCTGGGACAGCCCCCATTCTTTCTGGGGTCGTCTGTGTCGGGTAAGCCTCCCTTGTAGTATATTAAAGCCTGAGTTAAAGTCTCACATGTCTTTGTGGTTCTTGACGCTTAGCGCATCAGCACCCCCCCCCCCCCCACCCACCACGCCCCCCAGGTCTCCAGCTCCTCCCGTCCACTGCCTCTTGTAAAACTTCTCCTCCCAACCTCGGTTCCTTCCCCCCAACTTTCCACCCCGGCTAGACCACTCGGACCCTGTTCTGCCAGGCTCCGTTGGCCGCAACCCCTCCCCCCACCTCACTCCCGTTCACTGGCCGGCTTAAACCGGCCAGCGTGGAGGCCCCCACCCGGGTCCCTTTCCCACTTGCCCAGCCCTAGGAAAGCCCAAAGATCCCCTTTTAGCACACCAACCCCGCATATCCACCTACACCCCAAAGAGCCCTCATTTGGAAAGTCCCGTCCCTTCCCTTGTCCAAATATATACCACATTGGCTCCTTTAGCCTCTACACCCGCGCGCAGTGATACAAAAAAGAAGAAAATACAGTCATGAGGTTACATCGGCACATGGCCATTCCTCAATTTCTCAGTTCTGCCACAGTCCTTCTGCTTTCGCAAACTCCTCCGCTGCTTCCGCCTTTCCAAAATAAAAGTCCCTGAGCTTGTAAGTCACCCTCAGCTTCGCTGGATGTACAATGCCGCACCGCACCTTGCTAATGTACAGTGCCCTCTTCACCCGGTTGAAGGCAGCCCGCCTCCTTGCCAGCTCCACCGTAAAGTCCTGGTATACATGTATACCAGTTCCAGCCCACTGCACCACCCGCTTCTGCTTGGCCCAGCTCAGGACCTTCTCCTTCACACTACCTACGGATGCACAGAGTCACTGCCCTTGGCGGCTCACTCGCCTTTGGTACAGGCCTCCACGACCGATGAGCCTGATCCAGTTCATATCGGGAGGGATCCTCCCCCTCCCCCAATAGTTTTGCCAGCATCGCGGCAAAATACTCAGTCGGCTTCGGCCCTTCCAACTCCTTCAGGCAGCCCCACAATCCTCAAATTCTGTTGCCTGGATCTGTTTTCCAGGTCTTCCATTTTTCCTCGCAGATCCTTGTTAGTGTCCATCACCTTCCGCATCTCTTTCCCCATCGAGGCAAGTTGATCACCGTGCTGCAATAACGTCTCCTCCACGTCCTTCAGCGCCTCCCCTTGCTCTCGCACCTCCGCCACTGCACTCGCCACCTCCGTCCTCACCGGGGAAACCGCCTCCTCCACCAGCACACTCAAAACCTCCCTCATCTCCTTCCTCACCGTCTCCATGCATTTCGCAATCTGCGCCAACTGCTTTTCAAATTCCGCAGCCATCACCTTAGTTATTTCTTCAGCGGTAAGCAGTGCGGCCTTCCCTGGTGCTCCAGCCTCCATTTTCCTTGGTGACCCCACGGTGACCTTTCCACTCCCCGACGGACCTTCAGCTGGTTTTTTTTTCGGCCGTTTTTTTGCTCACCCTCGACATTTTTCTTTGTTTTTTTTTCCTCCTGTGTCTTCACTGTGCCTCCTCCGTGCCTTCTCCCTGCTTCTGCTGCCTCCGTGGTCCCTGGGACCGGGCTTAAAGCCCCGAAAATGCCGTTCTCGAACGGGAGCCCTCCATTGTGCGGCCGCCTCCCGCCCACCGTCACCGGAAATCCCGTAATTGATAAATTCTTGATAAGCATTTTATATATGTTAACTACATTCTTTTATTAAACTTTGTTTTGATAAAAGCGCCTAGGAAGTCTGATGAATCACACCTGAAGTGAAGGCGCTTGTGCTCATTCCAGCCAAATTCAACATAAAAGTTATAGGTCAGGTGAGCTTCATAATACACTTGAGTTTCTAAGCCCTGGCCCATAACAGTAGGAAATAAAACAGATACAGACACTACAAAAAAAAAAATCAAGTTTTTATGGTGGTGATGAAAAAGAAAAATTAGTTTGAGAGACCTGTTCAAGAGAAGTTTATATTTTCCTTGAATAGATGTATCACTAGTGGAAGGACAAAGTTATTAGAAACCATGACATTTTATTTGAGGTGTCAACACTCTTGTCTCTGAGTCAGATGGCTGTGTGTCTCAGCCCTACTCTAGAGGCTTGAACACATAATCTATACTGGCACTTGTACAGTACTGCACAGTCAGAGGTGCCACCTTTTGGGTGAGTTGTGAAACCAGGCACCCAGTTGCTCTCTCAGGTACACATATTCAGAAAGTGTCAACATTTATTCCTTGATTAACTGCTCAAAAGCAGATTATCTGGTCATTTGACATATTTGTTTTGGGATGTGAGCATTGCTATCAAGAAAATTCCCATACCCAGGTGCCCTTGAGAAGATGTTGGTTTAACACCATCTTGAACTACTACAGTCCACATGGTGCAGATGCAACCACAGTGCTTTTTCTATAGTAATTTGATACATCTGACTAACTTGGCCATTTTAATAGTCTGCTACATAGCTGTAAATCTGGAGCCACAATTAGACCAGACAGGGTAAGGATGGTAGGTTTCCTCCCCTGAAGGTCATCAGCGATCAAGCTGGATTTTTACAAGAATGCGGTAGTTTCATGATCATTAATGAAACTAGAATTTTATTCTAGATTTATTAATGAACTGAGTTGAATTTAGATGCCTCCTAACTGCTGTGGTGTCTTTTTTTTTTTCATTTTTAGAAAATTACAAGCCACTGCCAATCATGATGCCCTAACTTTAAAAAAAAAACCTTCTTGCCTTACTCGGCCCGTACCCCTCTATTTCCTCCCTATTCGTGTATCCATCCAGATGCCTCTTAAATTTTGCGAATGTGCCTGCTTCTACCATGCCCTCTGGCAGCACATTCCAGGCACCCACCACTCTGCGTGAAAAACTTACCCCACACATCTCCCTTGAACTTTTCCCCTCTCACCTTGAACCTGTGCCCCCATGACACTTCCACCCTTGGAAAAAGCCTCTGACTATCCACCCTGTCTCGGCCTCTTATAATTTTGTAGACCTCTATCAGGTCTCCCCTCAGCCTTCCATCTTTCCAGTGACAACAATCCTAGTTCATTCAACCTCTACTCATAGCCAACACTCTCGAGACCAGGCAACATCCTGGTGAACCATCTTGCACCTCTCTCCAAAGCTTCCACGCCCTTCTGATAATGTGGTGACCAGAACTGCACGCAATGCTTCAAATGAGTCCTAACCAAGGTTTTATATAGCTGAAACATGATTTCCCAACTCTTTTGCTCCCATGCTCCGGCTGATGAATGCAAGCATGCCATATGCCTTCTTAATCCCATGGCTGCCTGTGCTGTCACTTTGAGGGAACCGTGGACCTGCACGTCCAGATCCCTCTTGTGTTCTAATGTTCCTAAGGGTTCTGACATTTACAATATAATTCATACCTAGATTTGATCCTCCAAAATGCATCACCTCTCATTTGTCCGCATTAAACTCTATCTCTCATTTCTTTGCCCAAGTCACCAAACTATCTATATCCTGTTGTATCATCTGACAATCCTAGGCATTAACAGCAGCTCCGCCAATTTTCGTGTCATCCACAAACTTACTCATCAGACAAGGAGGCAGTAGGTTAATGTGGCCGGTAGTTAAAATCATTCTGGTTTCTTTGTGCTGCAGGCATACGATAAACTACCTAAATGCAGCAGTTTTCCATCATGAATCCACTGGCAGTTAAATCCCCCTTTGAGGTCACCTTGGCTTTAACATTTTTAAAGAAAAACTTTCTGTACATCATGAGTTGGAAACTGCATTTTGATAAGGAATTAAAAATGAGAATTTCAAAAAGACACTTACATTTATGGAGCATCTTTCATAACCTCAGGACAATCTAAAACAACAGCCAATGAAATACTGCTGAACGTTGTCCCGGTTTTAATGTAGGAGTCACAGCAGCCAATTTGCACACAGCAGGGTTCCACAAACGATGGGGCATCATGGTAATGTTTCTGAGGCTTAATGCTCAAGATAAAAGAGTTTAAATCTGGTACAAAAATTAAAGTCACACGGGATTCGGTTGGGCTAGCTAAATGGATGCAAAACTTGGGTTATAGAAAACAGAGGGTAGCGATGGAAGGACGTTTTTCTGAATGAAGATCTGTAGCTAGTGGTGTTCTGTGGGGATCAGTGCTGGCATTTCTGTTGTTTGTAGTTTCTAAATGATCTGGAGGAATATGTGGGAAAAGTAATTTCTCCTCATCTCTATTTTAAATTTGCAAACTCTTATGCTAAGACTGTGACCTCTCATTCTAGAATGCGCCACAAGAGGACGCAGATGCTTCACGTCAACTTTATCCATATCCATACCGTTTATCATCTTGTATACCTCAATTTCATTTCCCCTCATTCTTCAATAGGCTTAAACTGTTTAATCTCTCTTCATACGACAAACCCCATATCTCTGGAATCAACAGAGTTAATCTCTCCTGAATTGCCTCCAATGCCACTACATCTTTCCTCAAAGAGACCAAAACTGTGTGCAATACTCGAGGTGTGGTCTCACCAATGCCTTGTATAGCTGCAACAACACTTCCTTACCATTATACTGTATTTCTTTAGCGATAATGGCAACATTCCATCGCTTCCTTTATTATCTGCTGTACCTGCATGCTAGTTTTCTGTGACACATCAACAAGGACCCCTCAGATCCTTCTGCAATGGAGCACACCGAAGTCTCTCCTAATTTAGATAATAAGTTGCCGTCCCATTTTTGCGACCAAAATGCATGACCTCCCACTTATCCATGTTAAACTCCATCTGCCGCATTTCATAATAATCTTTATTGTCACAAGTAGGCTTAATGCAATGCAATGAAGTTACTGTGAAAAGCTCCTAGTCGCCACATTCTGGCACCTGTTTGGGTTACACAGAGGGAGAATTCAGAATGTCCAATTCACCTAACAGCACTTCTTTCAGGACTTGTGGGAGGAAACCGGAGCATCCGGAGGACACTGGGAGAACGTGCAGACTCTGCATAGACAGTGACCCAAGCCGGGGATTGAACTTGGAACCCTGATGCTGTGAACCAACAGTGCTACCCGTTATGTTACCTTGCCCCCTAACCTATCTATATCCATTTGTAAGGTTCTTGTTTCCTTCTTGCAACTTACTTTGTGTTGTCTGCAAATGTTGTTGTCCTTGATTAGCATACATGGATTAGGATCCAGCCGTCTTTTGGCAAGCAGCTTCGTCACTTGTCTGGAACGCCTGTTTAAAATTAGAATGCAAGATCTGTACCATTTAAACTGCTGAGCTTCCTGGTTTCTGCTGGGGTGTATTGGGTTAAAATACCCCACTCTCCTCTGAGAATCAAATCCAAAAGCTATTCACAACTTTCAAACTTTATCATTTTGCAATATTGTTGGACAAAGTGCAGAAAGACTTTAGACCAATTGTATTGATTATTGTGTTGCAGACATTTGACTGCATGAAATATTCACTGAGTAGTCTGGGTTTTCATTGATCTGAGAAAATTCCAGGAATCAAATGTTTGAAACCTGACCTGTAGGTTTTTTTTAGACTGAATCTTAACTATTCCATGAGAAACATGTGGTTTGGTGAATAAATTTTAGTGTGGGGAAGGTGTTAAGAGTCTGCACATTCCATTTGCTGGTAGTTTCATGGCCTAGAGCAGGCTTTTTCAAGTGCGGGTCATGGAACAGTCAGTCGCGGTGATCCCGATCGCGGGAGAATGTCCAATGGATGCTCTCGTCATTTAAATGAGAATGGCAGCCACTACCAACATTTAAATGACAACAAAAGAGAAAATGCTGGAAAATCTCAGCAGGTCTGGCAGCATCTGTAGGGAGAGAAAAAAGCTAACGTTTCGAGTCCAAATGACCCTTTGTCAAAGCTGGAAGCTAAGGGGAGGAAAGGTAAGGAGAGAGGGGATAAGATAGTGGGGGTGGGGGGGTGGTGGAATATATATATATATATATATATATATATATATATATATATATTATGTATATTATATATGAAATAAAATGTAAAAGACAGTTAAAATGAAATGGAATGAAGGAGGGGTTGAGGTGTGGTAGAGCTAATCATCTGAAGATGTTGAATTCGATGTTGAGACCGGAAGGCTGTAGCGTGCCTAACCGCGAGATGAGATGCTGTTCCTCCAGTTTGCGTTGAGCTTCACTGGAACATTGCAGCAGGCCAAGGACAGACATGTGGGCATGGTAGCAGGGTTTTGTGTTAAAATGGCAAGCAACGGGAAGGTCAGGGCCCTGAATGCGCACTGACTGAAAGTGCTCAGCAAAACCATCACCCAGTCTACGTTTGGTCTCCGATATAGAGGAACATAGAACATACAGTGCAGAAGGAAGCCATTCGGCCCATCGGGTCTACACCGACCCACATTAAGCTCCCACTTCCACCCTACCCTGTAACCCAATAACCCCTCCTAACCTTTTTGGACACGGGCAATTTAGCATGGCCAATCCACCTAACCTGCGCGCCTTTGGACTGTGGGAGGAAACCGGAGCACCTGGAGGAAACCCACGCAGACACTGGGAGAATGTGCAGACTCCACACAGTCACCCAGCAGGGAATCAAACCTGGGACCCTGACGCTGTGCTATCCACTTGTGCTGCCCAAACCACAGAGGTTTGACAAAGGGTCATCTGAACTCGAAATGTTAATTCTTTTCTCTCCCTACAGATGCTGCCAGACCTGCTGAGATTTTCCAGCATTTTCTCTTTTGGTTCCCGATTCCAGCATCCGCAGTAATTTGCTTTTATTTAAATGAGAACAGCTGTGTGCAGTCTTCCGGCTATATAAGTGGCAATTGTGAACGGGTCACAGCGCCCTGTGCATATACTTGACATCCTGTACGTATGTAATTTTACTGTTACTGCCAAATAATGGAGGAGAGCTTCTACCATTTTCAATCAGGAACAAAGCAGTATAATTTTTTTTTAAACATGTGTTCATTGGATGTGGACATTGCAGGCTGTACCAGCATTTATTGCCCATCAGTAAATGCCCTTGAGGGGGCAGTTAAGAGTCAACCACATTGCTGTGGGTCTGGAGTCACATGGAGGCCAGACCAGGTAAGGACGGCAGATTTCCTCCCCTAAAGGATATTGGTGAACCAGATGGGTTTTTACGACAAGCACAATGGTTTCATGGTCATCATTAGACTTTTAATTTCAGATCTCTCACCATCTGTAGTGGTGGGATTTGTGGGTGCCCAGAGCATTACTCTGGGGCTCTAGCTTACTAGTCCAGTGACAATCCCACGATGCCACCGCCTCCTCTGAGGTTCAGTTAATTGTGCCAATGCAAATCCCTGTTGTATGCAGTGAAACAATGGCAAATGAGAGCTGAAGTTTAAGACATTTGAAGAGAAGTGGTGGGTGAAAAATCACAACGAGGCATTCTGAGCTATTCCCTTCTTAAATATATTCTGGGACTTAGTCTCCATAACCTTCAGTGATAGAGAATTCCATAGGTTCACCCTCCGAGATGTCTCTCCTCATCTCAGTCCTAATTGCGTACCCCGTAACCTGAGGCATTGACCCCTTGTTCTAGATCCCCATGCCAGGATACAACATCCCTGAATCTAGTCTGTCCAGACCTGTTAGAAGTGTTTACATTTCATTAGATCCCCTCTCATTCTTATAAATTCCAGTGAGTACAGGCCCAGTTGACCCAACCTCGCCTCATACAACAATCCTACCATCCCAGGAATCAGTAATGAAGCACTTGTAGTAACGGCAAGCAGATTGTACATAGCAGGCTTCCAGAAACAACAGTGTTAGAATGACCAGACTGTTGTATTAGTGATGTTCACTGAAGGATAAATATTGGTCAAGATACCAGGGATAAACCCCCTGTTTTTCTTCAAGGTGGTGCCATGGGATCTTTTCAGACCACCAGAGAGGGAAGACAGACTCTCATTTTAATATCTTATCTGAAAATTGGCATCACCGACAGAGCAGCACCCCCTTAGTGCAGCATTAGCGCATAGTCTGGAATGGGTCTTGATAATGAAATGAAAATCGCTTATTGTCACAAAATGAAGTTACTGTGAAAAGCCCCTAGTCACCACATTCCGGCACCTGTTTGGGGAGGCTGGTACGGGAATTGAACCGTGCTGCTGGCCTGCCTTGGTCTGCTTTCAAAGCCAGCGACTTAGCCCTGTGCTAAACAGCCCCTGCATCCTTGATTATTTGCTAAAAGGCAAGTAAGAGCTGAAGACGGGTGCTCTGAATTTGCTGTAACAAAGATGGATTGGATCTTGCTGAGTGGGTAACCTAATGGCGTGACCAATTAATAAAAACATTTTTTTTACACCCTTCAGCTCAAAATGCTTTTACAGTGTAACAAGTGTGATCTAATAATGGTGTGATGAATGTGACGACTGGAAGACTTTTGGAATGTTGGATTCTAAGTATTGGGCAATTGAGTTACAATTGTGGGACTAGAGTGTGTTTGACTGCAGTGGTCATTTTATATATAAAAATAAATTAAAAATTCTGCTTTGCAGGGCATGGACGCTTTTAGCAGCCAGAAGGTGAAATTGACAAAGGAATGTGGTTTTCAGCCTGGACGGTGGTTTGACTGGGAAAGTCCCTGGGGAGTTGATATGCTTTGCGGCCTGTAGCGATAATTTGTTTTTCAGCTTGGGGAGATGAGGTAATTGCTGGGTGGACCCAAGGAATGAAGAGAGACATTTTGAAAAGCTTTATAGAGACATTTTAAAAAGCTTTCGAGAGACATTTTGGAAAGCTTTAGAGAGATAGCTTTTGGCGAAAGCTTTGGAGAGGGGAGTTACTTCTGATCTGCCGGACGCTGAGTCCACAATTCTCCCGTGGTAAAGTGAACTCGCACTAGATCAGAGGTGAGGTGGTAAGATGGATGCAGAACTCGGTCACAGAAGGAAAAGGGTAGCAGTAGAAGGGTGTTTTTCTGAATGAAGGTTGTGACTAGTGGTATTCTACAGGGATCTGTTCTTGGGCCTCTTGTTTGTAATATACTTAAACGATTTGGAAGAAAATGTAGCTGGTCTGATTAGCAAGTTCACGGATGACACAAAGGTTGGTGGAGTGGCAGATAGTCTGCAGTGATGTCCGAGTGTGGGTGGAGCTGAGCTCTGGCTCTGTTTTTTAGTTTCACTTTGAGAAAAGCTTGGGTGTGTCTCTCTTTTTGGTTTTGTTTCAGTGTTGGAGCTGAAGCCAGACAAAGTAGGTGTACTGTTGTTCGCTCTGCCATGAAAAGACTATCTCTTGATCATTTGTTGAATTCAGAATTATTAATGTTCTCAGTAGTAAATTTAAACATGATGTGCTTCTGTTAAAAGGTGTTTCTTTTGTGAAATGAAATGAAATGAAAATCGTTTATTGTCTTTTGTCTTCTGGATGTTGTTTGGGAATTTATTAAGGATTACTTCGTGTTGTATTCTTTGGGGTTATATTTGAATTAATGGTTGCTAAGATGTTCACTATGTTTTAAAAAGGTTAACTTGAGTTCATAGAATAAACATTTTTGCTTTAAAAAGTACTTTTCAATTTCTGCTGTACCACACCTGTAGAGTGGGCCGTGTGCTCCCCATACCACAATCTATTAAAAGTTGTGGGTCAAGTGAACTCCATGATACACTTGGGGTTCTCTCAATCCTGGTCCATAACAATTGTCAAAGGATACAGCAGGACTTAAATAGGTTGGCGACTTGGGCAGAGAAATAGCAAATGGAATTTAATCCGGACAAATGTGAGGTAATGCATTTTGGTAGGTCTAACATAGAGGGGAAACATACCGTAAATGGCAAAACTCTTAGTAATATAGAAAGCCAGAGAGATCTGGGCGTGCAGGTCAATGGATCTTTGAAAGTGGCAGCACAAGTGGACAAGGTAGTCAAGAAAGCATTCGGAATGCTTGCCTTCGTTGGACGGGGCATCGATTAGGAAAAACTGGCAAGTCATGCTACAGTTGTATAGAATCTTGGTAATGCCGCACTTGGAATATTACACACAATTCTGGTCGCCACACTACCAGAAGGATGTGGAGGCTTTGGCGAGGGTGCAGAGGAGGTTTACCAGGATGCTGTCTGATCTCGAGGGTGTTGGCTATGTGGAGAGGCTGAATAGACTCGACTGTTTTCATTAGAAAGATGGAGTTTGAGGGGTGACGAGGTCTACAAGATTGAGGGCCATGGATAGAGTGGATGGGCAGGCACTCTTTTTCCCAGGGTGGAGGTGTCAGTCACCAGGGGGCATGGGTTTAAGGTCCGTGGGGCAAGTTTTTTACGCAGTGTTGTGCATGCCTGGAATGCGTTGCCAGGGGAGGCTGTGGAATCAGATACATTAACGGCGTTCAAAAGGCATCTTGACAAACCCATGGATAGGATGGGTATAGAGAGGGTTTTGGCAAAGATTGGTATCATGGCCAGTACAGGCTTGGAGGGCTGAATGGCCTGTTCCTATGCTGTATTGTTCTTTATTCTTTGTGAGATAGATTTAGAACTGTATGTTTCTTTTCTTGCTGTTTAATGGGAAATTGAGCAGTAGGGCCCGATTCTCCCCCAAAATTTCTAACTTAATTTGTGGTGGGTTTTTCGGGGAGTTTCCCGCTGGGCTCTGCTGGCCAGTTCCCTAACGTTATTTAATGACACTTAGTCACCTTTTTGGGCCTTGGGGAGTTTCTCACCGTTTTAGCCCACACTGGCAATTTGTTTTAGTACTGGGGAGCTGAACTCTGATTTCAGGCCGCTATTTTGAAAGGGTGCCCAATCTCTAAGTGAGCTTGTGGGTCCCCCAAGCCTCCCACCAATGAGCAATGTCACCCCCCACCCACACGGACACTTCCCCACGCCCCCTTAAAGCACCCCTCCCTTCCAGGACCACCACCCCAACTTCCCGGAAGTCCCTACTTACCTGCCCTGCAGTCTTTCACCCTTCAAACCCCTCCTCCACCCTCATTTTATGGGCAAGGCTCCCCTGGCCCTTGACAATGGCACTCGGGCATCCTTGCACTGCCACCCTGGCACCCAGGCAATGCTCCTGCTGACTTGGCAGTGCCATCCGGACAACTTGGCAGTAGGAGTGTGACAGTGCCAAGATGACAGCTGTGCAGTGCCAAGGTGCCCACGTTCCAGGAGGAGGGCCAGGGAACCACCCTGCACTGACCCTGACCACCCTAGGATTTCTGGTGGCCAAACAGACCCCCCTGGGTGCTGTTCCGCCTGGTCTACGTTTGTGTGGACCAGCACTGATCGGCTCCCGGTAGCAGCCTCCTTGGGGAGGTCAGTGAATTGAGGGAGGCCGGTGGATTCCGCAGTAGTAGGTCGCAAGTAGGTTTATGACCTACTTCCGCAAGCGTCGCGGTCACACCCATTTGGGGTGGGCGTCCGACTCCGATGCCTTACAGGGCGGAGCAGTCGGGAGGCTCGCTGGAGGGCTTCCTGAGATTCTCTGGCCGCATTGTGTCAAAATAGAGCCCAACGTGGCCGGAGATTCGTGCCCATAATGTTTAAGATGTAAATTGTAAGCTGCTCTTTTTGGGTGTGAAGTTCACAAAGTTTAATATTATAGTCCTAATAAAGATTGTTTTAAAAATGATCACAACCAAAATTCCATTTACTTTCCTTATTACCTACTGTCCCTGCATGCTAGATTAAGGGAGAGCGAAAGAAAAAAGGAAATTAAAAATACGAAAAAATAGTTGACCTTTTAAAAATGTCTTGGAGAGCAATTTTCCCACTGATGGAATGAGACCCCACTGTTTAAATTGATCAATTCCTGGGCCAGAGAGATTGTTTTGCATTACATTAACCACTAATAGACAACTTTCTGTGCAGGTTTTGGGAGCAATTAATGTGCAAATCATGGATGTTCTTAAAAATACTGGGGAGGTGAAGGCCAAAATGTTGTTTGTATGAAATTGACCAAGTTCTGGAGATTCAAAACTCGCAGTGTATTTCTTAATTCTCTGTTCCTGCTGTACAACTTGCACATTAATAATGACGTGCTTGTTAAATGCCATTACAGCTAAAATACTTAGAATATGGCGCAATAAGCATTGTGGGGAATCCGAAGCATAGAGTTTTGCTAGAATTTCAAACTAATTTATTTGTTTGTTTATTTCTGACAGCAATTTACTAGATTTAATCAAGGATACACGTTGAGTAAACATTGCCACAAAAACAAGTCCGTTGTGCTTTAATATACTGCATTATGAGGCTGGGGGTTGACTACAGAAAGTGATTACAGGAGCAGTACAGAAAGAAGCAATTTGTATTTCAAGGATTACACTACTTTTTCCATAACAACATTTAGCAGTGCAGGAATCAAGTACAAATGACATTCACATTTGCATTATACAGTAGGATCCCAGGGTATTCACCCAAAAATGTGAGTTAAGTGGCATTAGTGATAACCCATTCCCACGTAAATACACCTCTGTGTAACCCTATGTGTCTGCAAACGTTGTCTATGTCAAACACAATGGGTTCATAGAATCATAGAAAAGTTACAGCACAGAAGGAGGCCATTCGGTCCATCTTTTCCATGCCAGTTCAAGGATGACCTGGTTGCCTTTCTAGTCCCTTCTCACTGCAGCAATTAGCTCCTTGATCAATATTGCACCACCACCTCCTCATTAACCGCTTCCCCCCCCCCCCCCCCCCCCCCGCCACGCCTGAAGATTTTGTACCCCAGAATTTCGAGCTGCCAGCCCTTTCCCTCCCTCAATCATGTTTCTGTGATAGCAATAATATCATGCTCCCATGTTTTAATCAATGCCCTAAAATAGGGCAGCACGGTAGCATTGTGGATAGCACAATTGCTTCACAGCTCCAGGGTCCCAGGTTCGATTCCGGCTTGGGTCACTGTCTGTGCGGAGTCTGCACATCCTCCCTGTGTCTGCGTGGGTTTCCTCCGGGTGCTCCGGTTTCCTCCCACAGTCCAAAGATGTGCAGGTTAGGTGGATTGGCCATCATAAATTGCCCTTAGTGTCCAAAATTGCCCTTTGTGTTGGGTGGGGTTATTGGGTTATGGGGATAGGGATAGGGTGGAGGTGTTGACCTTTGGTAGGGTGCTCTATCCAAGAGCCGGTGCAGACTCCATGGGCTGAATGGCCTCCTTCTGCACTGTAAATTCTATATCTATGATAAATGCCATCAATCCATGCCATTTTCCCTTGTGCCTCAACATGTCTTATCTTTGCTCTGTCTTCCAGACTGACTTATTTTTCTTCTGTATTTAGCTGTGCATGAACCCCCATTGTACATCCACACTGACCTATACCCCTGCCAAATAAGTTTCAACCTCTCTCACAGCACTAACAAACCCCACTGCAAAGATATTGATCCCATTCCGATTCAGGTGCAACCCATACTTCTTCCACAGGTCCCATCTTCCTCAAAAATGGGCCCAGTGATCCAGGAAACTAAAGCCTTCCCTCCTAAACCATCTCTTCAGTCACACGTTCATCTGCTTTATCCGCCTACTCCTATACACATTAGCACATAGCACCAGGAATATTTCGGAGGTTACAACCTCTGAGGTCCTGCTTTTCAATCTACATAGCGCCCTAAATTCTTGCTCGTTCTTTATCCCTCTTTCTGCTTACATCATTGGTACTGATGTGAATCACGACCTGTGACTGTTCATCCTCCCCCTTCAGAATGCCCTGCAGGAATTGAGTGACACCCAAGACCCTGGCATCAGGGAGGCATCTTGGAGTCACGTCTACGGCTGCAGAAACACCTGTCTGCACTCCTCACTATTGAGTTTCCTACCGCTGCAGCTCTTCCACTCTTACCCGTCCCCACTTGTGCAGCTGAGCCACCTACAATGCCGTGAGTTTGGCTCTGTCTGCATTCCCCAGAGGAACTTTCACTGTTTTCCAACACAGAAAAACGGTTCTTGAGTGAGATGCCCTCTGGGACTTTGATTACCTCCCTGCCTATCTTCTGATTGGTGGTCAGCCATTCCCACTCTGACCGCACTTCAGCTGCGGAGTGACCATGTCTTTAAAAAAAAAAAAAAAGTGCTATCAACGAACCTCTCAACCTCGCGACTACACCGTTGTGCCTCCAAACCAACGATCCAGCTCTGAAACCTGGCTCTCAAACTGGTCAAATCAGTGTCACTTCCTGCAAATCTGGTCATCCAGACTGCACAGATAATCTAGGATTTCTCACACTGCTGTACAAAACACAGGATTGAGCTCCCCAGTCATATTTTAGTTAAAAGACACTTGCGTTAAATTCATTCCAAGTCGACAAATTATGAAAAGTCATCCGAGTTTGACTCATTGTGATTTCACTATGGTAAACCTATGGGCTCTACTTTGATACATATGGTCAAGAAAATGTACGGCTGATATTGCGATTCCATTAGAATGCTTAGAAGTCCTGTTATCTTTTACATGTGTTTCTGTTACCAATACTGTTTGGTTAACCAACAAACTCCATTCTGCAGTGAACTAAGTAGCAGTGTTGATCTCGCCGTTGACTTCAGTGGGGAGGGAGAGCTATGGTAATTAGGGGCGCGATCTACCGGCTGTTCACGCTGGCGGGATATTCCGGTCCCACGCTGGCGCACGGGTTTCCCGGCAATGAGGGTTGCAGTCATCGGGAAATCCTGTTGACAACGGCAGGGTTGGTAAATGCCACTGGCGGGCCGCCTCCGCCACAGGAAAAACACGTGGTTGGTAAATCCCGCCCTAAGTGTTCTGATGCGGCACTGTAATTTGGCCCCTATGATACTGATGGATCGTTACAGGAAATTT
This sequence comes from Scyliorhinus torazame, assembly GCF_047496885.1. Lineage (NCBI taxonomy): Eukaryota > Metazoa > Chordata > Chondrichthyes > Carcharhiniformes > Scyliorhinidae > Scyliorhinus > Scyliorhinus torazame. The sequence continues at coordinate 58,854,591 of NC_092712.1, read as the reverse complement.
AGCGTGAATCGAAAGCTGGAGCACATTGTGTGCTTCTTATTCTTGCCTTGCATTCAGAATTGTGTTCTTGCTTGCTGGCAGGAATGGACGTGTCATTTTAGTAATTACGCAGCAGATGAAAGTTGTGATTTTGGGACCCTATTGTTCATTTGACCATTTCCATTGTGCCTGTTAAATTTTCTACTCTGTCTTTATAATATTGAAGAATTCAGTTGTTGAATGTTTCAGCAAGGAATGAAATCAACATAGTCAAAAGATTGAAGGAGCAACATAGGTGAACTGAGATTTTAGATTTCCACAAGGTCTTTTAGGTTAATGGTAGACACCTACCTAAAATACTGGGAAACCAAGCATTAGGGAGCATACCTGAAGACTTATTTAATTCTGCAAGTTACACTTCTCTGGTTAGTTCTTGTCTTGAACACTTGTGCCTAGTTCCGTTCGGAGACCGAAAGGAAATATTAAATCCTTGAACACAATTCAGAGGGAGACATAAGACATGTTGAGCATCAGCATTGCAAGGAACAATTGAATAAACTTGGGGATTTTAATCCTTGAAAACCAGCTGACTGGAATAGAGGTAGGTAAGATAGTTAATTGTATGCAAAAACTGGGTCCAGAACCACGCAAAATAAACTTGAGTAGGACAGTGTTCAAACTAGTAAAAAGCAAATGCAAGATTTGTACTTCATGGTACTTTTCCACCGCTTTGAATTCATGAAATGACTTGAGAAATGATGATGCCTGCAAAAAATAAATAATTTAAGAACCTATTGATTGCCATGGTGAGTCTGTAGGGCCTTTTTGGATGAATGCCATAAAAGAAAGACTTGCATTATTTTTGTTTCGTTCTTTCATGAGATGTGGGTATTGCTGAAGGCCAGAATCTGTTTCCCATCCTGAGTTACCTTTGGGAAGGTGGCATTAGCTGCCTCCATGAACTGTCGTAGCCCATCTGGTACAGGTACACCCACCGTGCTGCTGGGAAGGGTGTCTCAGGATGTAGCGACGGTGAAGGAATGGTGACATATTTCCAAGTCAGGGTGGTGTGTGGCTTGGGGATCTTGCAGGTGGTGGTGTACCCATGCATCTACTCCCTTTGTCCTTCTAGATGGTAGAGATCACTGGTTTGGAAAATGCTGTTTAAGGATGCTTGGTGAGTTGCAGCACTTTGTCCAGTAAATGGTAATAGAGCTGCCACTGTGCATCGGTGGTGGAGGCAGTGAACGTTTGTGGAAGGGGTGCCGTCAAGCGGGCTGCTTTATCCCGGATGGTGTAGAGCTTGTTGAGCGTTGTTGGAGCTGCACTCATCCAGGTAAAGGGGAGAGTATTCCATCACATTCCTGACTCCATCACATTCCTGACTTGTGACTTGTAGCTGGACAAGGAATGCTCCTGCTTGATTACCACCTACTGCCATCTCTCAGTTAGTAAGGACATAAAAAAAAGAGGAGTAGGAGAAGATCATATGATCTGTTGAGCCTCCACCATTCAATATGATCATGTCTAATCTTGGGCTTCAACTTCACATTCCCACCTATTCCCCTATCCCTTAATTTCCTGAAATCAGAAATCTGTCTTTCTGAACGTTAAATATATTCAATGGTGGCGCAGCCACAGCTCTCTGGGTAGAGAATTCTAAAGAATTACAAGCCTTTGGGTTAAGAAATTTCTCCTCTTCTCAGTCATGAATGATTGGCACTTTGTTCTAGATTCCCCAACCACAGGAAATGATGGGCGGGATTTAACGGAAAAGCTTCAAGCGTAATTTCTGGCGGGTTTAGCTGGGAATTTCCCGCCAGCTCTGCCGGCAAGTCGTCCCCCCCCCCCCCCCCCCCCCCCCCCCGAACACCTGCGCAGGGCACCCCCAGCCCAATCGCCAGTGCACAAAAAAATGCCAACCTGGCACCCTGGCAGTGCCATGGTACCTTGGCAGTACTAGGCTAGTACCCAGGAAGCACTGCCAGCCTTCATACCCTCGCCACCCACCTTTCATGGGCCTGGCCCTCTTCCGGCCCTGACCCTTGGCAGTGCCAGCCTGGCACCCTTGCACTGCCAACCTGGCAGTGCTCCTACCTTGGCAGTGCCAGAGTGGCAGTGCCAAGGTGCCCATGTTCCAGGGGGAAGGCCAGGGGGGCAACCTGCACTAATCTTGGTCACCCAGGGACCTCCAATGGCCTCGGAGGCCCTCGGATGACATTCTGTCCACATTTGTGTGGACCAGTACTGAATGGCGCCTGGCTGCAGCCTCTCTGGGGAGGTCGGTAGATATTGGGTAAGAAGGCTGTAAGTAGGTTTAAGGCCTACTTATGTGAGCATGGCTTGGTCCCGCCCATTGTGGGATGGTTCCTGATCCCGACGCCTCATGGGACATTTTAGATATGGAGACCAACTCCAGTGAATAACTCCCAATTACACTCCAGCTGCCTCCTTGTATCCACTTATTTAGCCTGTCTATATCTCTTTGCAGCCTCTTTGTGTCCTTCTCATAGCTGGCATTCCCACCTAGCTTTGTATCATCAGCAAATTAGATTTGTTAGTCTCTGTTAATGTAGATTCTGAATAGCTGAGGCCCCAGCCCTGGTCCTTGTGGCAGTCCTAGATGCAGTCTGCCTACTGCTTCATGTTGAGAGCATTGAGGAAGCATTGAGGGTATCAAAGGCACATAATGCATTCTTGGAAGGGACTTGAATGTCCACCACAAAGAATGTCTCGGTTAAAGCACCACTGGCCGAGTTGTCCAAATACTGAAACACAGCTGCCGGACTAGCCTTGCAATTTTACCTGTCACTCCCATCATGCTGTGTGGCATTATCATCACACCAAGTAGATACATTCAAAACAGATCTAACAACTTAAAACGGGTCTTGTGGGCTACCAGCAGCAATAGAATAGATTTTTGATTTAAAATGAGTTACGGGTTATGGGGTAGTAGACACGAAAGGACCAGTTAGATTTTTGATAGACAAGGCAGTGAGGGCTGGCTGCCAGGTGAGTGGAGTTGAGACCACAATCCAGTCTATTGAAAAGCTCGAAGGGCCAAATGAGGTACTCTACTGCTGCACCTAATTCGTGCTCTAGTTATCAACCACAATTTGTAACCCTAACCTCATACCCTGGGATACCTCTTACCATACCACTAAGCTAGAAGACCAACTCTGATTCAGCAAGGAGAGTAAAAGAACATGCCAGGAGCAACTGTACTGAAAAATGAGGTACCAAGCTAGTGACGCTACAACGCAGGCCTACATGCATACTGAACAGCAGAAGCAGAAAATGACAGACAATACCACAACTGGTGGATCAGATCTAGTTTTACAGTCCAGCTGTATCTAATTATGAATGGTGGTGGACAATTTAACAAATGGCAGAGGAAAATGTTCTATGAACATCCCTGTCCCCAATGATGAAGGAGCCCAGCTTGAGCACAAAAGACCAGCCTGAAATGTTTGCAACAGTCTTTAGCCAGAAATGCCAAGTAGACAATCCATCACAACCTCCTCCTAAGTTTCCAGCAACACAGCAGTCAGTCTTCAGCCAATTTGATTCACTCCTTATGACATCAAGTGCACTGGATACAGAAAAGGCTCCAGGCCCTAACAACATCCTGGCTATTGTGCTGGAAGACTTGTGCTTCTGCCCAAGCGTGTTCAATATAGGGATTCACCTGACAAACTTGAAAATTGCCACACTGTCCTGTCCTCAAAAAGTAACAGGAATCTAATATGGCAAATTTACTGTGTAAGGCATTGGTAGGGGTAACCAACAAGCAGCACTTACTCCGTTGTTTGCCAATGTTCTGTATGGGTTTTGCCAAGGCCAACTTGGACAAAACAGCGGAATCTCCGAGATTACACGAGTGATCGCTCCTGATCGCAAGATAGTATTTGGATGTGTGTGGCATCACGGAGCCCTAGTAAAATTGTAATCAATGAGGATCAGTTCTCTAGTGACTGAAGACATTCCGAGCACAAACAAATATGGTTCTAATTGTTGGAGGTCAATCGTCTAGGCCCCAAGGACCATGCCCATGCCCTATCCCTTGTAACCTGACCCAAACATTTGATCACTAAGTGGCAATTTAGCATTTCCATTCCACCTACCTGCACATCTTTTGACTGAGAAGAAACCGGAGTGTCCAGAGAAAACAGTCATGGGGAGAACATGACGTACAAACTCCACACCGTCCCCCAAGGCCGGAATTGAATAAGGGTCCCTGGAGCGATGAGGCAGCAGTGCTAGCCACTGTGCCGCCCTTGAATGGAATTCCATTCACCACTGTAAACATTCACGCTCTCCACTACCCCACACAGTGGCTGCAGTGTGCACTGTTTAGAGGATGCACTCCAACTCACCAAGGTTTCTCCAGTAATAGCTCCCAACCCATAACCATAGAAAGACGATAGTAGGCACAACAGCTTGGTTTGAAAATATATCACTGTTCCTTCGTTTTCACGTGGTCAAAATCCCAGAACTCCCTAACAGCACTGCAGGAGAACCTTTTACACACAGGATGGGATTTACCGCACAACCCGCCGCATGTCTTTCTGAGGAGGAGGTGACCCACAGACTGACGATCCAGTCTGCTACAATCCATGTGGTGGGAGTGATGTTCAATCAACACTGTGTCTGTACTCACTGAGTGTCTCCACTGGAAAGAGACTGAGCATGTGTGACGTGTCCTTTTATATGGATTGGTGTAATGCCCTCCTGTGGTAGTGTCACCTCTGTGTGTATCGTGACTGCCCATTGGCCGTGTCCTATCCTACTGACCTATTGGTTGACTGGCTGTGTGTCATGTCTCTGGTGTTCTCTCTAGTGTCTAGCTAGGTGTAGTGTATTTACATTAACCCTTTGTGTACTTACAGTGATGTATATCACCACAACCACTACTCATAGATGTCATAGAATTTACAGTGCAGAAGGAGGCCATTTGGCCCATCGAGTCTGCACCGTCTCTTGGAAAGAGCACCCCACCCAAGGTCAACACCTCCACCCTATCCCAACAACCCCACCCAACACTAAGGGCAATTTAGCATGGCCAATCCATCTAACCTGCACGTCTTTGGACTGGGAGGAAACCGGAGCACCCGGAGGAAACCCACGCACACACTGGGAGGATGTGCAGACTCAGCACAGACAGTGACCCAAGCCGGAATCGAACCTGGGACCCTGGAGCTATGAAGCAATTGTGCTATCCACAATGCTCCCGTGTTGCCCTTACTACTGTCCGAGGAACAATTAGCAATGTGCTTTAAATGCTGGTCTTGCCAGTGACACCCATATTTTTTGATTCAATGGGAAAAAAATCTGTTTTTGCTATGTTCAAAATATATGTTTGTTTAGGTGAATCAAATTTTAAAAATCCAGAATCCGTATTTGTTGGCAATCCTGCCTGTTTTGTGCCAAAAAATGTCTCTGCTTATAGAACTGAATGCCACTATAAACTATATGCAGAATGATTTTTTTTTTTTGTAAATCTATAACTTTGAAGAAAATTGTTGTAAAAGTCAGGTTCACTTTAATGTTAATGATGTGTAATGAATTACCCGTACAGTATTCAATAACAGCAAAGTTCATTATAGCGACACTTTATTGCAAATGGATAATGATCTATGAATAAGAAAGGGGCCAATTTTACTGTTTCTGTAATATTAAAACAAAGGTTCACATCAGCCATGCAGAAATTCAGTTCACAAAATATCTCCATTTAATGTACCCATGGAAGCCTTGGCAAAACCCCTTTAGATTGCTTTGACTGAAGTTCTTTGAGCTAAGGCTCAATTATTTTATTGGAGCTAAAATTCTCCATCAAATGGTCCCTGTTTGATCCTAGAAAAAATACCACACCCAGTGCTCTCCAGCTAACTTGTGCTTACCCTCAATCTCTTGTTTCAGGTTCACTTCCCAGATGTGGAACGGGTTGAATGGATAAACCAGGTACTGCAATACTGATTGATATTTGAGAAAACTAATTGCTACAAGTATAATCCAGAGAGCATGGAAATTAATTATTCACAGGATGGATTGGAGCCAACTTTGGGTCCGTATATATTTCTGCTGCTAACGGTCAGCTCTGATTCTCTCCAGATCTTCTGCACCCGCAGCATCTGTTTCAAAAGCACACTCTGCTTGTTACAGTTGCCTTGTTGGATCAGTTGATCTGTAAGCCAGATATTCCAGCATCTCTAGCATGGAATAGTGTTGTAGCAGAGTCTGTCAGTCAATGACTTTGACTTCCTAGAATCCTTACAGCGCAGAAGGAGGCCATTGGTCCCATTGGGTCTGCACCGACCTTCCAAAAGAGCATCTAGGCCCACTGCCCGGCCCTATGCCTGTAACCCCACCTAACCGTTGGACATAAGGGGCAATTTAGCATGGCCAATCCACTTAACCCACATATCTTTGGACTGTGGCAGGAAACCGGAGCACCCAGAAGGATCCCACGCAGACACCGGGAGAACATGCAAATTCCACACGGTCACCCAAGGCTGGAATTGGAGGCGGGTCCCTGGCGCTGTGAGGCAGCAGTGCTTGCCACTGTGTACAATTTGTGAACTGCATTTTGAAAAATCCTTTTATAAAAAAAAAAATATGGGTAAAAGGAAGAGGCAGGTTATCAGTGAACTATCCACTTTTATTATGCTTTAGTTTGTGTGAAGTGGATTCTATTTACAGTTTAGATGTTGGCCACTGGTTTATCATGTAGAATTAGAACAACATGGAAGAAGGCTATTCAGCTCAGTCTATCAAAGTAACAACATGTTATGGTTTACAGAATTTTAACCTTTTAAATACACTATCTGCATAGAGAGCTTATTGAATATCATAATGAAACTGAGTTGACAGAATTGAAGATTATGTAGTGACATCACAGGACCAGCAACCTTTGAGTGGGTGGTTGAGAACAACAGGGTTGCTAGCATTCAAAACATTTTAAAATCTACTAACCAGGAATGCTTTTTATTGTGAAAAATGTTCGTTCAAGTTCTAACCCTTCATGCCCTCACTCAGTCATGTGAGATTTTCTGTCAGAGGAATTAAGTAGCTTTCATCGTTCTTATTCACATTTAGACACTTGAAACCTACCCACTAATCTTATGGTTAGACCAGTTAAGATTGTAAAGCTTAAAAGAAGTTTGTCCTCTTGACCCTTTCTTTATTCTGACTGCCCGAAATGACAAGAAAATGAACGGATCTCTCAAGAAAGGCTGCTGCCATTCAAATAGAATGGTATGTGTTCTGGGTACCTACTGATTTTATGACTTTAAATGAGGAATAGGGGATTTTTTTTAATGCAAAAGTTTGTTAGGATATGGAATACCCGACCAAATGTACAGATAGAAAATTCCATAAGAGCTTTTTGAAGGAAGTGGATAAATATTTGAAAAATAAAAATCTGAGTCTGGTGAAAAGGAAGGGGAATGGAACAGAGTCAATAGTTCTTCTGAGAGAATTTATGGTGGGCTGAATGGCCTCTTGTATTACTTGGTCAGTGCTTTTATGTAACATTGCCCACGTAACACTGCCTTTTTAATGTGCTGGTTTTAGCATTTTGTATTTTGTATCCTGATCATGGTTCAAAATTTTTATTCTGTTTTATTACTTTTAGACAGTAAAAAAAATGTGGCCATTTATCTGCCAGTTTGTGGAGAAATTGTTGAAAGAAACCATTGAACCAGCTGTGAGGGGCGCAAATAGCCATCTTAGTACCTTCAATTTCACAAAAGTTGACATGGGAAGCAAGGTGAGTACTAGTTGCTTGCAAAACTGAAATGAACAAATGCTCTTATGGAGAAATTGACTTTTTATTTAAGAAAGAAATAGTGGGTATCTTAAATTAATTCATAAAAACATAAAAAATAGGTACAGGAGGAAGCCTTCGAGACTGCACCACCATTCAACATGATCATGACTGATCATGTAAATTCATGCCACTCCCACACTCTCTCCATATCCCTTGATCCCTTTAGCCGCAAGAGCCCTGACCAGCTCCCTCTTGAATATATCCAACGGACTGGCACAAACCGCTTTCTTTGGTGGAGAATTCCACAAGTTCGCAACTCTCTGAGAGAAGAAGTTCTTCCTCACCTCAGTCCTGAATGACTTACCCCTTATTCTTAGGCTGTGACCCCTAGTTCTGGACGTCCCCAGCATCGAAAATATTCTTCCCGCATCTAGCCTGTCCAGTCCCATCAGAATTTTGTGTTTCTATGAGATCTTCTCTCATTCTTCTAAACTCCAGCGAGTACAAGCCCAGTTGATCCAGTGTTTCTTCATATGCCAGTCCTGCCACCCCAGGAATTAGTCTGGTGAGCTGGACACTCTCAATAGCAAGAATGTCCTTCCTCAAACTAGGAGACCAAAACTGTTAACAATACTCTAGGTGTGGCTTCACCAAGGCCCTGTTTAACTGCAGCAAGACATCCATCCCCACTCCTGTATTCCAGTTTGGTCGCTATGAAGACAAGCATGCCATTAGCTTCTCTCACCGCCTGCTGTACCTGCATGCCAACTGTTCCACCATGACACCCAGGTCTCGTTGCTCTTCCCCTTTTCCCAAACTGCCACCATTTAGATAATCTGCCTTCCTGTTTTTGCCACCAAAGTGGATAACCTCACATTTACCCACATTATATTATATTTGCCCACTCAGCCAGCCTGTCCAAGTCACCCTGAAGCTTCTTTTCATCCTCCTCACAGCAAACAAACTGCCACCCAGCAAATTTGGAGATATTGTATGCAATTCCCTCCTGTTTTCCTTAAATCTCTCATTCCAAATAGGCATTTGTATCCCTATTCACAGCTATTCCCTCAATCTTGTTATCTCCCATAGTTTTGTGCTTGTCATTATCTCAATTGATGACCAGGTCACCTACACCTACTTCCTTGAACCCCTCACCACCATACCCTGCCGCCTTTCAACCCCACTTGACTCTTTGTCCATCCCTAGAAAAAAGACTTTTCCCACAAGTAACTTAAAAGAACATAAGAACTAGGAACAGGAGTAGGCCATCTGGCCCCTCGAGCCTGCTCCGCCATTTAATGAGATCATGGCTGATCTTTGTGGACTCAGCTCCACTCTCCGGCCCGTACACCATATCCCCGAATCCCTTTATTCTTTAGGAAGGTATCTATCTTTTTCTTAAAAACGTTTAAAGAAGGAGCCTCAACTGCTTCACTGGGCAAGGAATTCCAGAGATTCACAACCCTTTGGGTGAAGAAGTTCCTCCTAAACTCCGTCCTAAATCTACTTCCCCTTATTTTGAGGCTGTGCCCCCTAGTTCTGCTTTCCCCGACCAGTGGCAACAACCTGCCCGCATCTATCCTATCTATTCCCTTCATAATTTTATATGTTTCAATAAGATCCCTCCCCGCATCCTTCTAAACTCCAATGAGTACAGTCCCAGTCTACTCAACCTCTCGTCATAATCTACTCCCCTCAACTCTGGGATCAACCTAGTGAATCTCCTCTGCACTCCCTCCAGTGCCAATATGTCCTTTCTCAGGCGCACTCTTAAATACCCAACTGTCTAGCTATTGGTCTTAGTGATGGTCTCTGAGCCAGAAGCAGTACAGTCAGCAAAATGCTTTTATTTCTTTAGAAATATCTAGTGAATCTGATCACATTTAAGAATGTTTGTTTGAAAAGAATCTTTTAGAGTTTGTAGCAATTGTAAAGGAATTATTTGTAATTCTCTTGGATAATAAGAAATATTGGTCCCTTGACCTGGATGCAATGCCAACAGGAAGGAACCTAAGACCAGAAACCATGTGGCCAGCCAGAGCTGAACAGAGAAGGCATATTTACAAGGAGCAGTGTTTGCGTATTACACTTGAACAGGGCAGAAAGCAGAAGATCGGGTTATAGCAGCAATTGTGAATTGGGCAATTTTACTGCTGTTGAGTTTGTGAACATTTGACAGGGTTTCTAAAAGGGGTTGGAGAAAGGTGATGGTAGGAAATCTGTGCATTCAAGACTGCCGTGAACCTAGCTAAGGAGGTTCTGCTGCAGTGCACCATTCTGGTGACAACTGCCTCCGGGGTTCTTGGATAGAATACGGCTACTGGTGAATGTGATTGAAGGCCGAATCGAATGAATGAACAAGTGAGAAAGCCTATGTACCTGAGGCCAAGTTGGAGAACTTGGTCCTGCCCATGCTGCCACATTTTGTGGAGTGTTATGTGGGTGTTTGTCGTTGGTGTAAAACATATATTTGTTGTATTGACTATTTGAAGAGAAACGTGCCTTTTTATTTGAAGTACCATTTTTCTGTTAATGTTTAATTTGTGTTGGTTCTGACTCATGTTAAAGTAAATGCTATAAAAAGTGGAATTGGTTTGGTAATTTCTTCATTTGAGGGACATTCAACAAATTTGGTTATTTTGGTTTATGGTTCCTCCATGGGGTTCATAACATGTTCCATTCGCCATGGTACATCTGGAGTGTTGATTTTCCCAACCACTTCCTTGCCTGTACCTTCAATGCCCTTGTCCTCTGTAAAACCTTAACTCCCCTACCCTGCTCGCTCATTCCCCTTGATATGTCCCCCAATTTTGCACCAAGTCCAAGGCATACAGATTTGAGTTTATCTGGCACACACTGGCTTAGCCATCCATCATCCGATATCATAGGACTACATAAAACTTGATTCTTCTCTGTGAAAACCACTGACTATTCCAATACCTTCCTGGTGAGTAAAGATAATCTTTATTTCTCTCCAGAGTAACAGTCGTCTTCTTTTCCCTTCTACCATTTATCCTTGGCTGCAACAGTTGACTTCTTTGAAAATTCGATGAAGATCATTTACTCAACTGCCGTTGCTTCTTCCTGTTTCCCGTTGAGCCACAGATCCCTGGTGTTCTGTTTTCCCAAAGTTCTAGTTTAATCTTGATGGACAGCCCTCATATATTGTTCCACTTGTATCTATCCACCTGATCTATTCAATCTCACCAAATCTTCCATATCCTTTCCACTGCCCTCTTTAAAAAGTCATGACAAAGTCATGATAAGGGTAGTGGGTGCCTGGAACTCGCTGCCGGAGGAGGTGGTGGAAGCAGGGACGATAGTGACATTTAAGGGGCATCTTGACAAATACATGAATAGGATGGGAATAGAGGGATACGGTCCCAGGAAGTGTAGAAGATTGTAGTTTAGTCAGCATGGTCGGCACTGGCTTGGAGGGCCGAAGGGCCTGTTCCTGTGCTGTACTTTTCTTTGTTCTTTGTTCTCACAATTTCACCCATATCTTTGGCGACCATCTAATTTTCCACCTCCATCTGCATTGGTCTGATCCCCAACTGCCAAGTCAAAGCAGCTGTGTAAGTTATAGCAATTGCTTGGGTATAATTATAAATAATATTGGAGAGAAACAGCATACTTTTTTATTTCTGCAAGTTAATTGGGGGGAAAAAATTCATGTGGATTTATTTAACTTCCTAAAGGTCTGTGTTCACCAGCTGCTAGAGAGAGTTTTGAAGATGCTTGGTCTCTGCTCACTGCTATCTCTTTGTTCATCTCTTTCAGCCTCTACGGATTGATGGGGTAAAAACATATACAGAAAACATAGACAGCAGACAAATTATCTTAGACCTTCAAATCAGGTAATTTTCATGACGATTCCCATTCAGTTATAAGTTAGGTGTATTTGATTATTATTTTGAATGCTAAAACTGGAAAAGAACAGTAACCTCCAGAGTTGGACCAGCCTGAGGTTTTCCTTTGTGTGTTCTGATTATTAAATATTTTCTGCCATTATTTTTTTACTTCCCAAAGGAGTTGATTCCTTGTTGACAGTTTCACAAATACCGGGCTTCCTTTCACATTTGATCGAAGTGGCCATCTCCAAAGACCATTTGACCACATAATGCATTACAGTTTTAATGGTTACCAGTCTTTTGTACACTCACTCCATTCAGTAGGATAAGGTAATGTTGCCATAGTCCCAGATGACCATAGGCTGCTTTTCCCTTGTGGGAGGAGGGGGGGGGGGGGGGGGGGAGGAGGAGGGAGGAGGAGGAGTGGAGAAGAGCTGACTGGTGGTGATTTAATCCGAGGATTGCCACACCTCAGGTGAGGGGCAAGGTTGAGAAGGCGGGCTTTCATTAATAACCTCAGCTGGTGCGGGAATTGAACCCACGCTGCTGGCTTTGCTCTGTATCACGAACCAGCTGTCTAGTCAACTGAGTTAAACGGGCCACTCTTAGTACAAGATTGCTAAGAAGCAAGGAGCCCTGTATTATTTTTTCCTCGAACATTCATGTCGACTGAAACCAGCTATAATGCCTCTATCATTGCACTGGCTGAAATCAGCTAGCTGCACAGATTGAGGGCCAGATGGTTGTGAAGAAACGGAAACTGGGAATTGGAATAAATTCCCAACTCTGGACACCTGTCTCTGTTAAGGAGCCCACCTGGCAACTATATCAACAGAAGCAGTGAAAACAGTTGACCAGACATCTTTTTCGAGATGACTTAATTATTAGTGCTCAGCTGAGTTCCAAGGATGTTTCATGCACTTGGCTTTCAGCAAGCAATGTTGATGCAACTGTAGGGGGGTTGCAAGCTTTGTTTGATTGACATCACCTTGAAATAAGTTATTTTTTGAAGAGTTTTTTCGATGCCTGTGTTAAATCTACAAACATTAAGATGTATGAAATGGATAATGGCGTTGTCATTGATACTACGATTGACAACAGGTACAAAGAGCAATACATTTCAATAGGAATGTTGAATGGCCGTTTTTGGTTTGCATTCCTGCATCAGGTCTAGGGTTCCCCAGTGATGCACCACTCCTCTTGAGAAGCCACGAACCATGTTCCTTACAGGACAGACCTGAAGCCAACAAAATTAGGGGGATTGTTTGAAATGCCCACCCCGCAAAAGCGGGCTGGCTATCACACTGTTATCTTTTGCAAATGAAAATTGCCGGAATGGGAATTGTGATGGGAATCTGACCCTGGCCACTAATTTTAAAGGCCTCCCGACTCAACCTGACACCACGAACATCTGGGTCTAACTGTTCAATCTGAGACTATCATGGTCTGCGATGTTGAGCGACTCAATGCATTAATTTGCTGAGCTATTGGTTGAGCTGCTTGGTATTGACCGTTAATATTGTTCTTATTCTTATCATACTTAATAATGCCTGTTCTTTTGGTGAAAGAATCTTAAGAGGACTGTGGTTGTGTCTTAAAATATCAGGTTGAATATTCAAAGTAATGCTGTCATGGTACAAAGGGCATTATGAGAGATGACCCATCAAAACCACGACTGAAAAAGATTATTGGTGTTCTCTACCCAGTCCAACCAGTTTTCCCCTCCATTGATGCCTCCTGCAGCTCCACTAGTGTTCTTTTGTCTTACCTCTGCTCAACCTCTTGTGTTTCTTTTTTTCTTTCATGGGATGGGAGTGTCCCTGGCTGAGCCAGCATTTATTGCCCATCATGGTCATCATTAGACTTTTAATTCCAGATTTTTATTGAAATTCCACCATCTGAGTGGCAGGATTTGAACATGGGACCCTACAGCATTACTCTGGATTACTAGTCCAGTCACCATACTACTGAGCCACTGCCTCCTCTTGGTTGTAATTGTATCAGTCTTCTCTGTCCTGGTTCTGCTCGGATGCTTCCTGACAACTGCCTTTTTTCATTCATTCTTGGGATAAGACATTTCTGGCGTTAAATGACCTTTCCAGTTGCATTTTAAAATTTGGTGGTGGCCAATTTATTGAATCGCTGCAATCTGCATAGTGAAGGTGCCCCTAATAGTTGTTTATTCTTGGTAACCGTTTGATTCAAGTTAGTCAGAGGGATTTGGACCTGTTTTTACACTGAACTGGGTAAGGATGTAGTTTGTTTCCCTGAAGGGCATGAGTGAACCAGTTAAGTTCTTTGCAACAATTTGCAATTTTATAACCACTAATACTGATGGCAGCCTTTATTTCTAGATTTAAAAAAAAATGATCTCAAATGTACAGACTGCCATGATTTTCGAGTTGAACTTATGTTGTCCAATTCATTTGTTTAGGCCTCTGGATTATTAGTCCTGTAATACCGTTGCACGACAATAGATTTCCAACCCCAACCTGAAAATGAGATGTATTGTTTCAATATTCTTATGTTTTGTTTTGTAACAGCAAACAAAATAAACTCCCACCGGCCTGCTGTGATTACAAGCACTACATGTGCAACTTGTAATTTAAAATAAAAATCATTTGTGGGGTGCGGACGTCACTGGCTGGGCCAGCATTTATTGCCCATCACTAACTGCGCTTGAGAAGGTGATGGTGAGCTGCCTTCTTGAACTGCTGCAGTTCATGTGATGAAGGTACAGCCACAGTACTGTATCCTCTGCCCTGGTCTTTCTAGATGGTAGCGGTCTTGGGTTTGCAAGGTGCTGATGGAGGAGCCTTAGTGAATTCCTGCAGCGCATCTTGTAGATGATACACACTGCTGCCCTTGTGTGTAGGTGGTGGAGAGAGTGAATGTTTGTGGATGCGGTGGCTATCTTGCGGGCTGATTTTTCCTGGATGGCGTCAAGCTTCTTGAGTGTTATTGGAGCTGCTCTCATCCAGGCAAGTGTACTCCCGACTTGGGCCTTGTAGATGGTGAACAGGATTTGGGGAGTCCGGAGATGAGTTAATCGTTGCAGGATTCCTAGCCTCTGACCCACTATTTGTTTGTTATTTACAGCACAGAATTTGGCCATTTGGTCCACCACATCTGCACCAGCTCCCAAAAGAGCTGCCCAGCTAGTCCCATTCTCCAGCTCTTTCTCTATAGCCCTCTCAATGAATCACTTTCAAATATATATCCAGCTCTCTTTTGAAACCTCCTATGGAATCCGCCTCTACCACTCTTCCAGGCAGTTGATTCTAAATCCCAACAACTCTTGAGTAAAGAAGTTTCTCATCTCACTCCTCGCTCTCTTGCTGGCCATCTTGGAATTGTAACCCCTAGTCATTTGCATACCAACTAGTGGAAACATAATATCCTATTTATTCATAATTTTGAACACCTCAAAAGGTCACTTAATCTTCTCTGCTCCAAGGAGAAGAAGCCCAATTTCTCCAATTTTTCCTTGTATCTAAAATTCCTCATTCCTTGTATAATTCTAGCAAATCTCCTCTGCACTTTCGCCAGGGCTTTAACATTCTTCCTTCAATAAGCTGTCCAGAACTGAACACAATACTCCAAATGTGGCCTGATCAATGATTTGTAGAGGTGTAGCATCACTTCTGCTTTTATACTCGATGCCTCAATTTATAAATGCAAGGATGCTTTAAGCCTTCTTAACTATTTTTAAAAAAAAATATGTATTTTAAAGTTTTTCGATCAAACAAAAATTTCCCATTTTACAACTTTGTAATAATATATACATTGATCGTTTTTTAAATAAATAATATGCTGACTATCGGCAACTGCCAACAACAAAATAAGAAACAACAAATAATAACTAAAATAGCAACTTTGTGAAATCAAATATAAATAACTAATATATAAACTCACACACAACCCCTGAAGACCCACATGAGCCCCCCCCCCCCCCCCCCCCCCCCCCCCACCTCCTGGGCCGCTGCTGCTGCCTTTCCTATTTTCCCTTATCGCTCTGCGAGATAGTCAAGGAACGGTTGCCACCGCCCGGTGAACCCCTGAGCCGAACCTCTTAATGCATATTTTATCAGCTCCAGTTTTATAAACCCTGCCATGTCGTTGATCCAGGCCTCCACACCCGGGGGCTTAGCTTCTTTCCACATAAGTAGAATCCTTCGCTGGGCTGCTAGGGACGCAAAGGCCAAAACATCGGCCTCTCTCGCCTCCTGCACTCCCGGCTCATCTGCAACGCCAAATATAGCCAATCCCCAGCTTGGTTTGACCCGGACGCCCACCACCTACGAGATCACTTTTGCCACACCCACCCAGAACCCATGCAACCCCAGAACATGACCAAAACATGTGGGTGTGGTTCGCTGGGCTTCCCGCGCATCTCCCTCACCTATCTTCCACTCCAAAAAACCTACTCAGCCTTGCTCCCGTCATATGCGCCCTGTGTAGAACCTTGAATTGTATCAGGCTGAGCCTGGCACACGAGGACGAAGAGTTTACCCTACTTAGGGCATCTGCCCACAGCCCCTCCTCAATCTCTTCCCCCAGCTCCTCCTCCCATTTTCCCTTCAGCTCCTCTACCATCGTCTCCCCCTCGTCTCTCATTTCCCTATATATATCTGACACCCTACCATCACCCACCCATGCCCCCGAAATCACTCTGTCCTGGATCTCTTGCGCCAGGAGCTGCGGAAATTCCCTCACCTGTTGCCTCACAAATGCCCTCACTTGCATGTAGCGAAATGCATTCCCAGGTGGCAACCCATATTTTTCTGTCAGTGCTCCCAGACTCGCGAACGTCCCGTCTAAGAACAAGTCCTGCAATTTCGCAATTCCTGCTCGCTGCCGAGATTTAAATCCCCCATCTATCCTTCCCGGGACGAACCTATGGTTGTTCCTTATCGGGGACCACACTGAGGCACCCGTCACTCCCTTGCGTCGTCTCCACTGCCCCCAAATTTTCAGAGTTGCCACCACCACTGGGTTTGTGGTGTATTTCTTCGGGGAGAACGGTAACGGCGCTGTCGCCAGTGCTTTTAAGCTAGTTCCCCTACAGGACGCCATCTCCAGTCTTTTCCACGCCGCTCCTTCCCCTTCCCTCATCCACTTACATATCATTGACACGTTGGCGGCCCAATAATAATCACTGAGACTCGGCAGTGCCAGTCCCCCTCTGTCCCTACTGCGCTGCAGGAACCCCCTCTTTACTCTTGGGGTCTTTCCAGCCCACACAAAGCTCATAATACTCTTGTCCACCTTCTTGAAAAAGGCCTTTGTAATCCGTACAGGGAGGCACTGGAACACACAAAGAAACCTCGGAAGGACCACCATTTTAACCGCCTGCACCCTGCCCGCCAATGACAGGGGCGCCAAGTCCCACCTCCTAAGGTCCTCTTCCATCTGCTCTACCAGTCGTGCCAAGTTAAGCTTGTGCAAGGTTCCCCAGTTCCTGGCCACCTGGATCCCTAAATACCGGAAATCTCTTCTTACCCTCCTCAACGGTAAATCGTCTATTCCCCTGCCCTGTTCCCCGGGGTGCATCACAAACAGTTCGCTCTTCCCCATATTCAATTTATATCCTGAAAATTCTCCAAACTCCCTGAGTGTCTGCATTATCTCAGGCATCCCCTCCACTGGGTCCGCGACACACAACAACAAATCATCCGCGTATAATGACACCCGATGCTCTTCTCCTCCTCTAAGTACCCCCCTCCACTTCCTAGAGCCTCTCAGCGCTATGGCCAATGGCTCAATTGCCAACGCAAACAGTAACGGGGACAGGGGACATCCCTGTCTTGTACACCTATATAGTCGGAAGTGGTCAGATCGTTGCCTATTTGTAATCACACTTGCCACCGGGGCCCTGTACAGGAGCTGAACCTATCTAATGAACCCCTCCAAATCCAAAT
This sequence comes from Scyliorhinus torazame, assembly GCF_047496885.1. Taxonomy (NCBI): domain Eukaryota; kingdom Metazoa; phylum Chordata; class Chondrichthyes; order Carcharhiniformes; family Scyliorhinidae; genus Scyliorhinus; species Scyliorhinus torazame. The sequence goes on along the minus strand of NC_092712.1, from coordinate 58,837,072 downwards.
CTCCTCCGTACTTCCCACAGGTAGTCCCACTCCACTCTATCAAATGCTTTCTCTGCATCCATCGCCACCACTATCTCCGCCTCCCCCTCCGGTGGGGGCATCATCATCACCCCCAACAGCCTCCGTATGTTAGCATTCAATTGCCTCCCTTTAACAAACCCCGTTTGATCATCATGCACCACCCTAGGGACACTGTCCTCTATCCTCGTCGCCATCACCTTGGCCAAAAGCTTGGCATCTACGTTCAAGAGGGAAATTGGCCTGTATGACCCGCACTGCAGCGGGTCTTTGTCTCTTTTCAGGATCAGCGATATCGTCGCCTCCGACATCGTCGGGGGTAGTGTCCCCCTTTCCCTAGCCTCATTAAAGGTTCTTGTCAGAAGTGGGGCCAGCAGGTCCACGTATTTCCTATAGAACTCCACCGGGAACCCATCCGGTCCCGGGGCCTTCCCTGCCTGCATGTTCCCAATTCCTTTTACCACCTCCTCCACCTCAATCTGCGCTCCAGTCCTGTCATCTCCTGTTCCTCAACCTTCGGGAACTCCAGCTGGTCTAGGAAACGCATCATTCCCTCTTTCCCTTCCGGGGGTTAAGCCTTATATAGCCTCTCGTAAAATACCTTAAATACCCCGTTCACCCTCTCCGCTCCCCGTTCCATCTTTCCCTCCTCATCTCAAACCCCTCTGATCTCTCTCGCCGCCCCCCTCTTCCTAAGTTGTTGGGCCAGCAGCCGGCTCGCCTTCTCTCCATATTCATACTGCACTCCCTGTGCCTTCCTCCATTGTGCCTCCGCCTTACCCGTGGTCAACAAGTCAAAGTCCGTGTGCAATCTCCGTCTTTCCCTGTATAGTCCTTCATCTGGAGCCTCCGCATATTGCCTATCCACCCTCAAAATCTCCCCCAACAATCTCTCCCTTTCTTTATCCTCTTGTTTCCCCATATGGGCCCTTATGGAGATCAGCTCCCCTCTAACCACCGCCTTCTGCGCCTCCCAGACCACTCCCACCTGGACCTCTCCGTCATCATTGATCTCTAGGTACCTTTCAATACATCCCCTCACCCTTACACATACCCCCTCGTCCGCCAACAGTCCCATATCGAATCTCCAGAGTGGGCGCTGCTCCTTTTCCTCTCCTACTTCCAGATCTACCCAATGTGGGGCATGATCTGAAATGGCTATAGCCGAATACTCCGTTCCTGCCACCTTCAGGATCAGCGCCCTTCCCAGGACAAAAGTCTATCCGGGAGTACACTTTGTGGACATGGGAGAAGAAGGAAAACTCTTTACTCCTTGGCCTAGTAAATCTCCAGGGATCCACTCCTCCCATCTGCTCCATAAAGCCCTTAAGCACCTTGGCCGCTGCCGGCCTCCTCCCGGTCCTAGATCTGGACCGGTCCAGCCCTGGATCCAGCACCATGTTGAAGTCCCCCCCTATTACCAACTTTCCCATCTCCAGGTCCGGGATGCGCCCCAACATACGCTTCATAAAGTTCGCGCCATCCCAGTTCGGGGCATATACGTTCACCAGCACCACCACCTCACCTTGCAATCTGCCACTCACCATCACGTATCTACCCCCACTGTCCACCACTGTGGTCTTCGCCTCAAACAATACCCGTTTCCCCACCAGTATTGCCACCCCTCTACTTTTTGCACCCAAGCCTGAGTGGAAGACCTGTCCCACCCATCCTTTTCTTAATCTGACCTGATCCGCCAGTTTCAGGTGCGTCTCCTGAAGCATGACCACGTCTGCCTTTAGCTTCTTTAGGTGCGCAAGTACCCTTGCCTTCTTAATCGGCCCATTCAACCCTCTCACGTTCCACGTGATCAACCGGGTTGGGGGGCTCTTTACCCTCCCCCCCCCCTCGTCGACTAGCCATCCCCTTTTTTAGACCAGCTCCTCACCTGGTTCCCACGCACCCGCTTATCCCCCGGACGGTGCCCTCCCGTCCCGACCATCCCATCCCGTAACAGCTCCCCCTTCCCCTTAGCAGCAGCAACCCAGTTAACCCCCCCCCCCCCCCGCTAGATCCCTCTCTAGCTTAGTTGCTCCCCCCATATTGCTTCCGGAAGTCAGCAAACTGGCTGACCTCGGCTTCCCCCGTTTATCCTTAGCCTCCCATTATGTGAGGTCCCCTCCTTCCTGCACCCCCTTTTCCCGCCACAATTTCCATAGCGCGGGAACAAAGCCCGTGCCTCCCTCTCGGCCCCGCCCCTGATGGCGCAGCTCCCTCTCTCCTTCCCCCTCCCCTTCCCCACCGGCTCCCACATTTCTTCGTGTCCCCCCCTTCGAGGGGAAAGAAAATTTTCCCCCATCTGATTCACAGTCCCTTGCCACCACCTCGCTACTTCATTTCAAACACTCTTTCTCAAATCTAGTCCAACTTCTCCTCTTCAATAAATGTCCACGCCTCCTCTGCCGTCTCGAAGTAGTGGTGTTTACCCTGGTGTGTAACCCACAGTCTTGCCGGCTGCAACATTCCAAATTTCACTTTCCTCTTGTGGAGCACCGCCTTGGCCCGATTGAAACTCTCCCTCCTTCTCGCCACCTCCGCACTCCAAACCTGATACACGCGGATCACCGCGTTCTCCCACCTGCTGCTCCGTGTCTTTTTCGCCCATCTCAGGACCATCTCCCTGTCCTTGTAGCGGTGGAACCTCACCACTATTGCTCGAGGTATTTCCCCTGCCTTTGGTCTTCTCACGAGGACTCGGTACGCTCCCTCCACTTCCAGGGGGCCCGTCGGGGCCTCAGCTCCCATTAAGGTATGGAGCATTGTGCTCACGTACGCCCCAACGTCCGCTCCCTCTGCCCCTTCGGGAAGACCCAAGATTCTTAAGTTCTTCCTCCTCGAGCTTTTTTCCAGGGCTTCCAGTCTCTCCATACACCTCTTATGTAGTGCCTCGTGCGTCTCCATCTTCACCACCAAGCCCTGTATCTCGTCCTCGTTTTCGGCAGCTTTTGCCTTCACTCCACGGAGCTCCATCTCTTGGGTCTTCTGCGCCTCCTTTAACCCCTCAATCGCCTGCAGCATCGGCGCCAGCAGCTCCTTCTTGAGCTCCTCCACACATCGCCGGAGGAACTCCTGCTGTTCCAGGCCCCATACCAACTGGCCTCCCTCTGCCGCCATCTTGCTTCTCACTTCCCTTCTTTGCCGCTGCTCCAGAGGATCCTCCGCAATCTGGCCACTATTATCTCTTCTGTCCATTCACATCCGGGGGGACTTCCTTCTATGTCGCCTCACAGTGGGTTTAGCCTTCGAAAATTGCCGTTGGGGCTCCCGATAAGAGCCCAAAAGTCCGTTAAAACGGGAGGTGCCGAAACGTGCGACTTAGCTGGTCATCGCCGCACCCGGAAGGAAGTCCCTTCTTAACTATTTTAACTTGCCTGGCCACCTTCAGAGAATTATGTACTTGAACCCCGAGGCCCCTCTGCTCCTGTACGCTCCTCAAAGTTGTATCATTGAGACGATGTTGCCTCCATGTTTCTTCTACCAAAATGCATTACCTAATATTTCTCTGCATTGACGTTCATCTGCCAGGTATCTGCCCATTTGGCCACTTGTCAATGTCCCCTCTGAAGTCGCTCAGAGTCATCCTCACAATTCACGATTCTCCCTAGCTTAGTGTCATCTGCAAATTTTGAGGTTTTGCCCTCAACACCCACTTCTAAATCATTTATATAAATCCGAAAAAGCAAAGGTCCCAACACTGAGTCCTAGGGAACACCACTTTCAATTTGTCTCCAGTCTGAGAAATGCCCATCTATACCTACCCTCTGTTTCCTATCTCTTGGCTGACATTTAATCAATGTTGCCAAGGACCCATCAATCCCAAACATTTTTAATTTGCTAACCAGCCTGCCTTGTGGCACTGTATCAAATGCTTTCTGATAGTCCAAATACACAACATCCTTGGCACTACTGTCATCCACTACTGCCTGTGTCACCTTGTCAAAGAACCTTTGTAGTCACAGTATTTATATGGCTGGTCCATTTCAATTTCTGGTCAATGGTAACCCTCAGGATGTTGATAAGGGGGGATTTGGTGATTGTAGTGTCACTGAATGTCAGGGGACAATGGTTAGCTTCTCCCTTGTTCATGATGGTCATTGCTTGGCAGTTGTGTGTTGTGAATGCTACTTGCCACTTTTAGCCCAAGCCTGGATATTGTCCAGGTCTTCCTGCACTTGGACATGGACTGCTTCGTTATCTGAGGAGTTGTGAATGGTGCTGACCATTGTGCAATCATCAGTGAGCATTCACCCTATGATGGAAGGAAGGTAATTGATGAAGCAGATGAAGATGGTTGGGCCAAGGATACAACCCTGAGGAACTCCTGCAGGAACTGGTAAAATGGCAATCCCGAAGATATTGATGTTTTGGGAACTTGATGATGGTGGTGTCACTGTTGAAGGCCAAAAGCATGCAGCTGGGTTGTCGTTTGTTGTTGTTGGTTCTTCTTTACTAGAATCTTACTTGCCACTTGCCAGCCCAAATGGAGATATTATAGAGATCCTGATGTCAGCTGGATTGGGCTATTTCATTATCAGAAGAGTTTGAATGGACATGAATATTGTATTTGAATTATTGAATAAGGGGAACTTATGGAAGTGTCATTATACTTTGGTTGGGAAATGGCAGAATGCCGTCTTGTTAAAAATGGATGTTACATTACACTCCTCAGTCAAGTCTTGAATGTCGTCCAAACTGCATATCATTGGCATATATCAGTTGTGTTATAGACAGGAGAATATTTAATTTAAACAGCCTTCATTTGTCCTCTCGCCATCCATCCATAAAGAGAAAGGTATTTTGATTTGCTTCCCCCTTCATAAATGTGGCATATTTCCTAACTCCTCTGTTTTGGTGTGATGCAATTCTTTGTAATAACCCCACTTCAAAATTGAGATGGGATGTACTCAAAGGCTTAGTTTATTTGCACACATTTGAACACAGGAGGAGGGTGGCAATTTTGCCTCCTTTTCATTCATCCAGTAAAAGAGGGATAGGGAAAGAAACATTTGCAGGTCAAAGACTACAGAGAAAATAATTATTGTTTCATGTGAGTTCAGTGTCCTTCTTGGAGGTTGATAGGTTGAAACCAATACTGGGCAACACAGTATTGAGAGAGGCACACAGAGACAAATCAGTCTTGTAGGGGATGGTACTGTAATTTTAATTGAATCAGTGTAGATGGGTTCAGGAATTCAATCTGGGCAGAACCCCTTTTCTACGCTGCTGCTTATAGATACTAAAATGGCAGTGTGAGCTTTGCAGTGCAGCAAGGCAGTATAATTGTTCACCAGCCTTAGCTTCATGTCGCATGACTCCCACTTCTCCACTGGCTTTGACAAAGGGTGTGCATCCCCTTGTCTGGGTCTCTGAGATTCTTAAGTGTTCCCACCCTTTCAGAAAAGAAGGTTTCAGGGTAATTTTTCCGCAGACAAATAGGCTCCAGTTAGCAAAGACTGGCTTATGCAATGCACATGGCTGTTATATAGTTCTGTTTGAATTTTGCCTCTGCAATCCAGGGTTATACTTGGTGTATTTTGTTTTTTGCAAGGTGCTAAAAGATTTTCTAAAGGATTGTTCAGTCAATGAATGGAATCTAGTTGAGACATTTTGATTATAAAAAGAATATTCCAAAAAACCACCTTCAGGATGTTAGACATTTGGAATAGAGTACAAAAATTATGCTTGGGAAGTGAAGGAAGCATACATAAGATCTAGGCGACTTAAAACTGATGAAGCTTTGGAGGAATATTGGGAAAGTAGGATAAATCTCAAATATGCAATGAAGAGGGCTAAAAGGGGTCATGAAATATCTTTGGCTAACAGGGTTAAGGAAAATCCCAAAGCCTTTTATTCGTATATAAGGAGCAAGAGGGTAACTAGAGAAAGGAAAGACAAAAGAGGGAAATTATGCGTGGAGTCAGAGGAAATGGGTAAGATTCTTAATGAGTACTTTGCATCGGTATTCACCAAGGAGAGGGGCATGACAGATGTTGAGGCTAGGGATGGATGTTTAAATACTCTAGGTCAAGTCGGCCTAAGGAAGGGGGAAGTTTTGGGTATTCTAAAAGGCATGAAGGTGGACAAGTCCCCAGGTCCGGATGGGATCTATCCCAGGTTACTGAGCGAAGCGAGGGACTAAATACCTGGGGCCTTAACAGATATATTTGCAGCATCCTTGAGCACGGGTGAGGTCCCGGAGGACTGGAGAATTGCTAATGTTGTCCCTTTGTTTAAGAAGGGTAGCAGGGATAATCCAGGGAATTATAGACCTGTGAGCTTGACGTCCGTGGTAGGCAAACTGTTGGACAAGATACTGAGGGATGGGATCTATTCACATTTGGAAGAAAATAGACTTATCAGTGATAGGCAGCATGGTTTTGTGCAGGGGAGGTCATGTCTTACAAACCTAATAGAATTCTTTGAGGAAGTGACAAAGTTAATTGATGAGGGAAGGGCTGTAGATGTCATATACATGGACTTCAGTAAGGCGTTTGATAAAGTTTCCCATGGCAGGTTGATGGAAAAAGTGAAGTCGTATGGGGTTCAGGGTATACTAGCTGGATGGATAAAGAACTGGTTGTGCAACAGGAGAGAGAGAGTAGTGGTGGAAGGGAGTGTCTCAAAATGGAGAAAGGTGACTAGTGGTGTTCCACAGGGATCCGTGCTCGGACCACTGTTGTTTGTGATATACATAAATGATCTGGATGAAGGTATAGGTGGTCTGATTAGCAAGTTTGCAGATGATACTAAGATTGGTGGAGTTGCAGATAGCGAGGAGGACTGTCGGAGAATACAGCAAAATATAGATAGATTGGAGAGTTAGGCAGAGAAATGGCAGCTGGAGTTCAATCCAGGTAAATGCGAGGTGATGCATTTTGGAAGATCTAATTCAAGAGCGGACTATACGGTCAATGGAAGAGTCCTGGGGAAAATTGATGTACAGAGAGATCTGGGAGTTCAGGTCCATTGTACCCTGAAGGTGGCAACGCAGTTCGATAGAGTGGTCAAGAAGGCATACAGCGACTTCCGGGTGCGGCGATGACCAGCTATGTCGCACGTTTCGGCAGCTCCCGGTGGAACGGACTTTTGGGCTCTTGATAGTAGCCCCAACGGCAATTTTAACGGCAAAAAACACTGTGCTGTAATCCAGAAGGGAATCCTCCCTGGACACGGATGGAAAAAAGAGAGGAAAGTGGCCGGATTGCGGTGGATCCTCTAAAGCAGCGGCCAGGAAGGCAGCCACAAAGCAAGATGGCGTCGGAAAGAGGCAGTTTAATATGGGGCCCTGACCAACAAGAGTTCCTGCGGCGTTGCGTGGAAGAACTCAAAAAGGAGATGAAGAAGGAGCTGTTGGCCCCGATATTACAAGCGATTGAGGGGCTAAAGGAGGAGCAAAAGACCAAGGAACAGAAGCTTCGGGTCGTGAAGGCAAAGGCTGCTGAGAATGAGGACGACATACAGGGCCTGGTGGTGAAAACGGAGATGCACGAGGCACAACACAAAAGGTGTGTGGAAAGGCTGGAGGTGCTGGAGAATAATGCGAGGAGGAAGAATTTAAGGATTCTTGGTCTTCCCGAAGGTGTAGAAGGGGCGGATGTCGGGGCATATGTGAGCATGATGCTGCACTCGTTGATGGGATCGGAGGCCCCGACGGGTCCGCTGGAGGTGGAGGGAGCCTATCGAGTTATGGCGCGAAGACCGAGGGCTGGAGAAATTCCTCGAGCCATAGTGGTGAGATTCCTCCAAGAAAACTCGGAGCAGTAAATGGGAGAACGCGGTGATGCGCGTTTATCAAGATTGGAGTGTGGAGGTGGCGAGAAGGAGGGCAAGCTTTAATTGGGCCAAAGCGGTGCTGCACAAACTGAAGATTAAATTTGGAATGCTGCAACCAGCAAGACTGTGGGTCACACATCAAGGGAAACACCACTACTTCGAAACGGCAGATGAGGCGTGGACACTTATTGTCGAGGAGAAACTGGAGTGAGCGGGCCATAAAAAGAACGTTTGGGACAAAGTGGGGGGGTGAATATGTGGGATGAAGGGGGGGAAAAGAGGGAAGAGATGACTTCCCAAGTTGTTAATCCTGCGACCCTGTAACTTTTCTCTCTTCCCCATATCGGGGGGGAGGGGGGGGAGGGAGGATGAGGAGCTGAGGGCGCCGGCCATTGGGGGTGGGGCCAAAAGGGAAGCGCGGGCTTTGTTCCCGCGCTATGGTAATCACGGCGGGAACAGGGAAGCAGGAAGGAGGGGGCCTTGCACAGTGTGAGCCGAGGTCACGGGGGGAAGCCGAGGTCGGCCAGAGTTTGCTGACTTCTGGGAGCAACATGGGGGGTGCAATTACGCTAGTTTGGGATCTAGCGGGGGGGGGGGGGGGGTTTAACTGGGTTGCTGCTGCTGGATAGTAGGGGGAGCTGGTATGGGGGGGGGGGGTCGGGGCGGGGGGGGCCCGATGTGGTTATGCTTCAAAAGACTCATCTGAAGCTGATAGACCAGGTCAGACTACGCAAAGGATGGGTGGGGCAGATGTTTCATTCGGGGCTAGACGCAGAAAACGGGGGTGGCCATACTAGTGGGGAAGCGGGTAATGTTTGAGGCAAAGACTAGAGTGGCGGATAGTGGGGGCAGATACGTGATGGTGAGTGGCAAATTGCAAGGGGAGGCAGTGGTATTCGTGAAGGTGTATGCCCCGAACTGGGACGATGCCAACTTTATGAGGCGTATGTTCGGACGAATCCCGGACCTAGAAGTGGGGAAGTTGGTAATGGGTGGAGATTTTAATACTGTGCTGGACCCAGGGCTGGACAGATCGAGGTCCAGGACCGGAAGGAGGCCGGCTGCAGCTAGGGTGCTTAAGGACTTTATGGAGCAGATGGGAGGAGTAGACCCCTGGAGATTTAGTAGACCTAGGAGTAAGGAGTTTTCGTTTTTCTCCTATGTCCACAAAGTTTATTCACAAATAGATTTTTTTTGTTTTGGGAAGGGCACTGATCCCAAAGGTGACGGGGACGGAGTACACGGCTATAGCCATTTCGGATCATGCTCCACATTGGGTGGACCTGGAGATAGGGGAAGAAAAACAACAGCGTCCACCCTGGAGAATGGACATGGGACTATTGGCCGATGAGGGGGTGTGTTTAAGGGTGAGAGGGTGTATTGAAAGGTACTTGGAACTCAATGATAATGGGGAGGTACAGGTGGGAGTGGTCTGGGAGGCGCTGAAGGCAGTGGTTAGAGGGGAGCTGATATCTATTAGGGCACATAAAGGAAAGCAGGAGGGTAGGGAAAGGGAGCGGTTGTTGAAAGAACTTCTGAGGGTGGACAGACAATATGCGGAGGCACCGGAGGAGGGACTGTACAGGGAAAGGCAGAGGCTACATGTAGAATTTGACTTGTTGACTACGGGTAATGCAGAGGCGCAATGGAGGAAGGCACAGGGTGTACAGTACGAATACGGGGAGAAGGCGAGCAGGTTGCTGGCCCACCAACTGAGGAAAAGGGGAGCAGCGAGGGAGATAGGGGGGGTGAGAGATGAGGAGTGAGAGATGGAGCGGGGAGCGGAGAGAGTGAATGGAGTGTTCAAGGCATTTTACGAAAGATGATATGAAGCTCCATCCCCGGATGGGAAGGAGAGAATGATGTGCTTTCTGGATCACCTGGAATTTCCTAAGGTGGAGGAGCAGGAGAGGGTGGGACTGGGAGCACAGATTGAGACGGAGGAAGTGATGAAAGGGATTGGGAGCATGCAGGCGGGGAAGGCCCCGGGACCAGACGGATTCCCAGTTGAATTCTATAGGAAATATATGGACTTGCTGGCCCCGCTACTGATGAGAACCTTTAATGAGGCGAGGGAAAGGGGGCAGCTGCCCCCGACTATGTCAGAGGCAACGATATCCCTCCTCCTAAAGAAGGAAAAAGACCCGCTGCAATGCGGGTCCTACAGGCCCATTTCCCTCCTGAATGTGGACGCTAAGATTCTGGCCAAGGTAATGGCAATGAGGAGAGAGGATTGTGTCCCGGGGGTGGTTCATGAGGACCAAACTGGGTTTGTGAAGGGGAGACAGCTGAATACAAATATACGGAGGCTGCTAGGGGTAATGATGATGCCCCCACCAGAGGGGGAAGAGGAGATAGTGGTGGCGATGGATGCCGAGAAAGCATTTGATAGAGTGGAGTGGGATTGTTTGTGGGAGGTGCTGAGGAGATTTGGTTTTGGGGATGGGTATATCAGGTGGGTACAGTTGCTGTATAGGGTCCCGATGGCGAGCGTGGTCACGAATGGACGGGGGTCTGACTATTTTTGGCTCCATAGAGGGACGAGGCAGGGATGTCCTCTGTCCCCGTTATTGTTTGCACTGGCGATTGAACCCCTGGCCATAGCATTGAGGGGTTCCAGGAAGTGGAGGGGAGTACTCAGGGGGGGAGAAGAACACCAGGTATCTCTGTATGCGGATGATTTGTTACTATATGTGGCGGACCCGGCGGAGGGGATGCCAGAGATAATGCAGATTCTTGGGGAGTTTGGGGATTTTTCAGGGTATAAACTGAACATGGGGAAAAGTGAGTTGTTTGTGGTGCATCCAGGGGAGCAGAGCAGAGAGATAGAGGATTTACCGTTGAGGAAGGTAACAAGGGACTTCCGGTACTTGGGGATCCAGATAGCCAAGAATTGGGGTACATTACACAGGCTTAATTTAACGCGGTTGGTGGAACAGATGGAGGAGGATTTCAAGAGATGGGACATGGTGTCCCTGTCATTGGCAGGTAGGGTGCAGGCGGTTAAAATGGTGGTCCTCCCGAGATTCCTTTGTGTTTCAATGCCTCCCGGTGGTGATCACGAAGGCTTTTTTCAAAAGAATCGAGAAGAGTATTATGAGTTGTGTGGGCTGGGAAGACCCCGAGAGTGAGGAGGGGATTCTTGCAGCGTAGTAGGGACAGGGGGGGGCTGGCACTACCGAGCGTAAGTGAGTACTACTGGGCCGCCAATGTTTCAATGGTGTGTAAGTGGATGGGAGAAGGGGAGGGAGCGGCGTGGAAGAGAATGGAGAGGGTGTCCTGCAAGGGGACTAGCCTGCAAGCAATGGAGACTCCACACGGGGGGGCTTCGCATCTTTCCACATTAGCAAGATCCTCCGCCGGGCTACCAGGGACGCAAGGCCAGGATACCGGCCTCTTTCGCCTCCTGCACTCGCGGCTCGTCCGCCACTCCAAATAGTGCTAGCCCCCAACTTGGCTTGACCTGGACTTTCACCACCTCAGACATAGCCCTCGCAGCATCCCTCCAGAACCCATCCAGTGCCGGACACGACCAGAACATATGGATGTGATTAGCTGGGCTTCCTGAGCACCTCCCACATCTGTCCTCCACCCCAAAGAACCTACTCGGCCTCGCCCCTGTCATATGCGCTGTGTTGAATAACCTTAAACTGTATCAGGCTGAGCCTGGCACACAAGGAAGAGGAATTAACCCTACTTAGGGCATCAGCCCACAGACCCTCTTCAATCTCCTCCCCCAACTCCTCCCATTTGCCCTTCAGCTCCTCGACCAGAGCCGCCTCCTCTTCTTTCATCTCCTGATAAATCGCCGAAACCTTGCCCTCTCCGACTCATACACCCGAAATCACCCTGTCCTGAATCCCCTGTGCCCGGAGCAATGGGAATTCCCTCACCTGCTGCCTCGCAAATGCCCTCACCTGCATGTACCTGAACGCATTTCCCGGGGGTATCCCAAACTTCTCCTCCAGCGCCCCTAAACTCGCAAACGTCCCATCGATGAACAGGTCCCCCATTCTTCTAATCCCTGCCCGATGCCAGCTCTGAAACCCCCCGTCCATCCTTCCTGGGACAAACCGATGGTTATCTCTGATCGGGGACCACACCGAGGCTCCCATCGCACCCCTGTGTCGTCTCTACTGCCCCCAGATCTTTAGCGTTGCCGCCACCACCGGACTCGTGGTGTACCTTGTCGGCGAGAGCGGCAGCGGTGCCGCCACCAGCGCCCCCAGGCTCGTTCCTTTGCAGGACGCCATCTCCAACCTCTTCCATGCCGCCCCCTCGCCCTCCATCACCCACTTACAGATCATCGCCATGTTGGCTGCTCAATAGAAGCCACCCAGATTCGGCAACGCCAGCCCTCCTCTGTCTCTACTACGCTCCAGAAACCCCCTCCTTACCCTCGGGGTCTTGTTTGCCCACACAAAACCCATAATGCTCCTGCCTACCCTCTTAAAAAAGGCCTTGGTGACCATAATTGGAAGGCACGGGAACACAAAAGGAAACCTCGGGAGGACCATCATTTTAATCGACTGTACTCTGCCCGCTAGCGAGAGTGGCAACATGTCCCATCGTTTGATGTCCTCCTCCATCTGCTCCACCAGCCGCGTCAAATTAAGTTCATGCAGGGCCACCCAACTCCTAGCTACTTGGATCCCCAAGTACCAAAAGCTCCTTTCCGCCCTCCTCAACGATCGGTCGTCTATCCCTCTTCCCTGGTCCCCTGGATGCACCACGAAGAGCTCACTTTTCCTTACATGAGCTTATAGCCCGAGAAGTCCCCAAACTCCCTTAGGGTCTGCATGACCTCCACCATCCTCTCCACTGGATCCGTCACATACAGCAACAGGTCGTCTGCATACAGCGACACTCTATGCTCCTCTCCCCCTCGGACCACCCCCCTCCATTTCCTGGATTCCCTTAATGCCATGGCCAAAGGTTCAATTGCTAATGCAAACAACAGTGGGGACGGGGGGCACCCCTGCCACGTCCCTCGATACAGCCGAAAATACTCCGACCTCTGCCGATTCGTAACCACACTCTCCACCGGGGCTCTATATAGGAGCTTAACCCAACTGATAAACCCCTCACCTAACCCAAACCTCCGCAACACTTTCCAGAGATACTCCCACTCTACTCGGTCAAAGGTCTTTTCCGCGTCCATAGCTGCCACTATCTCTGCCTCTCCCTCCACCGATGGCATCATTATCATGTTTAAGAGCCTCCGCACATTGGTGTTCAGCTGCCTGCCCTTTACAAATCCCGTCTGGTCCTCGTGAATCACCCCCGGGACACAGTCCTCGATCCTCGTAGCCAGCACATTTGCCAGCAACTTAGCATCCACGTTAAGGAGCGAAATCGGCCTATATGACCCACATTCCAGTGTGTCCTTATCCCGCTTCAGGATCAAAGAGATCATCGCCTCAGGCGTTGTCGGGGGCAGGGTCCCCCCCTCCCTTGCCTCATTGAAAGTCCTCACCAGCAACGGGGCTAACAGGTCTACGTACTTCCTGTAGAACTCAACCGGGAATCCATCTGGTCCCGGGGCCTTCCCCGCCTGCATGCTCCCCAGCCCTTTAATCAGCTCCTCCAACCCAATTGGCGCCCCCAAACCAGCCACCTCCTGCTCCTCCACCCTCGGGTACCTCAGTTGGTCCAAAAATCATCGCATCCCCTCTTCCCCCGCTGGGGACTGGGATCTGTTCAGCTTCTCATAGAAGGCCTTAAATGCCTCATTTACTTTCGCCGCACTCCACACCGTGGTCCCCCTTCCATCCTTGACTCCACCTATCTCCCTCGCTGCCATCCTCTTACGGAGCTGATGTGCCAGCATCCGGCTCGCCTTCTCCCCATACTTATACGTTGCCCCCTGTGCTTTCCTCCACTGTGCCTCTGCCTGCCCTGTGGTCAACAGGTTGAACTCCGTCTGGAGGCTTCGCTTCTCCCTGAGTAGTCCCTCTTCAGGGGCCTCTGCATATCTCCTGTCCACCCTTAAAATCTCCCCCACTAACCCCTCCCTTTCCCTGCCCTCTCTCTTCTCCCTATGAGCCCTGATGGAGATTAACTCTCCCCTGACCACCGCCTTCAGCGCCTCCCATACTACTCCCACCTGCACCTCCCCGTTGTCGTTGGCCTCCAAATACCTTTCAATGCACCCCCGTACCCTCCCGCACACCACCTCATCTGCCAGTAATCCCACATCCAAACACCACAAAAAGACTTCCATAAGTTACCTGACACCTGCTGACCCCGGCTTCCCCCGCCTTCCCGTTGACCCCCCCCTCCTTGCGCTCCTCCATCTCCCCCCCCGCCCCCCCCTAATGTGGGGAAAAAGCCCGCACTTTCCTGAGCCAGCCCCGCCCCCTGTGGCGCAGCTCCTGTTGCGGCCTTATCCCTATTCCCCCATCCCCGGGCCTCCCCTCCCTCCAGCACCGGCGCCCACATTTCCCACAATCTCCCCATCAAATCTCTTTCCCCCATCCCCATCCATCGCCCCACCTGTGGAACATTCCTTGCGCATAGTTAAAACCCTGTATACAATTGACATCCCCCCCCCTCCCCTCAACTACAGACCCTCAGTTTGAGTCCAATTTTTCCGTTTGGATCTAGGTCCAAGCCTCTTCAGGCGTTTCAAAGTAGTGGTGTCGATCCTGAAATGTGACCCACAGTCGCGCGGGCTTCAGCATTCCGAATCTCACCCTCTTCCTATGCAGCACCGCCTTGGCCCGATTAAAACCAGCTCTCTTCTTTGCCACCTCCGCGCTGCAGTCCTGGTAGATTCGGATCACCGCATTCTCCCATCTACTGCTCCACTCCTTCTTGGCCCATCTCAGGACACACACTCCGTCCACGAAACGATGAAACCTCACCACTATCGCCCTTGGCGGCTCGTTGGCCTTGGGTCTCCTCACCAGGACCTGGTGAGCCCCATCTAGCTACAGGGGACTCGGAGAGGCCTCCGCACCCATCAGCGAATGGAGCATCGTGCTCACATACGCCCCGGCATCGGCCCCCTCCACCCCTTCAGGGAGACCCAGAATCCGAAGGTTCTTCCTCCTCGACCTGTTCTCCAGGTCCTCGAATCTTTCGGCCCACCTCTTGTGCAGCGCCTCGTGCGCCAGGCCCAAGATCTCGTTCTCGGTGGTTTTTTCCCGCGCCTCTTGGATCTCTACCTCTTGGGCCTTCTGGGTCTCCTTCAGCCCCTCGATCGCCATCAGCAGTGGCGCCAGCACCTCTTTTTTAAGCTCCTTCACGCAGCGCCTGAGAAACTCCTGCTGCTCCGGGCCCCATGCTGCTCGATCTCCGCCCTCCGCTATCTTGTTTTTTTCTCCCGCGTTTCTTTCGCTGCTCCAAAGCTGCTTTTTTTCCTGCTCCACTTCGGTCCCCTCCATACACTATGGAAGGGGGACCTTGCTCTCACCTTCCCACACGGGATGTCATCGAAAGAGTTCCGTTGGGGCTCCTCTGCAGAGCCCAAATGTCCGTTCTAGCGGGAGCCGCCGAAATGTGCGGCGTAGCTCCGCGTCGCCGCAACCGCAAGTCCCTGGAAATTTATTTTTAATTCTTTCACGGGAAGCGAGAGTCACTGGCGAGGCCAGGATTTTTTCCCCATCCCCAATCGCCCTTAAGGTGGTGAGCCAGTCAATTCCAGGACATTGACCCAGAGATGATGAAAGAATGAGAGGAATCGATACCCAAGTCAGGATTACATAGGACTTGATGACAATTTGGATTTGATACTGTTGTCTTTCTCAGTGGGAGCAAGGTCTTTGATGCCAACAATGCTATACAAGGTAATCTTGGTGAGTTGCTACAGTGTATAGTGCGCCAGATGCTGAAGGCTCTTGAATGGACATATTATTTGAATTAGACAGATGGGAAGAACAAAAGGAATTGCTTTAGAGTTACATAAACGGAAGTGGTTAGATGTCAGGAGGTTCTCCTTTTCACAGATAGTTGTGACCTTTTGAAATATATTATCAGGACAGGAAACAGGATGAGCTGATAAAGGAGACTTGTAGATGGGATACTGGACATTGGTCATTTGTCTTGCCTGGAACCTATTTTGATTGCTGCTGTATTGGGGATGAATTTTCCAGAATTATTTCCCAGAATTGTATTTCCCCCTTGGGAGATTCACCTGGGGTGTAGTATTAGGGATTGTTGCTTAATTTCTATGTGACAGAATGGAATGGTTGGGAGTCATACATAACAAAAAAGAAGATTGCTGTGATTGTTGGAGATCAACAAGGGGATCAGGGGTTATGGGGAGAAGACAGGAGAATGAGAAACCATCAGCCATGATTGAATGGTGGAGCAGACCCGATGGGCTAAATGGACTATTCTGCTCCTATGTTTTTCAAATTCATTTACGGGATGTGGGTGTGGCTGGTTAGGCGAACATTTATTGCCCATCCCTAGTTGCCCTTCAGAAGGTGGTGGTGAGTTGCCTTCTTGAATGCTGCAGTCCTTGAGGTGCAGGTACACCCACTGTGCTATGAGGGAGAGAGTTCCAGGATGTTGCCCCAGTGACAGTGCAGGACTGGCGATATATTTTCAAATCAGGATGGTGAGTGACTTGGAGCGGAACCTCCAGGTGCTTGGGTTCCCAGGTAAATGTTGCTCTTGTCCTTTTGGATGGTAGTGGTCCTGGGTTTGGAAGGTATTGTCTAACCTTGGTGAGTTACTGCAGTGCATCTTGTAGATGGTACACACGACTGCCGCTGTTTGTTGGTGGAGGGATTAAATTTTTGTGGAAGGGGGAGCAATCAAGTGGGCTGCTTTGGAGTGTTGTTGGATCTGCACTCATCCAGGCAAGTGGAGAGTATTCCATTACAATCCTGACTTTTGCCTTGTAGATGGTGGACAGGCTTTGGGAGGGTCAGGAGATGAGTTACTCGCTGTAGGATTCCCAGCCTTTGACCTGCCCAGGTAGCCACAGTATTAATGTGGCTCGTCCAGTTCAGTTTCTGATCAATGGTAACCTCCCCCCAAATATTGATTGTTGGGAATTCAGCAATGATAATGCCATTGAATGTCAAGGGGCGGTGGTTAGATCCTCTCTCGTAGGAGATGGTCATTGCCATGGCACTTGTGTGGCGTGAATGTAACTTGCCACCTTGGCAGCCCAAGTCTGGATATTGTCCAGGTCTTGCTGCATTTGGACATGGGCTGCTTCGTTATCTGAGCAGTTGGGCAGACACAGCATGGGTCATAAAGGGCAGGTCGTGCGTAACTAATTTAGTGGAACGTTTTGAGGGCATTACCAGTGCGGTAGATAATGGGAAGCCAATGAATGTGGTATATCTGGATTTCCAGAAAGCTTTTGACAAGGTGCCACACAAGATTGCTGCATAAGATAAAGATGCATAGCATTAAGGGGAAAGTAGTAGCATGGATAGAGGATTGGTTAATTAATAGGAAGCAAAGAGTGGGGATTAATGGGTGTTTCTCTGGTTGGCAATCAGTAGCTAGTGGTGATCCTCCGGGATCAGTGTTGTGCCCACAATTGTTCACAATTTACACAGATGATTTGGAGTTGGGGACCAAGGGCCATGTGTCCAAGTTTGCAGACGACAGTAAGATAAGTGGTAAAGCAAAAAGTGCAGAGGATACTGGAAGTCTGCAGAGGGATTTGGATAGGCTACGTGAATGGGCTAGGGTCTGGCAGATGGAATACAATGTTGACAAATGTGAGGTTATCCATTTTGGTAGGAATATTAGCAAAAGGGATTATTATTTAAATGATAAAATATTAAAACATGCCGCTGTGCAGAGAGACTTGGGTGTGCTAGTGCATGAGTCGCAAAAAGTTTGTTTATAGGTGCAACAGGTGATTAAGAAGGCAAATGGAGTTTTGTCCTTCATTGCTAGAGAGATGGAGTGTAAGACTAGGGAGGTTATGCTGCAATTGTGGACATGCTTTGAGGAGTTGGAAGATTAATTATTTGCCGCCGAATTCCGAGCCTCTGAGGATTCAATGATGGTAATGCCATTGGATGTCAAGGGACGATGGTTAGATTCTCTCTTGTTGGAAAACCTGAGTCCCTTCAGAGATAGCTCCATATGTATGTATCCATGATATTGTGTAAGTAATACGCACAAAGTTCCTGTGAACAAAGAACCAAGAAATGTACAGCACAGGAACAGGCCCTTCGGCCCTCCAAGCCCGTGCCGACCATGCTGCCCAACTAAACTACAATCTTCTACACTTCCTGGGTCCGTATCCCTCAATTCCCATCCTATTCATGTATTTGTCAAGATGCCCCTTAAATGTCACTATCGTCCCTGCTTCCACCACCTCCTCCGGTAGCGAGTTCCAGGCACCCACTACCCTCTGCGTAAAAAAACTTGCCTCGTACATCTACTCTAAACCTTGCGCCTCTCACCTTAAACCTATGCCCCTTGGTAATTGACCCCTCTACCCCGGGGAAAAGCCTCTGACTATCCACTCTGTCTATGCCCCTCATAATTTTGTAGACCTCTATCAGGTCGCCCCTCAACCTCCTTCGTTCCAGTGAGAACAAACCGAGTTTATTCAACCGCTCCTCATAGCTAATGCCCTCCATACCAGGCAACATTCTGGTAAATCTCTTCTGCACCCTCTCTAAAGCCTCCACATCCTTCTGGTAGTGTGGCGACCAGAATTGAACACTATACTCCAAGTGTGGCCTAACTAAGGTTCTATACAGCTGCAACATGACTTGCCAATTCTTATACTCAATGCCCCGGCCAATGAAGGCAAGCATGCCGTATGCCTTCTTGACTACCTTCTCCACCTGTGTTGCCCCTTTCAGTGACCTGTGGACCTGTACTCCTAGATCTCTTTGACTTTCAATACTCTTGAGGGTTCTACCATTCACTGTGTATTCCCTACCTGCATTAGACCTTCCAAAATGCATTACCTCACATTTGTCCGGATTAAACTCCATCTGCCATATTTTTTAAGACACCCAACACCTCGTCTTTTTGGATCTCAATGTGACCCAGGGTATCTACACCCCCTTCTCCAGACTCCACATCTACCAATTTCTTCTCTTTGGTGAATATTGATGCAAAGTATTTATTTAGTACCTCGCCCATTTCCTCTGGCTCCACAAGATTCCCTTGCCTATCCTTCAGTGGGCCAACCCTTTCCCTGGCTACCCTCTTGCTTTTTATGTATGTGTAAAAAGCCTTGGGATTTTCCTTAACCCTATTTGCCAATGACTTTTTGTGACCCCTTCTAGCCCTCCTGACTCCTTGCTTAAGTTCCTTCCTACTTTCCTTATATTCCACACAGGCTTCGTCTGTTCCCAGCCTTTTAGCCCTGACAAATGCCTCCTTTTTCTTTTTGACGTGGCCTACAATATCTCTCGTTATCCAAGGTTCCCGAAAATTGCCGTATTTATCCTTCTTCCTCACAGGAACATGCCGGTCCTGAATTCCTTTCAACTGACACTTGAAAGCCTCCCACATGTCAGATGTTGATTTGCCCTCAAATATCCGCCCCCAATCTGTTCTTCTGTTCCCGCCTAATATTGTTATAATTAGCCTTCCCCCAATTTAGCACATTCATCCTAGGACCACTCTTATCCTTGTCCACCAGCACTTTAAAACTTACTGAATTGTGGTCACTGTTCCCGAAATGCTCCCCTACTGAAACATCTACCACCTGGCCGGGCTCATTCCCCAATACCAGGTCCAGTACCGCCCCTTCCCTAGTTGGACTGTCTACATATTGTTTTAAGAAGCCCTCCTGGATGCTCCTTACAAACTCTGCCCTGTCTATGCCCCTGGCACTAAGTGAGTCCCAGTCAATATGCAGAGGAGCTTCACTAGGTTAATCCCAGAGCTGAAAGGGTTGGATTACGAGGAGAGGTTGAGTAGACTGGGACTGTACTCGTAGGAATTTAGAAGGATGAGGGGGGATCTTACAGAAACATATAAGATTATGAAGGGAATAGATAGGATAGATGCGGGTAGGTTGTTTCCACTGGCGGGTGAAAGCAGAACTAGGGGGCATAGCCTCAAAATAAGGGGAAGTAGATTTAGGACTGAGTTTAGGAGGAACTTCTTCACCCAAAGGGTTGTGAATCTATGGAATTCCTTGTCCAGTGAAGCAGTGGAGGCTCCTTCAATGAATGTTTTTAAGATAAAGATAGATAGTTTTTTGAAGAATAAAGGTATTAAGGGTTATGGTGTTTAGGCCGGAAAGTGGAGCTGAGTCCACAAAAGATCAGCCATGATCTCATTGAATGGTGGAGCAGCTCGAGGGGCCAGATGGCCTACACCTGCTCCTAGTTCTTATTTTCTAATATTGGGGAAGTTGAAGTCTCCCATCACCACAACCCTGTTGTTTTTACTCTTTTCCAAAATCTGTTTAACTGTCTGCTCCTCTATCTCCCACTGGCTGTTGGGAGGCCTGTAGTAAACCCCCAACATTGTGACTGCACCCTTCTTATTCCTGATCTCTACCCATATAGCCTCACTTCCCTCTCAGGTGTCCTCCCGCAGTATAGCTGTGATATTCTCCCTAACCAGTAGCGCAACTCCGCCTCCCCTTTTTACATCCCCCTCTATCCCGCCTGAAACATCTAAATCCTGGAACGTTTAGCTGCCAATCCTGCCCTTCCCTCAACCAGGTGTCTGTAATGGCAACAACATCATAGTTCCAAGTACTAATCCAAGCTCTAAGTTCATCTGCCTTACCCGTAATACTTCTTGCATTAAAACATATGCACTTCAGGCCACCAGACCCGCTGTGTTCAGCAACTTCTCCCTGTCTGCTCTGCCTCAGAGCCACACTGTCCCTATTCCCTAGTTCTCCCTCAATGCTCTCACCTTCTGACCTATTGCTCCCGTGCCCACCCCCCTGCCATACTAGTTTAAACTCTCCCGTGTGACACTAGCAAACCTCGCGGCCAGGATATTTATGCCTCTCCAGTTTAGATGCAACCCGTCCTTATATAGGCCACACCTGCCCCGGAAGAGCTCCCAGTGGTCCAGATAACAGAAACCCTCCCTCCTACACCAGCTGTTTAGCCACGTGTTTAGCTGCTCTATCTTCCTATTTCTAGCCTCACTGGCTCGTGGCACAGGGAGTAATCCCGAGATTACAATCCTAGAGGTACTGTCTTTTAACTTTCTGCCTAGCTCCCTGAACTCCTGCTGCAGGACCTCATCCCCCTTCCTGCCTATGTCGTTAGTACCAATATGTACAACGACCTCTGCCTGTTTGCCCTCCCCCTTCAGGATGCCCTCTACCCGTTCGGAGACATCCTGGACCCTGGCACCAGGGAGGTGACATACCATCCTGGAGTCTCTTTCACGTCTACCGAAGCGCCTATCTGTGCCCCTGACTATAGAGTCCCCTATTACTATTGCTCTCCTGCGCTTTGATCCTCCCTTCTGAACATCAGAGCCAGCCGTGGTGCCACAGCTCTGGCTGCTGCTGTTTTCCCCTGATAGGCTATCCCCCCCCCGACAGTATCCAAAGGGGTATATCTGTTCGAGAGGGGGACAACCACAGGGGATTCCTGCACTGACTGCCTGCCCTTTCTGGTGGTCACCCATTTCTCTGCCTGCACCTTGGGTGTGACCACATTTATATAACTGCGATCTATGACGCTTTCCGCCACCTGCAGGCTCCTTAGTGCATCCAACAGCTGCTCCAACCGAACCATGCGGTCTGTGAGGAGCTCCAGTTGGGTGCACTTTCTGCAGATGAAGCCATCCGGGACGCTGGAAGCCTCCCGGACCTGCCACATCTCACAGTCAGAGCACTGCACCCCTCTAACTGACATTGCGTCAATTAATTAAAATTAAAAGTTTTTAAAAACATTTCTTATATTAAAAATGTTTTTTAAAAAAGTTACTGTTAACTATCTGTTTCCTAGCACTAAATTTCTAATATAAATGCGAAAGCTAAATATAGTACTCTCCGATCTCTGGCTTAGATACCCCTCTAAATTATAATTAAGTAATTCTGTTTAATTAGTTACCAATGCTTAATTTTTTTAATTTAGTGTAGATTCCCAACCAGCCACTCAGGTCACAGCTTTTCTGTGATGTCACTTCAGTTTCCCCCCCGACACACACAATTTGAAAAAGTTATAAAAATAAAAATTAGTAAAAATCACTTACTTACCTTCTTACCTTCTGAGTGTCTTAGATGTTCTCAGGTTCTCTCCCTGACAGACACTGCTCCTCCTCCTCCGAACGACTCCCGAAACTAGGCCGCAATCTTTTTAAATCTCCGCTCTGACTCGCAGCTCCTGCGCTTTTTAAATCTCCCGGCTCTCTCTCCTCTCGCGCTGTTTTCAATATCCCGGCTCTCTTTCCTCCCGCGCTTTTTAAACCTCCCGCGCTTTTTAAACCTCCCGCGCTTTTTAAACCTCCCGTGCTTTTTAAACCTCCCGCGCTTTTTAAACCTCCCGCGCTTTTTAAACCTCCCGCGCTTTTTAAACCTCCCGCGCTTTTTAAACCTCCCGCGCTTTTTAAACCTCCCGCGCTTTTTAAACCTCCCGCGCTTTTTAAACCTCCCGCGCTTTTTAAACCTCCCGCGCTTTTTAAACCTCCCGCGCTTTTTAAACCTCCCGCGCTTTTTAAACCTCCCGTGCTTTTTAAACCTCCCGGCTCTCTCTCCTCTCGCGCTGTTTTCAATGTCCCGGCTCACTGAAGCATGTTTTAGTATGTTAGTCCTATATAGATGCAAGTTCTTGTCAGTTGGAGGTCACCTATGTGTCCTATTCTAAAGCCGTTCACAAGTCCTATTGCTTCAGTAAGTTCTAAAGGGAAATAATTGACCTGAAATAGTTCCTGTTTCTATTTCCACTAATGCTGTCAGACTTGTGGCGTGTTCCCAGCATTTTCTGGTCTCCGTTTAGATTTTCAGCAACCGTGATATTTTGGCTTCATTCCAGTTTTGTTGCATTGAACTTTCCCTCTTTCTAATCAAATCTTTGACTCATTATCTTTTTGTAATTTTACATGGAACCAATAGTGTAGTCACATTTTTTCAATTCTCACATTAAATCTTTGTCCCACCTTATTTCCCAGAGCTAAATCAAACAATGCCCCTTTCCTTTTATGACGAGAAGCAAACTAATCTTGAAGGCAGTTTGAGGGAGGAATGTTTGTACAAAAATAGATTTACAGTTCAGATTTCATATGGGCTCGTTTTAAAATATTCAAGTATAGTTCAAGTATTTCAGGACAATATCTGTTTGGCTCAGCGGAATGACCTAGCCACAATTGTCACATAGCTACACAAGTCACAGTCGGATTTGTTGCACCCCAGTAATATTCATGAAATAAAACCTCCTCTGTTCTTTAAGTAATTCCAGAACAACTATATTTCATTATGCTGTGAAACTGCCAACACTGTAATCTAATGTTACAGTTGAAGTGCGAGGGTGTGTATTATTGTGCTTGTGTTTGAGGGGCACATTATTGTTAATCAGTAAAATAAGGCAGTCATCAAACCTGCAATATCGTTACCGTACATCATTTTTGTTTACTGTCTTGAAGTTATTTGTTGTGTGACAAGAGAGGAGTAAATACATTCCTTCATTGTGACAATGAATT
Source organism: Scyliorhinus torazame (assembly GCF_047496885.1). Classification (NCBI taxonomy): domain Eukaryota; kingdom Metazoa; phylum Chordata; class Chondrichthyes; order Carcharhiniformes; family Scyliorhinidae; genus Scyliorhinus; species Scyliorhinus torazame. Next base: position 58,813,717 of record NC_092712.1, on the reverse strand, counting down.
ATTGCCTTGAGCAGAGTTCATGTAATATATTCTTCACTACTTTCAGAGGAATTATAAGATGAAATCTAAGTTTGCATATATGAGACTTGAGATCAGCAGTTTTGACACCTTGTGGTACACATGAATCTAACTGTACAGAAGCTAAGGATGGACAGTAACACTGTTGAGATATCACCCTGCATCTGTTATCGAGGCCAAACTTACTGTGGATTGTTCTTTATATTTCTGTTATAACATCAGTGTGTTACCACTGATTGTGTGTCCATCACACCAAGGTGCCTTGCCATTGTGGATGGCTGTGATTCTGGCTGATAGTGAAGAACCTGAGGTTTTCTGGTGTTGCCATCCAACATGTGGAAACCTCTGGTTTGCCTTATGATTTCTTCGCACATTAATTTCTCGGCTGTTACTGGGTTGTCAATATGCAAGGTGGCATTTCCTCAACCGAAGATGGAAGAAAGATTTGAGAATAATATTAACAAGTTGATATCGCTGGTTGGCTGTAAAGTGGAAATAGCATCCGGGCGTAGCGAATGATGCAACATGCGGACATACAAATTAGTAGCAGGAGTAGGCCATTCGGTCCCTTTAGCCCTGTCTACCATTTGAGAAGGTCATTTGATTGTCAGGATGCCAGGCTAGCCTGATTTGATTGTGGCCTCAACTTTACTTTGCTGACTATCTCCTATATCCCTTGTCAATCAAGAACCTATCTGACCCAACCTCTGCTGCTCGCTGGGGAAGAGAATTCCACAGACTAACAACCGTTTGAGAGAAGAAATTGCTCCTCATCAATGGAAGATCCCTTATTTTGAAATTTTTCTTATTTATTCATCACAGCATTAGGATATCGCTGTCTAGGCTAGCATTTATTGCCTATCCTTAGTTGCCAGTTGCCCTTGAAATTGCTGGTGAGCCCCGTTGCACCTAGTTCGATAGTCTCCTATGAGGGGAAACATCCTCTGAATCCATAGTCTTCTGCAATAGATATTGATGCAGAGTGAAAGAGTCTTTGAAATAAAAACAGAAATTGGTAAAAAAAATCAGCAGCTCAGGCAGCATCTTTGGAGTTCATCAGGTCTTTTTGGCACTAAATTGGTTGCAATTGCTTATTGGTTGCAATTGCTTAGTGGTGTCATAGGGCAAGGTCTACTGGCTGCATCGTGCCCGAAAAGTGGTGCGGCCTAGAGATCCCTCTTCCGGCATCTACCCGGCTTGCCACACTTTGCAAGATTTAACCAGACCATTGTGGGCGGGATCACTTTCTGGCAAGTCTATATATTAATATGCATTCCCGAGATCTAACCGAAGGTGGGATCTAATCCCTTCACCTTGGAGACCTTGGGTGAGCACATTCAGTGCTGGTCTCCACAAATGAGGACCAGACCGAACGGCCCTCGTCGGGTCTCCCAGGGGAGCGGAGACCCCCAGGTGCTTGCCCTCTGGGCAGGGTGGCACCCTGGCTCTGGCTGGCATTTTCTGCATGCCAGGGGTGCCCTGCATAAGACCATAAGACATAGGAGCGGAAGTAAGGCCGTTCGGCCCATCGAGTCCACTCCGCCATTCAATCATGGCTGATTTCAACTCCATTTACCCGCTCTCTCTCCATAGCCCTTAATTCCTCGAGAAATCAAGAATTTATCAACTTCTGTCTTAAAGACACTCAACGTCCCGGCCTCCACCGCCCTCTGTGGCAATGAATTCCACAGACCCACCACTCTCTGGCTGAAGAAATTTCTCATCATCTCTGTTCTAAAGTGACTCCCTTTTATTCTAAGGCTGTGCCCCCAGGTCCTAGTCTCCCCTGCTAATGGAAACAACTTCCCTACATCCACCCTATCTAAGCCATTCATTATCTTGTAAGTTTCTATTAGATCTCCCCTCAACCTCCTAAACTCCAATGAATATAATCCCAGGATCCTCAGACGTTCATCGTATGTTAGGCCTACCATTCCTGGGATCATCCGTGTGAATCTCCGCTGGACCCGCTCCAGTGCCAGTATGTCCTTCCTGAGGTGTGGGGCCCAAAATTGCTCACAGTATTCTAAATGGGGCTTAACTAATGCTTTATAAAGCTTTGGAAGTACATCCCTGCTTTTATATTCCAAGCCTCTTGAGATGAATGACAACATTGCATTTGCTTTCTTAATTACGGACTCAACCTGCACGTTTACCTTTCGAGAATCCTGGACTAGGACTCCCAAGTCCCTTTGCACTTCAGCATTATGAATTTTGTCACCATTTAGAAAATAGTCCATGCCTCTATTCTTTTTTCCAAAGTGCAAGACCTCGCACTTGCCCACGTTGAATTTCATCAGCCATTTCTTGGACCACTCTCCTAAACTGTCTAAATCTTTCTGCAGCCTCCCCACCTCCTCCATACTACCTGCCCCATCACCTATCTTTGTATCATCGGCAAACATAGCCAGAATGCCCCCAGTCCCGTCATCTAGATCGTTGATATATAAAGAGAACAGCTGTGGCCCCAACACTGAACCCTGCGGGACACCACTCGTCACCGGTTGCCATTCCGAAAAAGAACCTTTTATCCCAACTCTCTGCCTTCTGCCTGACAGCCAATCGTCAATCCATGTTAGTACCTTGCCTCGAATACCATGGGCCCTTATTTTACTCAGCAGTCTCCCGTGAGGCACCTTATCAAAGGCCTTTTGGAAGTCAAGATAGATAACATCCATTGGCTCTCCTTGGTCTAACCTATTTGTTATCTCTTCAAAGAACTCTAACAGGTTTGTCAGGCACGACCTCCCCTTACTAAATCCATGCTGACTTGTCCTAATCTGACCCTGCACTTCCAAGAATTTAGAAATCTCATCCTTAACAATGGATTCTAGAATCTTGCCAACAACCGAGGTTAGGCTAATTGGCCTATAATTTTCCATCTTTTTCCTTGTTCCCTTCTTGAACAGGGGGGTTACAACAGCGATTTTCCAATCCTCTGGGACTTTCCCGGACTCCAGTGACTTTTGAAAGATCATAACTAACGCCTCCACTATTTCTTCAGCTATCTCCTTTAGAACTCTAGGATGTAGTCCATCTGGGCCCGGAGATTTATCAATTTTTAGACCTCTTAATTTCTCTAGCACTTTCTCCTTTGTGATGGGTACCATATTCAACTCTGCCCCCTGACTCTCCGGAATTGGTGGGATATTACTCACGTCTTCTACTGTGAAGACTGACGCAAAGTACTTAGTTAGTTCCTCAGCTATTTCCTTGTCTCCCATCACAAAATTACCAGCGTCATTTTGGAGCGGCCCAATGTCAACTTTTGCCTCCCGTTTGTTTTTAATGTATTTAAATAAACTTTTACTATCATTCCTAATGTTACTGGCTAGCCTACCTTCATATTTGATCCTCTCTTTCCTTATTTCTCTCTTTGTTATCCTCTGTTTGTTTTTGTAGCCTTCCCAATCTTCTGACTTCCCACTACTCTTTGCCACATTATAGGCTTTCTCTTTTGCTTTGATGCATTCCCTAACTTCCTTTGTCAGCCATGGCTGCCTAATCCCCCCTCTGATAACCTTTCTTTTCTTTGGGATGAACCTCTGCACTGTGTCCTCAATTACTCCCAGAAACTCCTGCCTTTGCTGTTCTACTGTCTTTCCCACTAGGCTCTGCTCCCAGTCAATGTTCGTCAGTTCCTCCCTCATGCCCCTGTAGTTACCTTTATTTAACTGTAACACCTTTACATCTGATTCTACCTTCTTTCTTTCAAATTGGAGATTGAATTCTACCATATTATGATCACTGCCTCCTAAGTGCTCCCTTACTTTAAGATCTTTAATCAAGTCTGGCTCATTACATAACACTAAGTCCAGAATGGCCTGTTCCCTCGTGGGCTCCATCACAAGCTGTTCCCAAAAGCCCTCCTGTAAACATTCAATGAATTCCCTTTCCTTGGGTCCACTGGCAGCATTATTTACCCAGTCCACCTGCATATTGAAGTCCCCCATGATCACTGTGACCTTGCCTTTCTGACATGCGCTTTCTATTTTGTGGTGCATTTTGTGCCCCCGGTCCTGACCACTGTTAGGAGGCCTGTACATAACTCCCATTATGGTTTTTTTGCCTTTGTGGTTCCTCAACTCTACCCACACAGACTCCACATCATCTGACCCTATGTCATTTAGTGCTATTGATTTAATTTCATTCCTAATTAATGTGTGGGGGGGGGGGGGGGGGGGGTGGGGGGGGGGGGGGGGGGGGCGAGACTCCCTTATAGGGGAATGGGGGGGAGGTGGCTTGCGAGTCACGTCGGGAGATCGTGAGATGGAGGTCATCTCCTTGCACTGTGCTGAGGGGTTCTGGTGAGTGGAGGCAGGAAACTGGACCAAGTACGGCCTCTGCCACGCGTTCCCCGCTGAGACCTTGATCTACCTGAATGGCCATTCCATTGCGTAGTGTTTCTGAGCGCTGGGAAACACCTGGCTAATCGCCCTGTGCAATTGGGCTCTGCTCCTATTCGGGTAGATCGACCATAGTTTTGCATCTTATCCTTGAAACTGAAGATCTGGGGAATGTTCACATCCATGAAATATAAAGCATTTGCAAGGAACTGTGTAATCTGTGTTTTAGCTTGAGATGACTTTGATAATTTGATCTTGGAGCAGCAAGTCTCTGTTTCTGGTGACGTGCTTGCTGTGTTAACTTCCTAATGTTTTCAACAAAAGTTTAGATTAATGTTTGATTAAAATCCTTTGGCATATTGCTGACGTAATATTTCTTATCCTCTTCCCAGCTATGTCGGAAACTGTGACATAGAACTTGAGATCAAGAGGTATTTTTGCCGAGCAGGTGTTAAGAGTGTACAGGTGGGTACCTTATTCTCCAGAACTCTTCGGATAGCTCTCTGGCTTCTTTTGAAATACAGATATGTTGCATCATGTTTGTAGAAAGGCAATTAAGTGCTCCGGACTGAGGACAATGTACTATGTGGCAGTCATCAGGATTTAATGGTAGGTCAGGATTAAAGGCATTCAAAATCTTTCTTGGTTATCTTTGGGGATCAGAGTGTAAATGCAAAGTTACGCAGTAGTTGGCCTTGGGAGGTATGGGCAGTGTAGGTGGGGGAGATGATTCTATGTTGAAGGATAGTCTTAATTGGCAAGATAGACGTTTTGTTCATGTATCCCTGTGTTCTGCTGAACTCTGGATTCCTAATGGCATATGAAAATCGCTTATTGTCACAAGTAGGCTTCAATGAAGTTACTGTGAAAAGCCCCTAGTCGCCACATTCCAGCACCTGTTCTGGGAGGCGGGTATGGGAATTCAACCGTGCTGCTGGCCTGCCTTGGTCTGCTTTTAAAGCCAGCTCTTTAGCCCTGTGCTAAACCAGCCCCTAATGCATATAATGCATTATTAAATGGAATTGCAAAATAGAAATAAAATCTAAGCGATTTGAAGAATAAACTTTCCCCATTGTATTTTGCCTATTTTACCAGAAAAACATGCTGCTTTTTTTGTCACTTGTGAAACCTTCCTCTTAGTATAATGTAGTACTTTGCCCTCTTGTGATTCCTTGTGTGTAGTGAATGTAAACCGCTTCATCCTCAAAAGAAAAATAAAATTTGTGCTTTCCACGTGCCATCTGATGATTTGAAAGCCGTTCCTCTGATTTTGAAAATGTTTCGCATTGTAACCCTGTGATTAAAAATATAAAGGCAGGCCAGCAGCACGGTTCCATTCCCGTACCAGCCTCCCCAAACCGGTGCCGGAATGTGGCGACTAGGGGCTTTTCACAGTAACTTCATTTGAAGCCTACTTGTGACAATAAGCGATTTTCATTTTCATTTCATTTCAAAATCCTGATGACAATTCTGGGTATTTGAGGGTGTGTTTTTGGTTATTCTCTAATCTGTGAAAATAGAGGATTGTGGGTGTGTTTTTGGTTATTCTCTTAATCTGTGAAAGTAGAGAATTATTTCTCTGAAATTATGTGGTCCTTTTTATGGTATTTGCAGATGCATGGTGTACTTCGAGTGATTCTGGAACCCTTGATTGGTGACATGCCGCTGGTTGGAGCAATATCGCTCTTCTTTCTCCGCAGGCCTGTGAGTATAATTGTCAACTCCTGGAACTCCATTCACATTGGTTATTGTGTTGGAAACAAAGCTGATCATTACACATTACATCTGGCCCATAAGCATAGTCATTTTATTACAGACGATATAAATAGCTTGTACAGTATGTTGATGGTTGAAAAGCAATTGCCTTCTATGAAGGGTTGTGATGGGATAGTAATAGGTTTTTCCACTAGGTAGTGAGCCAACAATGCTGGGGCACAAACTAAAGATAAACATAATCTTTCAATTACTTTTGATTAACAATGTATTTACATATATGATCATTTGTAGCGCAGAATTTCAAATTCTATCCATGGTTGAAGCAGAAGTCCATAAAACATTTTAAAAATAGAGTGATCTAGTCAGTTCAAAAAAGAAATATTAAAATGTTCAGAGAGTATCGAGAGTACGTGGGAGAGATGAGTTACAGTAACGGACTCGTGCAGAGAAACCACTGGCATAGAGCTGATGACTGGAATGCTCGTTTCTGTGGTATAAAATTTTATTTTGCTTTTAACCAACCATTCTATCAGTGCTGTCTTTTTGGAAATAATTTCCAGCTGTACAAGGTTTTTGGTAAATAAAAGTAGGTCCCAAATTTAGGCAGAACGTCCTGATTAGTTATACACATAGAATTAATGGCAACCTATTTATGTTTCGTAAATGGCGAATCTAATAATTGCGAATCATGGAGTCATTTCTGGCCGAGAAAGAGGCCATTTGGCCCATCAAGCCTATGCCAACTCCCAATGGAGTGCCATTAGTTTGTTCAGTAAAGAATCCATACCTAAGGCATTGGAAATTTATAAGTGGAAATGAGCTGAAATTTTAGGATTTTAGTTTATTTTCCCTCAAGATGGAAAAACTTAAATACATAAAGGTAACACCATAGAAACGGGATATTTGCTTAAACAATCACTGTTGGCATTTTCCCACCATACTTGAAAATGAAATGAAAATCGCTTATTGTCACGAGTAGGCTTCAAATGAAGTTACTGTGAAAAGCGCCTAGTCGCCACATTCCGGCGGCGCCTGTTCGGGGAGGCTGTTACGGGAATTGAACCGTGCTGCTGGCCTGCCTTGGTCTGCGATTTAGCTCTGTGCTAAACAGCCCCTTTGAACAGCTTACTTGAATTCATGCAGTTCCTTGTTTCATCGGAAAACAGGACAGCCATTTTTGATTGCACAATAAAATCCCACAACAGTAATAAGATGAACCTTTTGGATGTTGATCAATAAACTAATGTTGGCTAGGTGCTCCAAAATCATAGTTCACCAGGACAGACAAATCGGCTTTTCTGTTTAAAGCCTCAAACACAAAGGGTAGGATTCTCTCAGCCCGGGGCCGGCTGGTGAATCCCCGCGACCGGTGCGAATCCTGCCCCGACGCCGGGACGCGATTCTCAGGCCTGTTTTGGGGAGGGGGAGGTGGGGATCGACCCCGGGAGAGGGGGGGGGGGGCTCGGTTGTGGCCTCGCCTGTGATCGGAGCACACTGATCGGCAGGCCGGTCTCTCTGGCTGGGAGCCTCCTTTCTTCCCGCCGGCCCCTTTAGCCCTACGCTATGTTGCGTCGGGCCGGCACGGAGAATGGAGCCACTGCGTATGCCCACGTTGGCGGCGTGCGCTGGTGCCACTGTGCATGCGCGCGACGTGCGCTGGTGCCACTGCACAGGCGCGCGGCGTGTGCCGGTGCCACTGCTCATGCGTGCGCCGGTGCCACTGCGCATGCGCGCAAGCGGTGCCACTGTGCATGCGCGCAAGCGGTGCCACTGTGCATGCGCGCAAGCGGTGCCACTGTGCATGCGCGCAAGCGGTGCCACTGCGCATGCGCGCAAGCGGTGCCACTGCGCATGCGTGCGCCGGTGCCTCTGTGCATGCGCGCGGCGTGCGCCGGTGCCACTGCGCATGCGTGCGGCGTGCGCCGGTGCCACTGCGCATGTACGCGGCGTGCGCCGGTGCCACTGTGCATGCACGCGCTGGTGCCACTGCGCACGTGCGCCGGTGCCACTGCGCATGCCTGGACCCTGCGGCGCCAAGTTGATGCCGGGATCAGCAGCTGGAGTAGCTTGGGTCGCTCCAGTGCCGCGCTGGCCCCATGTAGGGGCCAGAATTGAGGCTGGGTTGACGCCGTCGAGAAACTCAACGGCGTTTCCGACGGCATCAACACTTAGCCTCAGGATCAGAGAATCCCGCCCAAAGCCTTCTAACTCTGTGGGTTACTATTTGAACCTAATTTTTGCTTGATAGTAGGGCCAGTTAGCTCACTTGGCTGGACATCTGGTTTATGATGCAGAGCAGCGTGGGTTCAATTCCTGTCTTGGCTAAGGTAATGAAGGTCTTGTCTTCTGAATCTTGCCCTTTGCCTCAGGTGTGGTGGTCCTCAGGTTAAATCCCCACCAGTCAGCTCTCCCCCTTCAAAGGGGAAAACAGCCTATCGTCATCTGGAACGATGACAACGTAACCATTATCTTTTACAATCTAATATCAGCATTTAAAATGCTTACACAATCCAAAATAATCCCCTTGATTCTGCTTGATTGTAGAAATGCATGCTAATCTGCTTTTAGTTGCTTTAACTGTATAAATCGATAGTCCTTTTAGATCTAATTTTTCTCCTTGGAAAATTTAGAGATGCTAAACTAGAAGAGAGGCAAATTCAGTTATTTGAGAAGGGATCTAATGCAGACATACCAGAAACAAAGATTGGCTATAAAACAATAAAGGAGCAATGCAGGCCTCTAAGTTGGAAATAGTTTGAGTACAAACCAAATAAATTCCCATAAAAGGAAAAGATTAGAATGGAAGTTTAAATAAGACTGTAAAAGGAGGCTCATGACAAATGTCAGGTGGAGAATACAATAGAAACCCCAGCAGCATACAGAGAGTGCAGGGGAAAATAGGAAAAGGACAGAGCGAATGAGGAAAATATATATATATTTTAAAAAATGTATTTATTCAAAGTTTTTCAATAATTTTACAAAACACTCCAAAAAGGAAAATAATACAAAGAAAGAAGGCCAACAAAACAAATTAACCCTCTAAACGATAAAGAGTTTAACAAACTAACACCCAACTCAAAACAAACTGGGGCATGCGTCCCTGACAAAAAGGAAAATAAATCCGCCGCCCCCCCCCAGGTTGCTGCTGCTGTTGACCTCCACCTAATGTTCCGTGAGAAAGTCAAGGAACGGTTGCCACCGCCTGGAGAACCCCTGCAAGGACCCTCGCAAGGCAAACTTTATCTTCTCCAGCCTGAGAAACCTCGCCATGTCGTTGACCCAAGCCTCTACGCTTGGGGGCTTCGCGTCCCTCCACATTAACAAGAGCCTTCTCTGGGCTACCAAGGAGGCAAAGGCCAGGACTCCGGCCTCTTTCGACTCCTGCACTCCCGGATTATCCGATACCCCCAATATCGTTATTCCCCAGTTCGGTTTTACCCGAGTATCCAAGACCTTGGACGTAGCCTTTGCAAAGCCCTTCCAAAACTCCGCAAGCGCCGGCACGCCCAGAACATATGGGCGTGGTTTGCTGGGCTCCCCAAACACCTCACACACCTGTCCTCCACCCCAAAACACTTACTCAACCTCACCCCTGTCATATGCGCCCTGTGTACCACTTTCCACTGGATCAGGCTGAGCCTGGCACTAAATGTGGAGGAATTGACCCTGCCCAGGGCGTCAGCCCACAGGCCCTCATCCAGCTCCTCCTCCCACTTGCCCTTCAGCTCCTCCACCGAGGCTTCCTCCGCCTCCTGCAGCTCCTGGTACATCTCCGATATCTTACCCACCCCGACCCACACGCACGCAACCACCCTGTCCTGTATCCTTCGGGCAGGCAGCAGTGGGAATTCCCCTACCTGCCTCCTCATGAATGCCCGAACTTGCATATACCTAAAGGCATTTCCCGGGGGTAACCCAAATTTCTCCTCCAGCGCCCTCAGACTGGCAAAAGTCCCGTCGATGAATAAATCCACCATCCTACTAATTCCTGCCCGGTGCCAGCTTAGGAACCCACCATCTATCTTGCCCGGAGCAAGCCTATGGTTGTTCGTATCAGGCACTAGACTGAGGCCCCCACCTCCCCCCGTGCCGTCTCCACTGCCCCCAAATCCTCCGTGTCGCCGCCACCACCGGGCTCGTGTTATACCGTGTCGGCGGAAGTGGCAACGGTGGCATCACCAGTGCCCCCAGGCTAGTACCTACACAGGACGCCGCCTCTAGTCTTTTCCATGCCGCCCCCTCTCCCTCCAATACTCATTTCCGAATCATCGACACGTTTGCTGCCCAGTAGTAGCTGCACAGGTTCGGCAGCACCAGCGCCCCACCCTCCCCTCCCCAGATTGAGTTTATGCAAGACCCCCCAACTCTTGGCCACCTGGATACCCAAATACCGAAAACTCCTCTCCACCATCCTAAGCGGCAGCTCCTCCAACCTCTTTTCCTGGCCTCTCGCATGCACCACAAACAGCTCGCTCTTCCCAACGTTGAGCTTGTATCCCGAGAAGTCTCCAAACTCCCTAAGGGTCTGCATGACCTCCCCCATCCCCTCCACCAGATCCGCGATGTACAGAAGCAGGCCATCCGCGTATAGTGAGACCCGGTGCGCCCCCCCCCCCCCCCCCCCCCCCCCCCCCCCCCCCCCCCCCCCCCCCCCCCCCCCCGACCAAACCCCTCCAGTTTCTGGATTCCCTCAGCGCCATGGCCAGCGGCTCAATCGCCAGGGCAAACAGCAGGGGGGACAGTGGGCACCCGTGCCTCGTTCCACGATACAATCTAAAGTACTCTGACCCCAGCCAGTTCGTCGATACACTTGCCACCGGAGCCTGGTACAACAATTAAACCCACCCTATGAACCCCCTTCCCGAACCCAAACCTGCCCAGCACCTCCCACAGGTACTCCCACTCCACCCGGTCAAAGGCCTTCTCCACGTCCATTGCCGCCACCACTTCTGCTCTCTCTCTCTCTCTCTCTCTCTCTCTCTCTCTCTCATCTCTCTCTCTCTCTCTCTCTCTCTCTCTCTCTCTCTCTCTCTCTCTCTCTCTCTCTCTCTCTCTTTTCCCCCCCCCCCCCCCCCCCCCCTCCGCACACTTGCATTCAGCTGCCTGCCCTTCACAAACCCAGTTTGATCCTCATGTATCACTCCTGGGACACAATCCTCAATCCTAGTGGCCAGGACCTTCGCCAACAACTTGGCATCCACATTGTGGAGCGGAATCGGCCTATACGAGCCACACTGCAGCGGGTCCTTGTCCCGCTTGAGGATAAGAGAGATCAGAGCCTGCGACATTGTCGGGGGAAGAATTCCTTTCTCTTTCGCCTCGTTAAAGGTTCTCAACAGCAACGGGCCCAACAGTTCCGAGAACTTCCTGTAGAACTCAACCGGGAACCCATCCGGTCCTGGGGCCTTGCCCGCCTGCATGCTCCCCAATCCCTTAACCAGCTTCACCATCCCGACCGGGGCCCCCAAACCTTCTATCTGCCCCTCCTCCACCCTCTGAAACCTCAATTGGTTCAGGAACTGCCGCATCTCCCCCCCCCCCCCCCCCTGCTCCAGGGGTTCTGACTTGTACAAGTTCCCATAGAAGTCCCGAAATACCTCATTTATTTTGGCTGGACTATGCACCGTGTACCCTCCCCTTCTCTGATTCCCCCAATTTCCCTAGCCGCCTCCTTCCTGAAATGAAAAGAAAATCGCTTATTGTCACAAGTAGGCTTCAATGAAGTTACTGTGAAAAGCCCCTAGTCGCCACATTCCGGCGCCTGTTCGGGGAGGCTGGTACGGGAATTGAACCGTGCTGCTGGCCTGCCTGGGTCTGCTTTAAAAGCCAGCTATTTAGCCCAGTGTGCCAAACCAGCTCCTTCGCAGCTGATGCACTAGCATCCGACTCGCCTTCTCCCCATACTCGTATGCTGCACCCTGTACCTTCCTCCACTGGGCCTCAGCTTTCCCCGCAGTCAGCAAGTTGTTAATGGTGAGGCGTTTTCAGAACCCCAAAATGTATCATGGAGTTCAACCAACCTCTCCCTTTAATGGATTTGTTGCTTTTCTGAGCACGCGTCTTGTTCCCCAGGTGTTGTATTGCAATTATGGACACCTGACTTTTTAAACACAAAACACTGTTTATTCCATGAACTCAACTTAACATCTCAAATCAACATTGGATCTCTTAACACCCCTTACTTCAAAAATAACTCAGAAAATATTGCAACAGTAAATAACTCCTTAAAATGTTCCTTCAAACTTCCAAGAGACTTAACACCTTTAAACAGTATCGCATCAGGTTAAAGGATATATATATTTTCTGTTTTATGGCAGAGATAAATTAGCTTGGGTGACTTCAGCTCCAGCACCTTGCTTTCTTCATGCAGCTCTCTGGAAACACACAGACACACACCCATTGCTTTTAAACTGAAACTAAAAACCTGCAAAATGGCTGAACTGAGCTGAGCTCCACCCACTCTATGACATCACTATTTACTTAAAGGTACATTGCTTAAACATGTGAGCCCTGATTGAAATTAGCTCCCCTCTGACCACCGCCTTCAGCGCCTCCCAGACCACACTCACCGGCACCTCCCCATTGTCATTGGCCTCCATATACCTTTGAATGCACTCCTGGACACGCCCACAGACCTCTTCATCCGCCAACAAACCCACGTCCATCCGCCACAGTGTGGGCTGGCCCCTCTCTTCCTCCAGCTCCACCCAGTGATCCATAAACCCCCTCAGGACCTTTGCCGCAGCCGGCCTCTTACCCGACCTCGACCTAGACCGATCCAGTGCCGGGTCCCCCATTTTTCAGATTCCCTGTCTCCAGATCCGGGATCCGGTTTAACATCCGCTTCATGAACCCTGCATCATCCCAATTTGGGGCATGTACATTCACCAACACCACCCGGGCTCCCTGCAGCCAACCACTCACCATCACATATCGGCCCCCCTTATCCGCCACAATACCCGCTGCCTCAAAAGTCACCCACTTGCTCACCAAGATTGCAATCCCTCTGTTCTTCGCGTCCAGCCCAGAATGAAAGACCAGCCCCACCCATCCCTTCCTCAGCCTGGTTTGATCCGCAACCTTAAGGTGCGTCTCCTGTAACATGGCTACGTCTGCCTTTAGTCCCTTTAAGTGCGCAAACACCCGGGCCCTCTTGACCGGCCCATTCAAGCCTCTCCAGTACCACGTGATCAGCCGATCGGGGACTACCCACCCCTCCCCTCCCCACATGCCAACTAGCCATCTCCTCTTTTAGGCCAGCCCCCAGGCAGAGGCTCCCGGCCCCGACTCTCCTTCTTACCTCCAGCTCCCCCTCAGTCAGTACAGCAACAACCCAGTTTCCCCCCCTCCCCCTGCAATTGTTTAACCCCCCTGCTCCCCCCATTGCACCCCCGTAAGTCAGCTGACTCCTGCTGACCCTGGCCGCTTCCGCCTCTGCCACTGATCCCCCTGTTGGATTCCCCCTCAAAGTCCCCCACCATAGAGGGGTGGCCCAAGTCTCTTCCCCCCCCCCCCCCCTCCACACAAATGTGTACTCCAATCCAGTGCCACCCCTTGTGTCAGGGCCCCCCCCCCCCCCCCCAACCTTTCTGTGGGAAAAAGCCCGTGCTCCCTGCCTGGACCGCCCCCGCCCCCTATGGCGCAGCTCCTTTCTCCTGCAACCTCGCCCCATTCCCTAAAGGCCTGGGGCCTCCGCCGCTGCCCCCCCCCTCATCGACCACAGGGAACAACCCCTCCCAAACCAGCACACATACAGAGAAAACACAAATATCGCCCCCTCCCACTCCCCAACATTCTCCATAGCATGCTACAAACCACTAATTTGAGTCCAGCTTCTCGTTTTGATAAAGGTCCAGGCCTCGTCTGGCGTATCAAAGTAGTGGTGTCGGTCCTGATGCGTGACCCACAGACGCGCTGGCTGCAACAGCCCGAACTTCACCCCCTTTCCGTGGAGAACCGCCTTGGCCCGGTTGAATCCTGCCCTCTTCTTGGCCAGCTCTGCACTCCAGTCCTGGTAAATGCGGATTTCAGCATTCTCCCACCTGCTGCTCTGCTCCTTCGCCCATCTCAGGACACACTCCCTGTCGGTGAAACCTCACCACCACAGCCCTTGCACGGCTCATTCGCCCTCTGCCTCCTCGCTAAGACTCTCTGTGCCCCATCCAGCTCCAGGGACCTCGGGAAGGCTCCCGCGCCCATCAGCGTACCCAGCATCGTAGCCACATAGCCCCAGCATCCGATCCCTCCACACCTTCAGGGAGACCCAGAATCCACAGATTCTTCCTCCTCGACCTGTTCTCCAGATCCTCTAATTTCTCCTGCCATTTTTTATGCAGCGCCTCCACCTTCGCCGCCAGGCCCAGGATCTCGTCCTCGTTATCAGATGCCTTCTGCTGCAGCTCCTTCATCGCTGTCCCCTGCATCTTCTGGGTCTCCACCACCCCAATCGGCGCCTTCATAGGGGCCAACATCTCCGCCTTCAATTCCGCAAAGCAGCTTCTCAAAAACTCCTGCTGCTCCCGTGACCACTGAGCCCACGCTCCTGGTCTCCGCCGGCCGCCATCTTGCTTTTCCGCACCCATCCTCCTCTCTTCTCTAATGCCACTTTTTTGACCGCTCCACTCCTGGTCCCACTCCATACAGTGCTGGGGGAACCTCACTGCTGCCTTCTCACACTGGGAATCGTTGTCCAAGTGCCACTGGGGCTCCTTAGAAGGGCCCAAAAGTTCGTTCACGGCGGGAGCTGCCGAACGTGCGACCTACCCAGGCATAGCCGCAACCGGAACCGAATGAGAAAAATATTGATAGGTAACACAAAAGGAAGCCAACAGTCTCTTTTAGACTAAATATTTGATTTAAGAAAAAGTGAAATATTAGTTGAAGGAATGGCAGGGGGGGCTAAAACAGGAGAAATTATCTTGACGCAGAGGGCATGTCTGGGATAATGAATGAGTACTTTGTATTACATATTAAACCCCTGTTCACGAAATAGGGAATAAACCTGGTAACTACAGGCCAATCAAACTGACACCAGTGATGGAAAAATTACGAGAAACAATTCCCAAGGACTAAATTGATTCTCAACTGCAGAAACATGAAGTCATGGATCACCACGCCTCAGACAAGGGGCAAAATTGAGAAGGCTGGGCCTTCATGAATAACTTCAGCCGGTACTGGACAAGCCAGCTGTCCAGCCAACTGAGAAACATAGATTAATAAGGGACAACCAATGTAGATTTGTTAATAAGGGACAACCAAATTGTTAAAGCCAAATAGTGCCAGATTGAACTGAGTTCTCTGAAGTAACAAAGATGATTGATGAAGATAGTGTAGAGATTTTTTGTTTACATGGACTTTCAGAGGATGTCTGATAAAGTATGTTACAGACTTGTTCAGAAAATAGAAGTACTTGATACCGAATGTTCAATGGTAACTTGATTAAGTAATTGCTAAAGTATAGGAGGTCAAGGGTATAGGTGAATGGATGTTTTTCTGATTGGAGAGAAATATGCAGTTGTTCCCTTGGGTACAGTGTTGCAAAACCAGTAACCTCTGTACTGAGGCCATGCTGAATTTTAGACCATGCTGGATTTTGGGTTGTGTGGTTTGGGCCATGGGCATTCGGGTCAAGGATCACTCGGAACATGGGAATAGACTCCTGCGCAAGTGGCGAAGGGGAGAACATTGAACTATTTCAACTTCTCTAATCGCCCCAAACGTCCCAGTTTTCAAAGCCAGATATCGGGCGTCACACCTTGCCAATACAGCATCTAGCTGAATTGTCTAGATAAAATATTTTACTCAAATAAAATTCATACATGGCACATTCTAAAAATGTCTGGTTTACAAACAACTCAAATTCTTGGACAGCAAGATTTGAGACACTGTTGTACTTTTTTCTCCCCGAGATAAATGAAGTGTACCTGATTTATGAGGAATTGTTAAATGTGTGTGTTTACTTGCATTTATTTCTGCAGTAATTCAGTTACGATTTGCTAATTGGCTACATTGGAAAGCATGTCAGATGACTTTTAAACACATTACTTCCCACTCACTTTGCAGCATTCAACATTTGCCGCAGTGAAATAAAAACAAGAAGCTATTTAGGAAGGAAATTACAAATTGTGGGCTATCGACTGATTGTAGGGCATCACTTGTTCTGTATCATGGAAAATGTGGTGAAGCATATCTAAGCAATACTGATTTTATGTTGCAAGTGATGTTGTGCTACTGGTGCTTGATAACACTGTTGGGGAACTGGCGACAACACCAAGTAACTTTGCTGGATTTTCTAAGGCTTTAGCCAGGAAGTGACAGTGAAAAGCAAATCTTCCCAACCACTTTTCCTGACAAATCTTGCAGGTTTACTTTGGATTGCCACAGCTATGTGCAACCAATTGAGTGGACCCCACTGTCAAATAACATAGCAGTATAGCATCATGTGGCAGCTAGAAGTTTGTCTTAATGCACCTTTTTTACATCGGGAGCAACCTGATCCATTTTGCAATGGCTGTTCTTCATGTGTGTACTCAGTCAAGGATTATTGAAAGACTATTCAGCTATGGAAGGCATTGTTCAACTTCCACACATCAGGACTTTAAGGGGGTCATTGGACAGTGATTAGGAGCAAACCCTGAAGAGCTCTTGCCTTGAGGGATGCTCAGGCAAATTGTCACACATCTAGCACAAGAGCAAAATACGGAAATCTGAAAGAATAAGAAGCTGGAAAAACTCATCAAGCCAGGCAACATTTGTGGAGAGAAACAGTTAACCTTTCAGGTCAATGATCTTTTAAATGTCTATATTTCTTCATGTCTAATAATAGTTTTCAAGCCACTAGAGGGTGGGGGATGGTGGTTGCTCACGAAGAACAAAGGAGGAGGCCTGTGATAGGCGAAAAAGAGTGGCTTCGGCCGTTGCATAATGAAATCCTTTTGTTATTTAACCTCCACCGGCATCCACCTTATCACAGATCGTTTCCTTTGTTCTTCCCTCCACCTCACCCCTTCCACCACAATGGTTTAAAGCTCTCACATTCCTATCTTTCTTCAGTTTTGATGAAAGTTCATCGGCCTGAAATGTTAACTCTCTCTCCTTTTCTTGCTCTAGCTGATATCAGCTAATTCGGCACAGAGTGATAGTTAAACTGAAAGGTTCTGTATTATTTGTTATTCCAGGAAATTGTTATTTATGAATATATAAACATATTCAAAAAGTGATGCTCTGGACTATCTCTCACACAATTGACATAGAAATATTTACACGCTAACCCACCCAAAACCATGTGATCTGTAGAAAAAGGCAAAAAAATAGATTTTTTTTTAAACCAAGCCAATTTTAGAAGAAATAACATTTAGGAAATCCTTCTTTGACTCCCTTGGTCACGGGTGGCTCGGTAGCACAGTAGTTAGCACTGTTGCTTCACAGTTCCAGGTTCGATTCCCGGCTTGGGTCACTGTCTGTGCTGAGTCTGCACGTTCTCCTGGGTGTCTGCGGTTTCCTCCAGGTGCTCCCGTTTCCTCCCATGAGTAACAAAAGACATGCTGTTAGGTAATTTGGACGTTCTGAGTTCTCCCTCCGTGTACCCGAACAGGCGCCAGAATGTGGCGACTAAGGGAATTTCACAGTAACTTCAATTCAGTGTAAGCCTACTTGTGACAATAAAGATTATTATTGGGCGATTTTGCCAGAAACAAAAATAAACCCCAAAAATTCTGTAAATACTCAGCAGGCCAGGCAGCATCTGTGAAGAGCACAAGATGGCTAACACAAGTATAGAAATATGTGGGGTGGGGGGGGGCATGAATGGGACTCCATGTTGAGCCTGACGGCCTGTAAAGTGCCAGAAACGGGTCCAACACTTCCTCCAAGGAATTCAGTGAATCTGTAGCCTGTTCCAAAGGTGCACGATTATCTGGGAAAATACTCAATTCCTGACATCTATCCATTTCAACTTAAAATGAATATCCTTCGTCGTCCCTGACTTATTCAATTGGACCAAACAATGTATTCTCTTCATCAGCATCTTAGAACCTCAATATCACCTCTTGTAAAGTGGAAAGTCCCTGCTCTTCTATCCTGATAACTAAGGTGTTCCAAACTGGGAATTAGTCTACTGGCCCTTTTCTGTACCCTTACCAAAATGTCAATATCCTCCATTAGGTGACTAAAACTGAACAAAAAAAATAACTTGAGGCCTGACTAGAGTCTGTAGAAGGGAAAGATTGTGTGCTTATAGGGAACAGGCCCCGAACAGGCGTCGGAATGTGGCGACTAGGGGCTTTTCACAGTAACGTCATTGAAGCCTACTCGTGACAATAAGCGATTTTCATTTCATTTCATTTTCAATTGACCTATTGAGGTACTGCAGCACATTGCTTGTTCCAGCTATCAATTTACAGCATTGCCCACAAACGTTTTGCAATTTATGCACTAGAATGCCAAAATCTCGTTCTCCGCCTACTATAATGCACTCCCCTAAAGGATTTATATGTTCACCCGATCCACATGCATAATCATAGAATCCCTACAGTGCAGAAGGAGGCCATTCGACCCACCGAGTCTGCACTGGCTCTCTGAAAGAGCATCCCACCCAGGCCCACTCCCCTGCCCTGTCCTGATAACCCCACCTAACCGCTGGACACTGAAGGGCAATTTAGCATGACCAATCCACCTAACCTGCACATTTTTGAATAATGCTGTACTTTTCCAAATGAAATAATTTTTGCTAGTCTTGAACCCTATTTGTACATTGTTTTCCCTCCAAATAAGGTTAGAATTGCAAATTGTAAATTTGTAGATCGTCTGACTATACATAAAGGGCAAATATTTTAAAATGAGAGTTGTAATCCATGTGACCATGTGAGTTGTTCCAATGTTTCTTGACATCAAGCTGCTCAATGTCATTCACAATTGCAAATGACATTTGATTGAATAATAGGATGCAAACACTTGGGCTGTACTTTTACCGAGTCGGGAATACTCAGCAGAATTTTAAATTTGGTGGGCAGGAGCCAGATGCAGATGACCTGCCGCCACTTCTAGCAGATCCTTTTATTGCCGGTAGGGGAAAGGGGATGGGATGTGAATCTCATAGGAGGAAAATACAAACTCATTTCAACATGGCAAACCGGACTCAGTTGAAACAACTCACTCAACAGAGTTCAACAGACCACATTTCAGCTTTTGCAAGGGCCTGAACTTGCAGTGTGGGAGTCACAAATTATACAGTAGGCGTAAATGCTCTTTAAGGGTGGATAAAGATTGTTTAACTGCCATAATTTGAATTTAAAAAAAAAACCACAACCCATCAAATTGTCCATTAAAGCTGCCTGATGTTGTCAATGATTGTTTAAAAAAATAACCGTTGCTGGTTTGCTTTGATTGACAGGCCAACTGGTGTAGCATCTGTTCATGCAGTATTTGTTAATATTTACCTAAAGGCTATTATTCTCACATGCAAGCTTGGCTGAGTTTCCAAAGCTGCAATTATCTCAGCAGGGGATTTTGAGTTCACAGTTTGATTTACAAATTAGGTTATTGACGGATTAGCAGTTTTGAAGAAAGTTTATTTGTTTTTCTCAGAGACTTACAATTCGAGATTCAAATAGTTTTAATGGACTTCCTGAAAGGGTGAATGTATAGTGTGTTAGAGTGAGAGCTCGCTTAGATTTTTTAGAAGTTTATTTTATTTAATCTCCACATGACTCCTGAGGTCTGCTCCTGGTAGAGACTGGGTGAGTTGGCATTCAGGGCATGGGAATGGATGGTGAGCTTGAGATCGCATGGAGGGGATATGGAGAGTGGATGGGCAGGGGTGAGGGCTAAACTGTTTTTACTACAATTAGGGACAAAGTCCCAGATAACTGTGGCAGGCCTTATAACCAGCATGTCTGCCTCCTGGCCACCTCGGATCTGCTTCTGGGGCCAGGCCCCACTTCTTCTTTCAGAGTGAAATTGGGAAAAATTAGGCACTTTAAGCTGAGTCCAGTTTGCTGAGTCGGGAAATTTCAATTGTGCAAATGAATGGACAATGTTGACTGCCGAGAAAACCATTTCTGTGTCAGTTTAAAAAAAAATACAGTCAGAATCCACCGGAGCGCCCTCCCTTTCCATCAACTCACAGTAGATATCCGTTACCGTCCCCTCTCCAAAATCTTCCTCCGACAACAACTTGTCCTGCAACACTGGAGGCAGCAGCCCCAGGAAGGACGGCACCTCTCCCCTCACAAAATCCCTCACATGCAGGTACCTAAAACATTTGCTTTGGGCAGCTCATTCATTTCCTCCCCTCCAAACCTGCAAACTTGCCCCCTACAAACCAGTCGGGGCAGCACGGTAGCATAGTGGTTAGCACAATTGCTTCACAGCTCCAGGGTCCCAGGTTCGATTCCCGGCTTGGGTCACTGTCTGTGCGGAGTCTGCACGTTCTCCCCGTGTGTGCGTGGGTTTCCTCCAGGTGCTCCGGTTTCCTCCTCCAGTCCAAAGATGTGCGGGTTAGGTGGATTGGCCATGATAAATTGTCCTTGGTGTCCAAAATTGCCCTTCTTGTTGGGTGGGGTTACTGGGTTATATGGATAGGGTGGAGGTGTGGGCTTGGGTAGGGTGCTCTTTCCAATAGCCGGTGCAGACTCGATGGGCCGAATGGCCTCCTTCTGCACTGTAAATTCTATGAAGTCCCTAAAGTACTCTATCCCCATCTGCTGCCACCCCCGGAACCTCGCACCCAGCCCCGCTGGCACAAACCTATGATTGTCACAAATCGGCACCCACAATGACATACCCTCCAACCCAAAATGCTGCCGAAACTGTTTCACACCCGTAGTGCAGACACCACCACTGGGCTCATGGAGTACCTGACCAGCGAGAATGGAAGGGGCGCCAGCAGCAGTGCCCTCCAAACTCATCCCAAACATAACGGAGCCTCCATCAGCCCACGCAACAACCCCTCCTGAACAGTCCTCACCATTGTGATGTTGGCCACCCAATAATTAATCAAATTTGGCGATGCCAGCCCACTATCCAGGAACTATTCTAATCCACGAGGTCTCCCCGCCCACACACAATTACCCTGTTCACCTTCCTGAAAAAGGATTTGGGTACATGAAGGGGTGGTTCTGGAGCACAAACAAGAACCTGGACAGCACCGTAATTTTCACCAGGTCACACCCAGCCAGTGACAGCGGCAACACATCCCACCTCTTGAAATTCGTCTTCATTCCCTCCACCAGCCGCGCCAAATTAAATTTGTGTAACTGTGCCAACTTTGCGCTACCTAGATTCCTCGATACCAAAAATTCACCCCCACCCCAGAACGGCAACTCCTCTAATCGCCTCTCCTGACCTCTAGCATTAATCGGGAACACCTCGCTCTTTCCCCATGTTCAATTTGTACCCTGAAAACCGGCCAAATTCACTCAAAATCCCCATGATCCTTTCAAAGTTGCCCACTGGGTTCTAAATGTACAGCAACGGATCATCCACACACAGCAACACTCTATGCTCAGCACCCCTCTGCTCAATCCTTTGACTCCCTAAGTGCCATTGCCACGGCTCTATCGCCAAAGCGAAAAGCAACATGAGGAGCGGGCAACCTTGCTGCGTCCCCCGAAGTACCCCAAACTCGTCCTGTTCGTCTGAACGCTTGCCATCGGCGCACTGTACAGCAGCTGAACCAAGTCCACGAACCCCTTGCCAGCCAACAGCCCCAATAAATCCGACCACTCTCCCCGATCAAAGGTCTTCTGTGCACCCATTGCCACTACTACTTCTAACCCCTGCTCCTCTGATGGCATCATAATAACATCAAGCAGCCTGCGCATATTCGCTGACAACTGCCTTCCCTTCACAAATCCCCTCTGGTCCTCCCCTATCACCCCTGGCACACAGTGCTCTATCCGTGATGCCAAAATTTTGGCCAACATCTTTGCGTCAAAATTAAGCAGCAATGTCGGGAGGTACAACCCACACTGCTCCGGGCCCTTATCTTTCTTCAGAATCCGGGAGATAGATGCCTGCGTTCGCAATGTGGGGGGAGCTCCCCCCTACCTCTCTCATTGTACGTCCTCACTAGCAGCGGCGCCAGCTCTGCACCAAGCTTCTTATAAAATTCCACTGGGAGTCCATCCGGCCCCGGTCTTCTCTGCCTGCATCACATCCACACCGTCCATTATCTCCTTCAGCCCGATCGGGGGCCCCAGTCCCTGCACCCTCTCCTCCTCCACCCTGGGTAACTCCAACCCGTATCGTTCAGCTCCAGGTAGCCTCAAATGCCAGCCCTAATCTGGAAACTGGCCCACATCTAACCACCACTGCGGCCGTTGGGCCTCCCCGTGAACCACAGCAAATCCACCCAGTGCGGTGCATGGTCAGAAGCCACAATCTCCGAGTCGATCCCACGCCAGCAGCGCCTTATCCATTGCAAAGAAATTGATCCGGAAGTATACACAGTGCGAGAAGTACGAGAACTCCTTTGCCCTCGGCCTCCCAAACCTCCACTGGTCCGGCTCACCCCCCCCCCCCCCCCCAATATGATCCATGAACCCCCTCAACTCCCTCGCCACCGCCGACACCCTCGACAACTTAGGATACAACCGGTCCAACCTTGAATCCAGGATCGTATTGAAATCGCCCTTATGATTAACCTTTGCGCGTCCAAATCCTGGACCCTCCTTAGCACCCGCCTCCAAAGTCCATGTCGAACCAATTTGAGACCTAAACCTTCACCAAGACTACCGGCATCTCCTCCAGTTTCCCACTGACCATCACCTATCCAGCCCCCTCCCCCTGGATCGGCCACAACAAAGCTCCCCATCTCAAACGTCGCTTTCTTATTAACCAATATTTCCACCTCCCTCGCTTTCATATCTAACCCTGAGTAGAGAACCCCTGCCCCCCCCCCCCCCCCCCGTTTCCATTAAAATCAGCGTTTTTCAAACTCGGTCGCGATCTGCAGGTGGGTTGCGGGCAGCTTTTGGAGGGTCACAGCATTCCTGATGCTTTTAAAATGCCGGCTTTTAAAAATGCCGGCCGCAATGGAATCTTGAGAATGCCGGCAATCCCGTGCATGAATGCTGGATCAAGCAGCGCCTTGGCCCCGGAGCCTTGCGGATGGACCGCCTCCTCCTGACGTCGATGTGCTTTCCAAGGCCAGATTCATTCAGCAAACAATGGAGTCCTCCCACAGGAAGCAGAGCAGAGAGCAGGTCATGCGCCCTGTACACTGACATCACGTGTTCTGGGTGTGAGAGCGATTCTTCCATTTTGCAGCTGCCAGCAGTGCTGGTGTGAACTGCTGGGCCTCTCAGCCCCTCCAATATGCTCGCCACAAACTTGGCAGCCTCCACACCTTCGATGCTACTTGGGCATCCCCACAATCCTCAGGTTCTCAAGGTCTGCCACCTTCTCCCTCACCCTTTTCTGGCTGCTCAACACCTTTCCCATCTCTGCCTCCATTGAGGTCAGCCGATCCTCATGCTCCACCACCGACTCCTCCAACCTCTGGATCGCCAGGCCCTGAGCCTGCTGCCTTTGCTCCACCGGCTCGATTGCTACCCCAAGCGGCTCCACTGCCATGGCCAAATTCTCTGAGGCCTCCTTCCTGTGCTGTTGGAGTTTGCCATTTAGGAACTCCACCAACTGCTCTGTTGATCACTGGGAGGGCACTGCTGACCCTTTTCCTCCGCCATCTTCACCTGTGTCGCACCACAAAAACATTCTTGTTCCAACTGCTCTTCCTCGTGGCTCTCCTCGTCTGATGAGCCATACCCCAGTGACACCAGAGAAGTATTACATTCCATGGATATTCGTGCACCGTTTTCCCTCAAAACATCACACTATTCGGGTGGGGAAGGGCTGAAAAAAATCCACCTCGAGCAGGAGCCACTAAATGTGCGACCATCACTCCATGGTCGTCTCTGAGGATCAGTTGTATCCAACAGTACGATCCGATCAAGCTTTGGTTTAATGCCGCCTTAGACATAGCAGCACTCACTGGTTCCTGTACTGATTATAAATTATGATTGTGATCAAGAAGTGAAGCTTAAACTTAGTATCTTCTGACTCAGAAGATAATAGTGTTTCCACTAAGCCATTTATGTTTCTGTTGAATCCAGAGCCTGTTCTAGCCCTGACTTGGTATCTTCTTAAATCTTGATTAGTTGTGCTGTTACCCATTCTGGATTGAGTAGCATTTCCATTATATTTAATTAGAATGAATACTAACTCTGTACATCAGTTATTGGGTTAGTAATATCACTTGATCATTCTGAGCTTCCCAGGCCCAGCTTTGGTATTTAATCACAATAGGAAAATTGGAGCTGCTATGTTTTGCTGAGATACAATAACGCTATGTTGCAACAATGCCAGTGGAGGTGCATCTTTCTGCTGATTGACATCATTTCATAGCTTAGAACTTACTCTGGATGGATGCTGACCAGCAAATTCTCAACCTGAGGCTAGTAAAATAGAAATTCAGTTCTATCCTACTGAATTAGCATTTCAGTGTCATTCCTGAAGTACCTTGGAACATCGGCACGGTAGCACAGTGGTTAGCACTGTTGCTTCCGCGCCAGGGGCCTGGGTTCGATTCCGACCTTGGGTCACTGTCTGTGTGGAGTCTGCACATTTTCCCCGTGTCTGCGTGTGTTTCCTCCGGGTGCTCCGGTTTCCTCCCACAGTCCAAAGACGTGCAGGTTAGGTGGATTGGCCATGATATATTGCCCTAAGTAACCAAAAAGGTTAGGAGGGGTTTTGGGTTACGGGGACAGGGTGGAAGTGAGGGCTTAAGTAGGTCGGTGAAGACTCGATGGACCGAATGGCCACCTTCTGCACTGTATGTTCTATGGATCCGAACAGGCGGCGGAATGTGGCGACTAGAGTCTATTCACAGTAACTTAATTGCAGTGTTAATGTAAGCCTACTTGTGACACTAATATAGATTATTATTATTATCTTTCTATGTTAAGGCATTATGTAAATACAAGTTGTTGAGTAACATTAATTAGTCTTGTGTGATTTCAAATTCTAAATGAATTTTAACATGCACATTTAGATGGAGTTGTTTTATTTTTGGTAGAGTGCTGATGGGTAGAAGTTGAAAACTATGATTCATTGCAACGTCAAAACATAATGCACATTAAGCAAAAGCCGGAAATTATGTCTCCTTTAATATTGGAGGGGCAGCATTATAAATGCGCTTTGGTTTTCAAAGCCGGCATTATAAAGCATCCAATGTATATGCCTTAATTATTCATATACTGAGATTGGTAGTGGATGAAATATGTGCATGATCTACGCCTTCATAACTGATGGCTCAATATTATAAAGCAGCATTATTCCTTTAAATGGGCTGGTTAAGGAAAGTGAATCAGTCATCCCCATTAAGTACCCAGATGGCAATAAATTGCAATGTTTCATGCTGCTTTTCCAGGGCCTTGGAGCAGCATGATGGCAAAATGCCATGGGACTGAAAAGGCATTGATTGCTGAGTCATGGGAAAGGAGAGAGAATGCTTTGCAATTGTCAATGTTGTACTGCTGGCTTCTAAGCTAGATTTTTCTTGAGCTAATAGGGTATCACAGTGTGCAATTAACGGGGTCTTTGTAAAGATTTGGAATTTAGGAGAAACTGACGTTTTGGTAATTTGCAGAGCCAATTAAAAACATGTTTGCAGAACAGTTGGACCACGGGTGTGCTTACATTAACCTACTGACCAGAGGAATCAGAATTCTTTTTCAGTTGAAGGGATGGGGTTTTACATCTTTCAGATTTCTTTTTTGAAGACTTTGGCAAGTTGCAGCATTCTGATTTGAAGCAATGAAAAGTTTAAGATATTGAATACTTTTGAGCACTTATTCATTAATGGAGCAATTACTGCGATTTTAATCTCGAAGGTAATATTTATGTTGATGTCTCATTGCTAAATATTTTGTATCTTGGATACAAAATATTGACCTTCGCGCACAATTGATTCTTTTTAAGAAGCGAGTCATAAATCTCTACATTTTTTCACCCAAAAGTAATAGATTAATGAATCTGGCCAACGTATGCAGAGCTTCATATTTATTAGAAATGTGCCAATAGAGAAATAAATTCTCAATGCAGTAAAGATCACCTGATACTCTACTTTTAGGTTTCGTTTTGGTTTCATTATGACTTTCAGCTATGTCACATCAACATTGAATATTTATCACTTATTAAATGTGTCAAATAGCTGGGGAGGCCGGGGACCAAGTCAGAAAGTATGTTGAAAAGAGGGACATGTTGTTGAAACTTTTCATCTTGCACTCATCAGTGCAAACACGGGATTGTAAAATTTCAAATAATCATAACAATTTATACCACAGGAGAAGAGGGTGCTGTGATGAATGTAGGAATTTCAGATATTTATTGTATTATGTATATCTGGTGCAGTAATGGTTAAAACCCTGGGTTAGTGTGTATATGTCTACTGTGGTAATGCATTTAAAAGACAGGCAAACACTGTGGTTACAGAGGTGTCACTAAGCATTGTAAAAATCAGATCATCATTCATTCCAACCATGTATAGTGTTTACCTGAATAGAGCTAATGGATTTTTGTTAGGATTTCTGGGAGTCGATAATTAGAGACATTTGGCACGATTTAACTAAATGAGAACAAATTCCCATAGCGAGCGTTTCCCGGCACACTCAGCCCTGAGAAACGCAATGCTATCGAACGGCCCTCCAGTTAGATAGGGGGCCTCAGTGGGGAACGCGCGGCAAAAGCCCCACACAGCCCCGTTTTCTGCACTGAGGAACTCCGCTTGCCTGAACTCGTCAGTGTAGCGCGAGATCGTGGCACCATTTTCAAATGGCGCCCCGATCTCTGGGGCTTCTGACCCCCTCCAAGCCCCAACTCACTGAGGGGGTCCCCGCACCCCCGGCCCAATCACCGTGCAAAAAATGTCAGCTTGGCACCTTGGCAGTGTCAACCTGATGCCGTGACAGTGCCCCTTTCCAGCAGGCAATGCCAGGCTGGCACCCAGGTGGCAATACCAAGCTGACACCGAGTGCCCATGTGGCACCAACAGTGCCAAGGTGCCACCCTGTCCAAAGGGCATGCGTCTGGGGGGGGCTTCCGAACCCCTGGGATTACCAAGCACTGGGGGGGGGGGGTCTGCAATCCCCAGGCCAAAAGTGCCGTTCTGTCTGGTCCCTGTTTGTGGAGAGCAACACTAATATGCAGATTTGCAAAATTAGTGATCCTGCCCACAATGCACTGACCCTCTGAAAGAGCACCCTCACCGAGACATACTCCCCCACCTATCCACTTAATCCGCTAGCTCCACCTACCTACATATGTTTGGACACTTGAGGGGCAATTTTAGTATCACCAATCCAGCCAACCTGTACATCTTGGTTGTTAGTATAGCTATTAGTCCACTTAAGATTGTTCAGTAAGGTGCTTCCCAATCGTGGAATCACAACTTTAACATGTTTTGTTCTGGGTTTTGAGAGTACTCAGCATGTTCCTTTAGTTGTTCATGATATGTAGTTTGATTCGATCAATCTACAGGATATATTTATTTTTATTATTCGTTTGTGGGATGTGGGCTTCATTAGCTAGGCCTGCATTTATTGCCCATCCCTTGTTGCCCTTCAGAAGATAGTGGTCAGCTGCCTTCCGAACAACTACAGTCCTTGAGGTGTAAGTACATGTAGAGTGCTGTTAGGGAGATGATGCCAGGATTTTGATCCAATGACAGTGAAGCAATGGCAATCTATTTTCCAAGTCTGGATGGTGACTTGGAAGGGAACCTTCAGGTGGCGGTGTTCCCAGGTATCTGCTGCTCTTGGCCTTCTAGATGATAGTGGTTGTGGGTTTGGAAAGTGCTGCCTAAGCAACCTTGGTAAGTTCCTGCAGTGCATCTTGTAGATGGCTGCCATCGTTCATTGGTGGTGGAAGGAGTGAATTTTTGACTGGGTGCCAATCAAGTGGGCTGCTTGGTCCTGGATGATGTCAAGCTTCTTGAGTGTTGTTGGAGCTGCACTCTGTTGCTCGTTTTAGCCTTAGTTTACTTATTCTTATTCTGTCACCTTTGCTCATGAGTCACCAGGTATCTTTCTGATACCGCCACGTGGTTCAAGTCCAAGTAATGATTAATAATGCAACACACCGCTTAGTAAGAGTTAAATCAACGCTCATTTATTATATACAGCAATTAATACTTATACAATAATCCTACTTCTAGACTACTACCTACCACTAAAGGCCAATACTTAACGTTGGAAATGGCCCACCAGGTAAGGGAAAACGAATGGTCTTTCGAATTGGTTCTGAGCCTGTGGGATTCAAAAGCTGGTACAAGTCGATAGTCATGAGTGCCTATCTGGTAGCGATCGCTGGAGTAAAACTTATGGTTTCTTGTAGAAGGGTCTCAAAGGTTGCGAGCAGGAAAAAGAAGGGTCGAGTTGAACTTGGCCCCTGTTCTTATAGTCCCCAGGGGCTTCCCGCCTTTCATGGCGGACCTTGTACCTGGTTCCAAGTGATTGGACTTGGTCCCAATAATTTGGTTCGATATGCTCCAATACTGGAGCGATTCCTTGATCGGGGGGTGGTCGTTTACCTTTCTTTGTGTTAGCCCCTGCTGGCACCGAAAGGTCTGGGTCGGCTTTGAGTTGCTAATTTGTAGCAATTGGTCCCGGGGATGGCTGATTGGCTGATTAAAATGCAGATGGCTGGGTTGTTGTGATGTTGATGGCTGCAGGTATCGGTCTGGACTGACTTCCCCAGAGGTGAATACACTGTTTTACCTGCAGATGTCCGTTTGAGTCCTGTTGGCTGATTTTCCCATCAGCCTCTTCCGTTCGCCATTTTAAATCGGGGTTTGACCATTCTAATCGGGAGTCAGCCATTTTACATGGCTACAACTCACCTGGGTAAGTGGAGAGTATTCCACTCCTGACTTGTGCCTTTATAGATATAGGCAGCAGACAGGTTTTGGGGAGTCAGGAAGTGAGTTACTTGCCATAGGAATCCTATCCTTTGATCTGCTCTGGTAGCCACAGTATTTATATGGCTATAAGTATATCAATGGGAAGAGGGTAACTAGGAAAAAAAGTAGGACCCATTAGGGACCAAAGGGGGAATCTGTGGGTGGAGCCAAGGCATTGATCTGGCGTATTCAACCAAGGTAATGAGGAGGCAGAAATGGAATTGGGAGAGAGACTGTCAGGTTATTGAGCATGTTTTCATAGGGAGGCACAAGATATTGGAGATGTTGGCAGTCTTAAAGTGGAGAAATCGCCAGATCCAGACAAATTGTGTCCCAGGTTGCTGTGGGAGGTGAGGGAGGAGATTGCGGATCCAAAATTTTAATTCTTCTCTAGCCACTGGAGAGGTGCCAGAGGACTGGAGAACCGCGAATGTAGTCCCAATATTTAAGAAAGGCGGTAGGGATAAGACTGAGAACTACAGGCCACTGAGTCTCACGTCAGTAGTGGGGAAACTAATGGAGAAAACCCTAAAGGAGCGAATCTATCTCCACTTGGAGAGGCAAGGTTTGATCAGGAATAGTCAGAATGGCTTTGTCAGAGGGATTTCATGCCTAACAAATTTGATTGAATTTTTTTGAGCACGTGATTAAGTGTGTAGATGAGGTTAGTGCAGTTGATGCAGTTTACATGGATTTCAGCAAAACATTTGACAAGGTCCCACATGGGAGACTTATAAAGAAGGCAAGGTGGGTTCAAAGCTGGCTGAGTTGTAGGAAACAGGGTGATGACAGATGGCTGCTGTAGTGACTGGACGTCAGTGTCCAGTGGCGTACCGCAGGGATCTCTGCTGGGTCCCTTATTATTCGTCATTTATATAAGTGACATGGATGACTATGTGGGGGGTAGGATCAGTAAGTTTGAGGATGGCACAAAGGTAGGCTGGGGTGGTTAACAGTGAGGCTGAGCGTCTTGGGTTACAGGAAGATATAGACGGGATGTCAAATGGGCAGGAAAGTGGCAGACAGAATTTAATCCTGAAATGTGTGAGGTGCTACACTTTGGAAGGAGCAATTTGACGAGGACATATTCAATGAATGGCACCACATGGAAGTCCTGAGGAACCAAAGAGACTTTGGCGTGTTTGTAAATAGATCTCTGAAGACAGAAGGACAGGATAATAGGTTACGGGAGGACACCAGGTGAGGGGTGGCAGGTTCAGGGGATTTGAGGAAAAACCTTTTTACCCAGAGGGTGGTGATGGTCTGGAACACACTGTCTGCGAAGGTGATGGAGGCGGAGTGCCTCAACATCCTTTTAAAAAGTACCTGGATGAGCACTTGACACGTCTCAATATTCAAGGCTATGGGCCAAGTGCTGGCAAATGGGATTAGGATTGGCATATCAGGTGCCTTTCATGCATCGGTGAAGAGCCGATGGGCTGAAGGGCCTTTTCTGCACTGTATTTTTCTGTGATTCTGATTGTGTGAGTTCAGTTTCTGGTCAATGGTAACCTCCAGGATGTTGATGGTCGGAGGGGGTTCAGCGATATACGGCCTATTTACCTGGCTTCCTGTGGCACTGAAAATCCTACTAGTTATTACTCATTGTGTGGTAGGAAGAATGTCAGCATTTATTGCCCATTTTAATTGCTCTTGAACTGAGTGGCTTGCTAAGCCATTGCGGAGGGCTTCCCTGAATCTGGAGTCATATGTAGGCCATACCAGGCAAAGACAACAGACTTCCTTCCCTTATGAATCAGTGCACCAGATGGATTTTTCCGATACTTGTTTCATGATTGTTGTCCGACATTTTTAAAACCTGTTCAAATTTCTGAGTTACTTGGCCATTGCAGGGTAGTTTGAGGTACACTGGGTACTTTGCAGGTCTGAAAGTCTCCTTTGTAAATTTGCATGATACACAACGAACCATGATCCGATCAAGGCAGCCTTAATTTTGATGTGCTTTATTTCTGCATCAAGCTTTGTAAATGCCTTGAGCCCTATTTACAAGATTGCTGATGAGACTAATCTGTGGTGCATGGAGCTATATGAATCCCAACATGTATATTGACTCATAATGGTAGGCTTGTGGGAGACGATAGTGGGGGACCCATTAGCGATTTCTCAACTAGCACGCCAAGCAAAGGACGTGCGTTAGATTGCTTCATCTCCAAAGTGAATTTGAACATCTCCAAAGTGAATTTGAACGCAAGATGCAGCATATTAAGAAATCATTGCATGCAGCTGCAGTTTCCAAGGTCATGAAATTATCATCTACATATCAGAAATTTGCTGACTGTGCAGAACACCCCTGGCCCAATCGCACCCGCACAAAAAATGCTAGCTTGTAACCTTTGCAGGCCAACATGGTACCCTGGCAGTGCCACCTGGGCACCATGGCAGGAGCAGGTTGGCACCTATATGGCACTGCCCAGGTGACACTAGCAGTGCCAATGTGCCACCCTGCCCAAAGGGCATGCACCTGGGGGTCGTCGATCCACTGGGAGATCCCCATGAGTACCGTCACCAGGTCGGTCAAGGCAGCCTTGAGTAGGAGTTTATAGAATGTATCCGCGATAGTTTCCTAGAAAAGTATGTAATGGAACCTACGAGGGAACAAGCGGTCCTTGATCTGGTCCTGTGTAATGAAACAGGATTGATTCAGGATCTCATAGTTAGGGATCCTCTCGGAAGGGGCGATCATAATATGGTGGAATTTAAAATACAGATGGAGGGTGAGAAAGTAAAATCAAGCACTAGTGTTTTGTGCTTAAACAAAGGAGATTACAATGGGATGAGAGAAGAACTAGCTAAGGTAGACTGGGAGCAAGGACTTTATGGTGAAACAGTTGAGGAACAGTGGAGAACCTTCCAAGTGATTTTTCACAGTGCTCAGCAAAGGTTTATACCAAGAAAAATGAAGGACGGTAAAAAGAGGGAAAATCGACCGTGGCTATCTAAGGAAATAATGGAGAGTATCAAATTGAAGGAAAAAACATACAAAGTAGCAAAGATCAGTGGGAGACTAGAGGACTGGGAAATCTTTAGGGGGCAACAGAAAGCTACTAAAAAAGCTATAAAGAAGAGTAAGATAGATTATGAGAGTAAACTTGCTCAGAATATAAAAACAGATCGTAAAAGTTTCTACAAATACATAAAACAAAAAAGAGTGGCTAAGGTAAATATTGGTCCTTTAGAGGATGAGAAGGGAGATTTAATAATGGGAGATGAGGAAATGGCTGAGGAACTGAACAGGTTTTTTGGGTCGGTCTTCACAGTGGAAGACACAAATAACATGCCAGTGACTGATGGAAATGAGGCTATGACAGGTGAGGACCTTGAGAGGATTGTTATCACCAAGGAGGTAGTTATGGGCAAGCTAATGGGGCTAAAGGCAGACGAGTCTCCTGGACCTGATGGAATGCATCCCAGAGTGCTAAAAGAGATGGCATGGGAAATTGCAAATGCACTAGTGATAATTTACCAAAATTCACTAGACTCTGGGGTGGTCCCGGCGGATTGGAAATTAGCAAACGTGACACCACTTTAAAAAAAGGAGGTAGGCAGAAAGTGGGTAATTATAGGCCAGTGAGCTTAACTTCGGTAGTAGGGAAGATGCTGGAATCTATCATCAAGGAAGAAATAGCGAGGTATCTGGATGGAAATTGTCCCATTGGGCAGACGCAGCATGGGTTCATAAAGGGCAGGTCGTGCCTAACTAATTTAGTGGAATCTTTTGAGGACATTAACAGTGCGGTAGATAACGGGGAGCCAATGGTATATCTGGATTTCAAGAAAGCCTTTGACAAGGTGCCACACAAGGTTGCTGCATAAGATAAAGATGCATGGCATTAAGGGGAAAGTAGTAGCATGGATAGAGGATTGGTTAATTAATAGAAAGCAAAGAGTGGGGATTAATGGGTGTTTCTCTGGTTGGCAATCAGTAGCTAGTGGTGTCCCTCAGGGATCAGTGTTGTGCCCACAACTGTTCACAATTTACATAGATGATTTGGAGTTGGGGACCAAGGGCAATATGTCCAAGTTTGCAGACGACAGTAAGATAAGTGGTAAAGCAAAAAGTGCAGAGGATACTGGAAGTCTGCAGAGGGATTTGGATAGGCTACGTGAATGGGCTAGGGTCTGGCAGATGGAATACAATGTTGACAAATGTGAGGTTATCCATTTTGGTAGGAAAAACAGCAAAAGGGATTATTATTTAAAAGATAAAATATTAAAACATGCTGCTGTGCAGAGAGACCTGGGTGTCCTAGTGCATGAGTCGCAAAAAGTTGGTTTACAGGTGCAACAGGTGATTAAGAAGGCAAATGGAATTTTGTCCTTCATTGCTAGAGGGATGGAGTTTAAGACTAGAGAGGTTCTGCTGCAATTATATAATGTGTTAGTGAGGCCACACCTGGAGTATTGTGTTCAGTTTTGGTCTCCTTACTTGAGAAAGGACGTACTGGCACTGGAGGATGTGCAGAGGAGATTCACTAGGTTAATCCCAGAGCTGAAGGGGTTGGATTACGAGGAGAGGTTGAGTAGACTGGGACTGTACTCGTTGGAATTTAAAAGGATGAGGGGGGATATTATAGAAACATATAAGATTATGAAGGGAATAGATAGGATAGATGCGGGCAGGTTGTTTCCACTGGCGGGTGAAAGCAGAACTAGGGGGCATAGTCGCAAAATAAGGGGAAGTAGATTTAAGACTGAGTTTAGGAGGAACTTTTTCACCCAAAGGGTTGTGAATCTATGGAATTCCTTGCCCAGTGAAGTAGCAGAGGCTCCTTCATTAAATGTTTTTAAGATAAAGATAGATCGTTTTTTGAAGAATAAAGGTATTAAGGGTTATGGTGTTTAGGCCGGAAAGTGGAGCTGAGTCCACAAAAGATCAGCCATGATCTCATTGAATGGTGGAGCAAGCTCGAGGGGCCAGATGGCCTACTCCTGCTCCTAGTTCTTATGTTACGAGGTCTCCGAGGGGAAGGAGATTGATCCCATGCCTCGGGAATCTGCATATTAAAGTGAGACTAGCTCCAGTAGTGATTACTGCCGGGGCGGGGGGGGGCGTCATCTGACATCCTGAGGCGGTTAAGTAATTTAAACATATTTTACAATTAAATTGATGATAATGAGGTTCACTCTCTCGCTGGGCATTCCATCGATTGGGCCCAAAAAACGCAGCCAGAAGTTGTGAAGCTTTATCCCAACTTGCCTGAAAGATAAATGACAAGTTACTCGGTTGCTTCACAGAAATTGCTTGACCTGTAGAGTGGTTTTCCAATGTTCCCTCTGTAGTTCAGTCTCTGGAGATAACAGACTTGTAAAATTTACTACATTTCTATATATTGTTTATGTCCTTCAAACAGTTGCATTGCTGCAAGGCATCCATATCTTAGCTTACATAAAAGTCAGTCAGAGCTGATAAACAGCCTTGTGTTCCTCTACCACATTCCCCATACCTCATTTATATAATACGCCTTGAAGTCAACATGTGACTTGAGGAAAATGTAGCTGAATGCTGAGAAATCCTGCTTCTGCCTTGCTCTAATCAATACTTAAACATATTTTAGAACACTTAAAATCAGCGGCTGGATTCTCTGGTCCCCACGCTGCGCGTTTCTCGGTGGCGTGTTGTTCCCGCGGAATTTCCCATTGAAGCCGCCCCACACCTCCGGGAAACCTGCCGTTGGGGGGTACATTGCCAGCGGGAACAAAGAATCCCAACGGCCAGAGAATTCTAGCCTAAATCTAAAGTTTCAAGGACCAAAACCGTCAAGTTTTGTTCTCAATCTGAGTTCAGCTCTTCTGTTAAGTATTTGGCAAATATACCAGTGCACATTGCAACTTGGCCTTCATTGCTTTCTGTGAGTTGACCGACTGGACCTGATTCATTCAATAGGAATTGTTGATGGCACAGTGCTTAATTTTGCCATATAAGGCAACAATGAATTTGTCAGATTGCAGATAATCTCAATTTCCATTTTATGGTCAAATATGAATCTTTATTATTCTGAGGAACAGTTCTGGGAGATAATTAAACTGCTCCTTGAGCAATCTGCAAATTTGAAATGCCAAGCATTCCTACATATTTGACCCCAAGTTAACCTCCTTGGAAGATGGAAGACTTTACAGAAAAACCGTAATAATTTTCCTGCTTAATTTAAAAAAAAATATATATATATTTTATTCAAATTTTTCAGCCAAACCAAACAATACAAAGGTTTTCCCTTTTTACAACAATAAAACAATATAAATAACAGTGACCGTTTTAAAAAAATATATATATATTTTATTCAAAGTTTTTGGCCAACCATGACAGTACATTGTGTATCCTTTACACAGTAATATAACAATATAAATAACAATGGCCAGTTTTAAACAAGAAATAAATAATATATAAACAACATCAAAATTAAAAAACAAAACTAAATGGCAACTGCCTTGTCCCAAATAAATACTCTCCAAAAATACAATTCAGCAGTCCAATATACAATTACCTATAACAACAACCTATACATATTATACATATACACTAACATTCCTGAGAGTCCTTCTGGTCCCCCCCCCGGGTTGCTGCTGCTGTCTTCTTTTCCATTCCCTCTATCTTTCTGTGAGGTATTCGACGAACGGTTGCCACCGCCTGGTGAACCCTTGAGCCGATCCCCTTAGGACAAACTTAATCTGTTCCAACTTTATAAACCCTGCCATGTCATTTATCCAGGTCTCCACACCCGGGGGCTTGGCTTCCTTCCACATCAGCAGTATCCTGCGCCGGGCTACTAGGGACGCAAAGGCCAAAACATCAGCCTCTTTCGCCTCCTGCACTCCCGGCTCCTCTGCAACCCCGAATATAGCCAACCCCCAGCTTGGTTCGACCTGGACCCCCACCACCTTCGAAAGCACCTTTGTCACCCCCACCCAAAACCCCTGTAGTGCCGGACATGACCAGAACATGTGGGTGTGATTCGCTGGGCTTCTCGAGCATCTCGCACACCTATCCTCTACTCCAAGAAATTTACTGAGCCGTGCTCCAGTCATAGGGGCAGCACGGTAGCATTGTGGATAGCACAATTGCTTCATAGCTCCAGGGTCCCAAGTTCGATTCCCGGCTTGGGTCACTGTCTGTGCGGAGTCTGCACATCCTCCCCGTGTGTGCGTGGGTTTCCTCCGGGTGCTCCGGTTTCCTCCCACAGTCCAAAGATGTGCAGGTTAGGTGGATTGGCCATAACAAAATTGCCCTTAGTGTCCAAAATTGCCCTTAGTGTTGGGTGGGGTTACTGGGTTATGGGGATCGGGTGGAGGTGTTAACCTTGGGTAGGGTGCTCTTTCCAAGAGCCGGTGCAGTCTCGATGGGCCGAATGGCTTCCTTCTGCACTGTAAATTCTATGTCTATGTCTATATGCGCCCTGTGTAACACCTTAAATTGTATCAGGCTTAGCCTGGCACACGAGGACGATGAGTTTACCCTACTTAGGGCATCGGCCCACAGCCCCTCCTCAATCTCCTCCCCCAGCTCCTCTTCCCATTTCCCTTTCAGCTCATCTACCCTAATCTCCCCCCTCGTCCCTCATTTCCCTATATATGTCTGATACCTTACCGTCCCCCACCCATGTCTTTGAGATCACTCTGTCCTGCACCTCCTGCGTCGGGAGCTGCGGGAATTCCCTCACCTGTTGCCTCGCAAAAGCCCTCAGTTGCATATACCGGAATGCATTCCCTTGGGGCAACCCATATTTTTCGGCCAGCGCTCCCAGACTTGCAAACGTCCCATCTACAAACAGATCTCTCAATTGTGTTACTCCTGCTCTCTGCCATGTTCCAAATCCCCCATCCATTCTCCCCGGAGCAAACCTATGGTTATTTCTTATCGGGGACCACACCGAGGCTCCCGTCTTACCCCTATGCCGTCTCCACTGCCCCCAGATTTTCAGAGTAGCCACCACCACCGGGCTTGTGGTGTATTTCTTCGGTGAGAACGGCAACGGCGCCGTCACCATAGCTTGTAGGCCCCTGCAGGACGCCCTCTCCAATCTCTTCCACGCCGCCCCCCCTCTTCTCCCATCCACTTACATGCCATTGAGATATTGGCGGCCCAGTAGTACTCACTTAGGCTCGGTAGTGCCAGCCCCCCCCCCTATCCCGACTACGCTGCAAAAATCCCCTCCTCACTCTCGGGGTCTTCCCGGCCCACACAAAACTCATGATATTCTTCTCAATCCTTTTGAAAAAAGCCTTCGTGATCACCACCGGGAGGCAATGAAACACAAAAAGGAATCTCGGGAGGACCACCATTTTAACCGCCTGCACCCTCCCTGCCAGTGACAGGGATACCATGTCCCATCTCTTGAAGTCCTCCTCCATCTGTTCCACCAACCGTGTTAAATTT
Organism: Scyliorhinus torazame; assembly: GCF_047496885.1. NCBI lineage: Eukaryota > Metazoa > Chordata > Chondrichthyes > Carcharhiniformes > Scyliorhinidae > Scyliorhinus > Scyliorhinus torazame. The sequence continues at coordinate 58,776,288 of NC_092712.1, read as the reverse complement.
AACCTATGCAATGTACCCCAATTCTTGGCTATCTGGATCCCCAAGTAGTGAAAGTCCCTTGTTACCTTCCTCAGCGGTAAGTCCTCTATTTCTCTGCTCTGCCCCCCTGGATGCACCACAAACAACTCACTTTTCCCCATGTTCAGTTTATATCCTGAAAATTCTCCAAACTCCCCAAGTATCCGCATTATCTCTGGCATCCCCTCCGCCGGGTCCGCCACATACAACAACAAATCGTCCGCATACAGAGATACCTGGTGTTCTTCTCCTCCCCTGAGTACTCCCCTCCACTTCCTGGAACCCCTCAATGCTATTGCCAGGGGCTCAATCGCCATTGCAAACAATAATGGGGACAGAGGACATCCCTGCCTCGTCCCTCTATGGAGCCGAAAATATGCAGACCCCCGTCCATTCGTGACCACGCTCGCCATCGGGGCCCTATACAGCAGCTGTACCCATCTAATATACTCGTCTCCAAAGCCAAATCTCCTCAACACCTCCCACAAATAATCCCACTCCACTCTATCAAATGCTTTCTCTGCATCCATCGCCACCACTATCTCCACTTCCCCCTCTGGTGGGGGCATCATCATTACCCCTAGCAGCCTCCGTATATTCGTATTCAGCTGTCTCCCCTTCACAAACCCAGTTTGGTCCTCATGGACCACCCCTGGGACACAATCCTCTATCCTCATTGCCATTACCTTGGCCAGAATCTTAGCGTCTACATTCAGGAGGGAAATAGGCCTATAGGACCCGCATTGCAGCGGGTCTTTTTCTTTAGGAGAAGCGATATCGTTGCCTCTGACATAGTCGGGGGCAGCTATCCCCTTTCCCTCGCCTCATTAAAGGTTCTCATCAGTAGCGGGGCGAGCAAGTCCACATATTTCCTGTAAAATTCAACTGGGAATCCATCCGGTCCCGGAGCCTTCCCCGCCTGCATGCTCCTAATTCCTTTCACTACTTCCTCCATTTCGATCTGTGCTCCCAGTCCCACCCTCTCCTGCTCCTCCACCTTAGGAAATTCCAGCTGGTCCAGAAAACCCATCATTCTCTCCTTCCCATCCGGGGGCTGAGCTTCATATAATCTTTCATAGAATGCCTTGAACACTCCATTCACTCCCCGCTCCATCTCTCCCTCCTCATCCCTCACTCCCCCTATTTCCCTCGCTGCTCCCCTTTTCCTCAATTGGTGGGCCAGCAACCTGCTCGCCTTCTCCCCATATTCGTATTGTACACCCTGTGCCTTCCTCCACTGTGCCTCTGCAGTACCCGTAGTCAGCAAATCAAATTCTACGTGTAGCCTTTGCCTTTCCCTGTACAGTCCCTCCTCCGGTGCCTCCGCATATTGCCTGTCCACCCTCCGAAGTTCTTGCAGCAACCGCTCCCGTTCCCTACTCTCCTGCTTTCCTTTATGTGCCCTGATTGATATCAGCTCCCCTCTAACCACTGCCTTCAGCGCCTCCCAGACCACTCCCACCTGGACCTCCCCATTATCATTGAGTTCCAAGTACTTTTCAATACACCCCCTCACCCTTAGACATACCCCCTCATCCGACATTAGTCCCATGTCCATTCTCCAGGGTGGACGCCATTCTTTTTCCTCCCCTATCTCCAAGTCCACCCAATGTGGAGCGTGATCCGAAATAGCTATAGCCGTATACTCCGTCCTCCTCACCTTCGGGATCAACGCCCTTCCCAAAACAAAAAAGTCTATTCGCGAATAAACTTTGTGGACATAGGAGAAAAACGAAAACTCCTTACTCCTAGGTCTACTAAATCTCCATGGGTCTACTCCTCCCATCTGCTCCATAAAGTCTTTAAGCACCTTGGCTGCTGCCGGCCTCCTTCCAGTCCTGGACCTCGATCTGTCCAGCCCTGGTTCCAGCACCGTGTTAAAATCTCCACCCATTACCAACTTCCCCACCTCTAGGTCCGGGATACGTCCTAACATGCGCCTCATAAAGTTGGCATCATCCCAGTTCGGGGCATATACGTTCACTAAGACCACCGCCTCCCCCTGTAATTTGCCACTCACCATCACGTATCTGCCCCCACTATCCGCCACTATGGTCTTTGCCTCAAACATTACCCGCTTCCCCACTAATATAGCCACCCCCCTGTTTTTCGCATCTAGCCCCGAATGAAACACCTGCCCCACCCATCCTTTGCGTAGTCTAACCTGGTCTATCAGTTTCAAATGCGTCTCCTGTAACATAACCACATCTGCCTTAAGTTTCTTTAGGTGTGCGAGTACCCGTGCCCTCTTTATCGGCCCGTTCAGCCCTCTCACATTCCACGTGATCAGCCGGGTTGGGGGGCTTTTTACCCCCCCCCCCCCCCTTGTCGATTAGCCATCCCCTTTTATCCAGCTCCTCACCCGGTTCCCACGCAGCTGTGTCCCTCCCAGGCGGTGCCGCCCCGCCCACCCCACCCCATACCAGCTCCCCCTTCTCCCCAGCAGCAGCAACCCAGTGAATCCCCTCCCCCTCTCCCCCCCCCCCTCCCGCTAGATCCCCCACTAGCGTAGTTACACCCCCCATGTTGCTCCCAGAAGTCAGCAAACTCTGGCCGACCTTGGCTTCCCTTGATATGTGACCCACAGTCTTGCCGGCTGCAGCATTCCAAATTTGATCTTTTTATGAAGCACCGCCTTGGCCCGATTAAAGCTCGCCCTCCTTCTCGCCACCTCCACACTCCAGTCTTGATATACGCGGATCACCGCGTTCTCCCATCTACTGCTCCGAGTTTTCTTTGCCCATCTTAGGACCATCTCTCTGTCCTTAAAACGGAGGAATCTCACCACTATGGCTCGAGGAATTTCTCCAGCCCTCGGTCTTCGCGCCATAACTCGATAGGCTCCCTCCACCTCCAGCGGACCCGTCGGGGCCTCCGATCCCATCAACGAGTGCAGCATCATGCTCACATATGCCCCGACGTCTACCCCTTCTGCACCTTCTGGAAGACCAAGAATCCTTAAATTCTTCCTCCTCGCATTATTCTCCAGCACCTCCAGCCTTTCCACACATCGTTTATGGCGTGCCTCGTGCATCTCCGTCTTCACCACCAGGCCATGTATATCGTCCTCCTTCTCGGCAGCTTTTGTCTTCACGACCCGAAGCTCCCGCTCCTGGGTCTTTTGCTCATCTTTTAGCCCTTCAATCGCCTGTAATATCGGGGCCAACAGCTCCTTCTTCATCTCCTTTTTAAGCTCTTCCACGCAGCGTTTCAAAAATTTGTGTTGTTCAGGGCCCCATATTAAACTGCCACCTTCCGACGCCATCTTGGTTTTTGCTTGCCTTCCTTGCCGCTGCTCTAAAGGATCCACCGCAATCCGGCCACTTTCCTCTCCTTTTTCCATCCGTATCCAGGGGGGATTCCCTTCTGGTTTACCGCACAGTACTTTTAGCCGTTAAAATTGCCGTTGGGGCTCTTATTAAGAGCCCAAACGTCCGTTCCACCGGGAGCTGCCGAAACATGCGACTTAGCTGGTCATCGCCGCACCCGGAAGTCAACAGTGACCGTTTTAACAAGTAAATAAATAATATATAAACTAAATGGCAACTGCCATAACAAAAATAATAACTCCAGATAATAAAATCAAACAATCCAATATACATAACCAAGTACAAATATCTATACAAAAACCACCCCTGCGGACCCCCCCTCTTTTTCCCCCCCCCTCCCCCCTGGGTTGCTGCTGTCACCTTCCCATTTCCTTTATCGTTCTGCGAGGAAGTCAATGAACGGTTGCCACCGCCTGGTGAACCCTTGAGCCGAACCCCTTAGCGCGAACTTTATCCGTTCTAGTTTTATATACCCTGCCATGTCATTTATCCAGGTCTCCACGCCCGGGGGTTTGGCTTCCTTCCACATAAGCAATATCCTTCGCCGGGCTACTAAGAATGCAAAGGCCACAACATCAGCCTCTCTCTCCTCCTGCACTCCCGGCTCTTCTGCAACCCCAAATATAGCCAACCCCCAGCCTGGCTCGACCCGGACCCCCACCACCTTCAAAAGCACCTTTGCCACCCCCACCCAGAACCCCTGCAGTGCCGGGCATGACCAAAACATGTGGGTGTGGTTTGCTGGGCTTCTCGAGCATCTCCCACACCTATCCTCTACCCCGAAAAATTTACTGAGCCTTGCTCCGGTCATATGTGCCCTGTGCAAAACCTTGAATTGTATCAGGCTTAGCCTGGCGCACGAGGACGACGAGTTTACCCTACGTAGGGCATCAGCCCACAGCCCCTCCTCAATCTCGTCCCCCAGTTCTTCTTCCCATTTTCCCTTCAGCTCATCCACCATGATCTCCCCCTCGTCCCTCATTTCCCTGTATATATCCAACACCCTACCATCCCCCACCCATGTCCCTGAGATCACTCTATCTTGAATCTCCTGCGTCGGGAGCTGCGGGAATTCCCTCACCTGTTGCCTCGCAAAAGCCCTCAGTTGCATGTACCGAAACGCATTCCCTTGGGGCAACCCATATTTTTCCGTCAGCGCTCCCAGACTCGCAAACGTCCCGTCTATGAACAGATCTCTCAGTTGCACAATCCCAGCTCTCTGCCATGCTCCAAATCCCCCATCTATTCTCCCCGGGACAAACCTATGATTATTTCTTATCGGGGACCGCACCGAGGCTCCCATGCTTCCCCTATGCCGTCTCCACTGCCCCCAAATTTTCAGTGTTGCCACCACCACTGGACTTGTGGTGTATTTCTTCGGGGAGAACGGCAACGGCGCCGTCGCCAGTGCTTGTAGGCTGGTTCCTTTGCAGGACGCCATCTCCAATCTCTTCCACCCCGCTCCCTCCCCTTCTCCCATCCACTTACACACCATTGAGATATTGGCGGCCCAGTAGTATTCACTTAGGCTCGGTAGTGCCAGTCCCCCCCTATCCCTGCTATGCTGCAAGAACCCCCTCCTCACTCTCTGGGTCTTCCCAGCCCACACAAAACTCATGATAATTTTCTCGATTTTCTTGAAAAAAGCCTTCGTGACCATCACCGGAAGGCACTGAAACACAAAAAGGAATCTTGGGAAGACTACCATTTTGACTGCCTGCACCCTACCCACCAGTGACAGGGGCACCATGTCCCATCTCTTAAAATCCTCCTCCATCTGTTCCACCAATCGTGTTAAATTAAGCCTATGTAAGGTTCCCCAACTCCTGGCTATCTGAATCCCTAAGTACCGGAAATCTCTTGTTACCTTCCTCAGCGGTAAATCATCTATTCCCCTGCTCTGCTCCCCTGGATGCACCACAAACAACTCACTCTTCCCCATATTCAATTTGTACCCCGAGAATTCCCCAAACTCCCTGAGTGTCTGCATTATCTCAGGCATCCCCTCCACTGGGTCCGCAACATACAGCAATAAATCATCTGCATACAATGATACCCGGTGTTCTTCTCCTCCCCTGAGTACTCCCCTCCACTTCCAGGAGCCCCTCAGTGCTATGGCCAGGGGCTCAATCGCCAATGCAAACAGTAGCGGAGATGGGGGACACCCCTGCCTCGTCCCTCTATAAAGACGGAAGTAGTCAGACCTCTGCCTGTTCATGACCACACTCGCCACCGGGGCCCTATACAGCAGCTGTACCCATCCAATAAACCCTTCTCCAAAACCCAATCTCCTCAGCACTTCCCACAGATAGTCCCACTCCACTCTGTCGAATGCTTTCGCGGCGTCCATCGCCACCACTATCTCCGCCTCCCCCTCTGGTGGGGGCATCATCATCACCCCTAGCAGCCTCCGTATGTTCGTGTTCAGCTGTCTCCCCTTAACGAACCCAGTTTGATCCTCATGGACCACCCCCGGGACACAGTCCTCTATCCTCGTCGCCATCACCTTGGCCAGGAGCTTAGCATCTACGTTTAAAAGGGAAATGGGCCTGTAGGACCCACACTGCAGCGGGTCTTTTTCCTTCTTCAAAAGGAGCGATATCGTCGCCTCCGACATAGTCGGGGGTAGCTGCCCCATTTCCCTGGCCTCATTAAAGGTTCTCGTCAAAAGCGGGGCCAGTAGGTCCATATATTTCCTATAAAATTCCACCGGGAATCCGTCCGGTCCCGGGGCCTTCCCCGCCTGCATGCTCCCAATCCCTTTTACCACCTCCTCCATCTCAATCTGTGCTCCCAGTCCCGCTCTCTCCTGCTCCTCCACCTTCGGGAATTCCAGCTGATCCAGGAAACACATCATTCCCTCCTTCCCTTCCGAGGGCTGAGCCTTGGATAACCTCACATAGAATGCCTTGAATGCCCCGTTCACACTCTCCGCTCCCCGTTCCATCTCTCCCTCCTCATCTCTCACCCCACCTATCTCCCTCGCTGCTCCCCTCTTCCTCAATTGGTGGACCAATAGCCGACTCGCCTTCTCTCCATACTCATACTGTACATCACTGTGCCTCTGCCTTACCCGTGGTCAGCAGGTCAAATTCCACATGCAACCTTTGTCTTTCCCTGTACAGTCCCTCCTCCGGTGCCTCTGCATATTGCCTGTCCACCCTCAGAAGTTCTTTCAACAATCGCTCCCTTTCTTTACCCTCTTGCTTCCCTTTATGTGCCCTTATGGATATCAGTTCCCCTCTGACCAACGCCTCCCAGACCACTCCCAGCTGAACCTCTCCGTTGTCATTAAGCTCCAAGTACCTTTCGATACACCCCCTCACCCTTAGACATACCCCCTCATCCGCCAATAAGCCCATATCCATTCTCCAGAGTGGGTGCTGTTCTTTTTCCTCTCCTACCTCCAGGTCTACCTCCAGGTCTACCCAATGTGGAGCGTGGTCCGAAATGGCTATGGCCGTATACTCCGTCCCTGTCACCTTCGGAATCAGTGCCCTTCCCAAGACAAAAAAGTCTATCCGTGAGTATACTTTGTGAACATGGGAGAAAAATGAGAACTCCTTACTCCTAGGCCTACTAAATCTCCAGGGATCTACTCCTCCCATCTGCTCCATGAAGTCCTTGAGCACCCTGGCCGCTGCCGGCCTCCTCCCGGTCCTGGACCTCGACCGGTCCAGCCCTGGATCAAGCACCGTATTGAAGTCTCCCCCCATTACCAACTTTCACGCCTCCAGGTCCGGGATACGTCCCAACACACGCCTCATAAAATTTGCATCATCCCAGTTCGGGGCGTATACGTTCACCAGAACCCCCGCCTCCCCTTGCAATCTGCCACTCACCATCACATATCTACCCCCACTATCCGCCACTATGGTCTTTGCCTCAAACAGTACCCGTTTCCCCACTAAGATAGCCATCCCCCCTATTCTTCGCATCTAAACCCGAATGGAACACCTGCCCCACCCATCCTTTACGTAGTCTGACCTGGTCTATCAGTTTCAGGTGCGTCTCCTGCAACATAACCACATCTGCCCTTAATTTCTTTAAGTGTGCGAGTACCCGTGCCCTTTTAATCGGCCCGTTCAGCCCCCTCACGTTCCACGTGATCAACCGGGTTGGGGGGGCTCTTTACCGCCCCCCCCCCCTTGTCGACTAGCCATCCCCTTTTTTAACCCAGCTCCTCACCCGGTTCCCATGTACCCGTATATCCCACCGACGGTGCCCTCCCGCCTCGACCACCCCATCCCATAACAGCTCCCCCTTCTCCTTAGCAGCAGCAACCCAGTTTAACCCCCCCCCCCCTCCGCTAGGTCCCCCTCTAGCGTAGTTGCACCCCCCATGTTGCTCCCAGAAGTCAGCGAACTCTGGCTGACCTCAGCTTCCCCCCTTGTCCTCTGCCCCCACTGTGCGAGGCCCCCTCCTTCCTGCGTCCCCGTTCCCGCCACAATTACCATAGCGCGGGAACAAAGCCCGCGTTTCCCACTCGGCCCCGCCCTCTAATGGTGCATTTCCCTTCTCCTTTCCCTTTCCGTCCCACTGGCGCCCACAGTTCCTCATACTCTCTTCTCCCCCCCCCCCCCCCCCCCCCCCCCCCAAACGTGGGGAAGAGAGAAAAGTTACAGGATCGCAGAATTAACAAATTGAAAAATCCTCTCCCACCCCCTCTTCCCCTTCCTCGCCCCACATAATCACCCCACCACTTTGTCCCAGAAGCTCTTTCTCTCGCCAGACTATTCCAGCTTCTCGTCCACAATGAATGTCCGTGCCTCTTCTGCCGTCTCAAAGTAGTGGTGCTTCCCTTCGTGTGTGACCCACAGTCCCGCCGGTTGCAACATTCCAAATTGAACCTTCTTTTTGTGAAGCACCGCCTTAGCCCGATTGAAACTTGCCCTCCTTCTCGCCACCTCCACACTCCAATCCTGGTATACGCGGATCACCGCGTTCTCCCACCTACAGCTCCGAGTTTTCTTTGCCCATCTGAGGACCGTCTCTCTGTCATTGTAGCGGAGAAACCTCACCACTATAGCTCGAGGTATTTCTCCAGCCTTTGGTCTTCGCGCCAGAACTCGATAGGCTCCCTCCACCTCCAAAGAGCCCGTCGGGGCCTCCGATCCCATTAGCGAGTGAAGCATCGTGCTCACATATGTCCCGACGTCCGCCCCTTCTGCGCCTTTGGGAAGACCTAAGATTCTTAAATTCTTCCTCCTCGAGTTATTCTCCAGTGCTCCCAACCTCTCCACACACCTTTTGTGCTGTGCCTCGTGCGTTTTTGCCTTCACCACCAGGCCCTGTATTTCATCCTCGTTTTCAGCAGTCTTTGCCTTCACGACCCGAAGCTCCAGCTCTTGGGTCCTCTGCTCCTCCTTTAGCCCTTCAATTGCCTGTAATATCGGGGCCAACACTTCCTTCTTCAGCTCTTCCACACAGCGCCGCAGGAACTCTTGTTGCTCCGGGCCCCATAACAAACGGCCACCTTCCGACGCCATCTTGCTTTGAGCTTCCCTTCTTTGCCGCTGCTCCAGAGGATCCTCCGTAATCCGGCCGCTATCCTCTCCCTTTTCCATGCGTGTCCGGGGGGATTCCCTTCTGGTTTACTGCACAGTGTTTTTGGCCGTTTAAATTGCCGTTGGGGCTCAATGAGCCCAAAAGTCCGTTCCAACGGGAGATGCCGAAACGTGCGACTCAGCTGGTCATTGCCGCACCCGGAAGTCCATTTTCCTGCTTAATAATTGCAGCCTAAAATAAACTAAACATGAAAATATCCAAAATTGTTGAGTTTCGGAAGGCATGCTAAATATTTTAGGCTTTATTTACACAACTCCATCCTTCAGTGCAATTGCCACTCCTCCCAACACAACTGCTTAACAAGGCTGCATAAGGACCCGGTCATGTTGGCTCAGTGGTAACATTCTTACTTTTGAGGTCAAAGATTTTGAGATCAAGCCCAACTCCAGAAACGTGAGCCCCTATGAGCACTTGAGCACTTCAGTGTAGTATAGAGATTGTTGCACTGTCTGAGGTCTTTGAGACACTAAACTGAGGTCCCTTTTGTCCCTTTGCATGTATCTAAAGATCCCATGACACTATTTGACGAAAAGTAGGGGAGTTCTTCTAGTATCCATTTATCCTTTAGCCAGCACCAAAGTCATTGGATCTGGTCTGCTGTTGGCAAATTGCCTGCCGCATATCCCTACATTCCGACAGTAACTTCATTGCAAAAAGGTCGTGATGGGCTCTTCATAAATGCAAGCTTTGCTTAATGTGAACAGATAGTTGAGAATTAGTACTGATCAGGCTACTCGGGAAATTAGCGAAGGCTAGCATTGTTAGAAATTTCAGCAGAGGTGTTTAAAAACATAGGTGGCACCGAGTCCAGAGGTGGCGATTTTTGGAGTGTCTGAGGATCCGGGAGTCCAGGAGGAGAAAGAAGCAGACGTTCTGACCTTTGCCTCCCTGGTAGCCCAGAGACTGATACTATTAGTTTGGAGGAACCCAAAGCCCCCGCAGTTGGAGACCTGGCTCACTGGCATGGCTAGCTTTCTCTGTCTGGAGAAAATCAAGTTCGCCCTTTAGATTAGTGTGTAAGAAAGGTGGGACCTGTGAGGGAGGAACACGACGTTCCCCCCCCCCCCCCCCCCCATACACACACACACACACACACACACACACACACTACTTGAGGAGCCTGGTCGTAGTAGCCACATTAAGGATCTGGAACGAGCTCAGACCCCACTTCAAACTCAGTGGTATGTCTGTTGCGACCCCTTCTGCAGGAACAGTAAATTTATTCTGGCAAAAATAGATGCCACGTTCAAAACGTGGAGAGAGGACTGAGGGGTACTGATGGTGAGGGACATGTACGTGGAAGGTAGAGTAACGACCCTAAGGGAGTTAACAGGCACCTGAAAGGGAACGAGCTTGGTTTCTTGCAGTTGCAAGACTGTCTCCGCAAGGAGACTACGACGTTCCCCCAGCTACCTGGACACACCCTACTGGATAGACTACTCACACCGGACTTGCTAGTGGGAGGTAAATGTGGCAACATATACAGACAACGTTAGAAGAGATAAGGTCTCACTGGATGAAACGCAAGAAAAATAGGAGGAAAAGCTAGGCATGGAGATAGGGGGGAGGACTCTGGATCGAAGTTCTGCACAGGGTCAATTCTCATGCACAGGGCTGAGACTAATGCAACTATAGATGGTGCATAGGATGCACCTCACCAGGACACTGATGAGCGAGTTCTTCCCAGAGGTGAAGGATAGGTGTTGGAGGGGTCCGGCCAATCACACCCACATGTTCTGGTCCTGCTCAGCAGGTTCTGGACTGTCTTTTTTGAGCCCATGTCCAGAGTGGTGGATGCAAAGATGGAGCCATAAACTTCAGTGGTGGTCTTCAGAGTATCGGAGCATCCAGAGCTCTTTATGGGCAGAAGGGCTGATGCCCTGGCCTTCGCCTCCCTGATTGCTGATGCCCTGGCCTTCGCCTCCCTGATTGCCTGGTTTCTTTTTAATGCTGATGAGGCATCCGTTAAAGATGGTGCCCTGAACTCTGTGGAGCCAGAAATGCCGGTTTTATCAGGCTAGACCCAGCAGATTGACAGCAAAAACCATGTTCCAAGAGTTTCTGTGCATAATGCCAGAGAATCTGGAGAGAAAACTTGGTGTTGCAGCTGGTGAGCTACACGCTGGTTTTCTCGCTGAAACTGAACAACTATTGATTGATGGAATGCGAGCTTTGCTGGCAAGGCTAACTTTCATTGCTCATCCCTTTATTACCCTGGTGGTGAGCAACCTTGCTGAACTGCTGCAATTTATGTAGTGTAGGTACACCCACAGTGCTGTTAAGAAGGGAGTTCCAGATTTCCGACCCAGCGAAAGTAAGGAATGTTTCTAAAATTCAAAGTCAGGATGGTGTATGACTTGGAGGGGAACTTGTCTGCTTCCCTTGGTTCCAGCTGGCAGAGCTTACTTGTTTGGAAGGTACTGTTGAAGAAACCTTTTTTTAAAAAAAAATAAATAAATACCCAATTCATTTTTTCCAATTAAGAGGCAACCTAGCGTGGCCAATTCACCCACCCCTTGAATCTTTTGAGTTGTGGGGGTGAAACCCATGCAAACACGGGGAGAATGTGCAAATTCCACAAGGACAACGACCCAAGGCCGGGATCGAACCTGGGATCTCGGCGTTGTGAGGCAGCAGCGCCATCCACTGCGCTGCTGCGCCGCACATCTGTTGAAGGAGCCTTGATGAAAGATTGCAGTGCATCTTGTAGATGGTACACACTGCTACCAGTGCTGAAGGGAGTGACTGTTTAAAGTGGTGGATGGGTGTCGATCAAATGGGCTGGATTAGGGATGATTAGCTATGTTCCATCCTAATTTTGAGTTCTTTTTTAATCCGGGTTAATGCTGGTGAGTTTTATGATCCTGTGGTACAATATCCAGTTAAATATCATTCTGGAAGATGATGGTTGTTGTGTAGCCCAGAAAGTGACATTTTGAGCCCCTTTTAATTCGGGTAAGAACAATCTGAAAATAATATGGGCTTGCCAAGGTAAATATATGCCAGTAAGATCTGCTTTAGATTCTGTTCACACTTACAATTAATATATCATGAAATAGGTTTAAGTATCTGTGTGTGGGTGGCTAGTTTGGACTGGCCAGGAGGGCAAGTGGATCCTCTGGATAAGGCCCACTGAATCCAATCACCAAGCAATTCTGCACAATAATAGGTTAAAGATTGCACATACACTCTTCTTATGGAAGGACAAATTGAAGTGAATCCAGCAGAGGGAAGAAAAGGTGAGATTTGGTGGAGATAACATTAGGTTCTCTGAGCCAAACTGCATTACGGTTGACATGTTGTTCTTGAATTTATGGTTGGGATCACTAGTTTTCTAAGGCTCAGAATTGTCTGATGGCAGATTGCCACAGGTTCTGCAAAAAGCTTTGTTTGCTGACACATGGGGAAGGTGAGAGAGTACTTTGCAGTTGCCAGTGTTGCATTGCTGGCTTTTAAACTGGATTTTTCTTAAACCAATTGGGTGTCATGGTGGACAGCTGTGAGGATGGAATAATAAAGGAAAAAGCAACTAGACTTTCGGTGATTTACAGAGCCAAAATAAAGACATTTCTTAAAAGTTCACAACTGTTGGACATTGGTTCTGGCATGAAACTTCCGTTCACCTGTTAACTGGGAAAGGCAGCAATATTTTTCATTTCCATTATTAGAAGTGTAACGACTGTGTTAGTGCTAATTATAACATAATTATATATGTTCCAGACAGTCAAATCAATGCTTGGTAATTATATCATTTGATGTTGATGGAAAGGGTCCCAGTGAGGTGTTTAATATATTGCAGATTAATTTATTTTCTTGAAGACTTTTTGGAGAGTTCAGTATGTGCCACATTTTGGAAATTCAACTCAATTGAAATTTTGGCAGAGATGAGCCAAGTGACGCCAACAGTTGACATGTAATTGCTGGTTGGGAAAACTTGTAAATTTCTGAGTTCATCTTTCTGAGTTCATCTAAGGTTCTCTGCAAGATGATTCCCAGGCATGCTGAATTTGTACACTGGCTTTTGGAGAGCACAAAATACCTAATCTCGGGTGCTTTTACAATTTATAGTGTACACCTCGTAATTTCAAAATGTTTAATTAAAATTATCTATTCGTTTGCATTAAACTTGTGAAAGAAAATTGACCCCTGTGTCATTTTATTATCATTGTTTAATGGGAGCTAGCTTTGAATTAGCCACACTAGACTCTACCCTATTTGGGGCCTGCTGAAAGCCAGGTTTGACCACACATTTCTCATTGAAAATAGTCCATTTCTCTTAGACTAACTTTGTTTTAAATTTTGATTTTAAAATCAAGCTGTCTTCTTGTATTTGTGCTTGCAATTAATCTCCCATATTCACATTATATTAATTTTGATGTTGGGCAAAGGTGGTAGCATTGAAATAAACATGTCCAGAAATAGCTATAATATTGTGGCTTCTGATTGCTGAAAGAACATGGCTTTGAACATAAGAACATAAGAACTAGGAACAGGAGTAGGCCATCTGGCCCCTCGAGCCTGCTCCGCCATTTAATGAGATCATGGCTGATCTTTGTGGACTCAGCTCCACTCTCCGGCCCGTACACCATATCCCCGAATCCCTTTATTCTTTAGAAAGGTATCTATCTTTTTCTTAAAAACGTTTAAAGAAGGAGACTCAACTGCTTCACTGGGCAAGGAATTCCAGAGATTCACAACACTTTGGGTGAAGAAGTTCCTCCTACACTCCGTCCTAAATCTACCTCCCCTGAAAGAACATTGCCGTGGCTTTCACATGTATAAATCCACATTGCAGCCGACAGCGTAAGCTAAGAAGAGGAAAGACATGCCTGGCTAACCACAGTGAGCCAAGAACGATGAGAGCATTTATACATGTTTTGGGATTCTTTCAATTTGCATGAATATCATTATTTAATTTCCTTTTGCAGATTAACAACTGTCATGATTTACATTTCATGCAGGAGGAATGTTCTCTCTGCCCACTTTCGGTGCTTCTTCAAGGAATTTACCAAAGTATTATTCATAATTGTAATTTTATGAGTGCATTCGATATTCTTAGGGAAAAGGAGTGAATTATACATTTATGTGTAAAAATTTATGGTTTAGAAGGAAGCATGTGAAGTCTGTGATAAGTGAAATTTTTATTTAGAACTGTACCTTGTGCATCCATTCGAGTCACTGAAGCAAATGCGTATATAACAATCAAGTAGCAGCTGGTAGATTTATAGGAACCACATGTTCTTCAAAATATTATTAATTTGAAACCTTGTGCAACACATGGGCCGTGATTCTCCGGGGCTGCCCGCTAGTGGCGGAATTCACAATGGGCCGCTAAATCCAATGTCGTGCTTCAATCTGGATTCATGCTGGGCGTCAAACCCAGTCTCAGTCTCCTGGCACATCCCACTGGCCATAACTGGTTTCCCAATAAAATTCCTGCCCAGACCTGGCGGGGAACATGAAAATAGCTGATGAGAGCTGTTACACATGTAATTGACGGGCAGGACATCTGATTCACCAGCCTCCTAGGATACAGTAACCCCAGCCAAGAGTGCCCCTGGCATGAATTGGTGCAAGCCTTGAGCAACGTGGACCTGTTGACTTGCAAGGGGATAAGAACACTCCTACAATTGCCTTCAGGGTACCAAGAGGGTCCTTCGTGGGAGGTGGGGGTCGTTGGGGGGGTGGGGCTTGTGTGGGCTAAAGGGGCTCAGGTCAGGGGTTTTTACTGGGATCCCATCTACAACCTTTATACTCTTTGTTACGAACGCCTTGTCAGCTCTCACCCTAACTTGAAGGTGGTTTGTGGAGGAGCTGTTGTCAAGTGACACTTAAACGCGAAACACTTCTTCAGTGTTTCCCTCCCTACCCCTTCCTCTAATGAAAAAAAACAACCGCTGTAAAGATCAAGAGGAAGGCTCGAGGCAGGTGGAAGTAGAAAGAAGTTGAACCGTGATGTCACGGCCTGCAGGTAAGGGATTGGCTAGTGACTGGTAAGTAGTTTTTCTTTTATTTTCCCTCCGGTGTTATTGTGCGGGGCGCAGAGGTTGCTGAGTGAGTGCTTGCTGAGAAGGGGAGTGAATAACAGGTAAGCTCTTTCTTTTTCTTTTTTTATCAAGAGGGGATGGCAGGGAAGGTAGTGCAATGTTTCTCCTGCAGAATGTTTGAGGTGAGGGACGCCGTCCGTGTCCCTGCTGATTTCATCTGTGGGAAGTGTACCCATCTCCAGCTCCTCAGAAACCGTGTTAGGGAACTGGAGCTGGAGCTGGATGAACTTCGGATCATTTGGGAGGCAGAGGTGGTCATAGATAGAAGCTTCAGGGATGTAGTTACTCCGAAGAATAAAGATAGATGGGTGACGGTGAGAGGGGCTGGGAGGAAGCAGTCAGTCCAGGGATCCCCTGTGGTCGTTCCCCTTAGTAACTAGTATACCGCTTTGGATACTGTTGGGGGGGGGGGGGGGGGGGGGGGGGACTTACCAGGGGTAAGCCATGGGGTACAGGTCTCTGGCACAGAGTCTGTCCCTGTTGCTCAGAAGGGAAGGGGGGAGAGGAGTAGAGCATTAGTCATTGGAGACTCCATAGTTAGGGGGATAGATAGGAGATTCAGTGGGAACGAGAGAGACTTGTGGTTGGTGTGTTGCCTCCCAGGCGCCAGGGTGCGTGATGTCTCGGATCGTGTTTTCAGGATCCTTAAGGGGGAGAGGGAGCAGCCCCAAGTCGTGGTCCACACAGGTATCAACGACATAGGTAAGAAAAGGGATAGGGATGTAAGGCAGGAATTCAGGGAGCTAGGGTGGAAACTTAGATCTAGGACAAACGGAGTTATTTTCTCTGGGTTGTTACCTGTGCCACGTGATAGCGAGACGAGGAATAGGGAGAGAGAGGAGTTGAACACGTGGCTGCAGGGATGGTGCAGGAGGGAGGGTTTCAGATTATGGTCTACACCTGGACCAGAGGGGTACCAATATCCTGGGGGGGAAATTTGCTAATGCTCTTCGGGAGGGTTTAAACTAGTTAAGCAGGGGCTTGGGAACCTGAATTGTAGCTCCAGTATACAGCAGGTTGAGAGTAGTGAGGCCATGAGTAAGGTTTCAAAGTTGCAGGAGTGTACCAGCAGGCAGGAAGGTGGTTTAAAGTGTGTCTTCTTCAATGCCAGGAGCATCTGGAATAAGGTGGGTGAACTTGCGGCATGGGCTGGTACCTGGGAATTCGATGTTGCGTCCATTTCGGAGACATAGATAGAGCAAGGACAGGAATGGTTGTTGCAGGTGCCGGGGTTTAGATATTTCCGTAAGCGCAGGGAAGGTGGTAAAAGAGGGGGAGGGGTGGTATTGTTAGTCAAGGACAGTATTACGGTGGCAGAAAGGATGTTTGATGAGGACTCGTCTACTGAGGTAGTATGGGCTGAGGTTAGAAACAGGAAAGGAGAGGTCACCCTGTTCGGGGTTTTCTATAGGCCTCCGAAAAGTTCCAGTGATGTAGAGAAAAGGATTGCAAAGATGATTCTGGATAGGAGCGAAAGCAACAGGGTAGTTGTTATGGGGGACTTTAACTCTCCAAATATTGACAGGAAACGCTATAGTTCGAGTACTTTAGATGGGTCCGTTTTTGTCCAATGTGTGCAGGAGAGTTTCCTGACACAGTATGTAGATAGGCCAACGAGAGGCGAGGTCATATTGGATTTGGTACTGGGTAATGAACCAGGACAGGTGTTAGATTTGGAGGTAGGTGAGCACTTTGGTGATAGTGACCACAATTCGATTACGTTTACTTTAGTGATGGAAAGGGATAGGTATATACCGCAGGGCAAGAGTTATATCTGGGGGAAAGGCAATTATGATGCGATGAGGCAAGACTTAGGATGCATCGGATGGAGAGGAAAAATGCAGGGGATGGGCACAATGGAAATGTGGAGCTTGTTCAAGGAACAGCTACTGCGTGTCCTTGATAAGTATGTACCTGTCAGGCAGGGAGGAAGTGGTCGAGCAAGGAAACCGTGGTTTACCAAAGCAGCCGAAACACTTGTCAAGAGGAGGAAGGAGGCTTATGTAAAGATGAGACATGAAGGTTCAGTTAGGGCGCTCGAGAGTTACAAGTTAGCTAGGAAGGACCTAAAGAGAGAGCTCAGAAGAGCCAGGAGGGGACATGAGAAGTCTTTGGCAGGTAGGATCAAGGATATCCCTAAAGCTTTCGATAGATGTGTCAGAATAAAAGAATGACTAGGGTAAGAGTAGGGCCAGTCAAGGGCAGCAGTGGGAAGTTGTGCTTGAAGTCCGAGGAGATAGGAGAGGTGCTAAATGAATATTTTTTGTCAGTATTCGCACAGGAAAAAGACAATGTTGTCGAGGAGAATACTGAGATTCAAGCGACTAGATTAGAAGGGCTTGAGGTTCATAAGGAGGAGGTGTTAGCAATTCTGGAATGTGTGAAAATAGATAAGTCCCCTGGGCCAGATGGGATTTATCCTAGGATTCTCTGGGAAGCTAGGGAGGAGATTGCTGAGCCTTTGGCTTTGATCTTTAAGTCATCTTTTTCTACAGGACTAGCGCAGAAAAGACTGGAGGATAACAAATGTTGTCCCCTTGTTCAATAAGGGGAGTAGAGACAACCCCGGTAACTATAGACCAGTGAGCCTTACTTCTGTTGTGGGCAAAATCTTGGAAAGGTTTATAAGAGATCGGATGTATAATCATCTGGAAAGGAATAATTTGATTAGAGATAGTGAACACGGTTTTGTGAAGGGTAGGTCGTGCCTCAAACCTTATTGAGTTCTTTGAGAAGGTGACCAAACAGGTGGATGAGGGTAAAGCAGTTGATGTGGTGTATATGGATTTCAGTAAAGCGTTTGATAAGGTTCCCCATGGTAGGCTACTGCAGAAAATACGGAGGCATGGGATTCGAGGTGATTTAGCAGTTTGGATCAGAAATTGGCTAGCTGGAAGAAGACTAAGCGCGGTGGTTGATGGGAAATGTTCAGACTGGAGTCCAGTTACGAGTGGTGTACCACAAGGATCTGTTTTGGGGCCACAGCTGTTTGTAATTTTTATAAATGACTTGGAGGAGGGCGTAGAAGGATGTGTGAGTAAATTTGCAGATTACACTAAAATCGTTGGAGTTGTGGACAGTGCAGACGGATGTTACACGTTACAGAGGGACATAGATAAGCTGCAGCGCTGGGCTGAGAGGTGGCAAATGGAGTTTAATGCAGAAAAGTGTGAGGTGATTCATTTTGGAAGGAATAACAGGAAGACTGAGTACTGGGCTAATGGTAAGATTCTTGGCAGTGTGGATGAGCAGAGAGATCTCTGTGTCCATGTACATAGATTCCTGAAAGTTGCCACCCAGGTTGAGAGGGTTGTTAAGAAGGCATACGGTGTGTTAGCTTTTATTGGAAGAGGGATTGAGTTTCGGAGCCATGAGGTCATGTTGCAGCTGTACAAAACTCTGGTGCGGTCGCATTTGGAGTATTGCGTGCAATTCTGGTCGCCGCATTATAGGAAGGATGTGGAAGCATTGGAAAGGGTGCAGAGGAGATTTACCTGAATGTTGCCTGGTATGGAGGGAACATCTTATGAGGGAAGGCTGAGGGACTTGAGGCTGTTTCCATTAGAGAGAAGAAGGTTAAGAGGTGACTTAATTGAGGCATACAAGATGATCAGAGGATTGGATAGGGTGGATAGTGAGAGCCTTTTTCCTCGGATGGTGATGTCTAGCACGAGGGGACATAGCTTTAAATTGAGGGAAGATAGACATAAGACAGATGTCAGAGGTAGGTTCTTTACTCAGAGAGTAGTAAGGGCGTGGAATGCCCTGTCTGCAACAGTAGTGGACTCGCCAACACTAAGGGCATTCAAATGGTCATTGGATAGACATATGGACGATAAGGGAATAGTGTAGATGGGCTTTAGAGTGGTTTCACAGGTCGGCGCAACATCGAGGGCCTGTACTACGCTGTAATGTTCTCGTGGCTAAGAAGATGGACCTGAACCAAAACTTTGTGAAATTTTATTTAATAATAATCTTCATTGTCACAAGTAGGCTTACATTAACACTGCAATGAAGTTACTGTGAAAAGCCCCCAGCCAGCACATTCCGGCGCCTGTTCGGATCACAGAGGGAGAATACAAAATGTACAAATTACCGAACAGCACGTCTTTTGGAGGAACCGGGAGCAGCCAGAGTAAACCCACGCAGACACTGGGCTAACATGCAGACTCTTCACAGACAGTGGCTCAAGCCGGGAGCCGAACCTTGCACCCTGGCGCTGTGAAGCGACAGTGATAACCACTGTGCTATTCCTAGAAGTGACTTTCCCTGCAGTGGCGCCAAACATTCGTCACTCTTAGTATAAGTTATTTAAATCCAAATAGCTGATTCAGCTTTTTTATTCTGAGCATGAGGTAGGTGAGCGGGGTTCCTGATGCGGCGGAGGAACGAGCGCCAGGCAATAAAATGGGCAACGTTCCCATTCCGATGCTCCAGTCCCTCGCCAGCAGCAACAACGAGCTACATGCCCCGCACCATCGGGAGAATGCAAATAAATAAATAAATAGTCTTTATTGTCACAAGTAGGCTTACATTAACACTGCAATGAAGTTACTGTGAAAAGCCCCGAGTCGCCACATTTCGGTGCTTGTTCGGGAACACCAGAGAGAGAATTCAGAATTCTCAGCTGGTACGGGAATTGAACCCACGCTGCTGGCCTTGCTCTGCATCACAAACCAGGGGCGGAATTCTCTGATAATGGGACTATGTCGCAAATCACTCTGGACTTACCTGGAGATAGTCCAGAGCGATTCTCTGTTTTGCAGTGTTGCTAATTGTCTTAATTTGGTTCCCGTTTGCTCAAGAGTCGCCACAAGGTTCAAAACCGAATACTGATCAAAGACTCGATACACCAGTTAGTAAATTCAAAATCAATGCTCATTTATTTACACACAGTCAAATATACTCGTGCAGAAAACTCTACAAACTAAACTATCACTACTGCTAAAAGCTTATACTTAGCTTTGGGTGCCCACTCAGTCAGAGGAACAATGGCCGTTGCTCGGTTCTGAGGCTGCTGGGGTTGAGCTGTTTACAGGATAGCAACTAAGAGCGTCTATCTCATGGCGTGCGTTGACTTGGAACTTACTTGGTCTGGAGCAACTTTGGCAGGTCTCTCCTCGCTGAGTGCCAAGGCCAAGAGAGCGATTCTCTCTTGGGGAGTCCTTTTTATACTCTAAAGGGCTTTGGCGCTTTTGGGCAGGTCTTGAACTTGGCCCCAATTAATTGGGCCGTTTCCCAATCGTTCTTATCGATTTTCCTCCAATAGAAGGGTGGGTTCCCTGATTGCTGGGCGTGTCCTAGGTGGCCGTTGGTCTACTTTGGTTTTGTCTCCTCTGGCGCCGGGGTGTCTGTCTTAGCATTGCTTCCCTAAATGTTACCCGGAGATGGCTCATTAGTATGTAGATGGTTCTGCAGTCTCGGTCTTGTCTGGGAGCTATAGCTCCAATCAACAGACAAACCTTGCACCTGCTTGCTTTCTCGGTATTGTCCAATTTTCCCTGCATTCTTTGCAAAGTGTCCATTTTGTAATCGGGACGTGGCCATTCCAGATGGCTAAAGCAGGGGGCTAACAGGGCCCCGGAGCAGCCACATGGACAATTTGGGTCAAAGGGCCTGTTTTCATGCTGCAAACCTCTATGACTATTTGATTTACCTTTGTTCGTAGAAGAAAATTGTTGTAATTTTATTGTGATTTAATGTGCTTATTGAAAGACATGTAATCCACAATAATATTTATGGCAGCTATCGATAATGCAATTTTTTGCTATTATACTGAAGTGCTAATGATCTGTAAAACAAATCCTCTGCAGCCTAGGTTTGTAGGTAGGCTCCAGTTGGTGCTTGTGATGAGCCTCTGATTAAGTCTCAAAAGCTAGAACCAAGATTATCAGAGCCTCAAAAACCAGGGGTATGATTTTCCAGACATTCCGCAGGTGATTAAATCTTTACAGATCCAGAGATGGGGTAACCCCACGTTAAAGAGGTGTGAATTGTGTCAAGCCAGGACAGTTGGTAGGATTTTGCAGGCCAGATGGTGGGGAATGAATGTAATGCGACATGAATCCCAGGTCCCGGTTGAGGCCGCACTCGTGTGCGGAACTTGGGTATAAGTTTCTGCTCGGCGATTCTGCGTTGTCGCGAGTCCTGAACGCCGCCTTGGAGAACGCTTAACCGGAGATCAGAGGCTGAATGCCCTTGACTGCTAAAGTGTTCCCCGACTGGAAGGGAACATTCCTGCCTGGTGATTGTCGCGTGATGTCCGTTCGTTCGTTGTCGCAGCGTCTGCATGGTCTCGCCAATGTACCACACTTCGGGACATCCTTTCCTGCAGCGTATGAGGTAGACAACGTTGGCCGAGTCGCAGGAGTATGTACCGCGTACCTGGTGAGTGGTGTTCTCGCGTGTAATGGTGGTATCCATGTCGATAATCTGGCACGTCTTGCAGAGATTGCCATGGCAGGATTGTGTGGTGCCGTGGTCACTGTTCTGAAGGCTGGGTAGTTTGCTGCAAACAATGGTTTGTTTGAGGTTGCGCGGTTGTTTGAAGGCAAGTAGTGGGGGTGTGGGGATGACCTTTTGGCAAGATGTTCATCTTCATCGATGACGTGTTGAAGGCTGTGAAGAAGATGACGTAGTTTCTCCGCTCCAGAGAAGTACTGGACGACGAAGGGTATTGTGTCCCATGTTTGTCTTCTGAGGAGGTCGGTGCGGTTCATTCCATTGACCTTGATGGAGAATTTTATATATTTTTTATTTATGAACATATCTTGAAAACATGCACCTTGGTAGAATATTTTATATTGTCGCAATAGGAAATTAATGTGTAATGATGTCCTTGGAATAGGGTTTGGTATTTCAGAGAAAGTTACAGGTACTTTAAAGTTGAAGATAATAAACTATGTAAACTTCCCATCCAAACCTTTACCTAACATCTCAACGGAAAATGCTGCAAACACAACACTCAGGAAGTCAGGAAGCATTTTTGGGAGAGACAGTAAGTTCATGTTTCAGATCAATGTTCTGATGAAAGATCAACTATATAAAATTGGGAATAAATGCCCATGACCTTATGAGAGGAAATTGTGAATCAATTTTCAAATAATAGTTTGTTTAGTTATTATCTTAAGTCCATATATCAAAGGGAAATGGGTCCCAAGAGGATTTCTTTGTTCGCTTGTTGTTTACTTCAGGTTTTGAATAGCGTTTAATGTTTCTTTTTGCCAATAATCTTGTGACAATGAAGGAGCAGACTGACTGATCGAAATAACAGATGTCCTGTAATTGACCATTTATTGCAGCAATGCTGAATGCAGTGCTTTTACTTAAACTGTAAAGGCTGGTAAGCATGTTCTTGGAAGGTATTTTCCATATTTTCTATCTTAAAATATTGACCAGAATTTTCCAGGCCCTTTTGGATCGAACTCTGAACTGGGGATTGTGGGGGGGGGGGGGGGGGGTTGCACAAACTATCAGTCGTCTTTAGGTCCAGCTTTTGTGGTCAGTGGTAAAGCAAAGGTGGACCTCTGCAGATCTCAAATAAAGCTGCCCAAAAGGATCTCTCAATCAGTGTGTGCGAGTTTTCCCCTTTTTCCCATGGCAGTTCAGATCTGGTGACAAGTCATGAGGTTGCCTTGCCATGTAACAACAAGTGATATTAGCAAGCAGGTAAACATTAGAGTATTCAGACACATCAAACTAGGAACCTAAACGTTTAATGTCCTTACACCACTATGGATTGGTTGGGCTGAATGACCACATATCCTATGTAATTGTATCCTTCATTTTTCATAGAATCGTTAAAGTGCAGAAGGAGACCATTCAGCCCATCGAGTCTGCACCCACCCTATGAAAGAGCACTCCACCCAAGCCCACTTGCCTGCCCTATCCCAATAACTACTTAACCTAACTGCACATCCCTGGACACTAAGGAGTAATTTAACATGGCCAGTCCATCTAACCTGCATATCTTTGGACTGTGAGAGGAAACCGGAGTGCCCGGAGGAAACCCACGCAGACAAGCGGAGAATGTACAAACTCACACAGTCACCCGAGGCCAGAATTGAGTCCAGGTCTCTGGCGCTGTGAAGCAGCAATATTAACCATTATGGCACCCCTAATTTTTACATTTTAAATTTCAGATAAAATATGATTATAATTTGATAGAAAATATGTGGATTTTTTTTCATTATGGAGAAATCTGTGTTCCTCACATACAAAGTTAGTTGTTCAGGGCTAGTGAGGGGAATTAGCTGTGATTATGAAGTTAGAACACCATGAAAAAGCCAGTTACGCGTATGTCACTTTTTCAAGCGTTTTTACAACTAGAATAACAGCATTGGCGTTTGTGTGAATTCCTTTGATTGCAGTCAGTGGTTGTTTCAATAACACACCCTTTGGAGAAGTATAATCACTGACAACTTCTGGATTTCCCAGTTACTCTGTGCAATTGCAGACTCCAGACACTACTGACTGGCTGTTTTAGTGGAGTAATGATTGCAAATACGGATAGATTTTAACTGTCACAATTAACAGGCATACCTTTGTTTGACAGCCTGTAAATCAGACACCTGTCTAAATATTGCTTGCTGTTGACTTTAAAGTTCCTAAGAAAGTTATTTGCTTGGCACCAGACATTATTAGAGTTTAATCAGTACTTCATTGTATTCATTAATAAATATCCAACATAAATAATTTCTTTAGCTTTGAGGAGAGTTTGAATAAACTGGGATTGTTCTCCCTCGAGACGCGGAGGCTTGAGGAGCCACTTGATGTAAGTTTATTAAATTATTAGGGGTATAGATAGGGTGAACAGTTGGAGGCTTTTCCCAGGGCGGAATTGACAATTACAAGGGGGCACAAGGTGAAGGTGAGGGGGGATAGGTTCAGTGGAGATGTGCGGATGAAGTTTGTTAAACAGAGGGTGGTGATGGCCTGGAATGCACTGCCAAGTGAGATATTGAGACCAATAAGTTAACGACCTTTAAGACTTATCTGGATAGGACACGAGATCAGTGCAGGCTTGGAGGGCCGAAGGGCCTGCTCCAGTGCTGTTTTGTTCTTTGTTATAAACTGCAATCAAACTGATCAGTCTTTACCATTTTGATTTCCATGCACTTGTGTAAAAGAAAATTGTGCAATGGATTGCTGACCATATTCTAATCTGCATAGTTACAACAGATGTCGCACAACCTCTGGTTTTAGTAGGTTAGTTTTATCTTTGTGATCATGACAGCAATTCATTTCAGTTGAGCAGCATAAAAGATGTCCAATCAAGCGCGGAGCGGTGACACAGTAATAATCTTTATTATTGTCACAAGTAGGATTACGTTAACACTGCAGTGAAGTTACTGTGAAAATCAGTTGTTAGCACTGCTGCTTCACAGCACCACGGGTTCAATTCTGGTCTTGGGTGGCTACATGGGTGTCTACGTGATTTTCCTCCCAGTACTCCTAGGTGGCTTGGCCATGATAAATTGTCCTTCGTGTCCAGAATAAAGGTTAGGTGGGGTTACTGGGTTACAGGGATAGGGTGGAGGTATGGGCTTAAGTAGGCTGCTCTTTCCAGGGGCTGGTGCAGACTCGATGGGCCGAATAGCCTCCTTCTGCACTGTAAATTCTATGATTCTATGCTACAGTTTCCCCTCACAGCCCAAACATGTGCCAGGTTAGGTGGATTGACCATGCTAAATTCTCCCTTGGTGTCCAAAGGTTGGGTGGGGTTGTGGGGATGGGGTGGGGAAGTGAGCCTGTGTTGGGAGGGTTGGTCCAGACTTGATGGGTTGAATAGCTTCCACCTGCACTGTAGGGATTCCGTGCAATGGAGAGGGCAACCAATTTGTCAAGAGATCGCATGCAAGGCACTTTGGGATTCTGCATCTGTCATGAAAATCCTTGCTCTAGTCTTAGCAGCTCAAAGCTTGGGTCTATCAGGTGGCCCAAAAGATTTTTTCTGGAATTCATGAGAATTTCAGATGGCTTGTATCTATCTGGACTTTGGAGTATTCTTTAAAAACATTGTAAATTTATTAGAAATACATTGCCTGACAGCCAATCTATTCAAAAGTGATTAGCCCAGTGTCTACATAGTTGAAAGTAGTTTGCATATGTTTTTTTATGAATTTCTTTATTTGCTGTTGGAATAACATTTACATTCTGTTGCTTGATAATCATGGTGGGTTAGTTCACTGCACCACCAAGCTCATTCCATGCTGTGTAGTGTCATGACCAGACCAGCGCAGCATCAGTTTGCAGGCCACTACAATCCATTTCTTTTAATATCCTACTGCTTTCAATTTTCAAATGACAATTCAAAGAGCACAAGGGGAAAGAATCTCTGTTTCACAGCTTAAATGACTACGATATTGGCCGTGATTTAACCACTGTGTTGCGCCCGGCGCAGAGCTGGGCCTTCTGGTTAAATAGCGGGAAAGGCCAAAATCGAGAGTCTTGCTGGGTGTGAATCAATTCCCTATCACACCCAAATAATTTCCATCTCATTAGCCAGATGAAAGTTGAATGTAACGACCTCTCTGGAATGAACTGGCTCCCCAATGAGAAAATACGCGGCTGTTGTTTAGTGTTCCTTTTTTAAAAACGTGAAGCTGGCGCAATGGCCGCTGAAGGGAACTGAGGAGATGAGTTTGCCATTTCCATTTTCTGCAATGGTTCTCAGGGGCTCTGGATCTGCTGCCCCAGTGCAGCGAGGGGGGGCGGGTGGAGGGGTTGGGGGGGGGGGGCGCGGGTGGAGGGGTTGGGGGGGGGGGCGGGTGGAGGGGTTGGGGGGGGGGCGGGTGGAGGGGTTGGGGGGGGGGGCGGGTGGAGGGGTTGGGGGGGGCGGGTGGAGGGGTTGGGGGGGGGCGGGTGGAGGGGTTGGGGGGGGCGGGTGGAGGGGTTGGGGGGGGTGGAGGGGTTGGGGGGGGTGGAGGGGTTGGGGGGGGTGGAGGGGTTGGGGGGGGTGGAGGGGTTGGGGGGGGTGGAGGGGGTTGGGGGGGGTGGAGGGGTTTGGTGGGGGGGGGCGGAAGGGGTTTGCACGTGTCACCAGTGGAATATGTAGATGCCAGGATTTGGTTCATGTGAGATTGGGCCATGACAGAGGGCCCGCTTTGTGATGGTCTGTTGTGCCCTCCACCGGCACAGCAGCGGGACGACATGCAGCCTTGTCTGAGGAGGAGGAGTCAGACAAGAAGGGGCTGGAGGACGAGCCCAGGGAGGAAATGCAGGAAGTGCCGGAGGGCTGGCGGCGGCAGGGTTCCGGCATGCTCTGACCAGGGAGGCCATCATCCTCGCCCAATTCTCATAGGACGAGATTTTGTCTGTTCCCCTTGCTCCAATCCCTCCTTTCCGCTCCCCAATCACTCCTTTCCCCACTTCCTTTCCCCCCCCCCCCCCACCCCCACCGACCCTTCATCCCCCCCCCCCCCCCACCAATCCCTTTTTATCCCCAACTCCTCCTTTCCCCAACCCTCATGGGATGAGTCATGCCATAGACATCACCACTCAAGATGCTGACCTGGTGTTGCAGGCTTTCCACTGTGGTTGCCACCCTCGCAGTGTTAACCTTGGTGCCACATATTAGAATCATGGAATCACTCCAGTGCAGAAGGAGGCCCCCTGGAAGAGCACCCTACCTAGGCCCACTCCCCTGCCCTAACCCTGCAACCACACCCAACCTGGGCACTAAGGAGCAATTTAGCGTGGCCAATCTACCTAACCTGCACATCTTTGGACTTTGCACATCATTTCCTGCGCCCGTAGCGTTTGGGATTCCTCCAATCGGCTATGTACTCGCTGGAATGTCACTGACATTCCTCATGAATCTCAGAGCAGCGTCCTATCATCTGCATCAACTTGGAGAGGGGGCGTGGAATGGCTCTGGGCGGCTGTATCATGTGAGATAATGGACAAGTGGTCAGCGAGAGGGAATGATCATTTGTCTGGCATCAACAACTCGCCTGAGACAGGTCATCTCGGTGAAGGGGTAGTGGGTTCTCACGTCTTGTGGCGCAAGCCAGCCTCGACGTCGGTGACATCTCTCCTGAGATAACCCTGTGATTTCCACAGCCCGTTCCTCATACGGGGTGAGGACTGAAATTCCTCGTACTCTGCCCCCGCCGACTCTTGGGCCTTTCCTGCTTATTATGGGCTATATTCTCCTGTGGGGACAAAGAGAGGGCATTGTGAGCTGCACGCTTGATGGGTTGGGGGAGGGGGGAGGGGTCTACAGCAGGTGGCATATCTGGGCACTGCACCTGGACATGAAAGGGTTGTGCTAGTGGACGCCAACGGTTCCTAAGGAGCAAGCGCAAAGATCGGATGTGGGGAGCATGCGAGGTGTCAACCGTTGATTGCGGGGGGGGGGGTTTGTTGGGAATTTGAGGGTGGCAGGTGGAACTGATTCCAGGAGAGACGTGGTAACTTATTCTTGCAGCTCACTGGAGGTCGTTGGCCTTCTTTATTGGCCAGCAGTCCTCCTGGTCATGCTGCGCACACTGACAACCTCTACCACTGCCTCCCAGGCGGTATTGGTGACCCTGCTATTGTTCCTCTGACCCCGTCAGGAGAACGGGATGTCCTGTCTCGCATCAATGGCATCGGGAAGCCTGGCCAGGTTGGCATCCCGAAAGCGAGGAGCAGATCTGCGGGCTGCCATGCTTGTGTATTGACTGGGAGTGTGCGGTGAGGGAGCGTTTAAAAGCAGCTTCCTCTTGTTAGCGACGAGTCACTGAGGCGTTAGTCTGGCGCATCAGACTGCGAGATGGCCACTAATGGCGAGTAGCTCGTGGGGGCTCATTTCTGTAAGTGCCGTTAAATGTAGGCTGCAATCTCGCCAACATGGCTGTCGAGAAACAGCCTGCCGATCACGCCCAAAATGACACTTTCCCAGTGATTTACCTGAGAACAGAAAGCAATAGTAACAAGTAGGAAATGTTGATTTTTAAGCAGCGCTACTGTCAAAAGTAAATCTAATTCACAGGGTGCTGTAATTAGATTAAGGACAGTAGAATCATTTCAAAATGTGATACTGGAGCAATACAGTGTTTAAATGGAGAACACCGGAAATCCTAGCAGTTATCATCTCATTTGCTAATTTGAGCTGCTCTACAATTTCATGATGACTACGAAAAGCAAACTGGAGGGAAGAATGAGAAGTAACCCTTAAATACATAAATGCAAGTATCTAGGAGTTAATAAACCAGTGAATTGAAATTGAAGCAACACTTGATTAAAGCAAGACTTTGTCCATTTTGTGGTGATTTGCCCTAAAATGTTTTCACAGCTGCTAAGTGATGCATAACATTACTTACCTACTATATTCAAAATTAAATCAGCAAGAAAGTAAAGACCTGGATTATAGAAATCATAGAATTTACAGTGCAGAAGGAGGCCATTCGGCCCATCATGTCTGCACCGGCCCTTGGAAACAGCCTACACCTCCAACCAATCCCCATGACCCAGTAACCCCACCCAACGTTTTTGGACACGGGCAATTTAGCATGGCTAATCCACCTAACCTGCACATCTTTGTACAGTGGGAGGAAATCGGAGCACCTGGAGGAAATCCACGCAGATACAGGGCGTGATTCTCCGAAATGGAGACTGTATTTGCGCTGTCGTGAATGCCGTCGCGTTTCACGACGGCGCAAACAGGTGCGGGTACAACCGATTCTGGCCCCCACAGGGCCCCCACAAATCCAATAATGAATGGTTTCACTTGATAAACGTGCATTGATGACATCATACTTAGTCAGCTTGTGTAAACATGCATTGTGATAATTAAAACATTTACAATTATGTGGGGTTTGTGTGCTAAAAGGGAATCTTTGGGCTTTCCTAGGGCCGGGCAAGGGGGAAAGGGACCCGGGCCTCCACGCTGGCCGGTTTAAGTCGGCCAGTGAACGAGAGTGAGGTGGGGGGAGGGGCTGCGGCCATCGGAGCCTGGCAGAACAGGGTCCGAGTGGTCTAGCCGGGGTGGAAAGTTGGGGGGAAGGAACCGAGGTTGGGAGGAGGAGTTTTACAAGAGGCAGTGGACGGGAGGAGCTGGAGACTTTGGGGGGTGGGGGGGTACAACTCTGGGGTATCATGTACGGTACTCTTTCAGAGGCTGGATGGCGTTGGTTGGGGGGGTGGGGAGCTGTGTAAGATTAAGGGTGACTACGGGTAATCCCTGATTCCTTTTTGCCATTTGTTTATGTAAACATGCGGGTTGAGGTTTGGGGGTTGGTGGGTAGATGGGATCGTTGTTATTATGGGGATTGACATATCTTGTTGATTATTGTTTATTGTTGATGGGTGTAAATGTGGGAGAAAATGTGAAAAAGGAGGAGAATAAAAAATTTAAAAAAAACATTTACAATGACAAAGCCAGACCGGTGTGATTATACAGCATAAAAGCTACAGTTTGTAACCCATCTTTGGGTTCAGATGATTATAAATAGCTCAGTTTGACATATGTGGAACACTTCTGCACATCTCTCAACTTTTCAAATAAACAGTTTAAATGCCGCGTTAAAATAACAAAGGAAGGATGTCCTTGCTTGCAGTCAATTACTACGAGCCTTCAATGTTGTTACTGAAATGAACTTTGCAACCGTTTGCCACTTTTTGAAAGTTATCTGCTGAGAATAACTCTTTCTGTTTTAATCAACAGTTACTTGAAATTAACTGGACAGGACTGACAAATCTTCTGGACATCCCTGGACTGAAGTAAGTGCAGAATCGTTTGAGATGTTTCTGAAGGATTCAACAACCTCCTGTTTGGCCATTTTACAAAGTTGAGACTGGAAAATGGTGCAGTTTGTTTTAATTTTAAATGAGAGGTTCTTGTTTTAGAATCTATTTTATGATGGTGCAAGTGCTGGAAAGTTTGGTATAATAAATGAACAGCAAGGGACCTGAGACTTTGGGAATTCCCAAAATACTTCTGGATATTTGTGAATGAAAGCATGCATCTAAGCTGAAACAATTTCCTATTAATGTTTACTTAAGATGTGATACTCTTCCAACTAGCTTCCTAAATTAATGTCAGAAAATGCTGGAAAAATCAGCAGCTTTGGCAGTGTCTGTGGTTCTTCAGTCCATCAGGCCTGACTCCTTCCTCATGAATCCACTCATGTAATCCCATTCACTTTTCTTGCTCCCAATATTCTATTATGAAAAAGCAATGGGCGTGATTCAACCAAACAATTTTGGGCGTGGTTGGCGGGGTGTGTCTCGCCGGATTTTTGGGTGAGATCCACACCGCTATTCAACCGAGTGGCATTGCCATGGTGCCTGCTGGATGCCAGAGAGAGAGGCAGGGGGCCACCCTGCCCAGTCTCCGACCACCCAGAGGTCTCCAATGGTCTGGGAACACTTACAGGTGCTGTTACGCCTGGTCCATGTTTGTGTGGACCAGTACTAAACAACATCTGGTCCTGGCCCTGCTGGGGAGGCCATTAGTTCCAGGCCCCTAGGAGAATCCGGGCAGACATATTTAAATCAGCTTAGTATCTCATTTAAATATGCTGATCTGGATCTTGCCCAGTGAGGGTGAGATCCAGATCACGACGTCTCGTGAGTTCGATGAATCTTGCAATCACGAATCCAGCGAAATTCAACGGCCTCGTCGCGTCACCATGTTGGGCGTGACAAGGCCGTAGAATCGTGTCCAATGATTTCCCTTGCATAATCAATGCACATTAAGAGCAGCGCCCTCTATTTTACTAAGTTGATGGTTACTATGATGATTCCACATCAGAACATCCACTTCAACCATAGCAGATAAGAAACTTTGTTTCTTTTCACAGTACTCAGACTGAGTTTGAAAGGGTGCTTTGGGTTTGGGCATAAGTTTAGTTACAGGAATCATTACTTACTGCATGCACGATATTTACAGCACAGAAATTGATCATATGACTGAAAAAAGTCTCTGCAGATCATTATTCTTCACATGAGCCTCCTCCTACTCTATCAACATCCTTCTCTTTCAGTTCCTTTCTCACATATGCACTCCCTCATGCCGACCCAGGACAGTCATGTCATCAGCAAACGAGGAGATGGGGTTGGAGCCAAATTTTGCCCCACAAGTGGTGTGTGCATAAGGAGTATAGTAGGGGGCTAAGTACGTAGCCTTGCGGGGCCCCGTTATTGAGGATTTTCGTGAAGGAATGAAAATGAAAACCACTTATTGTCACAAATAGGCTTCAAATGAAGTTACTGTGAAAAGCCCCTAGTCGCCACATTCTGGCGTCTGTTCGGGGAGGCTGGTACGGGAATTGAACCGTGCTGCTGGACTGCTTTGGTCTGCTTTCAAAGCCAGCGATTTAGCCCAGTGTGCTAAACCAGCCCCAACAAAGTATCGTTTATCCTTACTGATTGTGATTTATGGGTCAGGAAGTCCAGGATCCATTGCAGAGGGAGGAGCAACGTTCTAGATTTTGGAGTCCCAACACCATAATTGGCTGGGATTATGGTGTTGAAGGCAGAGCTGTAATCAATGAATAGGAGTCTGACACAGGAGTCATAGAGTCATAGAATTTACAGTTCAGAAGGAGGGCATTAAGCCAGAGGTAGTGGTAGAGCCGGGTACAATTTTGTCCTTTTAAAAAGCAGTCAGACAGTTACATGGGCAGGTTGGGTTCAGAGGGATATGGGCTAAATGCAGGCAAGTGGGACTAGCTTAGTGATAGAAACTGGGCGACATGGACCAGCTGGGCCAAAGGGCCTGTTTCCATGCTGTAAACATCTATGACTCTATGATCTATGACACTTCTCTAGCTTTCTATTAAGTGCATCAATGCTATTCGGCTCATATTTTCTCTGTTCCAACATTGCCATTTGGTCAAATTCTTGGAACTCACTAAACAGCACAATGGAGTACCTCTACCACATGGGCTACAATGTTACAAGAAAAGGACTACAATGTTACAAGAAAGTGACTCACCACCACTTAGTTAAGGACCAAAAGCTACTCCCACAGTGCTGCTCTATGTCTGTAAACAAGCAGTTCTGCGATGAGCTGCAGTTTAAGATCGTTCCTTTGGGATATTAGTTAAAAATGCAAGTGTTCGCGTATCCATGTTGAGGGCTAGGTGTTAACAGATAAGTGTTTGTACCCAATGCAGGTTAATTAAAGCATCTATTTAATTTCTGAGGAGAATGGCATTACTTTTGCATTAAGAAGCACATTTGGTTAATTTCAGATAAGAGTTGCCCCAAAGTGCCCAATGTAATTATCAGGTAGCATGGGATTGTTACACTTTTTGCTTTAGGATGTTGTGCAAGCAGGAATGTGTTGAGCTTTACCATAACAGAATGTGTTTATTCAATCAGAAGACCTATCTAGTATAGTGAACCAGATGCAAAAGAAATTAGTATATCCTGCAGCTTGTCCATTTGGTTTTTGTTTTTCTGATACATCAGGAGCACAATTTCAAAAGGAAAATATAGTGAACATTATCAAAATAATAGCCAAATCAGTAATAATATTTTAAAATTCATTCCAAGTAGTATAATAAGACAGTAAAGCTCATAGGTTACCTCATGTCCTGAATTTTTCAGATGGCATGGGCTTTATCTGGAGAGTCAGCAAGCAACGCATCCCTGCTGACTCCAACAGGCTTGCTGCCATTTTGCGCTCAAGTGAGCATTGATTGCCAGCAGGCAGGGCTTCATTCCGTACTTAGAAGGATGTCCCATCTTGGAGAGCTGCGCAGATTGGCCAACTGCTCTCCAGCCCATCCAGACACAGCACTGCAGTGGCCGGAAGACATGGCACTGGGACAAAGTGCAGTGGGCCAATGTGAAAGTAAATGGCAGGGGTCCTGAGGAGGGGAGGGTAGGGGATGCCTGGAGGAATCGCAAAGGTGGACAATTGTGTGAGGTGGGGATAGGGGGAGGGGAGGCAGATCCAGAGCTGTCTGGCCTGTGGGGGGAGGGGGAGGGGGGGGGGGGGATCCCAGTCAGATGGGCGCTTCCAATGATGGTGTGTCACCTTCCTGCCCGAAATCGAGGATCTTGGCTTTTAAAAAATTTCCTACCCCAAGTTTTCTGGCACCCTCCACTGTAAAATCACGCCTGGGCACTGTGGGTGGGATCCTGGAGAGAATCCTGTCCATGAGTCTAAAATTGAGGCCCATGTCCCTCCTGCACGCTGTAAAATTATTTCATGACAGAAATTATTTCCTCTATGCTCATTCTTGCAAAGAGTGAAATGATTTGGTTTTCAATAAGCTTGTTGACTCTTAATGCACCACAGTAAAAAAAAAAGACACTTTAATAGAGAACCTCCATTCTGGAACATCAAGTCATTAAATATTTCTGACTATCTTCATTTAAAATTGTTTTTGGTTGTTTACCTTGGGAACAGTAAGTGGGTGAGACGTTGACAACCAGGGAGTGCCTTGGTTACTCGCATTGTTTTCCTTTTCTTAACCCTTGCATGCTGGACAAATTGATTTGTATTTTTAATGTCTTTTCTTTCCCTCATTCGTTTGTAATTTCTTCATGTACAGTCAGATGTGTTACATCAGCCATAGGTATGTCTGCTTTAGACCGATTGGGCTGGATTTTCCAATCCTCTTTGAAATCGGAAACATTTTTCTTTTGCAAATAATTTCCCCATTCCTTTCAAAAACCATGCCATTTCTTTAATATATGAAAGTAACCGAGTTTAAATTACAGTATGGATTCCAAAACTGGAGCAGCTAGTTAAACATCAAAATAACAGTGATAGAATAGAATTAGAGACAGCGGCAGTTAAATATGAATATACACGGGTAACAACTACAGCTAATGATATCACAGCACTTAGTAATGGACATGAACTATCGATTTAAATAGGAAATGCACAATGATAACACTCACTAGGCACAATTAATATCAGGGGTACTCAAGAGGCCAAAATTAGAAGTGTGTGTGAGTACCTTGGAGGATGGTGGGGCGGGAGGAGATTACAAAGGTAAGGAGGCTCAAATCCTTGATGAGACTTGAAAACAAGGATGAGAATTTTTACATCATGGGGCGGGATTCACTGTCAGCCGACACCGAAATTGGGAAACGCGATTGGGCAGAATCGGGAGGCGATTTCACGCCAAATCGCAATTCTCCGCTGCCTCGACAGCTGCATCATTGCGTTCCAGAACATATGTACAATAAAAATGGTTTGCATATCGTTAACGGGCCTGACCCGAAATTCTCCAGCACCTCCGCGATTCTCTGCCTCTGATGGGCCGTGTGCCGAGGTGACCCCCCCCCCCCCCCCCCCCCCAACGTGACTGGGGCAGTGCTCAGGCACAGACTACCATTTCCGCAGCCTGAAAGACAGCCACCTTACTGCACACCCCACTGACCACCGACCTTGGCCCCTGGTTCTGCAGCGTGACCATCATCGACACATTATGCACGTCTGCGCCCAGGTGCCTGGACCGCTCTGGAGGGGGCCTCCAGTATGACGCTGAGAGGGTTGCCCACATTGTGGTAGCCTGGTGCGTCCTCCAAAACATCATGCAGCAGAGGGGCAACGCGCTGTAGGAGGAGGATGAACTCTAGGCCTTGTATGATGAAGATATGCACCCCCCCCCCTGGCCGAAACCCCCTCTGTGTTACATACCCACTGCACTATGGGTTGTGGATCCTGGGTTGGCACAGTGGGTCTGGTCCATGGGATGGGGGATGATGGCAACCCACTGTGCGATGGGCTATGGTGCTCCGCATCGTCTGACATCATCTGACTCTAAACTTCCCACCGTCTGGGTGATCCCTCCATCACACGGTCCCATCAGATCCCTGGGGTGACAGTGGTGGGGACGGCAGGGGAGGGTGGGGAGCGAGAAGAGTTTGGCCCGCTCTGGGCTCGACCAAGGTCTGCATGCTTGTGGCCATGGAGCACAGGGAGTGGACCATCGT
The DNA here is from genome assembly GCF_047496885.1 of Scyliorhinus torazame. Taxonomy (NCBI): domain Eukaryota; kingdom Metazoa; phylum Chordata; class Chondrichthyes; order Carcharhiniformes; family Scyliorhinidae; genus Scyliorhinus; species Scyliorhinus torazame. The sequence continues at coordinate 58,741,439 of NC_092712.1, read as the reverse complement.
TGTCAGATTCTGTGCCACATCATGCTTTGACTGTGCCACATCAGCCATAGGTTGGGGTTATTTTCCTTGGAACAAAGAAGGCTGATGGGTGACTTAAATGAGGTGTAAAATTATGAGGGAAAGATATAGGGTGAACAGGATAAAATTGTTTCCCTTGGTGGAGAATTCTAGAACAAGAGGACATAGATTCAAGATAAGTGGCAGAAGGTTTTAGAGGGGACATGAGGAAGAACTATTTTACGCAGAGGTCCGTGGGAGTCTGGAATTCGCTGCCCGAATTGATGGTGGAGGCAGAGACCCTAAACTCTTTTTAAATACCTTGACCTGCACCTTGAGTGTTGTAAGCTACAGGGCTATGGACTGGGTGCAGGAAGGCGAGATTAGGAAGGGCACCTGGGTGTCCTCGGACTGGCATGGACATGATGGGCCGAATGGCCTCCTTCTGTGCTGTAACCTTTTTATGGTTCAATAGCTCAGATGACTGATTGGGTTTGCATGAAGCACAGTGGTTAGCGCTGTTGCTTCACAGTGTCAGCATCCTAGGTTTGATTCCCGGCTTGGGCCACTGTCTGTGTTGAGTCTGCATGTTCTCCTAGTGTCTGCATGGGTTTCCTCCAGGTGCTCTGGTTTCCTCCCACAAGTCCCGAAAGACATGCTTGTTAGGTAATTTGGCCATTCTGAATTCTCTCTCCGTGTACCTGAACAGGCGCCGGAATGTGGCGACTCGGAGCTTTTCACAGTAACTTCATTGCAGTAACTTCATAAGCCTACTTGTGACAAAAAGATGATTATTGTGAAGAGCTGGTGCAGATGGGAGGTTTTAGATTCCTGGATCATTGGGACTGTTTCTGGGGAAGGTGGGACCTGTACAAGTGGGAAGGCCTACATCTGAAACAGAGTGGGGCAAATATCCTTGCTGGAGGGTTTGCTGGTATTGTGGGGAGGAGTTAAACTAATTTGGCAGGGAGAGGAGGCACAAACTGTGAGCAGAATAGGGACACCACATAATACAGTAAAGCAATCCAGTCAGAGGGAATACAGCTGTATTAGGTTTCAAGGGAGTAAGACAAGACTGGATGGCCTCTACTTTAATGCTCGAGTATTGTAGGTAAAATGTATGAGTTGAGGGCATGGATAGACACGTAGAATTGTGATATAGTAGCCATCACGGAGACGTGTTTGAGGGAGGGACAGAATTTGTAGCTCAACATCCCAGGGTATAGAATCTTCAGACGAGACTGAAGAGACGGTAAAAGAGGAGGAGGCATTGCATTATTCGTTAAAACGTCAGATACTGCAGTAAGAAGAGATGATATCTTGGAGGGGGCCTGAAATGAAGCTTTGTGGATAGAGTTTAGGATTAAAAATGCCCATCCATGTTGTGGTGTTTATTATAGACCCCCAGGTGGTCAGTAGGAAATTGAGGAGCAAACATTATAACAATAGAGTAATTAGAAAAGGCGATTTCAACTTTCCCAACATGAATTGGGATAGTCATAGTGTTAAGGACTTCGATGGAGTTGAGTTTTTAAATGTATACAGGAGAACGTTTTAGGTCAATATGTAGAGGGTCCAGCAAGGGACGGCACAGTGCTGGACCTAATTCTGGGGAATGAAGACAGATCGATGGTTTGAGGTGTTGGTGGGAAAGAATTTTAGTGATAGTGACCACAACATGGTACAATTTAAGCTGGTTATGGACAAAGAAATAGACCAGTTTAAAAAAAGATTTTGGATTAAGGGAGAGCAGATTTTACTAAAATAAGGCAAGATCTGGCCAAGGTAGACTGGGAAGAGTTACTTGTGGAGAAATCTACAGATGAGCAGTGGGGGTAAAAAGAAAATGGGGAGGGCACAGGCACAACATGTTCCCTCGAGAGTGATAGGAAGGAGTAAAAAGCCCCGAAAACCATGGATGACCAGTGATAATTCAGGAAACGATGTGAAGGAAAAGAGAGGTTTTTAGAAAGTACAAGGGGAGAAAATCAATGGAGGCATTAATGGAGTCCAGAAAGTGCAGAATGGAGCTTAAGCAACCAATTAGGAGAGCAAAGAGGGGATATGAGAAAGCTCTGGCTGCTAAAAGTAGGGAAAATCCCAAGAAATTCGAAGTATATCAATGGGAAGATGATGAGTAGGGACCGGGGAGAAATCTGTGGGTGGAGCCAGAGGACATCGGTAAGGTGTTGAACGAATACTCCACATCTGTCTTCACTGAGAATGAGGATGTAGGTATGGTACTCTGGGAGAGAGACTGAAGTTTTTGAGTAAATTGTCATAGGGAGTGACAAGGTATTGGAGGTGTTGGCAGGCTTAAAGGTGGACAAATCTCCAGGTCCGGATGGATTGTCCCAGGCTGCTGTGGCAGGCGAGGGAGGAGATTGCAGGGAATCTGACCCAAATTTTTTCTGGCCACAGGGAAGTTGCCAGAGGACTGGAGAAGAGCTAATGTGATTATTCAAGAAAGGTTGTAGAGATAAGCCAGGGAATGACAGACCAGTGAGTCTCACGTCAGTGGTAGGCAAACTATTGGAGAAAAAAAAGGGAGAATCGATCTCCACTTGGAGAGGGCAAGGTTTGACCAGGGATAGTCAGCATGGCTTTGTCAGAGAGGGGTCATGCCTAACAAATCTGATTGAATTTTGTGAGGAGGTGACCAGGTGTGTAGATGAGGGTATTTCTTTTTCTTTCGTGGGATGTGATGTCACGGGCAAGGCCAGCATTTGTTGCCTGCCCCTAATTGCCCTCAAACTGAGTGGCATTTTAAGACACATTGCTGTGGATCTGGAGTCACATGTAGGCCAGACCAGGTAAGGATGGCAAATTTTCATCCCTAAAGGGCATTAGAGAACCAGTTGGGTGTATACGACAATCAGCAATGGTTTCATGGTCTTCATTAGACTTTTAATACCACCATCTGCTGTGGTGGGATTCAAACCCATGTGCCCAGAGCATTATCCTGGGTGTCTGGATTCTTGGGCAGACCCTCAACATTGAGGATGACTTGCCTTCACTCCAGGGAGGTGGGTTATGTAGTGGCTGAATAGTCCGATCCTGGATCCGCATACTGTGCCACAGGTTCGGCAGGTGGTGATTGATGAGGTGGGTGGATGGGACATTCTGGATTCTGCACTGTCCTTCCGTTGTTTACGCTTGACCTCCGCGTGCTCCAGGTGATCAGTGCCTTCGCGAATGCTTTTTCTCCAGGTTGTGCCTTCTACGGCAAGTGATTTCACATTGGTGGGGATGTTGCATTTATTTAGGGAGGTTTTCAGAGTGTCCTTGTTGCGAGAGGAGGCTCCCGAGATATGGGAAATGATCCACATTGTCAAAGGGCTCACCATGGATCTTGATGGTTGTGGGGCAGCTTTGTGTGGCAGAGCGGGCTGGCAGAGAACCTTTGTTTTGCAGATATTTAGGCTGAGGCCCATCCTCTCATGCCTCGGTGAATGTGTTCACGGTGGTTTATAGCTCGGCCTCTGTGCACACGCACGGGTGTCATCTGCGTACTGAGGCTTGACGACAGAAGTTGGGGTGATCTTGGTTCTGGCTTGTAGCTATCGGAGGTTGAACAGTTTCCCGCTTGTCTGGTAGGTTAGCTCCACTCCAGCGAGGAGCTTCAGGGTGATGGGGTTGAGTGTTGTTGTGAGGAAGATGGAATAGAGCGTTGGTGCGATGACTCAGCCCTAGTTCACCTCAGTTTGCACCCGTATTGGGTCTGTGGTGGTTCCATTTGTGAGGATCACGTCTTGCATGTCATTGTGGAGCATGTGGTTAATAGTGAGGAATTTCTGCAGCTGAATTTGAGGAGGATGTTCCATAATCCCTCATGGTTGACAGTGTCAAAAGTCTTTGCGTGATTGAAGAAGGCCATGTACAGAGGTTGATGCTGATCCCTGCACTTTTCCTGGATTTCCTGCGAGCTGAAGATCAAGTCCATTGTGCCTCTTGATGGGCGGAAGCCACAGAGACTTGGAAAGGAGCTCTTCAGCCACTGGGAGGAGATAATTGAGGATTTACGCGATGACCTTTCCCGTGGTGGAGAGTTGGGAAATCCCTCTAATTTCCGCAGTCAGATCTGTCTGCTTTCCTGAAGGTGGTCACAATTAAGGTATCTCTGAGATGATCTGGCATGCTCTCGTTCTTCCAGACAAGGTTGATGAGGTTGTGGATTCTTGTCAAGACTGCATCTCCGCCACATTTTAGTACTTCTGCAGAGATTCCATTTGCGCCAGAGACCTTCAGCTGTCGGAAGGCTTTTTCGATCTGGCAAACTGGGGTTATACTGAGATAGTGGCGGATAGCGTGTTGCGGAATGTCGAGTGTGTGGCGTCTCCATCGAAGGTCAATAGGGTTAATCAATCGAGGCATAGATTACAAAAGCAGGGAGGTTTTATTGGACTTGTATAAAACTGTGGTGAGGCCACAGCTGGAATACTGTGTGCAATTCTGGTCGCCACGTTATAAGAAAGATGTTATTTTACTGGAGGGGGTGCAGAGGAGATTCACAGAATGTTGCCAGGGATGCAACATTTAAGTTATGAAGAAAGGTTGGATGGACTTGGGTTGTTTTCATTGAGCAGAGAAGACTGAGGGGCGACCTGATTGGGGTGTACAGGGTTATGAGGGGAATGGGCAGAGTAGGTACAGAACAGCTATTTCCTCAGTTGAAGGGTCAGTCACGAGGGGACATAAGTTCAAGGTGAGGGGAAAGAGATTTAGGGGGGATGTGAGGAAAAACATTTTTACCCAGAGGGTGGTGACAGTCTGGAATGCATTGCCTGGGGACAGTCTGGAATACACTGCCTGGGAGGGTGGTGGAGGCGCTTGACCCGCATCCTTTTAAAAAGTACCTGGATGAACACTTGGCACGTCAGAACATTCATGGCTATGGGCCAATTGCTGTCAAATGGGATTAAGTGGTCCGAAGGGCTTCTTTTGCCCTGTATTTTCTGTAATTCTGTAATAGATGTAGGATGTTAGCTAGAAATGTGTTGTAATGATCAAGTACAGATGTAACAATGATATGGGTGAGGGTTTCAGCAATTGGTGAACTGTGGCTAGTGAACCATAGAATTCCTACAGTGCTGAAGGAGGCCTTTCGACTCATCGAGTCTGCAACCACCCTCCTGAAAGAATTCCCTACCTAGATCCTCTCTCCTGCCCTATCACTGTAACACCACCTGACCTGCACTCCTTTGGACTGTGGGAGGAAACCGCAGCACCGGAGGAAACTCACGCAGACACGGGAAGAAACCCACGCAGACACAGGAGGAATGTGCAAACTCCACACAGATAGTCACCTGAGGCTGGAATTGAACCTGGGTCCCTGGCGCGTGGAGTCAGCAGTGCCTGCCACTGTGCCAAGTTGGTCTTATGGCCTTATGCCACTGTGCCAAGTTGGATCAGAAATGTTAGAGGTGGGATTACCGGTCTTGGTGATTGTGTGGATTAAAAATAAATAATTTAGGATGTGGGCGTCGCTGGCTAGGTCTTTCCTAATTGCCTTGATTCCTAATTGAGCTGCCCTCAATCCGTCAGGGATAGGTGCATCCACAGTGCTGTTAGAGAGGGAGTTCTAGGATTTTGACACTGCAGCAGCAAAGGAACGGCAATATATTTCTAAGTCAGGATGGTGAGTGACTTGGAGGGGAACTCCAGGTGGTGGTGTTCCCATGTGTCTGCTGCTCTTGTCCATCGAGATGGTAAAGATCATGAGTTTGGAAGCTGGTGCCTAAGGAACCTTGGTCAGTTCCTGCAGTATATCTTGTAGATGGCACACACGGCTTTCACTGTTCATTGGTGGTGGAGGATGTGATAGAATGGGTGCCAATCAAGGGGGCTGCTTTGTCCTGATGTTGTTGAGTTTCTTGTGTGTTGTTGGAGCTGCACTCATCCCGGCAAGTGGAGTATTCCATCACACTTTTAACTTGTTGATGGTGGACAGTCTTTGGGGAGTCTGGATGTGAGTTACTTGCTGTATGATTCCTAGCCTCTGTCCTTCTCTTGTAGCCACGGTATTTATATGACAATGTGGCCAGATGCTTATTGCGGTGTCAAGAACGGCACCATTGTGACACCAAATATAATCCTACACTCCCCAATAGTTGTCTTGTATTCTTATGATGAATGGAAGAAATTGGTATATATATTGTATTTTATCTCTGTTGCAGTAAGGGGTTTAAAAGCCTAGGTTAAGGTATATAGTTGTTGCAGTAATATTATTAAAGAACCCAAATTAAGGTATCCAGACTGTCTGCTAAAGCTGTAATTAAGAAGCTGTAAAACGAAAGGTCGTGATTGCTTCTAACCACTTGGTTATAGATAAAGGGGTTAATGGGATATTGTTATGATTGCTGGAGATTCCCTGGAGAGTAGATAACTTATGAGGGTTGTGCTTAGTCCGAGTTAAGCAGACCATGTGTCATCTTGCGCTGTCAAATATCTACCTCCCCACATCTTCACCTAGCTTCCTTTTGAATTTATTTCCACAATCAGGCACTTTATTCCTCCGTGCTTAATGAGTAAAAAAAATTTGTTACATTCATTTGACTCTTCGAATATTCAATCTAAAAATATTAAATATACAAGCTCTCCGTATTGGAAAGAACAAACTGATACTTCAGCAAAGGATTTTTCAGCATCTAACTAGCGGACTTAAAAGAAAACTCATTTTTAGCAGCAGAAAGAAATATAGAGGATAATTTGCACCCATTTGCCTTTTTGTCTGAAACTCTGAGAGAGCAGAGGAAAATAGTGTGGAAGAAAATTGGATACAAGAAGGGCAGCAGACAATGCCACCTGCAAGTTCCCTTCCAACGTGGAACTATATTGTCGTTCATACCTCATAACAGTTTGGGTGTACCAACACCATAAGGACTGCCTCATTCAAGAGGGCAGCTAACCACCACCTTCTAGAGGGATGGGCAATAAATGTTGGCCACACCTCATGAATGAATTAAAACAGCAAGTTTTTTTTCAGTCAATGATCCAAGTGTAAGGCAGAGAAGCCATAGTCAAAAATCAAAAAGGGCGACAGTACAAGGTACAGTGACTGAGGGTAGCTCAGTGAATAGGACCAGGAATACTAAAAGAAATAAAACGGAAAGTGAAAACATTAATGGTAAGCAACGCAGCAGGTTGTTACAGGAAGATATGGGTTCAACGACAAGAAAAATTAGGAGAAAGGTTAAAAAAAAAAGAAGAAAAAAGGGGGGGATCTTATAGAAACATATAAGATTATGAAGGGAATAGATAGGATAGATGCGGGCAGGTTGTTTCCACTGGCGGGTGAAAGCAGAACTAGGGGGCATAGCCTCAAAATAAGGGGAAGTAGATTTAGGACTGAGTTTAGGAGGAACTTCTTCACCCAAAGGGTTGTGAATCTATGGAATTCCTTGCCCAGTGAAGCAGTAGAGGCTCATTCATTAAATGTTTTTAAGATAAAGATAGATAGTTTTTTGAAGAATAAAGGGATTAAGGGTTATGGTGTTCGGGCCGGAAAGTGAAGTTGAGTCCACAAAAGATCAGCCATGATCTCATTGAATGGTGGAGCAGGCTCGAGGGGCCAGATGGCCTACTCCTGCTTTGGTTCTTATGTTCTTAGGTACTTTCTTAAGTCTGTTTTCTTATCATTAACAAGTCAGTCAGCATTTATTTTCCTCTCCTGTTCTTTTCTCGATCTCCGAGAGGGCGGCACAGTGGTTAGCATTGCTGCCTCACAGTGGCATGGACCCGGGTTCAATTCAAGCATCAGGTGACGGTGGAGTTTGCACTTTCTCCTTGTGTCTGTGTGGGTTTCCACCGGGTGCTCTGGTTTCCTCAAGATGTGCAGGTTAGGTAGATTGGCCTTGGTAAATTGCCCCTTAGTGTCCAAAAGGTTAGGTGGGGTTACTGGGTTCCGGAGATAGAGTCCGGCATGGGCCTAGGCAGTGTACTCTTTCCAAGGGTCGGTGCAGACTCGATATACCAAATGGCCTCCTTCTGCATATAGAGATTCTATGACACAGCCATTTTCAGCTAATGAAGCCCAAAGCTATGGAATTCCCTCCCTGCATGTTTCTGCCTCTCTACCTCTCTCAACTCCTTTATAATGATCCTTTAAAACCCTACTCCCCTGACCATGCTTTTATTCATCTGTCCAAGATACCCTTTGTGTAGCTCAGTATCAAATTTAGTTTTACTATTTTAAAGGTGCTGTATAAATGTTAAGTTGTTGCCATCTTTTCAGTAATACAGCATTCCATTCCAATTATACCATCAATTAGGAATGTTGCCTGCAACCATCTATTCCCATATATGGCACCCCCAGACCTGCGGCCCTCCAAAAATTAAAAGGTAGAGAGGATTGGGATACAGTTTGTGGTGCAGGCACCAGCAGTGTTTTGAAGGACCGATGGTTAGGCTGCTTATCACCTGGTATTAGTTGGAAGTGTGCAGACGAGCCCCCTCAATTAATTAATTTAATTCAAACTGAGGTAGCAAAGCTATAATACCCACTGGAAAATTGCATCAGGTGGTCCTGAATCCTCTGGAACAGTCAAGCTCCCCATTTCTACACAATTTTCCTCTGCTTGCTATCAATTTTTCAGGGAAAATGTTCAGGCAAAAAAACGAAAGTTGAAAATTACTCCCTCTATTTCATTCTGCTGCTAAAAGTGAATCCGTTTTTAAGTCTTGTATCTAGATGCTGAAAAATCGATTGGTGACACATCAGTTTGTTCTTTCCAAAACTCAGAGCTTGTATATTTAATATTTTTAGATTGATTCTAGAACACAGAATATTCTGAGAATAGTCAAATAAACGCAACAAATTTTATACAAAAGGCAATGGGGAATAGAGAGCCCGACTATGGCAATAATTTCAAAAGGCAGCCAGATGAACTCGTAGTGAGCAAGATATTTGAGAGTGTTAGAGGGAAGCGGTGTATGCTCTTGTTGTGAAATTACCTGATTGATCCAGTGTATGACAATAATGCTACAAAATTCCCTTTCCCCCGCACCCACTCATCTAAATGAAATCGGCTGCCTATAAAATAGAAAGCCTTGCAAGGGAGGATGTTGTTCCTCTATTTTAAAGCTTATTTGAGCCAAAATGAAAGAGGCAAGCTGTTCTTGGGTAATCCAGAAATCCTACTCCCATACAGCTTTTTGACTGTTATCAACTCGGACTAATCCTCTCAGAAACAAGAATGCTCCAGTTTTTCCAATATGTACAAAGAGAAAGTCTTCTTGGACAGTCTCTCAGGGTCAAGGATGACTTGCTTCCACTCTGGGAGGTGGGTTCTGCAGTGGCTGAATAGTCCAACCCTGGATCCGCAGACTTTACCACCGGTTTGGTAGGTGGTGGTTGATGAAGTGGATAGGACGCTCTGGATTCTGCGCGCTCTTTCTGCTGTATGCTTGGCCTCTGCGAACTCCACCCTGTGATGCTCGAGGTGATTGCCGCCTTCATGTATGCTTCTTCTCCAGTTTGTGTGTTCTAAGGCAAGCGATTCCCACGTGTCAAACAAAGAACAAAGAAATGTACAGCACAGGAACAGGCCCTTCGGCCCTCCAAGCCCGTGTCGACCTTGCTGCCCGACTAAACTACAATCTTCTACACTTCCTGGGTCCGTATCCCTCTATTCCCATCATATTCATGTATTTGTCAAGATGCCCCTTAAATGTCACTATCGTCCCTGCTTCCTCCACCACCTCCGGTAGCGAGTTCCAGGCACCCACTACCCTCTGTGTAAAAAAAAACTTGCCTCGTACATCTACTCTAAACCTTGCCCCTCTCACCTTAAACCTATGCCCCCCTAGTAATTGACCCCTCTACCCTGGGGAAAAGCCTCTGACTATCCACTCTGTCTATGCCCCTCATAATTTTGTAGACCTCTATCAGGTCGCCCCTCAACCTCCTTCGTTCCAGTGAGAACAAACCGAGTTTATTCAACCGCTCCTCATAGCTAATGCCCTCCATACCAGGCAACATTCTGGTAAATCTCTTCTGCACCCTCTCTAAAGCCTCCACATCCTTCTGGTAGTGTGGCGACCAGAATTGCCTATACTCCAAGCGTGGCCTAACTAAGTTTCTATACAGCTGCAACATGACTTGCCAATTCTTATACTCAATGCCCCGGCCAATGAAGGCAAGCATGCCGTATGCCTTCTTGACTACCTTCTCCACCTGTGTTGCCTCTTTCAATGACCTGTGGACCTGTACTCCTAGATCTCTCTGACTTTCAATACTCTTGAGGGTTCTACAATTCACTGTATATTCCCTACCTGCATTAGACCTTCCAAAATGCATTACCTCACATTTGTCCGGATTAAATTCCATCTGCCATCTCTCCGCCCAAGTCTCCAAACAATCTAAATCCTGCTGTATCCTCTGACAGTCCTCATCGCTATCCGCAATTCCACCAACCTTTGTGTCGTCTGCAAACTTACTAATCAGACCAGTTACATTTTCCTCCAAATCATTTATATATACTACAAACAGCAAAGGTCCCAGCACTGATCCCTGCCGAACACCACTGGTCACAGCCCTCCAATTAGAAAAGCATCCTTCCATTGCTACTCTCTGCCTTCTATGACCTAGCCAGTTCTGTATCCACCTTGCCAGCTCACCCCTGATCCCGTGTGACTTCACCTTTTGTACTAGTCTACCATGAGGGACCTTGTCAAAGGCCTTACTGAAGTCCATATAGACAACATCCACTGCCCTACCTGCATCAATCATCTTTGTGACCTCCTCGAAAAACTCTATCAAGTTAGTGAGACACGACCTCCCCTTCACAAAACCATGCTGCCTCTCACTAATACGTCTATTTGCTTCCAAATGGGAGTAGATCCTGTCTCGAAGAATTCTCTCCAGTAATTTCCTTCCCATTGAAGTAAGGCCTGTAGTTCCCTGGATTATCTTTGCTACCCTTCTTAAACAGAGGAACAACATTGGCTATTCTCCAGTCCTCCGGGACATCACCTGAAGACAGTGAGGATCCAAAGATTTCTGTCAAGGCCTCAGCAATTTCCTCTCCAGCCTCTTTCAGTATTCTGGGGTAGATCCCATCAGGCCCTGGGGACTTATCTACCTTAATATTTTTTAAGACGCCCAACACCTCGTCTTTTTGGATCTCAATGTGACCCAGGCTATCTACACACCCTTCTCCAGACTCAACATCTACCAATTCCTTCTCTTTGGTGAAAGCCTTGGGATTTTCCTTAACCTATTTGCCAATGACTTTTTGTGACCCCTTCTAGCCCTCCTGACTCCTTGCTTAAGTTCCTTCCTACTTTCCTTATATTCCACACAGGCTTCGTCTGTTCCCAGCCTTTTAGCCCTGACATGCCTCCTTTTTCTTTTTGACGAGGCCTACAATATCTCTCGTTATCCAAGGTTCCCGAAAATTTACGTATTTATCCTTCTTCCTCACAGGAACATGCCGGTCCTGAATTCCTTTCAACTGACACTTGAAAGCCTCCTACATGTCAGATGTTGATTTGCCCTCAAACATCCGCCCCCAATCTAGGTTCTTCAGTTCCCGCCTAATATTGTTATAATTAGCCTTCCCCCAATTTAGCACATTCATCCTAGGACCACTCTTATCCTTGTCCACCAGCACTTTAAAACTTACTGAATTGTGGTCACTTTCCGAAATGCTCCCCTACTGAAACTTCTACCACCTGGCCGGGCTCATTCCCCAATACCAGGTCCAGTACCGCCCCTTCCCTAGTTGGACTGGCTACATATTGTTTTCAGAAGCCCTCCTGGATGCTCCTTACAAATTCTGCCCCGTCTAAGCCCCTGGCACTAAGTGAGTCCCAGTCAATATTGGGGAAGTTGAAGTCTCCCATCACCACAACCCTGTTGTTTTTACTCTTTTCCAAAATCTGTCTACCTATCTGCTCCTCTATCTCCCGCTGGCTGTTGGGAGGCCTGTAGTAAACCCCCAACATTGCAACTGCACCCTTCTTATTCCTGATCTCTACCCATATAGCCTCACTGCCCTCTGAGGTGTCCTCCCGCAGTATAGCTGTGATATTCTCCCTAACCAGTAGCGCAACTCCGCCACCCCTTTTACATCCCCCTCTATCCCGCTTGAAACATCTAAATCCTGGAACGTTTAGCTGCCAATCCTGCCCTTCCCTCAACCAGGTCTCTGTAATGGCAACAACATCATAGTTCCAAGTACTAATCCAAGCTCTACGTTCATCTGCCTTACCCGTAATATTTCTTGCATTAAAACATATGCACTTCAGGCCACCAGACCCGCTGTGTTCAGCAACTTCTCCCTGTCTGCTCTGCCTCAGAGCCCCACTGTCCCTATTCCCTAGTTGTCCCTCAATGCTCTCACCTTCTGACCTATTGCTCCCGTGCCCACCCCCCTGCCATCCTAGTTTAAACTCTCCCGTGTGACACTAGCAAACCTCGCGGCCAGGATATTTATGCCTCTCCAGTTTAGATGCAACCCGTCCTTATATAGGTCACACCTGCCCCGGAAGAGCTCCCAGTGGTCGATGGAGGTGTTGCGTTTATTTAGGGAGGCTTTCAAATTGCCCTCGTAGTGTTGCCTCTGTCGTCCTAGTGATTGCTTGCCATTGGGGAGCTCTGAGTAGAGCACTCGTTTTGGGGGTCTTGTGTTGGGCATGCAGCCATCGCAGCTGGTCGAGCATGACCAGTTCCTCAATACTGGAGATATAAGCCTGGGAGAGGACGCTCACGTGGTGCGCCTATCCTGCCAGTAGATTGGCAGGATTTTGCGGAGGCAACATTGGTGATATATCTCCAGGGATTTGAATTGTCTACTGTACATTGTCCATGTTTCTGATACGGGAGAGGAGGACCATGAGCGTGGTGCTGGATCTGAAATCTCGGTCTTCGAACACTCTGTTCCTCAGGCGTCTGAAGACTGCACTGGCGCATTGGAGTTGTTGCTGGATTTCATCGGCGATGCCTCCTTTCACCGAGAGGAGGCTCCCGAAGTATGGGAAATGATCCACATTGTCCAGGTGCTCACTGTGCATCTTGATGGTTGTGGGCAGTTTTGTGTGGTAGAGAAACCTTGTTTTCCAGATGTTTAGTCTGAGGCCCATTCTCTCATATGCCTTGGTAATTGCATCGACTATGATTTGTAGCTTGGTCTCTGGAGTGTGCGCACACAGTGGTGAGTCTGTGTACTGCAGTTCCCGCTTGTCCGGTAGGTTAGTTCCACTCCATTGGGGAGCTTCAGGATGTTGGGTTGGAGTGTTGCTGCAAGGAAGTTGGAGAAGAGCGATGGCGCAGCCCTGTTTGACCCCAATTTGCACACTTTTGAGTCTCTGGTGATTCCTTTGGGAAGGATCACGGGTTGCATGTCATTGTGGAGCAGGCTGAGAATGGTGACGAATTTTTGCAGGCAGCCAAATATAAGGAGGATGTTCCACAATCCCCCTCAGTTGACAGAGTCGAAGGCCTTTGTGAGATCGAAGAAGGCCATGTACAGAGGTTGATGTTGCTCCCTGCCCCTCTGGTTTTGATGAGCGCCTCTCCGTTTTTGGCTCTCAGTGGGGTGGGCTCCTGGGTATTCAGACTGTATATGGTTTTAATTGCGCTGAAGAAGCTACGCACATCGTGGTTGTCAGCGAGTTTCTAAGTCTCCTGCGCTCTTTCCACCCACCATCTGTTCTTTCGGTCGTGAGTTCTTTGTTACATATCGGCCTTCAGTTGCCTGTAGGCTTGTTTCCTTTCATTCGCGTTTCGGTGGAGATTCCTGTTCAGGAGCGCCTTGCATTTGCGGTCAAGGAGATCATGGATCTCCAAATCCTTCTCGTCGAACCCAGCCTTGGTGTTTCCTGGTTAGACTAAACATCTGGAAAACAAGGTTTCTCTACCAGTCCTGCCACACACAACTGCCCACAACATCAAGATGCACAGTGAGTTCAAGCGTCTCCTCGCTGACATTGATGGCTTTTAAGGCAGACCAGACGCTGTGGGAATTAACAGCGCGGAGAGTTGAATCAGTCACTGGGGTATTTAGTGCTGACATGTGCCGGAATTCTCTGGTCATTGCGATTCACTTTTCCTGCCGGGTGCACATCCCCACCAGTAGCTTTTGGGGTGGGGTGGTCACAATGGGAAACCCCATTGACAAGCGGTTGGAAGATCGAATCCCGACTAGCAATCAGCGCACGGCCATGAAACACACAGCTGGGGGAACGAGAGAATCCTGCCCATAGTCTTTCCTAGAAATCCATTGCAATAAACTTAGTTTTCCTGGTCAATTCATCCTGCATTAACTATCTGTTGCTTCACAGTGCCAGGGAGCCGGATTTGATTTCTGGCTTGGGTCACTGTGTGTGGAGTCTGCACGTTCTCCCTGTTTCTGCGAGGGTTTCCTCCGGGTGCTCCGGTTTCTTCCCACAAGTCCCGAAAGACGTGCTTGTCAGGTGAATTGGACATTCTGAATTCTCCCTCCATGCCCCCGAACAGGCGCCGGAGTGTGGCGACGAGAGGAATGTCACAGTAACTTCTTTGCATTGTTAATGTAAGCCTACTTGTGACACTAATAAAGATTATTATTATTATTATTATTATTAAGACATTTAATTTTCTGAACAACTTGATCCTCAGAGGAGGTTTCTGTAATGAACATAGCACGTACAGTGCAGAAGGAGGCATTCGGCCCATCGAGTCTGCACCGACCCACTTAAGCCCTCGCTTTCCCCCCTATCCCCGTAACCCAATAACCCCTCCTAACCTTTTTGCTCACTAAGGGCAATTTATCATGGCCAATCCACCTAACCTGCATGTCTTTGGACTGTGGCAGGAAACTGGAGCACCCGGAGGAAACCCACGCAGACACGGGGAGAACGTGCAGACTCCGCACAGACAGTGACCCAGCGGGGAATCGAACCTGGAACCCTGGCGCTGTGAAGCCACAGCGCTATTCACTTGTGTTACTGTGCTGCCCACAAATGGTGGATCAGAGTTATTTTTGGATAACTGATTAAGCGTAAAAATACATAATTCCATCTCTGTATTCTGACATAGGTGATCCATTGTGGTGCCCAGTATAAATTAGAATAAATTTTTTAAAAATAACATTTCCGTACCAGGATTCACCACAGCTTTCGTGTTTTTGCAAAAATTAGTAAAATTGACATGGTGGAGGGCGGCACGGTGGCGTAATGATTAGCACTACTGCCTCACTGCGCTGAGGACCCGGGTTCGATCCCGGCCCCCGGTTCGGTCCCGACCCCCGGTCACTGTCAGTATGGCGTTTGCACATTCTCCCAGTGTCTGCGTGGGTCACATCCCCACAACCCAAAGATGTGCAGGCGAGGTGGTTTGGCCATGCTAAATTGCCCCTTAATTGGAAAAAGAATTGGGTACTTTAAACTTAAGAAAAAAAGAAACAACATTGACAAGGTGGCTCCAAATAGGCCACTGGTATATTTGCTCCATTCTTTGATTTGCATGCTACCATTTATCTAGTAAAGATCTGTGTATGTGTGCTTTGTGTTAAGGCTCAGGGAATGGGGTTCTAATTTACTGGGATTTTTAGTTCTTTGTTTCAGTGGTAAAATATTTGATTGGTCCAATGTGTTAATGAATCCCATAATAATGCAAAACAAATTGTTCCATCACTGGTGCCCTCTACTGGACAGTCCCATTTGAAAGCATTCGTTTTAATTTGTGGGTGGTCTTAGAGTGTGCTCTGGTCTTAGAGTGTGCTCTGGTCTTAGAGTGTAACTTGGACCCATGGCCTTCTAACTTGGAGGCTAGGATGCTGCAAACTGAGCCATGGCTGATATTATCCGATGTCCAGCTCTGGATGAGCAGAAATGATTTCCAATTAAATATTGGGAAGACTGAAGCAGTTGTTGCCGATTTCTGCTCCAAACTCAGTTCCCTAGCTACTGGCTTCATCCCTCTCCCTGGCAACAGCTTGAGATTAAACCAGTCTGTTTGCAAACTTAATGTTACGTTTGATCCCGAGATGGGTTTTCCAACACTATATTCATCTCATCATAAGGCTGCTTATTTCCACATCTGTAACATTGCCTGACTTTGCTCATGTCTGAGCTCATTTGTTGCTAAAACCCTCATTCATGTTTCCGTTACCTCGAGACTTGATTATTCCAATGCATTGCTGATTGGTCTCCCACCTTTTATACTCCCCAAACTTGAAGTCATCCGAAACCCTGCTGCCCGTGCCTTAACTTGCACCAAGTTCTGTTCCTGTATCACCCCTGTGTTCATAGACCTATATTGGCTCAGTGTAGCAAATTATTATATTGCTATTTGCAAGTAGCACCTTGTTTTCAAATTTCTCCAGAGTATGGTCCCTTCCTATCTGTGAAATCTTCTTCAGCCCCCAACCCTCTGTGATCTCTGCTGTGTTCTAAATCTGCTTTCCCTTGTTGGCCGTGCCTTCAGTTGACTCAACTCTGAGCTCCAGAATATCCACCCTGCACCGCTCTGCCTTCTTTGCTTTCCTCTAAGACACGCCTTAAAACCTATATCCCTCACCAAGCTATTGGTCACCTCCGCTAGTATCTCTTTCTGTGGCTCAGTGTCATATTTTGTTTTTTAATGTTCCTTTGGCTCGCCTTGGGACACTTTGTTACATTACAGATGCTACATAGATAAAAGTTGTTGTGATGGAGCAGTGTCAATTCCAACTTCGATGAAGGTTCTTACTTTGTGCCCTACAGCAATTGTATCTTTTCATACACAATCTGCATGGGGTGAGGACAGAAGGGGAGGAGATATTTTTACTTGCATGAACCGACATGTGAAGGACCATAGTATAGAGCAGCATTGGTTGTGTATTTTAGTGCTTCACTGTGTTCCGTCTGGCTTTCCTCAACTAATTTCCTGCAAGGTCTTTAAAAATTGGGTACATTAACAACCCAGTCGATATCAAAATGGGTAGGATTTATGTCAGCTGTATTTTAATACCAAGATCTTGATTCTGTTACTAACTATATATAAACAGCGCCATTTAACGCCTCAAAAATAGGAGTCCCGTTTTGGGCACGTATAGTGGGGTGTTTCTTAGCTGCGCCCATCCCATAAGGGCAGGGCATTCCTGGGCCTGATCCCTGGTACCTGAGCATCTTGGCACTGTCAACCTGGCACCCTGCCAGTGCCCTTGACCGTGTCACCCGAGCACTGACACTGCCAGCTGGCAGTTAGTGTCTCACTAACTTGATAGAGTCCAGGTGCCTGCGGGGGGGGGGGAGGGGGAGGGGGGGGGGAGGGGGGGGGGGGGAGAGCGGGAATGCCAGGGTACCACCCTGCCCAGAGCCTGACCACCCGGGCGGGCCTCTGAATACCTAGGGGACCAAGGCGCAGGCATTTGTTCCCAAGTCTCGGGAGAATCGTGCTCCAAATTATTTAAACTAGTCTAATGGCTCACTTAAATATGTAAATCTGGATCTCTCCCAGCGAGGGCAAGATCCAGATCGCGACATCTCACTAGGCGCTCAGAGCGTCGCAAATCTCACGAGAGGTCTCTCGTGACATCATCAAGTTGGGCTCGATGAGGCTGTTCGATCACGTAAAAATAATAATTTGAAATTAAATATTGAAAGAAATTATGCCCCTTCCCCCAACTTTCAAAAGTTCCTCCCTTTACAAATAACTAACTGATCTTTTGTGTATCTTGAAGTGGGAAGAATTTGCATTGAGCCCGTTCTTGTATTCATATTTTGTATGATCAGTGATTAGACAAATTTATTTTTATGTGGCCAGATCTATTCAGTTACAAAGGTAAACTGATTCTATTTAGCCTGTGACATTAAATCTGTTGGGCTGGATTCTCCGTACCAGAGGCTACGTGCTGGCTCGAACGGAGAATCCATGTAAGGTTCACATCAAAAAAATTTCACAAACCCCTCACTGATTCCGGTACCGGTGAGGAGCTAGCCCCAGCGCCGCATGAAACGCCCGCGGGTTGCGTCGAGAATGGCCGGGTCCTGGGCCGCGCATGCGCACTGCTGACTACCTGTAGCGGTCGTGCCGTACAGCATGGCGCCGGCCGTGCGCGGACCCAACCTGATGGGCTGCGACCCTACAGTCCACCCCTTGGCCACTCTGTGGCCGCTCCCCACCAGTAACCCTAGCCCTGGCAAAACCCTCGGCCAGTGGCATGGATCCCGGCCAAGTGTGGCGGCGCTGGCCACAGTTCGCAACCGCCACACCAGGTTCACGATTTGTGTGACCACACGTGGCCCGCGCCATCGGGAACTCGGCCCATTGGGGACGGAGTGTGGATCACAATGATGGCCATTTGGAGGGGGTGGAGAATCACAAACCGGTGTCAAACCAGCGCCGGCCCAGATTCTGGCGTCTGAATCGATTCTCTGCCCGATCGCCGATTAAGATTTCAAATAAAACTTTTATTGTATAGTAATATTTGTGTATGGTAGATTAATCTTTCACAATTAGTGAATCTCTTGTAGCAATCCTAATACTAATTTGGATGATATGCTGGTTTATACGGACAAGTGTGATTTGGAAGCAAATGGACGTATTAGTGAGAGGCAGCATGGTTTTGTGAAGGGGAATTCGTGTCTCACTAACTTGATAGAGTTTTTCGAGGAGGTCACTAAGATGATTGATGCAGGTAGGGCAGTAGATGTTGTCTATATGGACTTCAGTAAGGCCTTTTACAAGGTCCCTCATGATAGACTAGTACAAAAGGTGAAGTCACACGGGATCAGGGGTGAGCTGGCAAGGTGGATACAGAACTGGCTAGGTCATAGAAGGCAGAGAGTAGCAATGGAAGGATGCTTTTCTAATTGGAGGGCTGTGACCAGTGGTGTTCGGCAGGGATCAGTGCTGGGACCTTTGCTGTTTGTAGTATATATAAATGATTTGGAGGAAAATGTAACTGGTCTGATTAGTAAGTTTGCAGACGACACAAAGGTTAGTGGAATTGCGGATAGCGATGAGGACTGTCAGAGGATACAGCAGGATTTAGATTGTTTGGAGACTTGGGCGGAGAGATGGCAGATGGAGTTTAATCCGGACAAATGTGAGGTAATGCATTTTGGAAGGTCTAATGCAGGTAGGGAATATACAGTGAATGGTAGAACCCTATTGAAAGTCAGAGAGATCTAGGTGTACAGGTCCACAGGTCACTGAAAGGGGCAACACAGGTGGAGAAGGTAGTCGAGAAGGCATATGGCATGCTTGCCTTCATTGGCCGGGCATTGAGTATAAGAATTGGCAAGTCATGTTGCAGCTGTATAGAACCTTAGTTAGGCCACACTTGGAGTATAGTGTTCAATTCTGGTCGCCACACTACCAGAAGGCTGTGGAGGCTTTAGAGAGGATGCAGAAGAGATTTACCAGGATGTTGTCTGGTACGGAGGGCATTAGCTATGAGGAGCGGTTGAATAAACTCGGTTTGTTCTCACTGGAACGAAGGAGGTTGAGGGGCGACCTGATAGAGGTCTACAAAATTATGAGGGGCAGAGACAGAGTGGATAGTCAGAGGCTTTTCCCCAGGGTAGAGGGGTCAATTACTAGGGGGCATAGATTTAAGGTGAGAGGGGCAAGGTTTAGAGTAGATGTACGAGGCAAGTATTTTACGCAGAGGGTAGTGGGTGCCTGGAACTCGCTACCGGAGGAGGTGGTGGAAGCAGGGACGATAGTGACATTTAAGGGGCATCTTGACAAATACATGAATATGATGGGAATAGAGGGATACGGACCCAGGAAGTGTAGAAGATTGTAGTTTAGTCGGGCAGTTGGAGGGCCGAAGGGACTGTTCCTGTGCTGTACATTTCTTTGTTGTTCTTTGAAACTAATATAATGGAGCTGCATCCCTTAAAAACATAAATTCTAATTGTGTGTGCAGCGTCACCTGTAGTTCAGTTGCTGTTTGGTCACAGGAACTTGTAGTAAACCACCAGCTCAGGCTGCAGTTTAAAAGGCCGTAATTCTCCAGAAAAATTTCCAAGTTCATAGAATTTACAGTGCAGAAGGAGGCCATTCGGCCCGTCGAGTCTGCACCGGCTCTTGGAAAGAGCACCCTACCCAAGGTTAACACCTCCACCCTATCCCCATTCATTGTGGCGGGTTTTTCAGAGAGTTAGCTGGTGAGTTCCCCACCGCTTTTCAATGACACTTAAGTCATTTTTTGGGGCAGTGGGAGTTTCTCACTGGTTTAGCCCACACTTAGAATTTTTTTTTAGCACTGGAGAGCTGAACACAGATTTCGGGCCGCCATTTTGAAAGGGTACCCGATTTCTAAGTCAGCTTGTGGTTCCCCACACCCCCACCCATGGGCAATGGCATCTCCCACACACATGTTCACTAGTCCACACCCCCCATGGAGTCCCCAGCCCAACATCTCGGAGGCTTCTACTTAACTGCTCTGCACACCCCCACCCTTCAAACCCCTCCTCCAACCTCGTTTCATGACCATGGTCCCCTTGGCTCCCTGACCTTTGGCAGTGCACTCTGGCACCCATGCAGTGTTCCTGCCAGCTTGGCAGTGCCATTTGGGCACCTTGGTAGTGCCAAAGTGGCAGTACCAAGGTGCCAGCTGAACAGTGCCAAGGTGTCCGCGTTCCAGGGAGGAAGGCACCCTGCACTGACCCTGAACACGGGTCTCTGAAGGTCCGGGAGACCCCCCCCCCCCCCCCCCCCCCGGGTGCCGTTCCGCCTCGTCCCTGTTTGTGTGGACCCGCACTGATCGACGCCCGGCTGCAGCCTCCCTAGGGAGGCTGGAGAATCGAGGGAGGCCGGTGGATATCGGGCAGGTGGGTCTGAAGCACCAAATTCTGCGAGTGTCATTTGGTCCCACTCCTTTTAGGCGAAGTCCGACTCCAACGTCTCGCGGGACTTCGGCGAATCGCGCGGGTGCAGAGGTTGTCGGGAGGCCCACTGGAGGGCTGTCCCGGGATTGTCCGGCTGCGTTGTGCATTCGCTCAAGCGCAATGAGGCAAGAGAATCACACCCAAAGTGTGTATTTTAGGCAAAAGGTGAAAACATAACACTGCAAATGTTGGAAATCTGAAATGAAAACAGAAAATAATGGAAAGACTAAACTCGGCCCATGATTGCAATGAACTGCTATCAGTGGTGAACTCGGCCCAACGCATCACACAAGCTTGCCACCCCCACATTGATTCTGTATACACCTCCCGCTGCCTCAGGAAGGCAGACAACATTGTCAGAGACTCCTCCCACCCAGGCTTTGCCCTCTTCCAGGCCCTTACATCAGGCAGAAGATACAGAAGTCTGAAAACCTGCACATCCAGACATACGAATAACTTCTTCCCCACAGTTACTAGACTCCTCAACGACTCTCCCTTGGACCGATTTGTTCCCTGTAACAAGATTATTCATGACACCCTATGCTGTTCTTGCTCAGGTATTTGCTTTGTTTGGCCCTTGTTCCACACTGTAACCAATCTCTATTTGCCGATGTATTATTTGTCACTGTACTCTGTCGATTATTCTTTTTGTCTACGATGTACGTTCCCTTGGCCACAGAAAAAATACTTTTCACTATACATCGGTACATGTGACAATCAGTCAATCAATCAATGATCGGGAAGCATCTGTGGCGGAAGAAACAAAATTGATGTTTCAGGTCAATGACTACTCTTTATAGTTTTGAATTTGTACCTTATTATGAAGTTGAAGTGTATGGAGCTTCCATTTTTAAGTTATGGATTTTGTTACTGGGTGGCAGGCTTTAATGTGATTTCCTTTCTTTCCTCAGTGGCATGTCAGACACCATCATCCTTGATATAATCTCCAACTATATGGTTTTGCCCAATCGGATTGCAGTACCACTGGTCAATGAGGTGCAGCTGGCTGAACTGCGTTTCCCTGTACCAAAGGTAAGCTTCAGAGCTCTGACTGGTCAGGCTCTGACAATTTGAGAAAAACTGTAAAATCCTGTATTTATTTTAAATTGAGTGACTTAATTTGAGCTCTCCTAAACACTGTTTGACTTTAGGAATTTGATACGGTAACCATCTTGTGAACAAACATGCTGGAGCTGATGAATGAACTTCTGTAACAGCTGGAAGCAGAGGGAGTGTGCAGAGCAGTGGGATCACTTTTGCATTGTTTTAGCAAAGAGTTGGCACAGGCAGGATGGGGTAAATGGTCTTCCGGGAAAGCTTATGAATTTTACTTGCTTAAATTGAAGGTGCAAAGTTGGAAGTGTAGCAAAATGAGAAAATGTCAGTTTTTAGTAAACTGTGCAGTTTTGTCAATGCCTTTATATATCTTAGTCCATGTGGAAGGTATTGCAGTGTTGCCAGAATTCACTTGGGTGTGCAACCTTTTGCTGCTCTAGTGGCTCATTAGAAGTGGCCCTATAATCAGATTATAGGTTTCTTGTGGTAATTTGTAGCTTTTCAGTTGAAATGAAATGAAAATGAAAATCGCTTATTGTCACGAGTAGGCTTCAATGAAGTTACTGTGAAAAGCCCCTAGTCGCCACATTCCGGCGCCTGTTCGGGGAGGCTGGTACGGGAACCATGAAGGTTATTTAGGTTGAGAGATTCATATTAACATAACATAAGAAATAGGAGCAGGAGTAGGCCATCTGGCCCTTCGAGCCTGCTCCGCCATTCAGTGAGATCATGGCTGATATTTTGTGGACTCAGCTCCACTTTCCTGCCCGAACACCATAACCCTTTATTCCTTTATTCTTCAAAAAAACTATCTATCTTTATCTTGAAAACATTTAATGAAGGAGCCTCAACTGCTTCACTAGGCAGGGAATTCCATAGATTCACAACCCTTTAGGTGAAGAAGTTCCTCCTAAACTCAGTCCTAAATCTATTTTGCCTTATTTTGAGGCTATGCCTCCTAGTTCTGCTTTCACCCGCCAATGGAAACAACCTGCCCGCATCTATCCTATCTATTCCCTGCATCCGCATCCTTCTAAATTCCAACGAGTACAGTCCCAGTCTACTCAACCTCCCCTTGTAATCCAAACCCCTCAACTCTGGGATGAACCTAGTGAATCTAAAAGTCTATGAAATTCTATGAACATTCTATGAAATCTCCTCTGCGTATCCTCTAGCGCCAATACGTCCTTTCTCAGGTAAAGAGACCAAAACTGAACACACAACTCCACGTGTGGCCTCACTAACACCTTATACAGTTGCAACATAACCTCCCTAGTCTTAAATTCCATCCCTCTAGCAATGAAGGACAAAACTCCATTCGCCTTCTTAATTACCTGTTGCACCTGTAAACCAACTTTTTGCAACTCATGCACTAGAATACCCAGGCCCTCTGCACAGCAGCATGTTTTAATACTTTATGATTTAAATAATAATGACCCTTTTACTGTTATTTCTACCAAAATAGATAACCCCACAATTTGTCAACAATGTATTCCATCTCCCAGACCCTAGCCCATTCACGTAGCCTATCCAAATCCCTCTGCAAACTTCCAGTATCCTCTGCAATTTTTGCTTGACCACTTATCTTAGTGTCGTCTGCAAACTTGGACACATTGCACTTGGTCCCCAACTCCAAATCATCTATGTAAATTGTGAACAATTGTGGGCCCAACACTGATCCCGGAGGATCACCACTAGCTACTGATTGCCAACCAGAGAAACACCCATTAATCCCCACTCTTTGCTTTCTGTTAATTAACCAATCCTCTATCCATGCTACTACTTTCCCCTTAACGCCATGCATCTTTATCTTATGCAACAACCTTTTGTGTGGCACCTTGTCAAAAGCTTTCTGGAAATCCAGGTATACCACATCCATTGGCTCCCTGTTGTCTACCGCACTGGTAATGTCCTCAAATATCCACTAAATTAGTTAGGCACGACCTGCCCTTTATGAACCCATGCTGCGTCTGTCCAATGGGACAATTTCCATCCAGATGCCTCGCTATTTCTTCCTTGGTAGATTCGAGCACCTTCCCTACTACCAAAGTTAAGCTCACTGGCCTATAATTATCTGCTTTATGCCTACCTCCTTTTTTAAACAGTGGTGTCAAGTTTGCTAATTTCCAATGTGCCGGGACCACCAGAGTCTAGTGAATTTTGGTAAATTATCACGAGTGCATTTGCAATTTCCCTAGCCATCTCTTTTAGCATTCTGGGATGCATTCCATCAGGGCCAGGAGACTTGTCTACCGTACAGCCCCATTAGCTTGCCCATCACTACCTCCTTAGTGATAACAATCGTCTCAGGGTTCTCGCCTGTCATAGCGTCATTTCCATCAGTCACTGGCATGTTATTTGTGTCTTCCTACGTGAAGACCGACTCAAAAAACCTATTCAGTTCCTCCGCCGTTTCCTCATCTCCCATTATTAAATCTCGCTTCTCATCCTTATACAGTTGCAGCATAACCTCCCTAGTCTTAAATTCCATCCCTCTAGCAATGAAGGACAAAACTCCATTCGCCTTCTTAATTACCTGTTGCACCTGTAAACCAACTTTTTGCGACTCATGCACTAGAATACCCAGGTCCCTCTGCACAGCAGCATGTTTTAGTACTTTATGATTTAAATATTTCCCGTAGCCACTCATTTTTTATATATTTGTAGAAACATTTACGATCTGTTATATTCTGAGCAAGTTTACTCACATAATCTATTTTACTTTTCTTTATAGCTTTTTTAGTAGCTTTCTGTTGCCCCCTAAAGATTTTCCAGTCCTCTAGTCTCCCACTGATCTTTGCTACTTTGTATGATTTTTCCTTCAATTTGATACTCTCCCTTATTTCCTCAGATATCCACAGTTGATTTTCCCTCTTTCTACCGTCCTTCCTTTTTGTTGGTTTAAACTTTTGCTGAGCAGTGTGAAAAATCGCTTGGAAGGTTCTCCACTGTTCCACCAAAAAGTATTTGGTCCCAGTCTACCTCAGCCAGCTCTTCTCTCACCCCATTGTAATCTCCTTTGTTTAAGCACAAAACACCAGTGTTTGATTTTACCTTCTCACCCTCCATCTGTAATTTAAATTCCACCATATTGTGATCGCTCCTTCCGAGAGGATCCCTAACTATGAGATCATGAATCAATCGTGCCACATTACACAGGACCAGATCTAGGACCGCTTGTTCCCTCGTAGGTTCCATTACATACTGTTCTAGGAAACTGTTGAGGATACATTCTGTAAACTCCTCCTCAAGGCTGCCTTGGCCGACCTGATTAAACCAATCGACGTGCCGATTAAAATCCCTCATGATAACTGCTGTACCAGTTCTACATGCATCAGTTATTTCTTTGTTTATTGCCCGCCCCACCATAATGTTACTATTTGGTGGCCTATAGGCTACTCCTATCAGTGACTATTCGCCTTACTATTCCTGGTTTCCACCCAAATGGATTCAACCTTATACTCCCTAGCACCAATGTCATCTCTCACTACTGCCTGGATGTCATCCTTAAATAACACAGCTACACCACCTCCCTTACCATCCACTCTGTCCTTCTAAATAGTTTGATACCCGTGGATATTTAACTCCCAGTTGTGCCCATCCTTTCTCAGTAATGGGCACTAAATCATCGCAATTCACGATGATTTGTGCCATCAGCTCATTGACCTTATTCCGAATACTTTAATTTATTAAAAAAAAAAAATTATTAACGTTTTTTTTAACACAAATTTTCTCTCTTACAAACAATAACCCCCCCCCCCCCCCCCGGTAACAAAATAACAAGAAATCGCACTGAGCAAGATATATACATGGCAAAATGGTATATTTACATAGCTTTGTACACTGGCTCTCTCCCGCACGTGCCAGTTTACCCAACCCTTCATGTTATCTCTTGCTCATCCGCCCCCCAAGCAATCCCCCATTCTCTTCCCCCCCCCCCCCCCCACCTCCCAGGACGTCGTCGTTCCCCCCCCCCGGGGTTGCTGCTGCTGCTGACCGACCTTCCTCTAACGCTCCTCGAGATAGTCTAGGAATGGTTGCCACCGCCTGTAGAACCCCTGCGCAAACCCTCTCAAGGCAAACTTAATCCTCTCCAGTTTTATGAACCCAGCCATGTTGTTTATCCAGGCCTCCACGCTAGGGGGCTTCGCCTCCTTCTGCATTAGCAAGATCCTTCGCCGGGCTACTAGGGACGCAAAGGCCAGAATGCCGGCCTCTTTCGCCTCCTGCACTCCCGGCTCGTCCACTACTCCAAATATTGCTAGTCCCCAGCTTGGCTTGACCCGGACTTTCACCACCTGAGATATTGCTCCCCTCCAGAACCCCTCCAGTGCCGGGCATGACCAAAACATATGGACATGGTTCGCCGGGCTCCCTGAGCACCTTCCTCATCTGTCTCTACCCCAAAGAACCTACTCAACCACGCCCCCGTCAAGTGCGCTCTGTGGACCACCTTAAATTGTATCAGGCTGCGCTTGGCACACTAGGAGGAGGAATTAACCCTACCTAGGGCATCAGCCCACAGACCTTCCTCGATCTCCACCCCCAGCTCCTCTTCCCATTTACCCTTCAGCTCCTCTACCAGCGCTTCCCCCTCTTCTTTCATCTCCTGGTATATTGCCGACACCTTGCCCTCCCCGACCCATACACCCGAGATCACCCTATCTTGAATTTCTTGTACCGGGAGCAACGGGAATTCCCTGACCTGTCGCCTCACAAACGCCCTCACCTGCATATATCTAAAAACATTTCCCGGGGGTATCTCAAACCTCTCCTCCAGTGCCCCTAGGCTCGCAAACGTCGCGTCAATGAACAGGTCCCCCATTCTTCTAATACCCGCCCGATGCCAGCTCTGGAACCCCCCGTCCACCCTCCCCGGGACAAACCGGTGGTTACTCCTGATCGGGGACCACACCGAGGCTCCCATTGCACCCCTGTGCCGTCTCCACTGACCCCAGATCCTTAGCGTTGCTGCCACCACCGGACTCGTGGTGTACCTTGTCGGCGAGAGCGGCAGCGGCGCCGTCACCAACGCCCCCAGGCTCGTTCCTTTACAGGACGCCATCTCCATCCTCTTCCATGCCACCCCTGTCCCTCCATCACCCACTTGCGGATCATCGCCACATTTGCTGCCCAGTAGTAGCTCCCTAGGTTTGGCAGCGCCAACCCTCCTCGGTCCCTACTTCGTTCCAGGAACCCTCTCCTTACCCTTGGGGCCTTATTCGCCCACACAAACCCCATTATGCTTCTACCTACTCTCTTGAAAAAGGCCTTGGTGATCACGATGGGAAGGCACTGAAACACAAACAGAAACCTCGGGAGGACCACCATTTTGACCGACTGCACTCTACCCGCCAGCGAGAGTGGTAACATGTCCCATCTTTTGAAGTCCTCCTCCATTTGCTCCACCAACCTTGTCAGATTCAGTTTATATAGGGCCCCCCCAACTCCTGGCTATCTGGATCCCCAGATACCGAAAGCTCCCCTCCGCCCTCCTCAGTGGTAGGTCCCCTATCCCTCTTTTTTGGTCCCCTACCTGTAATACAAAGAGCTCACTCTTCCCTACATTGAGCTTATAGCCCAAAAACTTCCCAAACTCCCTTAGAGTCTGCATGACCTCCACCATCCCCTCCATTGTATCCGCCACGTACAACAACAGGTCATCCGCATATAGCGACACCCGATGCTCTTCTCCCCCTCGGACCACCCCCCTCCATTTATTAGACTCCCTCAATGACATGGCCAAGGGTTTGATCGTCAATGCAAACAACAGTGGGGACAGGGGGCATCCCTGCCTCGTTCCTCGGTACAGCCGAACGTACTCCGACCTCCGCCGGTTCGTCACTACACTCGCCACCGGGGCTCTGTAAAGGAGCTTAACCCAACTGATAAACCCTCCCCCGAACCCAAACCTACACAGCACCTCCCAGAGGTAGTTCCACTCAACTCGGTCAAAGGCCTTCTCCGCGTCCATAACTGCCACTATCTCCGCCTCTCCCTCCTCCAATGGCATCATTATTACGTTTAAGAGCCGCCGCACAATAGTGTTTAATTGCCTGCCCTTTACGAATCCCGTCTGGTCCTCGTGTATCACCCCCGGGACACAGTCCTCGATCCTCGTGGCCAGCACTTTTGCCAACAACTTAGCATCCACATTGAGGAGCGAGATCGGCCTGTACGATCCACATTGCAGTGGGTCCTTGTCCCGCTTTAGGATCAAAGAAATTGTCGCTTCCGACATTGTCGGGGGCAGGGTCCCCTCCTCTCTTGCCTCATTAAAGGTCCTCACTAGTAGCGGGGCCAACAGGTCTACGTACTTCCTGTAGAACTCCACCGGGAACCCGTCCCGCCCCTGGGCCTTCCCCGCCTGCATACTCCCCAAACCCTTGCTCAGCTCCTCCAACCCAATTGGTGCCCCCAAATCAGCCACCTCTTGCTCCTCCACCCTCTGGAATCTCAGTTGGTCTAGGAATCGTCTCATCCCCTCTTCCCCTGCTGGGGGCTGGGATCTGTACAGCTCTTCATAGAAGGCCTTGAATACCTTGTTTATTTTCGTCGCACTCCGAACCGTGGCTTCCCTTCCATCTTTGACTCCCCCTATTTCCCTTGCTGCCGTCCTCTTACGGAGCTGGTGTGCCAGCATCCGACTAGCCTTTTCCCCATCCTCGTAGGTCGCCCCCTGCGCCTTCCTCCACTGTGCCTCCGCCTTCCCTGTGGTCCACAGGTCAAACTCCGTCTGGAGCCGTTGTCTTTCCTCAAGTAATCTCTCCTCCGGGGCCTCTGCGTATCTCCTGTCCATTCTCAAAATCTCCCCCACTATCCTCTCCCTTTCCATGCCCTCTGTCTTCTCCCTATGAGCCCTGATGGAGAGTAGCTCTCCCCTGATCACCGCCTTCAACGCCTCCCATACCACCCCCACCCGCACCTCCCCGTTGTTGTTGGCTTCCAAGTACCTTTCAATACACCCCCTCACCTTCCCACACACCACCTCATCTGCCAGCAATCCCACATCCAGCCGCCACATCGGGCGTTGGCCCCTCTCCTCTCCCAGCCCCAGTTCCACCCAGTGCAGGGCGTGATCTGAAACGGCTATGGCCGAATACTCCGTCCCCTCCACCCTCGGGATGAGCGCCCTGCCCAGAACAAAAAAATCTATCCGGGAGTAGGCTTTGTGCACATGGGAGAAGAAAGAGAATTCCCTGTCCTGCGGTCTTGCAAACCTCCATGGGTCCACTACCCCCATCTAATCCATAAACCCCCTAAGCACTGGAAAGCCGGCCTCTTTCCAGTATTTGATCTGGAGCGGTCCAGTGCTGGGTCCAACACTCTATTGAAGTCCCCTCCCATTATCAGGCCTCCTACCTCCAGGTCCGGAATGCGCCCCAACATGCACTTCATGAATCCAACATCATCCCAGTTCGGGGCGTATACGTTTACCAACACCACCACGTCCCTTGCAACCTACCACTCACCATCACATATCTCCCTCCATTATCCACTACGATAGTCTTGGCCTCGAATGACACACGCTTTCCCACCAATATTGCCATTCCTCTATTCTTCGCGTCTTATTCCGAATACTACGAGCATTCAGGTAAAGTACCCTTATGTTGGCTTTTATACTTCTGTTTTGAATCTTAACACCACTATCGATAACCTCTCCCAAGTTATTTTTCCTTTTAACTTTTCTCCTAATTTTCCTTATCATAGAACCTGTATCTTCATATATGTGGTAGTATGCATTAGGGGTCATGTGGGACTGTGAAGCCGTGATGTCATTGGCTGACAGATCCCGGGTCCTGGTTGGCTGTTGACCTCTAGCTCCGCCCTGAAGGCGGAGTATAAGAACCAGGAGTTCTCCCCCGCAGGCCAGCTTAATAAAGCCTCATCGACTTCATCTCTATTCGTCTCTCGTGAGTCATTGTGCGCTACAATTTATTAAGCGTGCTTAAAGGACTATGGAGCTCAGGATCATCCCGGAATGCCTGAGGATCAGCCCCCACACAGTGAACTCAGCAGCAGTTTTCAAACACTGGCAGACTTGTCTCGAGGCCTACCTCAGAACGGCCCCCGGCCGGGTCACAGAAGACCAGAAACTACAGGTCCTGCACTCGAGGGTAAGCCCG
This sequence comes from Scyliorhinus torazame, assembly GCF_047496885.1. NCBI lineage: Eukaryota > Metazoa > Chordata > Chondrichthyes > Carcharhiniformes > Scyliorhinidae > Scyliorhinus > Scyliorhinus torazame. The sequence continues at coordinate 58,711,455 of NC_092712.1, read as the reverse complement.
GAAATTTTCCCTCTCATCGAAGACGCAGAGGATTTCCAGACGGCGTTCGCAGCACTAAAGAGCATCTATGTTCGCCCAGTGAACCAGATCTACGCACGCTACCAATTCGCAACGAGACGACAAAGTCCCGGAGAATCGATAGATGAATTCTACGCCGCGCTACTAATTTTGGGACGGGCCTGCAGCTGCCCGCCGGTAAACGCGATGGAACACACGGACATGTTAATGCGTGATGCTTTTGTGGCTGGTATGAACTCTTCCCAAATCCGCCAAAGACTTTTAGAAAAAGAGTCGCTAGGACTCTCAGAGGCACGGGCCCTTGCAGCCTCCCTGGATGTGGCCGCGCGAAACGCCCGCGCCTACGGCCCCGACCGCACGGCAGCCCCTTGGGCTCCGTGGACCCCCGTCGCGACAAACCCCCCCCCCCCCCCTCACCCCCACCCCACAGGCTTGCGTGGTTCAGACGCCAAGTCGTCCCGGGGGAACCCGCTGCTATTTCTGCGGCCAGGCGAAACACCCCCGGCAGCGCTGCCCGGCCCGCGCAGCGATTTGTAAGAGCTGCGGGAAAAAGGGCCATTTCGCGGCTGTGTGCCGGTCCCGGGAGGTCGCCGCTGTCCCCGGAGAACAAGGAGTCCTGCGCTCTTCTAACGCTCCCCAACCCCCCCAGCGCCCCATGTGCGACCCGCAGGCGCAACCAGTTTGGGTCCCGGCCACCGCTGTCCAGCGCCCCATGTACGACCCGCAGGCGCAACCAGTTTGGGTCCCGGCCACCGCTGTCCCCGGAGAACAAGGTGACCTGCACGTTTCTAACGCTCCCCAACCCCCCCAGCGCCCATGTGCGACCCGCAGGCGCCGCCATTTTGGGTCCCGGCCACCACGAGGGGAGGAGGGGCGCCGCCATCTTGGGACCCCCCAGACCTGTGCGACGCATGTGGACGGCCATTTTGTTCACCCCGCCGCCATCTTGTTCACCCCCGCCACCATCTTGGACGGCAACAACGGACCCCAGTGTCGACGGCTCCACGGGGTTCGAGGAAGACGCTCAAGCACTACGATCACGTCTGGCCTCAATGACGCTGGACCAAGCACGGCCCCGGACGCTCCAGACGACGACAACAACGGTGCTGATAAACGGGCACGAGACACCATGCCTGGTCGACTCCGGGAGCACGGAAAGCTTCATCCACCCCGACACGGTAAGACGCTGTTTTTTGACCATCCGTCCCAGTGCGCAAAAGATTTCCCTAGCTGCAGGATCCCACTCCGTACAGATTAAAGGCTTCTGCATAGTGACCCTAACGGTGCAAGGGAGGGAGTTTAAAAACTACAGGCTCTACGTCCTTCCCCCAACTCTGCGCGCCCACATTACTGGGATTAGACTTCCAGTGCAATCTGCAGAGCCTGACCTTCCAATTCGGCGGCCCAATACCCCCACTCACTATCTGCGGCCTCGCAACCCTCAAGGTTGAGCCCCCATCCTTGTTTGCAAACCTCACCCCGGATTGCAAACCCGTCGCCACTAGGAGCAGACTGTACAGCGCCCAGGACCAGACATTCATTCGGTCCGAAGTCCAGCGGCTACTGAAGGAAGGCATAATCCAGGCCAGCAACAGTCCCTGGAGAGCACAGGTGGTAGTAGTAAAGACAGGGGAGAAGCAAAGGATGGTCATAGACTATAGCCAGACCATCAACAGGTACACACAACTAGATGCGTACCCTCCCCCGCATATCCGACATGGTCAATCGGATTGCCCAATATAAGGTCTTCTCCACCGTGGACCTCAAGTCCGCCTACCATCAGCTCCCCATCCGCCCAAGTGACCGCAAGTACACAGCCTTCGAGGCAGACGGGCGATTATACTACTTCCTAAGGGTCCCATTTGGCGTCACAAACGGGGTCTCGGTCTTCCAACGAGAGATGGACCGAATGGTTGATCAACACGGGTTGCAGGCCACGTTCCCGTACCTTGACAACGTAACCATCTGCGGCCACGATCAGCAGGACCACGACGCCAACCTCCAAAAATTCCTCCAGACCGCTAAAGCCTTGGACCTCACATACAACGAGGACAAGTGTGTTTTTAGCACAAACCAGCTAGCCATCTTGGGATATGTAGTGCGCAATGGGATAATAGACCCCGACCCCGAACGCATGCGTCCCCTCGTGGAATTTCCCCTCCCGCACTGCTCAAAAGCCCTAAAACACTGCCTGGGGTTCTTTTCATATTACGCCCAGTGGGTCCCCCAGTACGCAGACAAGGCCCGCCCCCTAATACAGACCACGACCTTCCCTCTGTCGACAGAGGCTTGCCAGGCCTTCAGCCACATCAAAGCGGATATCGCAAAGGCCACGATGCGCGCCATCGACGAGTCCCTCCCCTTCCAGGTCGAGAGCGACGCCTCCGATGTAGCTCTAGCGGCCACCCTTAACCAAGGGGGCAGGCCCGTGGCCTTTTTCTCCCGAACCCTCCACGCTTCAGAAATCCGCCACTCCTCAGTGGAAAAGGAAGCCCAAGCCATAGTGGAAGCGGTGCGACTTTGGAGGCATTACCTGGCCGGCAGGAGATTCACTCTCCTCACGGACCAACGGTCGGTAGCCTTCATGTTCGATAATGCACAGCGGGGCAAAATTAAAAACGACAAGATCTTAAGGTGGAGGATCGAGCTCTCCACCTTCAACTATGAGATCCTGTACCGTCCCGGAAAGCTGAACGAGCCGTCCGATGCCCTATCCCGCGGCACGTGCCAACGCACAAATTAACCGCCTCCAAACCTTCCACGAGGACCTCTGCCACCCGGGGGTCACTCGGTTCTACCACTTTATAAAGTCCCGCAACCTCCCCTACTCTGTGGAGGAGGTCCGTACAGTCACAAGGAACTGCCACATCTGCGCAGAGTGCAAACCGCACTTTTTCAGGCCGGATGGTGCGCACCTGATCAAGGCTTCCCGTCCCTTTGAACGCCTTAGTCTGGATTTCAAAGGGCCCCTCCCCTCCACCGACCGCAACACATACTTCCTGAATGTGGTGGACGAGTACTCCCGTTTCCCCTTCGCCATCCCCTGCCCTGACATGACAGCGGCCACAGTCATTAAAGCCCTTAACACCATATTCACACTGTTCGGTTGCCCCGCATACGTCCACAGCGACAGGGGGTCCTCCTTCATGAGTGACGAGCTGCGCCAGTTCCTGCTCAGCAACGGTATAGCCTCGAGCAGGACGACCAGCTACAACCCCCGGGGGAACGGGCAAGTAGAGAGGGAGAACGGCACGGTCTGGAAGACCGTCCTACTGGCCCTACGGTCCAGGGACCTCCCAGTTTCACGGTGGCAGGCGGTCCTCCCGGACGCTCTCCACTCCATCCGGTCGCTACTGTGTACCAGCACTAACCAAACGCCTCATGAGCACCTCCTTGTCTTCCCCAGGAAGTCCACCTCTGGAACGTCGCTGCCGACCTGGCTGGCGGTCCCAGGACCCATCTTGCTCCGAAAACATGTGCGGGCGCACAAGTCGGACCCGTTGGTCGAGAGGGTTCGCCTCCTCCACGCGAACCCGCAGTACGCTTACGTGGAGTACCCCGACGGCCGACAGGACACGGTCTCCCTGCGAGATCTGGCGCCCGCCGGCAACACGCACACCTTCCCCCCCCCCCTGACACCAATCACCCCCTCCCTGCCACCGGCGCACCCCGCGAGCGCCCCCTTCCCGGGAGGATCGGTCCTCCTCCCAGGTCCGACCAGAAGTGAAGCTGAAGCAGAAACCGTAAGGCTCCCGGAGACGACAACACTGGAACAAGCACCACCACCGGGGCCGAGGCGATCGACGAGGACGACCAGACCGCCCGACCGACTCGTGGCATCGATGTAACACTACAATGTTGTGGACTTTAACGAGAACTCTTTCTTTTTCCCCCTTTTTACTGTAAATAGTTCAAAACAAAAAAAAAAAACCTCTGTACATACTGTGATGACATGCAAAAGTTTTCCTCCCAGGACCAGCCTTGTAAACCCTTACCACCATGCGAAGCACCACACCGCCGGGTTCATTTTTAACAAGGGGTGAATGTGGTAGTATGCATTAGGGGTCATGTGGGACTGTGAAGCCGTGATGTCATTGGCTGACAGATCCCGGGTCCTGGTTGGCTGTTGACCTCTAGCTCTGCCCTGAAGGCGGAGTATAAGAACCAGGAGTTCTCCCCCGCAGGCCAGTCTGCTACTCAACTGCAGGGAACAAGTCACGCTTAATAAAGCCTCATCGACTTCATCTCTATTCGTCTCTCGTGAGTCTTTGTGCGCTACAATATAATAACCTGCTTCATCACTTTCCATTATGTTTTTGCTTCCCGTTTTATTCCTTTTAGTATTACTGGGCCTAGGGCAGCACGGTGGCGCAGTGGGTTAACCCTGCAGCTTCACGGTGCCGAGGTCCCAGGTTCGATCCCAGCTCTGGGTTACTGTCCGTGTGGAGTTCGCACATTCTCCCCGTGTTTGGGTGGGTTTCGCCCCCACAGCCCAAAAGATGTGCAGGCTAGGTGGATTGGCCATGCTAAATTGCCCTTAATTGGAAAAAATTAATTGGGTACACTAAATTTCTAAAAAAAAAAAAAGTATTACTGGGTCTATTCACTGAGCTCTCCTCAGTCACTGTACCCTGTCCTGTGGCCCTTTTTGATTTTTGACTATGGCCTCTGCCGTACACTTTTCCCCCTTACTGCCTTTCATTTCTGTCCCCGTTTTACATACCTCTGACTTCCTGCATCGGTTCCCATCCCCCTGCCACATTAGTTTAAACCCTCCCCAACAGCTCTAGTAAACCCCGCCCCCCCCCCAGGACATCGGTTCCAGTCCTGCCCAGGTGCAGACCGTCCGGTTTGTACTGGTCCCACCTCCCCCAGAAGCGATTCCAATGCCCCAGGAATTTTAATCCCTCCCTCTTGCACCATCTCTCGAGCCACGCATTCATCCTATCTATCCTGACATTCCTACTCTGACTAGCTCGTGGCACCGGTAGCAATCCTGAGATTACTACCTTTTGAGGTCCTACTTTTTGGTTTAGCTCCCAGCTCCCTGAATTCCGCTTGTAGGACCTCATCCCGTTTTTCACCTATATCGGTGGTGCCCATATACACCATGATAGCTGGCTGTTCACCCCCGCCCTGCAGCTGCTTCGAGACATCCTTGACCCTTGCACCAGGGAGGCAACATACCATTCTGGAGTCTCGATTGCTTCCGCAGAACCTCCTGTCTATTCCCCTTATGATTGAATCCCCTATCACTATAGCCCTACATTCTTCTTCCTGCCCTCCTGCGCAGCAGAGCCAGCCACGGTGCCGTGAACCTGGCTGCTGCTGCCTTCCCCTGGTGAGCCATTTGCCTCAATAGTATCCAAATCGGTATATGTGTTTTGCAGGGAGATGACCGCAGGGGACAGCTGCACTGCCTTCCTACTCTTGGTCACCCATTTTCTATCTCCCTCAGTAATTTTCACCTGTGGTGTGACCAACTCGCCGAACGTGCTATCCACGACATCCTCAGCATCGCGGATGCTCCAAAGTGAGTCCACCCACAGCTCCAGTGCAGTCAAGCGGTCTAACAGGAGCTGCAGATGGTCATACTTCTTACACGTGAAGGAGCCAGGGTCAGTGAACATGTCCCTGAGCTCCCATATTGCACACGAGCATGACACGGGTCTGGGATCTCCTGCCATGTCTTAAACCTTGGGTTAACTTGTACAACTACAATGCCAAAAAATAAAACAAAAGAAAAAGAAATAGACAATTGAAAAGAAAAACTACTTACCAGGGATAAAAAAAACACCTCTTCCCCACCCAGCTTCGAATTCCCACCTAGCTTATATTCCCAAACTCACTCTTTAATGCACCTGACTCTGGCTGTGCCTTGTCTGGCTCACTGGGAGAACTCCAAACATTAAATGGATAATACAAGTTCACCAAGTTAATGTAAGAAGTTGAAATGGATTGCAGAGCTGACAGTAACCAAGTTTTGGACCTTTAAGAGATTACAATGACATACCTGAAACCTCTCATCAAAATTGGGAAACTTAGTTTGCCTTTCACAGCCACAGGACATACCAAAATGCTTTACGGCCAACGAAGAACTTTTGAAGTGGTCACTGTTGTGATGTAGGAAAGCTGGCAGCAATTTGTGCACAAGGTCCTACAAATAGCAATGGGTAATGACCAGATGATCAGTTTTTGGAAATTTGCTTGAAGGATAAGAATTGGCTGGGTTAACACCCCTAATTTCCGTTCAGATAGCATCATTGGATCGTTTACACCCAAATGGGAGGGCAACAGTTCCAATGGGTGGCACTTTCAAAAGCACAGCACTATCTCAGCGCTGCACAGAGTGTCAGCCTGGATTTTGTGTGCTCAGGCCTTGGATTGGAACTTGACACTGCAATATTTGCTGTCAGAGAAAGAAAACCGTTGTCTGTGATGTTCGGATTCCTGTAAAGATCAATATCTTTCAGAAGATATTTGAATTTCCAGTGACTGATCAAAAAGATCACACAAGAGATCTAACTTTGACTTTTATAGTAGCAAACAAACTAAAAGCAATGTTGACTAGCCACACTTCATTTGACAACTTATACTTTAAACTACAGAAAAGAGCCCCGATGTGGCTTTCAAAACAACTGACAATTCTCTGCCATGGTTATTCTTTGCTCCTTAAGTGAAACTTTATTTTCCCAGAACCAGTCTCGAGCTGTTCTCTGCTCATAGTGGCCTGCTTCTTTTCCTTTCCCATCTTTCTAATCCCCGAACTAAGCTTCAAAGTGAAGGTTACCTTGGAGATTCATCCAGTCTCGATTAAATCCCCATAAACCTGAAGCTTCGTTCTCTCTCTTTCTCCCCCACCCCTCTCAAGACACCAATATATATTACAATGGGTTTCTATTGACTTTTCCTTCCTAAAAACGATGTTCATGGCAATGTGAATCACATGGGCCTTGTATCCAGGTAGAAATGCTTGCTAACTAGCTGTCCTCTAGACCTTCTAGTTCTATTGTATATTGGAATTATGTAGACAGTGTAAAGTATGATTGGAAAAGACCTGAAATTCTTAATGCATTCCTGTGAGACCCGAAGACTAACAGTTTATCCATAGTCAACACATGTGTTCTTGCCAGTCTCTACAGATGTGGACATCTTGCACGGTCTTCCCAGTAAGATAATCTGCCACCAATCCCCTTCCTCTACCCCAAACCTTTGAACCACCAAGACACCCAGGCTTGGTGTTGGGCAGAATTCTGAAGAGGTCCCATGACCCCATCCCCATTCCATTTTACCTTAAACAGTTCGAAAACATAATTCATATGAACTTCTTTTTGTAACAGTAATGACAGATTTATTGGGTCCCATTAGCATAACTCACCTCTTTAGCTTTGCCCTGGAAATGTGCGATTTGCATGAAACATTTAGGTGATTATTGGTCCTAAATTTATGCTGAGTTAATCTTATTCGGTTAGGGCATGGCATTTTTCTTTGGCATCCCTGCAATAGAGAGCAAAAACTCAACATACTGTTCAGTGAACCATCTCAAAGTGTGTCCATGAAGGATAGATGAGAAGAAGATCAAGGTCAATAGCAAAAGCACAACACTGGTTCATTTTTGGAAGCAACTGGGAAAATACACTTCAGCATATTATCGAAAGGGGAATAGAAAAAGCATGGAAATTATTTGACACACATGCTGACCAGCCAATAACTCTCTGGGATCTCTTGCCCCCTCCCTAAAACACAATGAGCAAGCCGAGATCTTCCAGTCCCGCCGACGGTGCATCCTGGCTACCGTTCTCCTGGTGGTGTTGGGTGGACTCAATGAGAAATTACCATTGACAGCCGCAGGACCAGAAGATGCCACTGCCGACCAATGGCGGGCCATCTCCCGCCACCGAGAAACGCTCTACGGGGAAGCCTTTAAAGTTCATATGATGGCCGTTATCCTTTGAATTCTTCAATGAAATTACATACCTGCGATCATTCTTAAGCACCCTGTAATTATCGTGCTGTGTTTTAGATTTTATTTAACTTTATTTATATTTTTATTTATATTTCGCTATTTGTTTTTGCTCTTTTATTAGGGACTTCTGAGAATACACTTAATTGAAGCTCAAGATCTGCAAAGGAAGGATACGTTTATGAAGGGACTTGTGAAAGGAAAATCTGACCCATATGGTGTACTTTATGTCGGTAACCAAATGTTTCAAAGCAAGACTATCAAAGAAAGTCTAAATCCAAAGTGGAATGAGGTTTATGAGGTAATGATACTCGTATAAGCAAGTAGCTGAATCAGTTCTATTTAATGGAAACAGTCTAGGTAATATTCCATTGCAGTACCTCTCGGACACATGGGACAATTTTAAGCGTGTGATTCCCAAGAGTGAGACCAAGTTGAAGCCCACAGATAAGTCTCCCAACGTGATTTACCAGCCATGTCCCGCCCCAAGTCGGGTACGGAGCGGCTGTTAGATTTCGCCCATTATCTCTGCAGGCTTCAAAAGCATATGGACCCCCCCAGTCAAACTGCAGTCCAGTAGCCTAGACTGAAAAACACATTCCTTGTTAATTTCACCTTCTGTTCCAGAGAAGCAAAACAAAATCCTTTTTAAAAACACACTTATACCCCAGGCTTTTAACCCTTAAATTGCCTGATACTTAGAATTCAATATTCTTAAAGTCTGCCAGTCATCGGTCCTGATGCGAGCAGTACCTTCTGGCAAGGGTCTCAGTTATTGTGTTGGTCTGCTGCGCTCTTTAGATCATGGCCCTTCTGAGAGGTGTGAAGCTTGAGAGCGGTGTGATGTTCGGAAGCGGGGTAGGTAGGAGGTTTCAGAGGAGGAGGAATTGGAGGCTGATGGAGATGACGCTGAACACTGCTGCATGACCAGGTGCTTCCTCCTACTACCCTCCAGGAAGATGGCCTCCCTCCTCTTCCTCATGGGTGCCAAGCTTCCAGCTCTTCTGTGTGCCATCTTATAACAATAGTAATAGTCTTTATTAGTGTCACAAGTAGGTTTACATTAACACCACAATGAAGTTACTATGAAAATCCCTTGGTTGGGTCCCTGTGCTGTGGCAGCTCTGGCACAAACTCTCTACCTCAGAACTGCTAACAGCATCAGTGATGGCTTCTGAAACCCCCTTCATTCGTGCCCACACTAGCTTTAATTGGATAACAACCCCATCTCAATATCAGTATTGAAACTCAACCTGAGGCTGGATTATACAGGACGTGTGGTCGCCACTACAGGCCACCCACCAGGCTAAAGGAGCAGTGAGGAGTTGACCACCAATCACAACAACTGGGAACAGGGTTAATTGCTTTAAGGTGAGACTTCCACCCCTAAATTGGTAGCTTAGAGAGCATGGGAGATTTGACATGCCTTTTGTCATTCAGCAAAAATTACTTCTAAAGTATGTTTTATTTTATGTTTTGAATGATGGTGTTGGTGTTCTATAATAGCTTGGTTTCATTAATTAGAAATTGGAAGCAGGATGCTCCACAACAAAGCTGTTTAACTCACAATTTTAGTTGCTGGATTAATTTCACTTTAAAATCAATCCCCCTTATATCCCTCACTCTTATTTGGAGACGTCAGGTTCCTTCAGAACAGTTCATGCCAGCTTTCCTTACCCCTACGCTCCAGAGGCTTGGGTTAATAATTTTAACCTTCCTCTTTGGATGTCACCTGGATACTGGTATGATGTCTCTTGACCTCCTTCACCAGGCCATCTCATAAGCTCTGCTTAGTGTTTCAGACTTCCTTTCAAAATGCAGTGCAATATGCCCAGGATACTCCCTCTAAACCAAATCCAGGTAGGAGCTTTGAGCTACCAATGTGGATGTGCTTCCCTCAGGGATGCTTTCTCATTTAATCTCCCAGAGATACCCTTTGATTGCTGCCCATTTTAATTTTGTGATATATATGGTGAACAAGTCTATATGCAGTTTTCAGTAAAGAATGGCAAAACATTTCATAACTTGGATTAAAAGAACAAATATAACTGAACTATGCAAGCTATTGGCTTGAATAGAACATAGAACGATACAACGCAGTACAGGCCCTTCGGCCCACGATGTTGCACCGAAACAACAGCCATCTAACCTACACTATGCCATTATCATCCATATGTTTATCCAATAAACTTTTAAATGCCCTCAATGTTGGCGAGTTCACTACTGTAGCAGGTAGGGCATTCCACGGCCTCACTACTCTTTGCGTAAAGAACCTACCTCTGACCTCTGTCCTATATCTATTACCCCTCAGTTTAAAGCTATGTCCCCTCGTGCCAGCCATTTCCATCCACGGGAGAAGGCTCTCACTGTCCACCCTATCTAACCCCCTGATCATTTTGTATGCCTCTATTAAGTCTCCTCTTAACCTTCTTCTCTCCAACGAAAACAACCTCAAGTCCATCAGCCTTTCCTCATAAGATTTTCCCTCCATACCAGGCAACATCCTGGTAAATCTCCTCTGCACCCGCTCCAAAGCCTCCACGTCCTTCCTATAATGCGGTGACCAGAACTGTACGCAATACTCCAAATGCGGCCGTACCAGAGTTCTGTACAGCTGCAACATGACCTCCTGACTCCGGAACTCAATCCCTCTACCAATAAAGGCCAACACTCCATAGGCCTTCTTCACAACCCTATCAACTTGGGTGGCAACTTTCAGGGATCTATGTACATGGACACCTAGATCCCTCTGCTCATCCACACTTCCAAGAACTTTACCATTAGCCAAATATTCCGCATTCCTGTTATTCCTTCCAAAGTGAATCACCTCACACTTCTCTACATTAAACTCCATTTGCCACCTCTCAGCCCAGCTCTGCAGCTTATCTATATCCCTCTGTAACCTGCTACATCCTTCCACACTATCGACAACACCACCGACTTTAGTATCGTCTGCAAATTTACTCACCCACCCTTCTGCGCCTTCCTCTAGGTCATTGATAAAAATGACAAACCGCAACGACCCCAGAACAGATCCTTGTGGTACTGCACTTGTAACTGAACACCATTCTGAACATTTCCCATCAACCACCACCCTCTGTCTTCTTTCAGCTAGCCAATTTCTGATCCACATCTCTAAATCACCCTCAATCCCCAGCCTCTGTGTTTTCTGCAATAGCCTACCGTGGGGAACCTTATCAAACGCTTTGCTGAAATCCATATACACCACATCAACTGCTCTACCCTCGTCTACCTGTTCAGTCACCTTCTCAAAGAACTCGATAAGGTTTGTGAGGCATGACCTACCCTTCACAAAGCCATGCTAACTATCCCTGATCATATTATTCCTATCTAGATGGTTATAAATCTTGTCTCTTATAATCCCCTCCAAGACTTTACCCACTACAGACGTGAGGCTCACTGGTCTATAGTTGCCGGGGTTGTCTCTGCTCCCCTTTTTGAACAAAGGGACCACATTTGCTATCCTCCAGTCCTCTGGCACTATTCCTGTAGCCAATGATGACATAAAAATCAAAGCCAAAGGTCCAGCAATCTCTTCCCTGGCCTCCCAGAGAATCCTAGGATAAATCCCATCAGGACCCGGGGACTTATCTATTTTCAGCCTGTCCAGAATTGCCAACACCTCTTCCCTACGTACCTCAATGCCATCTATTCTATTAGCCTGGGTCTCAGCATTTTGCATGTTTCATATGACTGGGTCCTAATAATTGGTTATTTGACATATTGAGACTTTATTGAATTTTTAAAAAAATTAATTAATTTTTTCCAATTAAGAGGCAATTTAGCGTGGCCAATCCACCTACCCTGCACATCTTTGGGTTGTGGAGACGAAACCCACGCAAACACGGGGGAATGTGCAAATTCCACACGGACAGTGACCCAGAGCCGGGATCGAACCTGGGACTTCTGCGCCGTGAGGCAGCAATGTTTATTGAACTTTTATGAGTACAGCAAACAGGAGCTGCAGTGCTGCAGCTTACTTCAGTTTCGACAAAACCAAGAAACCAAATTAATGCCTTGAGCTCTGTTGTAAATTAACACTTCCTTGTATTGGAAAGTGGCGCAAGGATGTATGGTTTTTTTAACAACTGGCAAATTTTGTTTAAGAGGTGACACAATAAGTAGTTTCATTGTGTTGTCTGTAGAAAACTAGATTCATTTTGTCAGATGCATTTCAGTTTTATTTAAACATTATATTTATAGGCACTAATTTATGAAAATCCTGGTCAAGAACTTGAGATTGAACTTTTTGATGAAGACCCAGACAAAGATGATTTCCTTGGCAGGTAAAAGTTGACCATTTTGGATGGTCTTGATGAAAGAATGCAAATAACTTCTATTAAAAATCATTGCATTAGAAGATTCTGTACAATCTATCTGACTCGCTGCAATATGTTCTGATGAATTGGCAATGTTACCATATCTATGTGTACTTTTCTTTTAGTGGGGAGGGGTAAATAAGGTTCATGCACCAGGGATAATTTCCCAGTTCAGTGGAATAAAGTGGGCTGCAATCACGATTGGCGCAAAGGGAGTCCAGAACTAGGGGTCATAGATTTAGGGGAAGGGGTAAACCTTTTAGGCCTCAGGTGAGGAGAAATTTCTTCACCCAGAGAGTGGTGGATCTGTGGAATTTGCTACCACAAAAAGTAGTTGAGGCGAAAACATTGTGTAATTTCAAGAATGAATTAGATTTAGCCCCAGGGATCAAGGGATATGGTGGCTTGGGGAAGGTGGGATCAGGGTATTGAACTCTATCAGCCATGAATATAATGAATGGTGGAGCAGGCTCGAAGGGCTGAATGTCCTCCTCCTGCTTCTATTTTCTATGTATGTATTATCTTTGGAAATGAGGCTAAAATGCTGGTTATTGGGGAGAGAAATTGTGATTTTGCGGGGAATGTGCAGGGCGGGTCATTGGGAGGAATGGGTGGACAGGCTAATGGCCAATAATTTGAATGACTGGCTAGGGAGGCTGGAGGTGAGGCATTTCTAAGAAAATGCAATCAAGTGAAAAGAATTTAAGGAAAAAGAGCCCAGAAAATAATGGCAGTTTTAGAAATCTCTATTTACCTATGCTAGCAGACTAAATGGTACAATTTTAAAGGGGATGCAAGAACAGAAAAATATGGGGTGCTTGTGCACCAATCTTAGGAGGTGATAAGACTGATTAATAGAGCAATCAAGAAACCATGAGGGATTCTAGGCGTAAGTAGAAGCATGGAAATAATACTTAACCTGCATAAAAACACTAATTTGACCCTGACTGGGTGTCCAATTCTGGACCCTATGTTTAGGAAGGATGTGAAGGCAATGGAGAGGATACAGAAGATATTTACAAAATGATCCAGTGATGGGGGTGGGGGTGGTTGCAGTTATATGGAAAGAGTGAGTAGCTGGCGGTTGTTCTCCTAGGAACAGAGTGGGGCAAGAGAAGATTTGATAGATGTTTAAAATCATGAAGGATTTAGATAGAGACAATAAGGATGAAGGGTCTATAACCAGGGGGAGACTGTAAGGTGATTAAACCAAGAACCAGAGGTGACATGAACATTTTTTCACACAATGAAGTTAGAATTTGGAAAGCACTTTCTGATATGGATTCAGCAGTAGCCTTTTGAAAAAGAATTGGCTGAATACTTGGAAGGAGAAAAATTGACGAGAAAAGGGTAATGAGCAGGGAAATGAGACTAACTGGATTGCTCTTCCGCTGCCGTAGACTTGATGGGCTGAATAGATCCTTCTGAGCTGAAGAATTTTTTGATGCTTTAAATCTAACGTACCTCAGACAATGGAGGCTGTAGAACTTGGGTTGCTCCACAGTGACACTCTGTGGCCAGAGCCTGCAACCTTATGCACATTATACATTTCTTTAATGTTACCTCTGTAACTGTTATGCAAGAACTGTAGTTTAAGCAACTAAAGTTACAAAGCTCCTAATATTGAAATGGTATATCGCAAAACCACTACCGGTGGAACTGCTACAGATAAAAGTAGAGACTAGAGGGTTTCCCACAGACATTGTGGACAACATGTCTGTTTTCCACCGGGATTATTAAAGACCAGCTCAATTTTTAAAAAATTCTGCCCTCTGCTGAAACCCAAATAATGCTTATTTCCAACGGGCCAGTCACTAGTCGTTGGAAATGAGAAGACTGATTAAATTGTTTGTCCCTCTATCGGCAGATATCTGTAAAATGCAGAGAGTGACACAAGAAAGAAGTTGCATTTATGCTTTTTACGCCTTCAGAATGTCTCAAATCTCTTTACAGCCAAAAATCTGCTTTTTAAGTGTATACAGTATCACTTTGGAAGCAAAGGCAGCCGGCAATTTTTATGTAGCAATGTCACACAAACAACACTCAATCTTGGAGCTCTGTTGGCTCAATCTCGGGGCTCTGCTTATGAACCGTTTCAAGTTGGCTGTCAATTTTATGACTTGATTGTTTATTTGACATTCTACTTTGTAAATTTATTCCTGTCAGTCTATTATGTAATGAAAGCAAAAAATAATGCTGGAAATATTGAGAAAGGCAGGCAGAATCTGTGGAGAGAGAAATAGTTCTCGTCTCAGGCTGATGACTTGGCTGATTGGAGGAAGGATTTGGATACAGGAACAAAGATGTCTTACTGCAACTGTACAGGGCCTTGCAGAGATCACACCTGGAGTATTGTGTGCCATTTCGATCTTCTTGTCTAAGAAAGGATATACTTGTCATAGAGGGAGTGCAATGAAGGTTCACCAGAATGATTTCTGGGATGGCCGAATTGTCATATGTGGAGAGATTGGATTGATGGGGCCTGTATTCACTGGAATTTAGAAGAATGAGAGGGGATCTAATTGAAAGGTGTAAATTTCTGACAGGACTGGATAGACTGGGTGCAGCAGTGTTGTTTCCTCCGGCTTGTGGTGGTCAGGAAGAAGGTGTCACAGTCTGAGGATGCGGGGTAAGCTATTTAAGACTGAAATAAGGAGCAACATCTTTACTCCGAGAGTGGCGAACCTGTTGATTTCTCTACCATAGAAGGCTGTGGAGGCCAAGTCGCTGAATATATTTAAGAAGGAAATAGATTTCTAGACTCTGTCGAGGGATTTGGGGAGAGCATGGGCGTATGATGTTCAGCCATGATCATGTTGAATGGCGGAACAGGCTGGAAGGATTAAATGGCCGTCTCCTCCTATTTCCTTTTTTTCTATCACAGGAATGTTGAACCTTTTTTCAAAAGGATTATCGGATTTCAGGGAACTGACTTACTAAAATATCTGTTTCATCTCATTACAGCCTCAATATTGACCTTGTTGAAGTTCAGAAGGCGCAGTTTGTTGACCAGGTATTTGGTTATTTTGGCTAATTTACATTGGCTCTATTTTAAGTAGAAACAAATGGTTATTTTGTAACTTTCCCTTAAAGCAAAATAGGTTTCAAAGTAACCGGAGTTACAAGGAGGGAAATTGGGGAACGTTTGCATTTTGATAGGACTGTGGTGGCTGGTGTTGGTACCACTGCTTTTGGTGTTAATTGTTTTATCCATTCACAGTGGTTCACTTTGGATGAGGTGAGCAGTGGAAAGCTACACTTGAAGTTGGAGTGGCTCTCTCTGCTGCCGATAGCTGAAAAACTGGCTGAGGTAACTAAACACTTTGTACATCAAGTTAAATTTAGTTTTTTTCACTTCAGATAGTGATTAGATACAAAGTTTATGTCAACGTTTTATGTGTTTTGTCTCCCCCTCCTAAATTTGAAATGGTCGCATTGGGCACAACCTGATAAACCTAAATTGTTTGAGCAGTTCCAATTACTTTTAACTGTGTGTGCCCCATTAGTCTGATTTTAGGCAAGGTGTTTGCATGTGCAGAAGGCACCTTTCTTCAATCTGTACACTGGACTTCTCCAGTTTAACCCCTTACATTTACTGCACCCTACATTTTTTTAAAAACTCAAATAACTTTTGAAAACATATAACTTTAAATATAACTTTTATTATATTCTGGGCACGTTTAACAGGAAAAGTACTGTTGGACCAAAAGACAACAGAGCAGAATTAGGCCATTCGGCCCATCGGGTCTGCTCCGCCATTCAATCATGGCTGATATGTTTCTCATCCCCATTCTCCCACCTTCTCCCCAAGTGGAACCAAGTGTCACATCGGGCGCGACTTCCCGGGTACTTCCCAACAGCCATCCCGGGGTGTCCATATTTAATGGAACTTAGTGCCAGAAATGCTCTCCACGAGCTTCACGGCGGAACTGGCAGTCCCGCCAGCTGATTCAGCTGAACCATGCCCTGTAGCTCTCTGCTAACGAGGGGGAACTGATCATTAATGCTCCTTCAGAACTAACTTCCAGGCAGCACATGACCATGGCACCATGTAGACCTGCTCCGTACTTTGGAGATGCTGTCTTGGCCATGTTTATGGAGGTGAGGCAGGACACCCTATTCTCTTGAGGGGGTCAGAGAACCAGCAACAGGACCGCCAATGCTGCTTGGGAGGCAGTGGCAGCAGCTGTCAGTTCGGGCAGAGTGACCAGGAGGACCACTGTCCAATGTCGGAAGACCTTCGGCCGAAAGGGTCAGTTAACACCGACCACCCCTATCATCAGTCCTGCCTGTCAGCCCCCCTGACCTCCGGAAACACTTTCCCCCACCTACTCAACATGTCGGTGGCACCTCACAACCCCCAGCCACCCACCCTGGCACACAGAAGCACAACCCCTCTGAGCCCAGGAGCGGTGCCCACACACGGCACCTGGCATAGACCCTCCCCGATGCATCAAGTGTGCAGCTCACAATGCTCCCTTTCTGCCCCTGCAAGAGACGTTGGTTGACCCCAACATGCAGGAAAGGGCCCCGGTGGGCGGCGAGGCTCCGGGCAGCAGAGTCCTCACCCCCTCTGAGGAGTGGGCCCTGGAAAGCACGGGGTTGGCCGAGGAGAGAGCGGTCACTGACAGAAAGGTTGGCCTGTGCTGCAGAGGTGAGAATCCACTGCCCCTTCACCCAGGTGACCTGCCTGAAGTGAGTTGTTCATGTCAGACAAAATGATCCTTCCCTCCCACTGACCATATATCCATTCTCTCGTTGGATCTCCACCTGCCACCAACAGAACATTGCGGAGCACAGCTCCAAGGAGACCACCCATCGACGTATCACAACTATCATCCCCACCTTCTACCAGCACAGAGACGCACACCTTGGTGGGTGACATTAGTGGACAGGCTTTTGGGGCACAATCTGGTGAGCACCTCACAGTTGCTGATGCAGATCAGGTGGAGGCAAGAACATCCAAGGGAGTCAGCAGTCGGAGGTCTGCTGGATCCCAGGACTCAGCTGGGTCACAGTCAGATGCGGAGCCTCTGGGCACGGTTAGCCCGGAGCTAATACAGATGCTTGGACACGGCCTTGACATTCAGGAGGGGATGTCAGCAACACTCTGGCGAATGCACAGCCGATTGGAGGAGTCCCAACGGCTACGGGAGCAGGAGATGGTGCTGGCACTGTGTCGCACCAAGGCCAACACTGCTAGGGTGGCAACCGCAGTGGAAAGCCTGGAGCACGACATCAACATCATGAGTGGTGGTGTCTAAGGCATGGCACAGTCTGTGTCGACCATCGGCTGAGGGCCTCAACATCATATCTCAGTGAGATGTGTCCCAGATACGGGTGGATATTGCGAGGCACTGCAGAGCATTTCCAAATCAGAGGGACGTCCCAGACACAGCTGGTCATTGCCAGGGCAGTGCAGAGCATGGCCCAGTCGCTGAGGAGCATCGCTAAGGGCGTTAACACCATGGTGCAAGCAATGGGGAGGCGCCAGGACCGGCAGAGGCCTCTAGAGCTCACTCCAGCCGCTTCTCCATCCAGTGGAGACCTCCAGGGCCCTACGAGCATCATCTCAGAGGAGGGAGCACTGGAGGCTGATCCCGGGCCTGCCAACGGGGGGACGGCGGCAGCCTCCACCTCGCCCGAAATTCCCTCTTGTGACAGTGTCGCGTCTCAAGATCAGCGGGCAGAACAGGATGGCAAGGTGATGCCAGTGTCACCGATAAGTCGGCAGTGGCCCTGCACCTCCAGGCCCACCAGAGAACGTTTGCTGGCACATCAAAGGACACTGGGCACGAGAAGCAGCCGGCTGCATCCTCCTCTGACGTGCTTCCTGGGGATACACTTAAGTAGCAGTAGAGCACAGACGATAAAGATGCTTGAAGATCACTGAGTGGGGTGGCGGTTTACACCATCTGTACCTAGAGAAAATGGGAGCTTCGAATGTTCTCTATTAAAACACGTTACACCTGATACATGTGAAGCCTCGGTCATGTTATTCTTCACAGTGGGCCTGCCCCCCAGTCTCCCCCACCCCACTCCGCATTGTCCCCTGGGCCGAGTGGTCCCACAACAAGAGCCCCTGATGGAGACCCCGTGCAGGTGCTGGGTGTGAGCGTGCAGAAAGACATGGACTTTGGCATAAGCTGAGGAGCACCTCGGGGGGGCGAGGGGGGCTCCTCCTCAGATGAGGCCACATGTCGCTCCACAGTAGACCACCACAATGCGGGAGACCCTCTGGGGGCAGTACTGCAGTGCACCACCAGCGTAGTCCAGGCATCAAAACCACATTTTCAGCTGTCCGATGCACTGCTCGGTGACAGCACAGATAGCAGCATCGGCCTTGTTATATTGGGTCTCCACTTTGTTCTCCAGCCTCCAAATTGGCCAGGACCTCAGCAGGTACCCCTTGGCCCCCAAGAGCCAACCCATCATCCTGGGGTGGTCCTTGAAGACGCCGAGGATCTCTGATGTCCCAGGATGTAGTTGTCATGCCCGCTCCCTGGAAGAACATAAGAACTAGGAACAGGAGTAGGCCATCTGGCCCCTCGAGCCTGCTCTGCCATTTAATGAGATCATGGCTGACCTTTGTGGACTCAGCTCCACTCTCCGACCCGTACACCATATCCCCGAATCCCTTTATTCTTTAGAAAGGTATCTATCTTTTTCTTAAAAACGTTTAAAGAAGGAGCCCTAACTGCTTCACTGGGCTAGGAATTCCAGAGATTCACAACACTTTGGGTGAAGAAGTTCCTCCTAAACTCGGTCTTAAATCTACTTCCCCTTACTTTGAGGCTATGCCCCCTAGTTCTGCTTTCCCCGACCAGTGGAAACAACCTGCCCGCATCTATCCTATCTATTCCCTTCATAATCTTATATGTTTCAATAAGATCCCCCCGCATCCTCCTAAACTCCAATGAGTACAGTCCCAGTCTACTCAACCTCTCGTCATAATCTAATCCCCTCAACTCTGGGATCAACCTAGTGAATCTCCTCTGCACTCCCTCCAGTGCCAATATGTCCTTTCTCAGGTAAGGAGACCAAAACTGAACACAATACTCCAGATGTGGCCTCACCAACACCCTATACAATTTCAGCATAACCTCACTAGTCTTGAACTCCATCCCTCTAGTAATGAAAGACAAAACTCGATTAGCCTTCTTAATCACCTGTTGCACCTGCACACCAACTTTTTGCGACTCGTGTACCAGCACACCCAGGTCCCTCTGCACAGCAGCATGTTTTAACATCTTACCGTTTAAATAATAATCCATTTTGCTGTTATTCCTCCCAAAATGGATAGCCTCACACTTGGCAACATTGAATTCCATCTGCCAGACCCTAGCCCATTCACCTAACCTATCCAAATCCTTCTGCAGACTTCTGGTATCCTCTGCACATTTTGCTTTACCACTCATCTTAGTGTCGTCTGTAAACTTTGACACATTGCACTTGGTCCCGAACTCCAAATCATCTATGTGTGCACATACGTGCATGGTCCAGAGGCGGTGGTCGCACACGAATTGAACATTCAGGGAGTGGATCCCTTCCTGATGCTCCGGTACATGCGAGGTGACATACATGCCATTTGCTACCCCGAGGTGACATACATGCCATTTGCTACCCCCGAGGTGGCATACATGCCATCTGCTACCCCTTGGTCTAGGGAATCCTGGAGGTGGCAGAGAATCCTGCAACCCAGGCATCTTTGAGCTTGTTCCAGCTCTAAGTTAACATAGTCAGTTGCCCAGGCATACAGGGCATCCATGACTTCCTGGATACACTGTGGACTGTGGCTTAGGTAATGCCACACCAGTCCCAGCTCGAGCCTTGGAATGAGCTGGTTGCATAAAGGTTCAGAGCTGTGTTGACCTTCACAGCCACCAGGCTGCCAAGTCCACAAGTGCCGCAACATCTCCTTGTTGAGCTGGAGACTCCTGCGGCACACACTGTGAATGACCTCCTCGAATGACCAACGACGCCCGTACACATTGGACTGCTGTTGGCGCTCCCGCCAGGTCCCTCCTCAGCCTGGATCTGCAGGGTGTGTTGCGGCCCCCTGTACATGGAGTGCCACTTCTAGTCTGCATTGACACGACTGCCACTTTCTCTGGCATTTGGCTGCCTGAACTGCCACCAGCACAGCGAGGGCTGCTGCTGTAGGGTCACCAACACCATCCATCTTGGTTGCTGTAAGGAACTGGGGAAGGAGAAAGACCAGCAATCAGTTAAGGCGTCCAACCCAGGACCCTCAAATCCCCCAAGCCTCCCTGCCCTTACATGTCCTGCCTTCTCTGAGTGCCATCCACCAAGCTTGTTGTGCTGGAAAACCTCGCTCTGCACTTTTATCCCGGTCACAGCAGGAGCCCCGAGACCTCAGAACTCTGCCAAGAGCATTAGGGAGCCCGTGCTCTGGTGCCCTCCCCTGAACCATGCATTCACCACCAGTGCTGAAGCCCAACTCTAGAGTGTTTGATTGTTCACCCGCCTCTATGGTGCTGACGCTTCCAGTGTTGAGGCAAAGTTTCCAGGCCTCACCGTTTGATTGGAATGCTGGGCAATAATCATGGTTTGACATGACATGTGTACCCTGACGTGGCATGTGTACCCACAAGAATGCACTTGAGAGCTGTGCAGTGCTTGCATAACTAACAATGCCAGTTCCTTAATAGCAATAGCCTTCACCTGTGCAGCCAAAGGCTTTTCACAGCCAAAGGAAGTTAAAGTGACTTCAGCATATAACCACAAACCGAGCTCTGTCCTGGAAATGCCTGGTAGGATAGACAAGCAACAGCTGTTATTGCTCCAGTTATGGGTGTGGGGGATGACCTGCAGTCCCCGCAGACGCTGAACTACCCCCCCCCTCCCCACAGCCTGGGTTAACCCCCACCCCCAAGCACTGAGGCGGTAATCCGAGTGCGCCTGGGCTCCATTCCAGGGTTTGGAAATGGCTACTCGTCTCCTCTGCTCCGCTCCCCATAGCAGCTATTGCGCTAGCTTCCTGGTTTAAAATGCGAGTGCTTCACGGCGCCCCCACGACCACTTGCTGAGAAGCTGGTTAGTTCCCAGGAGGCCGTTAGATTGGGCTTCCATCTCGCTAATAAGATTGCTCTTAACTGGTCTCAATTTGTGTCTTACCACGTCTGAGCGAGATGCGGAACCTGCCAGATTAGATCACAAACCGGTCCTGATTTTGGCCTTTCCCACGATTTAACCGACGGGCACGAATCCACGCCGAGTGCAACGTGGCTGTTAAATCGCCCACTCTTTCCACAGAAGTCAGAGTGAACTCAGTGGGCTAAATTTTACAATCCTCACAGGGGCTCGAAGTGGCGGCTTTAAAATTAGGCACCACCGCTCACCCATGGGCCATTTTGAGGCCCTTTCAACAGCCACTGAAGGACCTCCTTCTGCCGCCCAACCGCTGTGATTTTTCCAACAACAGGGGAGGCCTATACCAAATAGGGGGGGCAGTGGTGTAGTCATATTGTCATTGGACTAGTAATCTAGAGTCCCAGGGGCTCCAGGTGCAAATCCCATCATGGCAGATTGTGAAATTTGAATGTAAATGTTGACTGTTGTTAAAACCCACCTGGTGTGACCTACATGTGACTCCAGAGCCACAGCAAGGTGTTTGTCTCTTAAATTCTCCCTCAAGGACAATTGGGGATGGGCTATAAATGCAGACCCAGCCAATGTCGCCCACATCGTATGAAAGAATGTTCAAGTTATTAATTCCCGTCTTCCAATCCTCTCACCCGGTTGCTGGCCTCCTTTCACCCCCCCCCCCCCCCCCCCCCCTTTCTCTTCGCTGTAGCTTGCCAATATGGCCCCAGTATGTCCCCATTCTCAATGGTGTTGCTGGGATAATGTAAACAAGTGTGAGGTTATCCGTTTTGGACCAAAAAAGGATAGAACAGTGTACTTTCTAAATACGAAGAAGTTGGGTACAGTGGCTGTCCAATGAGACTTGGGGGTTCTGGTGCTGAGATCCTTTAAATGCCACGAACAAAGTGCAGAAAATAATCAAAAAGGCTAATGGAATGCTAGCCTTTATATCTGGAGGCTTGGAGAATAGAGACATGGGCTATGCTGCAGCAATACAAAACCCGGGTTGGACCTCACCTGAAGTTCTGTGAGCAGCAGTTCTGGGTACTGCACCTTAGGAAGGTTATTTTGGCCTTGGAGGGAGTGCAACATAGGTTTTACAAAAATGATACCTGGATTACAGGGGTTAGATTACACAATTTAGGCCTGTTTGCACTGGAATTTAGAAGTTCTTTTTTAAACATTTCTTTATTCTCCTTTTTCGCATTTTCTCCCAAATTTACACCCACCAACAGTAAACAATAATCAGCAACAAATATGTCAATCCCCATATCGATAACACCGATCCCATCCTCCCACCAAACACCAAACATTAGCCCGCATGTTCACATAAACAAATGACAAAAAGGAATCAGGAATCACCCATGGCCACCATTAACACCCATCGCCACCCCCACCCCACCTTCACCCCAACTAATGTTCGATGTTATCCAGTTCTTGAAAGTGCATAATGAATAATGCCCATGAATTATAGAACTCCTCCATCCTTACCCTCAATTCAAACTTAAACTTCTCAAGAGTCACGATTTCCAACTGGTCCCCCCGCCACGCCAAGGCACATGGTGGAGAGGCTGCTCTCCAACCCATCAGGATCTGCCTTCGGGTGATCAACACGGCGAAGGCTACGACATCTGCCTCCGCACCCGTTTCCAACCCTGGCTGGTCCGACACCCCGATTATGGCCACCCGGGGGCCCGGGTCCAGTTTCACGTGCACCACTTTAGAAATTACCCTAAAAACCTCCTTCCATTAATCCTCTAGCTTTGGACAGAACCAAAACATATGAATGTGATTAGCGGGTCCCCCTCCGCAACGTTCACGCACATCTTCAACTCCTTCAAAGAATCGGCTCATCCTCGCCCTCGTGAGGAGTGCTCTGTATACCACCTTCAGCTGTATCAGCCCCAACCGTGCGCACAAGGTGGAGGCATTCACTCTCCGGAGCACCTCACACCAGAACCCCTCCTCCATGTCCTCTCTGAACTCTTCCTCCCACTTTGCTTTGATCCCTTCCGGTGGTGCCTTCTCTTCCTCCAAAATACCTCTGTAGACCGCTGACACTACCCCCTTCTCCAGTTCCCCTGTCGTCAGCACCTCCTCCAGCAATGTGCAGGCTGGCTCCTCAGGGAAGTTCTGTATCTCCTTTCTGGCAAAATCTTGAACCTGCATGTATCTAAACATTTCCCCCTGCTCCAGCCCATACTTCGCTTCCAGCTCCTTCAATCCTGCAAACCGACCCCTAATAAACAAATCTTTCAGTGTCTTAATCCTTCTCCTCCCATTTCCGAAAATTTCCATCCTACCTCCCTGGCTCAAATTTGTGGTTCCCCCGAATCGGCATTTCCCTTGACCCTGCCCCCAACCCGAAGTGTTGGAGAAACTGCCTCCAAATTCTCGATTAAGCTATTATTACCAGACTCCCTGAGTACTTCCCCGGGGCTATCTGGAGCGGCGCTTTTGCTAGTGCTTTCAATCCCGACCCCCTGCACAAACTCTCCTCCATTCTGACCTATTGGGAATCAACCTGTCTTACCCAGTTCCGTACCTTCTCCACATTCGCTGCCCAGTAGTAATATATCAGGTTCGGAAGACCCAAACCCCGTGCCTGCCTTCCCCTCTGTAGTAGCACCTTTCTAACTCTGGCCACCTTCCCTCCCCATATGAACAATGTAATCCTTCCCTCAATCTCTCTGAAAAAAGCCTTTGGCAGGAAAATCGGCAGACATTGGAAAATAAACAGAAATCGTGGCAACACGTTCATTTTAACCGCCTGTACCCGACCCGCCAGTGACATAGGGAGACCATCCCACCTTGCCAGATCAGCTTTCACTCTCCCCACCAAACTAGAAATGTTGTACCTGCGGAGCTCCCCCCACTCCCGTGCAACCTGCACCCCCAGGTACCTAAAGTGAGTCCCTGCCCTACGGAATGGCAGCCCACCCAACCCCTGTCCCCATATCTAACCATGATACCACAAAATACTCACTCTTGTCTAGATTCAGCTTGTACCCCGAGAAAGACCCAGATACTCTCAGCAGCTCCAATATTCCTCCTATCGACACACTCGGTACCGACATGTATAACGACATAGGTAGGAAAGGGGACAAGGATGTCAGGCAGGCTTTCAGGGAGCTAGGATGGAAGCTCAGAACTAGAACAAACAGAGTTGTTATCTCTGGGTTGTTGCCCGTGCCACGTGATAGTGAGATGAGGAATAGGGAGAGAGAGCATTTAAACACGTGGCTACAGGGATGGTGCAGGCGGGAGGGATTCAGATTTCTGGATAACTGGGGCTCTTTCTGGGGAAGGTGGGACCTCTACAGACAGGATGGTCTACATCTGAACCTGAGGGGCACAAATATCCTGGGGGGGAGATTTGTTAGTGCTCTTTGGGGGGGTTTAAACTAATGCAGCAGGGGCATGGGAACCTGGATTGTAGTTTTAGGGTAAGGGAGAATGAGAGTATAGAGGTCAGGAGCACAGATTTGACGTCGCAGGAGGGGGCCAGTGTTCAGGTAGGTGGTTTGAGGTGTGTCTACTTCAATGCCAGGAGTGTACGAAACAAGGTAGGGGAACTGGCAGCATGGGTTGGTACCTGGGACTTCGATGTTGTGGCCATTTCGGAGACATGGATAGAGCAGGGACAGGAATGGATGTTGCAGGTTCCGGGGTTTAGGTGTTTTAGTAAGCTCAGAGAAGGAGGCAAAAGAGGGG
This sequence comes from Scyliorhinus torazame, assembly GCF_047496885.1. NCBI lineage: Eukaryota > Metazoa > Chordata > Chondrichthyes > Carcharhiniformes > Scyliorhinidae > Scyliorhinus > Scyliorhinus torazame. The sequence continues at coordinate 58,686,312 of NC_092712.1, read as the reverse complement.
GAGGTGTGGCGCTGCTAGTCAAGAGCAGTATTACGGTGGCGGAGAGGATGCTAGATGGGGACTCTTCTTCCGAGGTAGTATGGGCTGAAGTTAGAAACAGGAAAGGAGAGGTCACCCTGTTGGGAGTTTTTTATAGGCCTCCTAATAGTTCTAGGGATGTAGAGGAAAGGATGGCGAAGATGATTCTGGATATGAGCGAAAGTAACAGGGTAGTTATTATGGGAGACTTTAACTTTCCAAATATTGACTGGAAAAGATATAGCTCGAGTACAATAGATGGGTCGTTTTTTGTACAGTGTGTGCAGGAGGGTTTCCTGAAACAATATGTTGACAGGCCAACAAGAGGCGAGGCCACGTTGGATTTGGTCTTGGGTAATGAACCAGGCCAGGTGTTGGATTTGGAGGTAGGAGAGCACTTTGGGGACAGTGACCACAATTCGGTGACGTTTACGTTAATGATGGAAAGGGATAAGTATACACCGCAGGGCAAGAGTTATAGCTGGGGGAAGGGCAATTATGATGCCATTAGATGTGACTTGGGGGGGATAAGGTGGAGAAGTAGGCTGCAAGTGTTGGGCACACTGGATAAGTGGGGCTTGTTCAAGGATCAGCTACTGCGTGTTCTTGATAAGTATGTACCGGTCAGACAGGGAGGAAGGCGTCGAGCGAGGGAACCGTGGTTTACCAAGGAAGTGGAATCTCTTGTTAAGAGGAAGAAGGAGGCCTATTTGAAGATGAAGTGTGAAGTTTCGGTTGGGGCGATGGATAGTTACAAGGTAGCGAGGAAGGATCTAAAGAGAGAGCTAAGACGAGCAAGGAGGGGACATGAGAAGTATTTGGCAGGAAGGATCAAGGAAAACCCAAAAGCTTTCTATAGGTATGTCAGGAATAAGCGAATGACTAGGGAAAGAGTAGGACCAGTCAAGGACAGGGATGGGAAATTGTGTGTGGAGTCTGAAGAGATAGGCGAGATACTAAATGAATATTTTTCGTCAGTATTCACTCAGGAAAACGATAATGTTGTGGAGGAGAATGCTGAGCCCCAGGCTAATAGAATAGATGGCATTGAGGTACGTAGGGAAGAGGTGTTGGCAATTCTGGACAGGCTGAAAATAGATAAGTCCCCGGGACTTGATGGGATTTATCCTAGGATTCTCTGGGAGGCCAGGGAAGAGATTGCTGGACCTTTGGCTTTGATTTTTATGTCATCATTGGCTACAGGAATAGTGCCAGAGGACTGGAGGACAGCAAATGTGGTCCCTTTGTTCAAAAAAGGGAGCAGAGACAACCCCGGCAACTATAGACCGGTGAGCCTCACGTCTGTAGTGGGTAAAGTCTTGGAGGGGATTATAAGAGACCAGATTTATAATCATCTAGATAGGAATAATATGATTAGGGATAGTCAGCATGGCTTTGTGAAGGGTAGGTCATGCCTCACAAACCTTATTGAGTTCTTTGAGAAGGTGACTGAACAGGTAGACGAGGGTAGAGCAGTTGATGTGGTGTATATGGATTTCAGCAAAGCGTTTGATAAGGTTCCCCACGGTAGGCTATTGCAAAAAATACGGAGGCTGGGGATTGAGCGTGATTTAGAGATGTGGATCAGAAATTGGCTAGCTGAAAGAAGAGAGAGGGTGGTGGTTGATGTGAAATGTTCAGAATGGAGTACAGTCACAAGTGGAGTACCACAAGGATCTGTTCTGGGGCCGTTGCTGTTTGTCATTTTTATCAATGACCTAGAGGAAGGCGCAGAAGGGTGGGTGAGTAAATTTGCAGACGATACTAAAGTCGGTGGTGTTGTCGATAGTGTGGAAGGATGTAGCAGGTTACAGAGGGATATAGATAAGCTGCAGAGCTGGGCTGAGAGGTGGCAAATGGAGTTTAATGTAGAGAAGTGTGAGGTGATTCACTTTGGAAGGAATAACAGGAATGCAGAATATTTGGCTAATGGTAAAGTTCTTGAAAGTGTGGATGAGCAGAGGGATCTAGGTGTCCATGTACATAGATCCCTGAAAGTTGCCACCCAGGTTGATAGGGTTGTGAAGAAGGCCTATGGAGTGTTGGCCTTTATTGGTAGAGGGATTGAGTTCCGGAGTCGGGAGGTCATGTTGCAGCTGTACAGAACTCTGGTACGGCCGCATTTTGAGTATTGCGTACAGTTCTGGTCACCGCATTATAGGAAGGACGTGGAGGCTTTGGAGCGGGTGCAGAGGAGATTTACCAGGATGTTGCCTGGTATGGAGGGAAAATCTTATGAGGACAGGCTGATGGACTTGAGGTTGTTTTCGTTAGAGAGAAGAAGGTTAAGAGGAGACTTAATAGAGACATACAAAATGATCAGGGGGTTGGATAGGGTGGACAGTGAGCGCCTTCTCCCGCGGATGGATATGGCTGGCACGAGGGGACATAACTTTAAACTGAGGGGTAATAGATATAGGATAGAGGTCAGCGGTAGGTTCTTTACGCAAAGAGTAGTGAGGCCGTGGAATGCCCTACCTGCTACAGTAGTGAACTCGCCAACATTGAGGGCATTTAAAAGTTTATTGGATAAACATATGGATGATAATGGCATAGTGTAGGTTAGATGGCTTTTGTTTCGGTGCAACATCGTGGGCCGAAGGGCCTGTACTGCGCTGTATTGTTCTATGTTCTATAACAGCAAGTCATCGGCATATAAGGACACCCTACGCTCTATTCCCCCCCCCCCACTATTCCTTTCCATACCCCCGAACTTCTTAATGCGATGGCCAACTGCTCAATCGCGTGTGCAAACAGCAGGGGGGACATAGGACATCCCTGTCTAGGCCCACGGTGGAGAGAAAGGTATCTCGAGCTGATGTTGTTTGTGCGGACACTCGCCCTCGGCTCCTTATATAGTAGCTTTACCCAATTCACAAATCTTGGTCCAATCCCAAACCGCTCCCGAACTGCCATCAAGTACCCCCATTCTACCCGGTCGAACGTCTTCTCAGCGTCCAATGCCACAACCACCTCTGTTTCCTTCCCCTCTGCTGGTGCCATAAAGACGTTCAATACCCTTCTAATGTTTGAAAAGAGCTACCTCCCTCTTTCGAACCCCGTCTGATCCTCACCTATCACCTTCAGGAGGCACTCCTCCAACCTATCCGCCAGTACCTTCGCCAGTACTTTTGCGTCCACATTCAGAAGTTGGAATTTAGAAGTTAGGGGTGATCTGATCAAGTATTCAAGATATTAACAGGGAATGACAGGATAGATAAAGTTAAACTATTCCCATTGGACCGCTTGGGAGAGATGTTAGGAAGCACTTCTTCAGTCAAAGGGTGACAGAGATTTGGAACTTTCTCCCACAAACAACAGTTGAAGCTAGATTAGTTCATTATAAATCTGAGATAGATTTTTGTCCAGACAAATAATAGCATGAGAGACCCACGCCGTCGGGAACTTGGCCGGGTGGGGGACGGAGCATCGGGGGAGAGGGCCTCGGGCAACATCCTGAGCCCGTCGATACGGCGTATGGCATACTCCAAGAGTTTGCCGCTTTGGATAGGGTGGCACATCGTGAAAGCGCGAACATTGATTCTCCAGCTGACCGCTGGACGCAATGTCGGCAACCGGAGAGTCCGCCCATGGAGTTTGGCCACAGATCAGTCATGATCTCATTAAATGGTAGGACAGGCTCGAGGGGCTGAATGGCCTACTCCTGTTACTATGAAAGTGAGCCATTTATTTAGCTGGAAACTGAGAGACAAGACTTCTCTAATGGAGGCAGAAGCTGCACCCTGACCAATACAGGGCCAGCAGCCATTGGCTGCATGGCTGCAGCATGAGCTAGATAAGTGTAGGCAGGCTTGTGTGAATAAACATTTACCCATTTCACAACTTATGCTATGGTGGAAACTTAAATGGCACAAACCTTTAAAACATTTAAATGTTTTAAATCATTTTAAACTGCGTGCAATTTTTAAATGTTCTTCAGAGAGAATAACATGCCAATTTGTAAAATGAGCTTTTCCAAGATGAGAAAGATTGTTCATTAGTAATTATATCAAATTACTCCTTATTGAATAATGCTCATCATTTTTGTTGATTTTTACAGTAAGACTAGTGTGTAAAGGGTTAAATTTACATCAAGTCAGTAATTCTGACTGGAATTCTCTGGCCGTAGGGATTCTCTGTTTCCCCCTAGCAACGCACCGCCCCACCCACAGATGTCCCGACCACGTGGGGTGGCTTCGATGGGAAATCCCAATGTCAAGTGGCGGGAATAGAGAATCCCGCTGCCATCTTTATTGTCACAAGTAGGCTTACATTAGCACTACAATGAAGTTGCCACATTCCAGTGCCTGTTCAAGTATACAGAGGGAGAATACAGAATATCAAGACTTGGAATGTGCTGCCTGAGAGTGTGATAGAGACAGGTTCATTTAAGGTGTTCAAGAGAGAATTGGGTTATTATCTGAAAAGAAAGAGTATGCAGGGTTTCTCGGGGTCGGGGAGTGGCACTAGGTGAATTGCTCATTCGGGGACCCAGAAGACACAACAGGCTGAATGACATCCATCTGTGCAGTAACAATCGTATGATTCTGTGTTAACCAGAAACCCCTTTAAGCTGGCACCAGGAGAGGTGAAATCCAGACCTTTGTTGGCAGCAATCTTCGAGGTCAGTGATGAGCGCTGTCACTTCACCCCTGATCGCAAATATTTGGATCAATAATTCCTTCCACCTACTCTTCCTGAGTATAAAAGGAAGGAAGGTTGGCTTATGATGCATTCACTCTGTTAATTAGTGAGAGAAGTTGGTTAAGTGCAGAGTCTTGTAGTGACTGTAACCTAATTGTTTTAAGTTTGATATTTGATGTGTTTATGCCAATTTGGGTGCAATAAATCAGCACAACATAAAGCTCCATTTATTATTTGTTCTCTAGGCTATGGCCAGCACTAAAGCAATTAAAGGAACAGCCAATGATGGGCTTTCCTCTGCTTTACTCATCATTTATCTGGACTCTGCCAGGAATCTTCCGGTAAGTGGAAATGTATTTATCTCTAAGAATCATTATTTTCTTGCAGTGCTGCACCAATTACTCGTATACTATGATGCATCGTTTTTTTCTGCTTTTTTCACTTGAGATATGTAACTCTCCATTTAAGATCTTCTACCTCTCCACTCTTGGCAACTGGTCAGTAATATACTTGCTGAACATGTTCTGTGTCACAAATACTGGCGGTATGTGCATTTTAGAGTGTCATAAGGTATCTGCTGTACTATTTTTAATCTTTGTTTTAAATTGGGCTCCTGCTTTCAGGTTTCTGAATGGTCTATTATTCATATTTTGACAAGTTAGTATTTCTGAGTGTATGTACTAAATGTCAAGGTTTATGTTTGTTCCTGAACATGTTCTGCTGACTTGTCATCTTTGAATGCTGAAAACACAATTGTCAAAATGACTCTTTGCAATGGAATCCATGTTGTAAGTTCCTTCCCTTACAATGCCAGCAGAAAAATGTGCTTCACAAAATCTGGAATTGTGAAGACAGGGAACCTCTGTCAAGTGGAGTATCTTGATGTGAAAATGGACAATTTTTCTAAGTTTGATGAATTTGATGAAAAATTTTATACAGTGATTGAAAAACCATGTTCTTTTTCTTGTGCATGCAGACACTATTTGACAGGATTATTAAAATCCAAATTGTGCATTGTAAAATATGAAATATATGTAATAGTATTAAATGCATTGGCTGCTATTGATCTCAACCTCTGGCTGTTATTTACAATAAACTGGCTGTTCCTACATTCCATTCTGCCTATCTCTATAGCACGCATCTATGCAACCCTATCACTCTTTGCTTTCTCTTTCACTTCCATCTTCCTTAAGAATGTCTACGAAAGAAACTTTGGGTCTGGATACTTACGAGAAAGGAGAGCAGCAGGACTAGTCTTTTGTGAAAATACTAGCTCAATCTTTAGAGACTTTTTTGTGAGTGCACTATTCTGTTTTGCTTTTTTTTGTGTGTAGTGCTACAGTATGGATTGACACTAATGCAGGAAGCTTATATATTTTGGTTGGAGCCAATTGGCAGAGCATGTTTATTGTGTTGATGCATGCTCTGATATAGAAAACTGATGCGCAATTCCAAAAGTCTTTTTTTTTCAAGAAAACAAAACCTTGAACATAGATTTTCTAGAAAAACGATCTTGCAGGAAGTTTGAGTAACTAAGGGGAATGGGAGGATGGAAGGAAGGACCTGGTTTTTGCTTCCCTTTTTAAAGGGTAGAAACCCCCAATTTGTTGCGAAAGTTAAACACGCAGTTTCCAAGATGAAGAAAATAGATTCATCTTGCTTGTGCAAAATTATAAAGCAGGAAAAACATAAAATGTAATGATTTCTGAATGAAAGAAAGGAAAATTACCATGCAACACTTAACGTGAAATTAGATTATTTTTCTAGTTTGAGAAACACTCATTCCTCAGCCTTTTATTAGAGAATGAACTCCAAAGTCAATCCCCCAATACATAAAATTCAACGAATAATTAATATTTAAATTAAAATCCAGGCTCATTGTTGAGGACATGCAGAAAGCCGTTGCTTTCTGAAGGCAGTGGGTTTCCGTGGAGAAATCCTTGAGTTTGTTTGATGCTAGCTAACTGGTCTCCCAATGCTTTACCAGGATAATGTGAGTGCAAGAAAGGCTGTTTAACTTTGGTGTTTGTCTCAGACAAACCAAGCTAATACTGTCCACATGCATAGACTTTCTGGTATTTTTCGCTAAATCACAAAATACTTCTGGATGAGAAAAGCCAATCTGTTCAAAATTATTCATCCATTAAGAGCAACCCCATTCATTGCAATATTTAATTGTTTTCAATTTTCTTTTAAGGCTGTAAGTGAAATTAGATTCAGCTCCTTCATTGGTACTAATACCACCTGTTACTTTAGTTTTACATTTCCTTTTGGAAATTGTGTAACTTTTAATCATCACCTGTCTGCAAATAAATGTAGTTGCTTTACCACTGGTAACATGTTGGTGTTTCAGAACTTTTTTTAACTCCTTAAATTTGGTTGGCACATGACCTGTTCAGTTTTTAAAAAGCCGTGATTGCTTCACTGTGGTGAAATATTAGCAAACCTATGAATTTTGAGGAAAATGTTTTCGTCTTTTCCAACTTACGCACCCAATTGACTTTTCTTGATACTAACTAAGCAAAATGATTTCTGGGGATCTTTTTGTGCTACACTATATATGTTTTAAATTCCTGCATTTCGTTTCCGTTCAAAAGGTTTCTGGGTGGAATGTTATGCTCATCACTTTGCTATAACAGAATGCTGTTGCTGTATTGCATGTGCAACATTAATCCTCTATGTTCATTTTTTCCTGCCACAAAGCGCAATCCGTTTGAACTTAGCATTGACGGCTTGAGGAAGTCTAATATTTCCAGATCACGGAAGGTAATCTGATAATCGTATACAGAAGACCACACAGAGTCACATTGGGATAACTAGGAAGCAATTGTATTTAGGTCTGGTTTGTCCATTGATGCGATGAAAGTGATAGAAGGGAATTGCTGTCTGTCAATTACTAGCTGATGTTACTCCGTTTAAAATTGTCACTTTAACTTAAGTGCCTTGGGATGTTTTATTACATACAAGGCGCCATATGCAAGTTGTTGTCATGCTATGTGACATCAGCAAAGTTATTAGTTCGTAGGATCATAGAATCCCTGCAGAGCAGAAGGAGGCCATTCGCCCATCAAGTCTGCACTTTAGAAAGACCACCCTACAGAATGAGTCTGAAACCATTTAAAAGTGACAGACAGGGCTCACAGGATTCCTGGGACTGACAATTTACGCTGACCTGGGATAAGGTAGTGACCCCACGCCCTGTCCTCCAGACCTGGCATGCTTTATTGCGAGGGTAGGCATTCTGCAATTTTTGTAAGCCCAGCCAACTTCTCAATGGCTCATGGTTCACAGCTTCTCAGAGAAGTCGTGAACCGTTGTCTCGATTCATAACCTTTTGAAAGGCATGTTCAAAGATCATATCCATACCTCCTTCATTCGGCTCAGTGCCATCTTGTGCCCCACCCACGCCCGTAGCCCCATTTCTCTATTTCAGCTAATGCTCTTCCAACACGGTAGCACAGTGGTTAGCACTGTTACTTCACAGCGCCAGGGTCCCAGGTTCGATTCCCGGCTTGGATCACTGTTTGTGCGGAGTCTGCACGTTCTCCCCATGTCTGCGTGGGTTTCCTCCGGGTGCTCCTTTTTCCTCCCACAATCCCGAAAGACGTGCTGTTGGGTAATTTGGACATTCTGAATTCTCCCTCTGTGTACCCAAACAGGCGCTGGAATGTGGCGACTAGGGACTTTTCGCAGTAACTTCATTGCAGTGTTAATGTAAGCCTATTTGTGACAATGAAGATTATTATAAGTACATATGCACCATGTACATAAGAAATGAGCCATATAATAACAATGGCAAGTGTGGAACTGCTGATTTTTTAAAAAAACACATTCGTTCACGAATCTTCTTTTGATTAAAATAACTGCTGTTCCGACAACCCTATAAGAATTTCAATCAGACAGATGATTAGAGTATCAATAATGCTGGCTTTTACTAAAGCAGGTCCAGCAAGCTTTCTATCTCGAGCCTCGGTAGCCAAATTCTGGCCCCTTATATCTGTGTTTCCCAGTAAAGACATTTGTAGATTAGCTCCAATGGTATGATTGTGATGAATGACTTTAAGGGAAGAGAACATGGAGTGCGAGAGGATAATCAGCTGGGAGGCTTTGTGAGGGCAATATTACTTGCTGATCTTCTGAGTTTCTGGGCTTCGTGACCAGAGTCGTAGACTTTGATGTCCAGCCCTTAGCGTTATGATGACATTTGCCAGCATCCATTTTGTCCGGTGCAGTACTGAGACCAGCTGACATCTTGCCAGGACCATGCGTTACTCCACAGGGAATGATACTGAAGGGTATCCAGAGAAACTAAAATCTAGATAAATTTCTACACTTGGACAAACCAAATACAAATCGGTGACTTTTTGTGGCCTTTCAGTATAATCCATGTTAATTTGCTAACTAACCTGGTGAGTGATTCTTGTGTATTAAAGACAATCTGTCAGGATAGCAGTGATTGTTATATATTTTCTATTATTTCTGAGTTTAAAAAAAGTCAAGATCGAATATGTTTAATGTTATAAATGCTGCAAAGGAGACAAATGAACATTAGAAGTTTTCTCAGGCCTTATATGCCCTGAATTGACTCAAATTGACTTTTCAATAACTAATAGTTCGGACCTTGATAAAAGACACAATTCATAGTTTTAAACTATCTTTAAGCCAGTTCATGGTTTCAATTTTTAACATATTACCTATATGCAGCAAAGAGACTGATTCTAATATATTTTACAAATGCGAATAAAGTCCCTTTCCCTTTCAAATTTTCTCCCTGTGCCCTTTATCTCAAGATGTTGACCAGTGTTGGAGTGAAATTAATGCACAGTAGCATCGTTGCGAGCCTCATCAAATTTTCATTCTTCATTAGTGAGCTAGACTGCAAACACAGAGGAGCTATCACAAATGTGTAATGACCTTGCCTTCATTTAATACTTCCCACTTTCTGGTTGCTAAATAGCAGCTAGAAAACATGGGCGTCATTCTCCGACCCCCCGCCGGGTCGGAGAATGGCCGTTGGCCGCCGTGAATCCCGCCCCCGACCCCGCCGAAGTCTCCGGTACCGGAGATTGGGCGGGGGCGGGAATCGGGCCGCGCCGGTTGGTGGGACCCCCGCTGGATTCTCCGGCCCGGATGGGCCGAAGTCCCGCCCAGAAATTGCCTGTCCCGCCGGCATAAATCAAACCTGGTATTTACTGGTGGGACCAGGTGGCGTGGGCGGGCTCCGGGGTCCTGGGGGGGGGGCGCGGGGTGATCTGACCCCGGGGGGTGCCCCCACGGTGGCCTGGCCCACGATCGGGGCCCACCGATCCGCGAGCGGGCCTGTGCCGTGGGGGCACTCTTTTCCTTCCGCCTCCGCCACGGCCTCCACCATGGCGGAGGTGGAAGAGACTCTCCCCACTGCGCATGCGCGGGAAACTTGACAGGGCCGCTGAGGCTCCCGCGCATGCGCCGGGAAACTGACAGCGACCGCTGACTCTCTCGCGCATGCGCCGCATTTCCGCGCCAGCTGGCGGGGCAACAAACGCCATTTCCGCCAGCTGGCGGGGCGGAAATCCCTCCGGCGTCGGCCTAGCCCCTCAATGTTGGGGCTAGGCCGCCAAAGATGCGGAGCATTCCGCACCTTTGGGCCGGCGCGATGCCCGTCTGATTAGCGCCAGTCGGCGGACATCGCGCCGTTGGGGGAGAATTTCGCCCCATGTCTCCATCTGAAATACCACCCATATGAACCCGAACAGAAAATGTGGTTGTTTTCACCAGTTGCATTCTGTGTTCTCTTTCAACCCGGGTGAGAAATATTTCAGAAAATAGAATTTTATTATAATTGTCGCTTAGAGCTTTTTGTTGATAATATAAAATTAATTAGAGCAGTTGGACAGTGCAACGCCTCACTGTTACGGCACTGGATTCTGTTTTTCAGATGAGACGTTGGGGTGAGGCTCTGTCTGCCCTCTCGGATAGATGTTTAAGATCCTGTGACATAATGAAGAGCAGGGTGTTTCTCCCCTATGTGGTGGCCAATATTTATTCCTTAACCAGTAGACTTGGTCACTTCATTGCTGTTTCTAAACTTCGCTGTATGCAAATTGGCTGTCCGTTTTCATACATTATAAAAGTGACTACTTCAAAAATAATGCATGAGTCGTAAAGCTCTTTGGGACACCCTGAAGGTTATTAATGGTGTAATGTCAAAGCAATTTATTTATTTATTTTGTTACATTTGCCCTCTATTCCTGATCCTCATTATCAAGGCTCATATGAATACAGAACCATTGGGAGATGTACTGTATCCCAGTAAATAGTCAGTGACTTTGGAGATGAGAGAACTGCCTGAAAAAAGATGGCTGAAGAAAATTAAGCATTGACTAAATTGTTTTATTTTCCTTGATAGAATTCTAATATAATCTGGAAATAAAGACTGCTTTAACCAGCCCATATTGTTCTTTATTCATTTTAAAAATAATTAATTATTTCTGTAACTTCTGACTGTATATTGGCAGACGATAGAACTGGATTTTCTTTGAAAGGCAAACAAAAATAAAATTTGAGCCAGGTACTTTATTGGGCGAGCTTTTGAATATAAAAGCAGTGATGTAATGATGGAACTGTATAAACCTCTAGTTAGGCCATAGAGAGTTGTGTACAGTTCTGGACACCATATTACAGGAAGAACATGATTGCTGTTGAAAGGGTGCAGAAGAGATTTACAAGAATGGTCCCGGGGCTTGAAAATTGCAGCTAAGGGGCGCGATTTAATGGGGGAGAAAAAGAAGTCCCATTGTGGTCAGGTTTAGTGGGGTGTTTACAAGTGCCAGGAATGACCCCGCTAGTGAACAGGACTGTTATCTTTTTCGGGCCTCAGTGGGGAAGGACCTGCCAGGCTGGCGGTGGCATTGGTGCCAGAGTGCCACGCTGCCCAGAGGACAACCACCCGGTGGCTTCCAATCAGCTAGGAGACCCCTCTCACCACCCCCCCTCCTCTCCCACTCCCCTCCCTCCATCTCCCTCCCCCCCCCCCCCACCAATCACCCTCTCACTGGCCTGTCGCCGAGATTTACAGGCCACATCCCGAATCCGGGGAACTATTAGGCTATTAGATTTCGCCCCCGAGGAGAGATTGGAAAGGCTAACGTTATTTTCCTTAGAACAGAGGTGGCTAAGGGGTGACCTAATTGAGCTGTACAAAGTTATAAAAGGCCAAACAGGGTAGATAAGAAAGACTTGTTTCCCCTAGCTGAAGGGTCATTTCCCAGGAGGCATTGATGATTTAAGGTGATTGGTAGAAGGAATAGAGAAGACAGCAGGAAAACCTTATTAACCCAGAGGGTGGTGGGCGCCTGGAACTCACTGCCTAAGTTGGTGTTTGCGGCTGAAATGCTCAACTCTTTAAAAGGCACCTGGATCTGCATCTGAAATGATGTAACCTGCAAGGCTACGGACCAGGTGCTTGAAATAAGTGGTTGGTTAATTTTTTCTCGTTTTTGGCTAGTGGTCTTTCTACACCGTAACATTTCGATTGTTTTACTGGACAGCTCTCTTTTTTTTTTATTCATTTGATGGGCCAGCATTTATTGCCCATCCCAATTGTCCTTGAACTGAGTGGCTTGCCAGGCCATTTCAGAGGGCAGTCAAGAATCAACCACATCACTGTGGATCTGGAGTTACAAGTAGGCCAGACCAGGTAAGGGTGGGAGATTCCTTCCCCTAAAGGAAATTAGTAAATTATTAGTTCCCATCAGTGAATTATTAATCCAGTGACAATACCACTACCCCACCATCTCCCCTGATTATAATGAGCAATAATTATCTGAAAGAGTAAAAACAAAATTTAATTTGACATGGCCAGTGTCTGTATCCTGACATTCATTTGATGATCAAAAAAATTGAACAATTTATTTAATGCTGTTTCCCCCCCCCCCCCCCCCCCCCACCTTTTCCATCTACTTTTCAGTTAATTTTCTTCCCTCCTCACCTGAAGTCATTTGTTTCCTTGTTAAATCCATGGGCGGGATTCCCAGCCGGCGGGATGCTCCGTTTTGCCAGTGCCCAGGGGTTTCACGATGGCGTGGGGCTGCCCCATAATAAGAAACCCCATTGACTGGCTGGCGTAATGGAGAATCCCGCCCATGTGTTCTGAGTGTATGGAGGCACTATATTTTAATCTAATTTTGCCAATCACCTCCCATTAATGTTAAACACAAAATTTTCTCTTGAATTTTAGATTACTTAACTACAAATTACCTCAGACTGACAGGGATCACGGAATTGAGGGTGGTTTACATTCAGTGCAGTTTCATTTGATTTAGGGCTTAAATTGCACACTTTAATTTCCTTCCTAATAATATTAGGCAGTTAATTGCAATTATAAAATAAAGTGTACCAGCCTGCAAATTAAGGGCCATTTTCGGATTCTTCAAACAAATTTAATGTAGTGTAATTTTAACTGCAACACATTGGAGCACTGACGAGCAGCAGTAAAGAATTGGGGAGTTTTAGTTCCATTCCTCTCATTCAGTGCCAATTCTAAACCTGGGCATGCTGTTATGTAGTGGCTCAGTTCACAGGTAGAGTCTACTCTCACTTTCAAATGGCTAATTCAAGCTCTTTGCAAATGTGCTGTGTCTTGAAGTGGGTGGGAAAGAAATAAAGCTAATAATGTTATGTTGGTGCACTTGCAAAGACTCTTCATCCCTACCCAGTAATATGCCAACTACTTCTGTAGTTTGTTCCATAAATGCTTCCAACTGCACCATCCTAATCCATTTCAGATTCTTGAAAACTGGCAGGAAAATGTAGCTAAGTTTCAACGCCTAAGTGGAGTACCTTGTGTCGTCAATTACTAAGTAGATACGGTTTTATGATTTCTTGGCTGACTTCCAAGGTTTTTCTTCATCTTTCAGTTTGCGAAGAAAATGAACAGTGAGCCTAATCCATTTGTTCAGCTGTCAGTGGGACATGACACATATGAAAGTAAGGTAAGCAGCCCTTCTGTTTATCATGGAGCCCAGTTTTAGTTATCATCCAGGCCTGAGTTTATTTTGACAAATTCAGTGACATTTCCCGGCAGCAGCAGGAGACCTTTAAATGGACATCAAGTCCCCATCTAGGGACCTCAATTGACCCACGGGGAAAGGGGGGACCCATTGCCTCCCCACTGTGGGTAAAATGCCCTCCAGGTGGGCAGGTTGATATGCACCATTGTTTGCACTTTGCCACAAATGCACAGGAGTGCCATTGGGCGTGATGCTGCTCCCATGGCACCCAATTTTACTCCCACCTGTCAACCCGCCCCTGAGGGTTCAGCTCCAAGTCTATTACTCATATGCCTGCTGACCTACATTGGCTTCTGGTCTGGAAATGTCTTTATTTTAAAATTCTCATCCTTGTTTTCAAATTCCTCCATGGCCTTTCTCTTTCTGTCATTACAGCCTCCTACATCCCTCCTAGTTCTCTGAACCCTTCCAATTCTGGCATTCTGAGCATCTCCAGTTTTTAATCAACTATTGGTAACCAATGTTGTATTTTGCTACTTCCCTTTTACCGATGACTCTATCCTCCCTGCTCACTCAGGGCAGAACTGTGTCCCTTTCACCACCCCATCACGTCACCATGCCTTCCCTCACTTGTGGCCTCGAGTTCTTGGCGATCCTAGGCTTCTGGTGGGTGCAGTACTGGTAGTTGCCACAGCTTCTGATGGTACTGAAAGGCAGTGCAGAGCCATCAGCTTCTGATTGGCCAGCAGGCTCTGGTGGTGCGGAGCAGATGGTATTTCCCACCCCGGAGTCCCAGCTTCCAGGGAAGTCCCACCATTGACCAGTTAAGTGTCTGATAGGAAATTAAATCTCGCAGCTCTTCACCAATGGAGGCAATATTGGGCTGCTAGTTCTTCAGTCAGTGAGCGGGACACAGGCTGCCCTATCTGTGGCCAGCAATGAGATACGTCTTTTCTAAATATAGTGATTGTTTGTGTGATGTACAACAGGTGACTGATATACCTGTCTCCATTCAACTGCACAGTGGTCTGGAGAAAAGTACACCTGACATTCCTGACACAAACCAATTATTTTGAGTTGTCTATTACATAGAATTAGGGATTCCTCAAAATATTTTGGGTGCGTTTCTCTGGCCGCGTTGCGCTCGAGCGAGAGCACAACACCGGCTGGAGAAGGGAGAGCCCACTCGCTGGTTTCCCAGCAGTTTCAGAGCATCGTGGGATTTACCCAAACCCAGTGAGGCGTTGGATTCAAAGCACCACGCAAAAAGGGCAGGACCAAACGGCGCTCCCTGAAGTATGTCTTCAACCTACTTAAGTGCTACTCATCCGGAATACAATGGCCTCTCGATTCTCCGGCCTCCCAAGGGAGGCTGCAGCTGGCTGCCGATGTGTGCTGGTCCACAAGAACGTGGACCAGGCGAAACGGCACCCTGGGGTCTCCTGGGCTATCTGGGATCCCGGGTGGCGAGGGATAGTGCAGAGTGGCTCCCTGGCACTCTTTCTCTCTCTCTCTCTCTCCCCCCCCCCCCCCCCCCCCCCCCCCCCGGCACTGCCAAGCTGGATGGAGCACTGCCCTGGTCTCCAGGGTGCCAGTGCACAAGTGCCAGGGTGGCACTGTCAAGGGTCCGGGCCTGAGGGGGGCTATGCCTATGAAAGGAGGGTGATGGGGTGGTTTGAAGGATGGTGTGCAGAGCAGGTAAGTAGGGGCCTCTGGGCGGTTGGGACGGGTAAGCGTCCTGGAAGAGGAGGGGGTGCTCTCAGGGGTATTGGGGAGCCTGAAGAGGGGGGCCCCTAGGGACCCCATAGCGGGGTGTCCTCACTTGGCAAGTTTGTGGTGGTGCCCATGTGTATGGGGGTGACATTGCCTATGGGTGGGGTGTGTGGGGAACCCACAAGCTCACTTAGAAATCAGGCCACCCTTTAAAAATGGTTCCCCAATGCTAAAAAAAATTCTAAGTGTGGGCTAAGCCAGTGAGAAACTCCGCAGGGTCCAAAAAAGTGTCATTGAATCGGAGTGGGGAACACACCCCGAGAAACTCCCTGGAAAACCCGCCACAATGAACTTCAACATTTTTGGGGATAATTGTGCTTTTTATGTGCTCTATCGAATCTTAACGCTCATATAAAAGAAATTCTGTGTGGTTCATTGATTATCTGAATCCTCTGATTTGATGATGACTGACTTATGCACAGTTTATTTCATAGAACTCATTCTGACAGTGTGTTACCAGTTGGATATGGGTGCAATCTAAGGGGAAAGTTTCGAAGTGTCATTTCAGACGGTTTTGGCTGGTAGTTTCTCCCTGGCTCTTTCGGAATGTTCCCCATCACTATTTAACCACACTTGGTCATTTCTCTGGGCCCTGGAGAGTTCCTCTCCGGGCTAGCCCACACTTTGAATTACTTTCATTGCTAAGGAGCTGAACTCGCTCTCCAGACCGGCTCCTCCGGAATCGGGCCATTTTGAAAGGGTGCCCGATCTCTAAGTGCGCTTGAGGGTCCCCCACACCCATGGGCAATGTCACCCCCCATGCACATATGCATTACCTCAGCCCCCCCGCCCCGCCCCGCAAGAGACAACACCCTGCTATAGAGTCGCGTGAATCCTTTTCAGGTTTTCCCACACCTCATTTTGGCCCCCCCCCCCCCGCGCAACCTTCTGGAAGCCCCTCCCCTTCATACCCGCCCTTCACCCCCAACCCGTCATACCCCTTTCATCCCTCCTTTCATGGCTATGGCCCTTGGCAGGGCCACCTGGGCACCAAGGCACTGGCACCCTGACAGTGCCATCCGGGCACCGTGGTAGTGCCAGGATGGCAGTGCCATGGTGCCAGCCTGGCATTGCCAATCTGCCTGGGTGCCAGAGGGAGAGCCAGGGTGCCACACTGCCCTATCCCTGACCACCTAGGGGTCTCCAATTGCCCATGCTTGTGTGGATGAGCACTAATTGGCACCCATGTGACCCCCCTCTGGGGAGCCAGTTACATCACGGGAGGTCGTTAGATCAGGTTTCCATCTCGCTAATGAGATGGAGATTGGCCTCAATTAGCTTCATGGAGTCACAGAATCCCTACAATGCAGAAGGACGCCATTTAGCCCATCGAGTCTGCACTGACACACTGCCTAGATCCAGACCCCGCCCTAACTCTGTAACCCCACGTAGTCACACATCTTTGGACACTGGGCAATTTAGCATGGCCAATCCACCTAACCTGCACATCTTTGGACTGTGGGAGAAAACCGGAGCACCCGTAGGAAACCCACGCAGCCACGAGTAGAATGCAGACTCCACACAGTCACCCAAGGTCGGAATCGAACCAGGGTGCGAACTACTGGGCCACCGTGCCACCCTGCGCACTGCGCCTAGGCGGGATCCGGATCCCACCAACGGTAGCAGGCTGGTTAGATTACAAACTGCTCGACGCCCGGTGCGATTCCCGATTGGGCTTGTCCCGCGATCTAAACGGTCCGCAAGGATCCTCACTGGGCGCAACGCAGCCGTTAAATCGCCCTTGGTGTTACCAGTTGGATATTTTGTGTTACCTGTTGGATATTTTTAATAGCAAACAACAAGAAAATTGTTTGCAATTCGTATACCCTGGACATGCCATCAATGAGGTTCTGGCTTATTTATCATATTGTCTTGGCTGTCATCATTTGCAGATCCGATATCGGACCACAGAACCTGTTTGGGAAGAAGCATTTACTTTCCGCATCCATAATCCACTGACTGTGGACCTGGATATTGAGGTAGTGGGCTTAAAATAAACTGTTTAAGTTTTTATTATATTATGTTAGCTTTTGGTAAACAACTATTGGAAACAACACATCAGAAGTTTCTGTTGAAGTTTGCAGTAGGAAACCAAACAATTTTCTTGATTTGTGTGAGCAACATGTACTGTATATCAAAACGTTTCAGAACAGCTGTGTTTGCCTGAACAATGTATTAATTTGACAATTTAAACCAGAATTCAGAGTTGAGGAAGCTAATAGTGATGTGTATGGTCAGTAACAATGAGCTGTCTTATTTTAGTAAAGGAAATGGTGTTCATTTTAAATTAAGATTTGCAACAAAAAGGAATAATTTATTCCCCTGGTAAGTTGTTGGATGTGAAGTTACAGGATGGAATTTAAACCCTAACCCACTCCTCACTCTAGAGGTGGGGGCTGCCGCTTGAGTGAGCAGAATGGATGCAAGGAATCCTGCCACCTTTCCCCAATTAAGTCCAGGCGGGAAGGTTTGAGAATGGCCCTGAGGCACCGGGAGGGGGGGTCTCACCATGTGGAGATACTGACGAGTAAACTCTGATCGAGGGGCATGGCATCAGGAAGGGGATGCCCACTGAGAACCACCCCCAGCGCTTCCCTACGAATCTCCTCCCCCTCACACCAGAGACCCCTCTCCCTGTGACCCCCATCCTGCTAACACCTACCTTTCTCCAGGGATCACACAATCAATCCCGCTAAAGGCCCAATTCTTACCAGCAGTGGTCACTGATTCCAGTGTTACTGCCAGTGATGGAGAGCTGTTGATTTTTGACGGGCAGTGCTCAGGGGTGGGATTTTCACCGCAATGATGAAAGTCCTAGAATTAAATGTCCCCCGTGGAGCCAGGAGCCTAGGCATCAGGGTTCCCACTGCAAATTAAGGACTTGATTCTCTGAGGGCTCCAGGAGATCATGTTGGTGGAGTTTTGGTGACTGATGTGTTTCCCCCCCCCCATACCATAATTTTGTGAAATGAAATTTATTATCTCTAACCATGACTACCAAGAAGTGCATAAAATTCTGAGAGCCCTCCTAAACTGGACATGTGCCACTGCTTATCTTTGAGGGGTATACAGTTTAGGTTGGACAGGCTCGTAAAGGTTGTTTAATATTGTTTTGACTGTTATACCTGCTTGGGCACACCCTTTTCTGGCAAAAATGCAAGGTATTCCATCTGCTTCAGATCTTTGTCAGTGACACTTTGAGTTCCAATAGCTAGTACTGGGTTTAACTGTCCCACTGTTCAATTTAGCATACCTCCCTCCATTGTCCCTAATATGGAATTGTATAGCTCGATGTAGCTGCAGAAATTGGAAACGGCTGTGTTTACTATCTCTGCGATTCATTCATTCATGAAATTGGAGCACCAAAGCCGGACTGCCTGCCGATAGTACAAAATCAGGGTATATTTTGTTGTTCCTGTTTGATTGTATGTTGCTTGGTGCTTTGGAATGTTACTGTTGTTTGTTTTTTTCCAGGCTAAAGATGACCATCACCAGTGCTCACTAGGTTCATTTAACCTACCTCTTAAACAGTTGCTGGAAGCTGAAGGCCTAACAATGGACCAGCGATTCCAATTAAACAATTCTGGTTCCAGCAGCACACTCAAGATGAAGATAATGCTGAGAGTACGTGTGAACAGTGTCTTTGTATCTTAAGCAAAAGGCTATCTCCAATTTTCTCCAGTTAAGGCTGTTGTTTTAAGCTAGTGACCAGCTTTTGCAAATTGCCTTCAGAGAACAGTCATGTTTCTGATATTCAACTTGAAAACTTTGCTGTCATCAGGATATTCCTGCATGTGTTAATTCCTTAAAATAAATAATTAATTGACAATGCTGTGATATTTTAGCGGCAGGTTTGACCAATTCAGCATGTTAACAGTTTACTTTAGAATATGATTTTTAAAGTAAATAATAAACCTTGTATGAAAAATACTTCTGCCACATGGTTGTACTACCTAGTATTTTGAGGAGCTAGTTTCGCAGTGCAGCCTGGAGATGGCAGCGAAAGATGCAGCTGAGGATAAAGCTCAACCACAGGGTATCAGAGAACACCGTCTAAAAATGTACATGGTTTAACTGTGTTAAATGTAGGAAAGCTGTTTCTGAATGTGTTCACATAACTCGGCCAAACATTAACTCCTATATACACAGTTATTGACAGAAGAGCTCTGTACCATACGTGCTCTGGCTGGGCTAAATTTATTCCAGAGCGGTTATAGTTGCTAGATAATAAAAAGGAGATTATGTGAGCTGCACTCCGTTGGCTGAACATCTGATTCATGATGCAGAATGAGGCTGACAGAATAATACAGTGCAGAAGAGGCCCTTCAGCCCATCGAGTCTGCACCAGCGCATGAAAGGCACCTGACCTGCCTACCAAATTCCATTTGCCAGCACTTGGCCCATAGCCAATGCTGTGATGTTAGCATTAGGAAGGGGAAAGAGAGATCATCTCTCATCCAGGTACTTTTTAAAGGATGTGAGGCAACCCACCTCTACCACCCTTTGCCCGGGCAGTGCATTCTGGACTGTCACCATCCTCTGGGTAAAACAGTTTTTGCTCAAATCCCTCCTAAACCTCCTTCCCCTCACCTTGAACTTGTGTCCCCTCTTAACTGTCCCTTCAATTAAGGGGAACAGCTGCTCCATATCCACCCTGTCCAAGCCCCTCATAATCTTGTACACCTCAATCAGGTCACCCCCCACTCTTCTCTGCTCCAACAAAAACAACCCAAGCTTATGCAACATCTCTTCAAAACTTAAATGTTCCATCCCAGGCAACATCCTGGTGAATTGCCTCTGCACCCCGTTTGATTCCCGTACCGACTGAGGTTATTCATGGAGTCTCGCCTTCTCAACCTTGCCGCTCGCTTGAGGTGTGGTGATGCTCAGGTAAAATCATCACCAGTCAACTCTCGCCATCAAAGGGGTGAGCAGCCTATTGTCGTCTGGGACTATGGCAACTTTCCTTACTAATCCAACTGCACGAGCTCCAGGTCTTGTATGTTTGTAGAGTGCTATATTTGCAACGGCTTGGTTAAGACGAAAACGTACTTTATTTTACAATGTTATGTACAGCTCCAGTAGATCCCTACTGGGTCTTCTCTAGTCGGTACCTTAATAGCCGACTCTAGTTATACAAGCCAAGTATTGTTAAGGGTCCCCCACCCCCTTATAGGCGAGCTCGTACTCTGCAAGATCCACTGGGTAGTTAATCATCCCTACCCCTCAGATCCATATGGGTTCTAACAAGTATCCAACTGCACCTGACTGTCCTGCGTGTTAGTTTTGCCCAATCCTCCTATTGCAGTCAAGCAGGTTATACCTGTTGTGAGGTGTTGTTCATAGTTCGGTAGGTCTTATTAAGGTCTTCATTGTCTTAGATAGTTCAACAGTAAGTATTTATTAACTACATGAAACTGTATACATAGATGCAGCAAAGATCCAGGCTAAGAGCTGTCTCCATGCTTGCTTCTACACATAGCTGTGTCCAACACTACATGACTTGGGTGGGGTGCTCTTTCCAAGTGCCAGTGCAAACATGATCGGCCGAATGGCCTCCTGCTGCACTGTAAATTCTATGATAATCTATGATGACCCTTAGGTGCAGATCATATATTCTCTTACATCATTGTGTCTGGTACAGTCCCATGTAATTCCATGTTAACTCTTTATGCGCCAGACTTTACTGCATCTCTCTTTCTCCCCCCCCCCCCCCCCAAGTCTTTATCCATCATATTTACAAGTTATCCCAGTTTACCCCATGTACTAAATCATTAGTACTACCCCAACTCCCTCCCTCTAGTCTCTAAGTTCAGGCGGTCTGGAGGCCTTATACCTCTTTTATATCTTGTGCTCACTACTAATGGAGGATGGTAGGTTATGTCGCTGTAGGTAAACTTTGGTGAATTGGAGGTTTTCCTGCACCTGAATGTCTTTCCACTCTCTTTCCATTGTTTGGTATTGAATAGGTCTTTGTTAGTTCCCCAGTTGTAGTGATAGTTTAGCAATTGGTTCATCCTGTTCTTTTATGGGGCAGACGAATTTTGGGCTTGCTCTATAGTGTTTTTCTCACTTCTGCCTTCATGTGACTCACCCTGGCGCACACTGGGATAGAAGATGGCTCTTCCTGTTGTGAGGGTGTGACTTGGTAGTAAGCTCACCTTTGCGTTTGATTGTATGGTGTGCTATCGTCAGTGGATGGCTGCTTCTTAATTCCAGCATCTTTTGCAGCACTGTCATGCTGACTGCAGATTTCAGCATCTGCTCTGTGGTCTCAGGGTTTACTTGTCCGGTTGTCATCACAGCTGGAGATTGAGGCTCTTCTCATTGCTGGTTCTCTTGATTGTCAAGTACTTGAGGTGTTGTGGTAACCATCAGGTTAAGGGACTTTGGGCACCTGTAATGAAAGTGGACATACCTGCTCAGCACAGAGAGAAGACAATTCAGAGCTGACGTCCCAGTTGAAGGAATCTTTCTTGTTGGAGCTCTTGGAAACTTTTGGTTCTGTATAAGTTATGGCAGTGGTTAACATGAATCTCTACCATTTTGACGAGATTCAGGGCTACACAAGCATCTCTGCTCAAGAGAGGCGAAAGAATGGTTCCGGGTGATGTACATGAGCTTGAAGATTTGTTTTCTGCTGTACCGTAATGCTTCCAGAATCATGCCTATGACTGGAAGTCGGATTCTTCCAAGTCCATAAAGTGGTGTGTCTGTTGCTCGTAGCTAGTGGCATCGCAACCACTGTTCTTTGCGTCATATGACTGTAACACTGGCTCTCATGTCCAATTTAAAGTTGGTGAGATGGCTGTTAACTGAGATATCCACATTTCAGAACGAAAATCTAGAATCTTTGACCTCACCCAAGATGTATGGTTGTGTGTCCTTTTGGTGTGCTGTATTAACCTCGTGACTCTTGGGATCTTTGATGTGTTTTGATGTCTTTGTACAGCTTCCCGAAGTGTCTTATTCCATTGCATAGAAAGCATTGGGTTGAAATTTCCAGGCACTAATCACGCCTGTTGGGGTACTTTTCTCCCTTTAGTATAGATCTGTGCTGCAAATGGTTTTCTGATTGCCAGACATTCTGGAATGCTTTCTCAAGGGTTAGATCTTCATTTGAAGCATGTCTGAGAGTGCGTCATCCATCACCACAACAACTATTGTGTCCCAGATTCGGTCAGATTTCAGGACACCGTAACCATCTCCTTCATTTATTCTGTATAGCTCATTAATGTAGGAATTGGCAGATTGTCCTGGCTGCTGGAAAGTTTATTAAACTTAGCCCTTTAAAAAATGTTGTTACTCCTGAGGTTAAAATAAGCATCAAATGATTTTAAAGCTCATCAAATTTTGTAGCGATCTGTTGATTCCTTGTCTAGCTGTTTCATCATCAGCTATTGGGCCTACTGAATAAAGCAGAATGTTAACTTGTTCAGTTTCTGTCTTTTTATCCCGACCCAAAATAATGATTTATTCATGATGGATGTTGGGGTTGGGGATAGGTGTGTGAACTCTCTTGAGAACATCAATGTATCAAAGGAGGAAGTATTGAGTATCCTAAATTGCATTGATGTAGGCAAGTCCCCGGGGCCAGATTGGATCTATCCCAAGTTACTGCGGGAGGCAAGGGGAGAAATAGCTGGGGCCTTAACAGATATTTTTACATCCTCTTTGACCACAGGTGAGGTTCCAGAGAAATGGAGACTAGCCAATGTTATTCCTTGTTTAAGAAAGGAAGCCGGGATAATCCAGCAAATTATAGGCCGATTGAACCTGACATCAGTGGTGGGGAAGCTTTTGGAAAAGATGCTGAGGGACAGTATATTTGCACATTTGGAGGAAAATGGACCAGTTAGTGACCGGCAGCATGGTTTTGTATGGAGTCGGTCATGTCTCACCAACTTGATTAAGTTTTTTTGAAGAGGTGACAAACAAAATTAATGAGGGTAGGGCTGTGGATGTAGTTTATATGAACTTTAGTAAGGCATTTTGCAGACTGGTACAAAAATTAAAATCACATGGGATTCAGGGTGGGCTGGCGAGATGGATACAGAACTGGCTTGGTTATAGAAAACAGAGTAGTGGTGGAAGGTTGATTTTCAGAATGGAGATCTGTAGCTAGTGATGTTCCACAGGGATCAGTGTTGGGGCCTCTGTGTTTGTAGTATATATAAATGATCTGGGGGAAAATGTGGGTGATCTGATTAGTAAGTTTGTGGATGACATGAAGGTTGGCGGAGCTGCTGATAGTGCCGAGGATTGTCAGAGGATACAAGGTATGAATTCTACTGTAAATGGTAGAACCCGCCAGTAGTGGACAGCCCAGTGAGGCAGAGAATCCCACGTTAGTGCAAAAAATGGGATTAGCACTGGGTGCCGACCCGTTTCTGATGCGGCAGCCCCCGCTGGTGGCGGGATTGAGGTTCATGCCCCAGATCCTGCGGGTCAGGCCCATGGGATTCTCCAGTCCTCTGGATCAGCAATCACATGGGTGAGAATCACTACAAGCATTGGAGGTCTCTACATGGCCTGAGACAGGGCAGGGTGGCCCCCTGGCTTGGTATTGACAGGCTGGCACATTGGCACTGCCACCCTATCCGGGTGGCACTGCCAAAGTTCAGGGACTGAGGGGGGTCATGCCCATGAAAGGAGGATGGAGGGTGGGTGCCAGGCGGGTGTGAAGGGGCCGCTGGAAGTTTGGGGGGGGGGGTGGTGAAGTGTTGGGCCCGAAAGGGGGCATGGGAAGGCCTAAAAAGATGCGGGTACACAACAACCCCCATAACGGGGTGTTATCTCTTAGCTGGGAGGGGGGGGGTAATGCCCATATGTGTGGGGGGTGACATGGCCTGTGGTGGGGGGGATGTACAGGACCCTCAACCCCAGTTTGTTTTCCTTTTTTTTTAAATTTGGAATATCCAATTCTTTTTTTTCCAATTAAGTGGCAATTTAGCGTGGCCAATTCACATCCCTGTACATCATTTTGGGTTGTGGGGGTGAGAGCCACGCAGACACTACGAGAATGTGCAAACTCTACACGGACAGTGACCCGGGGCCGTGGTTGAACCTGGGTCCTTGGTACCGTGAGGCAGCAGTGCTAACCACTGTGCCACCGTGCTGCCCCTACCTTTGTTTTCCTAATGGAAGCCACTGTGCTCAGTGTTCAGAGATGGGCACCACTAACACCCAGGGGCTCCCTCCTTCCCTGGCCTCCTAATCAAAACATACACCACATACTGCCTTTCCCTCCAAGCAACACCCTCCCATTCCCTCCGCACTGAGATGCCCTGTGCTTAGCTGGTCCAGCAATCTTTTATTCAAAATCATAGGGGACTAACATGCGATTGGATAGCAATAACAACCAAATAAGATGTGCTGAATGGTTTTCTTCATATATAACTGTCTTGCAAAAACCCATTTGATACCATCATTTTGGAATATTGCTTTTGCAGTCTTACCCATATAGTTGTTGGATACCTTTCTAAAACTTGTGAAATGATTCTCATATTCTCCTTCTCATCATAGATCCTTGCTCCTGGAATACCAGACAAAACGCCTGATCATTCTTCAGCTCAGTTAAAGAAGCAACCACCTCATAGCAAGGATGCTCGGAAACTAGCGTCAAAAATGCAACAGGGTACCCCCATAGAATCGAATACACCCACCCCTGATGGTCCTGCTGCTGACAGCACCAAAAAGCCTGAGAAGCTGAACAAGGAGGAGAACTACACTGCTTCCCATACCCCACAGAGCCCCTCCAATCTCCAGCAACCTCCACAAGCTGACACCATTTCCAACCAAACGGGCTCTCCATCGCACCTTTCTGCTAAGGAATCAACGCCAAGTATTGCTTCTGACATATCGCTACCCTTTGCTACGCAGGAGTTACACCAAAGGCTGCGCCAACTGCAAAAGTACAGCCCTCGCTATTGCTGTAGAGTGTGGTGGAGGGATTGAAAACTAAGGGAAGGGAGGGGAGGGGGATTGGGTGGGGGGGTGCATGATAGAATTGGTAACGGAGAGAATTCTTCCAATAATTAAAAGTAGTTTTAATTCGACCCATCGAGTCTGCACTGGCCCTCGGAAAGAGCACCCCACCCAAGACCACACCTCCACCCCATCCCCGTAACCCAGTCTAACCTTTCTTTGCACACTAAGGGCAGTTTAGCATAACCAAAATCCCATAACTTGCACATCTTTGAACTGTGGGAGGAATCCGGAGCACTCTGAGGAAAGCCACGCAGACACTGGGAGAACCTGCAGACTCTGCACACACAGTAACCCAACTGAGAATCAAATCTGGGACCCTTGAGCTGTGAAGCAACAGTGCTAAAGAGTCTTTTAAAGAGCCAGCAAAATTATTCTAATCCTGTTTCTCAGTTCAACTGCAGCTGAAACCCTTATGTGTCTTTGTTACCTCTAGACTGGACAATTGGAACTTCGTCCTGGTCTACATTCTACCCTCGTATGTAAACTGCGTTTAGCTAGATTACACCCTGAGTCACATTGGGCAAAAACTACTAGCAATTCTGCAATAAGTGGCATTAAGTAGCAATCTTCGATGTCTTGCAACTGCTTATGTAAGAAAATATCCCTCTCCAAAAGTAGAGAGCTATCTTTTTTTGTGTAGTTTTGGAGCAGAGTAAAAGTTGCTTTGCTCTGCACATAATCCATTTGCAGCACCTTCGCTGATAGCTGAACCGTTTAATTGTGCTTTGTCATCTTTTTAAAAACTAAGTTTGAAATCAGAACAATGCTTCGTAGCCTGTTGCCACTTGGCCCCTCATTTTGTTTGCGTTGAAGCAGTAATGAATCATGGGTGGCACGGGAGAACTGGTGCTTCACAGCTCCAGGGTCTCGAGTTCAATTCCCGGCTTGGGTCGCTGTCTGTGCGGAGTCTGCATGTACTCCCGTGTCTGTGTGGGTTTCCTCCACTACTCCGGTTTCCTCCCACAGTCCAAAGATGTGCAGGCTAGGTGGAGTGGCCATGATAAATTGCCCTTAGTGGCCAAAAAGGTTAGGTGGGTTACTGGGTTACAGGGATAGGGTGGAGGTGTGGGCTTAAGTAGGGTGCTCTTTCCAAAGGCTGGTGCAGACTTGGTGGGCCGAATAGCCTCCTTCTGTACTGGAAATTCGATGGTACCATTCAGCAGAATAGATCTTAGCAGTGAATCTTTGTCCTTTTTATGTGTTGCAGCGGAACAACTCTTGGCCAATCGCCATTGGGACAGATTCAGCTGACGCTTCGGCACAGTTCTCAAAGAAACAAGCTCATTGTGGTTGTACATGCTTGCCGGTAGGTAAAACGACAGGCTTATGTGTTAGCACATACACATATGGGGTCCGTAAAGGGATGAAAGACAGTAGCTAGCATGTGTGTTTTGAGAAACATTGGTTTGTAATTTTGTGAATTAAAATGAGACCAATTCACATTTTTGAAGCGAGTTTATTATAGGTACTGAAAGCAGAACGTGCTGGCGGAACTCAGCAGGTCAGGCAGCATGACTTAAAACATTTGTTCTGTTTCGCTCTGCAGAGGTACTGCAAGAACTGCTAAGTTTTTCCAGTATGTTCTGTTTTTGTTTTGAATGTCCATTATCTGGTATTTTGTTTTTATTACAAGAAGTTCACTGATAAAGGTCAACAGCAGCTGATTCCTGTCTAGGTTTTTGCTGAAACAAGCTGGAGGGGCTGAATAGCTTACTCCTATTTTATTATGGAAGTTAGAAAGAACGTTGGGCTATCTTAGGTGGGTAACGGTTGTGTCCACAGTTTAAGTTGGGCATGCACAGACTACAAGGAGCAACTTTACCTGAAATAGTTTCTTCACTCCTGGCTTTTTTATTTTGTGCTGAAGAATTTAAGGAGTTTAGAGAAAATTATTTGCTTGATTTATGTCCAGTATGACTTAAGGGAGATGCTATGCTGTTACAGAATGAGAGAATGCACAGCAGAGTGAAGAAAAATTGAATGCTAAAGGTAGAAAATAGAAAGGCTTGTGTAAACTGGCATATATATGAGAAAAAACACCAGTAATTTGAAGTGTGAGTGTTTGCAGACAATAATGTAACTTGCGTTTGCATCACTTCTCGCTTCAAGAAGGAACAGAATTGGATACACACACAAAGGTCATTTAGACCATCATTTCTGTGCCAGCTCTCTGAATGTGTAATTCGCAGTTGTGCCACTCCCCCACCTTCTCTTCTGTGTTCTTCTGGAGTATGAAGCCAACGATGGTAATTGTTGTTTTTCTAGATTACTGGATATTGTACTTAAAAGTTTGCATTGATACTATTTGTTACATTTACTTTTCTCCTGCAGTAATTTGATAGCATTTTCTGAAGATGGCTCAGATCCATACATTCGATTGTACTTGCTGCCTGACAAAAGAAGATCAGGAAGGAGAAAAACATCTGTTCTGAAGAGACAGCTAAATCCAGTCTATGATGAAACGTGGGTAGATAAACCTTTCCATTTGTTCAAAATATTCAAGTTTGAGACCATTGCGTTATTGCCTAGATGTGTTGGTATTATTAATCCATGAAACTGAAGATCCACTACTCTAAGTGAGATTTGAGGTATAGCAGTCGCAACCGTCATTACATTTATAAGGAAGTAATTAACCATGCCAATGTTAGAGCATTTTGTGTTTATGGTTGGAATGTTGTTTCCTGTTGGAGATCATTACCTATGTGAGAATCCAAACATAGTTCCCTATAATAGGTCCACTTATATGCAGCAGGAAAGATGATGGTTTGGGGAGTTCAGCATAGTTTCTTTATAAAATGTAGGATAATTAAGTGCAAATTGTAACTGAGGAAATATTATGAGCTGTTTTAATTTCCAAAACCCAGCATTCCCTATTTTCGACTTATTCTCAACCCATAAATTTTGAAGTTTCAACGGTTTTTCTATAAGTATTTGTCTGGGTCATTGTCTCTCGTGCAATAGGAATGGGTATTTCACCAAAGCATATTTTTCATCTTCTGAGAAATGCGCATTTGGTATATTAAGCAGTTTTTTATTCGCCAACTCTTGAGTGTGTCCCACGATATATACCATACGAATTAGGAAGGATGCAGATTTCATTCCTGTTCTATAATCTAACAATTAACCTAGTTTTGGGTAATGAACCAGGCCAGGTGTTAGATTTGGAGGTAGGTGAGCACTTTGGGGGCAGTGACCACAATTCGGTGACGTTTACGTTAGTGATGGAAAGGGATAAGTATACCCTGCAGGGCAAGAGTTGTAGCTGGAGGAAGGGCAATTATGATGCCATTAGACATGACTTGGGAGGGGTAGGTTGGAGAAGTAGGCTGCAAGTGTTGGGCACACTGGATATGTGGAGCTTGTTCAAGGAACAGCTACTGCGTGTTCTTGATAAGTACGTACCGGTCAGGCAGGGAGGAAGGTGTCGAGCGAGGGAACCGTGGTTTACCAAAGAAGTGGAATCTCTTGTTAAGAGGAAGAAGGAGGCCTATGTGTAGATGAGGTGTGAAGTTTCAGTTGGGGCGATGGATAGTTGCAAGGTAGCGAGGCAGGATCTAAAGAGAGAGCTAAGATGAGCAAGGAGGGGACATGAGAAGTGTTTGGCAGGTAGGATCAAGGAAAACCCAAACGCTTTCTCTAGGTATGTCAGGAATAAAAGAATGACTAGGGTAAGAGTAGGGCTAGTCAAGGACAGGGATGGGAAGTTGTGTGTGGAGTCTGAAGAGATAGGCGAGATACTAAATGAATATTTTTCGTCAGTATTCACTCAGGAAAAAGAGAATGTTGTGGAGGAGAATGCTGAGACCCAGGCTATTAGAATAGATGGCATTGAGGTACGTAGGGAAGAGGTGTTGGCAATTCTGAACAGGCTGAAAATAGATAAGTCCCCGGGGCCTGATGGGATTTATCCTAGGATTCTCTGGGAAGCCAGGGAAGAGATTGCTGAGCCTTTGGCTTTGATTTTTATGTCATCATTGGCTGCAGGAATAGTGCCAGAGGACTGGAGGATAGCAAATGTGGTCCCTTTGTTCAAAAAGGGGAGTAGAGACAACCCCGGCAACTATAGACCGGTGAGCCTCACGTCTGTTGTGGGTAAAGTCTTGGAGGGGATTATAAGAGACAAGATTTATAATCATCTAGATAGGAATAATATGATTAGGGATAGTCAGCATGGCTTTGTGAAGGGTAGGTCATGCCTCACAAACCTTATTGAGTTCTTTGAGAAGGTGACTGAACAGGTAGACGAGGGTAGAGCAGTTGATGTGGTGTATATGGCTTTCAGTAAAGTGTTTGATAAGGTTCCCCACGGTAGGCTATTGCAGAAAATACGGAGGCTGGGGATTGAGGGTGATTTAGAGATGTGGATCAGAAATTGGCTAGCTGAAAGAAGAGAGAGGGTGGTGGTTGATGGGAAATGTTCAGAATGGAGTTCAGTTACAAGTGACGTACCACAAGGATCTGTTCTGGGGCCGTTGCTGTTTGTCATTTTTATAAATGACCTAGAGGAGGGCGCAGAAGGGTGGGTGAGTAAATTTGCAGACGACACTAAAGTCGGTGGTGCTGTCGACAGTGCGGAAGGATGTTGCAGGTTACAGAGGGACATAGATAAGCTGCAGAGCTGGGCTGAGAGGTGGCAAATGGAGTTTAATGTAGAGAAGTGTGAGGTGATTCACTTTGGAAGGAATAACAGGAATGCGGAATATTTGGCTAATGGTAAAATTCTTGTAAGTGTGGATGAGCAGAGGGATCTCGGTGTTCATGTACATAGATCCCTGAAAGTTGCCACCCAGGTTGATAGGGTTGTGAAGAAGGCCTATGGTGTGTTGGCCTTTATTGGTAGAGGGATTGAGTTCCGGAGTCATGAGGTCATGTTGCAGCTGTACAAAACTCTGGTACGGCCGCATTTGGAGTATTGCGTACAGTTCTGGTCACCTCATTATAGGAAGGACGTGGAAGCTTTGGAACGGGTGCAGAGGAGATTTACCAGGATGTTGCCTGGTATGGAGGGAAAATCTTATGAGGAAAGGCTGATGGACTTGAGGTTGTTTTCGTTGGAGAGAAGAAGGGTAAGAGGAGACTTAATAGAGGCATACAAAATGATCAGGGGGTTAGATAGGGTGGACAGTGAGAGCCTTCTCCCGCGGATGGAAATGGCTAGCACGAGGGGACATAGCCTTAAACTGAGGGGTAATAGATATAGGACAGAGGTCAGAGGTAGGTTCTTTACGCAAAGAGTGGTGAGGCCGTGGAATGCCCTACCTGCAATAGTAGTGAACTCGCCAACATTGAGGGCATTTAAAAGTTTATTGGATAAGCATATGGATGATAATGGCGCAGTGTAGGTTAGATGGCTTTTGTTTTTTGACTTCCCATGTCGGTGCAACATCGTGGGCCGAAGGGCCTGTACTGCGCTGTATCGTTCTATGTTCTATGTAATCTAACAATTAGCTTTTGTTACCCTGGGCTAGGAATAGAGGAAAAAATGTGCACCAGATTGTTGGGATTTGCCAAAATAAAATTTGAAATTCTAATCCGAAATTCACAATTCCCTTAACAAGTTCTTTAAGGAACATAATTGGTGGCAGTCAGGTTTCCCATTTACATCACCCAACAATGCTTTGAAGATTTCAAACTATCCCAGAGATCCCAAGATGACTTCCAGGATTGCAATTAATTTTCAAATCCTATCCACATTGAATTCCGACCCTACAGTCCTTTGAAAATCCAGCCCCACTTGTCTTCAATCGACTGCAGAGAGTAAAGTGCCAAATTGTGAATCTCTGCAGACCAAGACCATGGTGCAAAGTGCCACATGTGTTAATATAACATATTTTGATAACCAGAGGAATCGTTCATAAAGTCTCTCTAGTGTGACACATGTTACATTCATGCTATTGTCTCTCCGAATAAAGTTAATCTTTCAAATATGTGCAAGAATGGCATACTGCATTTGATCTCCTGAATGTTATGCAATAGTCAATGGTCTCTATTAGCTATGGACGTGTATTTTTATAAAACAGATTTGATGGAGACATAGCTTCCTCATATTTTGTTTCCTCCATAGGTTTGAGTTTATTGTGTCTCAAGCAGAGTTACCGAAAAGAACTCTGGATTTAGCTGTAAAGAATAGTGGTGGCTTTTTATCAAGGGACAAAGGGCTTCTGGGAAAGGCAAGTATTACTTTCACTTTGATCTAATTTCAGACAAAATGCACCCGAGGATCATCACCACTATTCTCTGTATTTATCAACACCTTGGGCGAGATTCTCCACTCACGCGCCGGTTGGGAGAATCGCCTGGGCCGCCAATATTTCCCGGGACGCCGGTCCGACACCCTCCCGCGATTCTCCCAAGCGGCGGGAACGGCCCGGTCGAGTTCCGTAGGTCGGAGAATCGCCGGAGACACCCAAAATTGCGATTCTCTGGCACCCCCGCTATTCTCCGGCCCGGATGGGCCGAGCGGCCAGGCCAAAACGGCAGGTTCCCCCCGGCGCCGTCCACACCTGGCCGCTGCCGTCGTGAACGGTGCGTGAACGCTGGGGGGGGGGGGGGCGGCCGGCGAGGGGGGATCCTGCACCGGGGGATACCTCAAATGTGGGGTGGCCCGCGATCGATGCCCACCGATCGTCGGGCCGTCCTCTCTGAAGGAGGACCTCCTTCCTTCCGCGGCCCCGCAAGATCCGTCCGCCATCTTCTTGCGGGGCGGACTTCGAGAGGACGGCAACCACGCATGATCGGGTTGCCGCTGGTCAACCCGCGCATGCGCGGATGACGCCCGTTATGCGGTGCCGGCCGCGTCATCTATGCGGCGCCGCCTTTACGCGAGCGACAAGGCCTGGCGCGTGTAGATGACGCGGCCCCGATCCTGGCCCATTGTCAGGGCCTGAATCGGTCGGGATCGGGGCCGTTTCGCGCCGTCGTGAACCTCGATGACGTTCACGACGGCACGGCCACTTCGGCGCGGGAGTGGAGAATCCCGCTCCTTGTATTTATATAGCATCATTGAAATAGTTAAATATTCCAAAATGCTTCACATGTGTTATCAAACAAATGTTGACACTGAACCACATGAGGAGATTTTGGGATAAGGACCTATAGCTTGGTCAGTGAGGTAGGTTTTATGGAGTATCTTATAGGAGGAGGTAGAGAGTTAGGCAGAATGTAAAAACATAAGAAATTGGAACTGGAGTATGCATTCATTCAAGCCTTCGAGCACACTGAGATCATGACTGAGCTTCTACAACATAATTTTTCTTCACTATCCCAGTATCCCTTGATGTTTTTACTATATAGAAATCTATCGATCTCAGTCTTGAACATACTCTCTGACAGGGCCTTCACAGCCCTCAGATGGAGAATTCCAAAAATTCAATGACCTACCCCTTATTCTGACACTCCCCTGGTTCTAGAACCTCCCAGCCAAGGGAAACATCCTTTCTGTATCTACTCTTTTGAGCCCTGTAAGAATTTGTTATGTTCAAATGGGATCACCTCTTATTCTAAACTTCAGAGAATAAAGGCCCAGTCTACTCAATCTTTCCCATTCAATAATCTCTATATCCCAGGAATTAATTTATTACATTTTTATTGCACTCCCTGTCGAGCAAAAATATACTTCCTTGGGTAAAGAGACCAAAACTGCGCACACTACTCCAGATCCGGTCTCATCAAAGTTCTATATAACGACAGTAAGACGGTCTTCCAAGAGGATTTGAGTATAGGAGTAATAAAAACCAACATACCATTTTCCTCTTGAATTGCATGCTGTACCTGTATGTGACTCGTGAACAAGGACATCCAAGTTCCTTTGAAATTCAGCATTTCCAACCTATCACAACTAAGAAATACTTTGTTTCTGTTTTTCCTACTGAAGCCGATAACCTCACATTTCTCCACATTGTATTCCATCTTCCAAATGTTTGCCTACTTGCTTAGCCTCTCCAAATCTCCTTGAAGTGTCCTCACAACTTATCCTTCCACCTCGGAGGGTATGCCAGAGTTTGGGCAGCTAACAGTACAGCCAGCGGTGGAGCAATTAAATTTGGAATTATGCAAGAATCTAAGGAATACAGAGATCTGGAAAGGTTGTATGGCTGGAGGAGGTTACAGAGAAAGGGAGTGGTGAGGCCATGGAGTATTTGGGAGGGAAATGGAGAAAAAAATGTTAATATTGAGGCATTGCCAGACCAGGATCCATTGTAGGCCAGTGAATAAAGGATTGTAGGTGGATGTGACTTGATCAGAGTTAAGATACAAGGCCACGGGCCACAGGTTTTTCGATGAATAGAAACCTATGCAGAAGGAAAGCTAGCAGGCGCCTGCAATAGTCAAGTCCAGAAGTAATAAATACACTGATAAAGATAGCATACAAGTTGAGACACCTATGGATGTCAGCAATGTTATAGAGATGGAAGCAGGTGATCTTGGTGATGGATCAGAAACCAGATATGATTTCAAATGGTTCAGCCTCCGGCATTTGCCATAGAGCGGAATAGAGCCGATGGCAATGGAACAGAATTTGTGATGGGAACCGAAGATCAGGGCCAGAAGAACTTCTTAGGCAGACGTTTGTTGCATTTTCGAATATGACTTTGGTCACCTTGTATCATTGTTACTCCGATGAGATGTAGCTTGCTGGTTATTCAGGAGAGAAACATAGAAAATAGAACAGTAGGAAGATATTCGGCCTTTCAAGCCTGCTCCGTCATTCATGATGATCATGGCTGATCATCAAGTTCAATACCCTGATCCCACCTCTTCCCCCCCCCCCCCCCCCCCAATTTCCCTTGATCCCTTTAGCTCCAAAAGCTATATCTAATTCCTTCTTGAAATCACACAATGTTTTGGCCTCAACTACTTTCTGTGGTAGCGAATTCCACAGATTCACCACTCTCTGGGTGAAGAAATTTCTCCTCACTGCAGTCCTAAAAGGTTTGCCCCTTATCCTCAAACTGATTCCATATCTGGAAAATGTCAAATCCTGTTAGAATTTGCACTTATTTAAGAGCTTGTGTGTGTTGAATGTGAAGGGAGAACAGGACTACTGGCAATAAAATAAATGGATGGATTCCTAGCTCAAAGAATGGTGATGGTAGATTGACATCAAGGCAGAAATGTAATGAAAATAACCTCCATGAATGCTGATTATGTACCATAAAAATGAAAAGGGCTGGACCATGTTTTGTAATTAACCAGCAGAACTCCAACAAAATAAAGGAGGTATAACACGGAGTCCAAAACTAGAGGGCATAAATATAGTCACTCAAAAATCTAATACAAAATTCGGTAGAAACGTCTTTAACCAGAAAGTGGTGTGAACATAGAACATGCTACCACAAGCTGCAATTGAGACAAATAGCACAGAAGCATTTATGGGGTAGCTGTATAAGCACACGAGCAAACGAGGAATATAACACCATTCTATATAATTCTATGTACCGTCAGGTTAACTGAGTGACGAACTGGGATTGTATCCCAACTGCTACATTAGAAATCTGTAAACTGAGATCAAGTCAAGAGCCAGTTTTTAAGTGGCCTGTACTATTCAGTTGCTGTATTTCAGTTTGCAGTGATGGCAAATGGAACATTGTACATGTTGGCTGGTCAGTAATGTAACCAGAGCATGACAAAATAGCTATGAGAAATGGGAGAAGGGGGGAAGCAACGATTTTGAGATGTTAAACTCCTTAAAAATCAGTGCTTGTGTTGTATAATTTTTTTTTTTTAAAGACTTGTTCGTCGATTTTTAAAAAAAATTAGTTATCTTTTAGATGAAAGGGAAATGTTTAAAATGTGCAATAGTTCAGTCAACCTTTGAAAGAGGAAATTAAGGTAATAATTCCAGTCTATCGTATGAGTTGCTCTGTAACCCTCTACCTTTAATCTTCTTTCATTGTAGCTTCTAATAGAAATGAAAGAGGAGGTGATTAAAGGCTCAACACAGTGGTAAGTACTAAAAGATTGACTACAAAAATTAAACAATAAAGCTAGAACGTTACCTTATTTAGAAATGCAGCATATTTGTAAATGCAGATTATACTTTAAGCTTCTTCTTTCCTTTACATTGAAAATTATCTCCCAAGACACTTCACAGAATCATAATGAAAAGTGGATGCTGAGCTATAGGGGGAGATATTAGACGGGATGACCAAACTTTTGCCAGATGTAAGGTTTTACAGAGGATTTCTTTTAAGGGACTGTGGGGGTTGTTGGGGAGGAAATTCTACATCATGAGGTCGGTGTGGCTGAAGATGTTTACCATTGGTGGAATGAAGTATTGTGGGTGGGAAGAGTTGAGCCAAGCACAGGGGATAGAGGATCCCTGAGTTTGAGGGCAGGTGTTGAGGGGCTTGAGAAAGTGAGGAAGATGGGAAAGGTGATAGCAATAAAAGGGCTTAAACACAAGGATGAGAATGTTAAATATAATGTGCTGCTTTGGTGTGTGGGTCAAACTGAGTTAAGAACAGTACTGATGGAAAGGACTCCGTTCAGGCTAGGATTACAGACAGCAGCGTTTTGGATAAGCTTAAGGTCAGCGAGTGGAGCACTATAATAGTCATTGGAGTGAGGATTCTTTGCTACCAGTCCGGATGAAATGATCAGTCGAACACCTCGTTACTTCAACGTATACTTTATTTCACGGCTGGGACTTGAGCACTGTACATCAGAGTGTCTACAGATGCAAGTCGAAGTTAATACAGCAGACAATTACTTGTATAATAAAACGACAATGGTTCCTTCCCAAGGACAGCCCCTTTAGAGGATGCCTGAGAAATACAGCATTCTGTGGCTCTCAGCTAAAATATAGTTATCTGTAGAATTAGAAACGATTCCCAAGGCCGTGTTTTGTTACTGCAACTGTCTAGCGCAAAAACATAAGAGATAACATAAATTCCATTAGACCAAAGGTTCTCTTTGATATTTCATTTTCCCATCAAGCTTGATTCAAGATCCAGACTAAAACTTTGTTTGACATTCGAAAGCTTGAGCCATATTCTCAGGAGTAGGTGAGGGTTTCAGTAACAGATGTGTTCAGGTGGGATGGAGGCAGCGATGTGGGTGATTGTAATGATGGGAAGACTAAAGTATACGTTGGGCAGCACGGTAGCATTGTGGATAGCACAATTGCTTCACAGCTCCAGGGTCCCAGGTTCGATTCCGGCTTGTGTCACTGTCTGTGCGGAGTCTGCACATCCTCCCCGTGTGTGTGTGGGTTTCCTCCGGGTGCTCCGGTTTCCTCCCTCAGTCCAAAGATGTACAGGTTAGGTGGATTGGCCATGATAAATTGCCCTTAGTGTCCAAAATTGCCCTTAGTGTTGGGTGGGGTTACTGGGTTATGGGGATAGGGTGGAGGTGTTGACCTTGGTTAGGGTGCTCTTTCCAAGAGCTAGTGCAGACTCGATGGGCCGAATGGCCTCCTTCTGCACTGTAAATTCTATGATGGAATCAGAAGAAATATGACATTGACAACAGTTTGGTTTCTTCAGTCTGAGACAATGGCAGGAGGGGACTGGAGCCAGTAGAAAATGTATTTTTGTTGTGTGCCGTAAATGATGGCTTTGGTCTTTCCTGTATTCGGCTGTTTTATATTATTATGATTTGCAACATCTCCACGTACTTAAGACAATTAATTACTTTTCAGTGTGCCAGCATTTTATTATGTTCGTATGCACGGAAGCCATTTT
This sequence comes from Scyliorhinus torazame, assembly GCF_047496885.1. Taxonomy (NCBI): domain Eukaryota; kingdom Metazoa; phylum Chordata; class Chondrichthyes; order Carcharhiniformes; family Scyliorhinidae; genus Scyliorhinus; species Scyliorhinus torazame. The sequence continues at coordinate 58,649,213 of NC_092712.1, read as the reverse complement.
AAGCACAGTATTCTGATAAATGACCTGTTTTTGATGATTGAGAAAGAAATGCTGACACAAGGAGAACTCTGATTTTCTTTGAATAGCATCTCTTAGAGGCTATCTGAACCACTGGAGCAGGCATGAGATGTGGAATTTAATATCTCACCTGAAGACACCTAACAAACACTCCTTGGCACCATTCCTTGGTGACATTTCCCTGTATCTTACATATTGTACACCATCAGCCAGAGTCGAGGGCAATGTAGCTGAAGTTCCAACTGCTCCACATAAACAATGGCTTGGACTTTCACTCCCGAGAAAATCTGGAGTCCGGATATCTCGGGGGGGGGGGGGGGGGGGGGGGGACTGCTCCAAATGATGGGATTGTCATTCCGTGGGGAAGGGTGTGGGCTAGGGTTCAACTCCCCCACCCACATGTGCAGTTCAGAGATGGCTCCTTACTACAGGTTGGTTAAAAGGCCTGCCTCAGTTCCCTGCAGTGTTGTCCAAGTTTTCTTGAACATTATGCCCTCTAGCCCTCACCCGCCCTTGCACACTGCACACACCCTATGCCCATATATGCCAAGTTATCCCAACCCATGCCCCCTGGCCTCTTGTATACCTTATATCAACTTAGTGCCAGCTCATGCCCCCATTCACTATCCTTTGCCGTTACCCATGCCAACTCACCCAATATTTACCATTGGCAGACCTCGTGCTGTGTTCTAAACATCTCTATTACAGACTTCACTATATAAACACTCCTTCATGAAAACCCCATTCAGTACATTTAAATTCCCTCAAGTACTTAAACCCACGTAAAAACAAACACTTGTATTCATAACCCCGCATCAAAGACAGCTAATCCTTTAATGGTCTCTATGAACTGTCAATACAATTGTAATAATGTTGGGTTCAGGAAAACAGCCCAACATTAACAATGACAGCAACTAGGTTTATGTCAAAAAACAGCAATTGAAACTACTAAAACAGATTTTTCTTCAACTTTTTCAAAGCATTCTTTTCCCAATTTCTAAAGGGCAGACTATTTAAAAGAAAAATTTGACAGCCTGACAGTTCCACAGTCTTTTCTGCCCTTCATGAGCATTTAGATATGCTCTAAAAATGTGTAACTCACATTGCCGGATGAGGCTCTTGCTCTGGTGAAAATGGGGCCTGTTGAACTCAACATTGTGTTTAGGTCCCTAATACCGATTGTAGATAGCTGAGGCTACAGCCCTGATCCTTGCGACACTCCATTATTGACTGCCTGCCAATTTGAAAAAGCCATTTTTATGCCCATTCTCTGCTTTTTATTCATTAACCAATTCTTTAACCATGTTAAAATATTAGCCCAAACTGCATGAGCTCTTATCCCTTTAACCTCACCAAATGTCTTTTGGAAATCCACGCATACATCTACTGATTTCCCCATCATCTGATCGCCTAGTCACATCCTCAAAAAAATTCTAATAAATTTATCAAACCGGATTTCTCTTCAGTAAAGCCATGTTGAATTGTTCTAATCATACTATACTTTTCTTGGTCCATTGTCAAGAGTTTTTAATAATAGATCCCAGCATGTTCCCAGCAACTCATGCTAGGCTAACTGGCCTGTAGTTCAGTTTTCTCTCTCCCTCCTTTCCTGAAAAATGGTGTGACATTTACCAACTTCAATCTAATGGGGCTATTTCTGAATCTACGGAAATTGGAAAATATCACATCCACGATCTCTGCAGCTAACTCTTTTAGAACCCCAGGCATGGTATAGGGTAAGGCCATCAGGCCCTGGGAATTTGTCAGATTTTAATCCCTTCAGTTTTTCCAACACTTCTTTTGATATTAATTTCCTCACTCTTCTTAGCCCCTAGGTTGTCATCTATTTATGATATGAAACTTGCGTCTTCTACTGTGAAGATAGACACAGCGAGCGCAATTTTCCGAAGTGTCATTTTGGGTGGGTTTCACGGGGTGATCCAAATCTGTATTCGCCGCACTTAGTCATTTTATTGGGAGCTTGGGACACTGAAAAATTTTACATTTTAGGGCGCACTCTACCGACCATGTCATGCCAGGCTAGAGACTGGGCGGGCCGGTTAGATGGTGGGAGAGACCAAAATTGGATTTCCGATCTAACCGGCCCACTCCCATTGACGTGATGTAGATCCCGCGGCAGCATGGTGAGAAACCAATAATCATCAATTAAGACCAATCTCCATCCTGTTACCGAACGGCCTCCCATGATCTATTCGCCTCGCCAGTGAGCGGACACGCGGACCCCGTTTAGTACACCAATTTAAAAGCATGAAGTTGGTGGCGTGGCTGCTGTGGGGATCTGAGGAGATGAGTAGCCATCTTCGAGATCGGACAGTCAACCGGGGCCCGGGTGGGGGATGGGCATGGTCGGGGGTCGGCTGCCATTGTTTTTTGGGGGGGGGGGGGGGGTGCTGTGTCCATGGGTCCGACATGCCACCCCCGAGATCATGTATACCCATAACGGGGGCGGCTCCAGTCGCTGCCTGTCCGTCCCACTGAATACCCCTGTGACAGAGCCACATTCGTGGTAAGACGGTGATGGTCACCTTAACTCCCACTGACTGTGGCGGCCGCTGACCATGCAGCTGCAGGCTATTGCAAATGGGGAATTAGCAATTCTAGTAATGTGATCACAGCTCCCAAGTGGATCCCCACGGGTAGACGTGCCACGAGGCAGGTCGTTATTACAGTCTAGCATCCGAATCAGACCGAGAAGCCTGGATACTTTGCCTGAACCCTGGAGTCATCAACACCACAGAGGCAGCAGCCAACGTTCCAGCGCCCATGAGCTGGGCCACAGCACTGGGACATACTCGTGACCAGAGGATGGGTGTGTGGACTGGAGAGGGAGCCAGCGCCCAGTCTGGGTAACAGTACCGGTGGGCGTCTGGGGTCCAGTGCCCGGGGGATCCTGCTGCGGCCGGGGGGTGCATATGTGTAGGGCGGGTTGGGTGGCACCCTGAGGGTTGACGGGGATGAGAGGGTGGAGGACGCTTGGGGGGGGGTCCGAGGTACCCAGGGTGGAAGCCATAGCTGTTCACCAGTCTCTCACCCTCTCCATTTCCTTACAGATATTACATAATGGATGATTTCATGGACCCGGTGGAACCTGTCATTGCTGTGCAGGTGGCCAGATGTAGGCGAAGGTGGTCCATGTGCAGGGCCCCGCCCTGCACCCTGAGGCCCCGGCCGCCCATCAGGCCAGGGAGGGCCCCAGAGGGGGAGACCGGCGACGGCCCAAGGTGTACAGGCGTCGCTGGTCTTTCGAATAAATAACGGACAGCGTGTGCCACAGGAGACTCCGCCTCAACAGGGGGATGGTGCGGCACCTGTACCATGTCCTGGCGGACTTGAAACCACATGGAGGAGGAAGCTATCCGATCCCGGTGACCATCAAGGTCACCACAGCCCTGAATGTGTATACCTCAGGATCATTCCAGGACTCGAGTGGGGACTTGTGCGGCATTTCCTAACCTAAAGCCCACAAGTGCATCCTTGAGGTCACAGATGCCCTGTTTGTCCGGGCAGCTGACGACTGAAACTTTGACCTGGACCATGCCCATCAATATGCCCGGGCAGCAATATTCTCTGCCATCATCGGGATACCCCAGGTCACTTTGCATCCCGGGAACGACCTTCATCAACAGGAAGGGGTTCCACTCCCTGAAAGTTCTACTACTCCTTGAACGTACTACTTGTATGCGACCACCGCCTGAAGATCATGCACGTCTGTGCACTTCCCAGGGAGCATGCACAACAGCTACATCCTGGCCAGTTGGAGATGCCCAGCATCTTCGAGGGATACCCCAGAATGGCTGGATGATTCTTGCGGAATAAGGGGTACCCACTTAGGACCTAACTAATGATGCCAGTACGGAGGTGGGTGACTGATGCGGAGACCGTGGCTGTCATTGAGCACTGCATCAGACTTTTTAAAATGCGGTTCCGCTGCCTCAACCACTCTGGTGGTCCACTGCGAATGCCAGCCTAGCAGTGTTGGCCTCAGTGCACATTCTCCACCACTCAACGGACCAAAACACGGTCCACCAAATGAGGAGACCCACAGTAGACCCACTGGGTGGGGGAAGCGGGCCAGTGGCCACAGAGCCCATCTCTAACATCCATCAACAGAGATTAGAGGCAAGTCGGACTGTTGGTTCAAAAGTGCTTAATGGTGAGTATGTGCATTGTTGTGCACTAATGCCTAACTATCATCTATGTAACCGGCGCCAACTCGGTGTTATCTAACTTTCTTATCTTTTGTGGCCTACCGCTCCTTCGACGTATAACCGCAGAAGTACATCAGAAGTGGAGATGGCCTGCTGTGTGTCTTGTCTTCGGACCTGTGATGCCCTTGGCAGCCGTCCTCTGAAGGACCTGAGTCTGGGTGGACTCAGCTCACATCTCGTGTCATAGGTGTCAACATGCCACCTTGTTCTGCCCATGAGATGTCGGGTTGGGGGATTCGGATGGGCTGAGATGTTCCAGCACCTCCCTTGCAGGAAGCACCGGTATGGGCCCCATCACTTCCTCCCTCCTCTGGGTGCTCGATGGTCCCTGGGCTACTCCATGGAATGGATGTCAGGCCGAAGTGAACTGCGGAGGCTCCACCGCCACCTGGCGCTGCCAGTCCTGGAGACCCGCCCTCGTCTGAGCCATGATCTCAATCATGGAGCACTGAGACTGCAACATGTCCCTCACTGCCTCAGTCATGTCCCTCTAGAAACTGCAGAGAGTCGTGAACACCGCCCAGTCCATCACACAAACCTTTCTCCCGTCCATTGACCCTGTCTACACCTCCCGCTGCCTTGGGAAAACGGGCAGCATAATCAAACACCCCTCCCACCCGGCTTACTCACTCTTCCAACTTCTTCCATCGGGCAGGAGATACAAAAGTAGAGAATTTGCAAGAACAGACTCAAAAACAGCTTCTTCCCCGCTGTTACCAGACTCCTAAACTATCCTCTTATGGACTGACCTGATTAATACTACACTCCTATATGCTTCACCCAATGCCGGTATTTTCTTTTATTTTCATGGTCTAAATTATCTGTTTGAGTTGCTCGCAGAAAAATACTTTTCACTGTACCGCAGTGCATGTGACAATAAACAAACAAAATAAAAAAAGTATGACTGGCTAAGGCCAGTCAGCACCTGACCAATGGTCTTGATTCCCTCAGCCATGACCCATTGTGAATGAGCTATGCTCTGGAGCGCCGCAGCAATGGGCCTGGAACATGTCTACCTGTGACTGGGCTACCCTGTCCTAGATCATAGAATTTACAGTGCAGAAGGAGGCCATTCGGCCCATCGAATCTGCACCAGCGCTTGGAATGGGCACCCTACCCAAGTCCACACATCCGCCCACCCAACCTTTTTGGACACCAAGGATAATTTAGCAAGACCAATCCACCTAACCTGCACATCTTTGACTGTGGGAGGAAACCGGAGCATCCGGAGGAAACCCACCCACACACTGGGAGAACGTGCAGACTCCGCACAGACAGTGACCCAGCCGGGAATCAAACCTGGGTCCCTAGGCTGTGAAACAACTGTGCTAACCACTATGCTACCGTGATGTCCTGCGCTCCAGCCATCGACCACACTGTGTACCCCAAGCCTTGGACACCTTGACCCATGGCTTTGACGCCACCCGTTGAGTGTTGGCCTGGGGAGCAGGCATTCTTGGCAGCATCGACTCCTCCATCTGTACCTGCAGGCACTGGAAAGTTGCTGACATTCCCTCCTGTAAATCTTGGCTCTGTGTTTCATTTCTACCAGTGATGGGATCATACTTTACAGATCGTGACAGCTGTTCCCGTAGATCGGGCAGCCCTCCGAGTCCGCTCACTCGGGAGTTCCTGCCTCCACCTGATGTGCTGCAGCATGTATGTAGTGCTCATCAGAAGGTGACCCAGGAGCCTCTTCACTAAAACGTTGATGGTGGAGGGTGCAGGTGACAGCAGTGACGAAAAGTCAGTGTCTTCCCCAGAGTGTTACTCCAGGGTATGCTGGGGATGTGGCTGGGGAGCAGCAACTCCAGACGGCACGGCTTCGTCTGATGATGGTTCTGCAAGACAGAAGACATGGTGAGATCTTGGGAAGGAGTGGTCTGTCGGAGAGGAGTGACTCACTTGCAACAGGGATATCGCTGTTGTATTGGGCTCAGACTTGTTTGCCGCATGCCGACCTCTGTGTCAAGTACTGCCCTTTCCTTGGCCTCGTCCGCGAGCTGCATTCCCATCTTCTCGACTGGGGTGTAGACCTGCAGTTCAGGAATGCCCCCTCCAGTCATTTGGTGCTCGCACCCATTAAGGACCGCCTTATCCTAGGGGATACAGAAAGGACATGAGACACTGGGAAGCGAGCTATATGGGCGGTCTGTAGCTGATGGCATGGGGCAAGGCTCCTGGCCATCGAGGACAATACATGTGTTGGGGTTTGGTGGAGGTTGGGTTGGGAGGTGCTGATGCGGCATGCTGTTGGTCTCTAGGGAATTGGGGGGTGATGTGAGGAGTGAGGGACGGGAGTGATGCCAGGGGCACAGGTGGTGACTCATCCGGGCTGTCTCAAGGAGGCCATTCATCTTTTTGCGGCACTGAGTTCCGGTCCTTCTAGTGAGACTGGCAGCACTGACCACTTCTGCCACCACCTCAAGCGTTGACGATGCCAGACTTGAGTCTCCGCCTCACCCTGGGAAAGAGGGTCTCTCTCCTCTCCTCCACAGCGTCCAGAACTCTGTCCAGTTCACTTCACGAAAGCAGGGAGTGTTCTTTGTGCCATCTTCTTGGCTGGAATGAGAGTGTGGTGGGTGGAGTACTTACAAGCAGCTCCAGCTTGTCAGGCTCTAGTGAGAATTCCAGCCTCAGCGAATCAGATGCCAGTGGGAATGGGAATTGCTCATAATTCACGTGGGCTGAATGTTCATAATTCACATGTCGTGAATCGCTGAACGAATAGCGGAAAGGTGAAGCGCACACTATGCCGTTCCAGTGGGAACACGGAGTCTCCCAAACGGAAAATCCAGCCCATTATCTTTCGCCATTCAAAATGTACTTGAAAACTCTGGTCTTACAAAACAAGCTGACACGGCTTTTATGATGCAAGTAATTTTATCTCTAATTATCTTCCAGGTATGATTTAACAGAGGATGGAAGCAGGCAGCAGCCTCAAGCCTAGAGAAGGCACCAACCCAGTGTCACCATTGACCACCAATGGGTTTTACCAGTTTTTAAAGAAAATATATCCCAGGAGCACCAGCATCACGTCTAAAGCTTTGCACACGTGCCGATGAATACACCACAAATTTTACAGATGAAGTCATCTTCCCAGTATAGATTTTACTGAATTTTGGCACTGCTTGTTGCATTTTAAAAAAAACTTTTATTTGTCAAAGAAGTTTTTATTGTATTTTTTTTAGTCAAAACAATTACTGGTGTGACTCTCATGGTAGTAAAATGGATAACCTGGGGTGGATGAGTATCCTTTTGGTCAAAAGATTATTTATTTACTGTACAAGACTGTAAAAATACAGTGAGGCAGAATGTTGATCCAGGATTACTTCAGCCTTGTTTTCTGTACGTTTGCAATGTATAACCTGTAAATACAGCAACTGTGATTTATATATTGTATGTGATTTCCATTGCTTGTGAAGGATACTGAAGGGAGAATCTTCCATTTATTGAAGTAACAAGATATGCATGTCTCATTGAGCAATCGCCTCATGCTTTTTACAGTAGCCTTAGTGTACAGTTCTGCATTAGAAGCGTGTGCTATGATGTGACATATGTAGGCCTTTGCTGACTTACTTGTTATGGAACACTTATTACACAGTGTACTTACCAGTGAAATAATGACGAGATGCAATCTCTGGAGGAGGTTCAATCAGGAACCTTTAGTAATCACAATGGAGATTCGGTGATGATTATTTATTTTAGTTTTGACTTTTTGTCGTGGAAATTTGAGCACCATTTATTATTCTCTAGTCCTTGTATTTGTAGCTTTGCCTCTCCCTGGGGAACTTCCAGTGCACAATCACCGTACACTTACCGACTGATAGGACACGCAACTGTTCTAGTTCCAAGATCTTCGACAAATCCATTCTTGATTGAATGGACAGTGCTTAATTTTCTTTCCCTGTAGGCATGACTGTGATCAGAACCTCACTGTGTAGGAAATCATGGAGGAGAATCCATTTTGCATTCCCAGGCATTCTGCTGGAGTAAGAGTACATTTTTTATGGCACTGCTCCCATTAAATGTTTTATTATACATAAATATTAAAAATATTAATGATACTTCACAATATTTCAGACATTGGTCTACTTTTAAATACAGGAAAGCAGATGTTTTTACACTGGTTGCTTTTGACATCTATTGGTGCATAAACGTTTAATTCAACCCTGGTAAAGCAAAAGCTGAGTTGTAATAAGGGGTTGAAAATCCACCATTGAGTAGGTTATTGCAATTTGATTTTGGACATCAGAAGGTAATGTAGGTTTGGGCAAGAAAAGCTAATTTTTTTCTGATTTTATTATCAAATTTCAAACCCCAAATTCTCTTGACATTTTGTTTTACTTACCCAGCAGTGTAATCATGTGCTATAAATATTTGCTGCAGTGCTACATTCTTCATTCTGAAATATCTCCAGACAGAATAGTTAACTTGATCCTATGGTATTTACAGTATTGCTGTATAAGTAATTTACAAGACAAAAGTAGTAAACTTTGTTATGGTGACATGGGGACTGCAGAAAACAACAAGACTTGAATCATAATTCAAAAATGGAGTTTTATTGTCAAAATTTAGGTCATTATAGAAACCAGAAGGTCAATTATTCGAAAGGTTACAGTTCACATTTGTTTTATTCTGCTTGATACAATATTTATTTCCAAATGGACCCAAAGCTTTTTTAAATGAATACTGTTTTTTACAGTCTACTTTTCATTTTATATTTCATCCAAATTATCTGATGTTAAAAATTGCAAACAGCAAGAGTGTGTACTACCTTGTGATGCTAAAAAAGTAGTTGGAGCCATATCATATGTGCGAAAGAGAGTTGCCCTGACATCGATAACGAAAGTCATTCTTCAGGTACGTAAGCATTTCAATACAAATATTATGAGGACTCCAGTTGAAAAACAGACTGCAGAAAATATCAAGTCCATCAAACTGGAATTTACATTTGCAGTAATCCTTGTTCAAACATGGTTCTGCCCCCATTTAATGCAAAAGAACATTTGAAATGTGTCTCCTGCAATTTTCCTGAGAAGTGCACTTTGTGACTTGTGTTACTGTTGAGTATTTGATTCAAGAGGTGGAACACTGCAGCTGAGTCAGTCAAGTCTATTGGTTGAAGCTACGATTGTCTGCTTCATGCAGGTATTACTGTGCCTTAATTATAAATGTATGAAGATATTAAAACATTCATGTTTAAGGACAATTATACTTCACAGAGAATGTTACTTTTAGCAGTTGTATTTATGATATTTACTTTTCATAATTGTCGATGCTGTGGAACGAAATATTTTTCCTACATTGTTCAGCAGCATGTTTTACACAATTGAAAATGGCAGTCTCTTTTTCCATATTTGCACAGCCCAAAACAATAATTTATTAGGATTGCCAAATTAGAGGTCATTATTTAGTCTTGTGCGCTTTTCTTGGTACAAATATAAATAGGAAAATTCAAAACATTTCTCCGTCAAAAAAAGAAAAATCTGTTAGCTTGCGGTATGCAATTAACTAATTTTGTGTTATCTGTGAATTGACTTGCTTGTATTGTGAAGCTGTTTTCCACTGCGCACAGAAAGGAAATTCAGAGAAAATGAATTGATGGCGAGGGAGATGCAAAGCTAAAGCCCGTTTTATCATTGTTTAGAAACTTTGAGGGCTGGATTCTCCGTCGGTGGGATCCTCCGTTCTGCTGGCAGCACACTCACGCCCGCAGATTTCCCGACAGTGGGGTGTGCCTACAATGGGAAACCCCATTGGCTGGCTGCCAGGACGGAGAATCCCGCTGCCGGCGGGGCACGCCGCACCAGAAAGCGGGTCTGGTGCGGACGGAGAATCCCGCTGCCGGCCGGGGCACGCCGCACCAGGGGCGAAATTCTCCTACCCGCCCCGCCACATTTCTGCCCCGACCGGCCGGCGGGAGTCTCCGTAACACCGGCCGGTCAATGGGGTTTCCCATTGTGGGGCAGCCCCACGCCGTCGGGAAACCCCCGGGCGGAGAATGACGCCCCAGAAAGCAGGTCTGGTGGGACGGAGAATCCCACCCCAGGTTTTTGGCTCTCTTAACTTTATTATGAAGTATTTTTTTCAGTTTTTGTTGACTAAATGTGATTGATATCCTGTCCTCTACATCCAACTGTATATGCACACAGCCATGTACAGTGAATAAAATGATTAAGTAAATGGATTTGCTTATTCTTTTGCAATTCAAACATTTTTTTAAATTGAGACAGAATGAATGTAAGCACAAATAAGATTTACATATGACATACAAGTTAGGAGCTGGAATTCTATTAGCCTTCATATAAAAGGTTGGCCAGTAAGGCACCAACCAGAACAGGAGCCCGGTTAGGATTTATCGGGTAGTGCATATATTGTGTTGTAAAGAAAACCATGTTTTATTATTTTACGCGGTGTGAACTCCCATGTCCTTATTAAACTGCCGATGAGGAGTAAACTGGTTTGCTGTTGCTACTGCAACCTACTCAGCTGACCACCTTGATTTTCTGGACCCAGGTGTGGATTTACTTGTTTTACTATGCCTCTGTTGGGGCCATTAGGTGCATTTAATTCTGGTATTGGAACCAGTACGCAGAAAGGAAGAGTTACTTCTTTCAGGCCAACAACATCACAGAGAACAAGTGCCAGATAGTCATACAGCTGACAACTTCAGGGACGCACACTTCAGGGTGAACTGGAGTCTCACATATCCAGCGGCGCCGGACTCCCAATCATTCAACCAACTTGTGGCGCAACCCGACCCCGTCAGTAATCGTTCAGATATCTGTTTAATACAACGGAGCGATCCCTTGGTGGGTTCGTCACTAAGTATCTACGGAAGATAGCCTTGTCTTGTGAGCATGGAACTGCTTATCGGATATGTTCCGCGATCGTCTGGTCTGCCATATGAATAATGTGGAAACACAGAAAAAACTTTTGAGCGGAATCGCCCTGGTCTTTTAGCAGATCTCCCGGGAAAGCATGGAGCGCAGCGTCCAAAAGATACAAGGGATGGAGGGTGAACATTTTGGGGTGTCGCGCCTCACATGGTATTGCCACGGCCCGAACCGAACGCCACGGCGACTCTGGCCTCTGGGTGAAGAGTTGCCGACTGAGACATGCAACGTCACTAGCCTCGTCTGAAGGCAATTCCGACTTGTGTGCGATCACTCGCAGTCAGCAGAAGGGCCACCGCGACAGGCACCCTGGTCGCAGTGTGCGTCAGCTCCTGGGCCTGTGTGACTCGGCTGAGGCTGAAGTGTTTGGCAGCGCCCCCACGTGGCCCCTATTCGCGTTCCGATACAGGTGAATGGCGATATGCTCCAAATAGAGTTAGATACAGAAGCTGCCATTTCTGTGGTGGCAGTAAGAAGTCTTTTTTTAAATAAAATATATTCAAATTTTCAACAACCCCCCCCCCCCCCCAACAAAAAGAAAGAAAAACAAAATCAGAAATTATACATTGGATTTCCCCCATATACAATAACTCCCCATATAACATTAAAAAACACAAATAGGGAAAACCCTCCCACCTTCACCCAAATCCCACCTCAAAAGAACCCCCCGCCCTTGGGCTGCTGCTGCTGCTGACCTCCTAACGCTCCGCGAGATAGTCTAGGAACGGTTGCCACCACCTGAGGAAACCCTGCGCAGACCAATCAAGGCAAACTTTATCCTCTCCAGCTTGATGAACCCTGCCATGTCATTGATCCAAGCTTCCACACTAGGGGACTTCGCATCTTTCCATAGTAGCAAAATCCTCCGCCGGGCTACCAGGGACGTAAAGGTCAGAATACCGGCCTCTTTCACCTCCTGCACTCACGGCTTGTCCGATACCCCAAATAATGCCAACCCCCAGCTCGGCTTGACCCGGGCGTTCACCACCTTGGACATAGTCCTCGCAAAACCCATCCAGCGCCGGGCACGACCAGAACATATGAACGTGATTTGCCGGGCTCCCAGAGCACCTCCCACATCTGTCCTCCACCCCAAAGAACCTACTCAACCTCACCCCTGTCATACGCGCTCTGTGAGTAACTTTAAACTGTATTAGGCTGAGCCTGGCGCAAGAGGAGGAAGAATTAACCCTACTCAGGGCATCAGTCCACAGACCCTCATCTATCTCCTCCCCAAGCTTCTCCTCCCACTTGCCCTTTAACTCCTCCACCAAGGCCTCCTCTTCCTTCAGCTCCTGGTAAATCGCCGAAACCTTTCCTTCTCCAACCCATACACCCGAAATCACCCTGTCCTGAATCCCACGTGCCGGAAGCAGTGGGAATTCCCTCACCTGCCACCTCACAAACGCCCTCACTTGCATGTACCTGAAAGCGTTTCCTGGGGGGTAGCCTAAACTTCTCCTCCAGCGCCCCTAGGCTCACAAACGTCCCATCGATGAACAGGTCCCCCATTCTTCTAATCCCTGCCCGGTGCCAGCTGCGAAACCCCCCATCCATCCTTCCCGGGACGAACCGATGATTCTCCCGAATCGGGGACCAAACCGAGGCTCCCACCTCGCCCCTGTGTCGCTTCCACTGATCTTCAACGTCACCGCCACCACCGGACTCGTGGTATATCTTGTCGGCAAGAGCAGCAGCGGTGCCGTCACCAGCACCCTCAGGCTCGTGTCCACACAGGATGCCATCTCTACATCTCTAGCCTCTTCCACGCCCGCCCCCTCTCCCTCCATTACCCACTTATGGATCATCGCCACATTGGCTGCCCAAAATTAGCCACACAAATTCGGCAGCGCCAGCACCCCCTCCCCCCGTCCCTGCTACGCTCCAGAAACACCCTCTTCACCCTCGGGGTCTTATTCGCCCACACAAATCCTATGATGCTCCTGCTTCCCCTTTTGAAAAAGGCATTGGGGATCATAATGGGAAGGCACTGGAACACAAAGAGAAACCTCGGAAGGACCGTCATTTTGACCGACTGCACCCTACCCGCTAGTGAGAGTGGCAGCATATCCCATCTTTTAAAATCCTCCTCCATCCGCTCCACCAACCGCGTCAAATTGAGCTTGTGCAGGGCCCCCCTAACTCCTAGCTACTTGGATCCCTAGGTACCAAAAGCTCCTTTCCGCCCTCTTCAGCAGTAGCTCGTCTATCCCCCTTCCCTGGTCCCCTGAATGCACCACAAAGAGCTCACTCTTCCCTACATTGAGTTTATACCCCGAAAAGTCCCCAAACTCCCGAAGGATCCGCATGACCTCCGCCATCTCCTCCACTCCACAACAGGTCGTCGGCATACAACGACACCCGGTGTCGTCCCTCCTCCGGACCAGTCCCCTCCATTTCCTGGACTCCCTCAGTGCCATAGCCAACGGCCCAATTGCCAGTGCAAACAATAAGGGGCACCCCTGCCTCGTCCCCCGGTATAGCCGAAAGTACTCCGACCTCCGCCGGTTTGGAGCCACACTCTCCTAATAATCATAATCACATTGAGGAGCCTCCGCACATTTGTACTTAATTGCCTACCCTTCACAAATCCCGTCTGGTCCTCATGAATCACCCCCGGGACATAGTCCTCAATTCTCGTAGCCAGCACCTTCGCCAGCAACTTAGCATCAACATTGAGGAGCGAGATCGGTCTATACGACCCACAATGCAGTGGATCCTTGTCCCGCTTCAGGATCAAATAAATCAGCGCCCTAGACATTGTCGGGGGCAAGGTTCCCCCCCTCCCTTGCCTTATTAAAAGTCCTCACTAGCAACGGGCCTAGCAGGTCCACATATTTCCTGTAAAACTCGACCGGGAACCCATCTGGCCCCGGGGCCTTCCCCTCCTGCATGCTCCCCAATCCTTTAACCAGCTCCTCCAGCCCAATTGGCTCCCCTAAACCAGCCACCTCCTGCTCCTCCACCCTCGGGAACCTCAGCTGACCTAGGAATCGTCGCATCCCCTCCTCCCCCGCTGGGGGCTCAGACCTGTACAGATCCCCATAGAAGTCCCTAAATACCTTGTTTATTCTCACCACACTCCACACCGTATTCCCCCCTCTATCCTTAACTCCACCAATCTCCCTCGCTGCCTCCCTCTTACGAAGCTGATGTGCCAGCATCCGACTCGCCTTCTCCCCATACTCGTAGGTCACCCCCTGCGCTTTCCTCCACTGTGCCTCTGCTTTCCCCGGGGTCAACAGGTCGAATTCCGTCTGGAGGTTCCGTCGCTCCCTAAGTAGCCTCTCCTCGGGGCCTCTGCATACCTCCTGTCTACCCTTAGAATCTCCCTCACCGACTTCCGGGTGCGGCTATGCAGAGCTAGGTCGCATATTCGGCAGCTCCTGCTTGGAACGGACTTTTGGGCTCTTTTACAGGGCCCCCACGGCATTTGTTTGACATTTCCCGGTGTGGGAAGAAGGCGGCAATATTCCCCCGACAGTGTCCCCCAGGAAGGGTATGTCTCTTGGTTGCCAGACACACGCAGAAACAATGAAAGATTTGGCTGCAACTACAGGATAAACAGGGCCTCTTCCAGCATGCAGGCGGGGGAAGGGCAAGCTTAAAGCTGCAAGCTGACCTGAGGGCCTGTATCAAAGGTGAATTCTAGCAGCAGAGGGAACAACTGTGAAAAGACCTCATCAAGGCCACTGAAGGGACTTCCGGTTGCGGTGATGCCTAGCTAGCCGCACGCTTCGGCGGCTCCAGCTCCGACGGACCTTCGGGCTCTTTTAAGAGCCTCAACGGGGAATTTTTCGACGACGCAACCCGGTGTGGGGCGTGTGAGAAGGGAGTCCCCCCCCAAACGAAGGAGGAAAAAACCGGCGGCGGCGGCTGCAGCGCGAGGAATCGTCGACCAAAGGGTCAGAAAGAGAGAAGTACAAGATGGCGGCGGAGAAAGCGTAGGCGACATGGGGGCCTGAGCATGAAATTGTGAGACGGTGCGTGGAGCTGCTGAAGAGGGAGGTGCTGACCCCGTTGCTACAGGCAATTGAGGGGCTCAAGGAGACATTAAAGACCCAGGAGACAGAGCTCCGTGTGGTGGAGCAGAAGGTGACAGATATTGAGGACGAGATCCTGGGCCTGGCGGTTAAGACACAGACGCACGAGGCACTTCATAAAAAGTGTACTGAAAGGATCGAAGCCCTAGAAAATGGAGCGCGAAGGAAGAACCTTCGGATACTGGGTCTCCCTGAGGGTGTGGAAGGAGTGGACTGTGGAGCGTACGCAAGTACGATGCTGAGCTCACTGATGGGTGCTGAGGCCCCTACGGGCCCCTTGGAGGTGGAGTGGGCAAATCGGATTCCGGCGAGAAGACCAAAAGCGGGAGAACCACCCAGGGCGATAATCGTGCGATTTTACCGCCTTAAGGATAGAGAAGAGGTCCTGAGATGGGCTAAAAAGGTGCGGAGTAGCAGATGGGAGAATGCAGTGGTACGGGTATACCAGGATTGGAGTGCGGAGGTGGCGAGAAGGAGGGCGAGCTTCAACCGAGCCAAAGAGGTGTTGCATAAAAGGAAGGTGAAGTTCGGGATGCTGCAGCCGGCAAGACTATGGGTCACGTATCAGGAGAGACACCATTATTTCGAGACGGCGGAGGAAGCATGGACCTTCATCAAAGAAGAGAAATTGGATCGGAACTGAGGGACTGATGCTGCAGGAAATGTTATTGTTAATGTTACGGTGGAAGTTAATTGAGAAGTAAACAGGGAAGGGGGAGACATTGGGGAAATGTGGGCGCCGGTGAGGGGGGAAAGACGGGACATAGTTGGAGAATGGGGAAGGGGAGGGGGAGGGGAAAGGGAGCTGCGCCATAAGAGGCGGGTCAGGTAAAGGGATGTTCCCGCACCAGAAAGAATAAGGCGGGAAGACAGGCGCAAGGCGGATGGGAGTTCCCCACATGGGGAGGTCGAGGAGTGAGCAGGAGTAGCCGGGGTCAGTTGAAGTCAGCTGACTTACGGAAGTAATATGGGGGGAGCAATCAAGCTAGAAAGAGATCTAGCGGGGAGGGGAGGAGGGAGGGAGAAGGGGGGGGGGGACAACTGGGTTGCTGCTGCGGAAATCCAAAAGGAAATGGCTAAAGAGTGGGTGGGCGGGGATGGTGTGCGACGCTGGGGGAGCGAGCGGGAGCGCGGAGGCGGGATATGGGACTGGCCTAGAGAAGGTAATGGCTAGTCGACACGGGAGGGGGGCAGGTAGCCCCCTAGTGAGGCTGATCACGTGGAACGTGAGAGGCCTGAACGGACCGATAAAAAGGGCCCGAGTGCTCGCGCATTTGAAAGGACTAAGGGCAGACGTGGTTATGCTCCAAGAGACGCACCTAAAGGTGGCGGACCAAGTTAGGCTAAGGAAAGGATGGGTGGGACAGGTGTTCCACTCAGGACTGGACGCAAAGAATAGAGGGGTGGCCATTTTGGTGGGGAAACAGGTCGCATTTGAAGCAAAGAACATCGTAGCAGATAGCGGAGGTAGATATGTAATGGTGAGTGGCAGGCTGGAGGGAATGGAGGTCGTGTTGGTTAACGTGTATGCCCCAAACTGGGACGATGCGGGATTTATGAGACGGATGCTGGGGCGTATACCGGACCTGGAGGTAGGAAACTTGATTTTAGGAGGGGACTTTAATACGGTGCTGGACCCGGGGCTAGATAGATCCAGCTCAAGGACCGGAAGAAGGCCGGCAGCGGCCAAGGTACTTAAGGGGTTTATGGACCAAATGGGGGGAGTGGATCCATGGCGATTTCTTAGACCTAGGGCTAGGGAGTATTCCTTCTTCTCCCATGTCCATAAAGTGTACTCCCGGATAGATTTTTTTGTTTTGGGAAGGTCGTTGATCTCTAGGGTGGAAGAAGCTGAGTACTCAGCCATAGCGGTTTCGGATCATGCCCCACATTGGGTGGACCTGGAATTAGGAGAGGAAAGGGAGCAGAGAACACTCTGGCGATTAGATGTGGGACTGATGGCGGATGAGGGAGTGTGTGCAAGAGTGCGGGGGTGTATTGAGAGATACCTGGAGGTCAATGACGACGGCGAGGTCCCTGTGGGACTGGTATGGGAAGCACTAAAAGCGGTGGTCAGAGGAGAGCTGATCTCCATTGGGGCCCACAAAAGGAAAACAGAGGCCAAGGAAAGGGAAAGATTACTGGGGGAGATTTTAAGGGTGGATAAGGAATTTGCAGAGACCCCGGAGGAGGAATTGTACAGGGAGAGGAGACGACTCCAGACGGAATTTGACCTTCTGACCACCAGAAAGGCGGAGGTACTGTGGAGGAAGGCACAGGGGAGGAGGTATGAATATGGGGAAAAGGCGAGTCGCCTGTTGGCTCATCAATTGCGAAAGAGGGCAGCAGCGAGGGAAATAGGAGGAATTAGAGACGAAAGGGGAGATACGGTGCGAAGGGCAGGAAAGATAAATGAGGTGTTCAAGACCTTCTATGAGGAACTGTATAGGTCTCAACCCCCAGAGGGAGAGGAGGGGATGCGGCAGTTCCTGGACCAATTGAGGTTCCCGAAAGTGGAGGAGCGGGGGGTGGTAGGCCTGGGGGCACCGATTGGGGTGGACGAGGTTATTAAGGGACTGGGAAGCATGCAAGCAGGGAAGGCCCCAGGACCAGACGGGTTCCCGGTGGAGTATTACAGAAAATATGTGGACTTGTTGGCCCCGTTGATGGTGAGGACGTTCAATGAGGCCAGGAAAGGGGGGACTCTACCCCCGACGATGTCGGAGGCGACGATATCGTTAATTTTGAAGAGGGATAAAGATCCGTTGCAGTGCGGGTCCTATAGACCCATTTCATTGTTGAACGTGGACGCCAAATTGTTGGCAAAGGTACTGGCATCGAGGATAGAGGACTGTGTCCCGGGGGTGGTGCACGAAGATCAGACAGGGTTCGTAAAAGGGAGACAACTGAATGTTAACGTGCGACGACTATTAGGGGTGATAATGATGCCCCCAGTGGAGGGGGAGGCAGAGATAGTGGCGGCAATGGACGCAGAGAAGGCATTTGATAGGGTGGAGTGGGAGTATTTATGGGAAGTGTTAAGGAGGTTTGGGTTTGGGAACGGGTTTATTAGCTGGGTTAGACTTCTTTATGGGGCTCCAACGGCAAGCATAGTTACAGGTCGACATAGATCGGAGTATTTCCGACTATATAGGGGAACAAGACAGGGATGCCCGCTGTCTCCATTGTTGTTCGCGTTGGCAATTGAACCTCTGGCCATGGCGTTGAGAGACTCCAGGAAATGGAGAGGGGTGATTAGAGGGGGAGAAGAACACCGAGTCTCGTTATATGCGGATGACCTATTGTTATACGTGTCGGACCCAGCGGGGGGAATGATAGAGGTTATGCGAATTTTGAGGGGGTTCGGGGATTTCTCGGGGTATAGGCTAAACATGGGAAAGAGTGAATTATTTGTGATACATCCAGGGGACCAGAGTAGAGAGATAGAAGGCTTGCCTCTAAGGAAAGTGGAAAGAAACTTCCGATACCTGGGGATTCAGATCGCTAGGAGCTGGGGAACCTTGCACAGACTTAATCTGACACGGTTGGTAGAACAAATGGAGGAGGACTTCAAGAGGTGGGACATGCAGCCTCTATCGCTGGCGGGCAGGGTGCAAGCAATTAAGATGATGGTCCTCCCGAGGTTCTTATTTGTATTTCAATGTCTCCCTATACTAATCACTAAGACCTTTTTTAATAAAATAGACAGGAGCATCACGAGCTTCGTGTGGGCAGGGAAAGTTCCGAGAGTAAGGAGGGGGTTCCTTCAGCGTAGTAGGGACAGAGGAGGATTGGCACTATCGAACTTGGGCGATTACTATTGGGCCGCCAATGTGGCAATGATACGTAAATGGATGATGGAGGGTGAGGGAGCGGCGTGGGAAAGACTGGAGAGAAAGTCCTGTAAAGGGACGAGTTTAGAGGCGCTGGTGACGGCGCCGCTACCGATCTCACCTAAAAAGTTTACCACGAACCCGGTGGTGGCGGCAACATTGAATATCTGGGGACAGTGGAGGCGACAGAGAGGGGTGCGGGGAGCCCTGGTGGGGTCCCCAATCAGGAACAACCATAGGTTCGCCCCAGGAAGAATGGATGGAGGATTTCAGAGCTGGTTCCAGTTGGGAATTAGGAGGGTGGGAGATTTATTTATAGATGGGACTTTTGCGAGCTTGGGAGCATTGGAGGAAAAGTATAAGTTGCCCCGGGGAAATTTCTTGAGATATATGCAGGTGAGGGCATTTACTAGACAACAGGTGAGGGAATTTCCATTGCTCCCGACACAGGGGATACAGGACAGGGTGCTTTCAGGGGTGTGGGTCGGAGAGGGCAAGGTGTCAGAGATTTACCGAGAGATGAGGGAAGAGGGGGAGGAGTCGGTGGGCGAACTAAAAGGAAAGTGGGAAGAAGAACTAGGGGAGGAGATAGAGGAGGGTATGTGGGCTGATGCCCTAAGCAGGGTAAATTCCTCTTCCTCATGCGCCAGGCTTAGCCTGATTCAATTTAAGGTGCTACATAGAGCACACATAACGGGAGCAAGATTGAGCAGGTTCTTTGGAGTGGAGGACAAATGTGGGAGGTGTGGCGGGAGCCCGGCAAACCACGCACATATGTTTTGGGCATGCCCGGCACTGGAAGGGTATTGGAAGGGAGTGACGGGAGTGATTTCGCGGGTGGTGAAGGCCCGGGTCAAACCAGGCTGGGGGTTAGCTCTATTTGGAGTTGCGGAAGAGCCGGGAGTGCAGGAGGCGAAAGAGGCCGACGTTGTGGCCTTTGCGTCCCTAGTAGCCCGGCGCAGGATCCTACTCGTGTGGAAGGAGGCGAAACCCCCCGGACTGGAGGCCTGGGTAAATGATATGGCGGGGTTCATTAAACTGGAGCAGATAAAGTTTGCCCTGAGAGGATCGGCTCAAGGGTTCACCAGGCGGTGGCAGCCATTTCTCGACTACCTAGGGGAACGTTAGAGGGAAGACAGATGACCAGCAGCAGCAACCCAGGGGGAGGGGGGGGGGGGGGGGGAGGGGGGGTTTAGTTTAGGTCAAAGATAAAGGGGTTTTGTTACTTGTGTATTGTTTAAAATTTCTGTATTGTTATTGTTGCGTTTGCTTTGTAAGAGGGGAAAAATTGTTGTTTGGGAAAAAAATTTCAATAAAACATTTATTAAAAAAAAAAAATAAAAAAAAAGAATCTCCCTCACCAACCTCTCCCTCTCTCTTCTCCCTATAGGCCCTAATGGAGATTAGCTCTCCCCTGACCACCGCCTTCAGCGCCTCCCAGACTACCCCCACCTGCACCTCCCCATTGTCGTTGGCCTCCAAATATCTTTCAATACACCCCCGCACCCGCCCGCACACCCCCTCATCCGCCAACAGTCCCACATCGAGGCGCCACAGCGGGCGATGGTCCCTCTCCTCCCCCAACTCCAGCTCCACCCAATGCAGGGCGTGTTCCGAGATGGCTATGGCTGAATATTCCGTTCCCTCCACTTTCGGGATTAGCGCCCTACTCAAAATGAAAAAGTCTATCCGGGAGTAGGCTCTATGGACGTGGGAAAAGAAGGAAAATTCCCTGGCCAGCGGCCTGACAAACCTCCATGGATCCACTCCCCCCATCTGGTCCATAAACCACCTGAGCACATTGGCCGCAGCCGACCCCTTACCCGTCCTGGACCTAAAACGGTCCAGTGCTGGGTCCAGCACAGTGTTGAAGTCCCCCCCCCCCCATTATCAAGCTTCCTACCTCCAGATCTCGAATCCGACCCAGCATGCGTTTCATAAATCTGGCGCAGCACGGTAGCATTGTGGATAGCACAATTGCTTCACAGCTCCTGGGTCCCAGGTTCGATTCCGGCTTGGGTCACTGTCTGTGCGGAGTCTGCACGTCCTCCCCGTGTGTGCGTGCGTTTCCTCCGGGTGCTCCGGTTCCCTCCCACAGTCCAAAGATGTGCAGGTTAGGTGGATTGGCCATGATAAATTGCCCTTAGTGTCCAAAATTGCCCTTAAGTGTTGGGTGGGGTTACTGGGTTATGGGGATAGGGTGGAGGTGTTGACCTTGGGTAGGGTGCTCTTTCCAAGAGCCGGTGCAGACTCGATGGGCCGAATGGCCTCCTGCACTGTAAATCCTATGATAATCATCCCAATTCGGGGCATATACATTCACCGGTACCACCTGCACCCCCTGCACCCTACCACTCACCATCACATATCGGCCTCCGTTATCCACTACAATATTCAGTGCCTCGAACGACACCCGCTTCCCCACCAGTAAACCAGGGGCTGGTTTAGCTCACTGGGCTTAATCGCTGGCTTTTAAAGCAGACCAAGGCAGGCCAGCAGCATGGTTCAATTCCCGTACCAGCCTCCCCGAACAGGCGCCGGAATGTGGCGACTAGGGGCTTTTCACAGTAACTTCATTGAAGCCTACTTGTGACAATAAGCGATTTCATTTTCTTTCATTTCATTTAAGTATTGCAACCCCTCTGTTCTTCGCATCCATCCCTGAATGAAAGACCTGCCTTACCAATCCCTTCTCAGCCTAACCTGATCTGCCACCTTCAGATGTGTCTCCTGAAGCATAACCACGTCTGCCTTCAGTCCCTTTAAGTGCGCGAACACCCGGGCCCTCTTGACCGGTCCGTTCAGGCCCCTCACATTCCAAGTTATCAGCCGGATCGGGGGGCTACTCTCCCCACCCCTGCCGACTAGCCATCTCCTTTTCTAGGCCAGCCACGTGCCCGCACCCTCCAGTCCCTCAGGCGGCGGACCCCCGCCCCGACTACCTCTCCTACTTCCTGCTCCCCCCATGGCACTCCCGTAAGTCAGCTGACTCCTGCTGACCCCGGCCTCTCCCTCCATTCCATCGACTCCCCAGTGTGAGAATCCCCCCACCCCTTGGCAGCAGTCAGTGTGCGCTCCTCTCCAGCACCGCCGACCCCCCCCCCCCCCCCCTCCCAACCGCCATCCTTCCCTAATGCGGGAAAAAGCCCGCGCTTTCCTGAGCCGGCCCCGCCCCCTCTGGCGCAGCTCCTTTTTGCGGCCTCACCCCAACTCCCCATCCCCGGGCCTCCACCCCCCCTCTTCCTCCGTGGGGCCCTGCCCCTCCAACACCGACGCCCACACTCTCCCACAGCCCCCACACCAAATCCATACACCCATCCCCACCCAGCGCTCAAACAAAAAGAACATTCCCCAAACGCGGTGAACCCAGCAAACATCCCCCCACGACAAACCCTCAATTTGAGTCCAACTTTTCAGTGTGTACAAAGTTCCATGCCTCATCGGGCGTTTCAAAATAGTGGTGCCGATCCTGGAATGTGACCCACAATCGCGCTGGCTGCAGCATCCCGAACTTCACCCCCTTCCGATGGAGAACCGCCTTAGCCCGATTGAAACCAGCCCTCTTCCTAGCCACCTCCGCACTCCAGTCCTGGTAAATTCAGATCTCCGTGTTCTCCCACCTGCTGCTCCGCTCTTTTTTGGCCTATCTCAGGACACACTCTCTGTCCACAAAGCGGTGGAACCTCACCACTACAGCCCGTGGCGGCTCGTTGGCTTTGGGTCTCCTTGCCAAGACCCGATGAACCCCATCCAGCTCCAGAGGCCTCGGGAAGGCTCCCGCGCCCATCAGCGAATTGAGCATCGTGCTCATATATGCCCCGGCATCGGGCCCCTCCACTCCTTCAGGGAGACCCAGAATCCGAAGATTCTTCCTCCTCGACCTATTCTCCAGGTCCTCGAATTGTCCCGCCCACCTCTTGTGCAGCGCCTCGTGCGCCTCCACTTTCACCGCCAGGCCCAAGATCTCGTCCTCGTTCTCCGAAGCTTTTTGCCGCACCTCCCAGATTGCCGCCCCTTGGGCCTTCTGGGTCGCCACAAGCTTCTCAATCGCCGCCTTAATTGGTGCCAGCATTTCTGTCCTCAGCTCCTCAAAGCAGCGTTTAATAAACACCTGCTGCTCCTGCGACCATTGCGCCCACGCTGCTTGGTCTACACCCGCTGCCATCTTACTTTTCCTCCCTCGCACTTTTCGCTGCACCAGGATCACTTTTTTTAGCCGCTCTACACCTCGTCCAATCCATATAGTGCCGGGGGAACCTTGCTGTCACCTTCCCACACTGGAACCTGTCGAACAATTGCCATTGGGGCCCCTCTGAAGAGCCTGAAAGTCCGTTCCTGGCGGGAACCGCCGAACGTGCAACCTACCTAGGCATAGCCGCAACCGGAAGTACAGTAAGAAGTCTTACAACACCAGGTTAAAGTCCAACAGGTTTGTTTCGATATCATTAGCTTTCGGAGCGCTGCTCCATCTTCAGGTGAATGAAGGGGTATGTTCCAGAAACATATATATATAGACAAATTCAAAGATGCAAGACAATGCTTGGAATGCGACCATTAGCAGGTGATTAAATCTTTACAGATCCAGAGATGGGGTAACCCCAGGTTAAAGAGGTGTGAATTGTGTCAAGCCAGGACAGTTGGTAGGATTTCGCAGGCCAGATGGTGGGGGATGAATGTAATGCGACATGAATCCCTGGTCCCGGTTGAGGCCGCACTCATGTGTGTGGAACTTGGCTATAAGTTTCTGCTCGGCGATTCTGCATTGTCGCGCGTCCTGAAGGCCGCCTTGGAGAACGCTTACCCGGAGATCAGAGGCTGAATGCCCTTGACTGCTGAAGTGTTCCCCGACTGGAAGGGAACATTCCTGCCTGGTGATTGTCGTGCGATGTCCGTTCATTCGTTGTCGCAGCGTCTCCATGGTCTCGCCAATGTACCACGCTTCGGAACATCCTTTCCTGCAGCGTAAGAGGTAGACAACGTTGGCCGAGTCACACGGGTATGTACCGCGTACCTGGTGGGTGGTGTTCTCACGTGTAATGGTGGTATCCATGTCGATGATCTGGCACGTCTTGCAGAGATTGCCATGGCAGGGTTGTGTGGTGTCGTGGTCACTGTTCTGATTGCTGGGTAGTTTGCTGCAAACAATGGTTTGTTTGAGGTTGCGCGGTTGTTTGAAGGCAAGTTGTGGGGGTGACCTTGGCAAGATGTTCATCTTCATCGATGTAGTGTTGAAGGCTGTGAAGAAGATGTTGTAGTTTCTCCATTCCGGGAAAGTACTGGAGACAAAGGGTATTCTGTCGGTTGTGTCCCATGTTTGTCTTCTGAGGAGGTCGGTGTGTTTTTTTGCTGTGGCGCGTTGGAACTGTCGATCGATGAGTCGAGCGCCATATCCCGTTCGTACGAGGGCACCTTTCAACGTCTGTAGATGTCTGTTACGCTCCTCCTCGTCTGAGCAGATCCTGTGTATATGGCGAGCTTGTCCATCGGGGATGGCTTCTTTAATGTGTTTAGGGTGGAAGCTGGAGAAGTGGAACATCGTGAGGTTATCTGTGGGCTTGTGGTAAAGCGAAGTGCTGAGGTGACCGTCCTTGATGGAGACGAGTGTGTCCAAGAATGCAACTGATTTTGGAGAGTAGTCCATGGTGAGTCTGATGGTTGGATGGAACTTATTGATGTTCGTGCAGTTGTTTCAGTGATTCTTTGCCGTGGGTCCAAAGGAACAAAATGTCATCGATGTATCTGGTGTATAACGTCGGTTGAAGGTCCGGTGAGTAGGTCTTGTTCGAACTTGTGCATGAAGATGTTGGCATATTGGGGTGTGAATTTGGTCCCCATGGCTGTTCTGTGCGTCTGGATGAAGAACGTTTTGTCGAAAGTGAAGACGTTGTGATCCAGAATGAAGCGGATGAGTTGCAGAATTGCGTCTGGAGATTGGCAGTTGTCGGTGTTGAGTACTGAGGCTGTTGCAGCAATGCCGTCGTCATGGGGGATGCTGGTGTAGAGTGCCGAGACGTCCATTGTGACGAGGAATGTTCCTGGTTCAACTGGTCCATGGGTGCTGAGTTTCTGTAGGAAGTCTGCCGTGTCGCGACAGAAGCTGGGCATACCTTGTACGATGGGTTTCAAGATGCCCTCGATGTAGCCAGTGAGGTTCTCACACAGGGTCCCATTGCCTGAAACGATAGGACGGCCTGGTGTGTTGGCCTTTTGTATTTTTGGGAGGCAGTAGAGATCTCCAATGCGGGGACTACGTGGGTTGAGAGCACGTAGGGTGCCCTGAAGATCTGGTTCCAAGGTCTTGATCAGTCTGTTAAGTTGGTGGATGTGTTCCTTGGTCGGATCTGCGGGTAACTGTCTCTAGTGTTCTTGGTTGTTCAGTTGTCGGTATACTTCTTTGCAGTTGTACGTTCTGTTCAGTATGACAGTAGCTCCTCCTTTGCTGGTTTGATGACGATGCTGCGGTTGGTCTTGAGAGCGCGGATGGCATTGCGTTGTGCTTGGGTGACATTCGGGGTTGTCTTGTGAATGCGACTGATGAATCTGGCATTGACGCGACTCCTGACGGCTTGAGCATACATGTCCGAGTAACCGGAACAGCAGACCGAGAGATCTGCGGTGTGGCAACCGAAGAGGAAAGAATCGAATTGGACCCCTCCGGAAGGCCGCTGCCCTAGACTCGACATGTCACGTCAATGCCAGATTCACAAGAGAACCCCAAATGTCACCCAAGCACAATGCAATTCTATCCGCGCTCGCAAGACCAACCGCAGCATCGTCATCAAACCAGCAGACAAAGGAGGAGCCACTGTCATACTGAACAGAACGTACTACTGCAAAGAAGTATACCGACAACTCAACAACCAAGAACACGACAGGCAGTTACCCGCAGATCCGGCCAAGGAACACATCCGCCAACTTAACAGACTGATCAAGACCTTGGATCCAGATCTTTAGAGCACCCCAACGTGCTCTCAACCCACGTAGTCCCCGCATTGGCGATCTCTACTGCCTCCCAAAAATACACAAGGCCAACACACCAGGCCGTCCTATCGTTTCAGGCAATGGGACCCTGTATGAGAACCTCGCTGGCTACATCGAGGACATCTTGAAACCCATCGTACAAGGTACGCCCAGCTTCTGTTGCGACACGATGGACTTCCGACAGAAACTCGGCACCCATGGACCAGTTGAACCAGGAACATTCCTCGTCACAATGGACGTTTAGGCACTCTACACCAGCATCCCCCATGACAACGGCATTGCTGCAACAGCCTCTGTACTCAACACCGACAACTGCCAATCTCCAGACGCAATTCTGCAACTCATCCGCTTCATTCTGGATCTCACCGTCTTCACCTTCGACAAAAAGTTCTTCATCCAGACGCACGGAACAGCCATGGGGACCAAATTCACACCCCAATGCGCCAACGTCTTCATGCACAAGTTCGAACAAGACCTACTCACCACACAGGACCTTCAACCGACGTTATACAACAGATACATCGATGACATTTTGTTCCTTTGGACCCACGGCGAAGAATCACTAAAACGACTACACAATGACATCAATAAGTTCCATCCAACCATCAGACTCACCATGGACTACTCTCCAAAATCAGTTGCATTCTTGGACACACTTGCCTCCATCAAGGACGGTCACCTCAGCACTTCGCTTTACCACAAGCCCACAGATAACCTCACGATGTTCCACTTCTCCAGCTTCCACCTGAAACACATTAAAGAAGCCATCCCCGATGGACAAGCTCTCCGTATACACAGGATCTGCTCAGACGAGGAGGAGCGTAACAGACATCTACAGACGTTGAAAGATGTATTCATACGAACGGGATATGGCGCTCGACTGATCGATCGACAGTTCCAACGCGCCACAGCAAAAAACCGCATCAACCTCCTCAGAAGACAAACATGGGACACAACCGATAGAATACCCTTTGTCGTCCAGTACTTTCCTGGAGCGGAGAAACTACGACATCTTCTTCACAGCCTTCAACACGTCATCGATGAAGATGAACATCTTGCCAAGGTCATCCCCACACTCCCACTACTTGCCTTCAAACAACCGCGCAGCCTCAAACAAACCATTGTTTGCAGCAAACTACCCAGCCTTCAGAACAGTGACCACGACACCACACAACCCTGTCATGGCAATCTCTGCAAGACGTGCCAGATCATCGACATGGATACCACCATTACACGTGAGAACACCACCCACCAGGTACGCGGTACATACTCGTGCGACTCGGCCAACGTTGTCTACCTCCATATGCTGCAGGAACGGATGTTGCCCAGTGAAGCAGTTGAGGCTCCTTCTTTAAACGTTTTTAAGAAAAAGATAGATACCTTTCTAAAGAATAAAGGGATTCGGGGATATGGTGTACGGGCCGGAGAGTGGAGCTGAGTCCACAAAGATCAGCCATGATCTCATTAAATGGCGGAGCAGGCTCGAGGGGCCAGATGGCCTACTCCTGCTCCTAGTTCTTATGTTCTTATGTCCCGAAGCGTGGTACATTGGTGCGACCATGTAGACGCTGCGACAACGAATGAACGGACATCGCGGGACAATCACCAGGCAGGAATGTTCCCTTCCAGTCGGGGAACATTTCAGCAGTCAAGGGCATTCAGCCTCTGATCTCCGGGTAAGCGTTCTCCAAGGCGGCCTTCAGGACGCGCGACAATGCAGAATCGCCGAGCAGAAACTTATAGCCAAGTTCCGCACACGCATCCGGGACCTGGGATGTCACATTACATTCATCCCCCACCATCTGGCCTGCAAAATCCTACCAACTGTCCTGGCTTGATACAATTCGCACCTCTTTAACCTGGGGTTACCCCATCTCTGGATCTGTAAAAATTTAATCACCTAATGCTCGCATTCCAAGCATTGTCTTGCATCTTTGAATTTGTCTGTATATATATTTCTGGAACATACCTCTTTATTCACCTGAGGAAGGAGCAGCGCTCCGAAAGCTAGTGACATCGAAACAAACCGGTTGGACTTTAACCTGGTGTTGTAAAACTTCTTACTGTGCTCCCCCCAGTCCAACGCCGGCATCTCCACATCATTTTGTGGTGGTGCAGAGCACCTTTGACCTATAAAACCTTATGTGCATACTTTGGCTGACACGGCAGCTCGTTTGGCCACTTATACGGTGGAACATCTAAATGTTGTGGGGTCCACCCTTGCTCCGGTAGTTTATGGGCACCAATCAGTTCACCTTCCCCTCATTGTTGTCCAAGGAATGGACCGTGATTGTCTACATCAGCTGCAGTTAAATTGGCAACATACACTTCGTGTGGCACTGAGCAAGTTTTCCGAGGTTTTCCAGTCTTGCTTTGGTATCATTAAAAAAGCCATGGCCAAGATTCAGTTGACCCAAAGGCCCAACCCCGGTATTTCCATGTCCGCCCGGTTTCTTACACTTTAGTGGGGAAAGACGAGATTGAACTTTATCATTTGGAGAGTTTGGGCATCATTAGGCCTGTGCGCTTCACCGATTGGGTGGTGCTGGTGGTCCCTGTCATGAAGCCAGATAAGACAGTCTGCCTCTGCGGAGACTGTAAATTGACGGTGTACACGGTTTTGAGGTTGCACCGTTATCCTATACCGAACATAGAGGATCTGTAAGCAACATTGGCCGCTGGCTGTACATTTACGAAATTAGACATGAGCAACGCTCATCTACAGCTGGAGCTCGATAAAGCATCGTGATCAATAAGCACAAGGGACTTTGAGTACACCCGGCTGCCATTCAGCATATCCTTGATGTGCGCAGTTCTCCAGCGCATCATGGAGAACACACTGAGTGGATTGCCGTGCGTTGCTGTTTACGTAGATGCCGTGGTAGTCATGGGGACCACAGACCAAGAACATTTGCAGAACCTCGAGGCGTTAAAACGTTTTTCCGAGTGCGGTCCACCTGCGCTGCACGAAGTGTGTGTTTCATGCGAAGGAAGTGGTATATATCGGGTGGACTGGGAAGGCCTGCACTTGGTCGCCGAGAAAGTGAGAGCCATCAAAATGGCCACCGCCCTGGGGAGACGCCCCTGGTGCTTCACTCTTTTCTCGGACTATGGGCGATTTATTCTAAATCTGGCAACTGTTCTGGCCCCTCTTCACTTGATCCTCAGAAAGCACCAGTCTTGGGAATGGAGGATGAGACGTTTAAGAAAATGAAACAGCGGTTGTCCTCTTTGGAGGATTTGACACACTTTTAAACCATTGTACGTCCTGTGCGATACTTCTCCATACGGGATTGCGGCAGTCCTGTCTGATCAGATGAGCGATGGCCATGAACATCCGATTGTCTTTGCTCCCGGAAGTTGGCTGCATCTGAGAGAAAATATGGCAAATAGAAAAAGAAGGCTTGGTGGTCGTATTTTGTGTAAAGCGCTTTCATCAGTACGTCTATGGCCGCCATTTCTTCATCATCACGGATCACAAGACATTGCTGGGCCTCTACCGTGAGGATAAGCAATCCCACCAATTGCGCTGGACATGGTTATTGGCTGCTTACGAATGCGCATACTCAGCACCACCCAGATTGTGCATTCTGTTGCATTAACCCGTTTTCTCCTCCAGACCGAATCTGCAACCCCCCTGCAGCGGAAGAAATTGTCACTGTCCTGAAGTTTATGGATTCCTTGCCCGTCACCACAGTGTGTATTCGTTACTCGGTGCAGACCAATCCCGTCCTTGCCAAGCTGCAGCATTTGGTGCTATGCGATGGGCAGCGTCAACAGCTACCCAAGTTCTCAGAGCTGACTGTGGAAGAGGGTATCCTCCTGTAGGGTTGTTGTTCTGGCGAAGGGTCAGGAAATCATGTTCAAGGACCTTCACAATGGGCACCCTTCAGTGAACAAAATGAATATGCTGGTGAGAAGCTACATTTGGTGGCCGGGTTTGAACATGGAAATCGAGACGTTGGCCCAACAGTGCTCCATCTGTCGAGAGCAACAGAGGTTCCGCGCAGCGGTGCCCCTCCATCCTTAGGGAGTGGCCAGTACGGAGTGACCCACCCAAAGTAGCTGGAGGTTCACAGGATGGTGAAGATCACCTGGGCAATTGTCGAATGATTACGCATTTCGTTTTCTACCCACTGAATCCCTGAGGTGCTCGTGACAGATAACGGGCCTCTTTTATAGTGAAGTTTCCTACTTTTATGAAAATAATGGGATTCGTCATGTTCGTACTGCACCATACCATCCAGCATTGAATGGCTCAGCAGAGAGTGTAGCCCCATAAAATGGCTGCTTCCCGATTAAATTGGTTAAATCCCGATCCAAAATGGCGAACGGCAGAGGCTGATGGGAAAATCAGCCAACCGGACTCAAACGGACGGCTGCAGGTAAAACACTGTATTCGCCTCTGGGGGAAGCCAGACTGATCAAATCATGCAGCCATTAACGTCACAACAATCCAGCCATCTGCATAGTGAACAGCCATCCCCGGGAACAATTGCTATACATTAGCATTTGTAAAGCTACTCCAGACTTCTCGGCACCAAGAGAGGCTAACACAAAGAAAGGTGGGCAACCACCCCCCGATCAAGGAATGCCCCATTATTGGAGCATATCGAACCGAGTGATTGGGACCAAGTCCAATCACTTGGAACCAGGGTCAAGGTCCGCCCCGAGAGGCGGGAAGACCCTAGCTAACTGTAAGAGTAAGGGGCCAAGTTCAGATCGACCCTTCTCTTCCTGCTCGCAATCTTCGCAAGGACCTTCGACAAAGAACCGTAAGTCTGACTCCAGCGATCGCTACCCGATAGACACTCCTAACCATCACCTTTATCAGCCTTTGAATTCCACGGGCTCAGGACCAATTCGGAAAAAACAGTCGTTTCCCTGACCTGGTGGGCCATTCCTAAAGTTAAGTATTGGCCTGTTAGTTGTAGGTATTAGTCTAGAAGTAGGATTATTGTGTAAACATTACTTGCTGTATATAATAAATGACCGTTGATTTCAATCTTACTAAGCGGTGTGCTGACTTATTAATCATGACTTGAACCACGTGGCGGTATCAGAAAGATACCTGGCAACTCGTGAGCAAAGGTGACAGAATTAGAGCTAATAAAACTAAGGCTAATAAGAGCAACAAGAGCACCATGCAAACAGTTAAACGGAGGTTAAAGAGACTTCCAGCTCGATGAACACCAGGCTGGCAAGATATTTATTCTCATACAGGACCACGCTGCATGTAGTAACTGTGGTAGCCCCCACTGAGATGTTAATAGATCATGGGCTTCACACACGACTGAATTTTATTATCCTGGAAATTGGCGTGAAGGTGCGTCATAACCAAGATATGCAAGGACGTTGCCCTCTTTAAGAGAGTGCCTTTATGTCGGGGGTCTCTGGAGGGGGGGGGTGGTTCGGTTCGGGAACCCCTTAATGGGAGGTGGGGGGGAACCTAGAAAATCCGGGGGTCAGGGGCTGAATTGCATTGCGGGGGTGTTGGCCAGCTTTGGGACCTTGCTTTTGGGCTGCCCACTCAAAATGGTGGCCAATAGCAGGATTCCCTCGGGTCACCCACTCAATCCTTGCCATACATAAATTTGCTTCCTCATTTTGGATTTTGGGTACGCAAATCAGGTGCAGTTCAGCTCTGGTAGGAGAACATAGTGCGTGAAATTCTCCATTCAGGAGACTGTCTCCTCCTGGCTTGGGTGCAGAAGAGCGAGAAAGTATGACGTTCAAACGGTGATGAATGTTAGCTGATAACTGACAGCCCTTTACAAAACCTGTTTGATCCTCTGAAATTATGCTCGGAAGGCAAGATTCCAACCGGAGCGCCAGAACCTTAGTGAGCAGCTTAACCTCTGTATTTAAGAGTGAGATGGGTCAGTATGAACTTCACTCAGTTGGGTTCTCGCCCTTAAGGAGCAAGGAAATAGAGGTCTGAGTAAGGATTGGAGGCAATGATCTGGGAGATAAGGAGTCGTTGAACATGTAGAGCCCGATCTAGAATGAAATCAATGTGAACATAAGAGAAAAAGGAGTAATGCCTGTCGAATGCAAAAACCACCATAGGTTCACTTGTCCCATCTGAGTCAGAGTCCTGGCCACACCCGATGTCACTGAAGATTTGGGCTTTGAACGATTCAATTTTGGACCCAGAACACAGTTCAGACCGACTCCTAAAATAAGATGGAGTGTGTCAAGGTTGTGGGGGGAAGATAAGAGTTGTTGAAATATGTATCATCCCAATTAGGGGCATAGACATTGACCAGAACTGCAGGGGTGTTCAGTAGGGAGACACATACGATTATATATCGTTTGGGTCAGCCAGAATCTGGGATGAGGAGAATTTGATTAAAACACCGTACCCCTAGTCATGCTGTTAAAACTAGAACGAAAATCTTCCCCCAACCCATCCTCTCGTCTTTAACGCGTAAATAGGTTTCTTGCAGCAACAATGGTCTCGATTGTTTTACAGGGCCATTCAAACACCTAATGTTCCAGGTAATCAGTCGGATTTGAGGTGTCCCGTCATCCCGCAAACCCGAGTCAGCCATTCCCATGGAGGGATGTTAAACAAGGGGCACTGAGAAGACAGAGCAAGAAGATCAACTCAAGATGGCCTCCGAGCCAAGTCAGGTGACTCGACAGAGAGACCAGCAGACACCTTGATCCTCTAATAGTACTCCCTTTAACTAACACGCCTTGTTAGGAGGGAGAATCCCAACTGGAGAGTATAAACCTATTTATCTTGGAGCGCCATGTGGGCGCTGGAAAGTCATGCCAAATAGTCGTGGCACATAGTGAAAAGGAAAATAGGTTATTATACGGAGCGAACAATCAAAATTCCTCATACTCAACTGAGGTCATCTCCAGTTGGGACTCGCCCTCCTAACAAGGTGTGTTAGTCAATGGGAGCGCTATTAAGGAATTTTCTGCAGCTCATAATAGTTCTTAAAATGAGCTTAGAGTTTGTGTTGAATTGTGTTCTGTTTTTAGGTTAAGTTATTGTTTGGTCTTCCTGAAGGTGTGGAGGGAGCGGACGTCGGGGCATATGTGAGCACGATGCTGCACTCGTTAATGGGAGCGGAGGCCCCGGCGGGTCCGTTGGAGGTGGAGGGAGCATACCGAGTGATGGCGCGAGGGCCGAGAGCAGGAGAAACTCCCAGAGCCATAGTGGTGAGATTCCTCCGTTTTAAGGATAGAGAAATGGTCCTTAGATGGGCAAAGAAAACTCGGAGCAGTAAATGGGAGAACGCGGTGATCCGCGTTTATCAAGACTGGAGTGCGGAGGTGGCGAGAAGGAGGGCGAGCTTTAATCGGGCCAAGGCGGTGCTTCATAAAAAGAAGATAAAATTTGGAATGCTGCAACCGGCAAGACTGTGGGTCACATATCGAGGGAGGCACCACTACTTTGAGACGGCGGATGAAGCGTGGACTTTTATTGTGGAAGAAAAACTGGAATGAGCGGGTTATTAAAAAGAACGTTTGAACAAAGTGGTGGGGCGAATGTGGGGGGCAAAGAGGGGGGTTAAAAAGGGGGGAAAGAGGAGTTTTATGTACTAATCCTGCGATTATGGTAACTTTTCTCTCTTCCACGGGTGGTGATGGGGGGAGGAGGGGAGGTGGAGGAGATGGGGCGTTGGCCATTGGGGGCGGGGCCAAGGGAGAAGCGCGGGCTTGGTTCCCGCGCTATGATAATCATGGCGGGAATAGAGAAGCAGGAAGGAGGGGGCGTCGCACGGTGCGAGCCGAGGTCACGGGGGGAAGCCGAGGTCGGCCAGAGTTTGCTGACTTCTGGGAGCAACATGGGGGGAGTAATTACGCTAGCGGGGGATCTAGCGGGGGGGGGTGGGAGGGGGGAATTACTGGGTTGCTGCTGCTGGGGAGAGGGGGGAGCTGGTATGGGAGGGGATGGGCGGGGGGGCACCGCCTGGGAGAGATACAGCTGCGTGGGAACCGGGTGAGGAGCTGGAAAAAGGGGATGGCTAATCGACTAAGGGGGGGGGGGGGGGTAGGAAGCCCCCCAACCCGGCTGATCACGTGGAACGTGAGAGGGCTGAACGGGCCGATAAAGAGGGCACGGGTACTCGCACACCTTAAGAAACTTAAGGCAGATGTGGTTATGTTACAGGAAACGCACCTGAAACTGATAGACCTAGATGCGAAAAACAGGGGGGTGGCTATATTAGTGGGGAAGCGGGTAATGTTCGAGGCAGGCAAAGACTATAGTGGCGGATAACGGGGGCAGATAAGTGATGGTGAGTGGCAAACTACAGGGGGAGACGGTGGTTTTGGTAAACGTATATGCCCCGAACTGGGATGATGCCAATTTTATGAGGCGGATGCTAGGACGCATTCCGGACCTCGAGATGGGAAAGCTGATAATGGGGGGAGATTTTAATACGGTGTTGGAACCAGGGCTGGATAGGTCGAAGTCCAGGACTGGAAGGAGACCGGCAGCAGCCAAGGTACTTAAAGATTTTATGGAGCAGATGGGAGGTGTAGACCCGTGGAGATTTAGCAGACCTAGGAGTAAGGAGTTCTCGTTTTTCTCCTATGTCCATAAAGTCTACTCGCGAATAGACTTTTTTGTGCTGGGAAGGGCGTTGATCCCGAAGGTGAGGGGAACGGAGTATACGGCTATAGCCATTTCGGATCACGCTCCACACTGGGTAGACCTGGAGATAGGGGAGGAAACAGGAGGGCGCCCACCCTGGAGAATGGACATGGGACTAATGGCAGATGAGGGGGTGTGGCTAAGGGTGAGGGGGTGCATTGAAAAGTACTTGGAGCTCAATGATAATGGGGAGGTCCAGGTGGGAGTGGTCTGGGAGGCATTGAAGGCGGTGGTTAGAGGGGAGCTGATATCAATAAGGGCACATAAAGGGAAGCAGGAGAGTAAGGAACGGGAGCGGTTGCTGCAAGAACTTTTGAGGGTGGACAGACAATATGCGGAAGCACCGGAGGAGGGACTGTACAGGGAAAGACAAAGGCTACATGTAGAATTTCACTTGCTGACTACGGGCACTGCAGAGGCACAATGGAGGAAGGCACAGGGTGTACAGTACGAATATGGGGAGAAGGCGAGCAGGTTGCTGGCACACCAATTGAGGAAAAGGGGAGCAGCGAGGGAAATAGGGGGAGTGAGGGATGAGGAAGGAGAGATGGAGCGGGGAGCGGAAAGAGTGAATGGAGTGTTCAAGACATTTTATAAAAAATTATATGAAGCTCAACCCCTGGATGGGAGGGAGAGAATGATGGGCTTCTTGGATCGGCTGGAATTTCCCAAGGTGAAAGAGCAGGAAAGGGTGGGACTGGGAGCACAGATCGAGGTAGAAGAAGTGGTGAAAGGAATTAGGAGCATGCAGGCGGGAAAGGCCCCGGGACCGGATGGATTCCCAGTCGAATTCTATAGAAAATATGTGGATTTGCTCGCCCCGGTATTGACGAGGACCTTTAATGAGGCAAAGGAAAGGGGACAACTGCCCCCGACTATGTCTGAAGCAACGATATCGCTTCTCTTAAAGAAGGAAAAGGACCCGCTACAATGCGGGTCCTATAGACCTATTTCCCTCCTAAATGTAGATGCCAAGATCCTGGCCAAGGTAATGGCAATGAGAATAGAGGAATGTGTCCCGGGGGTGGTCCACGAGGACCAAACTGGGTTTGTGAAGGGGAGACAGCTGAACACGAATATACGGAGGCTGTTAGGGGTAATGATGATGGCCCCAGCAGAGGGGGAAATGGAGATAGTAGTGGCGATGGATGCCAAGAAAGCATTTGATAGAGTGGAGTGGGAGTATTTGTGGGAGGTGTTGAGGAGATTTGGTTTTGGAGAGGGGTATGTTAGATGGGTGCAGCTGTTGTATAGGGCCCCGATGGCGAGCGTGGTCACGAATGGACGGGGATCTGCATATTTTCGGCTCCATAGAGGGATAAGGCAGGGATGCCCTCTGTCCCCATTATTGTTTGCACTGGCGATTGAGCCCCTGGCGATAGCGTTGAGGGGTTCCAAGAAGTGGAGGGGAGTACTTAGAGGAGGAGAAGAACACCGGGTATCTTTGTATGCGGACGATTTGCTACTATACGTGGCAGACCCGGCGGAGGGGATGCCAGAAATAATGCGGATACTTGGGGAGTTTGGGGATTTTTCAGGGTATAAATTGAACATGGGGAAAAGTGAGTTGTTTGTGGTGCATCCAGGGGAGCAGAGTAGAGAAATAGAGGACCTACCGTTGAGGAAGGTAACAGGGCACTTTCGTTACCTGGGGATCCAGATAGCCAAGAATTGGGGCACATTGCATAGGTTAAATTTAACGCGGTTGGTGGAACAAATGGAGGAGGATTTTAAGAGATGGGATATGGTATCCCTGTCACTGGCAGGGAGGGTGCAGGCGGTTAAGATGGTGGTCCTCCCGAGATTCCTCTTTGTGTTTCAGTGCCTCCCGGTGGTGATCACGAAGGCTTTTTTTAAAAGGATCGAAAAGAGCATCATGGGTTTTGTGTGGGCCGGGAAGACCCCGAGAGTGAGGAAGGGATTCTTACAGCGTAGCAGGGATAGGGGGGGGCTGGCACTACTGAGCCTAAGTGAGTATTATTGGGCTGCTAATATTTCAATGGTGAGTAAGTGGATGGGAGAGGAGGAGGGAGTGGCGTGGAAGAGATTAGAGAGGGCGTCCTGTAGGGGGACTAGCCTACAGGCTATGGTGACAGCCCCATTGCCGTTCTCACCGAGGAACTACACCACAAGCCCGGTGGTGGTGGCTACACTGAAGATTTGGGGACAGTGGAGACGACATAGGGGAAAGACTGGAGCCTTGGGGGGGTCCCCGATAAGAAACAACCATAGGTTTGCCCCGGGGGGAATGGATGGGGGATATGGAATGTGGCAAAGAGCAGGAATAACGCAACTGAAAGATCTGTTTGTGGATGGGAAGTTCGCGAGTCTGGGAGCGCTGACCGAGAAATATGGGTTGCCCCAAGGGAATGCATTCAGGTATATGCAACTGAGGGCTTTTGCGAGGCAACAGGTGAGGGAATTCCCGCAGCTCCCGACACAAGAGGTGCAGGACAGAGTGATCTCAAAGACATGGGTGGGGGATGGTAAGGTGTCAGATATATATAGGGAAATGAGGGACGAAGGGGAGACTATGGTAGATGAACTAAAAGGGAAATGGGAAGAAGAGCTGGGGGAGGAGATCGAGGAGGGGCTGTGGGCAGAAGCCCTAAGCAGGGTAAATTCGTCATCCTCGTGTGCCAGGCTAAGCCTGATTCAGTTTAAGGTATTACACAGGGCGCATATGACTGGAGCACGGCTCAGTAAATTTTTTGGGGTGGAGGATAGGTGTGCGAGGTGCTCGAGAAGCCCAGCGAATCATACCCATATGTTTTGGTCATGCCCGGCACTACAGGGGTTTTGGATGGGGGTGACAAAGGTGCTTTCAAAAGTAGTGGGGGTCCGGGTCGAACCAAGCTGGGGGTTGGCTATATTTGGGGTTGCACAAGAGCCGGGAGTGCAGGAGGCGAGAGAGGCCGATGTTTTGGCCTTTGCGTCCCTAGTAGCCCGGCGCAGGATATTGTTAATGTGGAAAGAAGCCAAGCCCCCGGGGGTGGAGACCTGGATAAATGACATGGCAGGGTTTATAAAGCTAGAGCGGATTAAGTTCGTCCTAAGGGGGTCGGCTCAAGGGTTCAACAGGCGGTGGCAACCGTTCGTCGAATACCTCGCAGAAAGATAGATGGAATGGAAAAAAGAAGGCAGCAGCAGCAGCCCAGGATCGGGGGGGGGGGCGGTGGGGGAGGAACCAGAAGGACTCTCAGGGTTGTTAATATATACTGTATAATATGTACAGGTCGTTGCGACAGATAATTATATATTGGACTGTTAAATTATATTTTTGGAGAGTGTTACTTGTGATAAGGCAGTTGCCAATTAGGGTTAGTTTTCATTTTTGTTATTTATTATTTATTCATTTTTTGTTTATAAAATAGGTCATTGTTATTTGTGTTATAATATTATGTAAAGGATGCACAATGTACTGTGTTGGTTGACCAAAAATTTGTCAGAAATGTTACGCGACCGTTTGGTTTGCGGTATTAACAATGCAGCAACCCAGAGAAAGTTGTTAGCGGAGCCAACATTGACTTTTCAATCTGGCAACTACGCTGGCCCCCTTGCACCTGCTGCTAAAGAAAAATCACACCTGGGTTTGGGGTCAGCCGCAAGAAACCGCTTTCCGGCGGGTAAAGCAACAATTGTCCTTGTCTGGGTTACTAACCCACTATGATCCGGGAAAGCCTTTACTCGTCACATGTGATGCATCCCCGTATGGTATTGGGGCCGCCCTGTCCCACAAGATGGAGAACGGGGCCGAGCGACCGATAGCTTTCGCCTCCCGCACATTGACCGCAGCGGAGAAAAAGTACACGCAGATCGAGAAGGAGGGCCTGGCAGTGGTTTTCGCGGTGAAACGCTTCCACCAGTATGTGTACGGCCGCCATTTCACTATCGTGACTGATCATAAGCCCCTGCTGGGACTCTTCAGAGAGGATAAGCCAATACCGCCCATTGCTTCTGCACGGATCCAGCACTGGGCTTTGTTGCTTGCTGCATATGAGTATTCTCTGGAGCACAAACCAGGTACGCAGATAGCAAATGCCGACGCACTGAGCCGATTACCTTTATCGACCGGCCCCATGTCGACCCCCACGACCAGTGAGGTGGTTGCAACCCTAAATTTTATGGACACCTTGCCTGTCACGGCATCACAGATCCGTGAGTGGACCCAGACAGAGCCAGTCTTGTCAAAGGTTCGGCACATAGTCCTGTATGGTGGGCAGCATAGACAGCTCCCAGGCGAGTTGCGGGCATTTTCCTCCAAGCTGTCAGAATTCAGCGTGGAAGACGGCATCCTCTTGTGGGGGACGCGTGTGATTGTCCCGGAAAAAGGCCAGGAGCTGATATTATCAGACTTGCACAATGGGCATCCGGGCGTGACCAAGATGAAAATGTTGGCCCGGAGTTATGTCTGGTGGCCAGGCCTCGACACCGACATTGAGAAGCTGGCCCAAAACTGCTCCATTTGCCAGGAGCATCAGAAGCTTCCGCCGGCCGCGCCCCTACACCACTGGGAATGGCCAGGGCGGCCTTGGGCACGCTTACATGCAGATTTCGCAGGCCCTTTTCAGGGATCCATGTTCCTTCTACTAATTGATGCCCAGTCCAAGTGGCTGGAGGTGCATAAGATGCAGGGGACAACGTCCTGCGCAACAATTGAAAAGATGCGTTTATCATTTAGTACGCATGGCCTCCCCGAGGTGCTGGTCACGGATAATGACACTCCATTCACGAGTGAGGGGTTTGCTAGGTTTACAAAGATGAACGGCATCTGCCATATCCGCACTGCCCCTTGCCACCCGGCTTCAAATGGGTTGGCAGAGCATGCAGTGCAAACATTCAAAAGAGGCCTAAAGAAGCAGTCTTCCGGATCAATGGACACGAGACTGGCTTGGTTTTTGTTTACGTACAGGACCACCCCCCATGCAGTGACTGGGGTAGCTCCCGCAGAACTCCTAATGGGCCGAAGACTTCGCACCCGCCTTAGTATGGTCTTCCCGGACATTGGCGCAAAAGTACGCCGCACACAAGAACGGCAGGGACAGGGATTGTCTCGGCATCGTCCGATTCGGCAGTTTGCGCCTGGTGACCCAGTATTCGTGCGGAATTTTGCTGGTGGTGCCCAATGGGTTCCTGGTGTAATCTTTTGCCAAACGGGCCCTATATCTTACCAAGTGCAAGCCCAGGGTCGTCTCCAGCGAAAACACGTAGACCACGTCCGGTCCAGAAGACTATCCCCTCAAAAGATTCCCCGCCCCCGGAGCTCATTTCAACAGCCACAGAGACCAGAGACAAGGGAAGGTAGTCCTCAAAATCTTCCACTGGTGCCTCACTCGAAGCCTGCGCAGGTCGTTACGGGACCGAATGGAGATAGAGACGCTGACATGACGGAGGCAGCAGACTCTGACTCCGAGATGGAGACACAGGATGCATCAGAGGGGGAATCCTCGGGTCCACGGGCCGTGGATGTACAACCGCGCCGTTCATCACAGAAGCGCCGGTCTCCGTCTCGTTACACGCCGCCTGATCCAGCGCCGCGTGCAAATGGTGTCCGGCCTGCGGCCAAACGAGTCCGACGCCTTCCTTCGCCAGGGTCTTCGGTGGGTTCCTTGGACTTTGGGGGGGGGAGGGATGTTATAACCTGCCTACTTACGATTGGCTGGGGACTAATGACTATCCCACAATCCTGTGGGAGTATGAGCTTCCCCAATGAGGGGGTCGGAGAAACTCCTACTATAAATAAGCTGGCCAGTTCAGGAACCAGCAGGAAGGCGAAGGTAGCAAGGGAAGTTACTGCTACTGTTGTGTGTATATATTATTATAGTAAATAAACGTTATTACTTTGTATCCTTAAAACTCGTGCTGGATTCTTCGTGGCCCTTACAAAATCCACCCAGTTAATTTCCAAGTTTTTTCCAGTAAGTTAAAGACCCGTGGCACCAGGGAATGG
This sequence comes from Scyliorhinus torazame, assembly GCF_047496885.1. Taxonomy (NCBI): domain Eukaryota; kingdom Metazoa; phylum Chordata; class Chondrichthyes; order Carcharhiniformes; family Scyliorhinidae; genus Scyliorhinus; species Scyliorhinus torazame. The sequence goes on along the minus strand of NC_092712.1, from coordinate 58,608,643 downwards.
GTAGAAAGGTCAGGTCTCCAGCGGGAGCCACCTCGTGTGCTTCTAACCCTCACATCACCGGAAATCTCCCAACTTAACTTTCCTATGTTTGCGTCGTCATCAAATTTAGCAACCATATCTTTAGTATCTTCATCCAAGTCATTTATATAAATTGTATAATGGTGAGGCCCCAGCGTTAATTACTGTGGCACACCAGTCATCACATCTCGCCAACCAGAAAAAGACCCATTATGCCAACTATTTCTTGTTTGCTAACCAATCTCCAATCCATGCCAATATGTTGCTCCCTACACCATGAGCTTTTATATTCCGCAATAACCTTTTGATGTGGCACCATATCAAACGCCTTCTGGAAATCTCAATCCTGTACATCCGCGGGTTCCCCTTTATCCACAGCACATGCAACTACTTCAAAGAACTCCAATAAATTGGTTAAACACGATTTCTCTTTCACAAAACCATGTTGACTCTGCCTGATTACCTTGATTGTTTTTCGAAGTGTCCTGCTGTAGCATTTTTAATATTGACTTTCTAACATTTTCGCTACGACAGATTTTGGGCTAACTAACCTGTGGTTTCCTGCTTTCTCTCTCCCTCCCTTTTTGAATAAAGGGGTTACATTTTCTATCTTCCAATCTAATAAAACCTTTCTAGAGAATTTTGGCAAATTAAAGCCAATACATGAACTATCAGATTAGCCACTTCTTTCAAGACCTTGGGAGAAGTCCAACTGGATTCTGGGATTGTCAGCCCACAGCTCAAAACATTTTCTCAATACCACTTCCGTGGTGATTGTAATTTTCCTGAGTTCTTCCCTCCCTTCCATTTCCTGATTTACAGCTATATCTGGGTTTAATAAAGGCGAGAGGGTCAGACAAAGTAGATGTTTATTTATAACCAGGACTGTATACATGAAAAGTGAAATGATAAATGAAAATCGCTTATTGTCACAAGTAGGCTTCAAATGAAGTTACTGTGAAAAGCCCCTAGTCGCCACAGTCCGGCACCTGTTCCGGGAGGCTGTTACGGGAATCGAACAGTGCTGCTGGCCTGCCTTGGTCTGCTTTCAAAGCCAGCGATTTAGCCCTGTGCTAAACAGCCCCTGCATAGGAACCTGGTTAGAGTTCTCTGGGGTCCTCTCTCTCTCTGTCGGTTGGTTCCTATCTGGCCGACCTTATATACACATTGTAATAACTCCATAGTTAGCGGGGAAGCTCAATCTCGAGCCACATGGGTCAAGCCAGCCCCGTGTGGTCCATGCAGGATATTACACTGGGAGGTTACTTATGACCTGTATAGTGAAGTCTGATGTTTAATTTATTCGCCATCTCCCTACTTTCCATTATCAATTCCCCGACGCACTTCCTGTAGGACCAAAGCTCACTTTGTTACCTCTAGAAAGTCTTACTATCCGTCTTTATAACACTAACTGACTTTCTTTTGTGCTCTAAATTTTCCCACCTTATCAATCTTTTTGCCATTCTCTTTGAATTTCTTTATGTTCTTTCCAATCTTCTGATCTGTGCAAATATATGCTTTTTCTCTAAGTTTAATACTGTCTTTAACTTTTTTAGTTAACCACAGATGATGGGTCCTCCCATTGGAAATGAGTCTATTCTATGTATTCTGATGATGTGGAGATGCCGGCGTTGGACTAGGGTGGGCACAGAAAGAAGTCTTACAACACCAGGTTAAAGTCCACCAGATTTGTTTCAAATCGCTAGCTTCCGAAGCGTTTATATATATATATGTTCCTGGTACCTACCTCTTCATTTACTTGAGGAAGGAGCAGTGTTCCAAAAGCTAGTGATTTGAAACAAACCTGTTGGACTTTAACCTGGTGTTGTAAGGCATCTTATATTGATTTATCCCTTAATCACATTCACTTTAGCAAGCGATGTTTTCATGCCCTTGTAATTGTCCTTATTTAAGTTTAAAATACTCGTTGTTAATGCGTGGCTGCTGGTAAATGCCGAGAAGCTCAAATCCCCCAAAACTTGAAATATGCCTCATTTCTTTTTGTGCAGTATAAAGAAAAGTTTTGAAATCCAGAAATTATATCCCCGACTAATTGTGATGATATTATAGTAAAGTAAATGTGTATTAAGAAATAGAAAAATGTAAAATAAAAGTAGAATTACACTTAAACACAACAATAGCTTCACACGCTACCAATACTTTTAAGACATGCCACACAATCCTAATCTACCTTCAGCACTTACCTTCCCTGTATCTACTCAGCAACTCGTTATGCAGTTTAAAATCTATTGAAGTCCTGTCATTTTTACCACCAGTGCCTTTAATTTCTCTTTGGGTGACTGTTTTTGTCAATCTGGCTTGTTCACCCTGCTTGCTGGGAGTTGACTAGCTTTTCCTGCTGTCTGCCGAGATCTAAAACAGATACCCCCTTATAGGCTTCGACATCTACATAAATACCTTCTTTCCCTTTGATCTCTCTATTGTCTCACCCAGTCCTTTCGAAATGCTCAATGCAAACATTTCTAATGTAATTTTGGGCATTTGGTGGGGTGGTTCTCGATGGCCACATTGGCAAGATTGGAAATAAGCCCTCATGAGCTTCTCGCCATTACTGGCTGTCTCGCCGTCTGATTTGCCTGACTCGCGCCTCAGCGTCCTGTCACTAACAAGGGGGAGCTGCTTTTAAACGCTCCCTCACCACGCCCTCCCAGTCAGCACACAAGCATGACAGCACGCAGACATGCTCCACGCTTTGTGGATGCCGACATGGCTCCTCGATGTTGTGGATGTGAGGCAGGACATAATGTTCCCCCAAGGCGGGGTCAGAGGACAAGGAGCAGGGTCAGCAATGCCACCTGGGAGACTGGCAGTGATTGTCAGTGTGGGCAGCATGACCAGGCGGACTGTCATCAAATGTCAGAAGAAAACCAATGACCTCCACCGAGCTGGAAGGGTAAGTTACCACCTCTCTCCTGGCATCAATTCCACCTGCTACCCCTGAAATTCCCAAACCCCTCCAGGTCACTGGCTGACATCTCGCACCCTTCCAATATCTGATCTTCGTGCTTGCTCCTCAGAGCCATCTGGCACCCACGAACGCACCAACCAGTACAGCCCCTTCATGTCTAGGTACCCACACATGCCACCTACTATAGACCCCTGACCCATTAAGCATGCGGCTCACCATGTCCGCTCTTTGTCCCCGCAGGAGAAGATATCCCATAATAAGTGGGAAAGGACCAAGACGAGGGGTGGAGTCTAAGATCCGTGTCCTCACCCCCTCTGAGGATCAGGCCCTGGAGATCGTAGGGTTGCCCGAGGAGAGAGCAGTCACTGACAGCGAGTTTGCCCTAAGGTGAGGATCCACTGCCCTTTCACCCAGATGACCTGTCTCAAGTGAGTAGTTCATGTCCCACAAAATGATCCTTCCCTCTCACTGACCACATGTCTATTGTCTCTCAGGATCTCTATCTGATGAGGCCAGGCTATCCTGAATCGTCTCTCCCCCCACCACCACCACCACCCAAGAGACCACCTCAAAGGAGAGCTCCGAGGACACCACCATCGAGGTGCCACAGCTATCACCCCCACTTTCCACCAGGGCAGAGCCACACATCCCGGTGGGTGACATTACTGGACAGGCATCTGGGGCACAGTCTGGTGAGCACCATACCAGTTGCTGAAGCACATAAAATGAAGGCAGCAACATCCAAGGGAGCCGGCAGTCGGAGGCCTGCTGGATCCCAGGACTCAGCTGGGTCTCAGTCAGATTCCGAGCCTCTGGACAAAAATTCCTATTGAATCCAGCCCATGCTGCTGGAAACCTGCGGACGGGGGTGCACTGCTGGCGGGAACAGAGAATCCCAACAGTCGGATAATTCTGGCCAATAAGTTTAAACAAAAAGAACAGGCAGGCTTCCTAGTAGCCAGGCTAACATTTCACCTCCAAAATGTCAAAATAGAAAATTATCACTTCTCTTTTATCCTCTTGATTACTTAAAATCCCACAACCAAGAACACAAACAAAGTTACAAGAACTTGTTATTTAGAGACACAAGTTCATATGGAAATGGCCATGATATTTAGGAAGGGTGGGAAGTCAGAAAAAGGTGGAGGGGCTCTGTTAACTACTAATGCTTATTAGCACATTGCAGAGGGTTGACTAAATGCAGGAAACCAGAATGTAGAAGCAGTTTGAGACGATAAATAATAACGGCAGGAAGCCATTTGTGGGAGTTATGTATCTGGCCCCCAAATCGTAACTACATGACTGAGTATAAAAGAACAGATAATGGGAGCTTTTCAGAAAAGTGCAGGGATAATCAGGGTGATAATAATCATCATAATCATATTTAATCTACATACAGATTGGAAAAATCAGATAGGCAATGGTAGCGTGGATGAGGAGGTCATAGAATGTTTTCTGTGAAAAGCACATTCTGGAGCCAACCAGAGGGAAGGTGATACTGGACCTGATATTGTGCAATGAGATAGTATTAATTGATGACCTCATAATGAAGGCACCCCGAGGTAGCAGTGATCATAATATGGCTGAATTTTACATTCAGTCTTGAGGGTGAGAAGACCGAGTCCAAGACAATGTGTGCAAATCCCAAGAAACTGTTGATGATAATCTTGTCATTTCTTTAAAACTGTTGGGGATGTGTTAGTGGAAATTGCAGCAGAGACAGAGTGACTGAGATTAAGTTGTGCATTTGATATGGTAATGAGTTTAGAACTGCTTCAAGTGGATGTTTACATAAAGTCATTTAGTAAGGATGTTTACAAAGCAGGAGTGGATTTGAATAGGTTGTTGTGGTGAGTGCCTTCCTGAACCACTGCAGTCCATATGCAGTGTGTCAAACGAAAGTCGTCATAGGGACAAAGCACGAGTAAAGTAGGATAGAATTTAAAAGAAAAATAAACTCGCTCTAAAAGCTAAAGTAAAGAAATAAATCTGATCCATTCTGGGAGTCAGCGGGCATCATTCAACTACCGTTGCTCTGGAAGCGGAATTGGGTGGGCCGGGTAAATGGCAGGAAAGGCCAAAATCCCCGGCCGGGCGCAAACCAGTTTGCAATTCACCCGGCCCACTCCTGGTGGTGAGTTCCGGATCTGGTCCAACGATCGCAAGAATATCATAAACTCTCATTCATTCCAATCTCATTAGTGAGGCTGAAGTCGAACGCAGCAGCCTCCCGGGAATCAACCGACTCGCCAGCGAGAAATCACGCTGGCGTCCTTTAGCAATCCTTTTATAAAAATGTGAAACTGCTGCAATGGCTGCTGAGTGGAACTGAGGAGGAGACTAGCCATTTCCCACCCCTAGATAAAGGGTGGCCCGTCTCTCCATGGTGTCCAGCAGGGTCTCGCGCTCTGTGTCTACGAACCAGAACTCCGCGCTGCCATCGTATTGACTGGGATGAGTGTGTGTGGGGAGTGGGATGCTAATAAGTGGTTGCAGCTTGTCAGCCTCTCGAGTGTCAATCCAGGCCCCGGCTAATCCTGCATCATTTTTCATTGGAATCGCCCGTGTTCCACGTGGTGCCGGTGCTAGCCCATTGAAGGTTGTTGAATTGCTCCGGGACCAGCACCAATTTTGCTGTTCGCAGAAGTCCACCGATTCGTATGTTAGTGACCTTTAAGACTTATCTAGATAAACACATGAAGAGACGGGGTATAAAAGGATGCAGGTCTAGAAAGGACACATGATCGGCGGAGGCTTGAAGAGTCGAAGGGCCTGTTCCTGTGCTGTACCGTTCTTTGTTCTTTGATTCAGTCCGGTGTCAGCATTTAAGTCTCTGAAACTGTGAATCGTTCCCCGTGTGTTTTATTGGGTGAAAATGAGCTGATATAGCTTTGTATTGGTACCAATATGGAACGGTGATGGTTCCTTGTTGATTAATGATTAGTGCGATATGTAGAATGTTATGTAGTTGATTTTCAAATCTTTGTTACTGTTGCCCATTTAATAAACAAAATATTCTCAAGTGGCTTTTTGTGGATACATGTGCCATGTCTCAGACGATGATTATTGCATCATATTTCTTGTTTTTTAAATATGTTTATTAAGAAATTTTTAACAACATTTTCAACCATACAAATCCCCCCCCCCGTAACAAAAAAGAAAGAAAGCTCGCATAGCAAGACATGAACATGGCAAGTCACTATGATACAGAACTTTGTACATTGGATTCCTCCCGTACATGTCAGTTTTCCGGATCATTCATGTGTTTTCTTGCTCATATGCCCCCCAGAAAAAAAAAACCTTCCCCCCCCTTCCTTCCCCCCCCCCCCCCCCCCCCCCCCCTGGATTGCTGTTGCTGCTGTCCGACCTTCATCTAACGCTCCGCGAGATAGTCCAGGAACGGTTGCCACCGCCTGTGGAACCCCTGCGCAGACCCTCTCAAGGCAAACTTTATCCTTTCCAACTTGATAAACCCAGCCATATCATTTATCCAGGCCTCCACGCTGGGGGGCTTCGCCTCCTTCCACATTAACAAGATCCTTCGCCGGGCTACTAGGGACGCAAAAGCCAGAATGCCGGCCTCTTTCGCCTCCTGCACTCCCGGCTTGTCCACTACTCCAAATAATGCTAGCCCCCAGCTTGGCTTGACCCGGACTTTCACCACCTTAGATACTGTTCCCGCAACTCCTCTCCAGAACCCTTCCAGTGCCGGGCATGACCAAAACATATGGACATGGTTCGCCGGAATTCCGGAGCACCTCCCACCTAAAGAACCTACTCAGCCTCGCCCCCGTCATATGCGCTCTGTGAACTACCTTAAACTGTATCAGGCTAAGCCTCGCACACGAGGAAGAGGAATTAACCCTACTTAGGGCATCAGCCCATAGCCCCTCCTCAATCTCCTCCCCCAGCTCCTCTTCCCATTTACCTTTCAGCTCCTCGACCAAAGCCTCCCCCTCTTCTCTCATCTCCTGGTATATTGCCGACACCTTGCCCTCCCCGACCCATACGCCTAAAATCACCCTGTCTTGAATCCCCTGTGCCGGGAGCAGCAGGAATTCCCTCACCTGCCGCCTCACAAACGCCCTCACTTGCATGTACCTGAAGGCATTTCCCGGGGGTAGCCCAAACTTCTCCTCTAGCGCCCCTAAACTCGCAAACGTCCCATCGATGAACAGGTCCCCCATTCTTCTAATCCCTGCCCGATGCCAGCTCTGAAACCCCCCCCCGTCCATCCTTCCTGGGAAAAACCGATGGTTATCCCTGATCGGGGACCACACCGAGGCTCCCAGCGCTCCCCTGTGTCGTCTCCACTGGCCCCAGATCTTTAGTGTTGCCGCCACCACCGGGCTCGTGGTGTACCTTGTCGGCGAGAGCGGCAGCGGTGCCGTCACCAGCGCCCCCAGGCTCGTTCCTTTGCAGGACGCCATCTCCAACCTCTTCCACGCTTCCCCCACTCCCTCCATCACCCACTTGCGGATCATCGCCACGTTGGCTGCCCAGTAGTAGCCACCCAGATTCGGCAACGCCAGCCCTCCTCTATCTCTGCTACACTCCAGGAACCCCCTCCTTACCCTCGGGGTCTTACTTGCCCACACAAATCCCAGAATGCTCCTGCTCACCCTCTTAAAGAAGGCCTTGGTAATCACAATTGGGAGGCATTGGAATACAAAAAGAAACCTCGGGAGGACCACCATTTTAATCGACTGTACCCTGCCCGCCAGCGAGAGTGGCAACATGTCCCACCTTTTACAATCCTCCTCCAACTGCTCCACCAGCCTCGTCAAGTTAAGTTTGTGCAGTGCCCCCCCAGCTCCTAGCTACCTGAATCCCCAAGTATCGAAAGCTCCTTTCCGCCCTCCTCAACGGTAGGTCGTCTATCCCTCTTCCCTGATCCCCGGCTGCACCACAAAGAGCTCACTCTTCCCTACATTGAGCTTGTAGCCCGAGAAGTCCCCAAACTCCCTTAGGATCTGCATGACCTCAACCATCCCCTCCGCTGGATCCGCCACATACAACAACAGGGCGCCTGCGTACAGCGACACTCGATGTTCCTCTCCCCCTCGGACCACCCCCTTCCATTTCCCCGACTCCCTTAGCGCCATGGCCAAAGGTTCAATTGCTAATGCAAACAGCAGAGGGGACAGGGGGCACCCCTGCCTCGTCCCTCGATACAGCCGGAAATACTCCAACCTCTGCCGGTTCGTGACCACACTCGCCACCGGGGCTCTATACAGGAGCTTAACCCAACTAATAAACCCTCCCCTGAACCCAAACCTCCTCAACACTTCCCAGAGATACTCCCACTCTACTCGGTCAAAGGCCTTCTCCGCGTCCATGGCTGTCACTATCTCCGCCTCTTCCTCCACCGATGACATCATAATCACATTTAGGAGCCTTCGCACATTGGTGTTTAGCTGCCTACCCTTTACGAATCCCGTCTGGTCCTCGTGAATCACCCCTGGGACACAGTCCTCAATCCTCGTAGCCAACATTTTTGCCAGCAACTTAGCATTTACGTTGAGGAGCGAGATCGGTCTATACGACCTGCATTGCAGTGGGTCCTTATCCCGCTTCAAGATCAAAGAGATCGTCACCTCCGACATTGTCGGGGGCAGGGTCCCCCACTCCCTTGCTTCATTTAAGGTCCTTACCAGCAACGGGGCTAACAGGTCTACATACTTCCTATAAAACTCCACCGGGAACCCATCTAGCCCCGGGGCCTTCCCTGCCTGCACGCTCCCCAGTCCTTTAACCAGCTCCTCCACCCCAATTGGCGCCCCCAAACCAGCCACCTCCTGCTCCTCCATCCTCGGGAACCTCAGTTGGTCCAAGAATCGTCGCATCCCCTCTCTTCCCCCTGGGGGCTGGGACCTATACAGCTCCTCGTAAAAGGCCTTGAATGCCTCATTCACTTTCACCGCACTCCGCACCGTAGTTCCCCTGTCATCCTTGACTCCACCTATTTCCCTAGCTGCCATCCTCTTATGGAGCTGATGTGCCAGCATCCGACTCGCCTTCTCCCCATATTCATATATCGCCCCCTGTGCCTTCCTCCACTGTGCCTCTGCCTTCCCTCTGGTCAACAAGTCGAACTCCGTCTGGAGACTTCATCTCTTCCTGAGTAGTCCCTCATCAGGGGCCTCTGCATATCTCCTGTCCACTCCTAAAGTCTCCCCCACTAACCTCTCCCTTTCCCAGCCCTCTCTCTTCACCCTATGAGCCCTGATGGAGATTAACTCTGCCCTGACCACCGCCTTCAGTGCCTCCCATACTACTCCCACCTGCACCTCCCCGTTGTCATTGGCCTCCAGATACCTTTCGATGCACCCCCGCCCCCTCCCGCACACTTCCTCGTCTGCCAGCAGTCCCACATCCAACCGCCACAACGGGCGACGGTCCCTCTCCTCCCCCAGCTCTAGTTCCACCCAGTGCAGGGCGTGGTCTGAAATGGCTATGGCCGAATACTCCGTTCCCTCCACTTTCGGGATCAATGCCCTGCCCAGAACAAAAAAATCTATCCGGGAGTAGGCCTTATGTTCGTGGGAGAAAAAAGAAAATTCTCTGGCCAAACGCCTGGCAAATCTCCACGGATCTACTCTCCCCCCCCCCCCCCCCCCCCCCCAAATGATCCATAAACCCCCTGAGCACCTTGGCCGCAGCCGGCCTCTTCCCCGTCCTAGATCTGGGACGATCTAATGCTGGGTCCAACACCGTGTTAAAATCCCCACCCATTATCAAGCTCCCTACCTCCAGGTCCGGAATACGCCCCAACATTCGTTTCATGAATCCAGCATCGTCCCAGTTCGGGGCGTATACATTCACCAATACCACCTCCGTCCCCTGCAACCTACCGCTCACCATCACGTATCGGCCTCCATTGTCCGCTACTACGTTCTTGGCCTCAAACAACACCCGCTTCCCCACCAATATTGCCACCCCTCTATTCTTCGCATCCAGCCCCGAATGGAACGCCTGTCCTACCCATCCCTTCCTTAAACTGACATGATCTGCCACCTTCAGATGTGTCTCCAGGAGCATGGCCACGTCTGCCTTCAGTCCTTTTAGGTGCGCGAACACTCGGGCCCTCTTAACCAGCCCATTTAGGCCTCTCACATTCCACGTGATCAGCCGGATTGGGGGGTTACCTGCCCCCCCCCCCCCGCCGACTAGCCATCTCCCATCTTAGGCCAGTCCCGTGCCCACGCCTCCCGCACCCTCCAGTCCCCCAGACGGGGAACCCCCGCCCCGACAATCTCTTCCATTTTCAGTTCCCCCTTGGACAGTGCAGCAGCAACCCTATTGTTCCCCCTCTTTCCCCCCCCCCCTTTCCTCCCCCACCTCCCCGCTAGATCCGCATCTAGCACTTTTGCTCCCCCCATATTACTTCCGTGAGTCAGCTGACTTCTGCTGACCCCGGCTTCCCCCGCCTTCCCGTTGATCTCCCCTGTGTGGGAGTCTCTCCTCCTCCTCCTTACCTTCCTCCATCCCACCCCCCCACCTCCCCTTAGCGTGGGAAAAAGCCCACGCTTTCCTGAGCCAGCCCCGCCCCCTGTGGCGCAGCTCCTGTTGCGGCCATTATCCCAGTTTCCCCCATCGCCGAGACTCGCCTCCCTCCAGCACCGACACCCACATTCCCCACTACCTTGTCAACAGAAAAAAAAGAATTTTAACCAGAACTCTACCCACATCCCCATCCAACATCCCACCCATGAAGCATTCTTTACCCATATTTACAACCCTGTATACAACCAACATCCCCCCCACAACCACAGCCCCTCAGTTCAAGTCCAATTTTTCCGTTTGGGTAAAGGTCCAAGCCTCTTCTGGCGTTTCAAAATAATGGTGTCGGTCCTGATAAGTGACCCACAGTCGCGCAGGCTGCAGCATGCCGAACCTGACTCTTTTTTTGTGCAGCACCGCCTCGGCCCGGTTGAAGCCAGCTCTCCTCCTTGCCACCTCCGCGCTCCAATCCTGGTAGACTTGGATCACCGCATTCTCCCATCTACTGCTCCGCACCTTCTTGGCCTATCTCAGCACACTTTCTTTGTCCGCGAAACGATGGAACCTTGCCACTATCGCCCTTGGCGGCTCATCAGCCTTGGGTCTTCTCGCCAGGACCCGGTGAGCCCCTTCCAGCTCCAGGGGGCTCGGAGAGGCCTCCGCACCCATCAGCGACTGGAGCATCGTACTCACATACGCCCTGGCATCAGCTCCCTCCATTCCTTCAGGGAGACCCAGAATCCGGAGATTCTTCCTCCTCGACCTGTTCTCCAGGACCTCGAGTCTCTCGGCCCACCTCCTGTGCACCGCCTCGTGCACCTCCATCTTTACCGCCAGGCCCAGAATCTCATCCTCGTTCTCATTCGTTTTATCCCTCACCTCGCGAAGCTCCACCGCCTGAGTCTTCTGGGTCTCCTTCAGCCCCTCAATCGCCAACAGCATTGGCGCCAGCACCTCCTTTTTAAGCTCCTCCACGCAGCGCTTGAGGAACTCCTACTGGTCCGGCCCCCACGCTGCTCGATCTCCGCCCTCCGCCATCTTGTTTTTTCACCCTCGTTTTTGCCGCTGCTCCGGAGCCTCTTTCTCCGACTCTCCGCCATACAACGTAAGGGGGGACCTTACTTCACCTTCCCACACGGGATTTAATCAAAACATTTCCGTTGCGTCCGTTATAGCGGGAGCTGCCGAAATGTGCGGCTTAGCTCCGCATCGCCGCAACCGGAAGTCATTGCATCGCATTTCAATCAAACTTCGAAGCCTGAACATTTTGCCTGAACTCTAGAGTTGTCAGCACCATAGAGGCAGCGGCCAACAATCAAACACTCAGGAGCTGGGCTTCAGCACTGGGGATATCCTCACAACCAAAAGGGGGAGTGTGTGGATCAGGGGAGGGTATCCCAGCACGGTCTCCCTAATGTTTCTGGCAGGACTCTGGAGTCTAAGAGCTCCTGATGTGGCCGTGAGTGAGTGAGCAGAGTGAGGTTCTCCAGCACAACTGGCTGTATGGATGACTCTCAGAGAAGGCGGGACACGTACAGGTGGGGGAGGCTTGGCGGATTGAGGGTCTGGGGTTGAAACCCTAACTGATTATCGGTCTCTCTCCTCCAATTCCTTACAGATATCAAAATGGGTGGTGGAAGATGTCCCCGCAGTGCTGGTGGGAGCCCAGGCGGCCAGACGCCGCAGAAGGTAGCAGCACGATGCAGACTGGATGCATCACCTCGTGTGCAGGGGGCTGCCGCACACCTTGAAGATCTAGCACCCACCAGGCCGAAGGGAACCCAGACAAGCGGCGGCCCATGGCTTTGTTTGTCTTTAGAAGAGATGACAGCATGTGCCACAGGAGACTCTGTCTCAACAAAGAGACAGTGCGGCACCACTGTCACATCCTCCTGACCTTGGCACCCCATGGATGAAGAGGACACCTGCTCCTGGCGGCCGTGAAGATCACCACAGCTGTTGATTTCTATGCCACCGATTCAATCCAGGGCTTGAGCAAGGACCTGTCTGGCATACCACAAGCTATAATCACAAATAGGCCCGGAGGGTCACAGATACCCTGTATGCCCAGGCAGCAGACTTTTATCAACTTTGAACTGGACCAAGCCCATCAAGGTGCCCAAGCTTCAGGATTCTCCACCACCACTGAGATGCACCAGGTCTGGGGTGGGGGTGTAGCCATCTGGGATGGCCACGTCCCGATTACAAAATGGACACTTTGCAAAGAATGCAGGGAAAATTGGACAATACCGAGAAAGCAAGCAGGTGCAAGGTTTGTCTGTTGATTGGAGCTATAGCTCCCAGACAAGACCAAAACTGCAGAACAATCTACATACTAATGAGCCATCCCCGGGAACAAAAGGCAACATTTAGGGAAACAATGCTAAGACAGACATCTCGGCGCCAGAGGAGACTAAAACAAAGCAGACCAACGGCCACTCAGGACACGCCCAGCAACCAGGGAACCCACCCCTCTATTGGAGGAAAATCGATAAGAACGATTGGGAAATGGCCCAATTAATTGGGGCCAAGTTCAAGGCCTGTCCAAAAGCGCGCGAAGCCCTTTCGAGTACAAAAAGGACTCCCCAAGAGAGATTCGCTCTCTTGGCCTTGGCTCTCAGCGAGGAGAGACCCGCCAAAGCTGCTCCAGACCAAGTAAGTTCCAAGTCAACGCCCGCCATGAGATAGACACGCTGAGTTGCTATCCTGTAAACAGCTCAACCCCAGCAGCCTCAGAACCGAGCAACGGCCATTGTTCCTCTGACTGAGTGGGCACCCAAAGCTAAGTATAAGCTTTTAGCAGTAGTGATAGTTTAGTTTGTAGAGTTTTCTGCACGAGTATATTTGACTGTGTGTGTAAATAAATGAGCATTGATTTTGAACTTACTAACTGCTCTATCGAGTCTTTGATCAGTATTCGGTTTTGAACCTTGTGGCGGTATCGAAAGATACCTGGTGACTCTTGAGCAAACGTAATTAAACAGAGCCAAATTAAGAGAGAACACAATTAGCAACAGGGGTAATTGATGGCACGCATGTCACCTTGCGCACACTAGAAAATCAGAGTGCCCTTCATTAACAGGAAGGGGTTCCACTGCCTGAATGTTCAGCTCGTGTGCAATCACCGCCTCCGGATCATGGATGCTTCCCAGGAGATCTCCGGCATCTTCAAGGATCAGCCCAGGGTGACGGGTTGGCTCTTGGGGGATAAGGGGTACCGGCTGATGACGCTAATGGGGAGGCTGGAGACCGAGAGGGAGATCCGATATAAAGGCTCACCCGTGCTGTCATTGAGCTGTACACCCCCCACCCCAGAGGGTCTCCTGCTTTGCCCTCCACAACCTGGCGCAACAGCAGGGCAGCATGCTGGAAGAGGAGGAGGGACATGCAGCCTTGGCTGAGGAGAAGGCAGACCAGGAAGGGATGGAGGATGAGCCCAGGGAGGACCCGCAGAAGGATGGAGGACAGGTGGCGGCGAGGGTGTGGACACCGCAACTGGACATGAAGGGGTTGTGCTGAGGGTGCCAGGGTGTGCTGAGGTTTGGATGTGGGGAGGGTGAGAGGTGTCAGCCCGGTATTTGGGGGGGGGGGGGAGCGGTTGGGAATTTGAGGGGTGGCAGGCAGAACTGATGCCAGGAGAAACGTGATAACTTTCCCTTGCAGGCCAGTGGAGGTCATTGGTCTTCCTACAGTGGATGCTGGTCCTCCTGGTCACGCTGCCTGCTCTGACAGCTGCTGCCGCTGCCTCCCAGGTGGTATTGGTGACCCTGCTGCTGGTCCTCTGACTCCCTCGTTGGTTCCCTGCCCCATCTCGCATCCTCAGGCTCCAGAAACCTTGCAAGGGCGGCATTGCCAAATCGAGGGGCAGGTCTCCGCGCTGCCATGCTTATGTTTTGACCGGAGTGAGTCGTGAGGAAGCGTTTAAAGCCGCTCCCCTTGTCCACGGCGAGCTGCTGCGGCGCGAACCAGGCCACATACTATACTGCAAAAGCTAGTGGTAAGCTGGAGGATTTGGGAGAACTTTAAGGTTCAGCAAAAGGCTACTAAAAAGAAAATCAGAAGAGTTAAGATGCACTATGAAAGGAAATCAGCAGAAAACATAAACACTGACACCAAAAACTTCTATAAGTATAAAAAGAGGAAGAGAACAGCTAAAGTAAATGTTGGCCCTTTAGAGGACGATACTGGTCAGGTAATAATGGGGAACACAGATGGCGGAGGCACTGAACCAATTTTGCCTCTTGTGTTCACGGTAGAAGATAATAAAAATGATCCAAAAACTAGTTAATGTAGAGGAACTTGGTGCAATAACTATCACTAGGGAGAAGGTAGTGAATAAACTGATGGGATTAAGGGCAGATAGGTCTCCAGGACCTGACGGCCTGCACCCTAAGGTATTAAGAGTTCGGATGAGAATGTAGGAGGCATGGTTAGTAAGTTTGCAGATGACACCAAGATTGGTGGTATAGTGGATAGTGAAGAAGGTCATATAAGATTGCAACAGGATCTTGATCAATTGGGCCAGTGGGCTGAGGAATGGCAGATGGAGTTTAATTTGGATAAATGTGAGGTGATGCATTTTTGTCGATCAAATCAGGGCAGGACCTACTCAGTTAATGGTAGGGAGTTGGGGACAGTTACAGAACAAAGAGATCTAGGGGTACTGGCTCATAGCTCCTTGAAGGTGGAGTCGCAGGTGGACAGGGTGGTGAAGAAGGCATTCAGCATGCTAGGTTTTATTGGTCAGAATATTGAATACAGAATATGGGACGTCTTATTGAAGTTGTACAATACATTGGTAAGAACACACATGGAATACTGTGTTCAGTTCTGGTCACCGTATTATAGGAAGGATATTGTTAAACTAGAAAGAGTGCAGAAGAGATTTACGAGGATGCTACCAGGACTTGATGGTCTGAGCTATAAGGAGAGGCTGGATAGGCTGGGGCTTTTTTCTCTGGAGTGTAAGAGGCTTAGAGGTTGATCTTATAGAGATCAATAAAATAATGAAGGGCTTAGATAAGGTAAGTTGGGTGTTGGGGGGTCTGGTGGGAGGGGGGGGTTAAGATCGGGGCGGCATTTAAAAAGGTAGATAGTCAACATCTTTTCCCAAAGGTAGAGGAGTCTAGAACTAGAGGGCATAGGTTTAAGGTGGGAGGGGAGAGATACAAAAGAGACCAGGGGGGAGATTTCTTCACACAGAGGGTGGTGAGCATCTGGAAAGAGCTGCCAGAGGCAGTGGTAGAGACGGGAATAAATTTTTCCTTTAAAAATCATAGACAGTTACATGGGCAGGGTGGGTATAGAGGGATATGGGCCAAATGCGGGCATGTGAGACATCTTAGTGATAGAAACTGGGCACCATGGACAAGCTGGGCCAAAGGACTTGTTTCCATGCTGTAAACACCTATGACTCTATAAGGGTGCAGAGATAGTGGATGCATTGGTTTTGATAGTTCAGAATTCCCTGGATTCTGGAAGGATCCGGGTGGATTGGAAACACATTAATGCGAAGTCCCTATTCAAAAAGGGGGCGGGGCAAAAAATAGGAAACTGTAGACCGGATAGCTTGTCCTTTGTCGTGGGGAAATTGCTGGATTCAATCATTAAGGGGGAGATGACTGAACATTTGGAAAGACAGATGACTGAACATTTGGAAAGACAAAGCTCATTCACCATTGTCAGCATGGTTTTATAAGGGGTAAGTCATGCTTGGCAAACTTGCTTGAGTTCTGGGAGGCCGTAACCAGCAAGGTAGATAATGGGGAACCTGTGGATGTGGCATATCTAGTCTTCCAAAAGGCATTCGATAAGGTGCCACATAAAAGACTGATCCAGAAGGTGAGATTGCAAGGGATTGGAGATGGAGTACTAGACTGGATTGAGGATTGGCTGACTCACAGAAAGCGAGGGTTGGGATAAATGGGTCTTTCTCTGGTGGGTGAACTGTAACTAGCGGGGTGCCGCAGGGGTCAGTCCTCGGACCTCAACTGGTTACAATCTAGATAAATGATCTGCAAGCAGGGACAGAGTGTAATATAGTAAAATTTGTGGATGATACTAAAATAGGTCGTAAAGCCGGCAGTGAAGAGGAGATAAAGATTTCACAGGTGGGTATAGGTATGTTAGAAGATTGGGCCAAAATTTGGCTGATGGAGTTTAATGTGGATAAGTGTGAGGTTATCCACTTTGGCCGAAAAAATAGAAAGGCAAATTATCTAACTGGAAAGCAGATTCAAGATGCGCCTGGGCAGAGCGATCTGGGTGTCTTTGTTCATGAATCGCAGAAAGTCGGTCTGCAGGTACAGCTTGTAATTAAAAAGGCAAATGGAATGTTAGTGTTTATTGCAAAAGGGTTGGAGAATAAAAATAGAGAAGTGTTATTGGAATTATATAGGGTGTTGGTGAGCCCACATTTGGAGTATTGTGTCCAGTTTTGGTCTCCTTATTTGAGGAAGGATGTGGTGGCATTGGAGGCAGTTCAGAGGAGGTTCACCAGATCGAATCCGGGGATGAAAGGGTTGACATAAGAAGGGAGGTTAAACAGTTTGGGCTTGTATACTCGCTGGAGGTTAGAAGGATGAGAGGGGATCTGATTGAGGTGTATAAAATACTAACTGGGATTGATAAAGGTAGACCAAATGTCCCCCTTTGTGGGGAAATCTAGAACGAGGGGTCACAGGTACAGGTTCAGAGGTGGAAAAATTAGAACTGAGATGCGGAGGAACTACCTCTTGCAGAGGATGGTGAATTTGTGGAACTCTCTGCCCCATAGTATGGCGGAATTGGAGTCATTAAATGGTTGAAGAAAGAGATAGATATAATTTTGATAAAAAGCAGGTTAAAAGGAAATGGGGAACAAATGGGGAGGTGGATTTGAGACCAGGAAGCGATCAGCCATGATCCGATTGAATGGCAAATCAGGCTCGAAGGGGTTAAAATGCCCACTTCTGCTCCTAATCCCTATGTTCCTATGACAGCCAGTAGACAGCAAGAAGCTGGTGGGAGCTCATTTCACCTACTATGCCCTGTAAATTTGAGAAACACCCAGTCAATCACCCAAAATGACACTAGAAATTTTCCCTTAAATCGTGCCCCTGATCAAAAGATCACGGGCGCGATGGTATGGCCTTGCACGCGGTCAACTTGGTGCCATGACAAGACCATTAAATCTCACGTGAGGCTTCTCTGGGCGGGATCCAGCATTGCATATTTAAGTGTGAAGTTAGATTCACTTAAATTGTCTGTGTCGAATTATGTGAGGATTCCAATCGGTAAGTTGGGTGTTGGGGGGTCCGGTGGGAGGGGGGGGGGTTAAGATCGGGGCGGCATTTAAAAATGCGATAGGTGCGGCCTCAGTGAGGCGTTGCAGGCTCCAAGAAACATCCTGCTATTCGTGCCCCATGTCCAGACATTGCATGTCTAGCTTAGCTGATTCTGGAGGATGGCTGCCCCTCTTTCTCTCACTGTTGCCTCTTCAGCTGGATCTGACACCTGCTCCCAGCTCCATAAGATAATAAGACATAGGAGCAGAATTAGGCCACTCGGCCCATCGAGTCAGCTCCGCCATTCAAACATGGCTGATATTTTTCTCATCCCCATTCTCCTGCCTTCTCCCCATAACCCCTGATCCACCCAGCAAAATGTTTCAATTGCAAAGACCACCCTGTTCCCTATTCTTCCCGTTTCCTATCTTTGCTCTTAGTTGCTGCCCAGACCTGGTCACAAAATGGCTGGCAGTTTGATTTTAATTGTGCAATAACAATGGTCCGGATTCTCTGTTCCTGAGACGCTGGGGCAGGATTAGTGAACTTCTACGGCAGCAAAACTGGTGCTGCACCTGGACGAGTTCAACGACCGTTCAGGGGCTAGCACCGGCGCCACGTGGAACACAATCGATTCCAATGAAAAACGGTGCCAGATTCGCTTGCTTCAGGATTAACACTCAGGAGGCTGACAAGCTGCAGCAGCATATCCACACTGCACCCCTCACACACGGTCAACCCAGCCAACAAGGTGGCAGCAAGGAGAGCGGCACCCCGTTTCACTGACGCTGGAGTGGAGACCCTGCTAGACTCCATGGAAGAGAGGTGGGCGACCCTGTACCCTGGAATGGGAAGGAGGCTGCCAGCTGCCGCCGTGCCTGGACGCAGGTGGTAGAGGCCGTGAGCAACACCTTCAGGACGGGCCACCAGTGCCGTAAAAATCTGCATGACCTCCTCAGGGCAGCGGGGCAAGTAGGCAGCACTGTGCCCCTAGCACCAACCCGTCCCACACCTGTAACCCCCTCTCCCTACAGGAGGGCTGCCAAATCCTCAACCTGCACCACATCCTTTGTACCTGGCAAAGGAGCTCTCCCTCCTCGCCAGAGAGTAAGGGAGTTGATGTGAACCTTGTACCTAGCCCAGGATCTCCATGGGTGGGTACCCTGGCCACTGAAACCATCAGCTACTCACCGCCTGGGCTGTGTCAGACTGTACCCCCAGGAGCAGTAACCCCCCCACCCCCCCCCCCACCCCCGCCACGCAGGAGAGGTCCGCTCATAATCGCTGTGAGAGGGAGAAAGTTGGAGGAGCATCGCCAGACCTGCAGCCCATCACCGCAGCGGAACAGAGGGCACGAGATGTGGTCAGTGGGCCAGAAAGAGGCCAGTGGCCGAGGCGGAGGTCTACATCGGGCGAGGAGATGAGACTCAGCTGTGTTGCAGTTTCCCATGGCACATGAATGTCTGGAAAAGACACCAACTTTCCATCACGGCTGGCTCCAACACCATCCCAGAGACACTTAGCTCGGTTGGGCAATTTAGTGAAGAGGTTTCTGGGGCACTATCTGGTGCGCACCACACCTGCTGCAGTACATCAGGTGGAGATAGGAAGCGGGCCAGCCCTGGGGACTAGCTGCTGTCCAGATGGCTTTCGGCCTTCTAGAACGGACGGTCCCATCAATTGTGGAGATCCCGTCGCAGAGCCAGAGACTACATGAAAGCTGGTTGGTGAGCATCAAGCACCTGCAGGTGCAGTTGGAGGAGTCCAACCTCCTGCAGGAGCAGGAGATGGTGCCGTCCATGCATGCCACCTAGGCCAACACGCATGGGTGGCGGCTGGGTTTCAGCCATGGGTCAAGATGTCCAAGGCCTGGGGATTCTGTGCAGGCGGCGGCCATGTGCCAGAGCCACCTGAACATTGCAGCGGCGCTCCAGAGCCAGGCCCAGTCAGAGCGGGTCATGACTGAGAGCGTCGGCAGCATTGCCCAGGTGCCGGCTGACATGGCACAGACCCAGAAGGTGGTGACACAGTCACAGAGTGATGTGGCGCAGTCCCAGAGGGAGATGGTGTGCTCCATGGCTGTGAGCCTGCGTTCCCTGGTCGAGACCAGAGCGGGCCTCCAGGACTGGCAGCTGCCAGGTCGTGGTGGAGCCTCAGGGGGTTGCTCCGCTCGCACCCCCATCCCATACAACAAAGAACAAAGAAAAGTACAGCACAGGAACAGGTCCTTCGGCCCTTCAAGCTTGCGCCGACCATGCTGCCCGTCTAAACTAAAATCTTCAATACTTCCTGGGTCCGTATCCCTCTATTCCCATCCTATTCATGTATTTGTCAAGATGCCCCTTAAATGTCACTATCGTCCCTGCATCCACCACCTCCTCCGGCAGCGAGTTACAGGCACCCACTACCCTCTGCGTAAAAAACTTGCCTCGTACATCTCCTCTAAACCTCGCCCCTCGCACCTTAAACCTATGCCCCCTAGTAATTGACCCCTCTACCCTGGGGAAAAGCCTCTGACTATCCACTCTGTCTATGCCTCTCATAATTTTGTCGACCTCTATCAGGTCGCCCCTCAATCTCCGACGTTCCAGTGAGAACAAACCAAGTTTATTCAACTCTCCTCATAGCTAATGCCCTCCATACCAGGCAACATCCTGGTAAATCTCTTCTGCACCCTCTCCAAAGCATCCACATCCTTCTGGTAGTGTGGCGACCAGAATTGAACACTAAACTCCAAGTGTGGCCTAACTAAGGTTCTATACAGCTGAAACGGGACTGTCCAATTTTTATACTCAATGCCCCGGCCAATGAAGCCAAGCGTGCCGTATGCCTTCTTGACTACCTTCTCCACCTGTGTTGCCCCTTTCAGTGACCTGTGGACCTGTATACCTAGATCTCTCTGACTTTCAGTACTCTTGAGGGTTCCACTGTATGTTCCCTACCTGCATTAGACCTTCCAAAATGCATTACCTCACATTTGTCCGGATTAAACTCCATCTGCCATCTCTCCGCCCAAGTCTCCAAACAATCTAAATCCTGCTGTATCCTCCGACAGTCCTCATCGCTATCCGCAATTCCACCAACCTTTGTGTCGTCCGCAAACTTACCAATCAGACCAGTTACATTTTCCTCCAAATCATTTATATATACTACAAACAGCAAAGGTCCCAGCACTGATCCCCATGGAGTAGCCCGAGGGCTATTGGCCATCCTATGGGAGGAGGTGGTGGTGGGGCTTATGCCGGCGAACGCCGCAGCGCCTCAGATGCCCCCCGCCCCCCCTATCCCTGATGCATCACATGGACAGCAGGCAGAACAGGGTGGCACTACCCCACCTGGCAGACACGAGCAGCAGCTGGGCCCAGTCACCCCAGAAGACGGCTGCCAGCAGGGACCCAGGTCACAGGCCGGGAATCACAGCAGGCAGTCTCCACTCCTGATACACTGTGTGGGGATAAACCTAAACGTAGTATTGGGTCTGTAGGGCCAGAAAGGTGGACACGGGTTAGGTTGGCACATGTGCAGCACATAAGATAGGGATAGGGGCTCGAGCACAAACCTGTATGGAAATGTTCCCAATAAACACATGTTCACTTTGTTACAAAATGCCTCGGTGTCCCGTCAGAAGGGTGTGAGGGATGGGCTACACTGGCTGCAGAGGATGCGCTGGGGGTGGGGTGTGCTGGGCGGAGGGTCAGAGCTGTGGGGGGAAGAGTCAGGGTGCTTGGGCCACTGACCCCAGTACAGCCAGAGCTCACCGCACTGGTGATCCAACTCCCGCCTGCGCCCACCTCCATCACCCCAGGGGTTTGGTGGGACCGTGTCAAAGAATGGCCAGCACACATGCCGGGATCACCCAGGTGGACGGTGGAAAGTGCTACCGTGGGCAGGAGTCGAGGTTGGCAAATGGTGCGGAGAACCACAGCCCATCGCGGAGTGGGTTGTCATTGCCCACCATCCCATGGACCAGACCCACTGATACTATGGATGGTGTGTGGGTCCTGGGTTGGCAGTGAGGCAGGTAGAAATCATTGGGCGGGGGGGCGGGGGGATGACACAAGAAGAGTGTTCATGGGGGAGAGGGTGGTCAGACCAGGGGAGGCGGTGGGAGTGGGATGGGATGCCTGTGCCACTGGTCAGGCCCCCTAGTCGGTGAACCTGGAAACGTTGAGTGTCCCACGCGCGTCAGACCGTGCGCACACGGTGTGTGGTCTCCCGTGCCTGCCTAGGCCCCATGCCCTGCCTATCCTTGCCGTCCCCCGCATCCACCTCGTCGAACGAGGACTGATGTTCATCCTCCTCCTCCAGCACGTTGCCACACTGCTGCGCGATGTTGTGCAGGACGCAGTAGGCCACCTAACACTGTACTGGAGGGCTTCTCCAGAGCGGTCCAGGCACCTGAACCGCATCTTCATGCCGAAGCGCTGCACGATCACGGCGCTGGTCGCGGCACGGGCATCGTTGCCAGGGGTACCATCAGCTGTCACTGCCCTTCCAGCGGTATGGTCCAATGCCCCCATCTGGCACCCCACGTAGGGACTACTGTGGGCATTGCCCATGGTGGGCCGCGTGATGTCCCACAGGCGAGTGCCGGCCGGTTGGCGGGTGGGTAGTGTGGCGGAGGGTGGGGTGGGGGTTAGTGGGTGGAATGTGGAGGTGGTGGGCTGGGGTGTGGGGGTTATGTGTGGGGGCACCCAAACGGCCAGTGTTACTCTGCAAAACCACAGGCCAAGGTGGATGGTCAGTGGGGTGCGCAGCAAGATGGTTGCCGTGGCAATGGCGGTCTGTCACCCGGCCTCACCGTCCGTCCCCTAGTCACCCACATTGCCCCCCACCGCCTGTGTCAGGACTGGCAGCCCACAGTCACACCTTTGCATGTCCTCCTCCTTTCTCTCTCTCATCCGCCACTGCGGTTTTAAAAGCTACCAGTGAACCTCGCAGTCGAGAATTCCCCAGGCGGATCACGGAGGCCCAGGAGAATACTGGATCAGGCCTGCTAATGATATGCAAACGGCTTTCACTGTACATGCAGAGTAGAATGCATTGACGCTGCTGTCGAGACACCAGAGAATCGCAATTTGCCGTGATCCCAGCACCGGCCATGATTTTGGTGGCAAGTCCAATTCTCCGCCCAACCGCCTTTCCCGATTTTGCCGTCGGCCAATGGAGAATCTCGCCCAGTATATTCACTTACTGGCATCCTTTCATTTGTGATGCATGAAGTAATACAACTGCTTAATACAAAACACGGATCGACAAATTACAAACAAGTAACTCATCTGTAATTATTGTTTATTAGTAAAGAAGTTGAAAGGAGGTATTACAATGATGTTCATAACAATCACCAAATTAAACACATTCAACAATTAATGCTCAGAAAGCCACATAAACCATTTTTATATGTGTATATGAACACAATTTGGTGAGAAAGCATTAAACTGTTTAGTCAAGATTCAACTGCCAATAATGCAAACAGGTGATGATCAGATACTGGCTGTTTGCACTATCACTGAGAAATGTACTCCATCCAGCCCAAAGGTACATATTTTGAGAAGGGATGGGAGAAATGTTCTGCTCCCTGTATGCGTACAATGTCCATTTAGTCAAAAGTACTTTACCCAATATCATGACAATCATGGCATCCGTTATATTGTCTGCTGAAAACAGTTCAAATATGCTGAAATGCAAATATTTCCTCTCCCATTATACTCATTTAACAATATAAGAGGTATTTTGGACAGACCTGATGACTTTCATTTCAAATTTCCTGTGAAGAACTAAAATCCTAAAGGAGTTGTTCATAATTTTCTTAGCTATGCTCACAGTAACTATCAAATATAAAGCTTTTATTATTCATAACTTTAGATGTTCCATAGCACTTAAGCTCCACTGATAACGCAGACAAATGAATATTGTCTTTTCAACAACAACTGTTGGGAGTTTTATAATGTGATATTTGTCAGCTCTAGTGGCTAAGATAAGTGGGTAATCTGATTTAATAACTGCAGCTAGCAATTAAACAGCTGCCAACAATTTGTATCATTAGCTGTCTGTAGGGGGTTGCTAGGTGCCAGTAGAGCTGGCATTTGTATGGTTCTGCCAGTGGAAGTTGGTTGTGGTTGTTCTCTGGTGTAACAAAGTGAAACTGCCTTTCTATCTCAATGATTCAAGGAGCCCGACCAGCCCTTACATAGTCCAGGCAGCCAAGTAGCACTGCTGAAGTTCAAACTCCACTCAGTGAAAAGTTGGGTTTGGGACTGTACTTGTTAGAAAATTGATTCTTTTCAGATGGGGAAAAATCACATGTTCTTTTATTAAATCTTTATATATAGTACAATAGAATGAAGTTGCAGTGGCTATCACTGCTTGCGTCCTGCTCACTGTTCGAGATACTCATCAAACATGAAAGCTAATCAGGTATTCTGGATATGCTTGATTATCCTGAAACACAACAAACGCTTGAGGGGGTGAGGCACCATCGGTGACACTGTCGTATCGGTCTCTGCTGTTTCCTTGTGGATCTTTGAGTGGTGGTTCCTTCAGGCCTTTCTCTCCTTTACAATAATCTCCAGTTAACACTCTTGCTCTGTAGACCACTTTGCTTCCATTTGCGTCAGGTTTGGAATATGTGTCGTGTGCAGAATATTTTGCATTCTGAGCAAAATATGTCCCATCTCCATAAAAAACAGCTGTAAAAAGTTTGCCAGGTGTTAGTTACTGAATGTTAATTGCATCATGAGCTCTACTTGAAATAATTGTTAATGAGATCATACTTTTTGAATTTTGTCATGATCTTGAACCAAGAGATGCATGTTTTATCCATTTAATTTTGGTCAATACTGAATGGCTTTCTCCATTATTCAAACACACTCCACTCACTGTAGAAGTAAACCTAGGTTATGAAGTGCAAAAACGTTGTTGCACCTTTATTGTATTTATAATACTACAACTGTTGGTTCATATTCACTGATGCAATGTTACTGTTAATGCAGTCTAAATCAAATCCAGCCTCACACCAGAGGACACAAGAGTGGAGAGGGAGTTGGTGCAAGACTTCACGGACAATTTAGAATACAGCTTACTTATGATATGAAGCTAAAGATGTTCTGAAGCAATATTAAACTTGCAGTGTAAAGGCTTATTAAAAGTATACTAAAATATCCTGATGCTAACAAGCTTACCCATTTGACTCTCCTTATATTCTTCTTGTTTTAAATAATAGAATTAGTGAAGGTGTAAAAATGGTTTTATTTTATATGATAATATATTGTCAAATAAGTTCTAATATCAAATGCAAGCGAGTGCAAGATAGACTGGTGAAAAATACCTTTCTTAAATGAAGCACTGTATTTATCCATTTTGGTAGGAATAACAGCAAAAGGGATTATTATTTAAATGATAAAATATTAAAACATGCTGCAGTGCAGAGAGACCTGGGTGTGCTAGTGCATGAGTCGCAGAAAGTTGGTTTTCAGGTGCAACAGGTGATTAAGAAGGCAAATGGAATTTTGTCCTTCATTGCTAGAGGGATGGAGTTTAAGACATGGGAGGTTATGCTGCAATTGTATAAGGTGTTAGTGAGGCCACACCTGGAGTATTGTGTTCAGTTTTGGTCTCCTTACTTGAGAAAGGACGTACTGGCACTGGAGGGTGTGCAGAGGAGATTCACTAGGTTAATCCCAGAGCTGAAGGGGTTGGATTACGGGAGAGGTTGAGTAGACTGGGACTGTACTCGTTGGAATTTAGAAGGATGAGGGGGGATCTTATAGAAACCTATAAGATTATGAAGGGAATAGATAGGATAGATGCGGGCAAGTTGTTTCCACTGGCGGGTGAAAGCAGAACTAGGGGGCATAGCCTCAAAATAAGGGGAAGTAGATTTAGGACTGAGTTTAGGAGGAACTTCTTCATCCAAAGGGTTGTGAATCTATGGAATTCCTTGCCCAGTGAAGGAGTAGAGGCTCTTTCATTAAATGTTTTTAAGATAGAGATTGATAGTTTTTTGAAGAATAAAGGGATTAAGGGTTATGGTGTACGGGCCGGAAAGTGGAGCTGAGTCCACAAAAGATCAGCCATGATTTCATTGAATGGTGGAGCAGGCTCGAGGGGCCAGATGGCCTACTCCTGCCCCTAGTTCTTATGTTCTTATTCCATAACAAAGAACATGTGCTAGTTGGGGAAAGATTACTCAGTACTGTAGTAAGAAAAAACATATATGGGGCAGCACGGTGTCCCAGGTTCGATCCCGGCTCTGGGTCACTGTCCGTGTGGAGCGTGCACATTCTCCCCGTGTCTGCGTGGGTTTCGCCCCAAAGATGTGCAGGCTAGGTAGATTGGCCACGCTAAATTGCCCCTTAATTGGAAGAAATGAATTGGGCACTCTAAAAAAAATTTTAAATTAAAAAATAAATAATGTTATTCACCTCATTCCCTACTCTAGATCTAGATTAGGATTTAATGCTGCCAAGCTTGAACAGCAAACTCATAAATCCTTTGCTGAATTAGAAATTCAGTACCCACTGCTGTGGATGGCAATCCATTTATTCCACAGATTTTGGTATCAATATCATATCCTTACTCCATTTTTCCTACTATTCTGTTAAATATGTAGAACTAAAAAGGCAATTGCTAGCCAGTCTTGGAAGCCAGCACCTGTTGAACTGCCTTCAATTATCAATCCAAATCACTCAAATTATACTGCTCATTCACCCTCCACTGTCCCTCTGGCCATGCGGTCTCTATATATCATCCCTGTACGCTGACCCTCTTCTAAGATTGAGACAGGTTTGTGGTGATTTTGACTATATTAGCAGTTCAATTCATCATTCCCCTGAAGCATCTCCACTGGGCCTTCTCCAGAGTAAACAATTCTAAACTCTTAACCAGCTATCCTCTCAGTTAGGCTTTGAACTCAGCAGCCCTAATGACAAAACTCAATGTTTGCTCAGCTTTCAAACACTTCATTCTGTAATTATATTTCACACGTCCTCACATAATGAATGTCTTGTTTCTTTCGCATTCTCCAGCAGTTGTTCATTTTTCTGGGGGGCCACACAATCCAGCAAAACATTTTGGGTCAATAACCTTTCAGTTCTGATGAAATGCCATTGATCTGAAATGTTAACTCTTTTTCTCCATCCAGTTGCTGCCTGACCTGTGGGGTATTTTCAGCACCCGTTCTTGTGCTCTTTGTGTTGTGTGATTTCTGGATTTCCCGGGCAGGGAGTGGGGGCGGTGAAGTAGGGCCTGGATCTGCAATAGGCAGAGCCCCTAGAAAAGGGAGGCTGTTAACATTTGGCATTTTGACAGATTTGTATTTTATTACTGTATCTGTCTGCCCCCCAGCCTGCCCCCATTCTTTATCATAACTAATAAGGCTTCATAAAGTTATTTTCAAACAGTACCTATTTATGTAACAAAAGCAAATTAGTGCAGATGCTGGAAATACTGAGCAGCTCAGGCATGTGTGGAGAGTAGAAAAGAGTGAATGAGGTGCATTTTACAGGGCAGGTGGGTGGTTGGCTGCCATGTAACAGTGGCAAGGCCATTAACTGGCTAGAGGTGGCACCTGCCCCCATCTGGAGAGGAAGTCCCAACTCTTAAAGCTGCTGTCTTATCAAATGGTCAGCAGCGATACCGGGAGTGGTAGCCATTGCTGAAACTGCAGCCAGTCCAAAGGAACAATTTAAGATAATTCTGGGTCTCACCTGGTTATCCAGTGTGAGGAGTGGGGGCTGCAGTGAGGAGGGGATACACGGTGGGAAGAACTGGTGCGAGGGGAGGGCGGTCTCAATGGGAACAGGGGTCTGTGAAGGAGGCTTCCCTCCTCCCTCTGACTGGACATCAGCCCACCTGAGGCCTCCTGGGCTGCATACTTCATATGGACCTTTCCCACTATGGGGAAAAATCCAAGCACAGAAGGAGGAGGCTCGCAAGTGGCCCATCAGTGTGAGGGCACCATCTTGCCATCCTGCCATTGATAAAATTGCATTGGGTGCAGTGGTGGGCAAAGAGGTCCTGGAAACATAGCCATGTTGAATTTTCCATCCCCCTCGTCTCCGTGATATCCAGACCCAATGTTTCAGATTTATGACTTTTCATCTGGGATGCCAAAAGACAATACCAGACTAAGCTAAAGTCACATACTAACAACACGGACTCTCATCAGTTGTGGAAAGGCTTAAACAACATAAAGGGCTATAAAACCAAGCTGAGTAGAATCTCCGGCAGCAGCGCACCCCTCCCTGATGAACTCTATGCATTCTATACTTGTTTTGAGCAGCAAACCATCAAACCGTTGACAACTGCCCCAGCAGCCTCGGACACACCCATACCGACCGTCACAGCTTCCGAAGTCAGATCAGCCTTCTTGAAAGTAAACCCCCAGAAAGCAATGGGTCCTGACAGTCCCTACGTGGACCAACTAGCAGATGTGGTCGCGGGCATCTTCAACCTCCCCCTACTCCGTTCTGAGGTTCCCACAAGAAAACCACCATCATACCGGTGCCAAAGAAGAACTGGACAACATGCCTCAACTATTATCACCCGGTGGCCTTGACATCGATCATTATGAAGTGCTTCGAGAGGTTGGTCATGAGGCACATCAACTCCATACTCCTAGAATGCCTTGATCCACTGCAATTCGCATACCGCCACAACTGGTCCACAGCAGATGCCATTTCCCTGGACCTACACTCATCCCTGGAGCATCTCGTCAAGGAAGGACTCCTACTCAGACTCCTATTCATTGACTACAGCTCTGCCTTCAACTCCATTATCCCAGCCATACACGGATCAAAACTCGAAAACCCAGGTCTTGGCTCCTCCCTCTGCAACTGGATCCTCGACTTCCTGACCCAGAGACCACAATCAGTAAGGATAAACAACACCTCCTCCATGATAGTCCTCAATACCAGGGCCTGCAAAGGTGCAGACGTAGCCCTCTACTATACACCCTATACACGCACGACTGTGTGGCAAAATGTGGCTCCAACATCTAAACGTTTGCTGATGACACGACCGTAGTGGGTCGGATCTCGAACAACGATGAGTCAGAATACAGGAGGGACTGAGTAGTACTACTCAGTCCCTTTACCCAAAGTCTATGTATTTACATTGTGTATCTATCGTATGTCCTATGTTTTTTTATGTATGGAACGATATGTCTGGATTGTACACAGCAATATTTTTCATGGTACTTCGATAGATGTGACAATAAACCCAAATCCAATGAACCCAAATCCAGTAAAGTAGTGGAATCTGGCAGAATGTATAATTATCATGTATTATTAATAAAATACATGAATTGATCAGTAGAAAAAGAAACAAAATTAAAATAAACCTGACTCCGAATTATCACTATAATTTTGTCAGTAGTAATTTTTAAAATAAATTTCAACTCTGGTGCATATGTCATTTTTGGCTATATAATCTTTCTTGATTACAAGAATCAAAAAGCACTTTCAGAAAAATTTATGTTTGAAACAGCAATGGTCGCAACAATGAAATCTTTTCCTCTAATAAAAGGCATTTTCATGAGACGTGGCGTTTCTGGCTAGACCACCATTTATTGCCCATCCCTAATTGCCCTCAAACTGAGTCAACCACCTTGCTGTGGATCTGGAGTCGCATGGGGCCAGGCCAGTTAAGGATGGCTGATTACCTTCCCTAAGGTTAGTTACTTTTTTTTAAATTTAGAGTAACCAATTATTTTTTTCCCATTAAGGGGCAATTAAGCATTGCCAATCCATCTAACTTGCACATCTTTGAGTTGTGGGGGTGAAACCCACGCAGACACAGGGAGAACGTGCAAACTTCACACGGACAGTGACTCAGGGCCGGGACCCCAAGGTCATTTACAACAATTGGACAATGGTTTCATGTTATCAGACTTTTAATTTCAGATGATTTTTAATTTAATTCAAACTTTACCATCTGCTGTGACGGGATTCAAAGTCGGGTCCCCAGAGCATTACCATGGGTCTCTGGATTATAGTCCAGTGACAATACCTATGCCTTCCCTGTGCAGCTGTATCACTCGAACCGATTGATTTAGAGCAGGATTCCCCCCCCCCCCCCATTTTAACACTACTACTATGCAGTAGCTACACTCGTGGTATTTTCCATTACTAGGATTCTGTCATCAGTCCAGAAGGATGTTCTGCCTACCGTCTAATTGAGCAGCATTGTGTATGACTTTCAGTGCCAGTGCGATGTCAGATATAAAAGCCGTACATCTGATTCTATGGCGGGGATTCTGCCCAGAGTGTGCGAAAAGCTGCACTAACAAACAATTTAACCTAATCAGTCAAGTTTGTAACGTGCCATGTTTATACTTGCTCCAGCATTTATGTGTGAGCATCTATACCCTGCAAATGAAAGAAATGTGCTCAAGCCTCGTGTTTGAATTACCCAGGAGCTTGGGGAACCTATAGTTTCCCATTGCTTTTTACATGGCAGTGCCTTGGCCAATCGTATTTGAACTGCCAACCAATCAGCACCCATTTTTCTATAGTATAAATTGTTGTGGTCAGTTAAAATTTAGCATTCTTGCATTTGTCCGGATGAGTGCAAGATGAAAAGTTTCAGAGACGTATCTTTGCTTTTCAGCAATAGTCAGTGTTTTTCACTAATCATTTAAAACCATAAAGAGCAACATAATGATTAGCCTTTTTACCACCATAATAAACACGCAACTGTTGCTTTTCATTTAGTAGTTTTTTTGCACGTTAATGCGATCCAAATGGAAAAGATTAAGAACGGTGTTGAAGTGTTTCTCCCAGGGCAGCGACACCTGCAATAAATATTATATAAACAACACGTATTTTTAAAAGCACATTATACTGTTTATAGCTCGCAGTGAAATGTTTGTGAGGCATCATGGGGCCTAGTTAACTAACTTGACCACATTCCTCGTAAGGACCGTCTCACACAGACACACAGAAAAGGCGCATTCAGCAGAAATGCTCCTAATCAGCAACCTCCGGGCAGATGTTCTTGTGGGATGCTGGCAATAGTACCAGCCTGTCACAAAATTAAGATAAGGGGAGCCAATGCATAAGACCCAAGGACAGTCGATTAAGGGCATCTGGAAGACATCACAAGACCATGAGTAACCCCCGCGTTGTCCATGAGATGATCACGCCATTTCCAGCTGCCTAGTAATCAATTTCATTGGTTCTAAAAATCAATGTACAATCGTTATGATTGGATTACGTCCAGCTGAGGAGGGCCAACTAACTATTTGTAATTGTATAAATGATGATAATATTCTTTGTTCAGTGGAGAGGCACCTGGATTGCCCAGTTGCCTGCTCCCCAGTGGTGTAATACAATAAACGGTTTGATGTTTGTAGCAGACCCGAGTGTTTCTTTTGGATTAATTCCCGCTAACAAGCTGCAATCGAGTTATTAAAGAGCCTCCTGCAGCTTTGGAATTGCAGGTTGCAGTCCTGTGATCTAAACAATCTTCCTTTATGGATTGAACATTAAGTAACCACTCTCAAAACTCAATGGCCAGGACTCTATGGCGCCTCCTACCCGGCAGGATATTATGGTCCCATCAAAGTAAACAGAAATTCAAATGGCCTTCCGTATCCACTGGCAGGACACAGTGTCAAGGCCATAAAATCCTGGCCAATATCTCCCTATGTTTCTTCACAATAAATGTTCTGTTTCAGTACTCCTGGCAGAGTCTATCCTGTACTGCTCATATGGGTATAGCATCAGAGTGTCTTTTCATTCACAAATGATAAACTTACCATTTAAACCACAGTAGCTCCTGTTAAAACCATCTGCATTGATCTTAGGACATATATCTGGGTAAGTTCCATGGTAAAGACATTTTTCATTCTGCTGATGAGGTCGCTGTCTATTCATTTCATTTCTTCTTGCAACATACAGTCGCCAAAGAGTGGGATTTTGGATCCTTGTGATCTGTAGTCAGTCAAATACAATGATTGTGTTAGTAGATATATTTGTGAAAAAGCACCTGCCAAGGTCAGACAGAAAAATAATAAAGTTAACTACCAGCACACCAGTAATCATACTGTACACAAATCTGAATATGGACAACCAGATACAAGTATAGGTTACATAAGTAAAGAGATTGGTGCTTATCTGCAAATTCAATATGACATGATAGCCACTCCAGTATCAGTGTCCCCTCTCATGTCAACATCCCCAGTAAGGAGGAACTGAGTTGTAGTGAATCAGCGAAGTTGGGTGGGCCACATTGTCTGCATATGTGACACAAGATTCCCAAAACAAGCTCTCTATTCGGAAATTTGTTATGGCAGGCAATTACCAGGAGAGCAGAGGAAATGTTCCAGGACGTCCAGGACTGCCCTTTGTGGGCAGCACGGTAGCACAAGTGATTAGCACTGCGGCTTCACAGCGCCAGAGTCCCAGTTTCCGCGCCAGCTGGCGGGGCGGAAATCAGTCCGGCGCGGGCCTAGCCCCTCAAGGTGAGGGCTCGGCCCCTCAAGATGCAGAGAATTCCGCACCTTTGGGGCAGCGCGATGCCGGACTGATTCGTGCCGTTTTTGGCGCCAGTCGGCGGACATCGCGCCGATTCCGGAGAATCCCGCCCAAGGTCTTTTGTTGAACACAGCTCTCCAAATGAGCATTATGATTTAGTGCTGTTTTCCCGCCTTTTCCCCGCACCTCTGCTCATTGTTTCTATTCAAATAATCGGCTAATGCCCTCTTGAATACCTTGATTGAACCTGCCTCCACCACACTTCCATGCAGTGCAGTCCAGACCCAAACCACTCGCTGTGTGAAAACGTTTGTTTCACATCACAATTGCTTCATTTGCAAATCACTTTAAATCTGTGCTCTCTCTTTCGTCGTCCTTTTACGAGTGGGAACAGTTTCTCCCTCATGTCCAGCCCCCTCATGATTTTGAACATCTCTACCAAATCTTCTCAGCCTTCATCAAGCCTCTGTCACCTCTGCCCAAAACTCTAGCAAGTTAGTTGAACACCATTTTCCCTTAAGAAATCCATGCTGGCCCTTCCTAATCAACCCACATTTTTCCATGTGATAATAATAATCTTTAATTTTGTCACAAGTACTAAATCTATTCCGAATAATTGTTTATAGAAGCTCCCTCGCCAGTTGAAGTTAAATTGACTGGTCTGTAATGGCTTGACTTAGCCTTACAACCTTTTATGAACACAGGTGTAATGTTTGTAACTCTCCTGTCCCCTGGCACCTCCCAAGTCTAGGGAAGACTGAAAGATTATGGGCAGTGACCCTGCATTTTCCACTCTCACTTCTTTCAATACCTTGGATGCGTCCCATCTGGTTCAGTGCCTTGTCAACGTTACGTACCAGCAGTTTATCCAATACCTTATCAATTTTGAACCCTTCTAATGGCAGATTTTCCTCCTCTGTTACCCTGGCCTGGGTAACATTTGCTTCCTTGGTGAAGACAGATACAAAGTATTCATTTACCACCTCAGCCATGTTCTTGGCCTCCATGTGTAATTCATCCTTTTTGGTCCCGAATCGGCCCTCCTCCTCTTCTTACCACCCATTTACTATTTAAGGTGCCTGTACATGACTTTAGTATTCCCTATTATGTTGGCTGCCAAGCCAATCTTTTGTCATAATCCTTCTTCACTTCTCTTATTTACTTCTTCACCTCCCTTCTGCTTTCAGCCTGGTTTTCAATTCTATATTCTGTCTAACACATATATGTCTAACATATACATACTTCTTAATTCTTTGTTTTAATTTCTATCACCTTTTACACCCAGGGAGTTTGGGATTTGTTCACCCTACCATTCGATTTTGAGAGAATACGCTTTGATTGTGCCTGAACCATTTCTTTTTTGAAGGTAGCCCATTGTTCAGTTACAGTTTTTTCCAACATCCTACAGTTCCAGTCTATAAAAAACATTTGTGCCCCCATTGAAGTCAGCTCTCCCCCAGTTAATTATTCTTACTGTGGATTGGCCTTTGTCCTTTTCCACCATCATCTTACAACTTATGATACAATGATCACTATCTCCTAAATATTGCCCCAAATGACACTTGATCTACTTGGCCCACCTCATTGGGCCATTCGATGGGCTGAATGGCCTCCTTCTGCAATGTAGGGATTCTTTGGATTTCCAAGAGCCTAGTCTAGCAATGCCTCCTTTCTTATCCGTCACAGATGGACTAGGGGATTACTAATGGCAGTCAACCTTCTGGGAAGTTAATGGGCAACACGGTAGCATAGTGGTTAGCACAATTGCTTCACAGCTCCAGGGTCCCAGGTTCAATTCCCGGCTTGGGTCGCTGCTTGTGTGGAGTCTGTGTTCTCTCCGTGTGTGCGTGGGTTTCTTCCGGGTGCTCCGGTTTCCTCCCACAGTCCAAAGATGTGCCGGTTAGGTGGATTGGCCATGATAAATTGCCCTTCGTGTCCAAAATTGCCCTTTGTGTTGGGTGGCGTTACTGGGTTATGGGGATAGGGTGTAGGTGTGGGCTTGGGTAGGGTGCTCTTTCCAAGAGCCAGTGCAGACTCGATGGGCTGAATGGCCTCCTTCGGCACTATAAATTCTATGATAATTCTATGACACCAATGAACAAAGGGGTCACCATGAAGGGCAATGGACTGGGGGTCGGGATAGTGGATTCCTGCCCTACTTGTCTGTTTCTTTTATATACTTTGGCTTTCCCTTTTTGTCTGTTTACTGGTTAGCTGTGATGCGACCATCTATTCAGTGTGCCATCCAC
Organism: Scyliorhinus torazame; assembly: GCF_047496885.1. Classification (NCBI taxonomy): domain Eukaryota; kingdom Metazoa; phylum Chordata; class Chondrichthyes; order Carcharhiniformes; family Scyliorhinidae; genus Scyliorhinus; species Scyliorhinus torazame. The sequence continues at coordinate 58,574,202 of NC_092712.1, read as the reverse complement.
ACAATCCTCAGCCTTGCACACGCACCACAGTGACTCAAGCGGCAACCCAGAGCTCAAGTTTCTGCAGCTGGCGACACTTCTTACTGACGTAGTCAGCAAAGGTACTTTGTACCGGTACAACCTCCAACATCCCAAAGGATGTACATTCAACATGACCGACCTGCAATAACACACTTTAAACTTTTGTTTACCACTGTATAGTATAATAAAATAGAATAACACACGGAATTCCGGTGGTGGCCATGAAGTGATTGGGCGCACATAAGGTGGCTTCTGCCCGAGGACTTTTATATGTCCTTTCTGACCGTTTTTCGAGTGCTGTGCTAGTGGAAAAGTGGCACAGTGGAAGAACTAAGATTCCTCCTGCAGTGTGGGATGTCGAAAAGTTATCATATGAGGAGAGTGTCGAATAAAGGGCACTTTCGGACTCAGAGGACACACAGGGGAGGTGAAAACATGATGGAGGAACTTGTGGCATCGTTGCTCGCTCAGTGGATGACTGAGAAGTTGGTGGAGTTCCTATCAACAGAATTTAGGAAGCAAAGGCAAGTGGTCACGGACGACTTGGTGAAAGTGACTGAACCACTTCGGGCAGCCCTGGAAAGGGTGGAACAGCAGTTGGTGGCACAGAGCTTGTCGATCCAGAAGATGGAGGAGATGATCTTAGGCCATGAAGATTGGAATGCTTCCTTGAAGGCAGAGGGGATGATGATCTTGGAGCGGCAAAAACTGATGAAGGCCAAGATTGACGATCTGGAAAAGGACTCCAGATCACAAAACTTGAGGACCATTGGGCTGCCCGAGGGCAGAGAAGGAGCGAAGATTACAGAATACGTGGCAAAGATGGTCGAGCAGTTGGTGGGGGAGGGGGTGTTTTCATGCCCTCCTACAATGGACTAGACTCATCGGTCGCTGAGGAAGAAGTCTCAAGCTGGGGAGTAGTCCGGCTCTGCAGGTATTTGGACAAAGAAAGGATCCTGAGGTGGGTGAAAGAAACATGAGAGTTGGGAAGGCCGCACCGTTAGAATCTACCAGGACTTGGGTGCGGAATTGGCAAAAAATGAGAGCCGGGTTTAATAAGGTAAAGTCTGCTTTTTTTAGGAGCAAGGTGAGGTTTAGAATGGTGTACCCGGCTCACCTATCGGTCATGCATGGGGGTAGAGACTATTATTTTTATACTTCCGAGAAGGCAAACACCTTTATCAAGGCACATAGGCTTAGGGTAATTTGAATGTTTTGGGTGGTGCACCTGCATGGCTGAGTTTTATTAGTGTATTTAATGTTGTTTTCATTGGATTTTCCTGTTATATGTTTGTAAAGTTCTAATATTCCCTGGCGTTTCGGGAATCGGTTTTATAGCAGTTGTTGGACATGGTGGGGAGTGTGTGTGTGTGTGTGTGGGGGGGGGGGGGTGGATCAATTGGGTTGGGGCACGAGATAAAGCATTTGTTCGGGTAGAATTTCGGGTGCGGAATCTTTTGTAAATGTAACTTGTGTTTCTTTCCAGCTGGGAGTCACCCCGCTAGCAGAAATTCGGTTAACGTAAGCAAAGTGGAGGAGAACACAGCGTCTGGTTATTGGGGGAGTGGGGGTGGGGGGAGGTGGGAGTGGTTTTCTTTGTTGGATGGGATAACGAGCCTAAGGCAGTTAGGTTTTCTTTGTTTGGGATGGGGAAATGGAGGTGGAGATACTAGTGGGGGAGGAGGGAAGAGACATGGGTTGCTGACGGTGATAGTTTGTTTGTTGAGCTTTGGGTGGAGAGAGGTGGCAGCAGCAATCTTGGGTGGGCCTGAAATCTGGGCGAGGCAGGGCCCTGTGGGATTCCCGTAAGGCTAGGATATGGCTGATCAGGCAGCACGGTGGCGCAGTGGGTTAGCACTGGAACTACGGCGATGAGGACCTGCGTTCGAATCCTGGCCCTGGGTCACTGTCCGGATGGAGTTTGCACATTCTCTCCGTGTCTGCGTGGGATTCACCCTTTCACCCTGATGCACGATCAATGACCACTAAAGCGAGGTTGTAGTCTAACTGAAGGCTTTAATAAGCTAGATGTTTCCCCCAGCAGCTCAGGTACAGAATGAAGGCTGCTGGGGCGGCGCGGGCTCTTATACCCCGCCTAGCAGGGCAGAGCTACCATACACCCTAACCAATAGAAAGCAAACAGTTTCCCCCAATGGTGCTCCAGCCTATCAGGTACCGTAATACCTATAATACCACACACCCCCACAACCCAAAAGATGTGCAGGTTAGGTGGTTGCCATGCTAAATTGCCCCATAATTGGAAAAAAATAAAATAATTGGGTACGCTAAATTTATATTTTAAAAAAAGGTTATGGCTGATCAGGTTGGGGGTGGGGCCTGAGGCCCTGACCAAACCATTCACATGGAACATGGAGATAGAACGGGCTAATTAAGAGATCGGTTCCCTAGGGTGGTAGGGTCGGATTCCTCGGTAGTTGTTATATCTAGAACATAGAACATTACAGCGCAGTACAGGCCCTTTGGCCCTCAATGTTGCGCCGACCTGTGAAACCACTCTAAAGCCCACCTACACTATTCCCTTATCGTCCATATGTCTATCCAATGACCATTTGAATGCCCTTAGTGTTGGCGAGTCCACTACTGTTGTAGGCAGGGCATTCCAGGCCCTTACTACTCTCTGAGTAAAGAACCTACCTCTGACATCTGTCCTATATCTATCTCCCCTCAATTTAAAGCTATGTCCCCTTGTGCTAGACATCACCATCCGAGGAAAAAGGCTCTCACTGTCCACCCTATCCAATCCTCTGATCATCTTGTATGACTCAATTAAGTCACCTCTTAACCTTCTCTCTAATGAAAACAGCCTCAAGTCCCTCAGCCTTTCCTCATAAGATCTTCCCTCCATACCAGGCAACATTCTGGTAAATCTCCTCTGCACCCTTTCCAATGCTTCCACATCCTTCCTATAATGCGGCGACCAGAATTGCACGCACTACTCCAAATGCGGCCGCACCAGAGTTTTGTACAGCTGCAACATGACCTCATGGCTCCGAAACTCAATCCCTCTACCAATAAAAGCTAACACACCATACGCCTTCTTAACAACCCTCACAACCTGGGTGGTAACTTTCAGGGATCTATGTACATGGACACCCAGATCTCTCTGCTCATCCACATTGCCAAGAACCTTACCATTAGCCCAGTACTCTGTCTTCCTGTTATTCCTTCCAAAATGAATCACCTCACACTTTTCTGCATTAAACTCCATTTGTCACCTCTCAGCCCAGCGCTGCAGCTTATCTATGTCCCTCTGTAACTTGTAACATCCTTCCGCACTGTCCACAACTCCACCGACTTTAGTGTAATCTGCAAATTTACTCACCCATCCTTCTACGCCCTCCTCCAGGTCATTTATAAAAATGACAAACAGCAGTGGCCCCAAAACAGATCCTTGTGGTACACCACTAGTAACTGGACTCCAGTCTGAACATTTCCCATCAACCACCACCGTTTGTCTTCTTCCAGCTAGCCAATTTCTGATCCAAACTGCTAAATCACCCTGAATCCCATGCCTCCGTATTTTCTGCAGTAGCCTACCGTGGGGAACCTTATCAAACGCTTTACTGAAATCCATATACACCACATCAACTGCTTTACCCTCATCCACCTATTTGGTCACCTTCTCAAAGAACTCAATAAGGTTTGTGAGGCACGACCTACCCTTCACAAAACCGTGTTGACTATCTCTAATCAAATTATTCCTTTCCAGATGATTATACATCCTATCTCTTATAAACCTTTCCAAGACTTTGCCCACAACAGAAGTAAGGCTCACTGGTCTACAGTTACCGGGGTTGCCTCTACTCCCCTTCTTGAACAAGGGGACAACATTTGCTATCCTCCAGTCTTCTGGCACTATTCCTGTTGACAATGATGACTTAAAGATCAAAGCAAAGGCTCAGCAATCTGCTCCTTACCTTCCCAGAGAAACCTAGGAAAAATCCCATCCGACCCAGGGGACTTATCTATTTTCACACTTTCCAGAATTGCTAACACCTCCTCCTTATGAACCTCAAGCCCTTCTAGACTAGTAGCCTGAATCTCAGTATTCTCCTCGACAACATTGTCTTTTTCCTGTGCGAATACTGACAAAAATATTCATTTAGCACCTCTCCTATCTCCTCGGACTCCAAGCACAACTTCCCACTGCTGTCCTTGATTGGCCCTACTCTTACCAGAGTCATTCTTTTATTCGTGACATATCTATAGAAAGCTTTAGGGTTATCCTTGATCCTACCTGCCAAAGACTTCTCATGTCCCCTTCTGGCTCTTCTTAGCTCTCTCTTTAGGTCTTTCCTAGCTAACTTGTAACTCTCGAGTGCCCTAACTGAACCTTCATGTCTCATCTTTACATAAGCCTCCTTCTTCCTCTTGACAAGTGTTTCGACGGCTTTAGTAAACCATGGTTCCCTTGCTCGACCACTTCCTCCCTGCCTGACAGGTACATACTTATCAAGGACACGCAGTAGCTGATCCTTGAACAAGTCCAACATTTCCATTGTGCCCACCCCCTGCAGTTTTCCTCTCCATCCAATGCATCCAAAGTCTTGCCTCATCGCATCATAATTGCCTTTCCCCCAGATATAACTCTTGCCCTGCGGTATATACCTATCCCTTTTCATCACTAAAGTAAAAGTTATTGAATTGTGGTCACTATCACCAAAGTGCTCACCTACCTCCAAATCTAACACCTGTCCTGGTTCATTACCCAGTACCAAATCCAATATGGCCTTGCCTCTCGTTGGCCTATCTACATACTGTGTCAGGAAACCCTCCTGCACGCATTGGACAAAAACAGACGCATCCAAAGTACTCAAACTATAGCGTTTCATAGAACATAGAAAAATACAGCACAGAACAGGCCCTTCGGCCCACGATGTTGTGTCGAACCTTTATCCTAGATTAATCATAGATTATCATAAAATTTACAGTGCAGAAGGAGGCGATTCAGCCCATTGAGTCTGCACAGGCTCTTGGAAAGAGCACCCTACCCAAGGTCAACACCTCCACCCAACACTAAGGGCAATTTATCATGGCCAATCCACCGAACCTGCACATCTTTGGACTGTGGAAGGAAACCGGAGCATCCGGAGGAAACCCACGCACACACGGGGAGGATGTGCAGACTCCGCACAGACAGTGACCCAAGCCGGAATCGAACCTGGGACCCTGGAGCTGCGAAGCAATTGCACTGTCCACAATGCTACCGTGCTGCCCTTAAGAACAAATTAATCTACACTATATCATTCTACCGTAATCCATGTACCTACCCAATAGCTGCTTGAAGGTCCCTAATGTTTCCGACTCAACTACTTCCACAGGCAGTGCATTCCATGCCCCACTACTCTCTGGGTAAAGAACCTACCTCTGACATCCCCCTATATCTTCCACCATTCACCTTAAATTCATGTCCCCTTGTAATGGTTTGTTCCACCCGGGGAAAAAGTCTCGCCCCTCATCCTTCTCCTTTCTAATGAGAAAAGGCCTAGCACCCTCAACCTTTCCTCGTAAGACCGACTCTCCATTCCAGGCAACATCCTGGTAAATCTCCTTTGCACCTTTTCCAAAATCCTGTCCCTGCTCTATCCATGACTCCGAAATGGCCACAACATCGAAGTCCCAAATATCAACCCATGCCGCAAGTTCACCCACCTTACCCCATGGCTTACCCCTGGTAAGTCCCCCCCCCCCCAACAGTATCCAAAGCGGTATACTTGTTACTAAGGGGAACGACCACAGGGGATCCCTGTACTGACTGTTTCCTCCCAGCCCCTCTCACCGTCACCCATCTATCTTTATTCTTCAGAGTAACTACATCCCTGAAGCTTCTATCGATGACCACCTCTGCCTCCCGAATGATCCGAAGTTCATCCAGCTCCAGCTCCAGTTCCCTAATGCGATTTCTGACCATGCTCCGCACCATGTGGAGGGAGATAGAGAACCTAGTGGCGTGGTGTAACACCAACAATCTCCCCCTCAACGTCAGCAAAACTAAGGAGCTGGTCATTAAGACTTCAGGAAGCCTAATATCGTACACACCCCTGTCTGCATCAATGGAGCCGAGGTGGAGATGGTTGACAACTTCAAATTCCTAGGTATGTGCATCACCAACAATCTGTCCTAATCCACCCATGTCGACACTACGACCAAGATAGCACAACAGCGCCTATACTTCCTCAGGAAAATAGGGAAATTCGGCATGTCCACATTGGCTCTTACCAACTTTTACAGATGCATCATAGAAAGCATGTTATTTGACTGCATCACAGCCTGGTATGGCAATTGCTCGGCCCAAGACCGTAGAAACTTCAGAGAGTCATGAACACAGCCCAGTCCATCACGTGAAACCGCCTCTCATCCACTGACCCTGTCTACACCTCCCGCTGCCTTGGGAAAGTTGGCAGCATAATCAAAGACCCCTCCCACCCAGGTTATTCTCTCTTCCAACCTCTTCCGTCGGGCAGGAGATACAAAAGTCTGAGAACACGCACTAACAGATTCAAAAACACTTCTTCCCCGCTGTTACCAGACTCCTAAATGACCCTCTTCTGGACTGAACTGATCTTTCCACACATCTTCTCTACTGAGTAGTACTACACTCCATATCCTTCACCCGATATCTGTCTATATATTTACATTTTGTACCTGTGTACCTATCGTATGTCCTATGTTTTTTCATGTATGGAACAAACTGTTTGAGCTGTACGCAGAACAATACTTTTCACTGTATCTCGGTGCACGTGACAATAAAAAAATCAAAATCAAAACGTGTGTTTGGAGAGGAGTAGTGCCCACAACCTCCGTGAAGGTTGGATGTGGCATTGATGGCGGATAAGGGATCATGTGCGAGGACAGCTGGAGTTTAATAAGAGCGAGGAGGTTTCACCTCCACCTTCTGGGAGGGGTTGACGTGATGATTAGGGGGGGAACTGATTTCAATTAAGGCACACAGAGGGAAGGTGGGAAGGATGGATAGGCAGAGGTTGGTAGAGGCCCTTCTGGCAGTGGACTGGCAGTACTTGGCTATCCCAAAGGAGGGATTGTTGAAGGAGAGGCACAGTGGTTAGTACTGCTGCCTCACAGCGCCAGGGACCCGGCTTCAATTCTGACCTTGGGTGACTGTGTGGAGTTTGCACCTTCTCCCAGTGTCTGTGTGCTCCGGTTTCCTCCCATAGTCCAAAGGTTAGGTGAATTGGCCATACTAAATTGCCCCTCAGTGCCCAAAGATGTGTAGGTTAGGTTAGGGGATGAGAGGGATAGGGCGGGCGAGAGGGCCTACATGGAGTGCTCTTTCAGATGGTCAGTGCTGCAGACTCAATGGGCCGAATGGTCTCCTGCACGGTAGGGATTCTATTCTGTGATTGTGTGAGAGGAAAAAGCTCCAGATGGAGTTGGAGTCGACGGGGAAAGCAGTTGGCCAGCTCTGGTGTACATGGGGTGTTTTGCAAACATGGGGAGAAGGTAAGTAGATAACTGGTGCACCAGTTGAGTCTGTAGGCACCTCGAGGGAGATAGTGCAAATAAAGGACGCGGGAAGAGGGGGGGGGGGGGGGGGGGGGGTTGGGCAGAGTAGTTTCTCATCCAGGAATGGTAAATGTGATGTTGGAGGCCTTTTACCAGGGGTTGTACAGGTCGGAGCCCCCCGACTGGTTCAGTTCTTGATGGTTTACATAGAAACGAAACATAGGAAGTAGGAACAGGAGAAGGCCTTTCGGCCCTGCAAAACACTTTCTTTGCGTCCATGGAGATTATTACCTCCCACTCCGAACTCGAAGGGGCGTCATCACCACATTCAATAGTCTCCTTATACAATGATCATGGCTGAGCATCCAATACAATAGCCTAATCCTGCTTTCCCCCCCATATCCTTTGATCCCCTTTGCCCCGAGTGCTATATCTAACTTGGACTTCTCAGTGGTGGAGGAGGAGAAAGTGCAGTGGCTGGAGGCTCCGTTTGGTCTGGAGGAAATTATGCGGTTCTATGCAGTCTGGGATGGATTCCCAGTGGAATTTTAAGAAATTTGTGACGGAGCTGGGGCCTCATTTAACGGAGATGTCAAATGATTACCCCGGGGGGAGTTGCTGACAACACTGGCTCAGGCTTAAATCGCTTTAATTCTGAGAAAGGATTAGGATCCAGAGGAGTGTAGGTCTTATCGGCCCATATCTTTATTGAACGCTGAGGCAAAGTTGTTGGCTAAGGTGTTGCCAACTCGCTTGGAGGAATGTCTGCAGGGGGTAGTAGCAGAGAATCAGACGGGGTTTGTGAAGGGCCGACAATTGTCAGCCATTATAAAGAGGCGATTGAATGTGGTGATGACGCCACGTTGGGTTCGGAGTGGGAGGTAATAATCTCTGTGGATGCAGAGAAAGTGTTTGATCAGTTAGAATAGGAGTATCTCTTTGAGGCACTGGGATAGTTCAGGTGTGACCCAGGTTCATTTCTTGGATGAGACTGCTGTATAGGGCCCCCATGGCAAGTGTTTGTACTAACATATTAAACTCAGGGTACTTTCGATTGTATAGGTGAGCAGGGGTGTCCACTTTCCCCGTTACTCTTTGCGTTGGCAATTGAACCGCTGGCTATTGCACTAAGGTCACCAATGGAGTGGAAGGGTATAGAAAGGGGAGGTGTAGAGCACCAAATGTCCTTGTACGCAGACGACGTACTGCTGTACGTAACTGACCCTCTCTTCAGTGTAGGAAGGATCATGGAGGTGTTAAGTAGGTTTGGCTCTTTTTCGGGGTATGGACTTTTGTGGGGAAGAGTGAGGTGTTTCCGGTGAGCCCTCAGGGACAGGGAGGAGGTCTGGAGAAATTGCCGTTTTGGCTGGCTAAGCTGAGCTTTAGGTATTTGGGAATACAGGTGGCCCATGACTGGGCATTGTTGCATAGTCCCTCGGGCTCCGGGGCTGCCAAGTGCAATGACGTGGGTAGGAGATCAGTTAAAATTTCTGCATCTGGTGCGGTTAAGGGTTGAATTCGAGGTGGAGGCTGTTTATTTCCTTCTAGAATTGGTAGTCGTCAGCAAATAGAGACGGGGGAGTGAGTTTTGGTTTTTGCAAAGGGGCAGGATGACGGGTTGTTTGGTTATTATAAATATTGTATAAAGTTGAAATGAGTGTTGTGTATATTGTAAAATGGAAAGTGTCCTGAATAAAAATATTTTAAAAAATATATAACACACCTGTAACATACCGGTCTCTCTCCTCTGTGTTAAAGGTCTAAACTTACCAACCAACTAACTTACAGGACATCTGTGATGTTACTTTTAGATTTTATCTGCAAACTCCCAGCTCTCTCACTCTCTCTCTATTGCTTTTTGAACTCGCTTTCTCTGAACTCATGGGGTTCCCCTGTATTAAAGTTAGAGCCAGCTACTGGAGGTTAAGGAAACGCAGAAAATGGAAGAATCACCTCCCTCCCAATTCACCAAACTCAACGGAAGCTGCAATTTGCAAACTAGAGAGCTGGAACGCGCAGTATTCACGCAGCCAGTCCTTGGACAATCAACTTCCACCGAGCTCGGTAGGGGGCCAGAGGCACAGCAGGACAAGGGCAGCACTTGACAGTTTAAGGTTCAAAACCATGTTCAATGACCTCCAAATATGGAAAGCAGTCACCTCACTGGATCTTCCTGCCCTCGCCTGAAGCTACTATTGGACACAGGCCACAGAATCTTCAAAAAGGGCACAAAGAAGCGGATAAATGGGCCACCTGGAGCCCCAGCACTCTGCCTTTTGCATCTTCTTCAACAGCGATTTCAGAGAGCATCTTTGACTGGCAGCCAAGCAGCATAGCACCTCCAGCTCCTTCTACCCCGTGGAGAGCACCATCAGACTGATCAGACCCAGAAGGCCAGCCCGGTGAGAAGACCCGAAGACCAGAGCCATCCCTAGACGAGAGGGGAAGCCCAAATTGACGAGTGCAGATCCTGCAACATCAGCCAACCCTCAAATCCGAGGAACAGCCTGTCCCAGCCTTACTGAAGCTTTTCAGTCGAACAGTTCAAACACAGTGACAGAGACCTGTGGATAGGGTGTGGCAAATCCTCGGAAGCACGTGTCAGAAGTAGATAACTAGTGTAGATTTTAGAATGTTCATTTATAGATTTAAGACTATTGACTGAGAGTCCTGTGAAGAGAATGATAGTTTTTGAATAATGTACAAGAGTAGAGTCTGATAATTATTGTGCTCAATAAAGTTGTCTTGGACCTTCACTTGGTTCTTGTCCCCTTTGTCTATCTCACCCTGTAACGTGTCTGAGTTGAAAAGGGTTATTGCAAACTGGTCAAGGTTAGTCGGGGTACATTTATCCACCTTTCATTTTACAACAATTCTTTTTGGAGATGGCCGTTGCCTGGCACTTGTGTGGTGCAAATGCTACTTGCCACTTTTCAGCCCAGGCCTGGATACTGTCCAGGTCTTGCTGCATGTGGGTCTTGACTGCTTCAGTATCTGAGGAGTTGCAAAAGGTACAATCATAAGCGAACATCCCCACTTCTGACCTTATGGGATGCGGTGACTAGGGGCTTTTCACAGTAACTTCATTTGAAGCCTACTTGTGACAATAAGCGATTTTCATTTAATTTTTTCATGATGGAGGGAATTTATGAAGCAGCTGAAGATAGTGTGGCCTAGAGCACTACCCTGAGGAACTCCTGCGTGATGTCCGGGGACTGAGATGACTGACCTCCAACAACCACAACCTGTGTGTCAGGTATGACTCCAACCAGGGGAAAGATTTCCCTGATTCCCACTGACTCAATTTTGCTGGGCTTCTTCGATGCCATGCTTTGTCAAATGCTGCATTGATGTCAAGGGCAGTCCCTCTCACCTCACCCAGTGTTCAGCCCTTTAGTCCCTGTCTGGACCAAGGCTGTCATGAGGTCAAGAGTTAAGTGGCCCTTGTAGAAACCAAATTGAGCCTCAGTGAGCCGGTTATTGCTGAGTAAGTGTTGTTTGATAGCACTGTTGATGGCACTTTCTAACGCTTTACTGATGATCGAGAGTAGATGGGACTGAACAGTAATTGGTTGAATTGGATTTGTGATGCTTTTTGAATACAGGACAAAACTGCTCAGCTTTCCATATTTCCCAGTAAATGCCAGTGTTGTGGCTGTACTAGAAAAACCTGACTGGGCAGCTAGTCTGGAGCGCAAGTCTTCAGTATTACTGCCGTAATATTATCAGGGTCCATGGCTTTTTCAGTATCCAGTGCCTTTGGTTATTCCTTGATAGCACGTGGGGTGAATCGAGTTGACTGAAGACTGGTATCTGTAACCCTAGGGACATGAGGAGGAGGCAGATATGGATCATCCACTTTGCACCTCTGGCTGAAGATTATTGCAAATTGCACTGATGTGCTGGGTTCTTTTATCACTGAGGACAGGGATTTTTGAACAGGTTCCTTGTCCTGTTAGTTGCTTAATTGACCACCATCATTCATTACTGGACGTGGCAGAGCTTTGATCTGATCCAATGGTTGTGGAATTGCTTTGCCTATTGCATGCTGCTTTTACTGCTTGGTACACAAGTAGTTGTAGCTTTACCAGATTGACACATCATTTTTAGGTATGCCTGGTGCTGCTCTTGGGTTGCCCCGCTGCACACATTGTTGAACGAGGGGTAATTTGCCAGGTTTGATGGTAATGGCAGAGTGGGGGACATGCCTGGCCACAAGGCTACAGATTGTGATTGAGTACAATTCTGCTGATGATGATGGCCCAGAGACATCAATCCCATTTAGCCCAGTGGAAGGTATTCTCATTGTCAAGATAGAACTTTGTCTCCACAAGGACTTCAGTGGTGATATCGAGCCGCTCTTGGTGATGGACATTATGTCCCTGACCCACTGTACATTCTGTCCTTTGCCACCCTCCACGCTTCCTCCAAGTGATGTTCAAGTTGAAGGAGCACTGATTCATCTGTTGAAGGAGGTGCATATGTAGTAATCAGCGGGAGGTTTCCTTGCCCATGTTGGACCTGATGCTATGTGATGTCATGGGGTCCAGAGTCCAATGTTGAGAGAGCAACTCCCTCCTGACTATATACCACTATGCAGGCACCTCTGCTGGATCTGTCCTTTCAGTGGGACAGGACATACGCAGGGATGGTGGTGTTGGTGTCTGATACATTGTAAGGTATGATTTTGTGGATATGACTGTTGCTTGACTGGTGAGACAACTCTCCCAATCTTGGCACAAGCCTTCAGATGTTATTAAGGAGGACTTTACTAGTTTGATCGGGCTGGGTTTGCCGAGATCGATGCCACGTGAGCCATGTTTTGATATAACTGAGTAGTTTGCTTGCTACCTCTTTTAAGAGTTAATCACATTGCTGTGGGGCTGGAATCATACATAGGCCGGAACAGGTGAGTACCGCAGATTTCCTTCCCTGAAGGGCATTAGTGAACCAGAAGGGGTTTTTACTAGCTTTTTAATTCCATATTTATTAACTGAATTTGAATTCCACTAGCTGCCATGGTGGTATTAGCCCCCTACTCTACTCCCTGTACACACACGACTGCGTGGCAAAACTTGGTTCCAATTCCATCTACAAGTTTGCTGACGATACGACCATAGTGGGCCGGATCTCGAATAACGATGAGTCCGAATACAGGAGGGAGATAGAGAACCTAGTGGAGTGGTGTAGCGACAACAATCTCGCCCTCAATGCTAGCAAAACTAAAGAGCTGGTAATTGACTTCAGGAAGCAAAGTACTGTACACAACCCTGTCAGCATCAACGGGGCCGAGGTGGAGATGGTTAGCAGTTTCAAATTCCTAGGGGTGCACATCTCCAAAAATCTGTCGTGGTCCACCCACGTCGACGCTACCACCAAGAAAGCACAACAGCGCCTATACTTCCTCAGGAAACTAAGGAAATTTGGCATGTCCACATTGACTCTTACCAACTTATACAGATGCACCATAGAAAGCATCCTATCAGGCTGCATCACAGCCTGGTATGGCAACTGCTCGGCCCAGGACCGCAAGAAACTTCAGAGAGTTGTGAACACCGCCCAGTCCATCGCACGAACCTGCCTCCAATCCATTGACTCCATCTACACCTCCCGCTGCCTGGGGAAAGCGGGCAGTATAATCAAAGATCCCTCCCACCCGGCTTACTCATTCTTCCAACTTCTTCCATCGGGCAGGAGATACAGAAGTCTGAGAACAGGCACGAACAGCCTCAAAAACAGCTTCTTCCCCACTGTCACCAGACTCCTAAATGACCCTCTTATGGACTGACTTCATTAACACTACACCCTGTATGCTTCATCCGATGCCAGTGCTTGTGTAGTTACATTGTATATGTTGTGCTGCCCTATTATGTATTTTCTTTTATTCTCATGTACTTAATGATCTGTTGAGCTGCTCGCAGAAAAATACATTTCACTGTACCTCGGTACACGTGATAATAAACAAATCCAATCCAATCCAATCCAATTCAAACCCATGTCCCCAGAGTCCCTGGATTACTAGTCCACAAATCTCATGCTTTCACACTTAACTATCTCTAACGATCATTGCATTATCAGACTGAAACAGTAGTCCATTGTTTGTGCAAGGAAAAGGTGACATATTAATATAAATCACAATATACATTCAAACACATGTTAAATGTTATGCATTTTCCAGTAGTCACTCCAGCACTATTAGTAGCAAGAACCTATACCAATATGTGTCTCTCAAGTCAGACAGAGACCAACTGTAAAGGTTAATTTAGGGAGAGTGTGTTTGTATACTTATATTATTTGGCAACTGCTATCATTTTTGCTATTTGGGAAAGGATATCAATGCTTACTGAGTCAATTTTGAATGTTTGTCTGGTTGCATAGTCAGCCAATGTGTCCCTGAAGCCTTGAGCTACTTCTTGGTATTCTGAGGAATCAGGTTTCAGATGTACTTCAGAACATGCAGTCTGGTTTTCTCCAATATCCCAGGTATCTGGAAGTTCGTCTGAAAATAGAATTTGATACAAGTAATTGTCATGATATTCAAACATACATCATAACACATACATAATGATAGACAGACCAACGGACCAATTAGCACACATAACACGACAGCCAATCAGAGACAAGAGCAGACACAGTATAAGACAAGAAACACGACACTTCCTGGGCAGTCCATCTGGAGACAGCACAGGGCCAGGACCTCATTAGCAAGACACTCACACAGTCACAACGTGCTGAGTACCAAGTCTGATGTATAAATAGTTAGATGCAATAAAACTGCGTTATACCAATCGCAACCGTGTTGGTTCGTCTGTACCTCAGAGCACCCAACACCTCAGTAATCTATTTGAGCTGATGCTTACAAGGGTATGAAAACAGAGTTGGCTAAAGTAAACTGGGAAAATATGTTAAAAGGGAGGACACTAAAGAAGTGGCAAACATTGTGAAGGAGACATTTCATAACTCTTAGTAAAGATATATTCCATTAATAAAGAAAGAAAGACTTGGTGAAGGATGCACTATCTATGACGAAGAAAGTCAAGGATAGTTTCAAATTGAGAGGAAAAACACACAATAGTGTGAACATTAATGACACAAATTAGATACATTTTAGAAACCAACAAAGAGTGGCTTAAGAAAATGAGGGAGAAATTGTATGAAAAATAAAAGCGAGAAATATAAAAACAGGGACTTTCGGTGGCGACCATGGAGTGAGTGGTCGCACCTAGGGCAGCTCCACCTCGAAGACGTTGGTTTTGGCATTTTTCACCTGTGTATTGGGTAGATTCAGCAGAAAAGTGGAGCGGAACGTGTAAGAGAAGAAGTTCTCCCCTGAATTGGCATGTCAACTGGCTATCAGACCTGGCTGGAGACAGTGAAAGACCTGGCTAAGGATTTGGAGGAAACTTGGAGCGCAGCACCAATTGTGAAAATGGCGGAGGGGAAAAGGAAGGCAGCAGCGGGAAAGCCTCAGAAGGAGCAATTGATGAGCTTCCTCAAGGAGGAATTTTGACAGCAGAGGAATTTCGACAGCAGAGGAAGGAGATGCAAAGTGACTGGTCGAAGGCAATTGAGAGAGCAGTGGCACCTTCTGGTGGAAAAGTGCCTTGCACCACAAGGGGCGACGATCCAGGAGGTGGAAAAGGTGGCACCCGACCAGAGCAACCATATTGTGTCTTAGGCGGAGGTGGGGATCCTGGGGATGCAAGTCGCTGCGATCGAAGGTGGAGGAGTAAAACAGGTGCAGACGACAGAATCGGTGGATTGTGGGTGTCCCGGAGGGTGTGAAGGGAACGAGCGCCATGAAGTATGTTTCGAGGATGTTGGCCAGGCTGGTGGAGGAGATGGTGTTGGACAATATCCCAGAGGTGGACCAGGCCCATAGGTCCTTGAGGCAGAAGCAGAGTGCAGGGGAGCCGCCGGGGGCAGTGATTGTTTGGATGCACACGCTTTTGGACAAGGAGAAGATACTGAGGTGGGCAGGGCGACGCGAGTGTAATCGCATCCGGATCTACCAGGACATTTGCGCAGAGCTGGCAAAGAGGCGAGCGGGTTTCAATAAGGCCAAGGCAGTGTTGTACAGACAGCAGATTAGGTTTGGGGTGCTGTACCCGGCCAGACTCTGGGTAACGCATGATGGCCGGGAGTATTATTTTGAGACGCCGGAGGAGATTAATGACTTTATAACAGACCATAAGCTGTGGAAGAACTTAGGGATGGTACGGGATGGAGGAGTTAAGTTCGCAAATGTTGAGAGATACTGTTATTCTGGGTTACCGATGGCGGACATTTTAATAAGTTTTAAGTTTGTACGGGAGGGGCGATCTGTCCCCCCCCTCCCACCTTTTGTTTCTTGGGAGGAGGTTATTTGTGAATTTTGATTTTTTTTTTCCATGTTAGATGTGTGTTGATGGTTTTGTCGTTATTTATTGGAGCCCTGTGGCGTAGGCCGAGGTAGGGGGAGGGGTGCAGGGGTAAGGGGGCCTTTGGGCGGGAGTTGCCACACTAGCAAGCAATGCTAGTGTTGTGCAGGAAGAGGGGGTTGGCTAGATTGCAGGGGGGTTGAGAGGATGGAGGATGAGCGAGATCATGGGTGGAGTGGGGGGGGGGGCCATCTTGGATGGGTTCGGTTCAGATTGGGTTTGGGCGAGGCAGGACTGAACGGGGGTAATGGCAGATGATAGAGGGGGTGGGGATCTAAGTCTCTGGTAAGAATTGCGACATGGAATGTCCGCGGGCTAAACAACCAATCAACAGGTCACATGGTTTGCACACCTGAGCGGTTTGAGAGCGGAGATAATTTTCTTCCAAGAGGCGATCTCTGGGTGAAGGATCAGGTTAGGCTGAGGAAGGGATGGGTGGGGCAAGTATTTTGGGGTTTGACTGGAAGTCAAGGGGGTGGCTAATGTGTTCAGCAAGGAAATGGGGTTTGTGGGGGCTATGGGCGGCATGGTAGCACAGTGGTTAGCACTGTTTCTTCACAGAGCCAGGGTCCCAGGTTCGATTCCTGCTTGGGTCACTGGCTGTGCGGAGTCTGCACGTTCTCCCTGTGTCTGCATGGGTTTCCTCCGGGAGATCCAGTTTCCCCAAACAAATCTATGATTAATCTAGGACAAAGGTTCGGCGCAACGTCGTGGGCCGAGGGGCCTGTTCTGTGCTGTATTTTCTATGTTCTATTTTCTATGTTAAGTCCCGAAAGACATGCTGTTTGGTGAATTGGACATTCTGAATTCTCCCTGTGTATCTGAATAGGCTGAACTAATTTGTCTGAACTCCAGCAAAAACCATCCTAACCTAGTCAATCTCTCCTCATACGTCAGTCCCACCATCCCCGGAGTCAACCTGGTTAACCTTCGATGACCAAGAACTCCTCAGAAGAGACCAAAACTGCGCACAATATTCTATGTGTGGCCTCACCAAGGCCCTGTATAATTGCAACAACATATTCCTGCTCCGGTACTCGGAACCTCTCGCAATGAAAGCCAACATACCATTTGCCTTCTTTACCATCTGTTGCACCTGCATGCTTACCTCAGGGTCTGGTGCACAAGGACACCCAGGTCCTGCTGCACACTCCCCTCTCCCAATTTACAGTCATTCAGGTAGTAATCTGCCTTCTTGTTTTTGCTTCCAAAGTGAATAACCTCACGCTTATCCAAATTATACTGCATCTGCCATTGATTTGCCCTCTCACCCAACCTATCCAGATCATGTTAAATTAAATGCTTTGCTATAAAATCCTTGATAAAGAATTCGAGAATTTTTCCCACTACCGATGTTCGGCTTACTGGTATATAATTCCCTGTTTTCTCTCTACCTCCCTTTTTGAATATTGGAGTGACATGAGCTACCCTCCAATCTGCAGGGATTGCTTCAGAGTCTATAGAATCCTGGAAGATGACTACCAATGCATCCACTATTTCTCAAGCTATCTCCTGTAGATTATCAGGTCCTCGGGATTTACCAGCCTTCAATACCATCAATTTCCCCAACACCATTTCTCTACTAATATTGATCTCCCACAATTCTTTCCTCTCACGAAATCTTGCATTCTCCAACATTTCTGGTATCTGATTTGCGTCCTCTTTGGTTTGGAACCAAAGTATGTATTCAGTTGCTCAGCCATTTCTTTGTCCCCTATTATACATTCCCTATTATGCAGAAGTTGTATAAGGCCGAGCTGGGTGGAGAGGTGGGGGAAATGGGGCGGTTTCGGGATGGGTCGGAGTTCCCAGAGCTGGAGGAAGGCAAGAGGCAGGCATTGGAGGAGCCATTGGGGCTGAGGGAGGTGATGGATAGTAACTGAACTCTGGGCTGCCTGAAACAAAGAGCTAGATCAGGTATAGTCAAGGTATCTTCGCATGAGCTCCTGAATGATTAGAGATTAAGAATAAGCAGTAAAAGTGTGCTTATGACAGATGTCAGGTAGACATCGGTCATTAGTGTGCTTATGACAGGGGCAATTGAGAAGCAGGTGAATAAAGAAGGTTCAGAGGGGAATTGAAAAATCAAATAAGCAAAACAAAGAGAGGAGTATGAGAAGAGATGGCAGCTAACATAAAAGGGAATCCAAAAGTCTTCCATCGACACACAAGTCGTACAAGGATGGTAAGAGATGGAGAGCAATCAATTAAGGAACAAAAAGTGGATTTGTGTATGGGGGCAGGAGGCATGACGGAGGTATTAAATGAATACCAAGGAAGATGCTGCCCAGATCATGGTGAAAGAGGAGGTAGTTCAGACACTTGAAGGGTTTAAAATTGTTAAGGACAGAGTATTAGATAGGCTGTCTGTAATTAAAGTTGACAGAAACAGAGGTGCATCCAAGGATATTGAAGTGAGAGTGGAAATTGCAGATTGTAGAGGCACTGGCCACAATTTTTTAATCCATCATTGACTCAGGGGTGGTGCCCGAGGACTGGCCAATTGGAAATATTACACCTTTGCTCAAAAAAAGATGTAAAGGTAAGTCCACGAATGACATGCCAGTCAGCTTAACCTGGGTGGCGAGGAAGCTTTTAGAAAGGATAATTTTGTACAAAATTAATAATCACTAGGCAAATGTGGGTTAATTAAGGAAAGCCAGTGAGGATCTGTTAAGGACCAATCATAGTTAATTAACTTGGTTATTTTTAAAAATTGGGTAACAGAAAGGGTTGAGGATGAGATTTTAGCCCTTTGGATTTTGGCGGCGGCGGTGCGCAGGGGCCTTCTGGGAGGTGAGTAGCGACTTTAAAACCACTTACCTTTACAGGAGCAGCCCTTTGGATTTCGGCGGCAGCGGTGCGCAGGGGCCTTCTGGGAGGTGAGTAGCGACTTTAAAACCACTTACCTTTACAGGAGCAGCCCTTTGGATTTCGGCGGCAGCGGTGCGCAGGGGCCTTCTGGGAGGTGAGTAGCGACTTTAAAACCACTTACCTTTACAGGAGCAGCCCTTTGGATTTCGGCGGCAGCGGTGTACAGGGGCCTTCTGGGAGGTGAGTAGCGACTTTAAAACCACTTACCTTTACAGGAGCAGCCCTTTGGATTTTGACGGCAGTGGTGCGCAGGGGCCTTCTGGGAGGTGAGTAGTGAATTTAAAAACCCTTACCTGGTCCCGTGTCTGTTCTTCTTTTCTGTTTTATTTGTTTTTATATAAGGCGGGAACCGGAAGTTCGACCCGCGGACCCCTGGGAAGTCCCCCCCCCCCCCAACCAATAAATTCTGGTGGAGAGGAAACCCGAGACACTACACGTGTAGTGTCTCCCACCCGCCCTCCTCCTCTAACCTAATAATAAGACCCATTGGTGTGAGGTAAGTGCCATATTATATTATTATTATATTATTAGCATTGTGCAGGTCAAGGTTCGGAGGTGGAGGAGCAGTCTCTGTCAGCGAGAGAACCTGAGAACATCTAAGACACTCAGAAGGTAAGAAGGTAAGTAAGTGATTTTTACTTATTTTTACTTTTATACCTTTTTTCAAATTGTGTGTGTCGGGGGAAACTGAAGTGACATCACAGAAAAGCTGTGGCCAGAGTGGCTAGTATTTGGTAACTAATTAAACATAATAACTTAATTATAATTTAGAGGGATATCTAAGCCAGAGATCGGAGAGTACTATAGTTAGCTATCGCATTTCTATTAGAAATCTAGTGCTAGGAAACAGATAGTTGACAGTAACTTTGAAATTAAAAAAAAAATATTTTAAAAAAAAAGACAAATTTTAATTTTAATTTTAATTAATTGACGCAATGTCAGTTAGAGGGGTGCTGTGCTCTGACTGTGAGATGTGGCAGGTCCGGGTGGCTTCCAGCGTCCCAGATGGCTTCATTTGCAGAAAGTGCACCCAACTGGAGCTCCTCACAGACCGCATGGTTTGGTTGGAGCAGCAATTGGATGCACTTAGGAGCATGCAGGTGGCGGAAAGCGTCATAGATCGCAGTTATGTAAATGTGGTCACACCTAAGTTGCAGGCAGAGAAATGGGTGACCACCAGAAAGGGCAGGCAGTCAGTGCAGGAATCCCCTGTGGTTGTCCCCCTCTCGAACAGATATACCCCTTTAGATACTGTCGGGGGGGATAGCCTATCAGGGGAAAACAGCAGCAGCCAGAGCAGTGGCACCACGGCTGGCTCTGATGTTCAGAAGGGAAGGTCAAAGCGCAGAAGAGTAATAGTAATAGGGGACTCTATAGTCAGGGGCACAGATAGGCGCTTCTGTGGACGTGAAAGAGACTCCAGGATGGTATGTTGCCTCCCTGGTGCCAGGGTCCAGGATGTCTCCGAACGGGTAGAGGGCATCCTGAAGGGGGAGGGCAAACAGGCAGAGGTCGTTGTACATATTGGTACTAACGACATAGGCAGGAAGGGGCATGAGGTCCTGCAGCAGGAGTTCAGGGAGCTAGGCAGAAAGTTAAAAGACAGGACCTCGAGGGTTGTAATCTCGGGATTACTCCCTGTGCCACGTGCCAGTGGGGCTAGAAATAGGAAGATAGAGCAGCTAAACACGTGGCTAAACAGCTGGTGTAGGAGGGAGGGTTTCCATTATCTGGACCACTGGGAGCTCTTCCGGGGCTGTATAAGAAGGACGGGTTGCATCTAAACCGGAGAGGCATAAATATCCTGGCCGCGAGGTTTGCTAGTGTCACACGGGAGGGTTTAAACTAGTATGGCAGGGGGGTGGGCACGGGAGCAATAGGTCAGAAGGTGAGAGCATTGAGGGAGAACTAGGGAATAGGGACAGTGTGGCTCTGAGGCAGAGCAGACAGGGAGAAGTTGCTGAACACAGCGGGTCTGGTGGCCTGAAGTGCATATGTTTTAATGCAAGGAGCATTACGGGTAAGGCAGATGAACTTAGAGCTTGGATTAGTACTTGGAACTATGATGTTGTTGCCATTACAGAGACCTGGTTGAGGGAAGGGCAGGATTGGCAGCTAAACGTTCCAGGATTTAGATGTTTCAGGCGGGATAGAGGGGGATGTAAAAGGGGAGGTGGAGTTGCGCTACTTGTTCGGGAGAATATCACAGCTGTACTGCGAGAGGACACCTCAGAGGGCAGTGAGGCTATATGGGTAGAGATCAGGAATAAGAAGGGTGCAGTCACAATGTTGGGGGTATACTACAGGCCTCCCAACAGCCAGCGGGAGATAGAGGAGCAGATAGGTAGACAGATTTTGGAAAAGAGTAAAAACAACAGGGTTGTGGTGATGGGAGACTTCAACTTCCCCAATATTGACTGGGACTCACTTAGTGCCAGGGGCTTAGACGGGGCGGAGTTTGTAAGGAGCATCCAGGAGGGCTTCTTAAAACAATATGTAGACAGTCCAACTAGGGAAGGGGCGGTACTGGACCTGGTATTGGGGAATGAGCCCTGCCAGGTGGTAGATGTTTCAGTAGGGGAGCATTTCGGTAACAGTGACCACAATTCAGTAAGTTTTAAAGTACTGGTGGACAAGGATAAGAGTGGTCCGAGGATGAATGTGCTAAATCAACATCTGACATGTGGGAGGCTTTCAAGTGGCAGTTGAAAGGAATACAGGACCGGCATGTTCCTGTGAGGAAGAAAGATAAATACGACAATTTTCGGGAACCTTGGATGACGAGTGATATTGTAGGCCTCGTCAAAAAGAAAAAGGAGGCATTTGTCAGGGCTAAAAGGCTGGGAACAGACGAAGCCTGCGTGGAATATAAGGAAAGTAGGAAGGAACTTAAGCAAGGAGTCAGGAGGGCTAGAAGGGGGTCACGAAAAGTAATTGGCAAATAGGGTTAAGGAAAATCCCAAGGCTTTTTACACGTACATAAAAAGCAAGAGGGTAGCCAGGGAAAGGGTTGGCCCACTGAAGGATAGGCAAGGGAATCTATGGGTGGAGCCAGAGGAAATGGGCGAGGTACTAAATGAATACTTTGCATCAGTATTCACCAAAGAGAAGGAATTGGTAGATGTTGAGTCTGGAGAAGGGGGTGTAGATAGCCTGGGTCACATTGTGATCCAAAAAGACGAGGTGTTGGGTGTCTTAAAAAATATTAAGGTAGATAAGTCCCCAGGGCCTGATGGGATCTACCCCAGAATACGGAAGGAGGCTGGAGAGGAAATTGCTGAGGCCTTGACAGAAATCTTTGGATCCTCGCTGTCTTCAGGGGATGTCCCGGAGGAATGGAGAATAGCCAATGTTGTTCCTCTGTTTAAGAAGGGTAGCAAGGATAATCCCGGGAACTACAGGCCGGTGAGCCTTACTTCAGTGGTAGGGAAATTACTGGAGAGAATTCTTCGAGACAGGATCTACTCCCATTTGGAAGCAAATGGACGTATTAGTGAGAGGCAGCACGGTTTTGTGAAGGGGAGGTCGTGTCTCACTAACTTGATAAGAGTTTTTCGAGGAGGTCACTAAGATGATTGATGCAGGTAGGGCAGTAGATGTTGTCTATATGGACTTCAGTAAGGCCTTTGACAAGGTCCCTCATGGTAGACTAGTACAAAAGGTGAAGTCACACGGGATCAGGGGTGAGCTGGCAAGGTGGATACAGAACTGGCTAGGCCATAGAAGGCAGAGAGTAGCAATGGAGGGATGCTTTTCTAATTGGAGGGCTGTGACCAGTGGTGTTCCACAGGGATCAGTGCTGGGACCTTTGCTGTTTGTAGTATATATAAATGATTTGGAGCAAAATGTAACTGGTCTGATTAGTAAGTTTGCAGACGACACAAAGGTTGGTGGAATTGCAGATAGCGATGAGGACTGTCGGAGGATACAGCAGGATTTAGATTGTCTGGAGACTTGGGCGGAGAGATGGCAGATGGAGTTTAATCCGGACAAATGTGAGGTAATGCATTTTGGAAGGTCTAATGCAGGTAGGGAATATACAGTGAATGGTAGAACCCTCAACAGTATTGAAAGTCAAAGAGATCTAGGAGTACAGGTCCACAGGTCATTGAAAGGGGCAACACAGGTGGAGAAGGTAGTCAAGAAGGCATACGGCATGCTTGCCTTCATTGGCCGGGGCATTGAGTATAAGAATTGGCAAGTCATGTTGCAGCTGTATAGAACCTTAGTTAGGCCACACTTGGAGTATAGTGTTCAATTCTGGTCGCCACACTACCAGAAGGATGTGGAAGCTTTAGAGAGGGTGCAGAAGAGATTTACCAGAATGTTGCCTGGTATGGAGGGCATTAGCTATGAGGAGCGGTTGAATAAACTCGGTTTGTTCTCACTGGAACGTAGGAGGTTGAGGGGAGACCTGATAGAGGTATACAAAATTATGAGGGGCATAGACAGAGTGGATAGTCAGAGGCTTTTCCCCAGGCTAGAGGGGTCAATTACTAGGGGGCATAGGTTTAAGGTGAGAGGGGCAAGGTTTAGAGTAGATGTACGAGGCAAGTTTTTTACACAGAGGGTAGTGGGTGCCTGGAACTCGCTACCGGAGGAGGTAGTGGAAGCAGGGACGATAGGGACATTTAAGGGGCATCTTGACAAATATATGAATAGGATGGGAATAGAGGGATACGGACCCAGGAAGTGTAGGAGATTGTAGTTTAGTCGGGCAGCATGGTCGGCACGGGCTTGGAGGGCCGAAGGGCCTGTTTCTGTGCTGTACATTTCTTTGTTCTTTGTTGAGAATGTTGTCAATGTGGTGCACATGAACTTGCAGAAGGCATTTGATATAGTGACATGTGTTGGAGTTATTACTAAAGTTAGAGGCCATGGAATAAAAGAGACAGCAGCAACATTGGTACAAAATTGGCTAAATACAGGAAACAAAGAGCAGGGGTGGGCGATTGTTCAAACTGGAGGAAGGCTAAAAGTGGAGTTAGCCAGAGATCAACATTAAGACCCCTGGTCTTCCGGATGAGGTGTGGAGTGAGGCTCTTTGTAGGGTCAAATTCACGTCCTCCTGTGCTCAGCTTAATTTGATCCAGTTCAAGGTGGTTCACAGGGCTCATCGGACCAAGATGAGTATGTGTTTTTTGGGAGGGGCAGAGGACAGGAGTGAGTGTTGTTCTCGGGAGCTGGTTAACCATACTCATATGATTTGGTTGTGTCCCAAGTTAACAAGCTGTTGGGTCTCTTTCTTTAACACCATGTCAGAGATACTTAATATCGAACTGGAACCATGTCCGCTGGTGTCCATTTTTGTGGTATCGGACTCGCCAGTGCTGCAGATGGGGGTGAAAGCGGATATGCTCGTCTTTGCCTCATTAATAGCCCGGAGGCAAAGTCTGCTTACATAGAACATAGATCATACAGTGCAGAAGGAGGCCATTCGACCCATCGAGTCTGCACCGACCCACTTAAGCCCTCACTTCCATCCTATCCCCGTAACCCAATAACCCCTCCTAACCTTTTTGGTCACTAAGGGCAATTTACCATGGCCAATCCACCTAACCTGCACGTCATTGGACTGTGGGAAGGAACCAGAGCACCCGGAGGAAACACACGCAAACACGTGGAGAACGTGCAGACTCCGTACAGGCAGTGACCCAGCGAGGAATCGAACCTGGAATCGAACCTGGGACCCTGGCGCTGTGAAGCCACAGTGCTATCCACTTGTGCTACAGTGCTGCCCTGTGCTTGGGTGCCCCCGTCCAGTGCCTCAGCCTGGTTGGGTGACCTCATGGAGTTCCAACATTTGGCGAAGGTCAAATACACCATTAGGGGGTCAAAGAGTTATTCACCATCAGTTGTTAAGGGGGTTTTAGTTTAATGTTTTGTGGGGGCGGTTAAGATTGGGTGTGTTTGTTGATTGTGTTCTTTTTACATTGTAACATCTGCTTTATATTATGTTATTTTGTTCATATTTTAAAAGTTTTCATTAAAAATATTTTTTAAGACCCCTACTTTCCTGATATATATTATTGACCTAGACCTTTGCATGCAGGGCACAAATTTCGAAATCTACGGATGTTATGAAACTTGGAAGTACTGTGACTGTGAGGCAATCAATGAAATGAAAATCGCTGTCACAAGTAGGCTTCAAATTAAGTTACTGTGAAAAGCCCCTAGTCGCCACATTCCGCCGCCTGTTCGGGGAAGCTGGTACGGGAATTGAACCCGCGCTGCTGGCCTTGGTCTGCTTTACAAGCCAGCTATTTAGCTCACTGCGCTTGCGGAGAACTTAAAAGGTACATAGTCAGGTTGGTGGAACGTGTAGACAAGTGGCACATGAAATTTAATCAGAGAATTGTGAAGTGATCCATTTGGTAGGAATAACCCAGAGACACAAAATAAAATAAAGAATACATTTCTAAAGGGAGTGATGGGGCAAAGGGACTTCTTCCTTTTATGCATGTATACACAACGCACAAATCATTGAAGGTGGTGAAGCAGGTTGATAGAGAGCGGTTAATAAAACATACACGATCCTTGGCTCTATAAATAGGAGCATAGAGTACAAAACCAATGAGGTTATTACAAATCTGTATAAACCACTGGAATAGTGTGTCCAGTTCTGGGTACCACAATTTGGGAAGGGTGAAGGCATTAGAGAGCGTGTAGAAAATATTCAAGATAATTTTTCCAGAGATGAGGAACTTCAGTATGAAGATAGATTGGAGAAGTTTGAACTGTTCTCCCAGGAGGGAAGAGAATCTTGGGAGATTTGATAATGATATTCAAATTCATGAAGGGTCTGGACATAGTAGATAGAGAGAAATTGTTCTCCTTGGTTTGAGGGTCGAGAACCAGAAAGAGGGCACAGGTTTACGGTAATTGAGAAAAGAAGCAATGGTGACATGAGGAAAACGCTTCTTCACAGAGTGAATGGAGAGGTCTTTTAACCTCAGCACTGGCCTATCTGCTTCTCCATCTTGGATCTAGTGCAGTCGGTATTGGTCTGAATCTAGCCTTCACCGCCGTGAAGGCACTGAGCAGACATTGCCAATCACGAGGCTGGATTGTGTCATCAGAAATGATAATCCAGCCCAGTTCCACTATTTTTAAATCCAGTATTCGGTTTGCCATTTTCTAAAACCAAATTTCTCAACCTGCCCTGCACTTCCAATGGTTTGTGCACATGTACTCCCAGGGCTCTTTTTCTTTCTTTTTATTCATTTACGGGATGTGGCGTCGCTGGTTAGGCCAACATTTATTGCCCATCCCTAGTTGCCTTACAGAAGGTGGTGGTGAGTTGCCTTTGTGAACCGCTGCAGTCCTTCAGGTGTAGGTACTCCTAGAGGGAGTTCCAGGATTTTATCCCAGTGACAGTGAAGCAATATATTTCCAAGTCAGGATGGTGAGTGACTTGGAGGGGAACCTCCAGGTGGTGGAGCTCCCAGGTATCTGCTGCTCTTGTCCTTCTAGATGGTTGGGTCGTGGGTTTAGAAGGTGCTGCCGAAGGAACCCTGGTGAGTTACTGAAGTGCATCTTGTAGATGGTACACACAGCTGCCACTGTTCGTCGGTGGTGAATGTTTGTGGAAGGGGGAGCAATCAAGCGGGCTGCTTTGTCCTGGATGGTGTTGAGCTTCTTGAGTGTTGTTGGAGCTGCACTCATGCAGGCAAGTGGAGAGTATTCCATTACATTCCTGATTTGTGCCTTGTAGATGGTTGACAGGCTTTGGGGAGTCAGGAGGTAAGTTACTCGCCGTAGGATTCCTAGCCATTGACCTGCCCTGGAAGCCACAGTATTAATTTGGCCAGTTCTGTTCAATTTATGATCAATGGTAACGCCCCAGGATGTTGATTGTGGGGGATTCAGCAATAGTAACGCAATTTAATATTATGGGGCGACGGTTAGATCCTCTCTTGTAGGAAATGGTCATTGCCTGACGCTTGTGTGGCACGAATGTAACTTGCCTGCACCCAAATTTAGAGAAAAGCAATTTATGAATCCATTTCAGAACAAGATATTTGCAAATTATGTCTGTGTGGAGTCTGCACATTCTCCCAGTGTGTGCGTGGGTTTCCTCCAGCTGCTCCAGCTTCCTCCCACAGTCCAAAGATGTGCCGGTTAGGTGGATTGGCCATGATAAATTGCCCTTAGTGTCCAAAAGGTTAGGTACAGTTACTGGGTTACGGGGGTAGGGTGGGGGCATGGGCTTAAATAGGATGTTCTTTCCAAGGGCCGGTGCAGACCCGATGGGCATAATGGCCTCCTTCTGCACTGTAGGGATTCTATGATTCTGTGAAATTCCTGTATTTTTTATGAAATGAATTGTGTCGCTTTCATAGAATAAGTATCACAGTTCTGTCAAAAGCGTTTAATACTTTGATCTTCAGGCTAATTGTACCCAAGAGTTTCAAATTATGAGCGTGCAATAGAATCCATAAAATAGTCCATAATTTACACATTTTAGTTAAAATTTTAAAATATATTGACATGGAAGCTATCCTTACGATTGATACATTCCTTTCACTAATAATTTCACAAATAAACCATGGATACTTACCCCCAGTGCATCTACGATCGATGCGAAAAGAATCTCCATCAGTGTCAGTCATTGTGAATTTTTGGAAGTCAATCACACAATAATCTCCTCCGCCTATTTTTACTTTTATTTCATTTTCTTTCCCATTGTAAGCTTTTTCAAGGCAAGCATTCACTTTTGGAATGAAGGTTTCCCAATGATCTTCCAGCCAGAATTTCCAGCATACCTTATCCATAATAAACATTTCTTCACGCAATGCGACTTCTCTTTTTCCTACCTCATGACACACCTTAAAAATAACATCTTGAACAGAACATATATCAGTTATACATCCCGATAAACAGATGCCTTGGTCAGCTTTGTCAAATATGTAACATACATGCATTCTGGTGCAACACTCTTCTATTTCTTCCAAGTCTTCTTCAGTAAATTTCTCAAAAGGTATTTCCACAGGTATTGTTTTTTCCATGTGTTCTTTAGTTGCTAACTTTTGAATATCAGCCCAGGCTGCTTCAATATTTTCTTCCTTCATGGAGTAAATTTGAAACTTTACTGGTTCCACTGAATGCTGGGATATATTAGTTGTATCTTCAGAGGTTTGGTTGCCACTCAGCCAATCCCCCAAATACCCTGAAACAAATATTTAAAAACTAATAATCTTTAGAATGAAATAAACAAATCTTATGACAATATTTGAAAAGTAATGAAAGTTATATACCTTTTCCAGAAATGTGGTTCATATACAAGTGTAATTAGCAAGGTTTCATCTGATGACCCTTCCCTATTTGCCCTAAACTGGTGGTGATAAATCTCCCAGTTGTAGAAATAGCTTTTCAACTGAGTGGTTTATGAGGCCACTTTGTCGGATATTAGCAATCAAGCATTTTGTATGGACTGGAGTCACATATAGGTCAAAGTGGCAGTAGCGATAGGTTGGCTTTCCTTGAGGATATCGCTGGAACAGTTTGAGTGTAACATCAATTTGCTGGCTTTCATAATCCATTTTTTCTCCCTGGTGTTAATCCACATACATCTGGATTCGTGGATTTAAATTTAGTAACTTTGAACTCATCACCTTCAGATACTATGCTATCACCTGCTAAATTCTCGCCACCGGGAAGAGGGTTAACATTCCAGGAGAGCAGGCCTCCCCCCCCCCCCCCCCCCCCCCCACCCCAGGGTTGAGGTGCTGAGCTATTTTTCACAATGAATGCCATAGCCGGGACTTGCAGGCACTTTTGTCTTCAATCCACAGTGGCATATACACCCAAAATTATAGATAGATTTGGAAGCTTGGCAATAAATCATAGGTTTCAGAGATTATTATTTTTTTATATAGAGGAGTAACTAGGAGGTTAGTGCATTTAGCATTTAATATTTATCAAAGAAATTTAGAACAAGGGACCATATAGTTAATTTTAACTTAAATTAAATAAGTATTTATTTTAACATAATTAATTAATTAGTACCACCTTTAATAGCTATTTATTTTGACTTAATTAATTAGTGCTAGTTATGTAAGTCATCGGGTGGAGTGCTCTAACTGAGATGTGGGAGGTCAGTGGCACTTCCAGTGTTTCGGATGGCTACATCTGCGGGAAGTGTACCCAATGGCAGCTCCTCACAGAGCGCGTGGTTCGGTTGGAGCAGCAGTTGGATGCACTCAAGGGCATGCAGATGGCGGAAAGAGTCATAGTCAGGAGTCATAGAGATGTGGTCACACCCAAGGTACAGGCAGACAGATGGGTGACTAGTAGAAAGGGCAGGCAGTCAGTGCAGGAATCTCCCGTAGCTGTCCCCCTCTCTAACACATATACCATTTGGGATGTTGTTGTGGGAGAGGAAGGTGGATTTCCTATCGGGGGAAAACAACAGCAGCAGCCAGAGCAGGGGCACCACGGCTGGCTCTGTTGTTCAGCAGCGAGGGTCAAAGCGCAGAAGAGCAATAGTCTTAAGAGACTCCATCGTCAGGGCACAGATAGGCGCTTCTGTGGTGGTGAAAAAGACTCCAGGATGGTGTGTTGCCTCCCAGGTGCCAGGGTCCAAGATGTCACTGAACGGCTACAAGGTATCATGAAGGGGGAGGGTGATAAGGCAGAGGTCATGGTACATGTTGGTGCCAATGACATAGATAGAAAGGGGGATGAGATCCTGTTTCAGGAATTCAGGGAGCTAGGCTATAGACATGACACAGTGTATCACAATCAGGTCAGAGGGAGTACAGCGTACAGCAGTAGTAAATGTGAGGAGAGTAAGACAAGGCTGAATGGCCTCGACTTTAATGCCCAGAGTATTACAGGTAAGACGGATGGGTTAAGGGCGAGGGTTGACACGTGGAATTATGATATAGTAGCCATCGCGGAGACATGGTTGAGGGAGGGGCAGAATTGGCAGCTTAACATCCTGGGATACAGAATCTTCAGGAGGGACAGGGGAGGGGGCAAAAGAGGGGGAAGATTTGCACTATTAGTTAAGGAGTCAATTGCTGCAGTAAGGAGAGATGATATCTTAGGGGTGGCATTAAATGAAACTTAGTGAGGAGAGCTTAGGAATAAAATAAGGGACAGCCACATTGCTAGGTGTTTATTATAGACCCCCAGATAGTCAGTGGGAAATTGAGTAGTAAATATGTGCGCAATTTGCAGAAGTGTGTAAAAATAACAATAGGGTAACTATAGCGGGTGATTTCAACATTAACTAGGATAGTCATTGTGTTAAGGACTTAGATGGAGCAGAGTTGGTAAAATGTACACCAGAGAACATTTTAACTCACCATGTGGAGGGTCCAACAAGGGATGGTGCAGTGCTGGAACTAATTCTGGGAATCAAGCTGGACAAGTGGTTGATGTGATGGTGGGGAAATAGACAAATTGCAAAAAAAGGTCTTGGATTGGGAGAGAGCAGACTTTAGTAAAATAAGGCAGGATCTGGCCAAGGTAGATTGGAACAAGTTACTGGTGGGGAGATCTACAGAAGAGCAGTGGGGGTGTTCAAAGAGGAAATGGGGAGTAACAGAGAACCATGGGTGACCAGATATATTCAGGATAAATGAGAAGGAAGAGAGAGGCTTTTAATAAGTACAAGGGGAGCAAATCAACAGAGGCATTAGCGGAGTACAGAAAATGCAGAATGGAGTTTAAGAAAGCAATTAGGAGAGCAAAGAGGGGATATGAGAAATCTCTAGCTGGTAAAAGTACGGAAAATCCCAAGATATTCTATAAGTATATCAATGGAAAGAGGATAACTAGGGAAAAGTAGGGCCCATTAGGGACCAAGGGGGGAATCTGTGGGTGGAGCCAGAGGACGTTGGTAGGGTGTTAAATGAATATTTCACATCTGTCTTCACCCAAGAGAATGAGGAGACAGATGTGGAACTCGGGGAGAGAGACTGTGAGGTTACTGAGCAAGTTGTCATAGGGAGGGACAAGGTATTGGAGGTGTTGGCCAGCTTAAAAGTGGAGAAATCTCCAGGTCCAGACGAATTGTGTCCCAGGTTGCTGTGGGAGGCGAGGGAGGAGATTGCAGGGACCCTGATCCAAATGTTTAATCCTTCTCTGTCCACGGGAGAGGCACCAGAGGACTGGAGATCTGCGAATGTGGTCGCAGTATTTAAGAAAGGCTGTTGGGATAAGCCAGGAACCTACAGGCCAGTCAGTCTCACATCAGTGGTGGGGAAACTAATGGAAAACATTCTGAAGAAGAGAATCTATCTCCACTTGGAGGCACGGTTTGATCATGAATAGTCAGCATGGCTTTGTCAAAGGGAAGTCTTGCCTAACAAATTTGATTGAATTTTTTGAGCACGTGACTAAGTGTGCAGACGAGGGTAGTGCAGTTGATGTAGTTTACATGGATTTCAGCAAAGCATTTGACAAGGTCCCACATGGGAGACATATAAAGAAGGCAAATGCACAGGGGATACAGGGGAACTTGATAAGGTGGGTTCAAAGCTGGATGAGCTTTAGGAAACAGAGGGTGATGACAAGACGGCTGCTGTAGTGACTGGGAGCCAGTGCCCAGTGGAGTAACACAGGGATCTGTGCTGGGTCCCCTATTATTCGTCATTTACATAAATGACATAGGTGACTATGTGGGGATAGGATCAGTAAGTTTGTGGATGACACAAAGTTAGGCCGGATGATTAACAGTGAGGCTGTGAGTTTTGGGTTACAGGAAGATATAGACGGGATGGTCAAATGGGCAGAAAAAATTTAATCCTGAAAAGCCTGAGGTGTTTTGGAAGCAGCAATTTGATATGGGAATATTCAATGAATGGCACCACACTGGAAAATCCTGAGGAACAAGAGACCTTGGCGTGTTTGCAAATAGGTCTGTGAAGGCAGAAGGGCACGTTAATACGGTGATGAAAAAGACGTATGGTACGTCAGCTCTTCTTCTTAGTGAAGGGTCGTTTACACAAATTCAAGGTGAGAGGCGGGAGGTTCAGGGAGTATTTGAGGAAAATCTTTTTACCCAGAGGGTGGTGACGGTCTGGAACGTGCTGCCTGGGAGGGTGGTAGAGGCGGATTGCCTCACATCCTTTAAAAATTATCTGGATGAGTATTGCCGCATCTTAACATTCGAGGCTGTGGGCCAAGTGCTGGCAAATGGGATTAAGATTGACAGATCAGGTGCCTTTCATCTGGCGGTGCTGACTCGATGGGCCGAAGGGTCTTTTCTGCACTGTATTTTTCTGTGATATCTCTTCTCTGTATGACGGTCCTTTCAAAGGAGAGATACTGGGCTGCACTAACGCCCAAAAGTCAGCAAAATTATGCCCAAGCATCTATGTGAAATATTGAGTTGCATGCATCTTGTGAAATATTTTGAAGGCAATCAAAGATATCTCTGCGGAGAAGACCATTATATCCTCGGTGGCTATATATTATGATATTCAAGATGAGGTGCTTCATAATTGCATTTTTAATTTCTATACAATTTAAGAAATAACATACTTGTCACTGTGTGAAAAAGTCCAGCTTTTCCCGATTGAAGCTTTACCATCTCTTCTTCAAAGATTTGGATGTGACCATATGAGGCATCATTCACTATCACATATATTGGGCGTCCTTGTACTGTTCCTTCATATTGACACACAGAATCCAGTACTCCTGCTGCAAATGCTCTTATATCCATAGGTGCCCTTCCTGTTGAGAAATCTCAAAATAATTAAAACCAAATTTGGTAAATCAGAAATATTAGATCGAAAATCAGATCTCACTGTACCGGCTTTGAAGTCCACATTAGATATTAAAAAAATCAGATAAAACATGTAGCTACGGATGCAACATAGAGGAGGGAATTTTTACAGGAGTGCAGATTAGATTTCAGAAATCTAAAACCACATCTCCCCCTGCCACCAAACAATGTTTTAATGGTATACAAGCAAATTACTATGGATAATGGAAATTTGAAATGAAAACAGAAAATGCTGGAAAACCAAGCAGGTCTGGCAGCATTTGTGCAGAGAGAAAATAGAGTTCACATTTCCAGTTGGTGTACTCTTCTTCAGAGCCTTAAGAGTTCTTTAGTGCTTCAAGGTTTTAATGGAGGCAGGTATGGGATGGGAGATTTGGCAGTAGGGAAGGCGCCTGCTTTCAACGGGCAGAATAGATATTGTTAAGATGTTAGTTAATGAGGCAGCGTTTATCTGAGATATAACAGTCATGATAACATTTAATGGCTGAGAATTTTCAGGGCTTGGGATACCCTTCATCTGAAGGGAGGCATGAACTCCTGGATCCAGCAGTCAAGTGCGTTTCTAGCAATGCCTGTGGAACACGGGGAATATTCACACAACCTTACTTCACTCCCCACATTCAGTCTCATTCTCTAGAGTCAGGAGCAGCTTCGGAAATATCCCCCATCTCATTTATGATCCACAATGTCTCACAACCTCTTCCATATGCCTGCAATTGCCCTCAACCCATACCTCTCCCAGCAACTTGACCATCTGGGTTCCCACCTATCCTAATTATGCATGGTTGATAAATGCCCAGACCAACAAAAGCATTACTTCAGCAAGAAATCTGCTTTGACAAGTGAATTGTTGACTTTGCCTGACTTACATATTTAAGTAGTTTATATTAAGTTGTTCTTTGCGACCTATTTTATCGATAACTCAATGTTTATCTGGACAAGATCAAGAGGCGTTAAACGTTCGCAAACTCTGTTATTGATACTTTAATGGTTTGCCAGACTGACAGTTTTATAGGATTATAGGAACAGCAGTTTGTTTTTACAAAGAGTATATGCGAATGGGTGTTTTTTTCTCAGCAGCTCCATACTTGCCTTTATTATATTTAAAATAAATAAATTTAGAGTACCCAATTAATTTTTTTCCAATTAAGGGGCAATTTAGCATGGCCAATCCACCTACCCTGCATGGGTTATGGGGGTGAAACCCATGCAAACATGGGGGGAATGTGCAAACTCCACACGGACAGTGATTCAGAGCAGGGATCGAACCTGGGACCTCGGCACCGAGAGGCAGCAATGCTACCATTGCTCCACCATGCTGCCCGCCTTTATTATATTTACATACTGCATACGAGGAATGGGCATGGAAGGGGCATGACTTGACATTGAAAGGATGAGAGGCCATGGGGAGTAGCTGGGGCTTTTTCTTATTATGGGGAGTATCAGGGCCATGGAGAGTGGGTTGGGGAGTGAGGTGATATGAGGAGAGGGCCTAACTGCTTCATGACAACTGAGATGCAGCCAAATAGGATGCTTTCTATGGTGCATCTGTAAAAATTCAATGTGGACATGCCGAATTTCCTTACGTTTCCTGAGGACGTATAGGCGCTGTTGTGCTTTCTTGGCCATAGTGTCGATGTAGGTGGACCAGGGCAGATTGTTGGTGATGTGCACAATAGGAATTTGAAGCTGTCAACCACGTCCACCTTTGGGGGTCGCAAAAATTTTAAATGACATCCTGATCTCTTCCTGTACTGAAGAGTTCCAGCAAGCTGAGCGCCTCAGTTCAGGAAATGGGACTAAGTGCGGCCTCGGCTGGGCATTCCCTACTGAGACCCCGAATTGCAACAAAGTCCTGATAGATAACATGGTGTTTCTCGGTGCTGCATACGCTGGGAAACACCAGGCTAAACCTGCTCGTCACGGGACTTTGTTGCAATTTGGTTAGATCGTGCCCATAGATTGTAAATTGTTGAGGTGCCAACACAGATACCTGTGGTACTCCACTAGTTACATCTTGCTAAAAAAAACTATTTATTCCTATTCTCTGGTTCCTACAATAGGCACTCTTATTTTCAGAAGTAACATTTGATGTGACACTGTATCAATTTCATTTTGGAAATCCAAGTGCACATCACCTACAGGCTCCCCTTATCCACCTTGCCTGTCGCATCCTCAAATATCTCTAATTAATTAGTTAAACCCGAGTCCCTTTCACAAAACCACGTTGTCTCTGTCTGTCCCCGCTAATGACCCTACTATGCCCTTCTTAACAGGGGTTTTGAGGAATTTCCCTGATAGGTATTTAAATAGCCCTCTGACACTGCTCCTAGGGAGGTGATATGAGAATGGCAGCCTTGATACCAAGGCAGTATTTGCCATCAAGAATTCCTAGCAAAATTGAAGTTAATGGGAATCAGGGAAAGCCTCTCCACTGGTAAAAGTCATACCTAGCTTAAAGGAGTATAACTGGGGTTATTGCACTGTAGGTCAATCACCTCACTCCCAGGATATTGATGCAAGAGTTGTTCAGTATAATGTACCACACCCAACCATCTTCAGTTGCTTCATCAATGACCTTGCCTGCATGAAATGGTCTGAAGTGGGAATGGTTGCTAATGATTGAACAAAGTTCAGTACCATTTTCAATTGTTCAGATGCTAAAGCAATTCATGTCCATCTACAGGAAGGCGCAGATAACATTCAGGCTTGGGTTGCTGAGTGATAAAGAACATTTTCTTCATGTTTGAAAAGGTGTCATTTTAGACCTTATACTGAAATTTGTTTTTAAAAATTTTAGTTATCCACTAAGTGTATCAATTAAGGTTAGATCATGCATAGTACATGAGTATATGAGAATGATGAACCAAATATCACTGGAGCATGCCGACAATAACTCTTCTGTATCCATAAGACCATAAGACATAGGAGCGGAAGTAAGGCCATTCGGCCCATCGAGTCCACTCCGCCATTCAATCGATCTGTATTACACACATAAGCTGCCCAGCTGAAGTTGGAAGCTACAGGAAGAATGCCCAAGGACACATCTCACTGGTGATGGGGCCAAGGAAAAAGATAAGCCGAGATGGTTTTTATCAAGAATAACAAGGAAACAATGTATGATCTTTTCAGTGATGTCAAGTCAAATTGTCTGGAGAGCAAACATAACTATCCAGAATTGTTATTGCAGGAGGCCATTTACCTTGGGAACAACATTATCCTCAGATAGGATTTGCAATTGATAGTTACATTGCTGATAATGGGGAGCCAGTGATAAACATTGGAAGACAGCATGTGCGTGTCTTTATACTGATTGTATATTATAATTATTGTCGGCATGCTCCAGTGATATTTGGTTCATCATTCTCATATACTCATGAACTATGCATGACCTAACCTTAATTGATATAGTCATGATTGGACATAGATAACTAGTAACAAATGATTGGTTTGTGCTAATTTTTTGTAACTGAATGTGAGTGGGAGAGTGAAGTACACTAAAGTTGAATAGCTGTCCTTTTCCCCACAACAATACTGCTAGACAATGATCGTACCCAGCAAGAAGGTTTCTAACCGTCTTCCCTTGACATTCAATGGCATTACTACCACTAAATGCACCATTATTAAGACTCGGGGATTTACAATTGACTAGAAGCTGAACTGGACTAGCCATAATAAGTACTGTGGCTACAAGAGCACGTCGAAGGCTGGGAATTATGTGGCCAGTAACTTAGCTCCTGACTCCTTAAGATTGTCCACCATCTACAAGGCACTTCCCTTTAAGGAAGTATTTCAAAGATTCATAGGCTGATTACAAGCCTCTTGAACTGCATAATGAACGCTCCTTGATTGACCCACATGTCCGGATGTGGGACATGAACCCATAGTTTCTGGCTGCCACTGAGCCCAAAGAACCCCTTTACTGAAACAGTTTACTACATATGTCAGTCAGATAATTACCTGAAGGCAGTTGTTTGGGGACAGGGATGTATAACAAATCCAATTTGAGTTCCTTACATTTCTGCAAGGCTCTTAAAAAACTCTTTGTAATGTCTGCATGGCCTTTTATTCTTAAAGGAAAGTAATATTTATCTCCGTTTCGTTTAATGTCAAAGTTTGCTTTGTTTTCTGTAAAATAAAAGAAACAAAACTATTCATATCTTTGCCATACCAATTTTTAAAAATATATAAATTAAGTAAAAGGTGTTTTGTCTCACCAACATATTCCACCACTAGAGCTGTGCCTTTTTTAAAAATGCTACCACAGCACAGTTCAAAAGTGATATTCCCAATACTCTTCAAAAGGAGAGATTCAGCGGGAGTCTCATTCTTTCCTAGATATATAACAAATGAAATCAATATCACAGGAAATTGAACATCACAGTACTTTTCCTCTATTAAATATTGTCACTGAAGATGTTAGCAATATTTCCTAGAAATGCATAAGTCAGTGGTATTACAACATGCATGAAGTATCAATGGTAATACAGTAGTTTCCCCAAGGATCAAGGGCTGGATTTCCACTCCTGAGGTGGGTAGTTTGAGTCAGGAAATTTACCAACTCAGTGCACCCGCCTCAGGCAGAAGCATCCTGAATGGTATGATGTATGCTGTAGGAGCACGTGTGGGATGGAGTCAGGCCTGCCACAAGACACAGATCAGAGATGGTGACAGGGGTTGCCAATGTGAGCTGTTTAAAAAGCCCACCACCGTTCTCTGGGGTTGCATCCCAGTTTTGCTTAAACATCAGGCTCTCTAGCCCTCACAACTCCTCACTCTCCGTGTCAACGTACGTACCGAACCCCAACCATCTCCAATTGACGTTCATAACCTCCTTACTAGCTAATGCATCCTATCCACCCCATGCCCCTTTATAGATCCTGTGCCAACTTAATGAAAAAATAATACCCTCCGCACACCAACCTTTACACCCTCCACACCAATGCATCCAGTATCTATCATAGGCAGACCTCAGGAGCCATGCTAAGACAAAATAGTTCTAAATATCTAAGTAGAGTTCATCATATATAAAGTCTCATTCATGAAAGCACAATACAATACATTAACTCCCATCAAGTACTAAATCCCTTATAAAAACAAACATTTGTATCCATAACCAGACATCAAAGAGAGCTAACCCAGAGAGCTAAACTCTTTATACTATCAATTAAACCGTGAACTCATAGTTCCAACTCACTGTGATAAAGAAAGACTGTCGAAGTCAGCCAAGTATTAATTTTTTAAAAAAAATATGTTTTATTGAAATTTTTTTCCCAAACAACAATTTTTCCCCTCTTACAAAGCAAACGCAACAATAACAATACAGAAATTTTTAACAATACACAAGTAACAAAACCTCTTTATCTTTGACCTAAACTAAACTAACCCCCCCCTCCCCCCTCCCCCCCCCCCCCCCCCCACTTCCCCCTGGGTTGCTGCTGCTGGTCATCTGTCTTCCCTCTAACGTTCCCCTAGGTAGTCGAGAAATGGCTGCCACCGCCTGGTGAACCCTTGGGCCGATCCTCTCAGGGCAAACTTTATCTGCTCCAGTTTAATGAACCCCGCCATATCATTTACCCAGGCCTCCAGTCCGGGGGGTTTCGCCTCCTTCCACATGAGTAGGATCCTGCGCCGGGCTACTAGGGACGCAAAGGCCACAACGTCGGCCTCTTTCGCCTCCTGCACTCCCGGCTCTTCCGCAACTCCAAATAGAGCTAACCCCCAGCCTGGTTTGACCCGGGCCTTCACCACCCGCAAAATCACTCCAGTCACTCCCTTCCAATACCCTTCCAGTGCCGGGCACGCCCAAAACATATGTGCGTGGTTTGCCGGGCTCCCGCCACACCTCCCACATTTGTCCTCCACTCCAAAGAACCTGCTCAATCTTGCTCCCGTTATGTGTGCTCTATGTAGCACCTTAAATTGAATCAGGCTAAGCCTGGCGCATGAGGAAAAGGAATTTACCCTGCTTAGGGCATCAGCCCACATACCCTCCTCTATCTCCTCCCCTAGTTCTTCTTCCCACTTTCCTTTTAGTTCGCCCACCGACTCCTCCCCCTCTTCCCTCAGCTCTCGGTAAATCTCTGACACCTTGCCCTCTCCGACCCACACCCCTGAAAGCACCCTGTCCTGTATCCCCTGTGTCGGGAGCAACGGAAATTCCCTCACCTGTTGTCTAGTAAACGCCCTCACCTGCATATATCTCAAGAAATTTCCCCGGGGCAACTTATACTTTTCCTCCAATGCTCCCAAGCTCGCAAAAGTCCCATCTATAAATAAATCTCCCACCCTCCTAATTCCCAACTGGTACCAGCGCTGAAATCCTCCATCCATTCTTCCTGGGGCGAACCTATGGTTGTTCCTGATTGGGGACCCCCCAAGGCTCCCCGCACCCCTCTCTGTCGCCTCCACTGTCCCCAGATATTCAATGTTGCCGCCACCACCGGGTTCGTGGTAAACTTTTTAGGTGAGATCGGTAGCGGCGCCGTCACCAGCGCCTCTAAACTCGTCCCTTTACAGGGCTTTCTCTCCAGTCTTTTCCACGCCGCTCCCTCACCCTCCATCATCCATTTACGTATCATTGCCACATTGGCGGCCCAATAGTAATCGCCCAAGTTCGGTAGTGCCAATCCTCCTCTGTCCCTACTACGCTGAAGGAACCCCCTCCTTACTCTCGGAACTTTCCCTGCCCACACGAAGCTCGTGATGCTCCTGTCTATTTTATTAAAAAAGGTCTTAGTGATTAGTATAGGGAGACATTGAAATACAAATAAGAACCTCGGGAGGACCATCATCTTAATTGCTTGCACCCTGCCCGCCAGCGATAGAGGCTGCATGTCCCACCTCTTGAAGTCCTCCTCCATTTGTTCTACCAACCGTGTCAGATTAAGTCTGTGCAAGGTTCTCCAGCTCCTAGCGATCTGAATCCCCAGGTATCGGAAGTTTCTTTCCACTTTCCTTAGAGGCAAGCCTTCTATCTCTCTACTCTGGTCCCCTGGATGTATCACAAATAATTCACTCTTCCCCATGTTTAGCCTATACCCCGAGAAATCCCCGAACCCCCTCAAAATTCGCATAACCTCTATCACCCCCCCGCTGGGTCCGACACGTATAACAATAGGTCAGCCGCGTATAACGAGACTCAGTGTTCTTCTCCCCCTCTAATCACCCCTCTCCATTTCCTGGAGTCTCTCAACGCCATGGCCAGAGGTTCAATTGCCAACGCGAACAACAATGGAGACAGCAGGCATCCCAGTCTTGTTCCCCTATATAGTCGGAAATACTCCGATCTATGTCGACCTGTAACTACGCTTGCCGTTGGAGCCCCATAAAGAAGTCTAACCCAGCTAATAAACCCGTTCCCAAACCCAAACCTCCTTAACACTTCCCATAAATACTCCCACTCCACCCTATCAAATGCCTTCTCTGCGTCCATTGCCGCCACTATCTCTGCCTCCCCCTCCACTGGGGGCATCATTACCACCCCTAATAGTCGGCGCACGTTAACATTCAGTTGTCTCCCTTTTACGAACCCTGTCTGGTCTTCGTGCACCACCCCCGGGACACAGTCCTCTATCCTCGATGCCAGTACCTTTGCCAACAATTTGGCGTCCACGTTCAATAATGAAATGGGTCTATAGGACCCGCACTGCAACGGATCTTTATCCCTCTTCAAAATTAATGATATCGTCGCCTCCGACATCGTCGGGGGTAGAGTCCCCCCTTTCCTGGCCTCATTGAACGTCCTCACCATCAACGGGGCCAACAAGTCCACATATTTTCTGTAATATTCCACCGGGAACCCGTCTGGTCCCGGGGCCTTCCCTGCTTGCATGCTTCCCAGTCCCTTAATAACCTCGTCCACCCCAATCGGTGCCCCCAGGCCTACCACCCCCCGCTCCTCCACTTTCGGGAACCTCAATTGGTCCAGGAACTGCCGCATCCCCTCCTCTCCCTCTGGGGGTTGAGACCTATACAGTTCCTCATAGAAGGTCTTGAACACCTCATTTATCTTTCCTGCCCTTCGCACCGTGTCTCCCCTTTCGTCTCTAATTCCTCCTATCTCCCTCGCTGCTGCCCTCTTTCGCAATTGATGAGGCAACAGGCGACTAGCCTTTTCCCCATATTCATACCTCCTCCCCTGTGCCTTCCTCCACAGTACCTCCGCCTTTCTGGTGGTCAGAAGGTCAAATTCCGTCTGGAGTCGTCTCCTCTCCCTGTACAATTCCTCCTCCGGGGTCTCTGCAAATTCCCTATCCACCCTTAAAATCTCCCCCAGTAATCTTTCCCTTTCCTTGGCCTCTGTTTTCCTTTTGTGGGCCCCAATGGAGATCAGCTCTCCTCTGACCACCGCTTTTAGTGCTTCCCATACCACTCCCACAGGGACCTCGCCGTCGTCATTGACCTCCAGGTATCTCTCAATACACCCCCGCACTCTTGCACACACTCCCTCATCCGCCATCAGTCCCACATCTAATCGCCAGAGTGTTCTCTGCTCCCTTTCCTCTCCTAATTCCAGGTCCACCCAATGTGGGGCATGATCCGAAACCGCTATGGCTGAGTATTCAGCTTCTTCCACCATAGAGATCAACGACCTTCCCAAAACAAAAAAATCTATCCGGGAGTACACTTTATGGACATGGGAGAAGAAGGAAAACTCCCTAGCCCTAGGTCTAAGAAATCGCCATGGATCCACTCCCCCCATTTGGTCCATAAACCCCTTATGTACCTTGGCCGCTGCCGGCCTTCTTCCGGTCCTTGAGCTGGATCTATGTAGCCCCGGGTCCAGCACCGTATTAAAGTCCCCTCCTAAAATCAAGTTTCCTACCTCCAGGTCCGGTATACGCCCCAGCATCCGTCTCATAAATCCCGCATCGTCCCAGTTTGGGGCATACACATTAACCAACACGACCTCCATTCCCTCCAGCCTGCCACTCACCATTACATATCTACCTCCGCTATCTGCTACGATGTTCTTTGCTTCAAATGCTACCCGTTTCCCCACCAAAATGGCCACCCCTCTATTCTTTGCGTCCAGTCCTGAGTGGAACACCTGTCCCACCCATCCTTTCCTTAACCTAACTTCGTCCGCCACCTTTAGGTGAGTCTCTTGGAGCATAACCACGTCTGCCCTTAGTCCTTTCAAATGCGCGAGCACTCGGGCCCTTTTTATCGGTCCGTTCAGGCCTCTCACGTTCCACGTGATCAGCCTCACTAGGGGGCTACCTGCCCCCCTCCCGTGTCGACTTGCCATTACCTTCTCTAGGCCAGTCCCATATCCTGCCTCCGCGCTCCCGCTCGCTCCCCCAGCGTCGCACACCATCCCCGCCCACCCACTCTTTAGCCATTTCCTTTTGGATTTCCGCAGCAGCAACCCAGTTGTCCCCCCCCCCCCCCAGATCTCTTTCTAGCATGATTGCTCCCCCCATATTACTTCCGTAAGTCAGCTGACTTCAACTGACCCCGGCTACTCCTGATCACTCCTCGACCCCCCCGTGTGGGGAACTCCCATCCGCCTTGCGCCTGTCTTCCCGCCTTATTCTTTCTGGCGCGGGAACATCCCTTTACCTGACCCGCCTCTTATGGCGCAGCTCCCTTTCCCCTCCCCTCCCTTTCCCCATTCTCCAACTATGTCCCGTCTTTCCCCCCTTACCGGCGC
Source organism: Scyliorhinus torazame (assembly GCF_047496885.1). Taxonomy (NCBI): domain Eukaryota; kingdom Metazoa; phylum Chordata; class Chondrichthyes; order Carcharhiniformes; family Scyliorhinidae; genus Scyliorhinus; species Scyliorhinus torazame. Next base: position 58,532,006 of record NC_092712.1, on the reverse strand, counting down.
CCATATTTCCCCAATGTCTCCCCCCTTCCCAATTTACTTCTCAATTAACTTCAACCATAACATTAACAATAACATTTCCTGCAGCATCAGTCCCTCAGTTCCGATCCAATTTCTCTTCTTTGATGAGGGTCCATGCTTCCTCCGCCGTCTCGAAATAATGGTGTCTCTCCTGATACGTGACCCATAGTCTTGCCGGCTGCAGCATCCCGAACTTCACCTTCCTTTTATGCAACACCTCTATGGCTCGGTTGAAGCTCGCCCTCCTTCTCGCCACCTCCGCACTCCAATCCTGGTATACCCGTACCACTGCATTCTCCCATCTGCTACTCCGCACCTTTTTAGCCCATCTCAGGACCTCTTCTCTATCCTTAAGGCGGTAAATTCGCACGATTATCGCCCTGGGTGGTTCTCCAGCTTTTGGTCTTCTCGCCGGAATCCGATTTGCCCACTCCACCTCCAAGGGGCCCGTAGGGGCCTCAGCACCCATCAGTGAGCTCAGCATCGTACTTGCGTACGCTCCACAGTCCACTCCTTCCACACCCTCAGGGAGACCCAGTATCCGAAGGTTCTTCCTTCGCGCTCCATTTTCTAGGGCCTCGATCCTTTCAGTACACTTTTTATGAAGTGCCTCGTGCGTCTGTGTCTTAACCGCCAGGCCCAGGATCTCGTCCTCAATATCTGTCACCTTCTGCTCCACCACGCGGAGCTCTGTCTCCTGGGTCTTTAGTGTCTCCTTGAGCCCCTCAATTGCCTGTAGCAACGGGGTCAGCACCTCCCTCTTCAGCAGCTCCACGCACCGTCTCACAATTTCATCCTGCTCAGGCCCCCATGTCGCCTGCGCTTTCTCCGCCGCCATCTTGTACTTCTCTCTTTCTGACCCGTTGGTCGACGATTCCTCGCGCTGCAGCCGCCGCCGCCGGTTTTCTCCTCCTTCGTTTGGGGGGGGACTCCCTTCTCACACACCCCACACCGGGTTGCGTCGTCGAAAAATTCCCCGTTGGGGCTCTTAAAAGAGCCCGAAGGTCCGTCGGAGCTGGAGCCGCCAAAACGTGCGGCTAGCTAGGCATCACCGCAACCGGAAGTCCCTTCAGTGGCCTTGATGAGATCTTTTCACAGTTGTTCCCTAGAATTCACCTTTGATACAGGCCCTCAGGTCAGCTTGCAGCTTTAAGCATGCCCTTCCCCCGCCTGCATGCTGGAAGAGGCCCTGTTTATCCTGCAGTTGCAGCCAAATCTTTTACTGTTTCTGCCGTGTCTGGCACCCAAGAGACATACCCTTCCTGGGGGACACTGTCGGGGGAATATTGCAGCCTTCTTCCCACACCGGGAAATGTCAAACAAATGCCGTGGGGGCCCTGTAAAAGAGCCCAAAAGTCCGTTCCAAGCAGGAGCTACCGAATATGCGACCTAGCTCTGCATAGCCGCACCCGGAGGTCGTCAGCCAAGTATTAATAATGCTTTAATGATAGGGTGATGCCGACAAGCAGTTACTGAAACTGGAAGAACAGATTTGCTTCGACACTCACAGACGGCAAGCAGTTTTTTTAAATGGCTGGCCACGTGAACAGTTCTTCAGACCTTAACTGCCCTTCTCAAGCACCTCTTGAATCATTTGTAACATTGAGGGTTAAGGTCCTTGCTCCAGCGAAAATGGGGTTTGTTTGTAAGTTCATGTGGCCCTGATGAGTTCAGTTTTCCACTGGGGGAGGCACATCCTATCCCTGTCCCTCTCTTGCCATTTTAAAAGATCCCTGGAATTTCCATGACTGCAAAAATCCAAGCAAGATTTTAATTATCACCACAAAAGTATGAAAGATGATGACTTCAGTTTATGAATCACTCAAAGTATATGAAACACATCAGGATTTTTGAATAGAGAATGTACTTTAGATCGATTCCATCAATAAACAACAGTGTATAAAATCAAAATTTGCATTGAATATTGGAAATACATGTGCATTATTATGCACAAAATGTCACTACACGATATATCATCGGGGTTACAACTGACCAACCAGAAACTGAATTGGACCAGCCACATAAATACTGCGGCCACAGGACCAGATTAGAGGTTAGGAATTTTGTGGCAAGTAACTCACCTCCTGACTCCCTAAAGCCTGTCCACTATCTACAAGGCACAATCAGGAAAATGGTAGAATATCCTCCACTTACCTGGATGAATGCTGCTCCAAAAACACTCAAAGTTCAAACCATCCAAGACAAAGTAGTCTGCTTTGGCACTCCAACAACCACTTTGAGTATTCACTCCCTCCACCACTGATGCATAGTAACAGCAGTATGTACCATCTACAAGATGCACTGCAACAACTCAGCAAGGCTCTTTCGATAACACCATCCAAACCCACAGTCTTTACCATCTAGAAGTACTGGGGCAACCCTGTCATCAGCAACTTCCCCTCCAATTCATAAAAACAATCTTTACAGTGCAGGAGGGCATTCCGCCCATAAAACCAGCGTTGGCACTTTGTAAAAACATTCTGTCGTCTAGTCCCAATCCCCTGCCTGCTATCCTGGCCTTGGAACTACATTGCGTTCCTTTATGGTCTCTGGAACAAAATCCTGGAGCACCCTCTCGAACAGCACGCTGCATGTACGCACACCAGAGCAACTTCAGCTTCAAGAAGACAACTTGACATCACCATCTCAAGGGCAATTAGGGATGGGCAAAATGCTGGCTGCCACATTCCATGAAATAAAAGTGTATCATTAGTGGAGAAACAACATTTGGTTGAATTTTATGGCTCTGTCACGGAAGGGGTAGGACTGGAACATTTGGCGAGCCAACTGACCTTGACAGGAACAGAAAATCCCACCCATTATCTTAGTTATTAGAAATGAAGTGAGACGGTGATTAATTTAAGCGTGTACATGATACATCAAGCATTACTCTCCAGCAACAATGTGATTCATATCTGTACCCCAGTAAACGTAAAACCAATGGTCAGAGTCGAGATAAAGTAGAAAATGCGGGAAATACTGAGAAGGGCAGACAGCATTTTCAGAGAGATAGATTAAGGTCCAAGGTTGATGACCTTTCACCATATCTGGAAAAGTTAGAAATGTAACAGGTTTTCAGCAATTTGAGGTGAGGAATGGAGAAAATGGGAAAGAACAAAAGAAAAGATTTGTGACTTACAGCATTTTCTGTTTTAATTTTAGATTTCCAGCAGCCACAGTATATTGTTTTTGTCAATATTGCAACTGGACATGGCTATAAACACAGGGGTATTAGCGGAAAATAAAACTGTTCCAATTTTCTCCTTTCTTTGCATATATCGAATTTAGAAAACAAAGTTTGGTTGTACTTTGGCATCAAAAGATCACAGAATCCCTACAGTGCAGAAGAAGGCCATTCGGCCCGTCGAGCCTACACCGATCCTCCGAAAGAGTACCCCACCTAAGCCCCCTCCCCATAACTCCACCTAACATTTGGACACTAAGGGGCAATTTATCATGGCCAATCCACCTCACCAACACATCTTTGGACTGTGGGAGGAAACCAGAGCACCCGGAGGAAACCCACGCAGACACGGGGATTGCCAGATCGCCGATGAGCTCGGTCTAATTTCGGGACGAGGGGGAAATGGGACCTCATCCCCACCCAAAAACTGAGAAAACATCTCCGCAAACAGCTTCAAGCCATCCAATCCCTGCAGCAGTCCCCCCAACCTTAGGGGTTTAACCGCGTTGATCTGTTCTCCAGATCCTCCATCTTCAGCCTCAGGCCTTTATTGTTATCCGCCACCATCAGCAATTCAACCTCCAATGAGGCATGTCAATCTTTCTGCTGATTTGGCCTCCACAGCCTTCTGCTGCAAAGAGTTCCACAGATTCACCACACTCTGGCTGAAGCAATTCCTCCTCATCTCTGTTTTAAAGGATCATCCCTTTAGTCAGAGATTGTGCCCTCTGGTTTTAGTTTTTCCAACTAGTGGAAACATCCTCTCCAAGTCCACTCTATCCAGGCCTCGCAATATCCTATAAGTTTCAATAAGATCACTTCCGGTGGCGGCCATGGAGTGAGTCGTTGCACATTTGGTGGTTCATGCTCGTGGCGGTTTTGTCGGACCTTTTCCCCGGTTAACAAGTGGATGTGAGGCGGAAAAAAGGTGCAGGAGAGTGAGTAGAAGAGATTAACCCTCTGATGTATGGAGCTGGGGGCCAGAAGCGGTCGAAAAAGAGGGAATCAGTCGGTTAGAGCTGGTTCAGCGCCTGCGACGCACGTGGAGATGGCAGAGGGGCAGGGAATGGCTCTGCTGGCTCAGTGGTCGTCGGACCAGCTGCTGAGCTTCTTGACCGAGAAGTTCACCCAGCAACAGAAGGAGAGTCTGGAGGACCTGGCCCGGGCAGTGAATTCGATCAGGGTGGTGGTCAACCGCGTGGAAATGAAGCTGGTGGCCCAGGGTCAGGCAATCCAGAAGATGGAGGAGGTGGTGGTGGAAGAGCAGTTTGTCTCAATGGCAAGGGAGATGGGGCAGATGCACGATCAGCAGAGGTGGCTCCAGGGGAAGGTTGAAGACCTAGAGAACCGGTCACACCGGCAAAACATAAGGATCGTGGGCCTGCTGGAGGCGAGTGAAGGAGCCAATGCTGGCGCGTATGTGGGGGGGATGCTGGAGAAGCTACGTTTGCACGGCCTTTGGAGGTGGATCGAGCGCACAGGGCGCTAATGAGGAAGCCCCAGGGGAACGGGCTGCCGAGGGCGAGGGTGGTGCGGTTGCACCGGTTCCTGGACAAGGAGCAAATAATGAGGTGGGCCAGGCAGACCAGGCGCTGCACCTGGGAGGGCAGTGAAATCCAAGTGTACCAGGACCTGGGTGCAGAATTGGCCAAGAGGAGAGCGAGCTTTAACAAGGTCAAGGCAGCCCTCTACAAGAAGGGGGTGAAGTTTGGGCTACTGTACCAGGCACGTCTGTGGGTGACCAATGAAGGCCGGGAATTGTACTTTGGTTCGGCGGAGGAGGCGGTAGGTTTTGGTAAAGACAATGGACTGGCAGGAGAAGGTGGACTTTGAACTTTGGTGGAGATGCTGTGATGATGCCGCTGTTATCTTATGTTTGGTGCCATTTCTTTCTTTTTCAGCTTCAGGTTTGTTCTTTGTTAGGGGATGGGGGGTTGGTCTCTTTGTTTGGGCTTGAGGAAGGATTGATTTTGCTCGTTTGCACAAATGTTCGAGCGGGGGGGGGGGGGGGGGTGGAATCAGTAGGGGGTAGGATGCTAGGCACCATGGGCGGGCTAGTTCACAGAAGCGCAATGGGGGGTGAGTGGAAGGTCAGTGGGGGGGAAGGGGACAGTGGCTGTTGATGGGAGATTTGGGTGGGGGGGGCGAGTACTGATAGGGGAAGGGCTTTTACAGCGTAAGGGAAGGAGGACCGATGACGGTGGGTGCTCGAGGGCAGGCCTGGGGAGGTACGGGACACGGGCCGGAGGCTGGCCCAAGAGGACTATGGTTGATCGGCTGGGACGATGTGGGATTTATGAGGCGGGTGATGGGGAAGATTTCGGAACTGGACTCTCATCGGCTGATTATGGGAGGGGGGAATTTAATACGGTCCTGGATCAGAGACTGGACCGGTCGGGTTCGAGTCCGGGGAGGGTGTTGGCTACAGCTAAGGAGCTTCAGGGGTTTATGGAACACATAGGGGAGGTGGATCCGTGGAGATTTGGGAGGCCGAGGGCGAAAGAATTTTCATTTTACTCCCATGTGCACAAGGTGTATTCCCGAATAGACTTCTTCGTATTGGATAAGACGTTGTTGGCAGGGGTGGTAGATGTAGAGTATTCGACAATAGTGGTGCTCCGCACTGGGTGGATGTACGAGTGAGCAAGGGGTGGGGGGGTCAGTGCCCACAATGGCAGCTGGATGTGGGACTGTTAGCGGAGGAAGAGGTGTGTGAGTGGGAGAGGAAGGACATTCGGGGATATGTTGAGATTAATGCCACGGGGGAGGTTTCGACAGGTATGGTTTGGGAGGCACTGAAAGCAGTGGTCAGGAGGGAGTTTATTTCTACTCGGGCACATAGGGAGAAGGCGGAGCGGGTGGAGATAGAAAGGCTAGTGGAGAAATCCTGCAGGTGGACAGGTCTTATGCAGAGGTCCCGGAGGAAGGGCTGTTAAAGGAACGGCAGAGGTTGCAAATGAAATTTGGGTTGTTATCCACAGGTAAGGCGGCAGGGCATTGCAAAGGGTGAGTATGGGGAGAAAGCGAGCAGGATGTTAGCGCACCAGTTGAAGAAGCAGGTGAGAGAGATTGGGAAAGTGAAGGACACAGGTGGGAATACGGTCTTGGCGGGGGTGAAGGAGATGTTTCGGGAGTTTTATAGCAAATTGTACGAGTCGGAACCCCCAGCCGGGGAAGAAGGGATGAGGTGGTCTGGGAGGGTTGGAGTACCCGAAGATTGATGAAGAGCTGGTGGAGGGCCTGAGGTCCCCAATTCGGCTTGTATAAGTAGTAGAGGGGCTGGAAGCGATGCAATCGAGTAAGGCTCCGGGACTGGACGGGTACCCGGTGGAATTTTGTAAGACGTTCTTGGGCGTTTTGGGACCGCTGTTGGTAAGGGCCTTCAATGTAGCAAAGGAGTTGGGAGTGCTCCCTCCGACATTGTCACAGGCGTCGATCACCCTTATTTAAAGCGGCATAAGGACCCAGAAAACTGTGGGTCGTGTAGGCTGATCTCCCTGTCAAATGTGGATGCCAAACTATTGGCAAAGGTCCTAGCCACAAGGATCGAAGACTGCATCCCAGGGGTAATAGGGAAGGACCAGGTTCGTTAAGGGGCGCATTTGCCGACCAACACTAGGAGGTTGCTTAATGTAATTACAATGCCTCCAGAGAGGCGGGAGGTGGAGGTAGTGGTGGCCATGGATGCAGAGAAGGCCTTTGATTGGGTGGAGTGGGAATACTTATGGGAGGTCCTGCTGCGGTTTGGGTGTGGGCAGGGATTTGTGGACTGGGTCTGGTTGCTGTACCAGGCACCGGTGGCGAGTGTGCGGACGAATCGAATTAGATCAGATTTCTTCAGGTTGCACTGGGTAACAAGACAGGGATGTCCACTTTCCCCACTGTTATTTGCCCTGGCAAGAGAACGTCGAGAGTCTGGCAGGGGATAGTACGGCGGGGGGTGGTGGAGCACAGGGTCTCGCTCTACGCAGACGATCTGCTGCTGTACATATCGAACCTGCTGGGGGGGGAATTGGAGGGATTATGGGGGTATTAGAGGAATTCAGCCGGTTTTCGGGATACAAATTGAATATGGGTAAGAGTGAGGTCTTTGCAATCCAGGCGAGGGGGCAGGGGAAGAGATGGGGTGAGATGCCGTTCAAGGTGGAGGGACGGAGCTTTCGATGTTTGGGTATCCAGATGGCACGGGAGTGAGAGCAGCTGCATAAACTGAATTTGGGTTGGTTGGTAGATCAGGTGAGGGGGGACTTTCGGAGGTGGGATGCGCTCCCGTTGTCATTGGCGGGGCGGGTTCAGGCGGTTAAAATGACAGGATTTGCTCAGAGGTGGCAGCCGTTCATCGACTTCTTTGAGAAAAATTCAGCAGTCAGCAGGGGGGAAGGAGGGGAAAGTGGAAGCATGGAAGAGACGAGTAAGGACAGGAGAACCAACGGAGAGGTGGCTGGGGAAGGTGGCACTGTTTGTGTAAGCTACGTTGGCTGGGGTTTGTGCTCGGGGGGGTTGTTGGTTATATTGTTGTGTTTTTGTTTCTGTTGACATTAGATGTTGAAAATCGTTAAAATTATAAATGCCTCAATAAAATATTTTCTAAAAAAAAGTTTCAATAACATCCCCCCTCACCCTTCTAAACTCCAACGAGTACAGACCCTGAGTCTTCAGCCATTTCTCATACGACATGCTCTTCATTCCAGGGATCATTCTTGTGAACCTCCTCTGGACCCTTTCCAACGCCCGCACATCCTTCCTTAGATACGGGGCCCAAAACTGCTCACAATACTCCAAATGGGGTCTGACCAGAGCCTTATACAGCCTCAGAAGTACATTCCTTCTCTTGTATTCTAGCCCTCTTGACATGAATGCTAACATTGCATTTGCCTTCCTAACTGCTGACTGAACCTGCACTTTAACCTTAAGAGAATCGTGAACAAGGACTCACAAGTCCTTTTGTACTTCTGATTTCCTAAGCATTTCCCCATTTAGAAAATAGCCTATGCCTCCATTCCTCCTTCCAAAGTGCATAACCTCACACTTTTCCATATTGTATTCCATCCGCCACTTCTTTGCCCACTCTCCTAGCCTGTCCAAGTCCTTCTGCATCCCCCCTGCTTCCTCAATACTACCTGTCCCTCTACAGATCTTTGTTAAGAGTTCTGTGAAGAGTTCTTTGAGGAGGTAACAAAGAAGTTAGACAAAGGAGAATCAGTGGGCATCATAGAATTTACAGTGCCGAAGGAGGCCATTCGGCCCATCGAGTCTGCACCGGCTCTTGGAAAGGGCACCCTACTCAAGCCCACACCTCCACCCTATCCCGGTAACCCAGTATTCCCACTTAACTTTTAGGACACTAAGGGCAATTTAGCATATCCAATCCATCTAACTCTCACATCTTTGGACTGTGGGATGAAACTGGAGCACCTGGAGGAAACTCACACAGACACGGGAAGAACGTGCAGACTCCACACAGACAGTGACCCAAGCCGGGAATCGAACCTGGAGATGTGAACTCTCCCCCCCACTATTTAGTTTAAAGCCCTATCTACAGCCCTGGTTATACGATTCGCCAGGACTGTGGACCCAGCATGATTCAGATGAAGACGGTCCCATCGGAACAGATCCCCTCTACCCCAGTACTGGTGCCAATATCCCATGAATTCAAACCCATTCCTCCCACACCAATCTTTGAGCCACGCATTTATCTCCTTAATCTTCTTGACCCTGTACCAATTAGCTTGTGGCTCAGGTAGTCATCCAGAGATTATTACCTTATTGGTTCTGCTTTTGAATTTAGCTCCTAGCTGTTCATACTGCCTTAGCAGAGCCTCTGTTTCTGTTAGACCTATGTAGTTGGTACCGATGTGGACCACGACAACTGGATCTTTACCCCCCCATTCCAAGTCCCTCTGCAGCCGAGATGAGATATCCTGAACCTGAGCACCAGGCAGGCAACACAACCTGTGGGATTCTCAATACTGGTCACAGAGAACAGTGTCAATGCTCCAAACTATACTATTCCCAATTAGGACTCCATTTCTTTTTTCTCCCCCCACTTGAACGGCTCCCTGCACCACGGTGCCGTGGTCAGTTTGCTTATCCTCCCTGCAGTCCCTGTTCCCATCCACACAGGGAGCAAGAATTTCAAACCTGTTGGACAAGTTCAGGGACTGAGGCTCCTGCAACCCTACCTCCTGGACCTCTCTACCCGTCTCACTCGCAGCCATACCTTCCTGTCCCTGACCACTGCCGAATAAAAGGTATTTAATCTAAGGGGTGTGACTGTCTCCTGGAACCCGTGTCCAGGTATCTCTCCCCCTCCCTGATGTGTCGCAGCGTCCGAAGCTCAGAATTCAACTCATCAACTCAGAGCCGGAGTTGTTTAAACTTTTTTGAAAATATATCTCCTATTACCTCAGTCGCAACGCAATTTCTAACCTGTAATTTAAAAGGATATTCAAATTTAGCAAAGCTCCTTATTAGTCAATCAAATCACAGCCCTCCTGTGATGTCACTTAAGTTTGTTTTTAGTCTGAACTCGCTGTCAGTTTCAAAGAATCAAGAGTAGCCACTGCCTCCCTTTCACACAGCACTCTGCTTCTCCTGGTCACTTATCTTCCCCCACACAGCACTCTGCTTCTCCTGGTCACTTATCTTCCCCCACACAGCACTCTGCTTCTCCTGGTCACTTATCTTCCCCCACACAGCACTCTGCTTCTCCTGGTCACTTATCTTCCCCCACACAGCACTCTGCTTCTCCTGGTCACTTATCTTCCCCCACACAGCACTCTGCTTCTCCTGGTCACTTATCTTCCCCCGCACAGCACTCTGCTTCTCCTGGTCACTTATCTTCCCCCACACAGCACTCTGCTTCTCCTGGTCACTTATCATCCCCCACACAGCACTCTGCTTCTCCTGGTCACCTATCTTCCCCCGCACAGCACTCTGCTTCTCCTGGTCACTTATCTTCCCCCACACAGCACTCTGCTTCTCCTGGTCACTTATCATCCCCCACACAGCACTCTGCTTCTCCTGGTCACTTATCTTCCCCCACACAGCTCTCTGCTTCTCCTGGTCACTTATCATCCCCCACACAGCACTCTGCTTCTCCTGGTCACTTATCATCCCCCGCACAGCACTCTGCTTCTCCTGGTCACTTATCTTCCCCCACACAGCACTCTGCTTCTCCTGGTCACTTATCTTCCCCCACACAGCACTCTGCTTCTCCTGGTCACTTATCTTCCCCCGCACAGCACTCTGCTTCTCCTGGTCACTTATCTTCCCCCACACAGCACTCTGCTTCTCCTGGTCACTTATCTTCCACCACACAGCACTCTGCTTCTCCTGGTCACTTATCTTCCCCCACACAGCTCTCTGCTTCTCCTGGTCACTTATCATCCCCCACACAGCACTCTGCTTCTCCTGGTCACTTATCTTCCCCCGCACAGCACTCTGCTTCTCCTGGTCACTTATCTCCCCCCACACAGCACTCTGCTTCTCCTGGTCACTTATCTTCCCCCACACAGCACTCTGCTTCTCCTGGTCACTTATCTTCCCCCACACAGCTCTCTGCTTCTCCTGGTCACTTATCTCCCCCCACACAGCACTCTGCTTCTCCTGGTCACTTATCTTCCCCCACACAGCACTCTGCTTCTCCTGGTCACTTATCTTCCCCCACACAGCACTCTGCTTCTCCTGGTCACTTATCTTCCCCCACACAGCACTCTGCTTCTCCTGGTCACTTATCTTCGCCCACACAGCACTCTGCTTCTCCTGGTCACTTATCTTCGCCCACACAGCACTCTGCTTCTCCTGGTCACTTATCTTCGCCCACACAGCACTCTGCTTCTCCTGGTCACTTATCATCCCCCGCACAGCACTCTGCTTCTCCTGGTCACTTATCTTCCCCCGCACAGCACTCTGCTTCTCCTGGTCACTTATCTTCCCCCACACAGCACTCTGCTTCTCCTGGTCACTTATCTTCCCCCGCACAGCACTCTGCTTCTCCTGGTCACTTATCTTGCCCCACACAGCACTCTGCTTCTCCTGGTCACTTATCTTCCCCCACACAGCACTCTGCTTCTCCTGGTCACTTATCTTCCCCCACACAGCACTCTGCTTCTCCTGGTCACCTATCTTCCCCCGCACAGCACTCTGCTTCTCCTGGTCACTTATCTTCCCCCACACAGCACTCTGCTTCTCCTGGTCACTTATCTTCCCCCGCACAGCACTCTGCTTCTCCTGGTCACTTATCTTCCCCCACACAGCACTCTGCTTCTCCTGGTCACTTATCTTCCCCCGCACAGCACTCTGCTTCTCCTGGTCACTTATCTTCCCCCACACAGCTCTCTGCTTCTCCTGGTCACTTATCTTCCCCCGCACAGCACTCTGCTTCTCCTGGTCACTTATCTTCCCCCGCACAGCACTCTGCTTCTCCTGGTCACTTATCTTCCCCCGCACAGCACTCTGCTTCTCCTGGTCACTTATCTTCCCCCACACAGCTCTCTGCTTCTCCTGGTCACTTATCTTCCCCCACACAGAACTCTGCTTCTCCTGGTCACTTATCTTCCCCCGCACAGCACTCTGCTTCTCCTGGTCACTTATCTTCCCCCACACAGAACTCTGCTTCTCCTGGTCACTTATCTTCCCCCACACAGCTCTCTGCTTCTCCTGGTCACTTATCTTCCCCCACACAGAACTCTGCTTCTCCTGGTCACTTATCTTCCCCCACACAGCACTCTGCTTCCCCTGGTCACTTATCTTCCCCCACACAGCACTCTGCTTCTCCTGGTCACTTATCTTCCCCCGCACAGCTCTCTGCTTCTCCTGGTCACTTATCTTCCCCCACACAGCACTCTGCTTCCCCTGGTCACTTATCTTCCCCCACACAGCACTCTGCTTCTCCTGGTCACTTATCTTCCCCCACACAGCACTCTGCTTCTCCTGGTCACTTATCTTCCCCCGCACAGCTCTCTGCTTCTCCTGGTCACTTATCTTCCCCACACAGCACTCTGCTTCTCCTGGTCACTTATCTTCCCCCACACAGCACTCTGCTTCTCCTGGTCACTTATCTTCCCCACACAGCACTCTGCTTCTCCTGGTCACTTATCTCCCCCCACACAGCACTCTGCTTCTCCTGGTCACTTATCTTCCCCCACACAGCACTCTGCTTCTCCTGGTCACTTATCTCCCCCCACACAGCACTCTGCATCTCCTGGTCACTTATCTTCCCCCGCACAGCACTCTGCTTCTCCTGGTCACTTATCTCCCCCCACACAGCACTCTGCTTCTCCTGGTCACTTATCTTCCCCCACACAGCACTCTGCTTCTCCTGGTCACTTATCTTGCCCCACACAGCACTCTGCTTCTCCTGGTCACTTATCTTCCCCCGCACAGCACTCTGCTTCTCCTGGTCACTTATCTTCCCCCGCACAGCTCTCTGCTTCTCCTGGTCACTTATCTTCCCCCACACAGCACTCTGCTTCTCCTGGTCACTTATCTTCCACCACACAGCATTCTGCTTCTCCTGGTCACTTATCATCCCCCACACAGCACTCTGCTTCTCCTGGTCACTTATCTTCCCCCACACAGCTCTTTGCTTCTCCTGGTCACTTATCTTGCCCCACACAGCACTCTGCTTCTCCTGGTCACTTATCTTCCCCCACACAGCACTCTGCTTCTCCTGGTCACTTATCTTCCCCCGCACAGCACTCTGCTTCTCCTGGTCACTTATCTTCCCCCACACAGCACTCTGCTTCTCCTGGTCACTTATCTTCCCCCACACAGCACTCTGCTTCTCCTGGTCACTTATCTTCCCCCGCACAGCACTCTGCTTCTCCTGGTCACTTATCTTCCCCCACACAGCACTCTGCTTCTCCTGGTCACTTATCTCCCCCCACACAGCACTCTGCTTCTCCTGGTCACTTATCTTCCCCCACACAGCACTCTGCTTCTCCTGGTCACTTATCATCCCCCACACAGCACTCTGCTTCTCCTGGTCACTTATCTTCCCCCGCACAGCACTCTGCTTCTCCTGGTCACTTATCTTCCCCCGCACAGCACTCTGCTTCTCCTGGTCACTTATCTTCCCCCACACAGCACTCTGCTTCTCCTGGTCACTTATCTCCCCCCACACAGCACTCTGCTTCTCCTGGTCACTTATCTTCCCCCACACAGCACTCTGCTTCTCCTGGTCACTTATCATCCCCCACACAGCACTCTGCTTCTCCTGGTCACTTATCTCCCCCCACACAGCACTCTGCTTCTCCTGGTCACTTATCTTCCCCCACACAGCACTCTGCTTCTCCTGGTCACTTATCTTCCCCCACACAGCACTCTGCTTCTCCTGGTCACTTATCTCCCCCCACACAGCACTCTGCTTCTCCTGGTCACTTATCTTCCCCCACACAGCACTCTGCTTCTCCTGGTCACTTATCATCCCCCCACACAGCACTCTGCTTCTCCTGGTCACTTATCATCCCCCACACAGCACTCTGCTTCTCCTGGTCACTTATCTTCCACCACACAGCATTCTGCTTCTCCTGGTCACTTATCATCCCCCACACAGCACTCTGCTTCTCCTGGTCACTTATCTTCCCCCGCACAGCACTCTGCTTCTCCTGGTCACTTATCTTCCACCACACAGCACTCTGCTTCTCCTGGTCACTTATCTTCCCCCGCACAGCACTCTGCTTCTCCTGGTCACTTATCTTCCCCCACACAGCACTCTGCTTCTCCTGGTCACTTATCTCCCCCCACACAGCACTCTGCTTCTCCTGGTCACTTATCTTCCCCCACACAGCACTCTGCTTCTCCTGGTCACTTATCTTCCCCCGCACAGCACTCTACTTCTCCTGGTCACGTATCTTCCCCCACACAGCACTCTGCTTCTCCTGGTCACTTATCTTCCCCCACACAGCACTCTGCTTCTCCTGGTCACTTATCATCCCCCACACAGCACTCTGCTTCTCCTGGTCACTTATCTTCCCCCGCACAGCACTCTACTTCTCCTGGTCACGTATCTTCCCCCACACAGCACTCTGCTTCTCCTGGTCACTTATCTTCCCCCACACAGCACTCTGCTTCTCCTGGTCACTTATCATCCCCCACACAGCACTCTGCTTCTCCTGGTCACTTATCTTCCCCCGCACAGCACTCTGCTTCTCCTGGTCACTTATCTTCCCCCACACAGCACTCTGCTTCTCCTGGTCACTTATCTTCCACCACACAGCACTCTGCTTCTCCTGGTCACTTATCTTCCCCCGCACAGCACTCTGCTTCTCCTGGTCACTTATCTTCCCCCACACAGCACTCTGCTTCTCCTGGTCACTTATCTTCCCCCGCACAGCACTCTGCTTCTCCTGGTCACGTATCTTCCCCCACACAGCACTCTGCTTCTCCTGGTCAATTATCTTCCCCCACACAGCACTCTGCTTCTCCTGGTCACTTATCATCCCCCACACAGCACTCTGCTTCTCCTGGTCACTTATCTTCCCCCGCACAGCACTCTGCTTCTCCTGGTCACTTATCTTCCCCCACACAGCACTCTGCTTCTCCTGGTCACTTATCATCCCCCACACAGCACTCTGCTTCTCCTGGTCACTTATCTTCCCCCGCACAGCACTCTGCTTCTCCTGGTCACTTATCTTCCCCCACACAGCACTCTGCTTCTCCTGGTCACTTATCATCCCCCACACAGCACTCTGCTTCTCCTGGTCACTTATCTTCCCCCACACAGCACTCTGCTTCTCCTGGTCACTTATCTTCCACCACACAGCTCTCTGCTTCTCCTGGTCACTTATCTCCCCCCACACAGCACTCTGCTTCTCCTGGTCACTTATCTTCCCCCACACAGCACTCTGCTTCTCCTGGTCACTTATCTTCCCCCACACAGCACTCTGCTTCTCCTGGTCACTTATCTTCCCCCGCACAGCACTCTGCTTCTCCTGGTCACTTATCTTCCACCACACAGCACTCTGCTTCTCCTGGTCACTTATCTTCCCCCGCACAGCACTCTGCTTCTCCTGGTCACTTATCTTCCCCCACACAACACTTCTCCTGGTCACTTATCTTCCCCCACACAGCACTCTGCTTCTCCTGGTCACTTATCTTCCCCCGCACAACACTTCTCCTGGTCACTTATCTTCCCCCACACAGCACTCTGCTTCTCCTGGTCACTTATCATCCCCCACACAGCACTCTGCTTCTCCTGGTCACTTATCTTCCCCCGCACAGCACTCTGCTTCTCCTGGTCACTTATCTTCCCCCACACAGCACTCTGCTTCTCCTGGTCACTTATCTTCCCCCACACAGCACTCTGCTTCTCCTGGTCACTTATCTTCCCCCGCACAGCACTCTGCTTCTCCTGGTCACTTATCTTCCCCCACACAGCACTCTGCTTCTCCTGGTCACTTATCTCCCCCCACACAGCACTCTGCTTCTCCTGGTCACTTATCTTCCCCCACACAGCACTCTGCTTCTCCTGGTCACTTATCATCCCCCACACAGCACTCTGCTTCTCCTGGTCACTTATCTTCCCCCGCACAGCACTCTGCTTCTCCTGGTCACTTATCTTCCCCCGCACATCACTCTGCTTCTCCTGGTCACTTATCTTCCCCCACACAGCACTCTGCTTCTCCTGGTCACTTATCTCCCCCCACACAGCACTCTGCTTCTCCTGGTCACTTATCTTCCCCCACACAGCACTCTGCTTCTCCTGGTCACTTATCATCCCCCACACAGCACTCTGCTTCTCCTGGTCACTTATCTCCCCCCACACAGCACTCTGCTTCTCCTGGTCACTTATCTTCCCCCGCACAGCACTCTGCTTCTCCTGGTCACTTATCTTGCCCCGCACAGCACTCTGCTTATCCTGGTCACTTATCTTCCCCCACACAGCACTCTGCTTCTCCTGGTCACTTATCTTCCCCCACACAGCACTCTGCTTCTCCTGGTCACTTATCTTCCCCCGCACAGCACTCTGCTTCTCCTGGTCACTTATCTTCCCCCACACAGCACTCTGCTTCTCCTGGTCACTTATCTTCCCCCACACAGCACTCTGCTTCTCCTGGTCACTTATCTCCCCCCACACAGCACTCTGCTTCTCCTGGTCACTTATCTTCCCCCACACAGCACTCTGCTTCTCCTGGTCACTTATCATCCCCCCACACAGCACTCTGCTTCTCCTGGTCACTTATCATCCCCCACACAGCACTCTGCTTCTCCTGGTCACTTATCTTCCACCACACAGCATTCTGCTTCTCCTGGTCACTTATCATCCCCCACACAGCACTCTGCTTCTCCTGGTCACTTATCTTCCCCCGCACAGCACTCTGCTTCTCCTGGTCACTTATCTTCCACCACACAGCACTCTGCTTCTCCTGGTCACTTATCTTCCCCCGCACAGCACTCTGCTTCTCCTGGTCACTTATCTTCCCCCGCACAGCACTCTGCTTCTCCTGGTCACTTATCATCCCCCGCACAGCTCTCTGCTTCTCCTGGTCACTTATCTCCCCCCACACAGCACTCTGCTTCTCCTGGTCACTTATCTTCCCCCACACAGCACTCTGCTTCTCCTGGTCACTTATCATCCCCCACACAGCACTCTGCTTCTCCTGGTCACTTATCTTCCCCCACACAGCACTCTGCTTCTCCTGGTCACTTATCTCCCCCCACACAGCACTCTGCTTCTCCTGGTCACTTATCTTCCCCCACACAGCACTCTGCTTCTCCTGGTCACTTATCATCCCCCACACAGCACTCTGCTTCTCCTGGTCACTTATCTTCCCCCACATAGCACTCTGCTTCTCCTGGTCACTTATCATCCCCCACACAGCACTCTGCTTCTCCTGGTCACTTATCTTCCCCCGCACAGCACTCTGCTTCTCCTGGTCACTTATCATCCCCCACACAGCACTCTGCTTCTCCTGGTCACTTATCTTCCCCCACACAGCACTCTGCTTCTCCTGGTCACTTATCTCCCCCCACACAGCTCTCTGCTTCTCCTGGTCACTTATCTCCCCCCACACAGCACTCTGCTTCTTCTGGTCACTTATCATCCCCCACACAGCACTCTGCTTCTCCTGGTCACTTATCTCCCCCCACACAGCACTCTGCTTCTCCTGGTCACTTATCTTCCCCCACACAGCACTCTGCTTCTCCTGGTCACTTATCTTCCCCCACACAGCACTCTGCTTCTCCTGATCACATCCCATGCGAGAATAAAGAATATTTAAACATCACTTGATCTCAAGTCAATTAATCAGGAATTGGCCTTAATAATTGTAGGTGGAACGAGTTGGATAGTGCTTTTAAGGCATCGGTACAGGCATGATGGGCCAAATAGCCTCTATAGCTGACTCTGTAATCAATGTAAACCCATTGACACATAAGGATATGAGAAGAAGCCCAATTTTGCTATAAATTAATTCAATTATTTTGAGTACAGCAGAGTACGGTCAATTAATCTATTATTAGGAACACAAGAAATGTCTTTCACTTTCAAAAATTAATCTATGCAAAATAGTGAGATAATTTTAATTACTTATCATCTTCGCTGTTTGTGAATCCACTTTTCCAGTTTCTCTCATTTCTTGATAGTATGAGAGCTCGTTGATTGGAATTCCTTCTGCTATCAGCAATGCATCTTCAAATGCCTGCAAAGTTGAAGATGCTTTAGAATTGTTATTTTGAAGATTCTTTAGAATTGTTATGTTATAAATTTAAAAACTAAAATAGAAGCATAATTCAAATATTTTACCAGCTTTGATCTCCAAATTGTATTATTGCGATCACTTACTTAAAATTGCTATGAATTTGCCATTCATTATTTTTTAGTGAAGGGAAATGCTCGATTCACTTCTGTATTATCTTCCCTTTAAATGTAATAGGATTTTTAAAAAGAAAGCACAGATTGTAATCATGTTCAACCAAAGTTTCTTATACTGAAACAGAAAATACTGGACAATCACAGCAGGTCTCAGCATCTGTGGCGATTGAAGGGAGCTAACATTTTGAGTCTGGATGACTCTTACTCAAAGTCACCAGACTCGAAATGTTAGCTCCCTTCTCCCTCCACATATGTTGTCAGATCTGCTCTGAATGTCCAGTATTTTCTGTTTTTGTTTCAGATTCCAGCATCCGCAGTAATTTGCTTTATATCAAAGTTTCTTATGTTTTGCAAAGTAATTGTTTAAATTTTGCACAGATTTTTGCAATGGAGGTTGAAATCATTGAAAATGCAAACATTTGAGAAATTCTTATGGGGCACATTTTTAAATTTATAAACAAAGCTAAAAGGTAAAGCCGCATCAAAACAACACCAATATGGTTGGCAAATGTGCAATAGACAAGAGGCCCGGGAATACCATAATGATTCTCCAGGTGAGTCAATGCAACCCTGGCGGTGACCCAGTACTTACAGCTTTTTATCTTTATTTAAATCAAAAAGTACTGCTTGGTGATGCTCAGTTTGAAAGAAAATATGAAAACATACATACCGAGTAGCTAGCCAGGTCCTTTTCATACATGATCAACTTCACTTCCTTAAGTGTGGATGTAGAATTTGCACTGCTGAATCTCTTTATTTCCTCCAAAAATATTTTGGCTACAGTATCCTTTGGAAATCTCAAATTTCCGGTGCCGATGGCAGGAAAACTTATCGATCTGTGTTGGCTTTCGTGCACATTTTTTAGGCATTTTTGGATTATTGCTCGAAGCAGCTGCTCAATAAAAAGTGATTTCTTTAAAATATATACTATATTTACTATATTTTAAATATTCTATAACCTTTCTTTGTTCTTTTCAAAGTAATTTAGATCACATAGCAAGGTCAACATGATAAACCTAGTCACCTTGTCCTATACCTTAGATTCGATAAGTCCTACAAGTGCTCACTCCCAGTCGATCAAGGAAGCCTTTGACCTCCCCCTCTGCCAATTGCAGCAACTTCCCTGGCCCGAGAACCAAACCCTGAACTTTCTGCACCCTGATTGACCTCTGGGTACAGTCCCTGACAGTGTAGAAAATTGAAGTCAATTCATTAAAGGGAATTATTAAATTTAAGGGGATTAGCAAAACATAAACATATGTATCTCCTTTGAATAAACAGATCAGTGTGAGAGAGATACAAATGATGGAGGAGTTGAGAAGCTAGTTAAGTATTTAGATGGTTGACTTCCGGTGACGGCGGGCGGGAGGCAGCCGCACATTGGAGGGCTCCCGTTCGGGAACGGCATTTTCGGGGAGTAACGCCCGGTCCTAGGGCCAGCGACGGCAGTAAAAGTCGGGAGATAGCGCAAGGAGAAGAAGGATGTCGAAAAACACCAAAAAAACGTCCGGGAAAAGAGCGGCTGAAAGTCCGTTGGAGAGGGGAAAGGTCACCGCGGGGTCAACAAAGAAAATGGAGGCTGGAGCACCAGGGGAGGCCGCAGTGCTTACGGCTGAAGAACTAACTAAGGTGATGGCTGCGGAATTCCAAAAGCAGTTGGCGCAGATTGAGAAATGTATGGAGATGGTGAGGAAGGAGATGCGGGAGGTTTTGAATGTGCTGGTGGAGGAGGCGGTTTCCCCGGTGAAGACGGCGGTGGCGAGCGCAGTGGCGGAGGTGCGAGAGCAAGGGGAGGCACTGAAGGAAGTGGAGGAGACGGTATTGCAGCACGGTGATCAACTTGCCTCGATGGGGAAGGAGATGCGGAAGGTGATGGACACGAACAAGAATCTGCGAGGAAAAATGGAAGATCTGGAAAACAGATCCAGGCGACAGAATTTGAGGGTCGTGGGGCTGCCCGAAGGAGTTGAAGGACCGAAGCCGACTGAGTATTTTGCCACGATGTTGGCAAAACTACTGGGGGAGGGGGAGGACCCCTCCCGATATGAACTGGATCGGGCTCATCGGTCGTGGAGGCCTGTACCAAAGGCGAGTGAGCCAAGGCCAGTGACTCTGTGCTTCCGTAGGGACAGTGTGAAGGAGAAGGTCCTGAGCTGGGCCAAGCAGAAGCGGGTGGTGCAGTGGGCTGGAGCTGGTATACGTGTATACCAGGACTTTACGGTGGAGCTGGCGAGGAGGCGGGCTGCCTTCAACCGGGTGAAGAGGGCACTGTACATTGGCAAGGTGCAGTGCGGCATTGTATATCCAGCGAAGCTGAGGGTGACTTACAAGCTCAGGGACTTTTATTTTGGAATGGCGGAAGCAGCGGAGGGGGTTTGCGAAGGCAGAAGGACTGTGGGAGAACTGACAAATTGAGGAATGGTCATGTGCCGATGTAACCTCATGACTGTATTTTCTTCTTTTTTTCGTATCACTGCGCGCGGGTGTAGAGGCTAAAGGAGCCAATGTTGCATATATTTGGACAAGGGAAGGGACGGGACTTTCACTCGAAAGGAGGGCTCTTTGGGGTGTAGGTGGACATGCGGGGTTTGTGTGCTAAAAGGGGATCTTTGGGCTTTCCTAGGGCCGGGCAAGGGGGAAAGAGACCCGGGCGGGGGCCTCCACGCTGGCCGGTTTAAGCCGGCCAGTGAACGGGAGTGAGGTGGGGGGAGGGGCTGTGGCCATCGGAGCCTGACAGAACAGGGTCCGAGTGGTCTAGTGGGGTGGAAAGTTGGAAGGGGAGGGAACAGAGTTTGGGGGAGGGAACCGAGGTTGGGAGGAGGAGTTTTACAAGAGGCAGTGGACGGGAGGAGCTGGAGACCTGGGGTGGGGAGCCGTGTAGATTAAGGGTGACTACGGGTAACCCCTGATTCCTTTTTTTCATTTGTTTATGTAAACATGCGGGTTGAGGTTTGGGGGTTGGTGGGCGGATGGAATTGTTGTTATTATGGGGATTGACATATCTTGTTGATTATTGTTTATTGTTGATGGGTGTAAATGTGGGAGAAATGTGAAAAAGGAGGAGAATAAATTTTAAAAAAAAAAGTATTTAGATGGTTAAAAATAATAAAAATTAATAATACTAATCTTTATTAGTGTCACAAGTAGACTTACATTAACACTGCAATGTAGTTATTAGTTCGCATTTACAAAACCTCCATAAATCAAAGCAATGAAGATAGTTATGCTGATAGAAAATATAATTCAAATGCACTCACTTCTTCAGCTTGAGAAGCTTTACCTGCTCCCCAGGAACAACAAATCACGTTGTACACGTCTTTGCAATGCAATTCACAACCTTTGGTGCTAACGGATAAAACATCTCCAGCTTTGAAATTTTTGGAGCCTTTCGCTTTGTCTGTGTTTATTTGTAATTGAGTTCCAGCCTGTTTTAGAATTGCTGTAGATACAGGTCCTTGTGAAAGATTCATGTCCTCAGATACCGTGTTCACGATGACATCACACTAAAGTATATAATTAAACAGAAATGTAATTGTATTTTAATGGGGAACAGGGAGGCTGCATAGTTTCAAAAATATTGCATACATCAAAGCCCATTACATAATTTAGCACTTCAGCCAGATTGATTGAATCTTACCAATGTAAATAATATTCCAAGCTGAGAATGTATGTAACAACTGTTAATTGGTATTAAAACAATAAATTGCTCCAGTATTATTTATTGCACACATGAAAGGATAGCACAGTCATAATCTGAATTTGAGGTGCCATATTTAACTTCAGATCCCTCTGCATGATTCTCAATCTGTATTTTTCTATTTCTGTCATAGAAATAAGGGAGCCTCAGTGACAAAATAATTGCTCCATAAAAATGTTCACTGGAAAGCAGGTATATCACAGGGAAAGGGATTTTGAAAGTTTTCAGAAAGCACAAATGGGAAGTAGGTGAAGGATGATTGGGGCAGGGTTGAGCCAAGTCTTTCCTTGTTGGACCTGGTGGAACAATCCGACAATGGAAAGTTTTCACTAACTAAGCGTGCAAATTAGTAGGAGTAGGTCATTTGCCCCCTCAAATCTTTCCCACCATTCACTAAGGTCATGGCTCATCTGATTGTGGCCCTAACTCCACATTTGCTCCTACCCACAATAACCGCCGACTTCCTTGTTAGTCAAGAATCTATCTACTTCTGCTTAAAAATATCCAATGATGCTGCGTTCACCGTTTATTGGGAAAGAGCGTACCAAAGATTAATGGCCCTTGAGAAAAATATTCTTAAATGCGAGACAACGTATTTTAAAACCATGTCCCCTAGGTATAATCTCTCCCACAATGGGAAATATCCTTTGAGAATCAATCTTATTAAGTTCTCTCAGGATCTTAAATGTTTTAATAAAATCACTTCTCATTCTTCGAAACTCCAAAGTCCAATGGATAGAGGTCCAGCCCCTCCAACCTTTCCTCATAAGATACCTGCCCCCATCCCCACCACATGTCAGTCCAGTGAGCCTTTTGAACTGCTTCTAATGCATTTATGACGTTTGTTAAATAAGGAGACCAAAACTGTACACAGTATACTCCAGATGTGGTCTCACCGTTGCCCTGTACAACTGCAGCAAAACATCCCTACACGAATAGTCCATACCCATCGCAATAAATAGCAACATTCCATTTGCCTTCCTAACCACTTGCAGCCCCTGCATACAATTTTTTTGTGATTCATATTAGGGGGTTTAATTGTCCTTGACATCTGTTGACAATTTCTCCAGACAGGAAAGCGAGACAACCTTCCTGCTTAGGCCTGGATTAACATGGGGTTGTGTGTGGTATTATAGGTATTACGGTACCTGAGAGGCTAAAGTACCATTGGTAGAACCTGTATGCTTGCTATTAGCTAGAGTGCATAATAGCTCCGCCCTGATAGGCGGGGTATAAGAACCGGTGCCGTCCCAGCAGCCCGCATTCTGTACCTGAGCTGCTGGGGGAAACATCTAGCTTATTAAAGCCTTCAGTGGGACTACAACCTCGTTTAGTGGTCATTGATCGTGCATCAATTTAATAAGCTAGATTTTTAAGAAGAAAGGACGGAGCTCCGAATCAAGCCGGAGTGTCTGCAACTTAGCCCCCACGTGGCGAACTCAGCGGCAATCTTTAAGCACTGGCTGGCTTGTTTGAAAGGGTATCTCGAGACGGCAGAAAACGCACCGCGGGACAGCAGAAACTGCACGTCCTGCACTCAAGGGTGAGCCCGGAGATCTGCACCCTCATCGAGGAAGCAGAAGACTTCGATGCAGCAATCGAGCTGCTAAAAGGACACTATATTCGCCCGGTAAACCAGGTCTACGCCTGGCATCTGCTTGCAATAAGACGGCAAACCCCTGGGGAATCATTGGAGGAATTCTACCGCGCACTCCTGGTGCTGGGCAGAAGCTGCGGCTGCCCGCAAGTTTCGGCGAGCGAACACACGGAACTCTTAGTCCGGGACGCTTTCGTGGCAGGTATGCTTTCATCACAAATCCGCCAGCGCTTGTCAGAGAAGGACACCCTGTGTCTTAGGGAGGCACGGGCCCTTGCAGGCTCCCTGGACGTGGCCTCCAGGAACACCTACGTTCCCAATCGCGCAGCAGCCCCCTGGCCAGCATGGAACCCCGCAGTGGCCGACCCAGAGACTTCCCCCTTCCCTGGCAGGCCTGCGCTGCAAGGCGGCCTGGCAACCCCAAGGGGCCCCGCTGCTACTTTTGCGGGCAGGCCAAGCACCCCCGCCAGCGCTGCCCGGCCCGCGCATCCACCTGCAGGGGATGTGGCAAAAAAGGACATTTCGTGGGGGTATGTCAGGCCCGAGCGGTGGCCGCGGTCTCCAGCGGCAAATCCGGACCGCAAGCACAAACTTCTCCACGGGCCCAGTGTGGCCAGCGGTCGCCGCCACCCCCATATCCCAGGGCCACTTGCGGACCCCGGGCGCCGCCATCTTATTCCACAGACGCCACGCTTGAGAGATGAGCGTCGCCATTTTGTGCACCCCCGGCCATGTGCGACCAATGGGAGACGCCATCTTGGATGAATCCCCAGGACCCCAGCTCGGCCAACCACACACTGCCTGAACAGAATTCCCAACTACTGCGATTGGACTCGGACACACTGGATCAGTCTCGACCTCGAACACTCTCAACCGCTACGACGACTGTTTTCATCAACGGGCACGAGACGTCCTGCTTAATTGACTCTGGGAGCATGGAGAGCTTCATACACCCTGACACGGTAAGGCGCTGTTCCCTCCTCATCCACCCTGTTAATCAAAAAATCTCACTGGCTTCCGGTTCCCACTCAGTGGAGATAAAGGGGTTTTGTGTAGCAAACCTCACAGTCCGAGGGAGGGAGTTCAAAAATTTCCGTCTCTATGTCCTTCACCACCTCTGCACGGCTACACTCCTGGGTTTAGACTTCCAGTGTAACCTTCAAAGTCTGACCTTCCAATTCGGCGGCCCTATACCGCCCCTTACTGTCTGCGGCCTCGCGACCCTTAAGGTCGACCCGCCCTCCCTGTTTGCGAACCTCACCCCGGATTGCAAACCCGTCGCTACCAGGAGCAGACGCTACAGTGCCCAGGACCGGATCTTTATTAGGTCAGAGGTCCAAAGGCTACTGAGGGAAGGGGTCATTGAAGCCAGTAACAGCCCCTGAAGAGCTCAAGTAGTGGTGGTAAAGACCGGGGAGAAACATAGGATGGTCATCGACTACAGTCAGACCATCAACAGGTTTACGCAGCTGGACGCGTACCCTCTCCCCCGACCTGGTAAACAGGATCGCGTATTATAAAGGGCTTCTCCACGGTGGATCTCAAGTCCGTCTACCACCAGCTCCCCATCCGCACTAGTGACCGCAAATACACTGCCTTCGAGGCAGATGGGCGGCTCTATCACTTCTTAAGGGTTCCCTTTGGTGTCACAAACGGGGTCTCGGTCTTCCAGCACGAGATGGACCGAATGGTTGACCGGTAAGGTTTACGGGCAACATTCCCGTATCTCGATAATGTCACCATCTGCGGCCACGACCAGCAGGACCACGACACCAACCTCCGAAAATTTCTCCAGACGGCTAAAATCCTTAACCTAACATACAATAAGGATAAATGCATGTTTAGCACCGTCTAGCCATTCTCGGCTATGTAGTGCGAAATGGAGTTAGAGGCCCCGACCCTGAACACATGCGCCCCCTTATGGAGTTCCCCCTCCCTCACTGCTCTAAGGCCCTAAAACGCTGCCTGGGGTTTTTTAGCTACTACCCCAACTATGCGGACAAGGCCCGTCCCCTGATCCAATCCACAGTTTTTCCCCTGTCGATGGAGGCCTGCCAGGCCTTCAGCCGCATCAAAGCAGACATTGCAAAGGCCACGATGCACGCCATCGCCGAGTCCCTCCCCTTCCAGATCGAGAGCGATGAGTCCGACATAGCTCTGGCGGCCACCCTCAACCAAGCGGGCAGACCCGTGGCCTTCTTCTCCCGTGGCCTTCTTCTCCCGTACCCTCCATGCTACCGAAATCCGCCACTCCTCAGTCGAAAAGGAGGCCCAGGCCATAGTAGAAGCTGTGCGACATTGGAGGCATTACCTGGCTGGCAGGAGATTCAGTCTTCTCATGGACCAACGGTCGGTGGCGTTCATGTTCGATAATGCACAGCGGGGCAAGATAAAAAACGACAAGATCTTGCGGTGGAGGATCGAACTCTCCACCTACAAGATCTTGTATCGTCCTGGGAAGCTAAATGAGTCTCCTGACGCCCTGTCCCCGGCACATGTGCCACCGCACAAGTGGACCACCTCCGAGCCCTCCACGAGGACTTCTGCCACCTGGGGGTCACTCGCTTTTTCCATTTCGTCAAGACCCGCAACTTGCCCTACTCCATCGAGGAGGTCAGGACAGCCACCAGGGACTGCCAAATCTGCGCGGAGTGCAAACCGCACTTCTACCAACCAGAGAAAGCGCACCTAATAAAGGCTTCCCGTCCCTTTGAATGCCTCAGCATGGACTTCAAAGGCCCCCTCCCCTCCACCGACCGCAACACGTACTTCCTGAACGTGATTGCCGAGTACTCCCATAAGACATAGGAGCGGAAGTAAGGCCATTCGGCCCATCGAGTCCACTCCACCATTCAATCATGGCTAATTTCAACTCCATTTACCCGCTCTCTCTCCATAGCCCTTAATTCCTCGAGAAATCAAGAATTTATCAACTTCTGTCATAAAGACACTCAATGTCCCGGCCTCCACCGCCCTCTGTGGCAATGAATTCCACAGACCCACCACTCTCTGGCTGAAGAAATTTCTCCTCATCTCTGTTCTAAAGTGACTCCCTTTTATTCTAAGGCTGTGCCCCGGGTCCTAGTCTCCCCTGCTAATGGAAACAACTTCCCTACGTCCACCCTATCTAAGCCATTCATTATCTCGTAAGTTTCTATTAGATCTCCCCTCAACCTCCTAAACTCCAATGAATATAATCCCAGGATCCTCAGACATTCATCGTATGTTAGGCCTACCATTCCTGGGATCATCCGTGTGAATCTCCGCTGGACCCGCTCCAGTGCCAGTATGTCCTTCCTGAGGTGTGGGGCCCAAAATTGCTCACAGTATTCTAAATGGGGCCTAACTAATGCTTTATAAAGCTTCAGAAGTACATCCCTACTTTTATATTCCAAGCCTCTTGAGATAAATGACAATATTGCATTTGCTTTCGTAATTACGGACTCAACCTGCAAGTTTACCTTTAGAGAATCCTGGACTAGGACTCCCAAGTCCCTTTGCACTTCAACATTATGAATTTTGTCACCGTTTAGAAAATAGTCCATGCCTCTATTCTTTTTTCCAAAGTGCAAGACCTCGCACTTGCCCACGTTGAATTTCATCAGCCATTTCTTGGACCACTCTCCTAAACTGTCTAAATCTTTCTGCAGCCTCCCCACCTCCTCCATACTACCTGCCCCTCCACCTATCTTTGTATCATCGGCAAACTTAGCCAGAATGCCCCCAGTCCCGTCATCTAGATCGTTAATATATAAGGAGAACAGCTGTGGCCCCAACACTGAACCCTGCGGGACACCACTCGTCACCGGTTGCCATTCCGAAAAAGAACCTTTTATCCCAACTCTCTGCCTTCTGCCTGACAGCCAATCGTCAATCCATGTTAGTACCTTGCCTCGAATACCATGGGCCCTTATTTTACTCAGCAGTCTCCCGTGAGGCACCTTATCAAAGGCCTTTTGGAAGTCAAGATAGATAACATCCATTGGCTCTCCTTGGTCTAACCTATTTGTTATCTCTTCAAAGAACTCTAACAGGTTTGTCAGGCACGACCTCCCCTTACTAAATCCATGCTGACTTGTCCTAATCCGACCCTGCACTTCCAAGAATTTAGTAATCTCATCCTTAACAATGGATTCTAGAATCTTGCCAACAACCGAGGTTAGGCTAATTGGCCTATAATTTTCCATCTTTTTCCTTGTTCCCTTCTTGAACAGGGGGGTTACAACAGCGATTTTCCAATCCTCTGGGACTTTCCCTGACTCCAGTGACTTTTGAAAGATCATAACTAACGCCTCCACTATTTCTTCAGCTACCTCTTTTAGAACTCTAGGATGTAGCCCATCTGGGCCTGGAGATTTATCAATTTTTAGACCTCTTAGTTTCTCTAGCACTTTCTCCTTTGTGATGGCTACCATATTCAACTCTGCCCCCTGACTCTCCTGAATTGTTGGGATATTACTCATGTCTTCTACTGTGAAGACTGACGCAAAGTACTTATTTAATTCGTCAGCTATTTCCTTGTCTCCCATCACTAGATTACCAGCGTCATTTTGGAGCGGCCCAATGTCTACTTTTGCCTCCCGTTTGTTTTTAATGTATTTAAATAAACTTTTACTATCATTCCTAATGTTACTGGCTAGCCTACCTTCATATTTGATCCTCTCTTTCCTTATTTCTCTCTTTGTTATCCTCTGTTCGTTTTTGTAGACTTCCCAATCTTCTGACTTCCCACTACTCTGCCACATTATAGGCTTTCTCGTTTGCTTTGATGCATTCCCTAACTTCCTTTGTCAGCCATGGCTGCCGAATCCCCCCTCTGATAACCTTTCTTTTCTTTGGGATGAACCTCTGCACTGTGTCCTCAATTACTCCCAGAAACTCCTGCCATTCCTGTTCTACTGTTTTTCCCACTAGGCTCTGCTCCCAGTCGATGTTCGTCAGTTCCTCCCTCATGCCCCTGTCGTTACCTTTATTTAACTGTAACACCTTTACATCTGATTCTACCTTCTTTCTTTCAAATTGGAGATTGAATTCGACCATATTATGATCACTGCCTCCTAAGTGTTCCCTTACTTTAAGATCTTTAATCAAGTCTGGCTCATTACATAACACTAAGTCCAGAATGGCCTGTTCCCTCGTGGGCTCCATCACAAGCTGTTCCCAAAAGCCCTCCTGTAAACATTCAATGAATTCCCTTTCCTTGGGTCCACTGGCAACATTATTTATCCAGTCCACCTGCATATTGAAGTCCCCCATGATCACTGTGGCCTTGCCTTTCTGACATGCACTTTCTATTTCATGGGTGCATTTTGTGCCCCCGGTCCTGACCACTGTTAGGAGGCCTGTACACAACTCCCATTATGGTTTTTTTGCCTTTGTGGTTCCTCAACTCTACCCACACAGACTCCACATCATCTGACCCTATGTCGTTTAGTGCGATCGATTTAATTTCATTCCTAATTAACAAGGCAACCCCGCCCCCTCTGCCCACCTCTGCCTTTTCAATAGGTTGTGAATCCCTGGATGTTTAAATGCCAGTCCTGAACCCCCTGCAATCACGTCTCTGTGATGCCTACCACATCATACCTGCCAGTCACAATCTGGGCCACATGCTCATCTACCTTGTTCCGTACACTGCGCGCATTTAAATATAGCACCTTTAATTCTCTATTGACCGTCCCTTTTTGTTTTCTTAGTGTGGTGGACCTTGGTTTACTGAGCCTTTCCATACACTGTCATATTTTGTGGGATTGGGACTATCGTAACCTCTCCTGAGTTTTGTCTTTTCGTGCTTTTTTGTATTCCTAAGCAGCTACGCTTCCCACTGATTACTTCACCTCTTGGTTCCCTGACTTTCCCTTCCCCCCCAATCTCTAGTTTAAAGTCCTACTGACCACCTTATTTACTCCCGGTTCCCATTCGCCATCTCCTGCCCCGACATGACCGCAACCACCGTCATCAAGGCCCTCCATAGCATCTTTGCACTGTTCGGGTGCCCCGCTTACCTACACAGCGATAGGGGATCCTCTTTTATGAGCAACGAACTGCGTCAATTCCTGCTCAGCAAGGGCATCGCCTCGAGCAGGTCGACCAGTTACAACCCCCGGGGTAACGGACAGGTAGAGAGGGAGAACGGAACGGTCTGGAAGACCGTCCTACTGGCCCAGGAACTTCCCAGTCTCTCGCTGGCAAGAAGTCATCCCGGATGCCCTCCACTCCATCCGGTCACTACTTTGTACAACCACCAGTCAGACACCTCACGAACGTCTCCTTGACTTCCCACGGAAGTCTTCCTCAGGGACCTCGCTCCCGACCTGGCTGGCAGCACCCGGGCCCATCCTGCTCCGAAAACACGTGCGGGCGCACAAGTCGGACCTGTTACTCGAGAGCGTCCATCTGCTCCATGCTAACCCCCAGTACGCTTACGTGGTGTACCCCGACGGCCGACAAGATAAGGTCTCCCTACGAGACCTGGCACCCGCCGGAACCCCATGCACATTCCAGCCACCAGTGCCACCCTCCCCTCCACCGCAGCACCTTACAGGAGGATCGGCCCTTCCGCCGCTCCTGCCTAGGCCCCCCCACCCACCAACGTCCCCCACAGGCACTCCCTCTCCAGGTCAGCCGTTTTCCCCACCAGCGCCGTCTAGGGGTGACGAAGCTGCCATGGAGATCGAAGCCACGCTCCCGGAGTCACAGACGCCCGAGCCTCCACTGGAGTCACCACCGAGGCTCCGACGATCACAGAGGACGACCAGGGCCCCCGATCGACTGATTGTTTCATTTTAACTGTAATCTGTAAATATAAAACACCAAATGTACATAGCTACCAGACTTGTAAATAGTTACAAAACACTGTACGGAGGTATTACGGTACCTCCATGACTAATTATACCATGTTGTTATGTTTTGTAGTTGCTGGCCACCACCCCCGCCGGACTTTTCTTTAACAGGGGGTGAATGTGGTATTATAGGTATTACGGTACCTGAGAGGCTAAAGTACCATTGGTAGAACCTGTATGCTTGCTATTGGCTTGAGTGTATAATAGCTCCGCCCTGATAGGCGGGGTATAAGAACCCATGCGTCCCAGCAGCCTTCATTATGTACCCGAGCTGCCTTCAGTGGGACTACAACCTCGTTTAGTGGTCATTGATCGTGCATCATTGTGATGCCATTGAAATAATGAGACTCAAATTCACATTCAATTGTGAGACTGCTGCCTGCTTCAACTAGGTTCCTCAACCACCCTAAAAGCAGTTAGTATACAGGTTAAGTGGATTGGCCAGGCTAAATTGCTCCTTTGTGTCCAAATGTTGGGTGGGGTTATAGGGATAGGGTGGAGGATTGGACCTAGGTAGGGTGATCTTTCAAAGCATTGGTGCAGACTCGATGGGCCGAAAGGCCTCCTTTTGCACTGCAGGGATTCTATGCTAACCAATTAGAATGGGGAGGCATGGCAGAATGCTCATTATAAAGACCTCGAGTTGGATTTTGCATCTCCTCATCACCGTGTTTATCGGTGGGGAAGCTGGTAAAATGCAACACTGTTTTCCCACCCACCCCTGATCTGTTGGCTATTTTAAGAGGGTGGGAAAGCAGCTAATTAATGGCCAGTTAATACCTCCTTCTGCCTCCACTGCTATTTCATCACCCATGGGCAAGAGGAGGCCATGGCAGGTGGTTGACTAGCAGTTTTTACTGCATGGTCTTTTTTGGGGCAAGGGGTGGTCCTCCTCTGGAGTTCCCCTCTGCATAAGAGTCACCCACCTCTAATTTCATACCCCACTGTAATCCTTCCTCCGCAAACTCAGCTCCCCACTGCTCACCTCTCTTCTCTGGGGTTTGCCAGGCAGATCCCAATCAGATGGCGTGCCTCTCTCTAATGCAGGACCTCCACCCCAGATGGGAGAAAAGTCTCAACCTTAGACAATTAACATGGCTTCCTGTGTAAACTGGCTGTTGGGCAGCCACTATTTGATGGGTAGGCTTTTTACCAACTTCTCACACCCCACATTCTTTCGCTGAAAAACTGACACGTGTGCAATTTAAAGGAATACACTGGACGGGATTCTTCGTGTGGGAGACTATGTGAGGGATCTTCCAGCCTCATTACACTCGTGCTCAAGCGGAACAAGGCAGGTGAATAGCAGGAGAGGCCAAAAGTGGGAGCCGCGCGAGGCACCAAACAGCTTGCAATGCAACCGGCCCGCTCCCCTCGGCGGAATCGGAATCTTGCTATACCAATTATCACCACTTAAGCCCCATTTCCATACAATTAACCTGAACCACCTCTTATCCAATGGCCTCCTGTCATTCAGCGGCCTCCCCAACATGTGGTCACGCTGGTACTGATTCGTGCCCCTTTTTAAAAATGTGAAGGGCATCTGTGGGGAGCTGAAGATGTGAGTAGCCATCTTTGCTCACAGGCAAAGAGCCCGGGGGCACTGGTCTTGCTGCCCCTGTGCTCGGTGGGGGACACTAGGCTGGGAGTGGGGGGACCCTCCGCAATGGTAGGCTGCCACGGTAGGGTAGTGGTGGGGCAACCGCTTGCTGCATCACCATGCCAACCCCTGGATTGTGTGTATCCGTTCCACTGGCAACCCTTGTCCCTGCCTGTCAGCCCCCACTGACTGCATAGGCCTCTGGCTGCGCGGCTAAAGGCTATATCCTCTAGGGAATTGGCAATCGTTTTTAAGTGAGCACTTAACACAACCCAAGTGTATTCCTGAGGGTGGGCGGGCCATGTAGCATGCGGGAGTCATCGCCTAGCATTTCAATCAGACTGCAATGCCTGGACAGTGTGCCAGAACACTGCAGGAGGCAACACCACACAGCAGCCAACATTCAAACACCCAGGGGGTAGGTCACAGCTCCAGGAGACATGTCCATGGCCGGAGGTTGGGTGAGTACCATGGGGAGGAGGCCAGCGTCTGGTCCGGTTGATATAGTGAGCGGGTGTCCTGGGTACAGGGTCTGGGGCCTGGTGAGGTGGGGCCGTTGCGGCCTGGAGTGCGTGTGCAGGGTGTTCTGGGTAGGGTGGGGGAATGGAGGATCCCAGGGTGGGAGCCACCGTTTTTTGTCAGTCTAACACCCTTTCCCAATGCCTTACAGATATTGAACGCAATGGCAGGGATGTTGGACGCAGAGGTTACCCAACTGGTGCTGGTGCTAAGCGATGCGGCCAGTCGCCGGAGACAGCGACAACAGTGACTCCAGATGCTCGAGGCAGCGGCCCATGTGTCGAACCTCACCCCATACCCTGAGGACCTGTCTGCCCACCAGGCTAGGGAGGGATCCAGAGGGGGAGTCCCGCGATGGCCCAGGGTGTATAGGCTTCGCTGGTCATTTGACCAGATGACAGACAGCGCGTACCGCAAGAGGCTTCATCTCAACAAGGACACAGTGTGACACCTGTTCCATATATACGCGGACTTGGCACCACGTGGAGGAGGACACCTGCTCCCGGTGGCCATCAAGATCACTGCAGCCCTGAACCTTTATGCCACATGATCATTCCAGGGTTCGAGTGGGGACCTGTGTGGTATCTCACAGGCCACAGGTACATCCGACAGGTCATGAATGCCCTGTATGCCCGGGCGGAAGACTAGATCCATTTTGACATGGATGAGGCCCAACAGGATGTCCGGGCAGCAGGTTTCTCCGCCGCCTCAGGATGCCCCAGGTCCAGGGAGTATAGATGCCACGCATAGAATCATAGAATTTACACTGCAGAAGGAGGCCATTTGGCCCATTGAGTCTGCATCGGCCCTTGGAAAGAGCATCCCACTCAAGCCCACACTTCCAACCTATCCCCATAAACCCAGTAACCGCACCTAACCTATTTGGACATGAAGGGCAATTTAGCACAGCCAATCCACCTAATCTGCACATCTTTGGACTGTGGGAGGAAACCGGAGCACCCGGAGGAAACCCACGCACACACGGAGAGAACGTGCAGACTCCGCACAGACAGTGACCCAAGCCGGGAATCGAACCTGGGACCCTGGAGCTGTGAAGCAACTGTGCTAACTACTATGCTACAGGTGTGACCTGTACAAGAAGGACGGGTTGCATCTAAACTGGAGAGGCATAAATATCCTGGCCGCGAGGTTTGCTAGTGTCACACGGGGGTGTTTAAACTAGTATGGCAGGGGGGTGGGTACCGGAGCAATAGGTCAGAAGGTGAAAAGACTGAGGGAGAACTAGGAAATAGGGCCAGTGTGGCTCTGAGGCAGAGCAGACAGGGAGAAGTTGCTGAACACAGCGGGTCTGGTGGCCTGAAGTGCATATGTGTTAATGCAAGAAGTATGACAGGTAAGGCAGATGAACTTAAAGAGCTTGGATTAGTACTTGGAACTATGATGTTGTTGCCATTACAGAGACCTGGTTGAGGGAAGGACAGGATTGGCAGCTAAACGTTCCAGGATTTAGATGTTGCAGGCGGGATAGAGGGGGATGTAAAAGGGGTGGAGGAGTGCGCTACTGGTTAGGGAGAATATCACAGCTGTATTGCGGGAGGACACCTCAGAGGGCAGCGAGGTTATATGGGTAGAGATCAGGAATAAGAAGGGTGCAGTCACAATGTTGGGGGTTTACTACAGGCCTCCCAACAGCCAGCGGGAGATAGAGGAACAGATAGGGAGACAGATTTTGGAAAGGAGTAAAAGCAACAGGGTTGTTGTGATGGGAGATTTTAACTTCCCCAATATTAACTGGGACTCACTTAGTGCTAGGGACTTGGAAAGGGCAGAATTTGCAAGGAGCATCCAGGAGGGCTTCTTAAAATAATATGTAGATAGTCCAACTAAGGAAGGGGCGGTACTGGACCTGGTATTGGGGAATGAGCCCGGCCAGGTGGAAGAAGTTTCAGGAGAGGAACATTTCGGGAACAGTGACCGCAGTTCACTAAGTTTTAAAGTGCTGCTGGACAAGGATAAGAGTGGTCCTAGGGTGAATGTGCAAAATTGGGGGAAGGCTAATTATAACAATATTAGGCGGGAACTGAAGAACCTAGATTAGGGGCGGATGTTTGAGGGTAAATCAACATCTAACATGTGGGAGGCTTTCAAATGTCAGTTTAAAAGGAATTCAGGACCGGCACGTTCCTGTGAGGAAGAAGGATAAATATGGCAAAATTCGGGAACCTTGGATAGCGAGAGATATTATAGTCCTCGTCAAAAAGAAAAAGGAGGCCTTTGTCAGGGCTAGAAGGCTGGGAACAGCCAAACCGTGTGTGGAATATAAGGAAAGTAGGAAGGAGTCAGGAGGGCTAGAAGGGGTCATGAAAAGCCATTGGCAAAAAGTGTTGAGGAAAATCCCAAGGCTTTTTACAAGTACATAAAAAGCAAGAGGGTAGCCAGGGAAAGGGATGGCCCACTGAAAGACAGGGGATGGAATCTATGTGTGGAGCCAGAGGAAATGGGCGAGGTACTAAACACTTTGCATCAGTATTCACCAAAGAGAAGGAATTGGTGGATGTTGAGTCTGGAGAAGGGTATGTAGATAGGCTGGGTCACATTGAGATCCAAAAAGATGAGGGACGGGATTCTCCACTCCCGCGCCGAAGTGCCCACGCCGTC
Source organism: Scyliorhinus torazame (assembly GCF_047496885.1). Classification (NCBI taxonomy): domain Eukaryota; kingdom Metazoa; phylum Chordata; class Chondrichthyes; order Carcharhiniformes; family Scyliorhinidae; genus Scyliorhinus; species Scyliorhinus torazame. The sequence goes on along the minus strand of NC_092712.1, from coordinate 58,497,112 downwards.
GAGGTTCACGACGGCGCGAAACGGCCCCGATCGATTCAGGCCCCGACAATGGGCTAGGATCGGGGCCGCGTCATCTACATGCGCCAGGCCTTGTCGCCGCCTAAAGACGGCGCCGCATAGATAACGCGGCCGGCGCCGCATAACTGGCGTCACCCGCGCATGCACGGGTTGGCCGGCGCCAACACGCGCATGCGTGGTTGCCGTCCTCTCCGAGTTCGCCCTGCAAGAAGATGGCGGACGGATCTTGCGGGGACGCGGAAGGAAGGAGGTCCTCCTTCAGAGAGGACGGCCCGACGATCGGTGGGCACCGATCGCGGGCCATGCCACATTTGAGGTACCCCCCGGTGCAGGATCCCCCCCCCCCCCCCCCCCCCAGCGTTCCCGCGCTGTTCCCGATGGCAGCGACCAGGTGTGGACGGCGCCGGGGGGAACCCGCTGTTTTGGCCTGGCCGCTCGGCCCATCCGGGCCTGAGAATAGTGGGGGTGCCGGTGAATCGCCATTTTGGGTGTCTCCGGCGATTCTCCGGCCCGCGGAACTCGACGGGGCTGTTCCCGCCGCTTGGGAGAATCGCGGGAGGGCGTCGGACCGGCGTCCCGGGAAATTCTGGCGGCCCAGGCGATTCTCCCAACCGGCGCGGGAGTGGAGAATCTCGCCCGAGGTGTTGGGTGTCTTGAAAAATATTAAGGTGGATGAGTCCCCAGGGCCTGATGGGATCTACCCCAGAATACTGAGGGAGGCTAGAGAGGAAATTGCTGAGGCCTTGACAGAAATCTTTGGATCCTTACTGTCTTCAGGTGATGTCCCGGAGGACTGGAGAATAGCCAATGTTATTCCTTTGTTTAAGAAGGGTAGTAAGGATAATCCAGGGAACGACAGGCCAGTGAGCCTTATGTCAGTGGTAGGGAAATTACTGGGGAGAATTCTTCGAGACATTTGGAAGCAAGTGGAAGTATTAGCGACAGACAGCACGGTTTTGTGAAGGGGAGGTTGTGTCTCACTAACTTGATAGAGTTTTCGAGGAGGTCACAAAGATGATTGATGCAGGTAGTGCAGTGGATGTTGTCTATATGGACTTCAGTAAGGCCTTTGACAAGGTCCCTCATGGCAGACTGGTACAAAAGGTGAAGTCTCACGGGATCAGAGGTGAGCTAGCAAGGTGGATACAGTACTGGCTAGGTCATAGAAGGCAGAGAGTAGCAATGGAAGGGTGCTTTTCTAATTGGAGGGCTGTGACTAGTGGCGTTCCACAGGGTTCAGTGCTAGGGCCTTTGCTGTTCATAGTATATATATATATATATATATAAATGATTTGGAGGAAAATGTAACTGGCCTGATTAGTAAGTTTGCGGACAACACAAAGGTTGGTGGAATTGCGGATAGCGATGAGGACTATCGGAGGATACAGCAGGATTTAGATAGTTTGGATACTTGGGCAGAGAGATGGCAGATGGAGTTTAATCCGGACAAATGTGAGGTAATGCATTTTGGAAGGTCTAATGCAGGTAGGGAATATACAGTGAATGATAGAACCCTCAAGAGTATTGACAGTCAGAGAGATCTAGGTGTACAGGTCCACAGGTCACTGAAAGGGGCAACACAGGTGGAGAAGATAGTCAAGAAGGCATACGGCATGCTTGCCCTCATTGGCCGGGGCATTGAGTATAAAAATTGGCAAGTCATGTTGCAGTTGTACAGAACCTTAGTTATGCCACACTTGGAGCATAGTGTTTAATTCTGGTCGCCACACTACCAGAAGGATGTGGAGGCTTTAGAGAGGGTGCAGGAGAGATTTATCAGGATGTTGTCTGGTATGGAGGGCATTAGCTATGAGGAGCGGTTGAATAAACTCGGTTTGTTCTCACTGGAACGACGGAGGTTGAGGGGCGACCTGATAGAGGTCTACAAAATTATGAGGGGCATAGACAGGGTGGATAGTCAGTGACTTTTTCCCAGGGTAGAGGGGTCAATTACTAGGGGGCATAGGTTTAAGGAGCGAGGGGCAAGGTTTAGAGGAGATGTACGAGGCAAGTTTTTTTACACAGAGGATAGTGGGTGCCTGGAACTCGCTGCCGGAGGAGGTTGTGGAAGCAGGGACGATAGTGACGTTTAAGGGGCATCTTGACAAATACTTGAATAGGATGGGAATAGAGGGATACGGAACCCAGAAGTGTGGAAGATTTTAGTTTAGACGGGCAGCATGGTTGGCGCAGGCTTGGAGGGCCGAAGGGTCTGTTCCTGCGCTGTACTTTTTTTTGTTCTTTGTGCTGCATTTTGCTCTGCGCTCACTGGACCATCGTAGGGTGCTCTATGTTAACCGAAAGGGGTCCCACTCCCTCAACATACAACTCGTCTGTCACCACCAGACGAAGATCATGCACGTGTGTGCCCACTTCCCGGGGTGTGTGCACGACAGCTACATCTGGGGCAATTGGTCAGCCCTGCCCTCTTCGAGAAGCACCCCAGGGTGGCCAGTTGGCTCTTGGGGGATAAGGGGTACCTGCTGAGGACCTGGCTAATGACGCCAGTACGGAGGCCGGAGACCGAAGCAGAGACCTGCTACAACAAGGCACATGCAGCCATCCGGACTGTCATTGAGCGGTGCATCAGACTCCTCAAGATGTGGTCCCGATGCCTCGACTGCTCCGGAGGTGCCCTCCGGAGGTGCCCGGAGGATTGCACGCTTTGTTCTGGTCTGCTGTGCCCTCCACAACCTGGCACAGCAGTGGGGCGACGAGCTGGAGGTTGGTGACGAGGAACATGTGGCCACCTCGGAGGAGGAGGACGGCGACTGCCCAAGCTGGCAGTTGCTGCCACCTCGTCCCAGGCAGCACTATCTGCCTTATGGCTCGCCCTCTGGGACCCTCGGGGAACAGGACATCCCTCCTGGCCTCCACTGTGTTCAGGACCCTCCGCAGGTCAGCATCTCCCAATCTTGCGGCTAGTATCCTCAGCACCATTGTTGCAAGCTGGCTGCGGTTGGCTGAGCAAGTGGAGCTCAAGTGTTGCGTGACTTTGTTATTCATTTATGGGACGTGGGCGTCGAAGGTTATACCAGCATTTATTGCCCATCCCTAATTGCTCTTGAGGTGTCAGTTAAGAATCAATCACAGTGCTGTGGGTCTGGAGTCACACACAGGCCAGACCGGGTAAAGATCGCAGATTTCCTTCCCTAAAAGACATTAGTGAACCAAACCAGATGGGTTTTTACAACAATCATCAATGGTTTCATGGTCATCATTAGACTCCAGGGCCAGGATTCTCCCCTACCCAGCAGGGCGGGGGGTCCCGGTGGGATGGAGTGGCGGGAACCACTCCGGCATCGGGCCGTCCCAAAGTTGCGGATTTCTCCACACCTTTAGAGGCCAAGCCTTCACCTTGAGGGGCTAGGCCCGTGCGGAGTGGTTGGCGCGCCGCCGGACGGCGGGCAAGGCCTTTGCCGCCGTGCCAGACAGGGCCGAAGGGACTGCGCCGGGCGGCGGAAGTCCGCGCATGCGCGGGAGCGTCAGCGGCTGCTGACGTCATCCCCGTGCATGCGCGGAGGGGGTGTCATTTCCGCATCGGCCATTGCGGAGGCTGTGGCCGAGGCGGAGGGAAAAGAGTACCTCCACAGCACAGGCCCGCTGGCGGATCGGTGGGCCCCGAACGCGCGGCAGGCCACCTTGGGGGAACCCCCCGGGGCCAGATCGCCCCACGCCCCCCCCCCAGGACCCTGGAGCCCGCCCGCGCCGCCAGTCCCGCCAGGAAGGTAGGTGGTTTGATTCACACCGGCGGGACTGGCATGACAGCAGTGGGACTTCGGCCCATCGCGGGCCGGAGAATCGCCGGGGGGGGCCCGCCGACCGACGCGGCGCGATTCCCGACTCTGCCGTATTTTCTGTGCCGGAGAATTCGGCGGCCGGCGGGGGCGGGATTCACGCTGCCCCTCGGCGATTCTCCGACCCGGCGGGGGGTCGGAGAATCCCGCCCCAGATTTTTTTTAAAAATTGAATGTACATTTCACCATTTGCAGTGGCGGGATTTGAAATTGGGTCGCCAAAGCATTAGTCTGGGTCTCTGGTTTACTAGTCCAGTGACAATACCACAACACCACCGCCTCCCCTAGGGGGCAGTTATTTGAGTAAATTTATGATTTCATAATTCACTCATGGTTCACAAGATAATTTACAGTGTGCAAGCACCGTCTTCGGAGTAGCTGAAGAATAATGGTAGCAAAATTCTTAGTGTCTTGGTAGGTCTGCCAGAAAGCTTGTCGATGTCAAGGAACATGAAGGAGCCCAGCGCCAACTTGGCATTGCAGAGCTGAAGCTCATCCACTCAACTCTGTCTGCACACTTGTGAACCCAACCAGGCTATAGCATCAAATGGTTAATGTTACGACACAAGTAACAAAACCCCAGCATGCAATTGCTGCCATGCAAGCTCATACTCTGGTTGTACCAAGTCAGCGTACTCTTACTACTTCGACTGCCCCATGATCATGTTTGCAGATGTCTGCACTTGAAGCAGTCCATGCACAAATTCAGCAAGTCCTGGACAGTTTTCAGGCTTGCGCTGATGAACGATAAGTAACATTTGCGCTGCACAAGTGCCTGGAAATGATCATCCCCATCAAGAGAGAATCTAGCCATCTCCCTTTGACATTCAACAGCATGAATTCCCCACCATCAACATTCTGGGGTTACTAATGACCATAAGTTTAACTGGGCTTAATTGTATAAGAGGACACTGGTGGGAGCGATCTATAGGCCCCCAAATAATAGCTATATTGTAGGACAGAGAATAAATCAGGAGATAATAAGGGTATGTAAAAAAGACAGCAATCTATTCATGGGTGACTTTAAACTTCATGTGCATTGGGAAAATCAAATTGGCAGAGGTTGCCATGAGGAAGAGTTCATAGTGTGTATTCAGGACAGTTTCCTGGAACAATATGTTGTGGAACCAACCAGAGATCAGATCATTTTGGATCTGGGAATGGATAATGAGGCAGGTTTAATAAACAATCTCAGAGTAAAAGATCCTCAAGGAAATAGTGCTCATAACATGGTGGATGTAGCATTCAGTTTGAGAGTGTAAAAATGGCTAAACCTACATAAGGGTAGTTATAAAGGAATAAGGCAGAGTTGGCTGGAGTGGACTGGGAAAAGAGTTGAGCAAAAAAAAAGTTGATCAGCAATGGCAGACATTTATAAAAATAGTTCATGGCTCACAATAAAGATGTGTCAATGATAGAGGATTGGCTGACTGGCAGTAGGCAAAGGTCGGGGATAAAGGGGTCCTTTTCAGGAAAGCAGCCGGTGACGAGTGGTGATCTACAGGGGTCAGCGTTGGGACCACAACTATTCATGATATACATTAATGATCAGAACGAAGGAACTGAGGGCATTGTTGCTAAGTTTGCAGATGACACAAAGATATGCCGAGGGACAGGTTGTGTTGAGGAAGCAGAGAGGCTGCAGAAGGACTTGGATAGGCAAGAAAAGTGGGCAAAGAAGAGGCCGATGCAATACAATGTGGAAAAGTGTGAGGTTATGCACATTGGTAGGAAGAATAGAGGCACAGACGATTTTTGAAATGGGAAAAGGCGCCAGAAATCAGAAGCACGAAGGGACTTAGGAGACCTAGTTCAGGATTCTCTGAAGGTTAACATGTAGGTTTAGTTGGCAGTTAGGAAGACAAATGCAATGTTAACATTCATGTCAAGATTCGATGTTAATAATGGATAGGGGTGAGTCAGGCTTATGGGGCAGGGCCCAGTGGTATGATGATGGTGGATGACGTGTGGGGGGGGGGGGGTTGAGAGACCTCCAGTTAGGATAGTCACATGGAACGTGAGGGGGTTAGGTGGTCCGGTCAAGAGGTCAAGGGTGCTTGCGCATTTTGAAAGTTTGACAGCCGATGTAGCAATGCTGCAGGAGATTCACTTGAGGGTGAAGGACCAGGTGAGACTTAAAAAGGGCTGGGTTAGTCAGGTGTTTCACTCTGGATTTGACGGAAGGGCTCGAGGGGTAGCAGTAATGGTCAGCAAAAGAGTACGTTTCCAGATGGAGAATGTGGTGGCAGATCAGGGGGGTAGATATGTGATTGTGACAGGGGCGCTGGAGGGGAGGGGTGTAAATTTGGGAGAAAATGTGAAAAAGGAGGAGAATAAAAAATATATTTTTAAAAACCATTCATGTCAAGAGGCCTAGAATACAAGAGTAGGGATTTACTGTCGAGGCTGTATGAGGCTCTGGTCAGACCCCATTTGGAGTATTGTGAGCAGTTTTGGTCCCCATCTAAGGAAGGATGTGCTGCCTTGAAGAGGGTCCAGGATTTTCACAAGAACGATCCCTGGAATGAAGGACTTGTCATATGAGGAGCGTTGAGGACTCTGGGTCTGTACTCAATGGAGTTTAGAAGGATGAGAGAGATCTCATTTAAACTTACAAAAAGGCCTCGATAGAGTGATAATGGAGAGGATATTTCCACGAGTCGGAGAAACTGGAACCCGAGAGTAGCGCTTCAGTCTGTAAGGACGATCTTTTAAAACAGAGATGAGGAGGCATTTCTTCAGCCAGGGGGTGGTGAATCTGTGGAACTCTTTGCCGCAGAAGGCTGTAGAGGCCAATTCACTGAGTGTCTTTAAGGCAGAGATGGATAGGTTCTTGATCAATAAGGGGATCAGGGGTTATGGGGAGAAGGCAGGAGAATGGGGATGAGGAACATATCAGCCATGATTGAATGGCGGAGCAGATTCGATGGGCCGAGTGGCCTAATTCTGCTCCCATGTCTTATGGTTTTATAGGAAGAAGGATTCTAGGAAGGGGATAAATCAACCATGGTTGAAGTTAAGGATAGTATTAAACTGAAAGAAAAAACATACAATGTAGCTAGGATTAGTGGTAAGCCAGAGGATTGGGTAAGTTTAAAAACCAACAAGTTAACCAAAAAGAGGGAGAAGATGAACCATGAGGGTAAACTAGCAAGTAATATAAGAACGGACAGCAAGAGCTTCTTTAAATATGTAAGAAGAAGAGACCGAGATGAACAAAGGCCCCTTAAAGAATGGGACTGGGAAATAATAATGGGGAACTAGGAAATGGCAGAGGAGTTAAACAAAATCTTTCCATCAGCCTTCATGATGGAAGATACTAAAACATTCCTTAACCATTAAATAACCAAGCGGCTGACTTCCGGTTGCGATGATGCCTAGCTAGCCGCACGTTTCGGCGGCTCCAGCTCCGACGGACCTTCGGGCTCTTTTAAGAGCCCCAACGGGGAATTTTTTGACGATGCAACCCGGTGTGGGGTATGTGAGAAGGGAGTATCCCCCAAACGAAGGAGGAAAAAACCGGCGGCGGCGGCTGCAGCGCGAGGAATCGTCGACCAAAGGGTCAGAAAGAGAGAAGTACAAGATGGCGGCGGAGAAAGCGCAGGCGACATGGGGGCCTGAGCAGGATGAAATTGTGAGACGGTGCGTGGAGCTGCTGAAGAGGGAGGTGCTGACCCCGATGCTACAGGCAATTGAGGGGCTCAAGGAGACACTAAAGACCCAGGAGACAGAGTTCCGCGTGGTGGAGCAGAAGGTGACAGATATTGAGGACGAGATCCTGGGCCTGGCGGTTAAGACACAGACGCACGAGGCACTTCATAAAAAGTGTACTGAAAGGATCGAGGCCCTAGAAAACGGAGCGCGAAGGAAGAACCTTCGGATACTGGGTCTCCCGGAGGGTGTGGAAGGAGTGGACTGTGGAGTGTACGCAAGTACGATGCTGAGCTCACTGATGGGTGCTGAGGCCCCTACGGGCCCCTTGGAGGTGGAGTGGGCAAATCGGATTCCGGCGAGAAGACCAAAAGCTGGAGAACCACCCAGGGCGATAATCGTGCGAATTTACCGCCTTAAGGATAGAGAAGAGATCCTGAGATGGGCTAAAAAGGTGCGGAGTAGCAGATGGGAGAATGCAGTGGTACGGGTGTACCAGGATTGGAGTGCGGAGGTGGCGAGAAGGAGGGCGAGCTTCAACCGAGCCAAAGAGGTGTTGCATAAAAGGAAGGTGAAGTTCGGGATGCTGCAGCCGGCAAGACTATGGGTCACGTATCAGGAGAGACACCATTATTTCGAGATGGCGGAGGAAGCATGGACCTTTATCAAATAAGAGAAATTGGATCGGAACTGAGGAACTGATGCTGCAGGAAATGTTATTGTTAATGTTATGGTTGAAGTTAATTGAGAAGTAAATTGGGAAGGGGGGAGAAATTGGGGAAATGTGGGCGCCGGTGAGGGGGGAAAGACGGGACATAGTTGGAGAATGGGGAAGGTGAGGGGGAGGGGAAAGGGAGCTGCGCCATAAGAGGCGGGTCAGGTAAAGGGATGTTCCCGCGCCAGAAAGAATAAGGCGGGAAGACAGGCGCAAGGCGGATGGGAGTTCCCCACACAGGGGGGTCGAGGAGTGAGCAGGAGTAGCCGGGGTCAGTTGAAGTCAGCTGACTTACGGACGTAATATGGGGGGAGCAATCATGCTAGAAGAAGATCTAGCGGGGGGGGGGGGGGGGGGGTGGGGGGGCGACAACTGGGTTGCTGCTGCGGAAATCCAAAAGGAAATGGCTAAAGAGTGGGTGGGCGGGGATGGTGTGCGACGCTGGGGGAGCGAGCGGGAGCGCGGAGGCGGGATATGGGACTGGCCTAGAGAAGGTAATGGCTAGTCGACACGGGAGGGGGGCAGGTAGCCCCCTAGTGAGGCTGATCACGTGGAACGTGAGAGGCCTGAACGGACCGATAAAAAGGGCCCGAGTGCTCGCGCATTTGAAAGGACTAAGGGCAGACGTGGTTATGCTCCAAGAGACGCACCTAAAGGTGACGGACCAAGTTAGGTGAAGGAAAGGATGGGTGGGACAGGTGTTCCACTCAGGACTGGACGCAAAGAATAGAGGGGTGGCCATTTTGGTGGGGAAACGGGTAGCATTTGAAGCAAAGAACATCGTAGCAGATAGCGGAGGTAGATATGTAATGGTGAGTGGCAGGCTGGAGGGAATGGAGGTCGTGTTGGTTAATGTGGATGCCCCAAACTGGGACGATGCGGGATTTATGAGACATATGCTGGGGCGTATACCGGACCTGGAGGTAGGAAACTTGATTTTAGGAGGGGACTTTAATACGGTGCTGGACCCGGGGCTAGATAGATCCAGCTCAAGGACCGGAAGAAGGCCGGCAGCGGCCAAGGTACATAAGGGGTTTATGGACCAAATGGGGGGAGTGGATCCATGGCGATTTCTTAGACCTAGGGCTAGGGAGTTTTCCTTCTTCTCCCATGTCCATAAAGTGTACTCCCGGATAGATTTTTTTGTTTTGGGAAGGTCGTTGATCTCTAGGGTGGAAGAAGCTGAGTACTCAGCCATAGCGGTTTCGGATCATGCCCCACATTGGGTGGACCTGGAATTAGGAGAGGAAAGGGAGCAGAGAACACTCTGGCGATTAGATGTGGGACTAATGGCGGATGAGGGAGTGTGTGCAAGAGTGCGGGGGTGTATTGAGAGATACCTGGAGGTCAATGACGACGGCGAGGTCCCTGTGGGAGTGGTATGGGAAGCACTAAAAGCGGTGGTCAGAGGAGAGCTGATCTCCATTGGGGCCCACAAAAGGAAAACAGAGGCCAAGGAAAGGGAAAGATTACTGGGGGAGATTTTAAGGGTGGATAAGGAATTTGCAGAGAACCCGGAGGAGGAATTGTACAGGGAGAGGAGACGACTCCAGACGGAATTTGACCTTCTGACCACCAGAAAGGCGGAGGTACTGTGGAGGAAGGCACAGGGGAGGAGGTATGAATATGGGGAAAAGGCTAGTCGCCTGTTGGCTCATCAATTGCGAAAGAGGGCAGCAGCGAGGGAGATAGGAGGAATTAGAGACGAAAGGGGAGAGACGGTGCGAAGGGCAGGAAAGATAAATGAGGTGTTCAAGACCTTCTATGAGGAACTGTATAGGTCTCAACCCCCAGAGGGAGAGGAGGGGATGCGGCAGTTCCTGGACCAATTGAGGTTCCCGAAAGTGGAGGAGCAGGAGGTGGTAGGCCTGGGGGCACCGATTGGGGTGGACGAGGTTATTAAGGGACTGGGAAGCATGCAAGCAGGGAAGGCCCCGGGACCAGACGGGTTCCCGGTGGAATATTACAGAAAATATTTGGACTTGTTGGCCCCGTTGATGGTGAGGACGTTCAATGAGGCCAGGGAAGGGGGGACTCTACCCTCAACGATGTCGGAGGCGACGATATCGTTAATTTTGAAGAGGGATAAAGATCCGTTGCAGTGCGGGTCCTATAGACCCATTTCATTATTGAACGTGGACGCCAAATTGTTGGCAAAGGTACTGGCATCGAGGATAGAGGGCTGTGTCCCGGGGGTGGTGCACGAAGACCAGACAGGGTTCGTAAAAGGGAGACAACTGAATGTTAACGTGCGACGACTATTAGGGGTGATAATGATGCCCCCAGTGGAGGGGGAGGCAGAGATAGTGGCGGCAATGGACGCAGAGAAGGCATTTGATAGGGTGGAGTGGGAGTATTTATGGGAAGTGTTAAGGAGGTTTGGGTTTGGGAACGGGTTTATTAGCTGGGTTAGACTTCTTTATGGGGCTCCAACGGCAAGCGTAGTTACAGGTCGACATAGATCGGAGTATTTCCGACTATATAGGGGAACAAGACTGGGATGCCCGCTGTCTCCATTGTTGTTCGCGTTGGCAATTGAACCTCTGGCCATGGCGTTGAGAGACTCCAGGAAATGGAGAGGGGTGATTAGAGGGGGAGAAGAACACCGAGTCTCGTTATACGCGGATGACCTATTGTTATACGTTTCGGACCCAGCGGGGGGGATGATAGAGGTTATGCGAATTTTGAGGGGGTTCGGGGATTTCTCGGGGTATAGGCTAAACATGGGGAAGAATGAATTATTTGGGATACATCCAGGGGACCAGAGTAGAGAGATAGAAGGCTTGCCTCTAAGGAAAGTGGAAAGAAACTTCCGATACCTGGGGATTCAGATCGCTAGGAGCTGGGGAACCTTGCACAGACTTAATCTGACACGGTTGGTAGAACAAATGGAGGAGGACTTCAAGAGGTGGGACATGCAGCCTCTATCGCTGGCGGGCAGGGTGCAAGCAATTAAGATGATGGTCCTCCCGAGGTTCTTATTTGTATTTCAATGTCTCCCTATACTAATCACCAAGACCTTTTTTAATAAAATAGACAGGAGCATCACGAGCTTCGTGTGGGCAGGGAAAGTTCCGAGAGTAAGGAGGGGGTTCCTTCAGCGTAGTAGGGACAGAGGAGGATTGGCACTACCGAACTTGGGTGATTACTATTGGGCCGCCAATGTGGCAATGATACGTAAATGGATGATGGAGGGTGAGGGAGCGGCGTGGAAAAGACTGGAGAGAAAGTCCTGTAAAGGGACGAGTTTAGAGGCGCTGGTGACGGCGCCGCTACCGTTCTCACCTAAAAGGTTTACCACGAACCCGGTGGTGACGGCAACATTGAATATCTGGGGACAGTGGAGGCGACAGAGAGGGGTGCGGGGAGCCCTGGTGGGGTCCCCAATCAGGAACAACCATAGGTTCGCCCCAGGAAGAATGGATGGAGGATTTCAGAGCTGGTACCAGTTGGGAATTAGGAGGGTGGGAGATTTATTTATAGATGGGACTTTTGCGAGCTTGGGAGCATTGGAGGAAAAGTATAAGTTGCCCCGGGGAAATTTCTTGAGATAGATGCAGGTGAGGGCGTTTACTAGACAACAGGTGAGGGAATTTCCATTGCTCCCGACACAGGGGATACAGGACAGGGTGCTATCAGGGGTGTGGGTCGGAGAGGGCAAGGTGTCAGAGATTTACCGAGAGATGAGGGAAGAGGGGGAGGAGTCGGTGGGCGAACTAAAAGGAAAGTGGGAAGAAGAACTAGGGGAGGAGATAGAGGAGGGTATGTGGGCTGATGCCCTAAGCAGGGTAAATTCCTCTTCCTCATGCGCCAGGCTTAGCCTGATTCAATTTAAGGTGCTGCATAGAGCACACATAACGGGAGCAAGATTGAGCAGGTTCTTTGGAGTGGAGGACAAATGTGGGAGGTGTGGCGGGAGCCCGGCAAACCACGCACATATGTTTTGGGCGTGCCCGGCACTGGAAGGGTATTGGAAGGGAGGGACGGGAGTGATTTCGCAGGTGGTGAAGGCCCGGGTCAAACCAGGCTGGGGGTTAACTCTGTTTGGAGTTGCGGAAGAGCCGGGAGTGCAGGAGGCGAAAGAGGCCGACGTTGTGGCCTTTGCGTCCTAGTAGCCCGGCGCAGGATCCTACTCATGTGGAAGGAGGCGAAACCCCCCGGACTGGAGGCCTGGGTAAATGATATGGCGGGGTTCATTAAACTGGAGCAGATAAAGTTTGCCCTGAGAGGATCGGCTCAAGGGTTCACCAGGCGGTGGCAGCCATTTCTCGACTACCTAGGGGAACGTTAGAGGGAAGACAGATGACCAGCAGCAGCAACCCAGGGGGAAGGGGGGGGGGTTAGTCTAGGTTAGGTCAAAAGATAATGGGGTTTTGTTACTTGTGTATTGTTAAAAATTTCTGCATTGTTATTGTTGCGTTTGCTTTGTAAGAGGGGAAAAAATGTTGTTTGGGAAAAAAAATTCAATAATATATTTTTAAAAAAATAAAAAAAATTAAATAACCAAGCGGTAAAAGAGAGAGGTGGGATGCAGGAAATGAATACAATAACTATCCCGTGAGAAAAAGTACAAGGGACACTAACGCGGCTAAAGGCCAATATGTCCCTTGGGTTGTATCCCAGGATATTAAAGGAAGTGGCTACAGAGATAGTGGATGTACTGGTAGTAATCTTCCAAGAACCCTTAAACTCTGGAAAAGTCCCAGAAGATTGCAAAATTGCCAATGTAACACCCTTATTCAAAAAGGAAAGGGGACAAAAGAAAACAGGTAACTTGACAGGGTAGATGCTGAGAGATTGTTTCCCCTTGTGGAAGAGTCTAGGGCAGGAAGACATAATCTCAGAACAAGGGGTCGCCCATTTAAGACAGAGATGAGGAGAATTTTTTCTCAGGAGGGAAGTGGATCTGTGAAATAGTTTACCGCAAAGTCAGGATCTCATTGGATGGCAGTACAGACACGATGTGCCAAATTTGCTGATGACACAACCGTAGTGGGTCAGATCGCGAACAACAAGGAGTTAGAGAACAGGAGGGAGATAGAGAACCCAGTGGAGTGGTGGAATGACAACAATCTCTCCCTCAAAGTCAGCAAAACTAAAGAGCTGGTCATTGACTTCAGGAAGCTGGTCATTGACTTCAGGCAGCAATGTGTCATACACACCCCTGTCTGCATCAATGGTGCCAAGGTGGAGATGGTTGACAGCTTCAAATTCCTAGGTGTGCACATCATCAACAATCTGTCCTGGTCCACCCACGTCGACGCTACGGCCAAGATAGCACAATAGCGCCTATACTTCCTCAGGAAACTAAGGGCATGTCCACATTGACTCTTGACCATAAGAAACTACAGAGAGTCGTGAACAGAACCAAGTCCATCACGCGGACCTGCCTCCCATCCATTAACTATCTACACCTCCCACTGCCTTGGGAAAGCGGGCAGCATAATCAAAGACCCCTCCCACCCGGGTTACTCACACTTCCAAACCTGCAGATCGTGGGCCGACCGGAGGGAATCGAGGGCAGGGACCCTTCGAACTACGTGGCCCAGATGCTGGGCAACCTGGTGGGAAGGGAAACTTTCCCCAACCTACCAGAAATAGACAGGGCCCACCGGTCGCTGCATCCGAAACCCAAAGCCGGGGAACAACCGAGAGCGGTAATAGCCAAACTGCACCAGTTCAAGAACTGCAGCTGGGAAGGACACAAAGTAAGAATATACCAGGACATTGGGGCTGACCTGGGGCTGACTTGGCTTAGCACTGGGCGGAATTTCACAGGGCGAAGGCAGCACTGTACAAGAACAGCGTATGCTTTGGTATGCTGCAACCAACAAAATCTGGGTCACATACCAAGGCAAGGAACACTTTTTTTTTTTACGGGCGCTGCCAAGGCAGACAAGTTCGGCGTGGAGTGCGGATTGGAGCAGTGACAGCAGGGGAAGCGATAAAGGGCCGCTGGCAAGGAACGACAGCACGGCAACGAGCCTAATTTTCTTTGGGGGGGGGGGGGAGAAGCACCTCTCCCCCTCCCCCCAAACACATCCTGAATGACAAGCAGTAAGCCACCACCTGAGAGATCACTTCACGCAGAAGAACGTGGCCTCATTCGAGAGACCCAGAGCAGCGGAAAAGGGGAAAGCGGAGTGGCAGGGTAAGACGGGGAAAGAACGGGCGAGATAAAAACGGGGCAGTGACTCCCAGGAATGAGGTGGGGGGGGGGTCCCCCAACACTAGCGGGAAAGCTAGCGCCGGGAGCATGTAGCAGATAATGGCTGCGGCGCGTCCCCGACAGGGGGGACAGCGCTAAGCAGGGGTGGGGGGAACAAACAGTGGGGCGGGGGAGCAAAGGGGGAAAAGAGCTGGGGGAAGGGAGACGGGGGGGGGGGAAGGAGGGACTGGGGAGGGAGAGGGACATAGGGAAAGGAAAAAAACAGGAGCAGAGCGAAAGCGGTAATATGGCTACAAAGGGTCGCAACCAGGGGCCCGGAGCAAAGAAGCACTGCAAGCAACCACCGAGTAAGGTGTCTGGGTGAAGGGAGATCCCAGAGTGCAGGGACCTATCCACGTGGCGGATGCACAGTTGGCGGTCATGTTGGGTGCCCCCTGGACAAAGGAAAACCCCGGAGTGCAGGGCACACCCACATGGCGGATGCACTGCTGCCGGTCATGTTGGGTACCCCCTGGACAAAGGGAAACCCCGGAGCGCAGGGACCCGACTGCATGGGGAGAGCAGTGATGGTGGCCATCTTGGACGGCCCCCTAACAAAGCGAAATCCCGGAGTGCAGGGGCGAGTCCACCAGGTAAGTATGGTTAACCCCACAGGAGCGGGGGGACAAAAAAAAAAACACCAGTATAGTCACCTGGAACGTCAGGGGACTTAACGGCCCAGTGAAAAGATTCAGAATCTTCACCCACCTAAGAAACATGAGAGCTGACATAGTCTTCCTCCAAGACACACACATGAGAGAGCAGGACTGACTGCAGGTAGGGAAGGGCTTGGTAGGACTTACCGACCATTCCTGTTACGGGATGAGGACCAGGCCCAGGGAGGTCGCAATACTGATCAATAAGAAGATGATGTTTAAGGCGACGAAGACAATTACCGACCCAGGAGGACGGTACGTTGTGGACAGCAGGGTCCTAGGTGGGGCACCAGTAGTACTTAACATGTACACTCCTAACTGGGCTGACACGAAATTAATTAAAAATACCATGATGGAAATCCCCAACATAGCGAGACACCGGCTGATCATGGGGTGGGGGGAGATTTTAACTGTGTACAGGACCTAAGGACAGACAGTTTGAACCCCAAAACAGGGAAAACCTTGAAGGAACTTGGTTGCTTTATGGAGCAGATGGGGGCGGTAGACCCTTGGAGGTTCACCCACCCAGGGGAGAAAGAGTTCTCCTTGACCTATTCTCCAGGTCCTCAGTCTTAGCCCTCAGACCCTTGTTCCATGATGTCTTCCACCATCAACAGCTCAGCTTCCAGTGAGGCTATCTGGTCACTGTGTCACAACAGGGTCTCCTCCACCCCCTTCAGCACCTCACCATGCACCCTAACCCGTACTGTCTCGGAGGTCTTTCCCAGTATCTTAATACTTCCTCGATCAGGCCCAATGTGACCCCCACCAACTTTGAAGGTCTCCATCATATTCCTCCCGTGCCTCACAAAATGCTTGCTGAATGGTCTCTCAAATTCAGCTACCATTACCTCCATCAGCTTATCCACAGTAATAGATGCAGCCCCACCCGGTGAGCTTGCCTCCACCACCTTTGTTCCCAAATACTCCGCACCTTCCCCAGTTCCTCTGAACGGCTACCACTCGTACCCTTCTTTCCAGTATTCTTTTTTGTGGTCTTTGACATCTTTTTGCAAAGATCTAACAAATGGGACAGGTCTGTCCACAAATTACACCTGGGAACTGGGTTAAAAGGGCCAAAAACGGAGGACTCTGGTGGGTGCTAGAATGCGTGCATCCTCCTTCAAGAAGGTTAAGGAGTGATCTGATATTAACAGGAATAGACATGACACATAAAGATAAACTATTTCCACTGGTTGAGATTCTAAAACTCATTCAATATTGACTATAAAATCCTGACAACACTAAAATTGCCCCACGGACAACTGGCAAACTAGCAGTCCTGGTTGTCATTAATCTGACAGAATGGACATTGAACAAAGTTTTCTCAGATATTAATTATTTTTTCAGATATTCAATTGTGACAATGTGATATGCTTATGTCTCCCCAACCAGAAGGCATGCCATTGCAGTCACCTCATGGAGACTGATGTCTCCAAGAAGGGCAGCAAATTGCCTCCCAGTGAAGGCACCTCCATGGTGTCGCTGACACACACGCTGCTGGCTCCTCAGCAGAACCAAACTGCAAGGGTGGCAGCGGTCCTATCCACGTCGTTCACAGAATAAACCACCCGATGTTGAAAGCTGGACACTGTGCCGATATAGACAGGGTTCCCAGAGGTGGCTTTTTAATTAGACACCTCCGAAAGATTGCTTCCAACGTCCCCCTGCCACCTCTTCTGGGCCCCTAATCTACCCAGGAATATTCACAGTGACATGGTGAAGTTTCAGAAGCAAGTATCTGTTGGTAAACTCACCACACGCACGCACGCAAAGGTAGAAGATCATTATGTTGCCAAAGCATTGATAAACGGTCCAATGGAGCAAATTGGAAACAGTTCCTGTCCTGACACAGAATATAGATAGCACGGCCAGGGGGACCCGTGGTGTTACCTCTGAGCGTTATGTTGAGTTGATGACTTGTTAAATTTTTGTTTTTACAGGGGAGCGGCTTCACCCCTATGAATCACAGAATTGTTACCGGATGCGGACTCCGCGACCTTCTGGCATCTATCCCATGGTCTGCACTTTGAAAAACCCGGATCTACAAGATGCACTGCAGGAACTCACTAAACCTGGCTGAACAGCACCTTCTGTTGCTAACTTATGGTTGGTTCAATTTGCTCTGTTTTATAACCTTTGCTCTCGAGTCACCAGGTATCTTTATGATACCACCACGAGGTTCAAGTTCAAGTACTGATCAATAACTCAATACACCAGTTAGTAAGTTTTGAATCAAAACACATTTATTATACACAGTCAATCACTACTCATGCATAAAACTCGACTTACTAGACTATCTCTATACTATAGACCTATACTTAGCTTTGGAGCTGGCCCATCAGGTCAGGGGAACAAATGGCCTTTCGTTCGGATTCTGAATTTGCAGGCTTCAAAGCTGGTATGGACTGGTAGCTAGGAGCGCCTATCTCGTAGCATGCATTGACTGGAGACTTACTTGGTTGATGTAGCAGCTAGGCAGGTCACTGTCAAGAGTTGGTTCGAGCTGCTGAGTGACCCTGCCAAGAAGAACAAATTGAACTTGGGGACTCTACGTTATAGTCCCCAGGGGCTTCCCGCCCCTTTGGGCGGATCCCGTACCTGGTTCCATGTGATTGGACTAGGTTCCGATCACTTGGATCGATTTCTCCAATACTGGAGTTGTTCCCTGATTGCTGGGCGGTCCCTAGGTGTCCGTTGGCCTTCCTTTGTCTTGGCTCCTGCTGGCGCCGAGGAGTCTGGCTTGACCTTGTTTTACTAAAATGTTTCCAATTGGTCCCGGGGATCGCTCATTAGTATTCAGATGGTCGGTAGTTTCAGTGCTGTCTGGCTTTCTGCAAAGTCTAATACACATGAAACTTTGCACTTGCTTGTTTTGCCCTTGTTGACTGAATTTCCCTGTCGTCTTTGTGGGTCACCATTTTAAAGTCGGGAAGTGGCCAACCCAGGTGGCTACACTTCCAAACCCATGACCATATCATCTCAAATACAAAGGCAGCATAAACTCTGATTGTAAATATATCGTTTCTTCACTGTCGCTGGGTCAAAATCCTGGAATCCTCTCTCTAACAGCAGTGTGGTGCCTCTAAAGCACATGTACTGCAGTAGTTCAAGAAGGCAGCTCACCACCATCTTCTCAGGGGTCATTAGGGATGGACAGTAAATACTGGCCCAGCCAGAGATACCCACATCCCATGAATGAACTAGACAAAATACAGCCTTCAGCAGATTTTAAAAAAACCTTAAATCAACATGGAGTTCAAACAGCTCTCCTGAGTTCAAGTTACCTTCAACCATGAAAAAAAACACTCCACAACCACCTTCTCCTACTAGCAAAACTTGAACCTGTTATAAATAAGGGGTCTCCCGTTTAAGATGGAGATGAGGAGGAATTTCTTCTCTTAAGAGTCGTTTATCTTTGGAATTCTTTTCTACAGAGAGGAAGGGAGATTGGATTATGGAATATAGTTAAGGCAGAGTTAAACAGTTTTGACTACAAAGGGAGATAGAGTTAATGCCACAATCACATTGTGATCTTATTGAATGTTGGAGCAGGGTCGTGGGCCCATACCACCTACTCCTATTTCTTTTCTGCCAATGTTCTCATGGACCAGCCACATAAATACTGTGGCTACAAGAGCAATTCAAATGCAATGAAACCTGCGGCAAGCATCTTACCTCCTGACTCCCCAAAGCGTGTCCACCATTTACAAAGCACAAGAAAGAGTATGATTGAATACTCTTCCCTTGCCTGGATTAGTGCGGCTCCAAGAACAATCCTAACCTGACACCATCCAGGACTAAACAACCTGCTTGATTGGCACCCCATCCACTCCCTTAAACATTAACTCACTTCATTGGTCCATAATGACAGCAGTGCGTAACATAAACAAAGTGCTCTGCAGCCCCTCACCAAGCCTCCATCAATAGCACCTCCAGGCCTGCAACCTCCACCACCTAGAAGGACATGGGCAGTAGATACATAGGAACACTGCCATCTGCAATTCCCCCTGGAGCCACAGCCTAACTTGGGACTATATCTCTACTCTTTCATTGTCATTGAATCAAAACCTGAAACTCTCTTCCTAACAAGACTATTGATATATCAAGGCTAGATGAATTGCAGCCATTCAAGAAGGCAGCTCACCTTGCTGGCCTTGCAAGTGACACTCACATCGCAAGAAAGAATAAAAAATTTCAAATTATTTAATTGGCCATAAAGTGCTCTGGAAATGCTGGTCGTCATGAAAGACACTTTATATGCAGTTGCTCAAATGTGATAGGAAAAAAAACAATTTCACACAACGAGTTGTATGGCTCTTGAATGCACTGCCTGGAAGTGTGGTGGAGGCACTTTTTTTCGAGGAGTTCAAGAGGGCATTAGATGAGTGCTTGAATAAAACAATGTGTAGGGGTATTGGGAAAAGGCAGGGAATGACACTTAAGCCACAATGCTAGTTTGGAGAGCTGGGGCAGACATAATGAGCCAAATGGCCTCCTTCTGTGTTGTAACACTTTTGTGATTCTTTAGTGCAGAAATCTCAAATATTGTTAGGGTTTAATAGAATTTGCAACTTTGAACAACTATGGTAAACACCAAGCACCTCCTACAGCCTGCAACCAGCAATTAACCTACAAGCAGTTGATTGCTTTGAATAGCATTAGCAGGGAAAGGGTCCTTCTTGCTGCTGATCGCATGCCCAGCTGTGCAAGGTTAAGAGAAGTTACTTGGAGCCCATTATCCAAAATAGTGGCATGACATCAAATCAGCGTTGCAAGCTAATTCATGCCACAATCTGGCTGTTGTGAAAATTACCAGCAGTCATTCAACTTGCATGTTAGTGCTTAAAATATGGTTCAGGCTCTTTTTACACCACAGATATGTGCACATGCCATAAGTGACATGTGAGGTTCAGGGACACAGATGTCATCCATAAATATGTGCTCACAAGCCCAATTTCCCATCCCTGCACTTCAGCAGTTCACTATTTATTTTACCTTTTGTTCACCAATGTTTCCTTTCACCAGAATCACCTTTAATCCATCACATTTTAGAAATCTGTCATTCGAGTTGGCTGGATTTATTTCAGTTACAGCAGTGTCTGGCTGTACTTTGGAATCGCTGGGTAGCCTGCTGGCTTCTTGCTGGGGTCTTAGGGCTGGGTTTGCTGGTACGTTTTTCTTTTCATGTTTTAAGGCCAACTTCATCACAGCTGGCATCTTTGAATGTTTACCTTCGGGTTCTATTATCTGTTTAACGGCTTTCTTCATTGTTTTAATAGAGGCATCATCAGTACTGACAAGTCTGATGTCAGTCAGATTTGCATCAGATTTTCTGGATTTCTCACAATATTCTTTGATGGCTTTTACCATAACCCATGTTGAGGACTCTCCCAACATAAACACTGGAATTGCAATAGATGTAAAAAGCTGTTCATTCGTCAAATTCAAAACTGCCAATATGATCTTCTTAAGAACGTTTTCTTCTTGCCTATCTGATTTTGTCCATTTGGCATGGAAGACTGCAGAGCATGATAATTTTCCAGGGCTGCTTTGAAGCACAGCATTGTCTTTTATGAGGTGTTGGCGCTTTCTCAGTCTATTAATGCTTTCTTGAAATTCAGGACCACCAGTTTCTATAAGGGTTTTTGACAATCCAGTGGAACAATCAAACTTCTCATTTGTCAGGTGTAGAATTGCATCAACTTCGTGAATTGCAATATTATGTTTCACAACTGAGATTTTGAACTTGTTCAGAAACATGACTGATGATATGGTTTCCAGTTTATTGGAAAGAGAAAGATCTTTTTGTTGACCTTCTTGATTCTCTATGTAGATTACACATTGGTAAGGGTTTTCCAGTTTCTTCAAAAGGTCCTGGTTTTTAGCAAAAAACTGAACAGCTCCAGGATTGTGCAGACGTTTTCTCTGCATTTTAACTTGTTTCAACATGTCCATTATTATAGTTTGTGTTTGTGTTGCAGCTTTCATACTTACTTGAATCTGTAGACCCAATGATTGCTCATTCTTCACAAAATCTACATTTACATTTTGGAGTATGTCTGAAAAGTTCACAAACCTCTGGGTATATTCAAAGACACCCAGTAATGGAACTTCAATAAAGAAATCCTTCATGCAATTTTCATCCATGTACTTTTCAATGCGCACTATCACATCTTCAGCAATGATCCTGTACCCAACAAGGATGATACAGGCAAATTGGCCTGAAGTATCTTTTGCTTCCAGGGAGTGCTGCAGTAAGTATTTTTCTTTTATATCTTTTAATTCCAAATGTTCTCTAATCACAGATGCTGTGATTTTCTCTATGAACAGTTTGAAATTATTTGCACTGTCCATGTAAAAGTTTACTGGAATTGGCATTGTTACTTCTGTAAAAGTCATCTTCAGTTTTTCTTCAGCTTTTTGTCGGTCTTTTTCTGATGCTGCGTACAATACTCCTTTATCTTCAGCATCATCATATGAATATGCTGCGTTAATTCCAGAGTCCAAAAACATTTGTGTAAGGAAACCTTCATTGCTTAATTGGGTCAAAAATATTCTCAAATGTTCTGATAAATGTATGATTTTGTTTGTTATTTGGTGTCCTTTATTGAGCAGTTTTATTTGAACTTTTAAAACATCGTTTTCCATCCCTGTAATTTGTACAATATTTTGCATCATATCAAAATTCAGCTGAACAGTAGGATAGTCTTTGTCTAGATGCTGGTTCTTCAAAATCGATACATAATACTTGTTTTTGAAATCACATTCCTCTGTTACAAAACTGCTTGTAAATTTAGTTTCGTCTTCATTCTTTTGGGTCAGTGATTCAGAGTCTGTTTTGTCCTTCTTTAAAGGCCGAGAGTCATTTCTGTCTTGCTCAGATGCAAATTCTGTTAACTTCTCGCCTTCATAATAACGATGCATTTTCAAAGTGTGACCTTTTATGCCATGTGTTTTGGATAGAACGCATTCAACCGCTGAATTTAAAAAAAGAAAGTTATTTAATTTTAAATTAATAAACTGAATATAGAAGTATCAAGATAATAAATTATTGACAGTTAGAACTTTATAAGTTTTCAACACAGGATGTTGTGTGTGTCCATTATGTCGAAGCAGCCTTTTTGCCAATGCAATACAAAACTAATCTTACTATTTACTTCTTCGCCAATAGCTTTACATCATCCTCAAATTCAAATATTTCGAAAGTTTTATGTTAATGACAACTAGCTCCTGGGAGAAAGGAATCTATGTTCCAACATTCCTCTGTATAAAAAATTCCTCAAAACTGATTTATCTTAATGTTAATTTTAAATTGATGACTCTCATCACTGACACACCAAACAAAGGAAATAGAATAAGAAAAAGTTATCAAGCTCTTTGTAATATTACTTCCATTAAATCACCAAATAGCCTTCTCTGCTGGAGTGGAAATAATTCCAGGATTTCAGGTCAATCCTCATAAATATAGTTTACCAACCCTGGCATTAATTTTTAATTTAATAATCTTTATTGTCACAAGTAGGCTTACATTAACACTGCAATTAAGTTACTGTCCCCTCGTCGCTACATTCCGGCGCCTGTTCAGGTACAGAGGGAGAATTCAGAATGTCCAATTCTCCTAACAGGCACGTCTTTCGGGACTTGTGGGAGGAAACCGGAGCATCCGGAGGAAACCCATGCAGACACTGGATAACGTGCAGACTCCGCACAGACAGTGACCCAAGCCTGGGACCCTGGAGCTGTGAAGCAACAGTGCTACCCATTGTGCTACCGTGCTGCCCAATCCTGGTTCATCAATATTGTACTGCATAAACTTTTTATCATGGGGTGCTCAAAAATCTCTCCCAATAGTCTGCATCTTAAACAATTTTTGGGAAAAAAAATCTTTACTTTTATAATATCCAAAGTCTCATTGGCTTTTTTATTGCTTGATTTGTACTACACTTAGAGAATTAAACAATTAAGTCTTTAAGACTCGCTTTTCAGCGATGCGTTTTTCTCATTACATATCTTCTTTCAGCAGGATTTCCCAGTCCCGCCAGCGGCAGATATAGTCACAGATGGGTCAGAAAATTTTCCAAATTTTCCCATCATGCCCACGATGATGCCTGCTGCTGATGGGGAGCAGAAAATCCCAGTCTTTATCTTTTTCCAGTTATATATTATTTCACAAGATAAAAGCAAATTACTGCGGATGCTGGAATCTGAAACGATTAAAAGCAAATTACTGCGGGTGCATGTGCTGGCGTCATCCCGGTGCAAAGCTCCAGCTTTGATAAAGAGTCATTGGACTCGAAACGTTAGCTCTTTTCTCTCCCTACAGATGCTGCCAGACTTGCTGAGATTTTCCAGCATTTTCTTTTTCGTCATGTATTATTCCACATTTATTCCACGTTGAATTGCATTGCCATCTGTGTACCCACTGCACTAACTTGGCTTGGCCACCCCAATGTCTTTTTGTATTCCCCCTCAAATACTTACCAAACCTTTTACTTTTGTGTCATCAAATTTTGAGATTGTGCTCTCTATACCCAGGTCCAAATCATCAATATACATTGAGAATTACCTTCTGGGTTTGGAAAAGTCATTATTGCAGACTGTGTAGATTTGTCCATATGAACTTCCACATTGTTATCACATCTCAGGTAGCGTTCAAAGTACAATACTAGATAATCCTGTACTATTGCTTCAGGCAACGGAATAACATGGAGACACCGTGTTCTTGGCAAGTGCTCAGCAACTGTTTTCAGGCCACAAAAGTTTTTATTGTTGAAAGCATGCACAGCCTTATTCAAATCTAGGTGGGACAAAAGTGAAAATTCATAGGTAAAAAAACATTGAAAATTTGGAATGAACACTGCTTTGTTCCTCAAGACTGATATTAAATAAACTTTGATTGAATCACAATCGTGCAAGTCCAGGGAAACTTGATCTGACCAAAGTGCTCAAAACCAGAAGGTGAAAATTAAAATTAAATATTGAGGAAAATGGGTTCAGTGATATCTAGATACATTTCTAGAAAGAAGGATTGAAGTATAAGAAAGTAAGGTCATTTAACTGAGAGCAATCAAAAGGGGAATCTGAGAAAAATTACACAATCCTTAGAATGGATGTAATAATAATAATCTTTATTACTGTCACAAGTAGACTTACATTATACTGCAATGAAGTTGCTGTGAAAATCCCCTAGTCGCCACACTCCGCCACCTATTCGTGTACACTGAGGGAGAATTCAGAATGTCTAAATCACCTAACAAGCACGTCTTTCGGGACTTATGGGAGGAAACCAGTGCACCCGGAGGAAACCCACGCAGACATGGGGAGAATGTGCAGACTCCGCACATACAGTGACCCAAGCCAGGAATCGAACCCGGGTCCCTGGAGCTGTAAAGCAACAGTGCTAACCACTGTGCTACTGCAACTTGCACACGTCCAACAAATTACTAGTGTGTTGTTATTAGTAGCCTTTTCTTGAAGCTTCTTAGGTTCAAAATAAAGGTCATATATGTGCAAACATACGAATTAGGAATAGGCTACTCGGCCCCTTGAACCTGCTCCACAATTTAACAAGTCCCGAGAGACATGCCGTGAGGTGAATTGGACATTCTGAATTCTCCCTCCGTGTACCCGAAAAGGCGCCGGAATGTGGTGACTAGGGGCTTTTCACAGTAACTTCATTGCAGTGATAATGTAAGCCTAGTTGTGACAATAAAGATTATTTTTTTAATAAATTAAGATCATAGCTGATCTGATTATACCCTCCCCCCCCTATCCCCAATAAATTTTCATCCTTGTTTATCAAGAATTTATCCGGTTCTGCCTTAAACATATTCAACGACTCTTCTTCCACTTCCCTTTGAAGAGCGAGTTCCAAAGACTCACTACCCTCTGGGAGAAAATATTTCTCCTCATCTCGGTCTTAAATGGGCGGCCCTTTATTTTTTAAAGTGACCCCTAGTTCTAGATTCTCCCACAAGCGGAAACATCCTCTTCCCACCAACCCTGTCAAGATCTCTCAGGATATTAAAGCTTTTACTCAGGTCACCTATATTCCAGTTGGGGCGGTGGGATCAGTACAAACTGGATGGGTTACACCTGGGCAGGATTGGTACTGATGCCTGAGGGGGAGTATTTGCTCGTGGTTTGGGAGGGTTTAAAGTAAAATGGAAAGGGGATGGGAACCAATGCAAGGAGTCAGAGGAGGAGGAAACAAGGACAAAACAAAATACAGAAAGGGGAATAAGAAAAGTGATAGGCAGAGAAACCAAGGACCAAATTCAAACAAGACCACAGTGAAAAATATTGGGAGCGAGACAAGTAATGTTGAAAAGACAAGTGTAAAGGTTTTGTGCTTGAATGCACAGAGCATTCGCAATAAAGCGGATGAACTAATCATGCAAATAGATGTAAAAGGGTATGATATAATTGGGATTACGGAGACAAGACTGCAGGGTGACCAGGGATGGGAACGGAATGTCATGGGGTATTCAGTATTTAGGAAGGACAGACACAAAAGAAGAGGCAGTGGAGTGACAGTGCTGGTTAAAGAGGAAATTAATGCAATAGTGAGGAAGGATAATAGCTCTGACAACGTGGAATCTGTATGGGTAGAGCTGAGAAACACAAAGGAGCAAAAAACATTAGTGGGCATCGTACATAGACCCCCAAACTGCACTGGTGATGTTGCAAATAGCATTACACAGGACATTAGAGACACATGTGATAAAGGAACATCTTTAATTATGGGTGGTTTGAATCTGCATATAGATTGGGCAAATCCAATTAGCCACAATACACTAGAGGAATTATTCTTGGAGTGTTTATGGGGTGGTTATCTGGACAAATATGTTGAAGTACCAACTAGAGAATAGGCCATTCTAGACTGGGTACTGTGTAATGAGAACGGAATCATTGGCAATCTAGTTGTGCAAGACCCCTTGGAATGAGGGACCATAATATGGTAGAAGGGGAAAGGTGGCACTACATGGCTTACAAGGGAAATAGAGGTAGGAAGAAGCATACAAATTGGCCAAGAAAAAGAACAGATCTGAGGTTTGGGAGCACTTTAGAATTCAGCAAAGAAGGACCAAGGGATTGATTAAGGAAGAAAAAATTATGTATGAGAGTAAGCTTGTGGGGAACATAAAAACTGACTGTAAAGGTTTATATAGATATGTGAAGAGAAAAAGATTGGTGAAGCCAAATGTACCATCAGAAACAGGGGAATGTATAATAGGGGACAAAGAAATGGCTGAGCAACTAAACACATACTTTGGTTCCATCTTCACAAAAGGAGGACACAAATCAGATACCAGAAATATTGGGGAACGTAGGGTTTAGTGAGAGGGAGGAACTGAGGAGATCAATATTAGTAGAGAAATGGTGTTGGGGAAATTGATGGGATTGAAGGCTGTTCAGTCCCCTGGGCCTGATAATCTACATCCCAGAGTACTTAATAATTATAATCTTTATTATGGTCACAAGTGGCTTACATTAACACTACAATGAAGTTACTGTGAAAATCCTCTGGTCGCCACACTCCGGCCCCCGGTTTGGGTACACAGAGGGAAAATTCTGAATGTACAGTTCACCTAATAAGCACGACCTTCGGGGCTTGTAGGAGGAAATGCGAACATCTGAAGGAAACCCACGCAGACATGGGGAGACAATGACCAAAGCGAAAATCAAACCTGGGACCCTGGCTCTAAAAAGCAACAGTGCTAACCACTGTGCTACCGTGCCACAAGAAAGTGGCTCGATAAATAGTGGATGCATTGAGGGTCATCTTCCAGGATTCTATAGACTCTGGAATAGTTCCTGCAGATTGGAGGGTACCTAATGTAACTCTACTATTTAAAAAGGGAGGTAGAGAAAAAACTGGGAATTAAGGACCAGTAAGCCTGACGTCAGTAGTGGGGAAATTCTAGAATCCATCATCAAAGATTTTATAACAGAGCACTGAGAAGATAGTAGCAAGATTGGTCAGGGCCAGCATGGATTTATGAAGGGGAAATCATGCTTGACAAATCAACTGGAATTCTTTGAGGTAGAGTTGACAAAGAGAAGCCAGTGGATGTGGTATATTTGGACTTTCAAAGGGCTTTTGACAAAGTCCCACATAAGAGATTAGTGCGTAAAAGTAAAGTGCATGGGATTAGAGGTAGTGCATTGAGATGGATAGAAAATTGGTTGGTAGACAGGAAACAAATTGGTTGGTCGTCAGGAAACAAAGAGTAGGAATTAATGGTTCTTTTCCAAATTGGAGAGCAGTGACTAGTGGGGTACTGCGGGGATCGGTGCTAGGGGGCCCAGTTATTCACAATATATATTAATGATTTAGATGAGGGAACAACCTGTAATATCTCCACCTTTGCAGATGACACCAAGCTGGGTGGGAGGGTGAGCTGTGAGGAGGATGCAGAGATCCTTCAGTATGATTTGGACAAGTTGAGTGAGTGGGCAAATGAATGGCAGACTTAGGATAATTTGGAGAAATGCAAGGTTATCCACTTTGTAAAAAAAAATTAGGAGAGGGGAATGTGCAATGAGACCTGGGTGTCCTTCTACACCAGTCACTGAAGGTACGCATGCAGGTGCAGCAGGCGGTAAAGAAGTGGCTTCATAGCGAGTGGATTCGAATACAGGAGCAGAGATGTCTTGCTGCAATTATACAGGGCCTTGGTGAGGCCACACCTGGAATATTGTGTGCAGTTTTGGTCTCCTTATCTGAGGAAGGATGTTATAGAGGGAGTGCAGTGAAGGTTTACCAGACTGATTCCTGGGATGGCAGGACAGATGTATGAGGAGAGATTGAGTTGTTAGGATTGTATTCGCTGGCGTTCAGAAGTATGAGGAGGATCTCATAGAAACCTATAAAATTCTAACAATACTAGACAGGATAGGTACAGAAAGGAAGTTCACAATGGTGGGTGTGTCCAGATCCAGGGTTCACAGTCTGAGGATACGGGGTAGATCATTTAGGACAGGGATGGGGAGAAATTTCTTCACCAGAGTGGTTGGCCTGTGGAATTCGTTACCACAGGAAGTAGTTGAGGCCAAAACTTGTATGTTTTCAAGAAGCAGTTAAAAAAAGTACTTATGGCGAAGGGATCAAAGGATATGGGGGGAAAGGGGGATTAGGCTATTGAGTTGGATGGTCAGCCATGATTATACTGAATTACAGAGCAGGCACAAAGGGCTGAATTGCCTCCTCCTTCTCCTATTTTCTATGTTTCTAAGGATGCAAACCTTGCCTGCCCAACCTTTCCTCATAAGAAAAGTTGTCCATTTCCTTGTAATAGTCCAGTAAATCTTCTCTGAACCGCTTGTAATATTTTTGCACCCTTTCTTCAATTAGGAGACTAATGCTGTACATTGCACTCAGAATGTCGTCTCACCAGTTACCTATATTTTCAATTCCCATACCGGCTGAAGTTATTCATGTAGGGCCGCCTTCTCAACTTTGCCTGAGGTGTGGTGATCCTCAGGTTAAATCAAGACCAGTGAACTCTCCCCCCCTCAAAGGGGAAAGCCGCCTATGGCCATCTGGGACTATGGCGACTTTACTTACTTATTATATTTTCAATTGACAGACATTCATTCAACAGTTTTTTTCATGAAATCCATGGTTATATCCTTTAATATCACCATTGCAACTGTGCACAATGCAGCATTGGTTAATTGTTTGCAGGAACGTGTCCAATTTGAAGTCCTTGAAAGACGCAAAAGCACATACTTTTCCTCTTGGTGCAGGCCTAGCAATGGCCACCCTCCCAGTGGCACCGCTGAATCTGCTGACTTTTTGCCTTCTAATTATAACTGGCAGGTCCTGGCAGAGGATAACCATTCTTAATAGGGATGGCAGCCACTTGAGTGGTTGCAATCTGCAAAATGAGATCTCAGTTCCCACTGACTGATGGCCGGTGAGCCTTACTCAGGCCGGTGAGCCTTACTCAGGCCGGTGAGCCTGACTCAGGCCGGTGAGCCTTACTTCAGTGGTAGGGAAATTACTGGAGAGAATTCTTCGAGACAGGATCTACTCCCATTTGGAAGCAAATGGACGTATTAGTGAGAGGCAGCACGGTTTTGTGAAGGGAAGGTCGTGTCTCACTAACTTGATAGAGTTTTTCGAGGAGGTCACTAAGATGATTGATGCAGGTAGGGCAGTGGATGTTGTCTGTATGGACTTCAGTAAGGCCTTTGACAAGGTCCCTCATGGTAGACTAGTACAAAAGGTGAAGTCACACGGGATCAGGGGTGAGCTGGCAAGGTGGATACAGAACTGGCTAGGTCATAGAAGGCAGAGAGTAGCAATGGAAGGATGCTTTTCTAATTGGAGGGCTGTGACCAGTGGATCAGTGCTGGGACCGTTGCTGTTTGTAGTGTATATAAATGATTTGGAGGAAAAGGTAACTGGTCTAATTAGTAAGTTTGCAGACGACACAAAGGTTGGTGGAATTGCGGATAGCGATGAGGACTGTCAGAGGATACAGCAGGATTTAGATTGTTTGGAGACTTGGGCGGAGAGATGGCAGATGGAGTTTAATCCGGACAAATGTGAGGTAATGCATTTTGGAAGGTCTAATGCAGGTAGGGAATATACAGTGAATGGTAGAACCCTCAAGAGTATTGAAAGTCAAAGAGATCTAGGAGTACAGGTCCACAGGTCATTGAAAGGGGCAACACAGGTGGAGAAGGTAGTCAAGAAGGCATACGGCATGCTTGCCTTCATTGGCCGGGGCATTGAGTATAAGAATTGGCAAGTCATGTTGCAGCTGTATAGAATCTTAGTTAGGCCACACTTGGAGTATAGTGTTCAATTCTGGTCGCCACACTACCAGAAGGATGTGGAGGCTTTAGAGAGGGTGCAGAAGAGATTTACCAGAATGTTGCCTGGTATGGAGGGCATTAGCTATGAGGAGCGGTTGAATAAACTCGGTTTGTTCTCACTGGAACAAAGGAGGTTGAGGGGAGACCTGATAGAGGTCTACAAAATTATGAGGGGCATAGACAGAGTGGATAGTCAGAGGCTTTTCCCCAGGGTAGAGGGGTCAATTACTAGGGGGCATAGGTTTAAGGTGAGAGGGGCAAGGTTTAGAGTAGATGTACGAGGCAAGTTTTTTACGTAGAGGGTAGTGGGTGCCTGGAACTCGCTACTGGAGGAGGTGGTGGAAGCAGGGACGATAGTGACATTTAAGGGGCATCTTGACAAATACATGAATAGGATGGGAATAGAGGGATACAGACCCAGGAAGTGTAGAAGATTGTAGTTTAGTCGGGCAGCATGGTCGGCACGGGCTTGGAGGGCCGAAGGGCCTGTTCCTGTGCTGTACATTTCTTTGTTCTTTGTCCTTTGATAAAGGAAGAAAGCATTTCGCCTTCAGGATTCTATGTAAGAGCACCATTGCCTCAACTAAATTCTGGCCACTCCTAAATTTTGTGCCTCCATTGTTTGGAGGTTGTGCTGCAACTGTATAAGGTGTTAGTGAGGCCACACCTGGAGTATTGTGTTCAGTTTTGGTCTCCTTACCCGAGAAAGGACGTACTGGCGCTGGAGGGTGTGCAGAGGAGATTCACTAGGTTAATCCCAGAGTTGTGGGAGATGGATTACGAGGAGAGGTTGAGTAGACTGGGACTGTACCCGTTGGCATTTAGAAGGATGGGGGATCTTATAGAAACATATAAAATTATGAATGGAATAGATAGGATAGATGCGGGGAGGTTGTTTAGACTGGCGGGTGAAAGCAGAACTAGTGGGCATAGCCTCAAAATAAAGGTGAAGTAGATTTAGGACTCATCTTAGGAGGAACTTTTTCACCCAAAGGGTGTGAAAATGAAATGAAAATTACTCTCTATGGAATTCCTTGCCCAGTGAAGCAGTTGAGGCTCCTTCATTAAATGCTTTTAAGATAGAGGTAGATAGTTTTTTGAAGAATAAAGCAATAAAGGATTATGGTGCTCGGGTGGGAAAGTGGAGCTGAGTCCACAAATGGTCAGCCATGATCTCATTGAATGGCGGAGCAGGCTCGAAGGGCCAGATGGCCTACTCCTGCTCCTAGTTCTTATGTTCGCCCATCCAACCTCACCCATTCATTATCTATCTCTTCCGATTGCTTTTGTTGGAACCTGCTGCCTCCGTATCATTTTTAGACTTCATCATTCTTTCTCCAATAACAGCCTCTTACCTTTAAATTTGAGAGCATTTTTCTAATTCCATGAATGTCCCTATCCAACAATTCCTTTCCAGGTGTGAAACATTTAAATGGCATGACTCAATAGCTTCAAGGGAAACTTTCATTACAGAAGTAATTTAGGTTGTGCAATTGTCCTATATACACTTAAATCTTACCTATGTTATCTGTAAATTCCAGAATAAAAATTGAAGTTTCATTGGTGTGTAAAACCTGGAATGAGGTGGTGCCACTGCAGCATTCAATGTAACAGCTGAAGTGTTCAGGATCAAATTCCTCATTTTGCAGTTTAATACAAATTCGACGGGAGTTCATAAGATCACTTTGCTCTTTACTTTCATCCTGTACAATACTGGGTGAAACCACTAGTTCTTTAAAAAGAAAAGAGTAGCAGTTAAAACAAAACACTGAAGACGTAACAGTCCAAATGCATATTCCCAGTACGTGCACATGTACATTCTTTTGAGGAAGCAGGATTGAGGAATATTTCTGTCCAACATCATAATCCAAGGACAAGCTACCAGCAGAAATCCATCTAATGTCTAAACCTTGTGCCTAAAAAATAGGCCCGGAACGAGACAACAATATCAGGATCTACAAGATGATGTTGAAGGAGCAATGACTTTATATCCTCCTGTGGGTTAGAAAGCAGGGGGGGGGGGGTTCGGTTTGGTTGATGGCCGACCGAGTGCTGATTTGACAGGCGTACAACAGACAGTGTCCAATCTGCGATGAAGTAATAGTAAAAACAGTAAAGAACCATCCAGGTTCATGCCGGAAAAAGGACATCTCTTTGCATGTGCAAATAAATGGCAAATAAAGAACTTTGTGCTTGCTTGAAACCTGCTTTTCAAACTCAGTCTTCCCTAAATGAAGGAGACTGTACACACCCCTGTCAGCATCAACGGGGCCGAGGTGGAGATGGTTAGCAGTTTCAAATTCCTAGGGGTGCACATCTCCAAAAATCTGTCCTGGTCCACCCACGTCGCCGCTACCACCAAGAAAGCACAACAGCGCCTATACTTCCTCAGGAAACTAAGGAAATTCGGCATGTCCACATTAATCCTTACCAACTTTTACAGATGCACCATAGGAAGCATCTTATTGGGCTGCATCACAGCCTGGTATGGCAACTGCTCGGCCCAGGACCGCAAGAAACTTCAGAGAGTCGTGAACACTGCCCAGTCCATCACACGAACCTGCCTCCCATCCATTGACTCCATCTACACCTCCCGCTGCCTGGGGAAAGCGGGCAGCATAATCAAAGATCCCTCCCACCCGGCTTACTCGCTCTTCCAACTTCTTCCATTGGGCAGGAGATACAGAAGTCTGAGAACACGCATGAACAGACTCAAAAACAGCTTCTTCCCTATGTCACCAGACTCCTAAATGACCCTCTTATGGACTGACCTCATTAACACTGCATCCTGTGTGCTTCATCTGATGCCGGTGCTTATGTAGTTACATTGTATATGTTGTGTTGCCCTATTATGTATTTTCTTTTATTCCCTTTTCTTCCTATGTATTTAATGATCTGTTGAGCTGCTCGCAGAAAAATACTTTTCACTGTACCTCTGTACACGTGACAATAAACAAATCCAATCCAAGATATTGGGCTGGCTGCTTTCAGGAGAACGTGATCATAGAATTTTTTATAGAATCATAGAATTTACAGTGCAGAAGGAGGCCTTTCGGCCCATCGAGTCTGCACCGGCCCTTACAAAGAGCACCCTACTCAAGCCCACATATCTACCCTATCCCCGTAACCCAGCAACCCCCAATTACACTTTTTGGACACTAAGGGCAATTTAGCATGGCCAATCCACCTAACCCGCACATCTTTGGACTGTGGGAGGAAACCGGAGCACCTGGAGGAAACCCACGCAGACACGGGGAGAACATGCAGACCCCATCTTGCATTTAACTTAACCAGTGCTCTTTCCAGGGACCATTAGAGGCAGCCACAAAAAAATCAATTATTTTTTAAAATAGTTGAGTAAATGCAAATTGCCTCTGCTCTTCACAACCACACATTCCTCACAATTGCCAGCCCACCCTTCCTGACCTCCACTGTCCCTCTCAATATCTCTTTCCCTGCTAATCATTCCCTTCCTATGCAGATGTCCACCTCTCCCAATTGTTTTCTTTTTGCTCTTCCATTTGCTTCCAAGACAATTCCCTCCATAAAGAGCTTCAAAGTGTAGCTTCACCAAATTCTGACCAACATATACTGGATACCAGTCATCTACTAATTTAGTTATCTGTGCAAATTTGTCACAGTAGGTTTTGTGAAGCAGAATCTCTTAATGACTTCCTGATGCCATTTTGGTTGGAACTTGTGTCCAAGTGATGTTTGGAGCAAAAAATGACTCAGAGACCCGCCTGTGCAATACCTTCACCAACCATTGACTATGTGATGCACGATCAATAACCTCAGAAACGAGATTGGAGACAATTGAAGGCTTTAATACGCTAGATGTTTCCCCCAGCAGCGCAGGTACAGAAGAAAGCTGCTGGGGCTGCACGGGCTCTTATACCCCGCCTTGCAGGGCAGAGCTAACACACAATCTTAACCAATGGGAACAAGTACATTCTCCACCAATGGTATTCCGGCATTACCAGGTACCGTAATCCTCCTAACACAGACTACCACATTCACCCCCTGTTAAAAAAGAGTCCGGCGGGGGTGCTGGCTTCGTATTACAACGTGGTAAAAGTGGTAGAAGTTACAGTTATGAAGGTACAGCGTTTTGCCTCATTACATCTTAACTTTTTACAACAGTAATGTACATTTCAAAATGAAGCAATTAGTCGATCGGGGGCCCTGGTCATCCTCTGCGATCGTTGTAGCTTTGGTGGTGATGCCAGTGGAGGTTCGGGCGTCTGTGACTCCGGGAGCGTGGTTTTGGCTTCTGTGGCAGCTTCATCACCCCGAGACGGGGCCGGTGGAAGGGCCGACTGACCTGGGAAGGGGCAGCTGTGGGGTGCGCCGGTGGGCAGGGAGGGTGGGACTGGTGGCGGGGTTGTGTGTGGGGATCCAGCGGGCACCAGGTCCCGTAGGGAGACTGTATCCTGTTGGCCGTCGGGGTACACCACGTAAGCGTACTGGGGGTTAGCATGGAGCAGATGGACGCTCTCGAGTAACAGGTCCGACTTGTGCGCCCGCACGTGTTTTCGGAGCAGGATGGGTCCGGGAGCTGCCAGCCAGGTCGGGAGCGAGGTCCCAGAGGACGACTTCCTGGGGAAGACAAGGAGACGTTCGTGAGGTGTTTGGTTGATCATGGTACACAGCAGTGACCGAATGGAGTGGAGGGTATCCGGGAGGACTTCCTGCCAGCGGGAGACTGGGAGATTCCTGGACTGCAGGGCCAGTAGGACGGTCTTCCAGACCTTTCCGTTCTCCCTCTCTACCTGTCCGTTTCCCCGGGGTTGTAACTGGTCGTCCTGCTCGAGGCAACGCCCTTGCTGGGCAGGAATTGACGCAGTTCGCCGCTCATAAAGGAGGACCCCCTGTCACTGTGTATGTAGGCGGGGAAACCGAACACCATAAAGATACTATGGAGGGCCTTGATGACGGTGGTTGCGGTCATGTCGGGGCAGGGGATGGCGAATGGGAACCGGGAGTACTCGTCAATCATGTTCAGGAAGTACGTGTTGCGGTCGATGGAGGGGAGGGGGCCTTTGAAACCCATACTGAGGCGTTCAAAGGGACGGGAAGCCTTTATCAGGTGCACTTTCTCTGGCCTGTAGAAGTGAGGCTTGAACTCCGCGCAGATTTGGCAATTCCTGGTGGCTGTCCTGACCTCCTCGATGGAGTCGGGCAGGTTGCGTGTCTTGATGAAGTGGAAAAATCGAGTGACCTCCAGGTGGCAGAGGTCCTCATGGAGGGCTCGGAGTCAGTCCACTTGTGCGTTGACACATGTGCCGCGGGATAGGGCATCAGGAGGCTCGTTTAGCTTCCCGGGACGATACAACATCTCAGTTGTAGGTGGAGAGTTCGATCCTCCACCGTAAGACCTTGTCATTTTTTTATCTTGCCCCGCTGTGCATTATCGAACATGAAAGCAACCGACCGTTGGTCAGTGAGGAGAGTGAATCTCCTACCGGCCAGGTAATGCCTCCAATGTTACACAGCTTCTACTATGGCCTGGGCCTCCTTTTCGACAGAGGAATGGCGGATTTCGGAGGCGTGGAGGGCGTGTGAGAAGAAGGCCATGGGTCTGCCCATTTCGTTGAGATTGGCTGCCAGAGCTACGTCGGACGCGTCGCTCTCGACCTGGAAGGGGAGGGACTCGTCGATGGCGTGCATCGTGGCCTGTGCAACGTCTGCTTTGATGCGGCTGAAGGCCTGGAGGGCCTCTATCGACAGGGGGAAAGCTGTGGATTGGATCAGTGGACGTGCCTTGTTCGCATAGTTGGGGACCCACTGGGCATAGCAGGAAAAAAAACCTAGGCAGCGCTTCAGGGCCTTGGAGCACTGCGGGAGGGGGAACTCCATAAGGGGCGCATGCGTTCAGGGTCGGGGCCTATAACTCCATTACGCACTACGTAGCCAAGGATGGCTAGGCGGGCGGTGCTGAACACGCATTTATCCTTGTTATACATGAGGTTAAGGATTTTTGCGGTCTGGAGGAATTTTCGGAGGTTGGTGTCGTGGTCCTGCTGATCGTGGCCGCAGAAGGTGACATTATCGAGGTACGGGAATGTGGCCCGTAAACCGTACCGGTCAACCATTCGGTCCATCTCTCGTTGGAAGACCGAGACCCCATTAGTGACACCGAAGCGAACCCTTAAGAAGTGGTAGAGCCGCCCATCTGCTTCGAAGGCAGTGTATTTGCGGTCACTAGTGCGGATAGGGAGCTGGTGGTAGGAGGACGTAAGATCCACCATGGAGAAGACCTTGTATTGCACGATCCTGTTGACCAGGTCGGATAAGTGGGGAAGAGGGTACACGTCAAGCTGCGTAAACCTGTTGATAGTCTGACTGTAGTCGATGACCATCCTATGCTTCTCCCCGGTCTTTACAACCACTACTTGAGCTCTCCAGGGGCTGTTGCTAATCTCAATGACTCCTTCCCTCAGTAACGCTGGATCTCTGACCTAATAAAGGTCCGGTCCTGGGTACTGTACCATCTGCTCCTGGTGGCGACTGGTTTGCAATCCGGGGTGAGGTTCGCAAACAGGGAAGGCGGATTGACCTTGAGGATCGCGAGGCTGCAGACAGTGAGGGAGGGTATAGTGCCGCCGAATTTGAAGGTTAGACTTTGGAAGTTGCACTGAAAATCCAACCCGAGGAGTGGGGCTGCGCAGAGGTGGGGAAGGACGTAGAGTCGATAGTTTTTGAACTCCCTTCCCTAGACCATGAGGTTAGCTACACAAAACCCCTTGATCTCTACTGAGTGAGATCCGGAGGCCAGGGAGATTTTTTGATTAACGGGGTGGACGGGGAGGGAACAGCATCTTACCGTGTCGGGGTGTATGAAGCTCTCCATGCTCCCAGAGTCGATTAGGCAGGACGTTTCATGCCCATTGATAAGCACCGTCGTCGTAGCAGTCAAGAGTATTCGGGCCGAGACTGGTCCAGGGTCACCAAGGCTACTCGTGGCAGCAGTTGAATGTTTTCTTCGGGCGGTGTGTGGTCAGCCGAACTGGGGTCCTGGGAGTCCGTGCAAGATGGCGGCGCCTATTGGTCGCACATGGCTGGGGGTGCACAAAATGGCAGCGCCCATCCATCGCACGTGGTGTCTGCGGGACAAGATGGTGGCACCCGGAGGCCGCATGTGGCCCTGGAGGTGGAAGATGGTGGCGCCCGCTGGCCGCACGGGGACCATGGAGAGGGTTGTGGTGGCGGTCCGTATTCACCTCTGGAGACCGCAGCGACCACCCAGGCCTGGCATACCGCCACAAAGTGACCCTTTTTACCGCATCCCTTGCAGGTGGATGAACGGGCCGGACAGCGCTGTAGGGGGTGCTTGGCTTGCCCGCAAAAATAGTAGCGGGGCCCCCCGGGGTTGCCAGGCCGTCTCGCAGCACAAGCTTGTGGGGGGATGGGAGATGCCTCGGGGTCGGCCGCGGGGGGGTTCCACGCTGCCCAGGGGGCTGCCGCGCGGTCGGGGATGTAAGCGCGGGCGTTTCGGGAAGCCACATCCAGGGAGCCGGCAAGGACCCGTGCCTCCTTGAGGCCTAGTGTCTCTTTCTCCAGCAATCACTGGCGGATTTGGGAGGACAGCATACCTGCAACGAAAGCATCCCGGATGAAAGGTTCTGTGTGGTCGCTCGCCGAAACTTGCGGGCAGCTGCAGTTTCTCCCCAACACCAGGAGTGCACGGTGGAATTCTTCCAGTGATTCCCCAGGGATTTGTCACCTCGTCGCTCATAGATGTCGAGCGTAGACCTGATTTACAGGGCGAATATAATGTCCTTTCAGCAGCTCCATTGCTGCATCGAATTCGTCCGCGTCCTCGATGAGGGTGTAGATTTCTGGGCTCACCCTCGAGTGCAGAACTTGTAGTTTCTGTTCTCCCGTGGGTGTGTTTTCGGCCGTTCCGAGATATCCATTGAAGCATGCCAGCCAGTGCTTGAAGGTTGCCGCTGAGTTTGCCGTGTGGGGGCTGAGTTGCAGACATCCGGCTTGATTCGGAGCTCCATTCTTTAAATCTAGCGTATTAAATTGATGCACGATCAATAACCCCAGAAACAAGATTGGAGACAATTGAAGGCTTTAATACGCTAGATGTTTCCCCCAGCAGCGCAGGTTCAGAAGAAAGCTGCTGGGGCGGCACGGGCTCTTATACCCTGCCTTGCAGGGCGGAGCTAACATACAAGCTAAACCAATGGGAACAAGTACATTCTCCACCAATGGTATTCCGGCATTACCAGGTACCGTAATCCTCCTAACACAGACTACCACACTATGTAATATGTATACAAGATTAAAATGTAAAAAAATTATCTTCTGCCTCTTTGATTTACAAATACTTAAATGCCACGGTTAATGTGGAGAAATACTGATGAGCATTCTCTCTTACCTTCAGAGGCACAAGTAGAATCTTTTTTGACCTGAAATTAAAAATTAATTAATCATTAGAAAAACTTAATGAGTGATAGTGCCCATCCACGGTATAAAAGGTCAATTAAAGCATATTCTGTAAATATATTATCGGCCAAGAATTTTCACAAAGATGTAACTCTGACCTTGACACTAGGTTTTGTCATCACCTGCTGAACCTTTTTTTAAATATAAATTTAGATTACCCAATTATTTTTTTCAATTATGGGGCAATTTAGTGTGGCCAATCCACCTACTCTGCACATCTTTGGGTGTGGGGGTGAAACCCACGCAGACACGGGGAGAATGTGCAAACTCCACACGGACAGTGACCCAGAGCCGGGATCGAACCTGGGACCTCAGCGCCGTGAGGCAGCTGTGCTAATCACTAGGCCACCGTGCTGCCCAATCTGCTGAATTTGATAATTGATCCAACCACGACAAGGTTCGGGGGATGATCCTG
Source organism: Scyliorhinus torazame (assembly GCF_047496885.1). Lineage (NCBI taxonomy): Eukaryota > Metazoa > Chordata > Chondrichthyes > Carcharhiniformes > Scyliorhinidae > Scyliorhinus > Scyliorhinus torazame. Next base: position 58,458,363 of record NC_092712.1, on the reverse strand, counting down.
AGGAGTAAGCTTTTGGTGGTCTTGTGGGGCATCTGCCATGCTCCCTCCTCCTCTCTCTATTTGAAACAGCTGGAACTCAAGCATATGCTCACCAGCCAACAGGAGTGGAAGGTGTGGGGAAGCAGCAGGGAGAGGGCCCTGTTGATGGATCCTCCTGAAAGTCACTAATCATTGTGTGTTTGGGGGAAAGATTCTGAAAAATGAGTTGCACTGCTGTTTAGGTCAGCTGTGGCTTCGTTGGTGGCACTTTTGCTCTGATTCAGTAGGTTATGGGGTCAGGTCCCACTCCAGGAATAGCATTTAATGCTCCCGCTCGTGGCAAGTTTGCAGCGAAGACACTTAATTAGGCAAATGGATGGCGCATGGGGACCCAATCACCTTTCTGTCTCCACCCCAATTAAGGCCACAGAGGGACAGTCCCACTGCTAATTAAGACCCTTAAGTGAGTCATTAATGCAGACTGAAGGGCCTCATCCCACTGCTGCTGGTATTAATTCAGCAGCTGGTGGGACGCCTCTCCGTACAAAGCTGTGCAGGGTCACTTGCCAATTCCAAGGAGTGGGCCTCTTGTTCAAAGACACTGAGTGGGTGATTGAGGGTATCGGGAACGGGGTCTCGTGGAAAGCCACTGTCCTTTGCCGTTGACCCATCTTCCTCCATTATCCTCCTTGCCCTGTACTGGCCTCTGGATGGCAGCTCAGTGTCTGGGGCTACTGCCCTTGGAGTATTTAATCTCAGGGAAAGCCTACAGCTGTCCTCTTCAGCAGTCGGGCAAAGCCCATCAGTCAGCCGCCCCTCATATTTTACACTTTTACTGTATGCCATCTAATTTGGGACAGTATCCCAAGGGGAAATTCAATCTCTTGAGTTTAGTCCACATTGTTGCAATGTACACATGTCTGAGAGTATCTGACATGATTAATTATTTATTTTAGTTGTCCAGGGAGATCAAACATTAGCATAACAATTCATTGCGGCAGCACATGGATTTCTGATATCACACTTAAAACACTGCACCAGAAAATCCCCAACTCCCAGGGACAAGGATCCTGTCTACTCTCAGACTCTTAAACGTTTATTAATAAATGCACTTAGTTGAGGCTTAGAACCAATGCGTTTTCCTGTACTGTAATTGACAAATTGAAATTCAGTATTTTGTACTTTCCCTTAAAACCCGTTAATAAAATCTAATCGCATGCCGAATATCTGAATTCCAGTGATTAAATGGCAATGGAACTTTATAATGACTATCTATTACATGGAGTTTATACTTACTGGTGAGGAAAATTCCTGCTCATCATCTTTGGAATTTTCCTCTTTACCACTGTAAGGCGTTACTGAGAGTTGAATGCTTTGTCCATCAACGGTGATGGTATGTGTCCTTTCCAAAACAGACTTTTGAACTAGAATTGTAACAAAAACTCAAATGTTTACAATTAGTTGGAAAAAATACAGATGGGAATTTAAAATATGGTACAGTTATTCTTAAAGTAAAGGCAAAATGCTGCAAATGCATTGGTGGCACGGTGGCGCAGTGGTTAGCACTGCTGCCTCACGGCACAGAGGACCCGGGTTCGATCCCGGAACCGGGTCACTGTCCATGTAGAGTTTGCATATTCTCCCTCTGTCTGCGTGAGTCTCACCCCCACAACCCAAAAAGATGTGCAAGGTAGGTGAATTGGCCACTCTAAATTGCCCCTTCATTGGATGAAAAAGAACTGGTACTCTAATTTTTTTTTTAATGTTGCAAATGCTTTAAATCTGAAATAAAAGTTGGAAATGTGCAGCTGGACCATCACCGTCCTTTTGTATTTGTTCATGGGACATGGGAGTTGCAGGCTGTGCCAGCATGTATTGTCCATCCCTAATTGCCCTTAAGGGGCAGTTAAGAGTCAACCACTTTGCTGTGGGTCTGAAGTCACATGTAGGCCAGACCAGGTAAGAGCACTGATTTGTTATGTTGTAGGTGTAACATAAGCGGCTTCCTTGTAGTGCACTTGACAAAGGAAGGTGCAGACGTGGAGATAACTTCAACATGTTTATTAAACTATTTACACTTCTATTACTCGGGTTTGACACTACTGCTAATCCTACTATAGCTACCCAGATTGACTAACCAGTTGCTGCAATCCACGTGGTGGGTGTAATATTGAATCAACCCTGTGTCTCTACTCACTGACTGTCTCCACTGGAAAGAGGCAGATCATGTGTGTGGTGTCCTTTATATATGGGTTGGTGTAATGCCCCCCTGTGTCGTGTCACCTCTTTCTGTATCGTGAATGTCTATTGGTCGTGACCCATCTACTTGATCTCTTGGTTGAGTGTGTGTGTGTAATGTCTCCTGTGATCCCTCTAGTGTCTAGCTAGCCGACATATATTTACATTGGTGCACATCACCACAGACACTAGATTCCCTTCCCTATAGGACATTAGTGAACCAGATGGGTTTTTATGACAATCGACAATGATTTCATGGTCAACATTAGACTTTTAATCCCAGATTTTTATTGAATTCAAACTTCGCCATCTGCAGTGGTGGGATTTGAACCTGGGTCCCCAGAGCAGTACTCTGGGTCTCTGGGTAAGTGGTCTAGTGACAACACCAAACATTTCAGCTCGATTCTTAATTTATACCATTAAGTATATAAAAATGGAAGGCATTTATTAGATAATAGTATGAATACATATAAAGAGACACCTTTCTAAATGATTTATAAAGATACATTTGGGAAGTAGACATAGGGGATGTTCATCTATGTCAGATTTTGTGAATAGATCTAAAACGGAGTAAAAATTTGACATCTGGGCCTGAATGTTGCAAAGATGGAAGGGCTCCTAACCTTGGCCAAAATGGCTCCGGACCCCCCATTCTGAAAGTCCTATCTCCATATTGGCACCTCCCCATTTTTGCTGTGGTGGGTAAGGATAAGGGCAAGCTGTATTTCACAGATCCACGGTTCACAGAAGCAATGGGACCTATAAAATTAGTCCTTCACTCAGAAGCAATTTATCACCACCAAACTTTATTTTTCTCGGAAATGTTTTATATTAAAATTTTCCGTTTTATACAATACAAAATAAACAAATCTGTGCAGACCAGAGACAATTTACAAAAGCTCAACAATGGAACTAACTCCCCAAAACCCCAACTCCTTAGCCCCCCTTTTTTGTTATTTTGAAATAATTTTATTATTGGGAGTATAGTTTTCCAAAAGGTGACCGTCATGTATTTACACATGTACAGTTCTTTCCCCCTGTCAATTGACCCTGCACCCCCCGTCTCCTCTGCCCCCCCCCCTCTCAGCACTTGTTCCTTTGGGTCCTGTTCTTTTTGTTTGATTTGCTGGTGCTTGCCCCGGCCGGGCTCCAGGTCCCTATAACTGTCTCTATTGATCTGCCGTTTGGGAAGGACCTTTCGATGGGGTTTGGTGTTCCCATTCCGTACTTTACGGTTCGGCATTGGCAGGCCCCCATTTTATCCTGGGGCTTGTTCTTGGCCCCCCCTGTTGTCTATTCTGGTTGCTCCCACCCCCCTTCTCTCTCTCTGCCCTGTACCCTGCTGTCTTATAGGCCGTGTGACCCCCCCCCCCTCCCCCCCTCGCTCTATTGGCTGTTGGCTTCAAACAGGTCTTGGAACAAGTTGATGAATGGCCTCCATGTTTTGTGGAAGCCCTCCTCCAATCCTCGGATGGTCGTGAATTTGATTTTCTCTAGGTGGAGAAATTCTGACAGGTTTGCCAGCCAATCTGCAGCTTTGGGTGGTGCTGCTGATCGCTAGCCGAGTAGGATTCTTTGGTGGGCAATTAGGGAAGCGGAGACAAGGGCGTCAGCTCCCTTCCCCATAAATAGTTCTGGCTGGTCCGATACCACGAAGACTGACACTTTTGGCTCCACCCTCTCCCATAATCTTGGACAAGAACCGAAAAAGTCTGCAGTATGTCCAGAATATTTGGGTGTGTGGTTGGTCGGGCCTCCCTGGCACCGTTCACATTTATCCTCCACCTCCGGAAAGATTCTACGCACTCGGGTTCTTGTTAGGTGTTCTCTGTCCACCACTTTCAATTGCATGAGGCTTAGCCTCACGCGAGTAGAGGTAGAGTTGGTCCTGTTCAGTGCTTCGTTCCAGAGTCCCCACCCCATTTCCATCCCTAGCTCTTCCTCCCACTTTTCCTGTGTTTCATCCAGTGGGGAGCGTGCCCTTTGCAATAGTCATCCATATAGGACCCAGCAGTTCCCCCCTCCCAGAATGCCCGCGTCCAGTAGCTCCGCTAACATTGTGTGTCTAGGGGTCCGTGGATATGTTGTCACCTCCTTGCGGAACAGTTCTTTATCTGTAGCTTTCACAGTTTGTCCCTGTGGGTAGTTATAGTTTTTCTGTCAGCTCCTCCAAGATCGCTAGCCTGTGTGTCGAAGTCCCTGACAGTCTGCGTCCTGTCTCCACCATTTAAGGTGGCATCTAGCATGGATGGCGCAAACTGTGGTTGCTGCAGATGGGGGCCATAGTGGTGTAGCCACCTGAGTTTGCCAAGTCCCGATTTAAAATGGAGAACAGCAAAGGCTGCAGGGAAATTTAGCCAACACAGGCAGAAACCAGCAGGTGAAAGTTTACTGTGTATTAAACTCTGCAAAAGCCCAGACAGCATCAACACCAGCAGCCATCTGCATAATAATGTAGCAGCCATCTACATACTAATGCGCGATCCCCAGGAACAATCACAACATTTGGGACAAACAAAGCCAAGCCAGACTCCCTGGCGCCAGCATGAGCCAACACAAAAGAGGCTAACGGACACCTCAAGACCGCCCATCGATCAGGGAACCGCTCCAGTATTGGAGCAATCGAACCAAGCGATTGGAAGCCCGATACGCCTGCGCCGCGCGGCAGCCAACCAACCCCGGGGGACCCAACTGCTACTTCTGCGGACAGACAAAACACCCCCGGCAGCACTGCCCGGCACGGAGTCTGCAAGGCCTGTGGCAAGAAGGGACATTTCGCTGTAGAGTGCCAGGCCCGCTCAATCGTCGCTGTTGTCCCGGCACCCCCCACGTGCGGCCAGTGGGCGCCACCATCTTCCTCTCCTCAGACCATGTACAGCCCGTGGGCGCCGCCATCTTGCTCCACTCACAACACGTGCGGCCCAGGGGAGCCGCCATCTTGCTTGCCTCAGAACCAATGGGCACTGCCATCTTGCCTGCCCCAGGACACGTGTGGCCCGAGGGCGCCGCCATCTTACCCGCCTCAAGACCCCTGCCCATCGGGCACCTCATCGGGCCGCTCATCGCCTGCAACCGCCGACGACCAGCCGCGTCTCGCCTCGGTCACGATCGACCAGTCCCGACCGCACAACCTCGCGACCACGGCGACAAATGTGAAGGTCGATGGGCATGAGATATAGAACATAGAACATAGAACATAGAACAATGCAGCGCAGTACAGGCCCTTCGGCCCACGATGTTGCACCGAAACAAAAGCCATCTAACCTACACTATGCCATTATCATCCATATGTTTATCCAATAAACTTTTAAATGCCCTCAATGTTGGCGAGTTCACTACTGTAGCAGGTAGGGCATTCCACGGCCTCACTACTCTTTGCGTAAAGAACCTACCTCTGACCTCTGTCCTATATCTATTACCCCTCAGTTTAAAGTTATGTCCCCTCGTGCCAGCCATATCCATCCGCGGGAGAAGGCTCTCACTGTCCACCCTATCCAACCCCCTGATCATTTTGTATGCCTCTATTAAGTCTCCTCTTAACCTTCTTCTCTCCAACGAAAACAACCTCAAGTCCGTCAGCCTTTCCTCATAAGATTTTCCCTCCATACCAGGCAACATCCTGGTAAATCTCCTCTGCACCCGCTCCAAAGCCTCCACGTCCTTCCTATAATGCGGTGACCAGAACTGTACGCAATACTCCAAATGCGGCCGGACCAGAGTTCTGTACAGCTGCAACATGACCTCCCGACTCCGGAACTCAATCCCTCTACCAATAAAGGCCAACACTCCATAGGCCTTCTTCACAACCCTATCAACCTGGGTGGCAACTTTCAGGGATCTATGTACATGGACACCTAGATCCCTCTGCTCAGCCACACTTTCAAGAACTTTACCATTAGCCAAATATTCCGCATTCCTGTTATTCCTTCCAAAGTGAATCACCTCACACTTCTCTACATTAAACTCCATTTGCCACCTCTCAGGCCAGCTCTGCAGCTTATCTATATCCCTCTGTAACCTGCTACATCCTTCCACACTATCGACAACACCACCGACTTTAGTATCGTCTGCAAATTTACTCACCCACCCTTCTGCGCCTTCCTCTAGGTCATTGATAAAAATGACAAACAGCAACGGCCCCAGAACAGATCCTTGTGGTACTCCACTTGTGACTGTACTCCATTCTGAACATTTCCCATCAACCACCACCCTCTGTCTTCTTTCAGCTAGCCAATTTCTGATCCACATCTCTAAATCACCCTCAATCCCCAGCCTCCGTATTTTTTGCAATAGCCTACCGTGGGGAACCTTATCAAACGCTTTGCTGAAATCCATATACACCACATCAACTGCTCTACCCTCGTCTACCTGTTCAGTCACCTTCTCAAAGAACTCAATAAGGTTTGTGAGGCATGACCTACCCTTCACAAAGCCATGCTGACTATCCCTGATCATATTATTCCTATCTAGATGATTATAAATCTTGTCCCTTATAATCCCCTCCAAGACTTTACCCACTACAGACGTGAGCCTCACCGGTCTATAGTTGCCGGGGTTGTCTCTGCTCCCCTTTTTGAACAAAGGGACCACATTTGCTGTCCTCCAGTCCTCTGGCACTATTCCTGTAGCCAATGATGACATAAAAATCAAAGCCAAAGGTCCAGCAATCTCTTCCCTGGCCTCCCATAGAATCCTAGGATAAATCCCATCAGGTCCCGGGGACTTATCTATTTTCAGCCTGTCCAGAATTGCCAACACCTCTTCCCTACGTACCTCAATGCCATCTATTCTATTAGCCTGGGGCTCAGCATTCTCCTCCACAACATTATCTTTTTCCTGAGTGAATACTGACGAAAAATATTCATTTAGTATCTCGCCTATCTCTTCAGACTCCACACACAATTTCCCATCCCTGTCCTTGACTGGTCCTACTCTTTCCCTAGTCATTCGCTTATTCCTGACATACCTATAGAAAGCTTTTGGGTTTTCCTTGATCCTTCCTGCCAAATACTTCTCATGTCCCCTCCTTGCTCGTCTTAGCTCTCTCTTTAGATCCTTCCTCGCTACCTTGTAACTATCCATCGCCCCAACCGAAACTTCACACTTCATCTTCACATAGGCCTTCTTCTTCCTCTTAACAAGAGATTCCACTTCCCTGGTAAACCACGGTTCCCTCGCTCGACGCCTTCCTCCCTGTCTGACCGGTACATACTTATCAAGAACACGCAGTAGCTGATCCTTGAACAAGCCCCACTTATCCAGTGTGCCCAACACTTGCAGCCTACTTCTCCACCTTATCCCCCCCAAGTCACGTCTAATGGCATCATAATTGCCCTTCCCCCAACTATAACTCTTGCCCTGCGGTGTATACTTATCCCTTTCCATCATTAACGTAAACGTCACCGAATTGTGGTCACTGTCCCCAAAGTGCGCTCCTACCTCCAAATCCAACACCTGGCCTGGTTCATTACCCAAAACCAAATCCAACGTGGCCTCGCCTCTTGTTGGCCTGTCAACATATTGTTTCAGGAAACCCTCCTGCACACACTGTACAAAAAACGACCCATCTATTGTACTCGAACTATATATTTTCCAGTCAATATTTGGAAAGTTAAAGTCTCCCATAATAACTACCCTGTTACTTTCGCTCATATCCAGAATCATCTTCGCCATCCTTTCCTCTACATCCCTAGAACTATTAGGAGGCCTATAAAAAACTCCCAACAGGGTGACCTCTCCTTTCCTGTTTCTAACTTCAGCCAATACTACCTCGGAAGAAGAGTCCCCATCTAGCATCCTCTCCGCCACCGTAATACTGCTCTTGACTAGCAGCGCCACACCTCCCCCTCTTTTGCCTCCTTCTCTGAGCTTACTAAAACACCTAAACCCCGGAACCTGCAACATCCATTCCTGTCCCTGCTCTATCCATGTCTCCGAAATGGCCACAACATCGAAGTCCCAGGTACCAACCCACGCTGCCAGTTCCCCTACCTTGTTTCGTATACTCCTGGCATTGAAGTAGACACACTTCAAACCACCTACCTGAACGCTGGCCCCCTCCTGCGACGTCAAATCTGTGCTCCTGACCTCTATACTCTCATTCTCCCTTACCCTAAAACTACAATCCAGGTTCCCATGCCCCTGCTGCATTAGTTTAAACCCCCCCAAAGAGCACTAACAAATCTCCCCCCCAGGATATTTGTGCCCCTCAGGTTCAGATGTAGACCATCCTGTCTGTAGAGGTCCCACCTTCCCCAGAAAGAGCCCCAGTTATCCAAAAATCTGAAACCCTCCCGCCTGCACCATCCCTGTAGCCACGTGTTTAAATGCTCTCTCTCCCTATTCCTCATCTCACTATCACGTGGCACGGGCAACAACCCAGAGATAACAACTCTGTTTGTTCTAGTTCTGAGCTTCCATCCTAGCTCCCTGAAAGCCTGCCTGACATCCTTGTCCCCTTTCCTACCTATGTCGTTGGTGCCAATGTGGACCACGACTTGGGGCTGCTCCCCCTCCCCCCTAAGGACCCGGAAAACACGATCCGAGACATCACGTACCCTTGCACCTGGGAGGCAACATACCAAACGTGAGTCTCTCACGCTCCCACAAAATCTCCTATCTGTGCCCCTGACTATAGAGTCCCCAATTACTAATGCTCTGCTCCTCTCCCCCCTTCCCTTCTGAGCAACAGGGACAGACTCCGTGCCAGAGGCCCGTACCCCATGGCTTACCCCTGGTAAGTCGTCCCCCCCACAAGTATCCAAAGCGGTATACTTGTTTCTCAGGGGAACGACCGCAGGGGATCCCTGCACTGACTGTTTTTTCCCAGTCCCTCTTACAGTTACCCACCTATCTCCAATCTTTGGTGTAACTAATTCCCTGAAGCTGCTATCAATGACCCCTTCTGCCTCCCGAATGATCCGAAGTTCTTCCAACTCCAGCTCCAGTTCCCTAACTCGGTCTTGGAGGAGCTGGAGATGGCAGCATTTCCTGCAGGTAAAATCAGCAGGGACACTAACTGCATCCCTCACCTCAAACATCCTGCAGGAGGAACATTGCACTCCCTTCCCTGCCATTCCTCTAACTTTCTACCAAGATCTGGCTAACAACTAAATTAAATTTTTATAAAAAATAATAATAATATAATAAAAATATGGTACTTACCTCAGACCAATGGGTTTTATTATTAGGTTAGAGTAGGAGGGCGGGTGGGAGACACTACACGTGTAGTGTCTCGGGTTTCCTATCCACCAGAATTTATTGGTGAGGGTCTTCCCAGACGTCCGCGGGTCGACTTCCTGATCCCGCCTAAAAAACTAATTTAAAAAAAAAAAAAGAAAAATTCTCAGCTCCTGCTGAAACTGACTCACCACTCACCAGCTGTTCTCCCGCCGAAATCGACTGGCCTGCCCCTGCAAAGAGAAGTGCTTTTAAAGGTTGACTTACCTCCCAGCAACCTCCTTCCGCAATGCTCCCGCTGAAACTGACTAACCAGCTGCTCTCACGCCGCCGAAATCGACTGGCCTGCCCCTGCAAAGAGAAGTGCTTTTAAAGGTTGACTTACCTCCCAGCAACCTCCTTCCGCAATGCTCCCGCTGAAATTGACTAACCAGCTGCTCTCACGCCGCCGAAATCGACTGGCCTGCCCCTGCAAAGACAAGTGCTTTTAAAGGTTGACTTACCTCCCAGCAACCTCCTTCCGCAATGCTCCCGCTGAAACTGACTAACCAGCTGCTCTCACGCCGCCGAAATCGACTGGCCTGCCCCTGCAAAGAGAAGTGCTTTTAAAGGTTGACTTACCTCCCAGCAACCTCCTTCCGCAATGCTCCCGCTGAAATTGACTAACCAGCTGTTCTCACGCCGCCGAAATCGACTGGCCTGCCCCTGCAAAGACAAGTGCTTTTAAAGGTTGACTTACCTCCCAGCAACCTCCTTCCGCAATGCTCCCGCTGAAACTGACTAACCAGCTGCTCTCACGCCGCCGAAATCGACTGGCCTGCCCCTGCAAAGAGAAGTGCTTTTAAAGGTTGACTTACCTCCCAGCAACCTCCTTCCGCAATGCTCCCGCTGAAATTGACTAACCAGCTGCTCTCACGCCTGCCTTCTGGACTCCGGGAGCACTGAGAGCTTCATCCACCCCAATACGGTAAGGCGCTGCTCCCTTGTGGTACACTCCGCTAACCAAAGAAGCTCCCTGGCCTCCGGATTCCACTCCGTGGCGATCCGGGGGTACTGCACCACCACCATCACCGTCCAGGGCGTAGAGTTCAGTGGCTTCCGGCTCTCCATCCTCCCCAACCTCAGCGCTGCCTTGCTACTCGGCCTGGACCTCCAGTGCAACCTCCAGAGCCCAACCCTGAAATTTGGTGGGCCCCTACCACCCCTTACTGTTTGCGGCCTCGCGACCCTTAAGGTCGACCCGCCTTCCCAGTTTGCAAACCTCACCCCGGATTGCAAATCTGTCGCCACCAGGAGCAGACAGTACAGCGCCCAGGACAGGACCTTCATTAGGTCTGAGGTCCAGCGGCTTCTGCGGGAAGGTATCATCGAGGCCAGCAACAGCCCCTGGAGATCCCAAGTGGTAGTGGTGAAAACCGGGGAGAAAAACAGGATGGTCATTGACTACAGTCAGACCATCAATCAGTACACGCAGCTCGACGCGTACCCCCTCCCACGTATATCTGATATGGTCAATCAGATTGCACAGTACCGGGTCTTCTCGACAGTGGACCTGAAATCTGCCTACCACCAGCTCCCCATCCGTAAGGCGGACCGCCCATACACTGCGTTTGAAGCAGACGGCCGCCTTTACCATTTCCTTAGGGTTCCCTTCGGTGTCACCAACGGGGTCTCAGTCTTCCAAAGGGAGATGGACCGAATGGATGACCGGTACGGGCTGCGGGCCACTTTCCCGTACCTGGACAACGTCACCATCTGCGGCCACGACCAGCAGGACCACATCGCTAACCTTTCCAAATTTCTCCACACCGCCACACTCCTCAACCTAACTTCCAACATGGAGTAAGTGTGTGTTCAGCACAAACCGATTAGCCATCCTCAGCTATGTGGTTCAGAACAGAGTTCTCGGGCCCGACCCCGATCGCATGCGCTCCCTCATGGAACTCCCCCTCCCCCACTGCCCCAAGGCCCTCAAATTATGCCTGGGATTCTTTTCGTATTACGCCCAGTGGGTCCCAAACTATGCGGACAAGTCCCGCCCACTCATTCAATCCACCGCTTTCCCACTGACGGCCGAGGCTCACCAGGCCTTCAACCGTATCAAGGCCAACATCGCCAAGGCCGCGATGCACGCGGTCAACGAGATGCTCCCCTTCCAAGTCGAGAGCGATGCATCAGACGTTGCTCTGGCCGCCACACTCAACCAGGCAGGCAGGCAGGTCCGTGGCATTCTTTTCCTGCACCCTCCATGCCTCCGAAATTCAGCACTCCTCCGTCAAAAAGGAGGCCCAAGTGATCGTTGAAGCTGTGCGACATTGGAGGCATTACCTGGCCGGCAGGAGATTCACTCTCCTCACTGACCAATGGTCGGTTGCCTTCATGTTTAACAACACACAGCGGGGGAAGATCAAAAATGATAATATCTTGAGGTGGAAGATCAAGCTCTCCACCTACAATTACGAGATTTTGTATCGCCCCGGTAAGCTCAACGAGCCCCCCTATGCCCTGTCCCGAGGTGCATGTGCCAGCGCACAAGTGGACCGACTTCGGACCCTGCACGACGATCTCGGACACACGAGAGTCACCCACTTTTACCACTTCATTAAAGCCCGCAATCTGCCCTACTCCATCGAGGAAGTCAGGGCTATCACCAGAGACTGCCAGGTCTGCGCGGAGTGTAAACCGCACTTCTACCGGCCAGACCGTGTGCGCCTGGTGAAGGCTTCCCGCCCCTTTGAATGCCTCAGCGTGGACTTCAAAGGGCCCCTCCCCTCCACCGACCACAACACATACTTCTTAATGTGGTTGACGTGTATTCCCGATTCCCCTTCGCCATCCCATGCCCCGATATGACGTCTGCCACCGTCATCAAAGCCCTCAACACCATCTTCGCTCTGTTCGGTTTCCCTGCCTACATCCACAGCGACCGGTGATCTTCATTTATGAGCGAGGAGCTGCGCCAGTACCTGCTCAACAGGGGCATTGCCTCGAGCAGGACGACCAGCTACAATCCCAGGGGAAACGGGCAGGTGGAGCGGGAGAATGGGACAGTCTGGAGGGTCGTCCAGCTGGCCCTATGGTCCAGAAATCTCCCGGCCTCCCCCTGGCAGGAGGTCCTCCCCGACGCATTTTACTCCATTCGGTCGCTCCTGTGCACCGCGACCAACGAAACCCACCATGAACGTCTCTTTGCTTTCCCCAGGAAGTCCACCTCCGGGGTTTCGCTCCTCATGCGGCTGGCAGGGCCAGGACCCGTTCTCACCCGCAAGCATGTGCGGCTCCACAAGGCGGACCCGTTGGTTGAGAGAGCACAGCTACTCCATGCGAACCCGCAGTACGCCTACGTAGCGTACCCCGACGGCTACCAAGAAACAGTCTCCCTGAGGGATCTGGCACCAACTGGGTCCCCACACACCCCCACCCCTGCCCTGGTGCCACCCTCCCCTCCCCCGGCGTGCCCCACCGCAGCCCCCGCTCCAGGACAATCCGTCCTCCCCTTGCTCCCACCCGGGGATGAAGAGGATTTCGACACGCTCCCGGAGTCACCGAAGACCAAGCCGACGCCTGAGTTGCCACCAGCACTGCGGCGCTCTCAACGATAGATCAAGGTGCCCGATTGTCTAAATTTGTAACCTTCTCTGTAATTTTAAAACCAATCTGTATGTATATAGTCTTCCACCACCCCCGCTGGACTCATTTTTAACAGGGGGTGAATGTGGTAGTCACCACTGTTGTATTGTATTGTATATATGGGTATTACTGTAAGGCCCGTGTACTACAGGTATGGGGGTAGATCCCTTCTGCTGGCTCCGCCCAGGAGGCGGAGGATAAATGTGAATAAATCTCCAGATAGCAGCCATTTCGTAAGCTGCTGTAGGAGGTCACACATCTCAGCGTAATAAAGCCTCGATTACATTCTACTCTCGTCTCGTCGTAATTGGTAGTGCATCACCCACATCATCCCAATTTGGGGCATACACATTTACCAACACCCTTCCAATACCCCACTCACAATCACACATCTCCCGCCCAGATCCCTCACCCCCTTTTTGATTTCAAATCAAACCGAGTGAAAAACCTGCCCAACCCACCCCTTCCTTAACATAACCTGGTCCTTCACACGGAGGTGTGTCTCCTTGCAGAAAGGCCACCCCCACTTTCAAGCTCCCCTCTCCCGTCCGTCATCTTCCTTAATTCCATCCTATACCTAACCCATCCCAGATGGCCCCTTCCTTCGTACCTGACTATGTCCTCTCTCACTCCCTGCCACATCGCAACAACCCCCCTCCCCCTACCCCGGCCACCCCTCTCAGCCGTCTCCCCCATTACCGTTCACCAGCATAACCTGCTAGCGTGGCAGCCCCTGCCCAAAGGCACCTCCCAATGACCTTCCCTTCCCACCCCCCACTTCTCAGCCCAAGGCAGAATATTCCCTGCTGACTGATGCGACCATCCATTCGCACTAGAGAGTTGAAGTGAACAGAGGCTTTAATCAACTAGAACAGTGCCTGCCTGCGACTGCTCTGCAATGAGAGCCGCCTACAGGGCAGCTGCTCTTTATACCTCCCCTCAAGGGGGCGGAGCCAGGGGCGGAGCCCACAAGGGCACCAACATGATACAATCAGTGTAGTACGGTACAATGGTCCATAGGTGGAGTCCACATAGGCAACAGCGTGGTATAATGTAGTACAGTGGTGAATGGTTACTATAATATGTTCACCACACTGACCTTGCCCTCCCCCACCCAAACAAAGACTTCTAAACTCCAGGCAGCCTTCTCCAAAAGCAAACAAATGTTAAACACAAACAGTCTCATACAAGGGGAGGGGGGGGGGAACGGACATCCCCACATAAACCTTTCACCCCTACAACCCCAACAGTAAACAGCAAACCCCCTGCCCCAAAAAGACAAAAATCCGCCAATCTCTACCCCCACTTCAAACATGCTCCCAAGCATTACAAAGTGCCAGCATCCCGGTTCCCAAGCATTGTCCGCTCAGTTATCCCCCAGTTTATGCTCCTTAATGAAGTCTTCAGCCGCTTCTGGGGTCTCGATATAGTACTCCCGGCCTCCGAACATCACCCAGAATTTCACCGGGTAGAGCACCCCAAACCTGATCTGCTGCTGGTACAGCACGGCCTTGGCCTTGTTGAACCCTGCCCGTCGCTTTGCCAACTCGGCTCCAATGTCCTGATAAAATCGGACCTTATTCCCCTCCCAGTCGCAGGTACGCTTCTCCCTGGCCCATCGCAAAATCCTCTCTTTCTCCACAAATTTGTGGAGTCTCACGATCACCGCCCGCAGCGGCTCTCCAGCTCTAGGCTTATGCCTCAGGGACCTATGAGCTTGGTCCACTTCAGGCACCTCATCTAGCACCCCTTCTGCCACCAGCCCCGCCAGCATCTTCGAGACGTACCTCGTGGCACTCACACCTTCCACTTCTTCAGGCAGGCTCACTTGTAGCCATCTGGGATGACCACTTCCAACTAGGTACAGAGAAACTCGCAAAGCCTGGCGGGTAAAATGGACAAGCCAAGACTCAGGCAGGCTCAGAGCCTGAAATGCATATTCGTAAGCAAGAAACCCAGACGGTAGCGAAACTCCATCCAATTAGCATGTTAATGGGGCCAATTAGCATTTGATGGCCCATCTTCACCAAAACAAGGGACTGGTACTCAAGCAACCGGGACAGTCCCAGACATTTTGGCGCCACTCCCTGTTCAAGGGAAACACAAACAATGACCACAATGACCGCTTGGAACACACCCAGCCATCCAGATCCCTGCCCACTTATTGGCTAACGAATCGAACGGAGTGATCAGGGATCACCCAATTAGTAAGGCCCAAATTGAAGGACCGCCCAAAAGAGTATACCCCCCGAGTATAAGAAGAAGAGTTCGCCATATGTTCGCTCTCTCTTGGCCTTGGTACCCCGGTCTCGGCCATCGCCAATTGCTGCAAGTCCAAGTTCAACGCCCGCTACCAGACAGACAGATGAGCCCAGCTGAGCAGCAGTTACTCTTTCGAACCAGAGAGATCCACAGTTGAACAGCGGCCACTGTTCTCTGACCTAAGCCGGGTGCCCGAAGTTAAGTACAGGTTGTCTTAGTTGATAGATGTAGTTAATTATTAGTGTTTATGTTGCATGATTAAATGTGTGTAAATAAAGTAGCCTTGACCTTGAACTAACTAACTGGTGTTTGGCTGTTTGATCGATAGCCGGTTGAAACTTGTGGTGGTATCATTCGATACCTGGCGACTCTAAGCATTCGGACATAGATAACATAGAAAGAAAGGCAAACTCACTGATTGCCATAATTGGAACAGAGCCACAGAAAAGACAAAGTTAAAGAAAAGGCAACAGTTATTGGCGACATCTGACGGGACTCGACCCAGAAGTGGCCTTGTCACTCCGAGAGAACCCACAAAAGTATTTGAATTAGAATCCAAATTGGCAAAGTAAAAGAAACCACAAGCGAAACCAGTATCGATCAAACCTGCAGAATTCGGAAGTGTGTAATTTGCATGCGTACTAACAAAGGGATAGAAGGTAAACTCGCTACATATTGTTGCGTGAAACTTTCGGGAGTTGCGTAAACTGGAAAATAGCTCAAGCCGTACCTGTGATTGCACCACCGCTTTATTCCCCTTGTCCCAAATTTCTGGGAGTCAGAAGTATTTGTAGGGATGGCCATGAAGGCAACGGAACGCCTTATGCATCTACAAGAGCCCGAGGTCGCAGCGACCAATAGATCAGAACAGTGTCCCGTATGGGAAGAAGAGATTAGGAGATACCTAAAGGGGAAAGGATGGCCCCTATGGTCTGAGCTTTGCGCAAATTAAGATACAGGTCCTGGCAGCATAGGACAGACTTGGTGGGACAGCCTGACTGAGATCCCTAAAAAGAGTTTGGCTAAGGTTCGTAAGCCAATGGCAATTGTGTCCTGTCTGGCACAATTGCGAGGCACAGAGGATGCCGTGAGGACACTCCGCAAGCAGCTTGATGAGAGGAGAAAAGTAGAGAGGGAGATTTATGTGAAAGCGAGAGATTAAATGTGCAGCTCCGGGAGCAGTTAGCAGCGAAGGACAAGGAAATGGATGATGTCAAGAGGGCACATCAATCCTGTCTCGCCCACCTGAGCAGCTTCCAAATCCAGTACGATAAGGCCTACCAGGACACACAACGTGCTGTAATGGTAAGAGAAGAGACAGAGAATCAGGTACAGCAGTTAAGGAAACAGTGCGATGATCTAAGGCAGCCCTCTGAGCACTCCACAGTTCCACCATGGAACAGAGGCAGAGTTCGGTGGATCATGCCAAATGCAGGCAGCAAATTACAAGGTTGCAATCCCTGCTATCTGTTCAAAGTGGGTTTAGAGACACCTTTGGCCCACAGCTAGACCAGGAACTCAGTGAAACGGCCCAACTGTACGTAAGCGAGACCGAGAATCAAAATAGAGCCCCCAGGCCCCGAAAAGAAAAGCACCCACACCACTGAATGCACAGGAAGCACCCAACCCAATGAACCCCATTACCACACAGCGCAGGGTTACCACGGAAGGCCAACCCGATTTTGTGTACGCCACCCCATTAACGATCACCCAGTTACGAGATGCCCGCGAGAAGATAGAGACTTTCCACCCCACATCGGACCCATATCACTTTTTCGAGTTAGTATAACAACAAACCCTCATGTATGGTTTAGACGAACCGGAACAGGTTAAGCTCATAGCTATGTGCTTAGACCCCTCAGTTAGTTCAGCCCTTCCCGACCCACAAAATGTAGGAGGAGGTAGCCTCCAAGAAATGAAAACGGCCATTTTAGACACCATCGGATATAACAGAGGAGATCTGGTAGACGGACTCAACCGATGCAGGCAGAAAAAGGGAGAGCATTCAACTGCGTTTGCTGGACGTCTTTGGATCCATTTTACTGCTGTATTTGGTGAGTTAGCCCGCGCCCATTTATCAGCAGACGATACGGCCAAATGGACCCGTACGTTAGTATCCCATGCCACAGATGCAGGACAGAAGGCATGCACCAGTTACGCCCCCTCAGACCCAGCACACAATGAAGTGTGGGTTCTGAAACGATTGTCCAGAGCTTCGGAACAGTCTGTACAGAAAAAGACAGAGCATGAGAGAGTAGACGCCACCATGAATCCAGTAAGAGCTCACCAAGACCCCGCATGGGTAGAAGGCAGAGGTACAGCGCAGCACCCCAAGACACAGGAATGCTATAATTGCGGACAGAAAGGACATTACACCTGAGAATGTCAAGCCCCCCAGAAGCAGCAAAGGAATCAGCACCCAAACGCCCCCCCCCCAGAAACAATACCCGGCCCATTCACAGCGTTAGCGTCCGACCAGATAATTTGGCCATGGATGGCACTGATTGATGGTGTTCGGGCTCCCCAACTTGGGTCTGCGATACCCTTTGGGTTAAGTCCGGAAGACCGGTCGTTGCAGGCAGAGTCCGGGGACACCCCGTAGAGTTCCTTTGGGACACAAGAGGGTCCCGAATCATGTTAAACTCCTCCATCATGTACCAGAAAGAGATATGGCCCACTACGGATACCATTACCCTTAGTGGCTTTACAGGTCACCTCCAGCAGGGACACATCACAGCCCCTGTGGATGTAATGCTCGGTAATATTAGGACAAAGCATTTGGTTGTTTTAGTAGACTTGCCCCAGGCAGCAGAACACATCCTAGGCATCGATTTCATGAGCACACACAACCTTTCATTCGACCCACTCAACCAATGCATATGGAAAATGGCTAGAGCAGCGCGAGCCCCCACCACGCTCACAGTAGGAGATTATGCCCATAGAATCAGCTCAGTAGGAGAGTATTGGTTTGATCCACAAACCATTACCACAGACAAAGCGGTTAGAGAGGTCTTGAAAAGACATAAAACAGCATTTGCCCAGCACAAGCACGACTGCGGCAAAATCCCAGGTGTAGTAAACATTACAGGTCCTGACCCCAAGCCCCAGAAACAGTACGGCTTCCCCCAGCAAGCCGAGGGGGAGATAGCCAAGGTAATTCAAAGTTTGTTGAATCAAGGCGTGATTCGACCCTTTGCATCGACAAATAATGCCCCGATTTGGCCAGTAAGAAAACCCGATGGATCATGACGACTGACCATCGACTACAGAGAACTGAACAAAGTGACTCCCCTAACAGCCCCCACCGTTGCCACGAGTCCCGAGACCATGTTGATGCAGGGACGCCAGTCGAAAAAAATTTCGGTATTAGATTTCTGTAATGGCTTTTGGTCCATACCACTGGACAAAGCATGCCAGTATAAATTTGCGTTCACCTTCCAGGGACAGCTGTACACGTGGACGTGCCTTCCACAAGACTTCCACAACTCCCCCTCCATTTTTCACAGACAATTGGCAAACGGTTTATCTCAATTTTCCCGCCCCGAATGCCTTGTTCAGTATGTGGACGTCTTGCTCCTAAAGACGTCCAAGGAAGAGCACATCTCGCTTCTTTCTGAATTATTACAACTCCTTACGATGATTGGATGTAAAATTAACCCCAAGAAAGAGCAAATCCTTCAGGAAAAAGTCACATATTTAGGTACGGTCATTTTGCATGGGAAGCGTGAAATAGAACTCAAAAGCATTGATTCCATTGTAAATTTGCCCTTGCCCCAAAACATTACAGCACTCCGGTCATTTTTAGGACTGGTTGGATATTGTCGGAACCATATAGATGGTTTTGCCACAAAAGCGTCCCCACTTTCCGAGCTACTAAAGAAACAGGCCCCATGGAAATGGCTTCCACAGCACACAGATGCCATGGATGCATTGAAACGCGCCCTGAGTACAGCCCCTGCTTTGCAAGCCCCAGATCCCCACTCCCCGTACGCGATAGAGGTCGCGACCACAGACCGAACCCTTTCGGCCGCACTCCTGCAGGAAAGGCACGAATCGTCTCGGACCCGTAGCCTATGCCTCACGAGTCTTAGATCCGATCGAACAAGGATTTTCAGCCTGCGAGAGGCACCTGTTAGCAATTTTCTGGACGGTACAGTACTTCTCGTACATAACCAGACTCAACCCAGTAACCATTTTAACTGAGCACACCCCGACACAGCTTTTATTGGACGGCAGACTAAAAGACGGCACAGTAAGCCAAATTCGCGCAGCGCGATAGACCCAACTCCTACAGGGACGTTACATCACTGTAAAATGAACAAAAACACACACGTTTCTGGCTGATAATTTGCACTATGCAGGAATCCCACATGAGTGCGAGATCATAGCCCCCGCGCACAGCACAGGCCCCTTTGTTCCCAAGTCGATACCAATAAAGACAAGTATCGGACCCAGCCCACAGACAAAGCACTGAGAATTTATGTAGATGGATCCTCCACAGTTCTTGAAGGAAAAAGGATAACAGGCTATGGTAATTATGTAGAGGACGCGCAAGGACGCACTTTAGAAGCGATAGCTTTATAGTTGCCTGGACACTTAGGTTCGCAGGCAGCCGAGTTAGCAGCCATTGCTTACATTGTCCAGCACCCCGATTCATTCCCAACCCCTGCAGATATTTATTCGGACAGTTTATACGTCTGCAACAGCCTAACGGAATTCCTACCCCTGTGGGAATCGAGAGGATTTATTTCCGCAGACAGAAAACCTCTACCCTCAGCCCCACTGCTCAAACATATCCTTCAGACAGCTAAAGGCAGGAAATACGGCATCATCAAAGTAAGAAGTCACCATCGCTCCTCCCCACCCGGTAATGTGAAAGCTGATGCCGTAGCGAAGGCAGGCTCACGACATGGCCACTTTTGGCAACCCCGCGAGAGTGCCCCAGTACACGCAGTTCAGGTCTCACAGACCAACATCCAAGACCTAGCCCAGGCACAAAAAGAAGACGACGCATTAAAAGAGATTTTGAAAGGGAACTTCCCAGCTCCCTATGAAAAGTTTAGGAACTCTTTGACGGTCTATGAGGGAATCGTTTTAAAAGATGGAATTTATGTAGTTCCCACCCAGGACAGGAATGAGATAATTTGCAAGTTCCATGAAGGACATGGACACCAAGGGATTGAATCCACCCTTGCCCACCTCAGACCCCTCTGCTGGTGGCCAGATTTGAAAAACGTCCTGTCCCATTATGTCGAGAACTGTTTAATTTGTGCTCAGAACAACTCCGATTGTTTGCAAAAAAAGCCCAGCTACGACACACCCGCCCTGTAAATGGCCCGTGGACAAACCTCCAATTGGATTATATTGGTCCCCTCCCCCCCTGCAGAAATGGATACAAGTATGTGTTAGTAGTGATCGACACATTTACGAAATGGGTCGAGGCGTTCCCCTCGAGAACAAACACAGCCAAGTCCACAGCGAAGATGTTAACAGAGCAAATTTTTACGAGATGGGGACTCCCCCGCAGTATTGAGTCGGATCAAGGTTCCCACTTTACAGGAAGGGTCATGAAAAATGTGATGACGATATTTGGGATTAAACAAAAGTTCCACATTGCCCATCACCCACAGTCCAGCGGCATTGTGGAGTGCATGAATCGGACACTAAAGGCCACACTTAGGAAAATGGTGCAGCAGCACAACACAACATGGGACACAGTGCTCCCATTCGCACTGATGTTTATTAGAAACACAGTGTCGAGCTCTACAGGATATACCCCCCATACCCTCATGACCGGACGATCCATCAAGGGTACCGAATACTTATTCGGACTTGATTTGGCCAGCCCCGCAGTCACCGCCCTGACCCATGAGAAAGCAGTCCAGCACATGGTAGAGAATATTAAAGCAGCACAGCTCGCTGCAGCTGTTCGACTAGGCGCTAAACGAAAGCAGAGTAAGGCCTGCTTTGATAAAACAGCGCACCCGACAGAGTATACAGTCGGACAGCAAGTAATGATCACCTTATACAACCCCAGCTCATTCCTCTCCCCTAAATTTGCAGGACCCTATTCAATCTCGGACAAAGTAAGCCCCTCAGTTAATAAAATCACGTATCCAAACGGAAAATCAGGATGGTTCCATGTAAATCAGCTCAAGGTTTATGGAACGCAGTGCAGCCACTCGCACCACCTCTCATTGGCGATGGCAGACAATGAGGACCCGCCCACTGACAACCCGAGTTCCCCCTCCCCCAGCAGCAGCAGCACATCCACAGGCACAACCTTGACCATGCCCCCAGAATCAAATTCCACCCTGACGCTTGATTCGGCTGCTAGCGACAACGACAGCACTACCGAAGCCCCTGAGAGACCCGAACAAAGATCCCTCAAACCAGGCGCCACTCATTACAGGCCCAGAGACCCCAACCACGATATGCTCAGCCTCTTTGAAACGGTTTATTTACCCACACCGGAACCTGACTCGCCACCCGACGATAGGGAAAATCAGGGAACCAAGAGGTGAAGTAATCAGCGGGGAGCGTAGCTGCTTAGGAATACAAAAAAACACGAACAGACAAAACTCAAGAGTGGTTACGATTGTCCCCATCCCACAAAATATGACAGTGTATGGAAAGGCTCAGTAAACCAAGGTCCACCACATTAAGAAAACAAAAAGGGACGGTCAATAGAGAATTAAAGGTGCTATATTTAAATGCGCGCAGTGTGCGGAACAAGGTAGATAAGCTTGTGGCCCAGATTGTGACTGGCAGGTATGATGTGGTAGGTATCACAGAGACATGGTTGCAGGGGGTTCAGGACTGGCATTTAAACATCCAGGGATTCACAACCTATCGAAAAGACAGAGAGGTGGGCAGAGGGGGCGGGGTTGCCTTGTTAATTAGGAATGAAATTAAATCAATAGCACTAAACGACATAGGGTCAGATGATGTGGAGTCTGTGTGGGTAGAGTTGAGGAACCACAAAGGCAAAAAAACCATAATGGGAGTTGTGTACAGGCCTCCTAACAGTGGTCAGGACCGGGGGCACAAAATGCACCCATGAAATAGAAAGTGCATGTCAGAAAGGCAAGGTCACAGTGATCATGGGGGACTTCAATATGCAGGTGGACTGGATAAATAATGCTGCCAGTGGACCCAAGGAAAGGGAATTCATTGAATGTTTACAGGAGGGCTTTTGGGAACAGCTTGTGATGGAGCCCACGAGGGAACAGGCCATTCTGGACTTAGTGTTATGTAATGAGCCAGACTTGATTAAAGATCTTAAAGTAAGGGAACACTTAGGAGGCAGTGATCATAATATGGTCGAATTCAATCTCCAATTTGAAAGAAAGAAGGTAGAATCAGATGTAAAGGTGTTACAGTTAAATAAAGGTAACTACAAGGGCATGAGGGAGGAACTGACAAAAATCGACTGGGAGCAGAGCCTAGTGGGAAAGACAGTAGAACAGCAATGGCAGGAGTTACTGGGAGTAATTGAGAACACAGTACAGAGGTTCATCCCAAAGAAAAGAAAGGTTATCAGAGGGGGGATTAGGCAGCCATGGCTGACAAAGGAAGTTAGGGAATGCATCAAAGCAAAAGAGAAAGCCTATAATGCGGCAAAGAGTAGTGGGAAGTCAGAAGATTGGGAAGACTACAAAAACAAACAGAGGATAACAAAGAGAGAAATAAGGAAAGAGAGGATCAAATTTGAATGTAAGCTAGCCAGTAACATTAGGAATGATAGTAAAAGTTTATTTAAATACATTAAAAACAAACAGGAGGCAAAAGTTGACATTGGGCCGCTCCAAAATGACGCTGGTAATTTTGTGATGGGAGACAAGGAAATAGCTGAGGAACTGAATAAGTACTTTGCGTCAGTCTTCACAGTAGAAGACATGAGTAATATCCCAACAATTCAGGAGAGTCAGGGGGCAGAGTTGAATATGGTAGCCATCACAAAGGAGAAAGTGCTAGAGAAACTAAGAGGTCTAAAAATTGATAAATCTCCGGGCCCAGATGGGCTACATCCTAGAGTTCTAAAGGAGATAGCTGAAGAAATAGTGGAGGCGTTAGTTATGATCTTTCAAAAGTCACTGGAGTCAGGGAAAGTCCCAGAGGATTGGAAAATCGCTGTTGTAACCCCCCTGTTCAAGAAGGGAACAAGGAAAAAGATGGAAAATTATAGGCCAATTAGCCTAACCTCGGTGAATCCATTGTTAAGGATGAGATTTCTAAATTCTTGGAAGTGCAGGGTTGGATTAGGACAAGTCAGCATGGATTTAGTAAGGGGAGGTCGTGCCTGACAAACCTGTTAGAGTTCTTTGAAGAGATAACAAATAGGTTAGACCAAGGAGGGCCAATGGATGTTATCTATCTTGACTTCCAAAAGGCCTTTGATAAGGTGCCTCACGGGAGACTGCTGAGTAAAATAAGGGCCCATGGTATTCGAGGCAAGGTAGTAACATGGATTGACAATTGGCTGTCAGGCAGAAGGCAGAGAGTTGGGATAAAAGGTTCTTTTTCGGAATGGCAACCGGTGACGAGTGGTGTCCCGCAGGGTTCAGTGTTGGGGACACAGCTGTTCTCTTTATATATTAACAATCTAGATGACGGGACTGGGGGCATTCTGGCTAAGTTTGCCGATGATACAAAGATAGGTGGAGGGGCAGGTAGTATGGAGGAGGTGGGGCGGCTGCAGAAAGATTTAGACAGTTTAGGAGAGTGGTCCAAGAAATGGCTGATGAAATTCAACGTGGGCAAGTGCGAGGTCTTGCACTTTGGAAAAAAGAATAGAGGCATGGACTATTTTCTAAACGGTGACAAAATTCATAATGCTGAAGTGCAAAGGGACTTGGGAGTCCTAGTCCAGGATTCTCTAAAGGTAAACTTGCAGGTTGAGTCCGTAATTAAGAAAGCAAATGCAATGTTGTCATTCATCTCAAGAGGCTTGGAATATAAAAGCAAGGATGTACTTCTGAAGCTTTATAAAGCATTAGTTAGGCCCCATTTAGAATACTGTGAGCAATTTTGGGCCCCACACCTCAGGAAGGACATACTGGCACTGGAGCGGGTCCAGCGGAGATTCACACGGATGATCCCAGGAATGGTAGGCCTAACATACGATGAACGTCTGAGGATCCTGGGATTATATTCATTGGAGTTTAGGAGGTTGAGGGGAGATCTAATAGAAACTTACGAGATAATGAATGGCTTAGATAGGGTGGACGTAGGGAAGTTGTTTCCATTAGCAGGGGAGACTAGGACCCTGGGGCACAGCCTTAGAATAAAAGGGAGTCACTTTAGAACAGAGATGAGGAGAAATTTCTTCAGCCAGAGAGTGGTGGGTCTGTGGAATTCATTGCCACAGAGGGCGGTGGAGGCCGGGACGTTGAGTGTCTTTAAGACAGAAGTTGATAAATTCTTGATTTCTCGAGGAATTAAGGGCTATGGAGAGAGAGCGGGTAAACGGAGTTGAAATCAGCCATGATTGAATGGTGGAGTGGACTCGGTGGGCCGAATGGCCTTACTTCTGCTCCTATGTCTTCTGGTCTTATGATAGCGACAGCCCCCTTGCATCCTCCCTACGGAACATGAGGCACTGACACCGTGACAATTCCTGTTGCCTGACGAGGAGTGATGAAATGGACCCCACATCGGCACACGCCGCGTTAGCACGCAAACTCCATGAGCAAGTTTGGCACCCGGGAGATGGTGATGACTCAGAGTCTGACTCACACCATGGTAACCCCTTTGAAAATCTTTTTGAAATGGAACGTTGAGGTGTCCAGATGATGAGAGTCAGGAACCGATCGACATTTACGGTGTCCTGTTCTCTGATGGAGCCTGCCCGCTTTTCTTTCCTTAATTTGTTATTTTTAAATGTTGAAGGTTTGTTATTTGTGCGACTATTCGTGTCAATCTCACTAATATTTTTGATACAGTTTCTTCTTTCGGTCTCACACCAAATTTCTTGATGCACTCATAATTACTCTTCCGACGCCACATGGCAGTTAATGAAACAAGTTTGTCTGGAGCCCATATAGTTACAAATTCGTTCTGCTCTTGGAAGGTCACTCAGGCAGTGGAGTAACGGCACTTATCCCCGCCCTGCCTGGGGACCCCCTATGCATTTGGTCAGCCAAGCTCGGGTAGTAGAGCAACGGCACTGATCACCGCCCTACCCGGGGATCCCACCCATTCTTGCCCTGCCACGGATCATACGCACCACCCCATTCAGATACTTGTTTTCAAAACTCTTTTGCTGTTCTTTTCTAGTCCTGTGGTTTAAAGAATGCTTTTTGCCACAACTTTTGCCCTTTCCGGCAACCCTTTGGTTGCTATCCCCCACATAGTTTGCAGAGGACGGAGAAATTGTCCGCCCACTCAGCCCATCGACCACAGGCTGCGAGAGTGCTCGCAAACTGATGTTTGGCTCTTTGACCGATAGCCGGTTGAAACTTGTGGTGGTATCATTCGATACCTGGCGACTCTATAAGCATTCGGACATAGATAACATCGAAAGAAGGCAAACTCACTGATTGCCATAATTGGAACAGAGCCACAGAAAAGACAAAGTAAAAGAAAAGGCAACACATTATTCACAGGTTCTGCTTTCTCAAGGTATTTTCCTGCACCTCCACCTTTGCCCTCAACATTTTACAGAAGTCCCCTAGGAGCCCAACCTCCGCCTCCAGAGCCACCACACGATCGCTGTGGTCAGAGATCACTCCTTCGATCTCCCGAATCTGCGACCTCTGCACCTCCAAACACTTCTCCGCCCATTCCAAAGAATGTTTCAGGGGTGCCACAGCTCCTTCAATGGCCTTTGAGTGACCTTCACACATTTCCTTCCTTTGCTGGTAGAATTCCTCTTAATAAAAGCCATCAGCTGCTCCATCTGGGGCCTTCCAGCTTGCATCAGCCCTTGCCCCGCCTGCATGCTTGCAGTGGCTGCTGCTGCAGTACAGGGCTGCTCCAATTATTTAGCCTGGTCTCTCACTGTTTTCTGCCGGGTCTGTTAACCAGCAGAAATACCACTCCCGGGGAAAACTACCCCTCCAACATTCACCTACGCCTTTTCATCAAAACTCCACCCAGTGTCGGGTAAAAGAGCTCTTTCCTGTGCCTTCAAGCAGGAGCTGCCCTGTGTGTGACCACTCACACCATGGCCACCACCAGATGTCATACATACTCTATTTCCTTCTCCCATGCCAGCTTCCTTTTTTAAAAAAAGTATTTGATTAAGGCATTTGTATTATAAAATCAACAAAATAAGCAACCACACACAAAACCAACAACAAAACCCAGCCAGCGTGGTGTACATCAACAACTCCCCAATTCCCCACCAATCTTCCCCCACCTTGCCCAACTCCCCATGCCTCCCCGACTGCTAACAGCTTCATTTTTCTCAAAGAAGTCAATAAACGGCTGCCACCTCCGGGTAAACGCCAGCATCGATCCCTTCAGGGCGAACTTGATCTTCTCAAGCCTGAGAAACCCAGCCATGTCGCTGACCCAGAACCCCGACTTCGGAGGCTCCGAGTCCCTCCATGTCAACAAAATCCGTCTCCGGGCTACCTGGGACGTAAAGGCCAAGACATTGGCCTCTCCCGTCCCCTGGACTCCCGGATCTTCTGACACACCAAAAATCGCCACCTCTGGACTCGGAACCACCCTTACTTTCAGAATCTCCGACATTACGTCCGCAAACCCCTGGTAGAATCCCCTTAGCTTCGGACATGCCCAAAACATATGGACATGATTCGCAGGCCGACCCGCACACACCCATCCTCCACCCCTTCAAAGAAGCTGCTCATCTGGGCCACAGTCATGTGCGCCCTATGGACCACCTTGAATTGTACAAGGCTGTGCCTGGCACACGATGAGGACGCATTGGCTCACCTCATGCATCTTCCCACAACCCAGCCTCCAACTCCCTACCCAGCTCTTCCTCCCACTTTTGCTTCACTTCCCCTATCGGGGCTCCCTCCCACTCCATGAGCTCTTTCTAGATTTCTGATATCTTCCCATCCCCCACTCCCGTTTTTGACATTACCTTATCCTGTAGCCCTTGGGGTGATAGGTGCGGGAAAGTCGATACCTGCCTCCGCACAAAGTCCATCACCTGCAAGTAGCGAAACCCGTTCACACTGGGCAGCTTAAACTCCTCCTTCAACTCTTCTAAGCATGGAAAACCCCCATCTATAAACAGATCCCCAAACTGCTCGATCCCCGCCTACTGCCATCCCCGAAACCCCCCATCCAGCTCCCACGGAGCAAACTGGTGCCACATATCGGTGCCCACACCGACGCCCCCTCCGGCCCCATGTGCTGTCGCCACTGTCCCCACACCCTTAGGGGACCACTACCGGGCTTTTGGTGTACCTGGCCGGTGAGAAGGGCAGAGGCGCTGCTAACAGTGCCCCCAAACTAGTGTCCTTACATGAGGCTGCCTCCATCCGCTCCCCCACAGATTCCTCCCCCACTACCCATTTCCTGACCATCGCTACATTCGCCGTCCAGTTGTAATTTATAAAGTTTGGAAGAGCCAGCCGCCCCCCACCCTCGAACCCGCTCCAGCAGCACTTTCTTCACCCGTGGGGTTTTACCAGCCCACACAAACCCTGAGATCACTGCATTCACTCTCCTGAAAAACGCCTTGGGAATGAAGATTGGGAGGCTCTGGAAAACAAACAAGAACCTCGGGAGGCCCCCGACGTTGTCGCAGGCCACCATCTCCCTGATACTGAAACGGGACAAAGAACTGGAGGCATGTGGGTCCTATAGGCCGATCTTTCTGCTCAATGTAGATGCAAAATTACTGGCCAAGCTCTTGGCTGCTAGGATTGAGGACTGCGTGCCGGACGTTATTATGGAAGATCAAACCGGGTTCATCAAGGGCAGGCAGTTGGTGGCCAACCTAAGAAGGCTGCTGAGTGTGATCATGATGCCCCCGGACAGTGGGGAGGTAGAGGTAGTTGTGGCAACGGATGTCAAGAAGGCTTTCGACTGGGTGGAGTGGGACTATTTGTGGGAGGTGCTGGGACGATGTGGGTTCGGGGAGGGCTTTATCGACTGAGTTAGACTGCTGTACCAGGCTCCGGAGGCTAGTGTAAGGACGAATAGGATGACGTCTGACTATTTTAGACTGTAGCGAGGGACAAGGCAGGGGTGTCCCCTCTCCCCACTGCTGTTTGCGCTAGCAATAGAGCCGCTGGCAATTGCCCTGAGAGCTTCTAGGGGCTGGAAGGGGCTGGTACGGGGGTGGAACACAGAGTTTCATTGTACGCCGACGACCTGCTCTTATACATCACAGATCCAGTGGCTGGGATGGACAAAGTCATGGGAATCCGGAGGGAATTCGGCCGGTTCTCGGGGTATAAGCTGAACATGGCAAAAAGTGAGTTGATTGTCGTCCAGGTGAGGGGCCAGGAGGGTAGGTTGAGGGGGCTGACGTTCAGGCTAGTAGGGGACAGTTTTAGATACTAAGGGATACAGGTGGCGCGGGACTTGGGTCGGTTGCACAAGTTGAACTTATCTCGGTTGGCGGAGCAAATGAGGGTCGAGTTCCGGAGGTGGGATGCGCTCCCACTGACACTAGCGGGGAGAGTGCAGATGGTTAAAATGACGATCCTCCCGAGATTCCTGTTCGTCTTCCAGTGTCTCCCCATTTTCATTCCGCGGTCCTTTTTTAAGAAGGTCAATAGAATGATTATGGGATTTGTGTGGGCGGGAAAGTCCCCGCGGGTGAGGAGATTGATGCTCGAGAGGAACCGGGGGGGGGGGGGGGGGCTGGCGCTGCCAAACTTTAGTCATTACTACTGGGCGGCCAACATAGCTATGATAAGGAAGTGTTTGGTGGATGCAGGGTCGGTTAGGGGGCGAATGGAGGCCGCTTCGTGCAGGGGCACCAGCTTGGCAGCCCTGGTTACGGTGCCCCTGCCGCTCCCGCCGGCGCGGTACTACACCAGCCCTATAGTGGTGGCGACTTTGCGGATCTGGGGCCAATGGAGAAGGCACGTAGGGGTAGTGAGAGTATCAGTTTGGTCCCCTATTTGCGACAATCACTGGTTTGCCCCGGGGAATATGGATGGTGGGTTCCGAACATGGTGGAGGGCTGGGATTGAAAGGATGGGGGATTTGTTCTTAGACGGTAGCTTCCCGAGCATGAGGGCGCTGGAGGAGAAATTTGGGCTGGCGAGAGGGAATGATTTCAGGTACTTGCAGGTGCGGGACTTTCTACGCAGACAGATTCCATCCTTCCCACGCCTGCCTCTTAGGGGGATCCAGGACAGAGTAATGTCTAGAGGATGGGTAGGAGAAGGGAGGGTCTCGGATATATATATAAAGAACTTATGGGGGCTGAGGAGATGCAGACCGAGGAGCTGAAGCTTAAGTGGGAAGAGGAGCTCGGAGGTGAGATAGAAGAAGGCTTATGGGCGGAGGCGTTTCATAGAATTTACAGTGCAGAAGGAGGCCATTCGGCCCATCGGGTCTGCACCGGCTCTTGGAAAGAGCACCCTACCCAAGGTCAACACCGCCACCCTATCCCCATAACCCAGTAACCCCACCCAACACTAAGGGCAATTTTGGACACTAAGGGCAATTTATCATGGCCAATCCACCTAACCTGCACATCTTTGGACTGTGGGAGGAAACCGGAGCACCCGGAGGAAACCCACGTACAGACGGGGAGGATGTGCAGACTCCGCACAGACAGTGACCCAAGCTGGAATCGAACCTGGGACCCTGGAGCTGTGAAGCAATTGTGCTATCCACAAGGCTACCGTGCTGCCCTGTTGAGTAGGTTAAACACGACCGCAACATGCGCTAGGTTCAGCCTGATCCAATTCAAGGTCGTCCACTGGCCCACATGACAGTGGCCCGGATGAGTAAATTCTTTGGGCTGGAGGACAGGTGCGCCAGATGTGCAGGAGGACCAGCGGCCCATGTCCACATGTTCTGGGCATGTCCAAAACTCAGGGGTTACTGGCAGGGATTCGCGGACGTTATGTCCCGGGTACTGAAAACAAGGGTGGCGGTGAGTCCAGAGGTGGCAATTTTTGGGGTTTCGGAGGACCCGGGAGTCCAGGGGGAGAGAGAGGCTGGCGTTTTGGCCTTTGCTTCCCTGGTAGCCCGGCGACGAATTCTGCTGGCGTGGAGGGACTCAAAGCCCCGGAAGTCGGAGGCCTGGCTATCGGACATGGCGAGCTTTCTCGGTCTGGAGAAAATTAAGTTAGCTCTGAGAGGGTCACTGTCAGGGTTCGCCCGGCGGTGGCAGCCATTTATCGACTTCTTCGCGGAAAATTAATCGTCAGCAGGGTTGGGGGGTGGGGGAGCGGGAGGGGGGGTTCGGGTAACGTAGATTAGGGGATTAGTTAGGCGGGTCCTTGTGGGAGTAGAGCTGGTTTTTTGCACTATGTTGATTGTTCTTTGCACACTGTTTTGTATTGTTTGTTATGCCAAAATGCCTCAATAAAATTGTTTATAAAAAAAAAGAACCTCGGGAGGACCGTCATCGTCACCATCTGAACCCTCCCTGCCAGTGACAGCGGGAGCGCATCCCACCTTCTAAAGTCCCACCTCATCTGCTCCACCAACCGAGCCAGATTCATCTTCTGCAGCTACTCCCATCCCCGCGCCACCTGAATGCCCAAATACCGAAAGCTCCTCCACACCACCTTGAATGGCATCTCTCCCAATCTCCTCTCCTGCAACCTCGCCAAGATCGGAAAAACCTTACTTTTACCCATATTCAATTTGTACCCCGAAAACGAGCCGAATTCCTCTAGGATCCCCATAATCCCCCCCAGCGGGTCCGAAATGTACAGTAACAGATCGTCCGCATAAAGCGAGACTCTGTGCTCCACCCCACTCCCCTTGTACAATCCCCTGCCAGTCCCTCGACGCTTTCAGCGCCATCGCCAGTGGCTCTATAGCCAGGACAAAAAGCAGTGGGGAGAGTGGACATCCCTGCCTTGCCTCCCAGTGCAGCCTAAAATAATCTGAGCTCGTCCGGTTTGTCCGCACACTCGCCACTGGTGCCTGATACAGCAGCCGGACCCAATCCACGAAACCCTGCCAAAACCCAAACCGCCCCAGGACCTCCCACAAATAGTCCCACTCCACTCAATCGAAGGCCTTCTCCGCGCCCATGGCGACCACCTACTCTCGACCCTCGGGGGGGCATCACTATCTCATTTAGTAGCCTCCTGATATTAGCCGCCAGATGCCTCCCGTTCGCGAACCCCGTCTGGTCCTCCCCTATTACACCTGGCAAATAGTCCTCAATCCTCGAGGCCAAGACCTTGGCCAATAACTTTGCATCCACATTTGACAGTGAGATTGGCCTATGCGACCCACACTGCTCTGGCTCCTTATTCCGCTTCAAAATTAGAGAGCTCCAGGCCAGCGATATCGTCGAGGTCAGCACACCCCACTCCCTTGGCTCTTTAAACGGCCTTAAAAACAAGGGCCCCAGAACCCCCGAGAACCTTTTATAAAACACCACTGGGTATCCGTCCGAACCCGGGCATTGCCAAGGCATCTGGGTGGCATTGCCAAGTTGGCAGGAGCGCTGCTGGGTGCCAGGTTGGTAGTGCAAGGGTGCCCAGGTGCCACTGCCAAGGGTCAAGGCCCTAGGGGGCCCATACTCATAAAATGAGATGGAGGGAAGGTTTGACGGGCGGGGGCGTGCAAGGCAGATATGTAGGGGCCTCTGGGAGGTTGGGGGGTGACGAGTAGGGGTTCTGCAAGGGAGGCTGCTGTAAGGGGGCTTGGGGGGGTGGGGGTGGGGTAATGTCCATTTGTGTGGGGTAACATTGCCCATGGGTGTGGGGTGTGGGGGACCCACAAGATCACTTGAGATCGGGGCACTCCCAAAATGGCGGCCCGATTTTGCAGTTCAGCCCCCCAGCGCTGAAAACAATTCTAGTGGGTTAAGCTGGTGAGAAACATTCCAAGGTCCTAAAAAGTGACTAAGTGTCTTTGGAAAGTGGTCGGGAACCTGCTGGCAGAGCCGGTGGGAAACTCAGATTGCTACAGTGCAGAAGAGGCCCTTCCCCCATCGAGTCTGCACCGACGCATGAAAGGCCCTGACCTGCCCACCTAATCCCACTTGGCAGCACTTGGCCCATAGCCTTGAATGTTATGGAATGCCAAGTGCTCATCCAGGTCCTTTTTAAAGGATGTGAGCCAATCCACCTCTACCACCCTCCCAGGCAGCGCGTTCCAGCTGTCGCCACTCTCTGGCTAAAAACGTTTTCCCTCAAATCCCCCCCTAAACCTCCATCCCTCAGTTTGAACTTGTGTCGCCTCGTAACTGACCCTTCAACTAAGGGGAACAGTTGCTCCCTATCCACCCCGGCCATGCCCCTCATAATCTTGTAGACCTCAATCAGGTCGCCCCTCAGTCTTCTCTGCTCCAGAGAAAACAACCCAAGTCCATCCAACCTCACTTCATAACTTAAATGTTCCATCCCAGGCAACATTCTGGTGAACCTCCTCTGCACCCCCTCCAGTGTAATCACATCCTTCGTATAATGTGGCGACCAGAATTGCACACAGTACTCCAGCTGCGGCCTCACCAAACTTCTATACAGCTCCATCATGACCTCCCTGCTTTTGTAATTTATGCCCCGAGTGATAAAAGTGAATGTCTCATATGCCTTTTTCACCACCCTAGTAACTGCCCTTCTGCCTTCAGAGATCTATGGACAAACACGCCAAGATCCCTTTGTTCTTCGGAACATCCCAGTGTCAGACCTTTCATAGTATATTCCTTGTTAAATTACTCCTTCCAAAGTGTATCACCTCACACTTTTCAGGATTAAATTCCATGTCTCACTTATCTGGCCATTTGACCATCCCGTCGATATCTTGTAACCCAAGACACTCAGCCTCATTGTTAACCACCCGACCAATCTTTGTATCATCCGCAAACTTACTGTTCCTACCCCCCACGTAGCAATCAACTTCATTTATATAAATGTCAAACAATAGGGGGCCCAGCACAGATCCCTGTGATACGCCACTGCAAACTGGCTTCCAGACACTAAAGCAGATGTCAATCATCACCTTCTGTTTCCTACCGCTAAGCCAATTATGAATCCACCTCATCAAATCACCCTGTATTCCCTGTGCATTTGCCTTCTTAGTATCCCATGTGCATTTGCCTACTGATGCGCAAGCAATTACTCTCGAGACGAGGGGAGTCATAACTAATAGGCTTTAATCTGCTAGAACTGTTCCCCAGCAGCTTCGATACAGAAAGTGAAGGCTGCTGGGATGGCATTGATTCTTATACTCCGCCTCTCAGGGCGGAGTTATGTACATCAGCCAATGGTAGACTCCTGGGTCTAGCCAATGGTCATCCACCTCTCAGGTACCGCAATACCTGGTATTACCACACCTACATAATAAGTCCTTAATAACTCCCTGAAAAACCTACCACGAATTAACTTAGACATTTTTCCATTGAATTCCTCCCGATGTGTTTTTATTCTGCTCCTCTCTAAAGGAATGAAAGTACTTTGTTTGCACTTTCTGAGACACTATTAATTTGAATTCCTATTTTAATAATTTATATATTATACATCTGTATTCCTAGATCTCTTTGCCCATTCGTTTTCAACCTTCCAAAGTATTTTAAAAGGGGTCCTGCCATGAGGTGTCAAAATTATTTGCTTTTTTCAGATAAGCCCCTTCCAATAAGGAAATTGGCTCCTGAGATTTAAAAAGCTTGCCTGATTTTGGGTTACATTTGCGCTGTACGAACTCTCATTAGTTGCACAGCTCTTTTTGCAGGCTCTGTCTGGAGGAGCAGGATTGCCCCTCCTGTATCCACAAAAATACTCTTGTCTCCAAGCAATTTATCTTGCGGTCAAGCAAGGGCAGCCATCTGCGAGGCCTCAATATGCCAAGCTGCATGTTGTCATCCAACTTTTCTATCACTATGACACTACTCCAGCTGCCAAGCAGTTTCTGATAAACAAATGAAATGACAGGAAATGAAACTGAAACTTCAATCTTCTTGTTTTTAACTCTCTGGTCTCTGGCGAGCAATAAGATTTTCAAACCAGCATTCCCAGCTAAAAAGGCAAGTTGAAAGGTAATTACAGCCAGGGAGGGGGTGCTTCCTCGAGTCATCCATTTTTCTCTGTCTGACTTCAGGGACTGCAAGTGAACTTGAAGCTGTGAGTGGGTGTGATATGTGTGGTGTGGAGAGTGGGGGTGGGAGGAAGTGGGGTGTTTTGTTTTGCAGTTAGGTTATGTGAAACTTAATGACAGGAACTGAGCATTTTTGTTACTGTTTCTGAGCTACAGCCAGCCAGATTGAGACTGGCTGTTGAGCAAGTAGGTCTTTGGCACCAAGTGGGAAACAGAGACAAGAAATGGAGGGGAGGCAGGGAGGGATTAGAGGTTTTGCCAGGTTGGGGAGCGGGGGTGGGGGGAGGCCTTGTGGCAAGAAGGGCCTTTCAAGGTGGGGAGCAGATTGAAGGCCTTGGAATCCTTAGGAAGTAGCCAACATTGAAAAGGTCAGAGGGGGAAATCGATGACTTTGGGGAGAAATTAGAAGAATTGGTGAAGGAACATGGAAGAGATCAGAGGTCTGAGTGGGTGGGGATGGAAGGAATGGGGGTCATGGAGGGCTGAGAACATTGGAAGGGTCTCAGGAGGAAGTCAACGACCACGGGGAAATCAAAAGTTTGGTTGGAGATTAGAAAGGTCAGGGGAGATTATACAGACCCCAGCGGAGAGATCAGAAGAGCTGGCGAAATAGGAGATGCATGTGGGGAATATTGGCCAAATCGGAGATGAGATCACTAGCATTTTGGAAGACCCGACAGGATGTCCATTGCAAGGGATGGCTGAAGTAGTAAACTGGGAGATAAGCAGGAAGGCACTTTCTCTTGGATACTCCACTCCCTGATTCACTTTAACCAAAGGGTTATTTGAGCCCTGAGAAATCCAATGAGCCAGTCTTAAATTTAAATTTAAAATGGTGGGTAATTTTGAAGCTACTGGCCTCATAATGTTTGAACAACCAATCAACCTACTGCGGGGGGGTGATTGATCATTCTGCCTCTGTTAAAACTAGGAATGGGCAAGTCTCAGAATTTTTACATGCCAGCTTATACAAACTCACCCATTTTTGGTTTCAATTCACCCAGATATTTGGGTTTTTTTTGCATTTGGTGAAATTATTTCTGATACTTCAGTAACAGGAAACAATTTTATTAGACACACTGCCCTTCAGAGTTTAGTACTGTGGCCCACAGGAAGGTGGAAATATTTTCAGGAAGTTTCTGACAAACAATTGGTTCAGTGATTCTATGATTCTGAAGTCATCGTAGTAAAATTATTTACTCTTTCAAACTTTAAGCAATGTGTTTAATCTTACATTAGTGTAAAAAGTAAACAAATTTGTGTTAGAAATTAAACTTTAATTTGGTTTCTTAAGGTTATTATTTACTTTCAGTTTTCATGTTTCATTTCCTCAACTAGAATACATTGGTTGTATAATTTGAATTAATCACCACAGTTTATTTGATATTTTTACCACCAACTCAAAACAAATAGAATGTAAAATAAAACATACCGTCTGTTTTGAAGAAAGTCACCAAGGCATCTCCATTTTCAACAATTGCAACATCACATTCCCCACCACCTGACTTCTTCTTGCTTTGAAAGTAGGCAGCTAATTTGTTTTCAATTCTTTTTTTTGTAATCTGTGAAAATCCAGTAACCAAGACAGCAAAACCACCACCTTTGTTAGCCATGCTGCCTTAACTGATTCAGAAGTGAAAGGGCAGCTTCTTTTTATGAGGAGGAGTGACTTAAAGGCATGAGTCATCCGATGAAATGCCTTGTTAAGAATATGGGACACAACAACATTTCTTAAAAAGTAACAGAACTGAATTTAGAATCAGGCTGAGAAAATAAATTAAATTCAAGTCTTTATGGGGAAAAAGTCTCAGCAATATTGTGAATTCTAATATTGTGGGAAGATATATTTGCTTCTTTAAAATTGTTTAATTACAATGGTTTTGTTTCAGTTTCACATGATGCTTTTCCAGTAATTGCACCCTTTTCCTTTAAACTGCAACTACATCAGTGCAGGGTTTATACAGGGTATATTTTCATTGATTTAAAGTTGTCTGTTTAATCCAGTGTCTCACCCCCACAATCCAAAAAGATGTGCAGGGTAGGTGAATTGACCACATCTTTTTATTAAAACAGTAAAAATGTTATACAAGGCCAAACGGTACAAACACTCATTTTGCATTGGAGAAACAGGGTAACCTCCCCTCAGTACCAACGTACGGGGGGGGGGGGGGATACTCTGATTATTATTGCACAAAAAACAGATGGGACAAGCACTAAACTTTGCGCTGGAGAGACCAGATACCCTCGCCTCTGTACCAACAGAGGGGAAAGGAAGGGGAGGTGGTGGGGAGAGAGGGAAAAGGGGGGGGGGGGGGTGAGGAGGGAGGGAGTCAGAATGTTGGTGGAGGGGGGTCCAATAGGGCACTACCCGAACCATCTATGGAGGCAGAATAACAAAAGAACCTTCAATTATGATGTGCCAGATTCCGGGATTCCCCAGAGGGGGTGAGGGGCGACACAGTGTCAGGCACGAGTGAGCACTGCACCTCACTGCAGAGAGCCTCATGTGCACCCTCCACTCCCAACAGTGGGCTAGTCGCCCTCCAGGCCTGGATCCTCTACCATACTGAGTGCGGCGGGCGACAATGACCCATCAACCAACACAGGGCCTGCCTTGATCCTGCCACCAGGGTCATCGACAGGCAGGATCTCCTAAGGCTCCTCCCCCGAAAACAACTCAGGAAAGCGATGGTGGCAGAGGTGCCCGAAGACAGCGGTTGGGATAGAAGGGGCGGGATTCTCCGACCCCCCCACCGGGTCGGAGAATTGCCGGGGGGGCGGCGTGA
The DNA here is from genome assembly GCF_047496885.1 of Scyliorhinus torazame. Taxonomy (NCBI): domain Eukaryota; kingdom Metazoa; phylum Chordata; class Chondrichthyes; order Carcharhiniformes; family Scyliorhinidae; genus Scyliorhinus; species Scyliorhinus torazame. Next base: position 58,421,119 of record NC_092712.1, on the reverse strand, counting down.
ATCCCGCCCCCACCGAATTCTCCGGCACTGAAAATTCCGTGGGGGTGGGAATCGCACCGCACCGGTCGGCGGGCCCCCCCCCGGCGATTCTCCGGCCCACGATGGGCCGAAGTCCCGCTGCTATCATTCCAGTCCCGCCAGCGTGAATCAAACCACCTACCTTACCGGCGGGACTGGCGGCGCAGGCGGGCTCCGGGGTCCTGGGGGGGGCGCAGGGCGATCTGGCCCCGGGGGGTGCCCCCACGGTGGCCTGGCCCGCGATCGGGGCCCACCGATCCCCGGGCGGGCCTGTGCTGTGGGGGCACTCTTTTCCTTCCGCCTCGTCCACAGCCTCCGCGATGGCCGATGCGGAAGTGACCCCCCCTGAGCATGCGCGGGGATGACGTCAGCAGCCGCTGACGCTCTCGCGCATGTGCGGACTTCTGCTGGCCGGCAAAGTCCCTTTGGCCCTGGCTGGCGTGGCGCCAAAGGCCTTTCCCGCTGGCCGACGGCGCGCCAACCACTCCGGAGCAGGACTAGCCCCTCAAGGTGTGGGCTTGGCCCCTAATGGTGCGGAGAAATCCGCACCTTTGGGGCGGTCCGACACCGGAGTGATTCCCGCCACTCCATCCCGCCGGGACCCCCCGCTCCACCGGGTAAGGGAGAATCCCGGCCAAGGTCTTCCAAACCATAATCCGCTCAGAACCCAAGAAGCAGGGGGTTATCGCTGTCCCCCCCCCCCACCAAGAAATGGAACAAGTTCGGGGTGCTAGGGTCCCGTCCGATCCTGAAGCACCCTGCTCGGAGGGCACCGGCAGCTGCTGGGATTTCCACACTATCCCCTTACCTCTTTTCTTTCGGGGTCCGGTTGTGACATCTATGGGAATGAACCTGGAGTGAGGCCGTTGCGGGGGAGGGGGTCACACACAGGGGAGACCTCTATCTCTGGAGGCCCCTCCAGGCTGACTCCTTGTCCCTCAATGCTTCTCTCCAGAATTTGTGGCTGGGACAGAGCACCCTCTGGTTCGAGGTCGCGTGCCTCACTACCGCCATCCACAGGAGCCTGCACAGAAGTGTCGCCGGGCCCAGCATCCAATGGCGAAATGTCACCGGGCTGAGGGTGTTGCTGGGTGATGGTGGGGTGAGGCGTAACGACGGCACCTGAGCCAGTAGCCAGGGGCACTGAGTCAGTCAGGGTCAGAGGGTCAGAAGGATCCAGACCTGACCGCTGGCGAATTGCCCTGTGGGTCTCCCTCTCAGCCTTCCGACCACACGGGTGCCCCCTTACCTCCGCGCCAGCAGGCTCCCCACCAATGGGGGGTGAGTAGCAAGGCTAGTGAAGTAGAGGGGGCGGTGGCACCATCAGCGGCAGCCTTAGAGATGTTGCAATTTTTTCCAATATGCCCCACCTTTTTGCAGGCATGGCACCGCACGCCACCCGCGGACCAGAAGACACGGTAGGCTTTATCCCCAAACGGGAACTCAAAAGCCCCTTCCAGGACCTCCTCTCAGGCCAGGCAAACAAAGACCTGCTGCTGGATGGATAAAATATGCTTGAGAGTAGGGTCTTTGAGGCCAAGCAGGAGCGATACCACCCCGGACCGTACCTCCCCCAGTTAATGCAGGTGAGTGAGGAGGAGCTCTGTGGGAATACAAGGCGGGACAGTAGAGAAAATAACTCTCTCAGCAGTTGCCTCCAATGGGTCCACGCCAGGTAGGCCCCGCCCATCCTGAGCCCTTTTTCCAGGGTGAGGTTGACCTCCCGCTCGGCTCTCAAAAAGAAGACAGCCTTCGAGGCTACAACTATGGCCGAAGGGCCAACAACCTCGGCCATAGCACAGACGCAGGCCTCAATTGACATGGTGGGGTGGGCGTAGCACTTCACCCAAACTTGGAGTGATGAGGCAAAACGGTGACCTAGCCCCGGGAACAGTGGGGAGGGTGGAGGCCAGCACTCCCGCATAGGTGGCTGTAGAGGGCCCCACCACCGGCGTAGGCGCCGTTGCTGCCATCCCGGTCAGTGGTGGACGATAGGGGAGAAAGGGGAGGGAGAGCAACTGAAGGGGAGGAGAGGGGTGGGAAGACACAGGAGTATGGGGCACAGGGGGATGGACCGCGGTGTGCCCCAAGTACAAGGGAAGAAAGGGGGAGAGAGGAGCAGGAAGATGAGGCACAAAAGGGCAGGCTGGTGCCGAGGAAAGTCTAGCGGGCCGGTCCCCCCAAAAGATCTTCAATCCACCAGAGGGTCGGTGGGGGTCAGAGTCTTCAGCCCAGCAGGGGCCCAGCAAAACATCCCACGGATATTATCCCGTCTCAGCGTAATCGGCAGATGAAAAATAAATATTTCTCCTCTTCGGCCCCTTCCAAGGTTTGCAGCAACCTCCTGTTTGCTGGGAGGCCTCAGGCCCTACAGATGAAACAAGCAGCAAACTGCAAACAGTCCCACGATGAGATGGCCTATTTTCACAGCTTTCAAATAAAAGAGGTTCTGAAATGGGTCAAGCAGAATCATGAGGTGGGGTGGGAAGGCAGTGGTATTCGTACATATCAGGATGTCACGGTGCAGTTGGCGAGAAAGTGTGCGGCCCTTAATAAGGCGAAGGCAGTGCTTTATAAGAGTGGACTGCATTTTGGGGTGGTCTACCCTGCGAGGCTGAGGGTCACGCATAACTCCAGGGCCCATTTCTCAAAGATGGCGGAGGAGGCAGAGGCATTTGTGACAGCTGAAGGGCTTGAACTGAACTGAGATTGGAACAGAAACCTTATTGTCGAGGTTTGGAGGGGCATTGTTGAAACAAGTTTTGTGTTTCCTTGCATTTAATGTCTTTTGGTGCCCTCTAGTTTCTTTGTACATAGTTCTGGTTAAATGGAAATTATGTACAGCGCCTAGGACCCGGGTTTGATCCTGGCCCTGGGTCACTGTCTGTGTGGAGTTTGCACGTTCTCCCCCCGTCTGCGTGCGTCTCACCCCCACAACTCAAAAATGTGCTGGATTTGTGGATTGGCCACGCTAAATTGCCCCTTAAAAAAATGTAATTTAAAAATTTAAATTATGTTTGGTGATTGCTCTTTTTTGGCTTGGTAGCTTCTCTCCTATTCTTGAGTTTTTAAGGGGATGGATGGCGGCTCGGTAGCAGTGGGTAGCACTGTTGCTTCACAGATCTAGGGTCCCAGGTTCGAAAATAGGTCCAGACGGCAGAACATTAGAATAGTGGGTCTGCCAGAGAGGATAGAGGCCAGAGACCCAACAGGCTACATCACACAATCCTGACTCCATCCTCACCCGAACTCCTCCTGATCCCAGCACCAGCCCAACATCTTCTCCACATTCACCGCCCAATTGTAGTAAATCCGGTTCGGCAACGCCCAATTGTAGTAAATCCGGTCGGGGGAGAGCGCAGAACAAAAGAGAAGCAAAGAGAAGGATGAGATAGTGAAGCAGTACAGACATATGGCTCGGCGGGCATGCGGCAGGGCGAGGAACCAAAGGGGCGCCGCAAACAGCCTCTTGGGAGGGCATCAGGGCGAAGGGAAATCCTGGAATGCAGGGGCGCACCCGTGTGGCGTACACACAGCTGGCGGCCACATTGGGTGAACCCTGGACAAAGGGAAACCCTCCGGAGCACTGGGGCCCGACCCCATGGTGAGAGTGGCAACACTGGCCATTTTGGACTGCCCCCTAGCAAAGGGAAACCCCGAAGTGCAGGGGCGCGTCCACCAGGTAAATATGGGCGAAACCGCAGGACCGGGGGGGGTCAGAAACCCCCCACCAGGATCGTTACCTGGAATGTAAGGAGACTCAACGGCCCTGAGAAAAGATCCAGAGTCTTCGCCCACCGAAGAAGCCTAAAAGCAGACATAATCTACCTGCAAGAGACGCACCTGAGAGAGAAGGACCGACTGCTGGTAAGGAAGGGCTGGGTGGGACAGATGTACCATTGATGTTGCGGGACGAGGGCTAGGGGGGGTAGCAATATTAATTAGTAAAAGGACGAGGTTTACGGAAACCAAGACAGTTACGGACCCAGGGGGAAGGTACGTCATGGTCAGCAGTATCCTGGAAGGGGCACTGGTCATACTGGTAAATGTGTACGCTCCCAACTGGGACGACACGGAATTCATAAAGAAGACCATAGCGATTCTGACTTCCGGTGGAGGCTATGAAGGAGTAGGTCGCACATTTGGTGGCTCCCACTCGGGTCGGAACTTTGGACCTTTTTCCCCGATTCTTTGGCGGATCTGAAGTGGAAAATTGATGTTGGATACAACTGTGACGAGGAATCCTACATCAGGCAGCACGGTAGCATTGTGGATAGCACAATTGCTTCACCGCTCCAGGGTGCCAGGTTCAATTCTGGCTTGGGTCACTGTCTGTGCGGAGTCTGCACATCCACCCCGTGTGTGCGTGGATTTCCTCCTGGTGCTCCGGTTTCCTCCCACAGTCCAAAGATGTGCAAGTAGGTGGATTGGCCATGATAAATTGCCCTTAGTGTCCAAAATTGCCCTTAGTGTTGGGTGGGGTTACTGGGTTATGGTGATAGGATAGAGGTGTTGACCTTGGGTAGGGTGCTCTTTCCAAGAACCGGTGCAGACTCGATGGGCTGAATGGCCTCCTTCTGCACTGTAAATTCTATGATCTATGATCAGTGCATGGAGAAGCGGACCAGGAGTGCTCGCAAAGGAAGAAATAGGCGAGCGGAGAAGGTTTGGGCTGAGGCTGCAACGGGAGAAAGCATGGCGGAGGACCGGAGTTCTGGCTCGATGACCCAGCGATCGATGGAGCAGTTGAAGCAGTTCATACAAAAGGGCTTCACCAAGCAGAAACAGGACTGCTTGGACCCGATTAAGGAGTCGATTGCAGGACTGGAACTCAGGCTGGATGCTCAAGATCGGGCGTTCCAGAAAATGGAGAAGGCACTGACTGAGCGGGAGGAACACCAAGCTGCAGTGGAGTTGGAGGTGGGAATGTTGAGAGACCAGCAGAAAAGGCTCCAGGAGAAGGTGAAGGGTCTAGAGAACAGGTCCCGCCGGCAGAACCTGAGAATCGTGGGTCTCCCAGAGGGAACCGAAGGAACCGACGCAGGGGCATACATAGCGGGTTTGTTTGAGAAGCTACTGGGGGAGGGGATGTTCTCCTGACCTTGGAGGTGAACAGGGCTCACAGAGCACTCGTGAGGAAGCCACGTGTGGGTGCCCCCGAGAGCAATGTGGTGAGATTCCAAGGTACCTTGACAAGGAGCGTATTTTACGGTGGGAGAACAGCGTCCTGCGTATGTATCAGGATCTGAGCGCGGACGTGGCCAGGTGAAGAGCAAGGTTCAACCAGATAAAATCAACCCTTTTTAAAATGAAGGTAAAGTTTGGACTACTGTACCCGGCCTGTCTTTGGGTTCCGCACGAGGAGTAACATTTCTACTTCGAGTCGCCGGAGGAAGCGATGGACTTGGCGAGAAGGAAAGGGTTGGTAGCGGACTGAGGTGTTTGGACTGAACTTTGCTGCAGTGCTCATGTGTTGTTTTTTGATCTTCTTTTCAGTTATTTTTTAAAAAAAATAAAAGTTTTTGTCTTTGGATGTTACTTGTAATTCCTTTTGTATTGATTTGGGATCTGTGGACGAGCTGCTTGAGTTAAAATTTGCATTTGATGGGGGATGGATGTGTGAATGTTAGATGTTGGATCTTCTTTTTGATTTTCTTTGCGTGTTTCTTTTGGGCAATTGGGTTGGGATTGTTTATGTTTGCATATGTGTCCCCGAGCCGGAAGGGGGGGGGGAACAATAGATGGGAAAATGCCTGCCGCCATGCACTAGCGGGGCTAGCTCACGGAAGTGCAGTGGGGGGTGAGCAGATCGTATGCTTGTTGGAGGGGGCTGTGTATATAGTGCTGTTATTGGGGGGGAGGGGGGTACATGTTCTGCTGACGGGGGAGGGACTTTTGCTGTGAGACAATAGGGAGGTCGGGGACGGAGGCTGCCTGGGGTCGGGCATGCGGATGCGTGGGACGCGGGCTGGAGACTAGTCCAAGAAAGGTGATGGCTGATCGGCGGCGGGGGCGAGAAGCCCCCCAACCAGGCTGATCACATGGAATGTAAGAGGGCTAAATGGGCAGGTTAAGAAGGCACGCGTGTTCGCACATTTGAGGGGACTGAAGGTGGACGTGGCAATGTTGCAGGAGACGCACCTTAGAGTAACTGACCAGGTCAAACTAAGGAAGGGATGGGTCGGACAGGTTTTCCACTTGGGGCTGGTCTCTAAGGCTAGAGGCGTTGCGATCCTGATTAATAAGCGAGTGTCATTCAAAGCGGGAAGAATAGTTGCGGACGAGGGGGGTTGGTACATTATGGTCAGTAGAAAGCTGAAGGGGCTGCCGGTGGTACTCGTGAATGTGTATGCGCCGAATTGGGATGATGTGGAGTTCACAAGGAGGATGTTGGGGAAGATCCCGGACCTGAATTCGCATAATCTGGTTATGGCGGGGGGGGGGGGACTTCAACACAGTCATTAACCCAGGGCTAGACCCAAGTAGCACAAGGACAGGCAGGGTGCCGGCAATGGCAAAGGAGCTAAAGGGGTTTATGGAGCAGATGGGGGGGGGGACCCAGGAGATTTGGGCGGCCAAGAGTGAAGGAGTTTTACTTCTACTCGCACGTGGATAAAGTGTTCTCCCGGATTGACTTTTATATCCTGAACAAGGCTTTACTGATGGGGGTAGTGGACACTGAGTACTCAGCAATCACGATCTCGGATCATGTCCCGCACTGGGTTGACCGACAGGTGAGCAAGGAAGGTAGCCAGCACCTGCACTGGAGGCTGGACGTGAGACTTTTAGCTGATGAGGAGGTGTATGGGCGGCTGACAAAATGTATCCAGACCTATCTGGAAGTCAACGACACGGGCGAAGTTTCGGCTGCGGTGGTCTGGGAGGCGCTGAAGGCGGTCGTTAGAGGGGCGCTGATCTCGATACGGGCCCACAGGGAGAAGGCAGACAGAGCAGAGATGCACCGACTGATAAAGGAAATACTACAAGTCGACAGGAGGTATGCGGAGACCCCAGAGGCAGGGCTTCGAAGGGAACGACGGAGGCTACAGGTGGAGTTTGGCTTGTTAACTACAGGGAAGGCGGTAGAGAAGCTGAGGAAGGTGAGGGGTGGCGATCTATGAATATGGGGAGAAGGCCAGTAGAAAACTTGCGCAGCTGCTTAGAAAATGGGAGGCGGCCAGGGAGATTGGGAAAGTAAAAGACAGAGATGGGAACCTGGTCGGAGATTCAGCTGGGGTCAATAAGGCGTTCAGGGAATTCTACAGCAGGCTGTATGAGTCGGAACCCCCAGCTGGGCCGGAGGGGATGAGGCAATTCTTAGGGGGGCTGAAGTTTCCAAAGGTTGATGAAGACTTGGGAGAAGGGCTGGGGGCCCTATTCGGGTTGGAAGAGATAGCAGATGGGCTGAAGGCCATGCAGCCGGGTAAAGCCCCGGGACTGGATGGGTACCCTGTGAAGTTTTACAAAACGTTCTCTGTGATGCTGGGGTCGCTACTGATGAGGACATTTAATGAGGCAAGGGAGAGAGGGGGGCTCTCCCCCCCCCCCCCCCCCGACGATGTCACAGGCCACTATCTCATTGATCCTGTAGCGGGATAAGGACCTGGAGTTATGCAGGTCCTACAGACCGATCTCCCTACTAAATGTAGACGCTAAATTGTTGGCTAAGATCTTGGCTCAAGGATTGATGACTGCGTTCCGGACGTGATTGGGGAGGACAAGACGGGATTTGTTGAGGGGAAGCAGTTGGCGGCCAACGTAAGAAGGTTGCTGAATGTTATCATGATGTCCCCAGAGGGTAGGGACGTAGAGGTAGTGGTCGCAATGGACGCAGAGAAGGTGTTTGACTGGGTGGAATGGGATTATCTGTGGGAGGTACTGGGGCGGTTTGGATTTGGGCGGTGTGGCGCACAAAGACTCCGTGAGACAAACAGAGTGAAGTCGATGAGGCTTTATTAAGCGTGTCTGTTCCCCAGCAGCCCGATAGTAAACTGGCATGCGGGGGAAGGCACCGGCTTCTTATACTTCGCCTTCAGGGCGGAGTATGAGGTCAACGGCCAACCAGGACCCGGGATCTGTCAGCCAATGACATTAGGGCTTCCAGTCCCACATGACCCCCAATACATACTACCACATTCACCCCTTGTCAAAAATGAACCCGGCGGGGTGATGCTTCGTATGGTGGTAAGGGTTTACAGTACTGGTCCTGGGAGGAGAGAACAGTTACATGGTAGGACCGTATTGGACAGTATCGTCCTGTTACAACTATGTACAGAGGATATAGGAAAACAAAATGTTCATTGGACAGTCCATCTTTGTTTTACATCGACGCCACGAGTCGGTCGGGCGGTCTGGTCGTCCGTGTCGATCGCCTCGGCCCCGGCGGTGGTGGTAGTGCTTGTACCAGCGTTGTCGCCTCCGGGAACCGCACGGTTTTAGCTGTCGGTGCAAAGGGGAGGGGGACTGATCCTCCTGGGAAGGGGGCGGTCGCGGGGTGCGGCGGTGGCAGGAAGGGGGGCGGTTGGGTTGATGGTGCCGGGGGGGTGTGCGTGGTGCCGGCGGGCGCCAGATCCCGCAGGGAGACCGTGTCCTGTCGGCCGTCGGGGTACTCCACGTAGGCGTACTGGGGGTTTGCGTGGAGGAGGTGAACCCTTTCGACCAACGGATCCGCCTTATGTGCCCGCACGTGCTTTCGGAGCAGGATGGGTCCTGGGGCCGCCAGCCAGGTCGGCAGCGACGTTCCAGAGGAGGACCTCCTAGGGAAGACAAGGAGACGCTCGTGCGGCGTTTGATTAGTGCTCGTACATAATAACGACCGGATGGAATGGAGAGCGTCCGGGAGGACCTCCTGCCACCGTGAAACTGGGAGGTCCCTGGACCGTAGGGCCAGTAGGACGGCCTTCCAGACCGTGCCGTTCTCCCTTTCTACTTGCCCGTTCCCCCGGGGGTTGTAGCTGGTCGTCCTGCTTGAAGCTATACCCTTGCTGAGCAGGAACTGGCGCAGCTCGTCACTCATGAAAGAGGACCCCCTGTCGCTGTGGACGTATGCGGGGTAACCGAACAGTGTGAATATGCTGTTCAGGGCTTTAATGACTGTGGCCGCGGTCATGTCGGAGCAGGGAATGGCAAAAGGGAAGCGGGAGTATTCGTCCACTACATTAAGGAAATACGCGTTGCGGTCGGTGGAGGGGAGGGGCCCTTTGAAATCGAGACTGAGGCGTTCAAAGGGACGGGAAGCCTTAATCAGGTGCGCTCCATCTGGCCTGAAAAAATGCGGTTTGCATTCTGCGCAGATGTGGCAGTCCCTTGTGACTGTACGGACCTCCTCTAAGGAGTAGGGGAGATTGCGGGACTTGATGAAGTGGTAAAACCGAGTGACCCCCGGGTGGCAGAGGTCCTCGTGGAGGGCTTGGAGGCGGTCAATTTGTGCGTTGGCACATGTCCCGCGGGATAGGGCATCAGACGGCTCGTTCAGCTTTCCGGGCCGGTACAAGATCTCATAGTTGAAGGTGGAGAGTTCGATCCTCCACCGCAAGATCTTGTCGTTCTTGATCTTGCCCCGCTGTGCATTATCGAACATGAAGGCAACCGACCGTTGGTCAGTGAGGAGAGTGAATCTCCTGCCGGCCAGGTAATGCCTCCAATGTCGCACAGCCTCCACTATGGCTTGGGCTTCCTTTTCCACTGAGGAGTGGCAGATTTCTGAGGCGTGGAGGGTTCGGGAGAAAAAGGCCACGGGTCTGCCCGCTTGGTTAAGGGTAGCCGCGAGAGCTACGTCAGAGGCGTCGCTCTCGACCTGGAAGGGGAGGGACTCGTCGATGGCGCGCATCGTGGCCTTTGCGATGTCCGCTTTGATGCGGCTGAAAGCCTGGCAAGCCTCTGTCGACAGCGGGAAAGCCGTGGTCTGTATTAGGGGGCGGGCCTTGTCTGCGTACTGGGGGACCCACTGGGCGTAGTATGAAAAGAACCCCAGGCAGCGTTTCAGGGCTTTTGGGCAGTGCGGGAGGGGAAATTCCATGAGTGCGCGCATACGTTCGGGGTCGGGGCCTATTATCCCATTGCGCACTATGTAGCCCAGAATGGCTAGCCGATCGGTGCTAAAAACGCACTTGTCCTCATTGTACGTGAGGTTCAAGGCTTTGGCAGTCTGGAGGAATTTTTGGAGGTTGGCGTCGTGGTCCTGCTGATCGTGGCCGCAGATGGTTACATTGTCGAGGTACGGGAACGTGGCCCGTAACCCATGTTGATCAACCATTCGGTCCATTTCCCGTTGGAAGACCGAGACGCCGTTTGTGACGCCAAAAGGGACCCTTAGGAAGTGGTATAATCGCCCGTCTGCCTCGAAGGCTGTGTACTTGCGGTCACTTGGGCGGATGGGGAGCTGATGGTAGGCGGACTTGAGGTCCACGGTGGAGAAGACTTTATACTGGGCAATCCGATTGACCATGTCGGATATGCGGGGGAGAGGGTACGCGTCTAGTTGTGTGTACCTGTTGATGGTCTGGCTATAGTCAATGACCATCCTTTGTTTCTCCCCTGTCTTCACTACTACCACCTGCACTCTCCAGGGACTATTGCTGGCCTGGATTATGCCCTCCTTTAGTAGCCGCTGGACTTCGGAGCGAATGAAGGTCCGGTCCTGGGCGCTGTACCGTCTGCTCCTAGTGGCGACGGGTTTGCAATCCGGGGTGAGGTTCGCAAACAAGGACGGGGGTTGCACCTTGAGGGTGGCGAGGCCGCAGATAGTGAGTGGGGGTATGGGGCCGCCGAATTTAAACGTAAGGCTCTGTAGGTTACATTGAAAATCTAAGCCCAGCAAGGTGGGGGCACAGAGTTGGGGAAGGACGTTAAGTTTGTAGTTTTTGAATTCCCTCCCCTGTACCGTTAGGGTAACTATGCAGAATCCCTGGATCTGTACGGAGTGGGATCCTGCGGCTAGGCAAATCTTTTGTGCGCTGGGGTAGGTAGTTAAGGAACAGCGTCTTACCGTGTCGGGATGTATAAAACTTTCCGTGCTCCCGGAGTCGACTAGGCATGGCGTCTCGTGGCCGTTAATTAGGACCGTTGTCGTCGTCGTCTGGAGAGTCCGGGGCCGAGCCTGATCGAGCGTAACCGAAGCGAGCCGTGGTTGTAGTAGTGGGGTGGGGTCCGTTGTTGCCGTCCAAGAGGACGTCGGGGATGGATAAAATGGCCGCCCCCATACCTCGCCCGTAGATGAGGGGTCACAAGATGGCGTCGGGGGTGGACAAAATGGCCGCCCCCATGCGTCGTACAGGTCGGGGCCGGTCCAAGATGGCGGGGCCCCTCCTCCCCTCGTGGTGGTCGGGACCCAAAATGGCGGCGTCTGCGGGTCGCACATTGAGTGCTGGGGGGTCTGGGGGGCGCTAGGACCGCGCGGAGTTCCCGGGCCGCGGGCGCTAGGACCGCGCGGAGTTCCTTTGGTGCGAGCGCCAGGGCCACGGGCGCTAGGACCGCGCGGAGCTCCCTCGCTGGGGACCGGCAGGTCAGTAGTGCGAGCGCTGGGACAGTGAGGAGGTCCCTCGCCGGGGACGGAGGTCGGGGTCCAGGTGAGTTGTATTGCCGGCGGGTCAGGCGTGGGGCGCGGGACGGGGGTGAGGGACCAGGTCGGCGGCGTTGGCGGGTCAGGCGTGGGGTGCGGGACGGGGGCGAGGGCCCAGGTCGGCGGCTCCGGCGGGTCAGGCGTGGGGCGCGGGACGGGGGCGAGGGCCCAGGTCGGCGGGTCAGGCGTGGGGCGCGGGACGGGGGCGAGGGCCCAGGTCGGCGGGTCAGGCGTGGGGCGCGGGACGGGGGCGAGGGCCCAGGTCGGCGGCTCCGGCGGGTCAGGCGTGGGGCACGGGACGGGGGCGAGGGCCCAGGTCGGCGGGTCAGGCGTGGGGCGCGGGACGGGGGCGAGGGCCCAGGTCGGCGGCGCTGGCGGGTCAGGCGTGGGGCGCGGGACCCAAAATGGCGGCGCCTGGGGGTCGCACATGGCGTGCTGGGGGGGTTGGGAGGCATAGACTGCCTGTAGGGCTCCCTGTTCTCCCGGGACGGCGGCGACCACGCGATACCGGCACACCACCGCATAGTGGCCCTTTTTCCCGCAGCTTTTGCAGATGGCTGCGCGGGCCGGACAGCGTTGTCGGGGGTGCTTCGCCTGGCCGCAGAAATAACAGCGGGCGCCCCCGGTGCGACTCGGCGTTTGGACTGCGCAAGCCTGTGGGGTGTCCGGGGGGGGGGGTAGGGGGTTTGCCGCGGCGGGTACGTACGGGGCCCAATGGCCTGCCGCGCGGTCGGGGCCGTAGGCGCGGGTATTACGCGCGGCTACGTCCAGCGAGGCTGCCAGGGCCCGTGCCTCTGAGAGTCCTAGCGACTCTTTTTCTAGAAGTCTTTGGCGGATTTGGGAGGATTGTATACCTGCAACAAAAGCATCGCGCATTAACATGTCCGTGTGTTTGTTTGCATCCACCGACGGGCAGCTGCAGGCTCTTCCCAAAATCAGCAGCGCGGCGTAGAACTCGTCCATCGATTCTCCGGGAGCTTGCCGTCTCGTCGCGAGCTGGTAGCGAGTGTAGATTTGGTTAACTGGGCGAACGTAGAGACTTCTCAGTGCTGTGAACGCCGTCTGGAAATCGTCGGTGTCTTCAATGAGGGTGAAAATCTCCGTGCTCACCCTCGAGTGCAGGACCTGCAGTTTTTGTTCATCTGAGACTCGGCCTGTGGTCGATCTGATGTAGGCCTCAAAGCAAGTCTGCCAGTGTTTGAAGGCTGCTGCTGCATTCACTGCGTGGGGGCTGATCCTCAGGCATTCTGGAATGATCCTGAGCTCCATAGTCCTTTTTAGGCACGCTTAATAAATTGTGGCGCACAAAGACTCCGTGAGACAAACAGAGTGAAGTCGATGAGGCTTTATTAAGCGTGTCTGTTCCCCAGCAGCCCGATAGTAAACTGGCATGCGGGGGAAGGCACCGGCTTCTTATACTTCGCCTTCAGGGCGGAGTATGAGGTCAACGGCCAACCAGGACCCGGGATCTGTCAGCCAATAACATTAGGGCTTCCAGTCCCACATGACCCCCAATACATACTACCACAGGCGGGGCTTTATTGACTGGGTCAGGCTGCTGTGTCAGGTGCCCGTGGCGAGCGTTCGGACGAACAGGCTGACATTGGGCTATTTTAGGCTGCACCGGGGGACGAGGGAGGGATGCCCCTCTCCCCGCTGTTGTTCGCACTGGCCATAGAACCACTGGCAATTGCGTTGAGACGGATGGAAGAAATTATGGGGATTCTGGGGGATTTTGGCTGGTTTTCGGGCTACAAATTAAACATGGGGAAAAGCGAGATGTTTGTGATCCAGGCAAGGGGGCAGGAGAGGCGACTGCGGGAGCTGCCGTTTAGAGTGGTAGGGGGAAGCTTTTGGTACCTAGGCATCCAGGTGGCGCGGGAATGGGAACGGCTGCACAAGCTTAATCTGGCCCGACAAATAGACCAAATGAAGGAGGATTTACGGAGGTGGGACGTGCTCCCGTTGTCACTGGCTGGGAGGGTACAGACAGTGAAAATGACAGTTCTCCCGAGATTCCTGTTTGTGTTTCAGTGCCTCCCCATCTTTATTGCTCGGTCCTTTTTTAAACGGGTCAACAAGGTGATCTTGGGCTTTTTTCGGGTGGATAAGACCCCGCAAGTTAAAAAGGGGATGTTGGAGCGCTTTTCCAGAGTGTGCATGGGAGAAGGGAGGGTGTCGGACATTTATAAGGAGCTAATGGGGTCAGAACATGTTCACATGTTCTGGACATGCCCGAAGCTTAGGGGATTCTGGCAGGGGTTTGCGGTCATGTCCACGGTGTTGAAAACAAGGGTGGCACTGAGTCCAGAGGTGGCGATTTTCGGGGTGTCGGAAGATCCGGGATTCCAGGCGGGAAAGAGGCAGACGTTCTGGCCTTTGCCAGAAATGGATATTATTAGCTTGGAGGGACTCAAAGCCCCCAAAGTTGGAGACCTGGCTAACTGACATGGCTAGCTTTCTCTGTCTAGAGAAAATCAAGTTCGCCTTGAGAGGGTCAATGTTAGGGTTCGCCCGAAAGTGGCAACCGTTCGTCGACTTCTTGAGGGAAAATTTACCATCAGCAGAAGGGTGGAAGGGGGGGGGCTGTGGGGTTAGTTTAGAGTAGAGGAGGGGGTTAGAAAAGGTGGGACCTGCGAGGGAGGAAGACGGCTTTTGCACTATGTTTATATTTGCATGTACATTGTTTCTTCTGTTGTTGTTATAAAACCATAAATACCTCAATAAAATGTTTATAAATAAAAAAGAAGACCATGGCGGAAATCCCCGACCTTGACACACACCGACTGATTATGGGAGGCGACTTTAACTGCGTGCTCGACCCACTGACCGACCGATCAAACCCCATAATGGGGAAAAAGTCTGGCATGGCTATGGAGCTAGGAACAGATGGGGGCAGTGGACCCATGGAGGTTCCTGCACCCGGGAGAAAAGGAGTTCTCGTTCTTTTCGCAGGTGTACAAGGTATACACTTCTTTGCAGTGAGAAAATCGGTGCTTTCAGGGATCATGGGAACGGACTACTCCGCAATCCTTATCTCTGACCATGCTCCACACTATATGGATGTGAGATTGGAGACAGGCCGTGCCCAGCACCCCACGTGGAGGCTGGACATGGACCTCTTGGCCGACAAGGCCTTCTGCCAAAAAATATCACGGGCCATAGGCAATTACATTAGTAACAACCAAAACGTATTCCTTCTTTTCACACGTCTATAAGGTGTATTCGAGGATTGATTACTTTGTAGTGAGTCGGGAGATTTTTGGTTGGGGTGGAGGGGGCCGAGTATGTGGGGATAGTTATCTCCGTCCATGCATCCCACTGGCTAGATATTCGGGTCAGTACGGGACGAGAGCAGAGGCCGGGGTGGAGGTTTGACTCGGGGTTGTTGGCGGATGGAGATTTTTGTGATAAGGTGTGGTTGGCGATTAGGGATTATGTGGAGTTCAATCAGAATGGGGAGGTGGCGGCGGGCATTTTCTGGGAAGCACTGAAGGCAGTGGTCCGGGGAGAAATTATCTAATTTACGGTTCGTGCGAATAAGGAAAGGAGGGCGGAACATGACCGTCTAGTGAGCGAGATTACATTTGATCTGTTGAGCTGCTCGCAGAAAAATACTTTTCACTGTACCTCGGTACAAGTGACAATAAACAAATCCAATCCAATCCAAGATAGTGGAGGTGGACAGGGAATATTCGAGGGTGCCCACCGTGGGGGGATTGGCGAGGAGGAAAAAGTTGCAGGGGCAATTTGACAGACTGACAACGGGGAGGGCGGTAGGGCAACTGTGTAGGGCAAGAGGGGTGCAATACGAGTATGGGGAGAAGGCGAGCCGCATGCTGGCGCACCAGCTGCAGAGGCAGGCTGCGTCCGGGGAAATATTGAAGATCAGGACTGGGGCTGGGAATGTGGTGTCAGAGCCAGGGAAGATAAATGAGGCATTTAGAGAGTATTACCAGGGACTTTATGAGGCAGACCCAGGAGGACATGGGCTGGTTTCTGGACGAGCTGGAATTTCCCCAGGTGGATGAAGCAAAGAGGCAGGCATTTGAGGAGCCCTGGGGCTGAAGGAGGTGCTGGATAGTATCAGGGGTATGAAGTTGGGGAAGGCCCCTGGGCCGGATGGGTACCCGGCAGAATTTTCTAAGGAATTTGCGGCGGACCTGGCACCACATCTGTTGGGGGCGTTTAATGAAGCACTGGAGACGGGGGAATTGCCGGAGACGATGAAGCAGACTGTAATCACGCTAATCCCAAAAAAAGGGCAGGATCCGGTGGAATGTGGATCATGTAGACCCATATCACTATTGAACACGGATGTGAAAGTATTGGCTAAGTTATTGGCGGGGAGGATGGAGGATTATGTCCCGGGGGTGGTTGCAGAAGATCAAACAGGCTTTGTGAAGGGCAGGCAGCTCGCGAGTAATATAAGACGGCTGTTGAATGTGGTGATGAATCCGCCGAGAGCTCTGGTACCGGAGATGGTGGTGTCTATGGACGCAGAGAAAGCATTTGATCAGGTGGAGTGGCGGTACTTGTTCGAAGTTTTGGGAAGGTTTGGGTTTGGGCCGAGATTTGTGGCATGGGTGTGGTTGCTGTATGTGGCGCCAAGAGCGAGGGTGAGGATGAATGATATGAGCTCACAAAGCTTTGATTTACACAGGGGTACGAGGCAGGGGTGCCCACTGTCGCTGCTGCTGTTTGCGCTGGCCATAGAGCCATTGGCGATGGCTCGCAGGGGGTCAGCAGAGTGGCAGGGGATAATGAGGGGACAGAGGGAGCATCGGGTGTCGTTCTATGCCGATGACCTCCTGCTGTATGTTTCGGATCTGTTGGAGAGTATGGGAAGTATTATGGGCCTGTCGGGGAGTTTTGGAGGGTTCTCAGGATACAAGTTGAATTTGGGAAAAGCGAGGCATTCTCAGTGAATGAGCTGGTACAGCGGGCTAACTTAGGGGGGATGCCATTTACGGTAGCGAGGGATTGGTTTAGGTACTTGGGGATTCAGGTAACGAGGGAATGGACGGGGCTCCATAAGTGGAACTTAACAAAGCTGGTGGAGATGGCCAGGGAGGAGCTTAAGAGGTGGGATACTTTGCACTTAACGTTGGCGAGGAGGGTCCAAGTGGTGAAAATGAATATTCTGCCGAGGTTCTTGTTTATCTTTCAGGCTCTCCCGATCTTTATACCAAAGGCCTTTTTTCGGAAAGTGGACACAATCATCTCTGACTTTGTATGGGCGGGGAAGGTGCCGAGGGTGGGGAGGACCCTGCCTCAGAGGCAGAGGCAGCAGGGGGTTTTGGCGGTGCCAAACTTGCTTCATTATTATTGGGCGGCGAATGTTGACAAGGTGCGGCAGTGGTGGGAAGGAGAAGGGGTAGAGTGGGTTAGGATGGAAGAGGAATCTTGAAAGGGGTCTAGTTTGAGGGCTATGGTGATGGCAGTATTGCCAATGGCTCAGAGTAGGTATTCAGGGAGCCCAGTGGTGCAGTCTACAGTGAAGATATGGAATCAGCTGAGGAGGCATTTTAGGGTGGAAAGGCTGTCGGTGCTAACGCCGCAGTGCGAGAATCATGGGTTTGAGCCGGGCGGGGTGGATAGTGTATACAGGAGGTGGAGGGAAGTGGGGCTGGTTAAGGTGAGGGATTTGTATTTGGAGGAAGGGTTCGCCAGCCTGGGGGAGCTAAGGGAGAGGGTAGAGCTGCCGAGGGGTAGCGAGTTCAGGTATCTACAGGTTAGGAACTTTGCACAAAAGTTCTGGAAGGGGTTCCCAAGATAGCCGGGATACACCCTGCTGGAGCGACTGCTGCTTCCGGATGTGGGAGGGGAGGGAAGAATTGGGGATATATATAAGTGGCTGGGGGAGCAGGGAGGCGAGCGGGTGGTGAAGATCAAGGAGAAATGGGAAGCGGAGTTGGGAATGGAGATCAATTGGGGAGTATGGAGTGAGGCACTGCGAAGGGTAAACGGGACCTCCTCTTGTGCAAGGATGAGGCTGGATAAAAAGGAGGAAAATTTGAACAAATTGTATAGTTGATTGTTGGGAGGAATGTTTTCCAGGGTGTTTATTTGCTGTAACCTTCTTTGATACAAGTTTGAATAAAATGCGTTTTAAAAAATAAAGTAACAACCAAAACGGGAGGTCTCACCCGCCACGTTCTGGGAGGCACTGAAGGCCGTGATCAGAGGAGAGATCATAGCCTACAAGGCAAGCAGAGATAGGGAAGACAGGGTGGCCAGGCAACAGCTAGTGGACTCCATTCTGGGAATCGATAGAAAATACTCCGAGGCCCCGACCGTAGGGCTGTTGGCAGAGAGGAAAAAGCTGCAAATGGACTTTAACCTGCCATCCACTAGGAAAGCAGTGTACCAACTCCGCCAGACACGGGGGACCCTCTACGAACACGAAGACAAGGCTGGCCGCCTATTGGCTCACCAGCTGAGAAAGTAGGCAACCACGAGGGAAATACTGCAGGTAAAGGATAGCAGAGGCAGACTGGTAACAGAGCCAAAGGAGGTCAATCGGGCATTTGAGACCTTCTACCGGGGACTGTACGCCTCCAAGCCCCCCCAACGGGGATGTGGGAATGAAACAGTTCCTAGACAGACTGGAACTACCAGTGGTGGGGTAAGACAGACGGGGGGAGCTGGAAGAACCAATAAACCTGGGAGAAATCATGGAAAGCATCAGCTCCATGCAGGCGGGGAAGGCACCGGGACCCGACGGGTTCCCGGCGGACTTCTACAAAAAATTCACACCAGTCCTGGCCCCACTCTTAAGGGACATGTTCGCGGACTCACTAGCAGGGGGCACCTATCTCACTGATACCCAAAAAAGATAAAGGCCTGATGGAATGTGGATCATACAGACCCATTTCACTGCTGAACGTGGATGCGAAAACACTCACAAAGGTCCTGGCGAAAAGGCTGGAGGGCTGCGTACCAGAGGTGGTCGCAGAGGATCAAACGGGTTTTGTCAAGGGAAGGGAGCTCACAGCGGACATCAGACGACTGCTGAATAATGACCCCCCCCCCCACCTCAGGGAGAGAACACGATCGTCTCCCTGGACGCAGAAAAGGCCTTCGACAGCGAGGAGCGGGGTTCACCACCTGGGTGAGGCTCCTGTACAAAGTTCCCAAAGCAAGTGTCTGAATTAACACCACCAGCTCTGAATACTTCCAGCTACTGAGAGGAAGACAGAACTACCCCTTGTCCCCACTCTTGTTCGTGCTAGCGATCGAACCCCTGGTGGTAGCCCTGCAGGACACGAAAAGTTGGAAGGGAATCCGGAGAGGAGACATGATGTGTTGGATGCTCGGGATCCGTGGAACACATACAGGCCACCAACACTTAAAATAGTGCAACACTATTTGATTAAGTCAGAAACTGTTGAACATACTTTCACTGTGGGTTTACACGATGTTAGATTAAACTAAAGACCTATGCCTGTCCGAACCAGTCTATGCACTCAGCACATGGTGAAGATCTGTGCTGTAAGCAGTAAGCTCTGTCCTTTTCATATTCGATTTCATATAATTTACAGTACAGGAGTCCATTCGGCCCATCGAGTCTGTACTGGCCCTTGGAAAGAGCACCCCACCCAAGCCCACACCTCCACCCTATCCCCGTAACCCCACCCAGCCGTTTTGGACACTAAAGGCAATTGATCATGGCCAATCCACCTAACCTGCACATCTTTGGACTGTGGGAGGAAACCGGAGCACCCGGAGGAAACCCATGCAGAAATTCCGCACAGGCAGTGACCCAGCCGGGAATCGAACCTGGGACCCTAGAGCTGTGAAGCATCTGTGCTAACCACTGTGCACCGTGCTGCCCAGAGCAGTCCTTCTGAGAGGCTGCATCCCGAGTGAACGGGAACTCTGATGCCTCCTGTCTTTATCGTGAGTGTGCTCTAACTGGTGATAGGCTGCGGTGTTGTGTGTGTTGATTGGTCTTGCTGTGTGTCCATCAATGTGTGTGTCTGCAGCATGATATACTGGTGTATATTATGACAAGACAGAGAGCACAGAGTTTCACACTATGCAGATGACCTGCTCCTCTATGTCTCGAACCACAGGAGGGACTGAAAGCAATACTGCAAATACTGAAAGAGTTTGGAACCTTCTCGGGCTACAAACTTAACCTGGGCAAAAGCGAGACATTCCCAGTGAACCCAAAAGGGGGAGGGACAGAGCTGGAGGGGCCCCTCTGGCACTGTTCACATTTGTCCTCCACCTCCGGGAAGAACCTGCTCGTTCGGGTTCTGGTCAGGTGCGCTCTGTGCACCACTTTGAGCTGCATTAGGCTGAGCCTTGCACAGGAAGAGGTGGAGTTCGCCCTGCTCAGTGCTTCGCTCCAGGTCCTCTAGTAGTGTGTTTTCTGGGGCCCCAGCGTACCCTACTGTCTCTTTGCGGAGGAAGTGTTTTATTTTCCTTTTGCTAGTTTCCACTTCCTCATCAGTTCGCCCAGTGTCGCCAGTCTGCGCCCTCCTGAGAAGTCCCCGACCGTCAGTGTGCTCCCGTCCCGCCTCCATCTTTTGAAGGCGGTATCTAGCATGGCTGGGGGGAATCTGTGATTGCCGCAGATGGGGGCCATGGGGGACATTTTAGTTATCCCGAAGTGCTGTCTCAACTGAGCCCACGTTCTCACCGTGGCCGCTACCACTGGGCTCGTGGTGTACCTTGCTGATGAGGGTGGGAGTGCTGCTGTAGCCAGGGCCCGGAGGGTTGTTCCTTTACAGGATGCCTTCTCCATTTGTAGGAGGAGTATAAATATGCGTGTCCTCCATTCAGCTGCCATTTCGCCAGCTGCTGTAGGAGGCCACACATCTTACTGCAATAAAGCCACAGTTGTACCCAACCTGAATCTTTGTACAATTTATCAAGCATCAACCGCCTGGGTGAGGCTCCTGTACAACGCTCCCAAAGCGAGTGTCGGAACTAACATCACCAGCTCTGAATACTTCCAGCTACTGAGAGGAACAAGACAGGGCTGCCCCTTGTCCCCACTATTATTCGCGCTAGCGATCGAACCCCTGGCGATAGCCCTGCGGGACATGAAAAGCTGGAAGGTAATCCGGAAAGGCGTGCATCCCGGCCTTGGCTATGTATGCTCTGATATGGGTGAAGGCCTGTTGTGCCTCGGCCGTAAGGGGAAACTGGGTGGGCTGTATGAGTGGGTGGGCCTTGTCCACGTAGTTTGGGACCCACTGATCGTAGTACGATAAGAACCCCAGGCAGCGTTTGAGGGCTTTGGGACAGTGGGAGAGGGGAAGCTCCATGAGGGGGCGCATGCGGTGGGATCGGGCCCGAGGACTCCGTTCTGGACCACATAGCCGAGGATGGTTCAGCGGGTCGTGCTGAACACACACTTCTCTTTGTTATAAGTAAGGTTGAGGAGAGTGGCGGTGCGGAGGAATTTAGCGAGGTTGGCATCGTTGTCCTGCTGATCATGGCCGCAGATGGTGACATTGTCTAGGTACGGAAACGTGGCCCGCAAACCGTATCGGTCGACCATTCGGTCCATCTCCCTTTGGAAGACCGAGACCCCGTTAGTGGCGCCAAAGGGAACCCTAAGAAAGTGATAGAGACGACCGTCCACCTCGAAGGCAGTGTATGGGCGGTCCGATTCACGGATGGGGAGCTGGTGGTAGGAGGATTTTAGGTCAATCGTTGAGAAGACCCAATACTGCGCAATCTGATTGGCCATATCAGATATGCGTGGGAATGGGTACGCGTCGAGCTGAGTGTACCGATTGGTGGTCTGGCTGTAGTCCACGACCATTCTATGCTTCTCCCCAGTTTTAACGACTACCACTTGAGCTCTCCAGGGGCTGTTGCTGGCCTCGATCATACCCTCCCGAAGCAGCCGCTAGATTTCGGACCTGATGAAGGTCTTGTCCTGGGTGCTGTACTGTCTGCTCCTGGTGGCAACGGGTTTGCAATCCGAAGTTAGATTGGCGAAGAGGGAGGGGGTCGACCTTTAGGGTTGCGAGGCCGCTCAGAGTGAGGGGCGGTAGGGGCCGCCGAATTTGAGGTTGAGGCTCTGGAGATTGCACTGGATATCCAGGCCTATTGATAGTGCAGCGCAGAGATCAGGAAGGATGTAGAGGCAGAAGCCACTGAATTCTAGGCCCCGGACCGTGAGTGTGACCGTGCAGAACCCTTGGATCGGGACGGAATGGGATCCGGAGGCCAGGGAGATCCTTTGATTGGCGGGGTGGACCGCGAGGGAGCAGCGCCTTACCGTATCCGGGTGTATGAAGCTTTCGGTGCTCCCGGAGTCCAGCAGGCAAGAGGTTGCGTGGCCGTTAATTTTCACCGTACCCGAAGAGGTGGCCAGGTTGTGTGGACGAGACTGGTCCAGCGTCATCGAGGCGAGCTGCGGGTGATCGTCACTGGTGTCAGAAGACGGAGAGCGTGGGGGGCCCAGGTCGTGGAATGTCGTCGGCATCCATGCCCCGTGGGGAAGACAAGATCGCGGCGACTGAAGATCCTGCGGGGTACAAAATGGCGGCGCCCATGATGCGCAATCAATTACACTCAAGTCGAAGTGATTTCATAACTGAAGGCTTTAATCTACTAGAACTCTTTCCCCAGCAGCTTTGATACGGAAAATGAAGGCTGCTGGGACGGCACCATTTCTTATACTCCGCCTGTCAACAGCCAATGATAGACTCCTGGGTCTAACCAATGGTCATCAGCCTCTTAGGTACCATAATACCTGGTACTAGCACATTCACCCCCTGTTAAAAAAGAGCCCGGCGGGGGCAGTGGCCAGTGTTAATAGTATGGTATGACCAGGTATGGAGGTACCGTGATGTCGAGGATATTTACAAAGTGTTCACAGTGCAGCAATCAGTCGATCGGGTGGCCTGGTCATCCTTCTGGAGCGTCTGGGTTTCGGCGATGATTCTGATGGGGGTCCCGGTGGTTGCGACTCCGGGAGCGTGGTTTCGTCCTCCTGGCAGCTTCATCACCCCTAGGTGGCGCTGTGGGGGCAAAAGGTGACACGGGTGGAGGGCGCCTGTAGGGGGTGTCGGTGGGTGGTCGGGCCTAGGCAGGAGCGGCGGGAATGCTGACTCTCCAGTGAGGTGCTGTGGGGGAGGTGGAGGTGGGGGCAATGGTTCGGGTGCGCGTGGGGTTCCGGCGGGCGCCAGGTCCCGAAGGGAGACTGTGTCTTGCCGGCCGTCAGGGAACGCGACGTAGGCATACTGGGGGTTAGCGTGCAGCAGGTGGACCCTCTCGACCAACGCGTCCGACTTGTGCGCCCGCACGTGCTTCCGAAGCAGGATGGGTCCGGGTGTCACTAGCCAGGTTGGGAGCGAGGTCCCGGAGGAGGACTTCCTGGGGAAAACAAGGAGACGTCCATGAGGTGTTGATTTGTGGTTGTACAGAGCAGCGACCGGATGGCGTGGAGGACCATCGGTAGGACTTCTTGCCAGCAAGAGACTGGGAGATTCCTGGATCGTAGAGCCAGTAGAACGGTCTTCCAGACTGTTCCGTTCTCCCTCTCTACCTGCCCGTTTCCCCGGGGGTTGTAACTGCTCGTCCTGCTCGAGGCGATGCCCTTGCTGAGCAGGAATTGATGCAGTTCATCGCTCATAAAGGAGGACCCCCTATCATTGTGTATGTATGCGGGGAAACCGAACAGTGTAAAGATACCATGGAGGGCCTTGATGACGGTGGTTGTGGTCATGTCTGGGCAGGGGATGGCGAATGGGAAACAGGAGTACTCATCAATCACGTTCAGGAAATACGTGTTGCGGTCGGTGGAGGGGAGGGGGCCTTTGAAATCCATGCTGAGGCGTTCAAAGGGACGGGAAGCCTTTATCAGGTGCGCCCTCTCTGGCCGGTAGAAGTGTGGTTTGCACTCCGCGCAGATTTGGCAGTCCCTGGTGACTGTCCTGACCTCCTCGATGGAGTAGGGCAGGTTGCGGGTCTTGACAAAATGGAAAAAGCGAGTGACCCCCGGGTGGCAGAGGTCCTCGTGGAGGGATCGGAGGTGGTCCACTTGTGCAGTGGCACAAGCGCCGCGGGACAGGGCATCAGGAGGCTCGTTTAGCTTCCCTGGACGGTACAAGATCTCGTAGTTGAAGGTGGAGAGTTCTGTCCTCCACTGCAAGATCATGTTTTTAATCTTGCCCCGCTGTGCATTATCGAACATGAAGGCAACCGACCGTTGGTCCGTGAGGAGAGTGTATCTCCTGCCGGCCAGGTAATACCTCCAGTGTTGCACAGCTTCTACTATGGCTTGTGCCTCTTTTTCGACCAAGGAATGGCGAATTTTGGAAGCATGGAGAGTGCGGGAGAAGAAGGCCACGGGCCTGCCCGCTTGGTTGAGGGTGGCTGCCAGAGTGACGTCGGACGCATCGCTCTCGACCTGGAAGGGGAGGGACTCGTTGATGGCGGCATCGAGGCCTTTGCAATGTCTGCTTTGATGCGGCTGAAGGCCTGGCGGACCTCCGTCGACAGGGGGAAGGTTGAGGACTGGACCAGGGGTCGGGCTTTGTCTGCGTAGTTGGGGACCCACTGTGCATAATAGCTGAAGAACCCGAGGCAGCGCTTTAGGACCTTGAGGCAGTGAGGGAGGGGGAACTCCATAAGGGGGCGCATGCGCTCAGGGTCGGGGCCTATAACTCCACTTCGCACTACGTAGCCTAGAATGGCTAGACGGTCGGTGCTAAACACGCATTTATCCTTATTGTATGTCAGATTAAGGATTTTCGCGGTCTGGAGAAATTTGCGGAGGTTGGTGTCGTGGTCCTGCTGGTCATGGCCACAGATGGTGACGCTATCCAGATACAGGAACGTTGCGCGTAAGCCGTACCGGTCAACCATTCAGTCCATCTCTCGCTGGAAGACCGAGACCCCATTAGTGACACTAAAGGGAACTCTTAAAAATTGATAGAGCCGCCCATCTGCTTCGAAGGCAGTGTACTTGCGGTCACTAGTGCGGAGGGGTAGCTGGTGGTAGGCGGACTTGAGATCCACCGTGGAGAAGACCTTCTATTGTGTGATCCTGTTTACCAGGTCGGCTATACGGGGGAGAGGGTACGCATCCAGCTGCGTAAACCTGTTGATGGTCTGGCTGTAGTCAATGACCATCCTATGCTTCTCCCCGGTCTTTACCACCACTACGTGAGCTTTTCGGGGACTGTTGCTCGCTTCGATGACCCCTTCCCCCAGCAGCCTTTGGACCTCTGACCTGATGAAGGTCCGGTCCTGGGCACTGTACCGCCTGCTCCTGGTGGCGACGGGTTTGCAATCCGGGATGAGGCACGTAAACAGGGAAGGCGGGTCGACCTTAAGGGTCGCGAGGCCGCAGACAGTAAGTGGAGGTATAGAACATAGAACAATACAGCGCAGTACAGGCCCTTCGGCCCACGATGTTGCACCGAAACAAAAGCCATCTAACCTACACTATGCCATTATCATCCATATGTTTATCCAATAAACTTTTAAATGCCCTCAATGTTGGCGAGTTCACTACTGTAGCAGGTAGGGCATTCCACGGCCTCACTACTCTTTGCGTAAAGAACCTACCTCTGACCTCTGTCCTATATCTATTACCCCTCAGTTTAAAGTTATGTCCCCTCGTGCCAGCCATATCCATCCGCGGGAGAAGGCTCTCACTGTCCACCCTATCCAACCCCCTGATCATTTTGTATGCCTCTATTAAGTCTCCTCTTAACCTTCTTCTCTCCAACGAAAACAACCTCAAGTCCGTCAGCCTTTCCTCATAAGATTTTCCCTCCATACCAGGCAACATCCTGGTAAATCTCCTCTGCACCCGCTCCAAAGCCTCCACGTCCTTCCTATAATGCGGTGACCAGAACTGTACGCAATACTCCAAATGCGGCCGGACCAGAGTTCTGTACAGCTGCAACATGACCTCCCGACTCCGGAACTCAATCCCTCTACCAATAAAGGCCAACACTCCATAGGCCTTCTTCACAACCCTATCAACCTGGGTGGCAACTTTCAGGGATCTATGTACATGGACACCTAGATCCCTCTGCTCAGCCACACTTTCAAGAACTTTACCATTAGCCAAATATTCCGCATTCCTGTTATTCCTTCCAAAGTGAATCACCTCACACTTCTCTACATTAAACTCCATTTGCCACCTCTCAGCCCAGCTCTGCAGCTTATCTATATCCCTCTGTAACCTGCTACATCCTTCCACACTATCGACAACACCACCGACTTTAGTATCATCTGCAAATTTACTCACCCACCCTTCTGTGCCTTCCTCTAGGTCATTGATAAAAATGACAAACAGCAACGGCCCCAGAACAGATCCTTGTGGTACTCCACTTGTGACTGTACTCCATTCTGAACATTTCCCATCAACCACCACCCTCTGTCTTCTTTCAGCTAGCCAATTTCTGATCCACATCTCTAAATCACCCTCAATCCCCAGTATAGAGCCACCGAATTTAAAGGTCAGGCTTTGCAAATGTCATTGGAAATCCAGCCCCAGGAGGGTAGCCGCGCAGAGGTGCGGCAGGACGTACAGGCGGAAATTGTTGAATTTCCTGCCTTGGACAGTGAGGTTCGCTGGGCAGAACCCCTGTATCACCACCGAGTGTGACCCGGAGGCCAGGGAGATCCTTTGATTTACAGGGTGGGTGACAAGTGAACAGCGCCTTACCGCGTCGGGGTGAACAAAGCTTTCCGTGCTCCCAGAGTCAATCAGGCAAGACGTCTCGTGTCCGTTGATGAAGACCGTCATTGTTGCTGTTGCGAGTGTCCGGGGCCGACTTTGGTCCAGTGTCACCGAGGCCAGATGAAGCAGATGCGAATTCTGATCGGGCAGCGTGTAGTCGGCCGTGCTGGGGGCCTGGGGCCCCATCCAAGATGGCATCACCCATGGGTCGCACATGGTGTCCGGGGATGAACAAGATGGCGGCGGCGATGGACAAAATGGCGGCGCCCACCTGTCCAGCGTGGTGTCCGGGGGGCAAGATGGCCACGCCCGTGGGTCGCACGTGGCCCTAGGATAGGGGGGGTGGCAGTGAGCGCTGGCCGGTAGGGGCCTGAAGGGGGGGTTGCCGCGGCGGTCCATAGTCGCTGGAGGCCGCGGGCCTGGCAGACCCCCACAAAGTGGCCCTTCTTGCCGCATCCTTTGCAGATGGCGGTGAGGGCCGGGCAGCGCGGGCGGGGATGATTCGCCTGCCCGCAGAAGAAACAGCAGGGCCTGGCGGCGTTAGCGGGCCGTCTCGTAGCGCAGGCCTGCAGGGTCAGGAGGAAGGTCTGTGGGGCTGCCGCTGCGGGGTGCCACGCAGCCCAGGGGGCCGCCGCGTGGTCGGGCGCAAAGGACTGCGCGTTTTTGTAGGCAACGTCCATGGACACTGCCAGGGCCAGTGCCTAAGTCCCAGAGTGTCCCTTTCTAGGAGTCTTCGGCGGATATCTAAGGAGCTCATACCTGCTATGAAAGCATCCCTGATTAAAAGTTCCGTGTGCTCGCTCCACGAAACTTGCAGGCAGCCACAGTTTCGCCCCAGCACCAGTAGCGCCCGGTAGAAATCTTCCAACATTTCCTCGGGACTTTGCCACCTAGTCGCAAGCAGGTGACGAGCGTAATCTCCTTCTAGCAGTTCGATCGCGGCAGCATAGTTCTCCGCCTCCTTGATAAGGGGGTAGATCCCAGGGCTGACCCGTGAGCGCAGGAGCTGATTTTTTTCCCTTCTGTGGGGGTGCCTCCGGCTGTCTCGAGGTAGCCTTTAAAGCACCCCAGCCAGTGTTTAAAAATTGCAGCAGAGTTCTCCGCATGGGGGCTGAGCTGAAGGCATTCAGAGATCCATCCTTCCAACTCAAGTTGTAGTAGATTAAATTGCTGCGCAATCAATTACGCTCAAGACGAAGTGATATCATAACTGAAGGCTTTAATCTACTAGAACTCTTTCCCCAGCAGCCTCTCAGGTACCGCAATACCTGGTACTACCACAGCCCATGGGCCGCACGTTGCGGGGGTGGGACAAAATGGCAGCGCACATGGGCCGCACGTTGCTGAAGCTAAACAAGATGGCGGGGCCCATTGGCCGCACATGGACTGAGGGGGGGGATATGGCGGTGCCCACTGGCCGGTCGCGGTCCCGGGAGGTGAAGATGGCGCCGCCCACTGGCGGCGCATTGCCTGGGGGAGGGGGGTGGAGATGGCGGCGCCCATTGTGCATGTGTCAGGGGCGAGGGGGGTGATAGCGGCGACTGCGCGGGCCTGGCACACTGCGGCGAAGTGGCCCTTTTTGCTGCATGCCTTGCAAATGGCAGTGCGAGCCGGGCAGCATTGGCGTGGGCGCTTCTGCTGGCCGCAGAAGTAACATCGGGGACCCCCGGGGTGCGCGGATTGGCATGTGGCGCAGGCGTATTGGCTGGATATGGCCCCGGCTCGGGCGGCCGTTTGCGGGGTCCAGGAGGGATGGGCCGCGCGGCTGGAGGGGTAGGCCTGAACATTACATCAGGCTACCTTCATGGAGAGCGCTAATTTTTTAGTCTCTGCTAGGTCGAGCGTGGCCCCTTCAAGCAGTCTTTAGCGGATGAGGTCCGACCCAATCCCCGTTACAAAAGCATCGCGCATAAGGAGATTAGAATGTTCGGTGGCCGTAACGGCCTGACAGTCACAGTCCCGGACGAGTGAGATTAGAGCCCGCCAGAAGTCTTCAATGGACTCACCAGGGAGTTGAGAGCGAGTGGCGAGTACGTGCCTGGCGAAGAATGTGTTCGCTTTCTGCGTGTAGTTCTCTTTGAGGAGCGCCATGGTATCCGCGTAGGTCGGGGCGTTTTGGATCAGCGGAAACACGCTTGAGCTCAACCTGGAATACTGGACCTGTATCTTCTGAGCCTCCGTCGGTGGGGTGTTCGCTGAGTCTATGTAAGCCTCGAAGCAAACTAGCCAGTGATTAAAGTCTTTTCTGGCGTCGATCGATGGCGGATCCAGCTGCAGGCGATCTGGTTTGATTCCGATGTCCATCTTGTAGAAAATCTGACTGCAATAAATTGATGCACGATCAATTGTACAAAGACTCAGATTGGGTACAACTGCGTGGCCTCCTACAGCAGCTGGCGAAATGGCAGCTGAATGGAGGACACGCAGATTTATACTCCTCCTCCTGGGCGGAGCCAGCAGGCAGGGGCTACCGCCGAACCTGTAGTACAGGTCCCACCTTACATCCCCTCATACAGGTGTACAGTGGTTCACCACAGCGGTGAACCCCGC
This sequence comes from Scyliorhinus torazame, assembly GCF_047496885.1. Classification (NCBI taxonomy): domain Eukaryota; kingdom Metazoa; phylum Chordata; class Chondrichthyes; order Carcharhiniformes; family Scyliorhinidae; genus Scyliorhinus; species Scyliorhinus torazame. The sequence goes on along the minus strand of NC_092712.1, from coordinate 58,392,320 downwards.
TCCTAGCCCAAACTGTTCCAGTACCTCGAGGAGGTAGTTCCATTTGACTCTGTCGAAGGCCTTTTCTGCGTCCAGGGAGACGATCATGTTCTCTCCCCGAGGTGGGGGTCATTATTACATTCAGCAGCCGCCTGATGTTCGCTGTGAGCTCCCTTCCCTTGACAAAACCCGTTTGGTCCTCTGCGACCACCTCTAGTACGCAGTCAGGACCTTTGTGAGTATTTTCGCATCGACGTTCAGCAGTGAAATGGGTCTGTATGAGCCACATTCCGTCAGGTCTTTATCTTTTTTGGGTATCAGTGAGATTGCGGCCTGCGCTAGCGTGGGGGGGGGGGGGGGGAGGGGTGCAGGGTGCCCCCTGCTAGTGAGTCTGCGAACATGTCCCTTAAGTGTGGGGCCAAGACTGGTGCGAAATTTTTGTAGAACTCCTCCAGGGACCCGTCGGGTCCCGGTGCCTTCCCCGCCTGCATGGAGCTGATGCTCTCCATGATTTCTCCCACGTCTATTGGTGCTTCCAGCTCCCCCCGTCTGTCTTCCCCCACCACTGTTAGTTCCAGTCTGTCTAGGAACTGTTTCATTCCCACGTCCCCGTTGGGGGGCTCGGAGGCGTACAGTCCCCGGTAGAAGGTCTCAAATGCCCGATTGACCTCCTTTGGCTCTGTTACCAGTCTGCCTCTGCTATCCTTTACCTGCAGTATTTCCCTCGTGGTTGCCTGGTTTCTAAGCTGGTGAGCCAATAGGCGGCCAGCCTTGTCTTCATGTTCGTAGAGGGTCCCCCGTGTCTGACGGAGTTGGTACACTGCTTTCCTAGTGGATAGCAGGTTAAAGTCCATTTGCAGCTTTTTCCTCTCCGCCAGCAGCCCTACGGTTGGGGCCTCGGAGTATTTTCTATCGACTCCCAGAACTGAGTCCACTAGTTGTTGCCTGGCCACCCTCTCTTCCCTATCTCTGCTTGCCTTGTAGGCTATGATCTCTCCTCTGATCACGGCCTTCAGTGCCTCTCAAAATGTGGAGAGTGAGACCTCCCCGTTTTGGTTGTTACTTTTTTTTTTAACGCATTTTATTCAAACTTGTATCAAAGTAGGTCACAGCAAATAAACACCCTGGGAAACATTCCTCCCAACAATCAACTATACAATTTGTTCAAATTTTCCTCCTTTTTCACCCCCCCCCCCCCCACCCCCCCCGAACGACGAACAGCTCCTCAAACACGGTCACAAACATCCCCCACCTTTTCTCGAACTCCCCTGCTGAGCCCCTTAACTCATACTTTATCTTCTCTAACCGCAGGAAGTCATACAGGTCACCCAACCATGCTGCAACATTCGTCGGTGTGCAATCAGAGAGGCGAAGGCCATGTTTCTGGAAGGAAGGTTTGCAAGCTGGGAAGAGTTGCAGCTGAAGTTTGGGCTCCTGCCATCAAAATCATTTTGGTATATGCAGGTCCATGATTTTGCAAGGAAGATTTCTTTCCGACGTGTCCAGTAATGCCGCCAATGCTGGAGGGGAGGAGGAGAGGAGTATGTTGGTAATTTACAGAAGGGTCCTGGGGTGGATACTGTGTTGCTGGAGGGAGTTAAGGCTGTGGGAGGAAGGGTTGTGGGTGGAATTGGAAGAAGGGGTGTGGTGTGAAGCCCTGCGAAGGGTGAATGCCACATGGTCGTGGGCGAGACTTGGCCTTATACAGTTAAAGGTGGTGCACGGGGCGCATCGAAGAGTTCTTGGATGAGTCGGTTGTTTGTGGTTAAGTGTGAGCGGTGCCCGGCCAATCATGTACATATGTTCTGGTCATGTCCTGAGCTGGTGAGGTTTTGGGTCTCCTTCTTCAGCACCACAGGCAGGTTCTTTTGGTGTGGAGATCAGCTTCTCCGCCCTGTGTCATAGTGTGGCTGGGGGTCTTAATGGAGTTTTTAAACCTTGAGAAAGTTAAATTCATCACGAGAGGTGCAATTCAGTTGTTAGGGAAGGGGGCGGGGACGTTTTGTGGGGGGGGGGGGGGGGGGGGGGGGGGGGTTGTATTGTTGTTTCTTTTCATTTTTTTGTTTATTGTTGTGTATTTATCAAAAAGGGTGAAATAAAAATATTTTTTAAAGGAGCCAGCCTGCGCCTCTTAAAAGGCGAGAATAGTTCTGCAGCAGCTGATTAAAGATTGGGGGCAGGAAAAACACTAAACAATTGTGCAACGGGGCAGACAAAGTGCCCCAAGAAGCAAAAGAGACCTTGATTCCACCTGCTAGAGGTTCTGCAGTCAGAAGTCAGGCGTTCTACAGCTAGAACTCTGCAGTCTCCTCCACTGATAGCAGCTGTTCGCAAACCATACTGCAGCCAGTGGTGTAGCGTAATGGAATACTTTCCACCATGATGGAATACTCTCCACTCGCCCAGTGGTTGTGGGGACGAATTTCTGCGCATCAGAATACTTTCACCCTGGAGTGGGTGACATCTGTAACATTCACCATACACTGCTGTCATGTCAAACCAGAAGGTGTCTGCTGATGTACCCATTTTACACCTGCCTTATGACTCTGCACGAACATTCAGGAAGTTCAACACCATTCAGGACAAAGCAGCCCATCTGATCGGGTCTCCACCCAGCACTTTCAACATTTACTCCCTCCACCCGCAATACACAGTGGTAGTAGCATGCCATCTACAAGATGCATTGCACCGTGGCTCCATTGACAACACCTTCCAAACTTGCAAACCCTACCACCTAGAAGGACAAGGGCAAACGATGCATGGCAACACCACCAACTGCAAGGTCCCCTCCAAGGCACACATCATTCTAACTTGGAACTATATCACCACTCCTTCACAGGGTCAAAATTCAGGAACTCCCTTCCACTGCAGCCATTCAAGAAGGCAGCTCACCACCACCTTCTCAATTAGGGATGGGCAATAAATGCTGGCCTAGCCAGCAAGTTACACATCCCATAATACATTTTTTTAAAAGCACTGCAAAGCAGCATTAGGCAAAGGCAGTTGCAAGTTGGGCAGTAAGGGAATGCACCTTTGTATGGAACATGGGGTGCGATTCTCCGACCTCCCACCGGGTCGAAGAATCGCCGGCAGCTGGCGTGTATCCCGCCCCCGCCGTGTCCCGAATTCTCCGCCACCAGAGATTCGGCGGGGTCGGGAATCGCGCAACGCCGGTCGGCGGGAATCGCGCCGGTCGGTGGGCCCACCCCCGGCGATTCTCCAGTCCGCGATGGGCTGAAGTCCCGCCGCTGTCAACCATCGGCAGCCGGCGTGGATTAGACCTCCTTTTGAACGGCGGGACAAGGCGGCGCGGGCAGACTCCGGGGTACTGGGGGGGGGGGGGTCGTGGGGTGATCTGGCCCCGGGGGGTGCCCCCACGGTGGCCTGGCCTGCGATCGGGGCCCACCGATCCGCGGGCAGGCCTGTGCCGTGGGGGCACTCTTTTTCTTCCGCCTTCACCATGTCTCCACTATGGCGGAGGCGGAAGAGACCCCCTCCCCTGCGCATGCGCGGGGATGCCGTGAGCGGCCGCTGACGATCCCGCGCATGCGTCGCCCGGCGAAGTCCTTTCGGCGCCGGCTGGCTGGCGCCAAAGGCCTTTCCCGCCAGCCGGCAGAGCGGAAACCGCTCCAGCGCAGGCCTAGCCCCTCAAGGCAAGGGCTTGGCCCCTAAAGGTGCGGAGAATTCCGCACCTTTGGGGTGGCCCGACGCCGGACTGATCCGCGCTGTTTTTGGTGCCGGGTAGCGGACATCGCGCCATTTGCGGAGAATCCCGCCCATGGATAGTTAGTTGGATGAATTTGGTTTGAAATGGTTTTTATATTAATATTGTGGCCAAAAGGAGGCGGTGATGGTACATAGCAAAGCAATGGCAAGATGTGTGCTGTTGTACCACAGGGATTTGGGATTATGTTCAGTGGAACTGAAGTTGAATAATGCTTTTATGGGCTACGCAGCTCTTCCTTCTTTTCTTCTTCCTCCTAAGCTGTTCAAATTGTCCCTTGGGCGAGGGCTGTGCCCTCATGATGGTCAGGTTGTGGAGGTTATGACTGACCACCACAGATTAGGATACACATTCCAGTAAGTGTAAAAAGACTCATCCAGAGTGGGCCAGGCAGTGTAACCATTGCTTTGGTACCCCAGTAGTCTATGGTGTTTCACATGGCAACATGCCTCTCATTATACGCATGCTGGCCACGTGCGGTTGGGCCGTGGGAGCAGGTGTAAAATGGATACATGAGCAAACAACTTCTGGTTTGACATGGCAGCAGTGTGTGGTGAACTGGGAATGTCACAGATAACACCCGTCAAAGGGTGGAAGTATTCTGACGCATCAAAGTGTAGCCCCTCAATCAGTTTCACAGACGCTGCCAACAAAGTCCTTGCTCTAATTTGAGGCTGATTGCAGGAGATTCTAAAAGAACTTCCTTAGTAAAATTCAGATGATGCATACATTGCACCTGGCTTTGATGGAGGCGAGGGAATTTCCTGGAAGAGGGTAAGTGGATACCGCCTCTTGCTGAGAAATGTTATCTCCCTTATTCCTCTGTGTCATAATATACATCAGTACATTATGGTGCAATCACATACACACACTGATGGACATGCAGTAGGACCAACCAGCATACATAACACCGCAGCCAATCACCAGTGAGAGCACAAGCACTATAAAGACAGGGGACAGGAGAGTTCCCGCTCATTCTAGCAGCAGCCAGCTCAGAGCACAGAGCTCACAGCCTGCATCACAGACATTCACCATGTGCTGAGTGCCTCACTATAGCTAGTGATAGGAAAGGGTCCACAGTTAAGCTGGTATTGCTTATACCCACGTTTACAGTATGTTAGCATAGTTGAACAGTTAATAAAATAGCGTTACACCACTTCCAGCATTGTTGGCTTGTTTGTGAACCAGAACACCCAACATGACATGGTACAAGGAGTGGCCTCAATCGGGCACTTGTGAGACCTATCTGCAACTTCTCAGCATTCCGGCATCCTACAGCATGGAGAACATCAACCCGCCGCCGCCGCTCCGCATTGCTGGCAATCTCGGGGTAAATTGGAAGATATTTAAACAGCGCTTCCAGCTCTTCCTCGAGGCCACGGACAGGGAGAATGCATCGGACACCAGGCAACATCCTGGTAAATCTCCTTTGCACCTTTTCCAAAGCTTCCACATCCTTCCTAAAATGAGGCGACCAGAACTGCACACACTACTCCAAATGTGACCTTATCAAGGTTTTGTACAGCTGCATCATCACCTCACGGCTCCTAAATTCAATCCCTCTGCTAATGAACGCTAGCACACCATAGGCCTTCTTCACAGCTCTATCCACTTGAGTGGCAACTTTCAAAGATGTATGAACATAGACCCCAAGATCTCTCTGCTCCTCCACATTGCCAAGAACTCTACCGTTAACCCTGTATTCCGCATTCATATTTGTCCTTCCAAAATGGACAACCTCACACTTTTCAGGGTTAAACTCCATCTGCCACTTCTCAGCCCAGCTCTGCATCCTATCTATGTCTCTTTGCAGCCGACAACAGCCCTCCTCACTATCCACAACTCCACCAATCTTCGTATCATCTGCAAATTTACTGACCCACCCTTCAACTCCCTCATCCAAGTCACTAATGAAAATCACAAACAGCAGAGGACCCAGAACTGATCCCTGCGGTATGCCACTGGTAACTGGGATCCAGGCTGAATATTTGCCATCCACCACCACTCTCTGACTTCTATCGGTTAGCCAGTTCGTTATCCAACTGGCCAAATTTCCCATTATCCCATGCCTCCTTACTTTCTGCAGAAGCCTACCATGGGGAACCTTATCAAATGCCTTACTAAAATCCATGCATACTACATCCACTGCTTTACCTTCATCCACATGCTTAGTCACCTCCTCAAAGAATTCAATAAGACTTGTAAGGCAAGATCTACCCCTCACAAATCCGTGCTGACTATCCCTAATCAAGCAGTGTCTTTCCAGATGCTCAGAAATCCTATCCTTCAGTACCCTTCCATGACTTTGCCTACCACCGAAGTAAGACTAACTGACCTGTAATTCCCAGGGTTATTCCTAGTCCCTTTTTCGAACAGGGGCAGGACATTCGCCACTCTCCAAACCCCTGGTACCACCCCTGTTGACAGTGAGGACCAAAAGATCATTGCCAACGGCTCTGCAGTTTCATCTCTTGCTTCCCATAGAATCCTTGGATATATCCCGTCAGGCCCGGGGGACCTGTCTATCCTCAAGTTTTTCAAAATGCCCAACACATCTTCCTTCCTAACAAGTATTTCCTTGAGCTTACCAGTCTGTTTCACACTGTCCTCTTCAACAATATGGCCCCTCTCATTTGTAAATACAGAAGAAAAGAACTTGTTCAAGACCTCTCCTATCTCTTCAGACTCAATACACAATCTCCCGCTACTGTCCTTGATCGGACCTACCCTCGCTCTAGTCATTCTCATATTTCTCACAGATGTGTAAAAGGCCTTGGGGTTTTCCTTGATCCTACCCGCCAAAGATTGTTCATGCCCTCTCTTAACTCTCCTAATCCCTTTCTTCAGTTCCCTCCTGGCTATCTTGTATCCCTCCAACGCCCTGTCTGAACCTTGTTTCCTCAGCCTTACATAAGTCTCCTTTTTCCTCTTAACAAGACATTCAACCTCTCTTGTCAACCATGGTTCCCTCACTCAACCATCTCTTCCCTGCCTGACAGGGACATACATATCAAAGACACGTAGTACCTGTTCCTTGAACAAGTTCCACATTTCACTTGTGTCCTTCCCTGACAGCCTATGTTCCCAATTTATGCACTTCAATTCTTGTCTGACAACATCGTATTTACCCTTCCCCTAATTGTAAACCTTGCCCTGTTGCACGCACCTATCCCTCTCCATTACTAAAGTGAAAGTCACAGAATTGTGGTCACTATCTCCAAAATGCTCCCCCACTAACAAATCTATCACTTGCCCTGGTTCATTACCAAGTACTAAATCCAATATTGCCCCTCCTCTGGTCGGACAATCTACATACTGTGTTAGAAAAGCTTCCTGGACACACTGCACAAACACCACCCCATCCAAACTATTTGATCTAAGGAGTTTCCACTCAATGTTTGGGAAGTTAAAGTCACCCATGACTACTACCCTGTGACTTCTGCACCTTTCCAAAATCTGTTTCCCAATCTGTTCCTCCACATCTCTGCTACTATTGGGGGGCCTATAGAAAACTCCTAACAAGGTGACTGCTCCTTTCCCATTTCTGACTTCAACCCATACTACCTCAGTAGGCTGATACTCCTCTAATTGCCTTTCTACAGCTGTTATACTATCTCTAATTAACAATGCCACCTCCCCACCTCTTTTACCACCCTCCTTAATCTTATTGAAACATCTATAACCAGGGACCTCCAACAACCATTTCTGCCCCTCTTCTATCCAAGTTTCCGTGATGGCCACCACATCGTAGTCCCAAGTACCGATCCATGCCTTAAGTTCACCCACCTTATTCCTGATGCTTCTTGCGTTGAAGTATACACACTTCAACCCATCTCCGTGCCTGCAAGTACTCTCCTTTGTCAGTGTTCCCTTCCCCACTGCCTCATTACACGCTTTGGCGTCCTGAATATCGGCTACCTTAGTTGCTGGACTACAAATCCAGTTCCCATTCCCTGCCAAATTAGTTTAAACCTTCCCGAAGAGTACTAGAAAACCTCCCTCCCAGGATATTGGTGCCCCTCTGGTTCAGATGTAACCCGTCCTGCTTGTACAGCTCCCACCTTCCCCAGAATGCGCTCCAATTATCCAAATACCAAATATGTCCAAGCATTGCCAAGGTTTGATGAGAAGGAGGCAGTAATACCCACATGTCTGTGGCCATTTAATTTGAGAAGGTAGCTAAACAAATGAAATGGCCACAGGACATGTGATTATTACTGATTCAAACAGAGCTGGTAGGCAGGGCTAGTGAAGTGTTTGCATCACTACCGGAGGAGGTATCTGGGACGTATGAGGTGGTGAAAAAATCCATCTTAGGTGCATATGAACTAGTGCCTGAAGCCTACAGACAAAGGTTTAGAAATTGAAGGAAAGAATTTGGTCAAACATACATGGAGTATGAAAAGCTCAAACAGAGTAATTTTGATAGGTGGATAAGGGCTTTGAAAATGGACCAAACGTATGAAGCTCTCAGAGAAATTATGCTTTTGGAGGAGTTTAAAAATTCAATTCCTGATGTAGTGAGAACTCATGTGGAAGATCAGAGGATTAAAATTGCGAGGTTAGCAGCAGAAATGGCAGATGATTATGAATTAGTTCATAAATCAAAGCTTGGTTTCCGACATCAGTTTCAGCCTGTGGGGGATAGAAACTGGGGTGATGAGAAATACTCAAGTGGTAAAGGTAAAGGTGATCTGATGGGAGATAATAAGGGCAGTGTACCTCAGACTAAAAAAGAAATCCAGGAGGGTGGAAGAGACATGAAAAGTTTCAAATGTTTTCCCTGTAATAAACTAGGCCATGTAAAGTCACAGTGTTGGTGGTTGAAGAAAAGCACTGGGAAGGCTGATGTGGTAAAACAGGATAAGGCAGTGGGGTTTGTTAAAGTGGTAAAGGAAAGCCCGAGTGAAGTGAAGGAGGTACAAAAGATTGTATAGCCTGATCAAGTGGTGATTGATAAGAAGGTGCCAGATGTCTTTAAAGAATTTACTTGTGTGAGTAAAGTTTACTCATGTGTATCAGGAGGAGCAGGTAAAGAAGTCACAATTTTAAGAGATACGGGAGCTAGTCAATCTTTATTGGTAAGAGATGAGGAGTTATGTAGTTTGGGAAGAATATTGCCAGAAAAGGTGGTAATATGTGGAATTCAGGGTGAGAGGAGTAGTGTTCCATTATATAAGGTAAGGTTGGAAAGTCCAGTGAAGAGTGGTGAAGTGGTAGTAGGAGTAATAGAGAAACTATCTTGTCCAGGAATACAGTTTATCTTGGGTAATGATATAGCTGGATCGCAGGTGGGAGTGATGTCTACTGTGATTGAGAAGCCAGTGGAAAATCAGACAATTGAAGTGTTGAAGGACGAATATCCTGGGATTTTTCTGGATTGTGTAGTAACAAGGTCGCAAAGTCACAGGTTAAGACAAGAGGAGAAATCAAAGAATGAAGATGAAGTTAAAGTTTAAGTAGTGAATTTAAACCTGTTGTGCTTCTGTTAAAAGGTTTTTTAAAGTCTTAAGGATGTTAAAAGGAAAGTAAGGATTACTTCGTGTTGTATTCTTTGGGGGTTGTATTTAAATTAATGGTTGCTAAGATGTTCACTGTATGTTTTAAAAAGGTTAACCTGAGTTCATAGAATAAACATTGTTTTGCTTTATAAAATCGTTTCCATTTCTGCTGTACCACACCTCTCGAGTGGGCCGTGTGCTCCCAATACCACAATATATTAAAGGTTGTGGGTCAGGTGAACTTCATGATACACTTTGGGGTTCTCTAAACCCTGGCCCACAACAGTGGAGTCTACACATTCTTCCCGTGTCTGTGTGGGTTTCCTCCTGGTGCTCCGGTTTCCTCCCACAGTCCAAAGACGTGCAGGTTAGGTGGATTGGCCACGCTCAATTGCCCTTAGTGTCCAAAAAGGTTAGGAGGGGGTATTAGGTTTGGAGGATAGGGTGGAAGTGAGGGCTTAAGTGGGTCAGTGCAGACTCGATGGGCTGAATGGCCTCCTTCTGCACTGTATGTATGTATGTATGTATGTTCATTCCAAATATGGTGGAGATTAAACCATCAAAATAGAGACAGGGTGCAAAAAAAACAAACAAAAACTCAGGTGTACTGAACCAACCCATGTGAAACCGTCGGATTTAAATACACCTGACTGATCAGCAACAAACCCAAAAACATACACACCTCTGCCTCCACAATGACGTGGTTATCAACAGAGAAATAAACATAAATGAGTGGATGCAGCACGCAGGTCAAAAGGAGAGATACCCTAACTGTAGTCAGCAGCAAAAACCCAAAGCCGTATCCCTGCTGCTTCTTTCCACATTCCTGCCTCCTGTTTTTCCCCTGCTTATTCTCTAGGCAGCTTTATCGTGACCTCACTTCAGCTCATGTTTGTCACAAGACTCACTTATTTGATGAGTCATCAGAAACAAAAAACACCTGTTCAGCACAGTTATAACTGTAGGATACACTCAGGAACCAGACTAGCTGCCCATGCTTGAAGTGAATTGTGCACTCACTACACATGGCACCAACTTGTTTCAGAGGTCTGCAACTCCACAAAAGATGTATTTCCTAATATCTAACCTAGTTGTATGTTTATGCCACCTATAGGTATGTCTCCAGGGCTCCTTAATCTGCCACTTTAACTAGTTTATCACACTTAAACCAATTATTTTTTCATTATTTTTGAAAAGTCCTGACCAAATCAAGGAATTTTAAGCATAAAAACTCCTAATTTATCAAACCTATTGTCGAAATTGAATCGCATCTCTGCACTTAGGGTTCCAGGTACCTTGAGGATTAAAACTATTATGTCCAGAAAATAATTAAAAATAGAATTCTGGTCCCTAGTTAGGCAGCTGGAACATAAGCTGTTACAAAGACAAATGGGCGGCACGGTAGCACAGTGGTTAGCACTGTTACTTCATAGCGCCAGAGTCCCAGGTTCAATTCCCGGCTTGGGGGTCACTGTCTGTGTGGAGTTTGCGTGGGTTTCCTCCGGGTTCTCCGATTTCCTTCTACAAGTCTCAAAAGACGTGCTGTTAGGTGAATTGGACAATCGGAATTCTCCCTCGGTTTACCCAAACGGGAGCCAGAGTGTGTCGACTAGGGGATTTTCACAGTAACTTCATTGCAGTGTTAATGTAAGCCTACTTGTGACAATAATAAAGATTATTAAAGATTATTATTAAGACAGAAAGGGGAATAAGAAAAGTGATAGGCAGATAAACCAAGGGCCAGATTCAAACAAAGCCACAATGAAAAATATTGGGAGCAGGACGAGTAATGTTAAAAAGACAAGCTTAAAGGCTTTGTGCCTTAACGTGCAGATCACAATAAAGTCGATGAACTAATAGCACAAATAGATGTGACCGGGTATGATATAGTCGGGATTATGGAGATATGGCTGCAGGGTGACCAGGGATAGAAACTGTGAATGTCTAGGGGTATTCGGTATTTAGGAAAGACAGACCAAAAGGAAAAGGCAGTGGGGTTGCATTGCTGGTCAAGGAGGAAATGAACACAATAGTGAGGGAGGGTATCATCTCCGACAATGCGGCATCTGTTTAGGTAGAGCTGAGAAACAGCAAGGGGCACAAAATATTAGTGAGCGTCATATAGATTCCCAAACAGCAGTGATATTGTTGGGAATGCCATTAAACAATAAATTAGAGATGCATATGATAAAGGAACATCTGTAATTTTGGGTGATTTTAATCTGCATATAGATTGGGAAAATCAAATTAGCCACAATACCACAGAGGAGGAATTCCTGGAGTGTATGTGGGATGGTTTTCTTGATCAATGTGTTGAGGAGTCAACTAGAGAACAGGCCATCCGAGACTGGGTTCAGTGTAATGAGAATGGAATCATTGGCAATCTAGTTCATTGGGGATGAGTGACCATAATATGGTAGAATTTTTCATCAAGATGGAGAGTGAAGTAGTTGATTCTGAGACTAGGGTCCTGCATCTTAACAAAGGAAACTACAATAAAATTAGGTCTGAGTTGGCTATGATCGATTGGGAAATGTCACTTAAAGGGATGACAGTAGACAGGCAATGGCAAACATTCAAAGAGCACATGGAGGAACTGCAACAATTGTTTATTCCTGCCTGGCACAAAAGTAAAATTTGGCTCCAACCCCATCTACAGGTTTGCTGATGACATGATCTTAGTGGGTCAGATCTTGAACAAAGATGAGTCAGAGTACATGAGGGAGATAGAAAACCTAGCGGTGTGGTTTCACAACAACAATCTCTCCCTCAACGTCAGCAAAACTAAGGAGCTGGCCATTGACTATAGGAAGCAAAGTATTGTACACACCCTGTCTGCATCAATGGTGCCGAGGTGGAGAAGGGTGACAACCTCAAATTCCTAGGTGTGCACAGCATGTTTTTTAAAAATGTTTTTATTCAAGGTTTTTCAATACTTTTTACAAATCACACCAAAAAGGAAAATAATACAAAGAAAACAGGGCAATATGCAAACAAAACAAAACAACTTAACCCTCTAAACGATTAACAATTTAACACCCATCTCAAAGCAAAATGGGGCATGCGCCCCTTACAAAAAGAAAAAGAAATCAGCCCCCCCCGGTTGCTGCTGCTGACCTCCACCTAACATTCCGCGAGGAAGTCAAGGAACGGTTGCCATCACCCGGAGAACCCCTGCAAGAACCCTTGCAGAGCATACTTTATCTTCTCCAACCTAAGAAAGCCCGCCATGTCGTTGACCCAAGCCTCTACGCTTGGGGGCTTTGCGTCCCTCCACATTAACAAGAGCTTTCTCCGGGCTACCAAGGAGGCAAAGGCCAGAACTCCGGCCTCTTTCAACTCCTGCACTCCCGGAACGTCCGATACCCCAAATATCGCTATCCCCCAGCTCGGTTTTACCCGATTATCCAAGATCTTGGACATAGCCTTTGCGAATCCCTTCCAAAATTCCGTAAGCGCCGGGCATGCCCAAAACATATGGGCGTGGTTTGCTGGGATCCCCGAACACCTCACATCTGTCCTCTACCCCCAAAAACGTACTCATCCTCGCCCCTGTCATATGCGCCCTGTGCACCACTTTAACCTGGACCAGGCTGAGCCTGGCGCAAGATGAGGAGGAATTGACCCTGCCCAGATCGTCAGCCCACAGGCCCTCATCCAGCTCATCACCCAGCTCCTCCTCCCACTTGCCCTTCAGCTCCTCCACCGAGGCTTCCTCCGCCTCCTGCAGCTCCTGGTATATCTCCGATATCTTACCCTCCCCGACCCACACGCCCGAAACCACCCTGTCCTGTATCCTTCGGGCAGGCAGGCAGAAAGCAGGGAATTCCCCTACCTGCTTTCTCACGAACGCCCGAACCTCCATATACCAAAAGGCATTTCCCAGAGGTAACCCAAATTTCTCCTCCAGCGCCCTCAGACTGGCGAAAGTCCCATCGATGAATAAATCCCCATCCTTTTAATTCCTGCCCGGTGCCAGCTTACCTGGAACGAACCTACCTGGAACGAACAGGTGTGCACATCATCAACAATCTGTCCTGGTCCACGATGACCAAGAAAGCACAACAGTGCCTATATTTGCCATCCACCACCACTCTCTGACTTCTATCGGCTGCCAGTTCGTTATCCAACTGGCCAAATTTCCCACTATCCCATGCCTCCTTACTTTCTGCAGAAGCCTACCATGGGGAACCTTATCAAATGCCTTACTAAAATCCATGTATACTACATCCACTGCTTTACCTTCATCCACATGCTTAGTCACCTCCTCAAAGAATTCAATAAGACTTGTAAGGCAAGATCTACCCCTCACAAATCCGTGCTGACTATCCCTAATCAAGCAGTGTCTTTCCAGATGCTCAGAAATCCTATCCTTCAGTACCCTTTCCATGACTTTGCCTACCACCGAAGTAAGACTAACTGACCTGTAATTCCCAGGGTTATTCCTAGTCCCTTTGTTGAACAGGGGCACGACATTCGCCACTCTCCAATCCCCTGGTACCACCCCTGTTGACAGTGAGGACCAAAAGATCATTGCCAACGGCTCTGCAATTTCATCTCTTGCTTCCCATAGAATCCTTGGATATATCCCGTCAGGCTCGGGGGACCTGTCTATCCTCAAGTTTTTCAAAATGCCCAACACATCTTCCTTCCTAACAAGTATTTCCTTGAGCTTACCAGTCTGTTTCACACTGACCTCTCCAACAATATGGCCCATCTCATTTGTAAATACAGAAGAAAAGAACTCGTTCAAGACCTCTCCTATCTCTTCAGACTCAATACACAATCTCCCGCTACTGTCCTTGATCGGACCTACCCTCGCTCTAGTCATTCTCATATTTCTCACAGATGTGTAAAAGGCCTTGGGGTTTTCCTTGATCCTACCCGCCAAAGATTGTTCATGCCCTCTCTTAACTCTCCTAATCCCTTTCTCCAGTTCCCTCCTGGCTATCTTGTATCCCTCCAACGCCCTGTCTGAACCTTGTTTCCTCAGCCTTACATAAGTCTCCTTTTTCCTCTTAACAAGACATTCAACCTCTCTTGTCAACCATGGTTCCCTCACTCGACCATCTCTTCCCTGCCTGACAGGGACATACATATCAAGGACACGTAGTGCCTGTTCCTTGAACAAGTTCCACATTTCACTTGTGTCCTTCCCTGACAGCTTATGTTCCCAACTTATGCACTTCAATTCTTGTCTGACAACATCGTATTTACCCTTCCCCCAATTGTAAATCTTGCCCTGTTGCACGCACCTATCCCTCTCCATTACTAAAGTGAAAGTCACAGAATTGTGGTCACTATCTCCAAAATGCTCCCCCACTAACAAATGTATCACTTGCCCTGGTTCGTTACCAAGTACTAAATCCAATATTGCCCCTCCTCTGGTCGGACAATCTACATACTGTGTTAGAAAAGCTTCCTGGACACACTGCACAAACACCACCCCATCCAAACTATTTGATCTAAGGAGTTTCCACTCAATGTTTGGGAAGTTAAAGTCACCCATGACTACTACCCTGTGACTTCTGCACCTTTCCAAAATCTGTTTCCCAATCTGTTCCTCCACATCTCTGCTACTATTGGGGGGCCTATAGAAAACTCCTAACAAGGTGACTGCTCCTTTCCCATTTCTGACTTCAACCCATACTACCTCAGTGGGCTGATACTCCTCAAACTGCCTTTCTGCAGCTGTTATACTATCTCTAGTATCTTCTACTCCCATTTGGAAGCAAATGGACGTATTAGTGAGAGGCAGCACGGTTTTGTGAAGGGGAGGTCGTGTCTCACTAACTTGATAGAGTTTTTCGAGGAGGTCACTAAGATGATTGATGCAGGTAGGGCAGTAGATGTTGTCTATATGGACTTCAGTAAGGCCTTTGACAAGGTCCCTCATGGTAGACTAGTACAAAAGGTGAAGTCACACGGGATCAGGGGTGAACTGGCAAGGTGGATACAGAACTGGCTAGGCCATAGAAGGCAGAGGGTAGCAATGGAGGG
Organism: Scyliorhinus torazame; assembly: GCF_047496885.1. Lineage (NCBI taxonomy): Eukaryota > Metazoa > Chordata > Chondrichthyes > Carcharhiniformes > Scyliorhinidae > Scyliorhinus > Scyliorhinus torazame. The sequence continues at coordinate 58,377,116 of NC_092712.1, read as the reverse complement.
ATGCTTTTCTAATTGGAGGGCTGTGACCAGTGGTGTTCCACAGGGATCAGTGCTGGGACCTTTGCTCTTTGTAGTATATATAAATGATTTGGAGGAAAATGTAACTGGTCTGATTAGTAAGTTTGCAGACGACACAAAGGTTGGTGGAATTGCGGATAGCGATGAGGACTGTCTGAGGATACAGCAGGATTTAGATTGTCTGGAGACTTGGGCGGAGAGATGGCAGATGGAGTTTAACCTGGACAAATGTGAGGTAATGCATTTTGGAAGGGCTAATGCAGGTAGGGAATATACAGTGAATGGTAGAACCCTCAAGAGTATTGAAAGTCAAAGAGATCTAGGAGTACAGGTCCACAGATCACTGAAAGGGGCTACACAGGTGGAGAAGGTAGTCAAGAAGGCATACGGCATGCTTGCCTTCATTGGCCGGGGCATTGAGTATAAGAATTGGCAAGTCATGTTGCAGCTGTATAGAACCTTAGTTAGGCCACACTTGGAGTATAGTGTTCAATTCTGGTCGCCACACTACCAGAAGGATGTGGAGGCTTTAGAGAGGGTGCAGAAGAGATTTACCAGAATGTTGCCTGGTATGGAGGGCATAAGCTATGAGGAGCGATTGAATAAACTCGGTTTGTTCTCACTGGAACGAAGGAGGTTGAGGGGCGACCTGATAGAGGTATACAAAATTATGAGGGGCATAGACAGAGTGGATAGTCAGAGGCTTTTCCCCAGGGTAGAGGGGTCAATTACTAGGGGGCATAGGTTTAAGGTGAGAGGGGCAAAGTTTAGAGTAGATGTACGAGGCAAGTTTTTTACGCAGAGGGTAGTGGGTGCCTGGAACTCACTACCGGAGGAGGTAGTGGAGGCAGGGACGATAGGGACATTTAAGGGGCATCTTGACAAATATATGAATAGGATGGGAATAGAAGGATACGGACCCAGGAAGTGTAGAAGATTGTAGTTTAGTCGGGCAGTATGGTCGGCACGGGCTTGGAGGGCCGAAGGGCCTGTTCCTGTGCTGTACATTTCTTTGTTCTTTGTTCTTTGTTCTAATTAACAATGCCACCTCCCCACCTCTTTTACCACCCTCCTTAATCTTATTGAAACATCTATAACCAGGGACCTCCAACAACCATTTCTGCCCTCTTCTATCCAAGTTTCCGTGATGGCCACCACATCGTAGTCCCAAGTACCGATCCATGCCTTAAGTTCACCCACCTTATTCCTGATGCTTCTTGCGTTGAAGTAGACACACTTCAACCCATCTCCGTGCCTGCAAGTACTCTCCTTTGTCAGTGTTCCCTTCCCCACTGCCTCATTACACGCTTTGGCGTCCTGAATATCGGCTACCTTAGTTGCTGGACTACAAATCCAGTTCCCATTCCCTGCCAAATTAGTTTAAACCTTCCCGAAGAGTACTAGAAAACCTCCCTCCCAGGATATTGGTGCCCCTCTGGTTCAGATGTAACCCGTCCTGCTTGTACAGCTCCCACCTTCCCCAGAATGCGCTCCAATTATCCAAATACAAAATATGTCCAAGCATTGCCAAGGTTTGATGAGAAGGAGGCAGTAATACCCACATGTCCTGTGGCCATTTAATTTGAGAAGGTAGCTAAACAAATGAAATGGCCACAGGACATGTGATTATTACTGATTCAAACAGAGCTGGTAGGCAGGGCTAGTGAAGTGTTTGCATCACTACCGGAGGAGGTATCTGGGACGTATGAGGTGGTGAAAAAATCCATCTTAGGTGCATATGAACTAGTGCCTGAAGCCTACAGACAAAGGTTTAGAAATTGAAGGAAAGAATTTGGTCAAACATACATGGAGTATGAAAAGCTCAAACAGAGTAATTTTGATAGGTGGATAAGGGCTTTGAAAATGGACCAAACGTATGAAGCTCTCAGAGAAATTATGCTTTTGGAGGAGTTTAAAAATTCAATTCCTGATGTAGTGAGAACTCATGTGGAAGATCAGAGGATTAAAATTGCGAGGTTAGCAGCAGAAATGGCAGATGATTATGAATTAGTTCATAAATCAAAGCTTGGTTTCCGACATCAGTTTCAGCCTGTAAGGGAGAGAAACTGGGGTGATGAGAAATACTCAAGTGGTAAAGGTAAAGGTGATCTGATGGGAGATAATAAGGGCAGTGTACCTCAGACTAAAAAAGAAATCCAGGAGGGTGGAAGAGACATGAAAAGTTTCAAATGTTTTCACTGTAATAAACTAGGCCATGTAAAGTCACAGTGTTGGTGGTTGAAGAAAAGCACTGGGAAGGCTGATGTGGTAAAACAGGATAAGGCAGTGGGGTTTGTTAAAGTGGTAAAGGAAAGCCCGAGTGAAGTGAAGGAGGTACAAAAGATTGTATAGCCTGACCAAGAGGTGATTGATAAGAAGGTGCCAGATGTCTTTAAAGAATTTACTTGTGTGAGTAAAGTTTACTCATGTGTATCAGGAGGAGCAGGTAAAGAAGTCACAATTTTAAGAGATACGGGAGCTAGTCAATCTTTATTGGTAAGAGATGAGGAGTTATGTAGTTTGGGAAGAATATTGCCAGAAAAGGTGGTAATATGTGGAATTCAGGGTGAGAGGAGTAGTGTTCCATTATATAAGGTAAGGTTGGAAAGTCCAGTGAAGAGTGGTGAAGTGGTAGTAGGAGTAATAGAGAAACTATCTTGTCCAGGAATACAGTTTATCTTGGGTAATGATATAGCTGGATCGCAGGTGGGAGTGATGCCTACTGTGAAGGAAACTACAATAAAATTAGGTCTGAGTTGGCTATGATCGATTGGGAAATGTCACTTAAAGGGATGACAGTAGACAGGCAATGGCAAACATTCAAAGAGCACATGGAGGAACTGCAACAATTGTTTATTCCTGTCTGGCACAAAAGTAAAATTTGGCTCCAACCCCATCTACAGGTTTGCTGATGACATGATCTTAGTGGGCCAGATCTTGAACAAAGATGAGTCAGAGTACATGAGGGAGATAGAGAACCTAGCGGTGTGGTTTAACAACAACAATCTCTCCCTCAACGTCAGCAAAACTAAGGAGCTGGCCATTGACTATAGGAAGCAAAGTATTGTACACACCCTGTCTGCATCAATGGTGCCGGGGTGGAGAAGGGTGACAACTTCAAATTCCTAGGTGTGCACAGAATGTTTTTTTTAAATGTTTTTATTCAAGGTTTTTCAATACTTTTTACAAATCACACCAAAAAGGAAAATAATACAAAGAAAACAGGGCAATATGCAAACAAAACAAAACAACTTAACCCTCTAAACGATTAACAATTTAACACCCATCTCAAAGCAAAATGGGGCATGCGCCCCTTACAAAAAGAAAAAGAAATCAGCCCCCCCCCGGTTGCTGCTGCTGACCTCCACCTAACATTCCGCGAGGAAGTCAAGGAACGGTTGCCATCACCCGGAGAACCCCTGCAAGAACCCTCGCAGAGCATACTTTATCTTCTCCAACCTAAGAAACCCCGCCATGTCGTTGACCCAAGCCTCTACGCTTGGGGGCTTCGCGTCCCTCCACATTAACAAGAGCTTTCTCCGGGCTACCAAGGAGGCAAAGGCCAGAACTCCGGCCTCTTTCAACTCCTGCACTCCCGGATCGTCCGATACCCCAAATATCGCTATCCCCCAGCTCGGTTTTACCCGATTATCCAAGATCTTGGACATAGCCTTTGCGAATCCCTTCCAAAATTCCGTAAGCGCCAGGCATGCCCAAAACATATGGGCGTGGTTTGCTGGGATCCCCGAACACCTCACATCTGTCCTCTACCCCCAAAAACGTACTCATCCTCGCCCCTGTCATATGCGCCCTGTGCACCACTTTAACCTGGACCAGGCTGAGCCTGGCGCAAGATGAGGAGGAATTGACCCTGCCCAGATCGTCAGCCCACAGGCCCTCATCCAGCTCATCACCCAGCTCCTCCTCCCACTTGCCCTTCAGCTCCTCCACCGAGGCTTCCTCCGCCTCCTGCAGCTCCTGGTATATCTCCGATATCTTACCCTCCCCGACCCACATGCCCGAAACCACCCTGTCCTGTATCCTTCGGGCAGGCAGGCAGAAAGCAGGGAATTCCCCTACCTGCTTTCTCACGAACGCCCGAACCTCCATATACCTAAAGGCATTTCCCAGAGGTAACCCAAATTTCTCCTCCAGCGCCCTCAGACTGGCAAAAGTCCCATCGATGAATAAATCCCCCATCCTTTTAATTCCTGCCCAGTGCCAGCTTACCTGGAACGAACCTACCTGGAACGAACAGGTGTGCACATCATCAACAATCTGTCCCGGTCCACGATGACACGATGACCAAGAAAGCACAACAGTGCCTATACTTCCTCAGGAAACTAAGGAAACTCAGCATGTCCATATTGACATACCAATTTTTACAGAAGCACCACAGAAAGCATCCTATCTGGCTGCATCACAGCCTGGTGTGGCAACTGCCCGTCCCAAGACCGTAGGAAACGACAGAGAGCCGTGAACACAGCCCAGTCCGTCACGCAAAACCGCCTCTTACCCATTGACTCAAGCTGCCTTGGAAAGCGGGCAGCAAAATCAAAGACCCCTCCCACCCAGGGGCAGTACGGTGGCACAGTGGTTAGCACTGCTGCCTCACAGCACTGAGGTCCCAGGTTCGATCCCAGCTCTGGGTCACTGCTATGTGGAGTTTGCACATTCTCCTCGTGTTTGCGTGGGTTTTGCCCCCACAACCCAAAGATGTGCAGGCTAGGTGGATTGGACACGCTAAATTGCCCCCTAATTGAGAAAAATGAATTGGGTACTCTAAATTTTTTTAAAAAAAGATCCTCCTACCCAGGTTTCTCTCTTTCAACCTCTTCCATCAGGCAGGAGATACGAAAGTCTGAGAACACGCACTAACAGATTCAAAAATGCCTTCTTCCCCGCTTTTACCAGACTCCTGAATGATCCTCTTATGGACTGAACTGATCTCTCCACACATCTTCTCTACTGAGCAGATGACACACTGTATGCTTGTATTGTGTATTTTTCGTATGTCCTATGATTTTCATGTATGGAACGATTTGTCTAGACTGTTCGCAGAATAATACTTTTGACTGTACCTCAGTACACGTGTCAATAAACCCAAATCCTGGAGCGAGGTATCCTTTCCTCACTCCCCAACATCACTTGATCTCATCAATCAGAGGGGCTCACCATTTAAACGCCTCCCCACCACTGGTTCCAAGTGCAATCAGGGGGAATGGCTGCCAAAAGACAGCCCCAAGACTTTCGGAAAGAGCCTTAAAAAAGATGCTGGATGGGGTGGAAGAGGTGGGACATCATCTACCCTCACAAAGGCCAAAGGCCTGCCAGCAAGGTCACCAACAACACATGGAAGGTGATGGCAGCGCGAGTGAGCGCAAGCTCTTTGCAGAGGCAGACAGGAATAGTGTAGGAAGAAGATGACTGACCACCTTCGTGCAGCCAGGGTAGGTCACCCTTCTTATTTGTCACCACGCACCCACCCATCACACTGGGAGCTCACTCACTGCTACCTCATTGGGTCCCACCACTCGTCCTCCCACATCCCTACTTATACCGCCTGCGGTTCCTCTCTACATCATATCCTAGCTCCCACTCACCAACCACACATGGCAGGAAACCTTACCATCTGACACGCTGTCCCCATCTGTCTCATTGCGGCATAAGCTGGAGCACAATTGGAAGGAGCGAGCAGAGCTGAAATCCTCACACACTTTCAGGAGAGAGCCCGAAATCTGGCCGATGAGGAGCAGGACCAATCTGTGCTGAACGTAAAGTGGGGGCAAGAGACAAAAATGAGAAACCTCCGCAAGTGCAGCCACTGCGCCAGCTACATGCGAGTTATGTCTCTCCTGTCCTTATGCCCCTGCAATGGACTCCATTTCCCTTCCCTTGCAGATAAATCAATCAACCAGCCCAGCCCATCCCTAAGTAGTGCACTGGATACCACAGACGACAGCAGCTCAGAGGAAGATTTCTCAGATGTTCGCATAGATCAGGCATCACAGCTGTCACCTGCACCCACCACCAGCACAGATACCCACATTTTGGTGGACCTTATTCATTAGGAGGCAGGGACATTCAAGGTACGCAGCACTCCGGCTTGGAGCTCTCCTGACATGTCTTATCCCTTTAAATTAAACTTTTGAAATTAAACTTTTGAAAGATGTTTTTGTGTCAGATTATATCCAAAGTCTCCTATACTATTTATTTCACATTTCTTTTTTTTAAAACTGAGTACTTATCCCTCTTGATCTGAAATCAAATTAAAAATAGTGATTTAAATCAGTAACTCAACAGATTTTCAAATTTAGCCCAGTCTCCCTTTTAGCCAATCAGGTCACAGTCTTCTGTTACATCATTTTACCGTTTTTGTTCAAATTCGAAACAAACAAAGGGTCTCTCACCCGGCCACTCTCTGTTCCCGGAACGTACGTGTAGGCCCTGAGCCTGGTGCTGTATTTATCCTCTGTCCCAGTAGAGGTGTCCCTCGCAGGTCCGGCTCCTCTCTGTTCCCGGAATGTAAGTGTAGGCCCTGAGCCTGGCGCTGTATTTATCCTCTGTCCCATTAGAGGTGTCCCTCGCAGGTCCGGCTCCTCTCTGCTCCCGGAAAGTAAGTGTAGGCCCTGAGCCTCGCGCTGTATTTATCCTCTGTCCCAGTAGAGGTGTCCCTCGCAGGTCCGGCTCCTCTCTGTTCCCGGAACGTAAGTGTAGGCCCCGAGCCTCGCGCTGTATTTATCCTCTGTCCTAGTAGAGGTGTCCCGCGCAGGTTCAGCTCCTCTCTGCTCCCGGAGGTGAGGTCGACAAGTTCACGCTTTTGTAAAGCGGTTGCAAACCATAGCCATGAGGCTTGAATATCCAATAATGGCGGAAGTGACAGCGTAACGGCCTGCGAGTGAGATTTAAATTTTTTGAATTGAGGTTCCGAATCATCCTGGGTGGGAATCTCATTCTGTCACCGCCGTGGGGTGGTAAAAACAGAAAATGAGATCTCGTCAGCGTGGATCTTGTTTTCCGACTCACGTGAACTTTTGCGGCCACGTCACCATTTACTTTCACAGCGAAGGCGGTTTCAAAATTGCCCCCAATGCGAGGAAAGATTGACCTCCAGAGAATGGTGTCCCATGTATATTGCAACGGTTTTAAATAAAATAAATGTTTATTAAACAATAAAATTAACGACAATAAAGTCAACAAATACACTTAACAAAAACAAGTGCTATACACAGTATCACTAGCTTTAACGAGTTCCAAACCTGTACTTCACTACCGTCAGAGCTAATTCTCCCTGGTCATTCCACAATGTCTAATAAATTGTTAAAATTTATTTAAAAATCGGGTAACAGTTACCACACTAGCAGTTATATCTCTTTGGGGTTGGTTCTGAGGTAGAATATGCAACCGGCTTTCCAGGGCAGGCTTTCCTCACAGACATGGCTTGCTGGGAATTAAAACATCGATTCCTCCAGTTGGCCGAGCTCTCAAACAACTACCCTTCCATAGGTTGAATCCTCTTCCGATATACAGTTTTTCCCTTTTCATCTTCGCTTATCTGAACTAACGTGCAAATGAACCAATAATGTGAGCTAATAGTGATGGCATGAAAATATCAGGGAAATCCAATATATTAGAATGTTTTCTGCTGATGATATGTTTTTGAAAAATCAATTGAAACATGTAAATTGCTTAAAGGTAGGGACCCAGAGAACACCCCAAATCTTTGAAGAAAACTAGTTTAAACTATGTATGGCAGGGGGGTGGGTACCGGAGCAATAGGTCAGAAGGTGAAAAAATTGAGGGAGAACTAGGGAATAGGGCCAGTATGGCTCTGGGGAAGAGCAGACTGGGAGAAGTTGCTGAAAACAGCGGGGCTGGTGGCCTGAAGTGCATATGTTGTAATGCAAGAAGTATTACGGGTAAGGCAGATGAACTTAAGAGCTTGGATTAGTACTTGGAACTATGATGTTGTTGCCATTACAGAGACCTGGTTGAGGAAAGGACAGGATTGGCAGCTCAACGTTCCAGGATTTAGATGTTTCAGGCGGGATAGAGGGGGTTGTAAAAGGGGTGGAAGAGTTGCACTACTGGTTAGGGAGAATATCACAGCTGTACTGCGGGAGGACACCTCAGAGGGCAGTGAGGCTATATGGGTAGAGATCAGGAATAAGAAGGGTGCAGTCACAATGTTGGGGGTTTACTACAGGCCACCCAACAGACAGCGGGAGATAGAGGAGCAGATAGGTTGACAGATTTTGGAAAGGAGTAAAAGCAACAGGGTTGTTGTGATGGGAGACTTTAACTTCCCCAATATTGACTGTGACTCACTTAGTGCTAGGGGCTTGGATGGGGTAGAGTTTGTAAGGAGCATCCAGGAGGATGTAGATAGTCCAACTAGGGAAGGGGCTGTACTGGACCTGGTATTGGGGAATGAGCCCGGACAGGTGGTAGAAGTTTCAGTAGGGGAGCATTTCGGGAACAGTGACCACAATTCAGTAAGTTTTAAAGTGCTGATGGACAAGGATAAGTGTGGTCCTAGGGTGAATGTGCTAAATTGGGAGAAGGCTAATTATAACAATATTAGGCGGGAACTGAAGAGCCTAGATTGGGGGCGGATATTTGAGGGTAAATCAACATCTGACATGTGGGACGCTTTCAAATGTCAATTGAAAGGAATTCAGGACCGGCATGTTCCTGTGAGGAAGAAGGATAAATACGGCAAATTTCAGGAACCTTGGATAACGAGAGATATTGTAGACCTCGTCAAAAAGAAAAAGGAGGCATTTGTCAGGGCGAGAAGGCTGAGAACAGACAAAGCCTGTGTGGAATATAAGGAAAGTAGGAAGGAACTTAAGCAAGGAGTCAAGAGGGCTAAAAGGGGTCACGAAAAGTCATTGGCAAATAGGGTTAAGGAAAATCCCAATGTTTGTATACGTACATAAAAAGCAAGAGGGTAGCCAGGGAAAGGGTTGGTCCACTGAAGGACAGGGGAGGGAATCTATGTGTGGAGCCAGAGGAAATGGGCGAGATACTAAATGAATACTTTGCATCAGTATTCATCAAAGAGAAGGAATTGGTGGATGTTGAGTCTGGAGAAAGGTGTGTAGATAGCCTGGGTCACATTGAGATCCAAAAAGACGAGGTGTTGGGCGTCTTGAAAATATTACGGTAGATAAGTCCCCAGGGCCTGATGGGATCTATCCCAGAATACTGAAGGAGGCAAGAGAGGAAATTGCTGCGGCCTTGACAGAAATCTTTGGATCCTCACTGTCTTCAGGTGATGTCCCGGAGGACTGGAGAATAGCCAATGTTGTTCCTTTGTTTAAGAAGGGTAGCAAGGATAATCAAGGGAACTAGGCCGGTGAGCCTTACCTCAGTGGTAGGGAAATTACTGGAGAGAATTCTTCGAGACAGGATCTACTCCCATTTGGAAGCAAATGGACGTATTAGCGAGAGGAAGCACGGTTTTGTGAAGGGGAGGTCGTGTCTCACTAACTTGATTGAGTTTTTCGAGGAGGTCACAAAGATGATTGATGCAGGTAGGGCAGTAGATGTTGTCTATATGGACTGCAGTAAGGCCTTTGACAAGGTCCCTCATGGCAGACTGGTTCAAAAGGTGAAGTCAGAGATGAGCTGGCAAGGTGGATACAGAACTGGCTAGGTTATGGAAGCAGAGAGTAGCAATGGAAGGGTGCTTATCTGATTGGAGGGCTGTGACTAGTGGTGTTCCGCCGGGATCAGTGCTGGGACCTTTGCTGTTCGTAGTATATATAAATGATTTGGAGGAAAATGTATCTGGTCTGATTAGTAAGTTTGCAGACGACACAAAGGTTGGTGGAATTGCAGATAGCGATGAGGACTGTCAGAGGATACAGCAGGATTTAGATCATTTGGAGACCTCGGCGGAGAGATGGCAGATGGAGTTAAATCCGGACAAATGTGAGGTAATGCATTTTGGAAGGTCCAATGCAGGTAGGGAATATACAGTGAATGCTAGAACCCTCAAGAGTATTTAAAAAAAAAAAAAAAAATTTTAAATTAAAGTATTTGCAAATTTTTATAACAATAACAAAAACATTGACATGGTAAAATAAACATTTCCCCACCTGACCCAATCTTCACACACTACAGAACCCTCAAGAGTATTGACAGTCAGAGAGATCTAGGTGTACGTGTCCACAGGTCACTGAAAGGGGCAACACAGGTGGAGAAGGTAGTCAAGAAGCATACGGCATGCTTGCCTTCATTGGCCGGGGCATTGAGAATAAAAATTGGCAAGTCATGTTGCAGCTGTATAGAACCTTAGTTAGGCCACACTTGGAGTACAGTGTTCAATTCTGGTCGCCACACTATCAGAAGGATGTGGAGGCTTTAGAGAGGGTGCAGAAGGGATTTACCAGGATGTTGCCTGGTATGGAGGGCATTAGCTATGGGGAGCGGTTGAATAAACTCAGTTTGTTCTCACTGGAACAACAGAGGTTGAGGAGCGAACTGATAGAGGGGCATAGACACGGTGGCTCGTCAGAGACTTTTTCCCAGGGTAGAGGGGTCAATTACTAGGTTTAAGGTGCGAGGGGAAAGGTTTAGAGGAGATGTACGAGGCAAGTTTTTTATACAGAGGGTAGTGGGTACGTGGAACTCGCTGCCAGAGGAGGTGGTGGAAGCTGGGATGATAGTGACGTTTAAGGGGCATCTTGACAAATACATAAATAGGATGGGAATAGAGGGATACGGACCCCAGAAGCGTAGAAGATTTTAGTTTAGATGGGCAGCATGATCGGCACAGGCTTGGAGGGCCGAAGGGTCTATTCCTGTGCTGTACTTTTCTTTGTTTGTTCCAAAACACATTATTTCCCCACCAAGGAGCCCGGCTCCGAAATGTCGAACAAATCATCCGCGTACAAGGACACCCTCTGTTCCACGCTCACTTCCCTCACTATCCCCTTCCACAATTCCGAGCTCCTCTGCGCAACGGTCAAGGGCTCTATTGCCAATGCACACAGAAAGAGGGACATGGGGCACCCCTGCCTCGTTCCCGGTGCAATGAAGAATACTCTGAATTCATCTCATTCGTGTGCACACTCGCTATCGGCTCCTTATACAGCAACTGCACCCATGCTTCAAACTTCGGCCCAATCCCAAATTTCTCCAACACCGCAATCAAATAACTCCACTCCATCCGATCAAACGCCATTTCCACATCTAATGCCACCACCACCTCCAACCCCCTTCCCTCTGCCGGAGAAAGCACCACATTCAGCAGCCGCTTCACATTTGATAACTGTCTGTCCTTAACGAATCCCGTCTCATCCTCCCCAATCACCCTCAGAAGGCACACCTCCAACCTTAACGCCAGCATCTTTGCCAATATCTTGGCGTCCACATTCAGCAGAGATATGGGCCTGTACGACCCACACCCCACGGGATCATTGTCCTTCTTAAGCAACGAGATGGTTACAATTGTTTTCGGAGAGACCCCCCCCCCCGCCCCCATGACCATCATGTCCTCGAATATTTCCACCACCAAGGGCGCCAGCTTGTTCTTAAATTCCTTCCCCGCCTGCATCTTCCTGATTGCCGCCTTCACTTCCTCTACACCCACCAACTCCTCCAGCCCTACCTTCTCCACTTCACCCAACCCCAGGCACTCTAACCTCGCCACCACCCCCCCAGAAGATACTCCCTCATCACCCGCTCGTCCTCAGGTGGCTCTGGCATATGCAAGTCCCAATAAAACTCCTCGAACAACTTTTTAATCCGCTCCGGAGCCACCACCAACTCCCCCGTCATATTCCGAACCTGAACTATCTCCTTTGCTGCGGCCTACCTGTGAAGCTAACCTGCAGCTAGCGGTCTCTTCACGAACCCCACATTATCCAATTCAGGGCATATATGCGCACCAGTGCCACCAACCCCCCTCCTACACACGTTACAATCATGTACCCGCTCCCCTGATCTGCCAACACCCTCTCCATCTGAAACCTCACCCGCTTGCCCTCGAAAATTTCTAGCCCCCCCGATCCCCACTATCAAACCCCGAATCAAACCCCTGGCTCACCCACCTCTTCCTAAGCTTCACCTGGTCCATCATCCTCAGATGGGTCTCTTGTAGCATCGCCACATCAGCTTTTAAACTCTTCAAATGCACAAAACTGTCGCTCTCTTCACCAGTCCCCCTAACCCCCTCATGTTCCAGGTCACCATTCTGACCGGGATCTCTCACACACACCCTGTCCCTCCTATTCGCCATCACCATTACCCCAGGTCTCGCCCATCCGGCCAGACACGCACCAGCCTTTTGTTACCGTCGACCCCAACACCCCTCCCAGAATACCCCCATCCACTTCAGCACGGTGGCGCAGTGGTTAGCACTGCTTCCTCATGGCACCGAGGGCCCGGTTTCTATCCCTGCCCCGGATCACTGTCCATTTGGAGTTTGCACGTTCTCCCAGTGTCTGCGTGGGTCTCACCCCCACAACCCAAAGATGTGCAGGTAGGTGAATTGGCCACATTAAATTGTCCCTTAATTGGAAAAAAAGAATTGGGTACTCTAAATTGTTTTTTAAAAAAATCCATTTCTCTTGCAAACACCTTGCCCAGTATTGATCCCCTCCCCTGACAATTCACACCTCCCAGGTCGATCGAACCTGCTCGACCAGGCTCCAATGACTGCGGCCCCTCCCGCCACCACACTCTCGTTCACTAACCAACCTTAATTTGCGAGCGCAGTGACCCGTGCCAGAGCCCCACTTCTCTCCACCTCACCCTCAGCAACCTGGCCCATACTGCCCAAATGCCCTTCAACACCCCCCCCCCCCAACAAACCACCAACTCCAAATCCCCCCAGCCATTCCGCCAGAGTGGGGAAACCACATCCCCTAAACAAAGCAAAAACAAGTCCATAAGAAACAAGGCCACATGTAAAGAAAAACCCCATTGAAGAAAAAAGAATCCAGGAAAAAAGCTCAAAGCAAAAAACATTCACAGTCAAATCTGATCAAAGTCCAGATCCCAACTCTCGTCTCAGTCCCAGTCCTTCAGCTTTAATGAGTGCCTTCGCCGCTCTTTTGTTACCTTACTGTAGTGTGTTTGGTAGCACTACTGTATGTAACATGTGTTATTCAATCCAGTTGCAGCAGGGGCTTTCTGCACCTTGATGAAGAAGGCTCAAAGTCATCCAGAGGTATTCAAAGGTTCATTGAGCAACAGAATTTAACAACTGCGTGAGTTCTTACTTTAAGATCAATACCAGTAGAAAGGTTACAACGTTTATATACAGTAGCTATGTCTGACCACACTAGTAGCCCTGAGCCAGATCTATGCTCCTGCTGTCGTCACAGTCTAATCACCAAGAGAGCCAGAGAGCCGCTTGCATCTGGCTTTTATACCTGCCAGTGCTGCCCCCTAGTGATGTTTTAATTTCCCATTAACCCCTTATGTACATACCCATGTAAAGATCACTACATCCCCCCCTTTTTTTTTACATAGTTTCAGTGTTGTTGTTACTAGAATGGAATAAACATAGTTTGTATCGTGTGCAAATGCATTACAGAAATCAATGATTGCATCAGTCCAATGTTCACAGATTCAGACGGTTGGGTGTGCGCCTGATTTGAGTTGATCTCCTAAGTGGGCATGGAGACACTGAGCTTTTAATGTCCGTCTGTTCACCGGCTGATGGTGTCAAGTGTTGTCGAGTGAGTGAGTCCTGTAGATTTAACGTCAGAAAGACAGGTTCAGGAAGTGGAACCTTTAGCAGGTCTCGTCGATTGCGTCTGAACAGCGCACCTTCGTCGGACTTTACAATGTATGATTGTGGCACTGCTTGCCGTAGCACTGTTGCCGCGTTGGACCATCCTCCACCTGGGTGTCGCAGTCGAACCATGTCATTGACCGCTAATGGTTGCAGCGATTTTGCATGCCGGTCATGGTGCTGCTTTTGTTTGTGACGTTGGTGTTGTATCTTGTCAAGCACCTGTGAGTGATCCGGATTGCTGAAGTGTAATGCAGGTAGCATTGTTCTCACATCTTGAATGAAGAGCATTTGAGCTGGTGATAGCCCTGAGCTCAACGGTGATGATTTGTATGATAATAGAGCCAAGTGTATGTCGGAATTCGAGTCAGTGGCCTTGCTTATGAGTTGTTTGATAATGTGTACACCTTTCTCTACTTTGCCGTTGGATTGGGGAAAGGGTGGACTCGATGTCACATGTTTAAAGTTGTATTTCTTGGAGAATTCCGTCCACTCCCAGCTCGCAAAGCAAGGACCATTTTTGGACATGACTGTGGAATACCATGCCTCGAGAATGTTTCCTTGCAGGCTTTGATAACTGATGCGGACGTGTGGTCCGGGAATTTCATTACTTCCGGAAAGTTGGAGTAAAAGGCAATGATAAGAACATAGTTTTGACCCATGGAGTGAAACAAATCTATGCCAACTTTGTTCCACGGAGACGTAGCCATCTCATGCTGCTGGAGTGGCTCCTTGCATTTTGCCGGTTGATGTTTTTGACAAGTGTCACATGTGAGTATCTTGTTTGTAATGTCCTCATTTATCCCAGGCCAGTACACGGATTGTCTTGCTCTTCTTTTGCATTTTTTAATTACAAGATGTCCTTCGTGAATCCTGCGGAGCATGTCTGACCTGAGCGTTAGTGGAATGACGATTCTGTCATTTCTCAATATTAATTCGTCCACTACTGACAGTTCAGTTTTGATGTTTTGGAACTGCGGGCACCGTCCTTTTGGCCAGCCTTGCTGCAGGTTGTGCAGGACCTGTAGCAAGGTCGCATCTTCTCGTGTCGCCAGACGAATTTACTGCAGATTCTCGTCAGATGCCGGGAGAGTCTCTCTGTACAACTGTGCTTGAGCTTCTACATCGTCAACGGACGCAGGAGGTGAGCTGTCAGTGTCAATGGCTCGGGACAGTGTGTCAGCTATGATGAGGTCCTTCCCAGGAGTGGAGACTAGTGTGAAGTCATACTTCCTCAGCTTCATCATCATGCGTTGTAGGCGCGGCGTCATATCATTGAGATTTTTTCAATTATGTTGACCAGCGGTCCATGATCAGTCTCAACTAGGAACTTGGGAAGGTTGTACACATAGTGGTGAAATTTTGTTATACCTGTGATCAGCCCCAGGCACTCCTTCTCTATCTGTGCATACCTGCACTCTATGGTGGTCATCGCTCTAGACGCGTACGTACCTGGGACCCAGTCCGATTGGTCATCCTGTTGGAGGAGTACCGCACCAATTCCATGTTGACTGGCGTCGGTGGAAATCTTTGTGGGTTTTGTTGGGTCGAAGAATGTCAGAGTTGGAGCTGCCATCAATTGGTGCTTTAGATCCACCCACTCTTCTTGGTGGTGTGGAGTCCAGTCAAACTCTGTGTCCTTCCTTACCACGTTTCGTAATGCTGACGTCCTTGTTGATAAGTTTGGTATAAACTTGCCGAGGAAGTTGATGAATCCAAGAAACCTGAGCACAGCTTTCTTGTCTCTTGCCTGCTGCATGTTCATTATCCGGCCTCAACCCTTGCGCTGATATAGTGTCACCCAGGAAGGTCAGAGATGAGCGTGCGAAGGTGCACTTGGATTGGTTGAATTTCATCGCAAATTTGTGAATTCTTTTAAAGACTTGTCTTAATCGAGCAATGTGGTCTTCTTCTGTCATTGACCATATGATGATGTCATCGACATATACTCTGACACCTTCAATGCCCTCCGTCATCTGCTCCATGACTCTGTGAAAGATTTTGAATGCGGAGATGATCCCGAAAGGCATGCGATTATAGCAGTACCGTCCAAGCGGCATGTTGAACATACACAACAGTCTGCTGGAATGGTCGAGCTGCAAATGCCAGAAGCATCAAGTTTAGTGAAGTTGCGAGCGTTTGCCATTTCACATGTTATCGCCTCTCGCTTGGGGATGGGGTAGTGTTCCCTGCGAATGTTTTTGTTCAGATCTTTGGGATCTAAACAGATTCTGAGGTCACCTGATGGCTTCTTGACACACACCAGCGAGCTGACCCAGTCAGTCGGCTGTGTGACCTTTGATATTATGCCTTGAGATTGTAGACGTAGCAGCTCTGATTTTAGCCTGTCACGCAAGGGAGCTGGTACCCTCCTAGGTGGGTGAATGCCATGTTTTGCTTGAGCAGGATTTTGTATTCGTAAGGTAACGTATCCATGCCACGAAGGATATCAGGATACTCGCTGAGCAGCAGCTGGATGTCATCATCTAGTCGTGATGAGTCATCCGTGTGCATAAATATTCTCTGGACCAGCCGCAAGTCCTTGCAGGCTTGAGCACCTAACAGCGATGTCTTTTTATCGTCCATGATTTTGAAGCGTAGTCCTTTTGTGATCCTCTTCTTGACTACTTGTAGGTGGCATTGTATCTGGTTGCCATTGTAGTCTTTTAACTTGCGTGCAGCAGGTATCATCTCGTGTGTCCCTGGGATGGATGCAAGATCTTTGCTTGTCATCAAGTTTACGGACGCTCCCGTGTCAAGCTTGAACGTAATTGGGAAGTTGTTCACTTGCACCATGGCGTTCCATTCACTGCTGGTGTCAATGACATTAACGTATTGAGGATTCGTGGTCGGCGCTTGAAGTTCCTCTGCCGAATCTATTATTCTGACGAAGTATGTGTTCTCCCAGGAGTGGAAACCTTCGTGGTCGGAAAACTTTTCGTCGGGTTTGGTTTTCCATTGTATCCACTGTGAACCTTGAAGTTTGCATGTTTCTGTGTTGGAGAGTGATATTTTGCTGTTGACTTACACTGGGAGGTGAAATGATTCAGAGGATACAGCAG
Organism: Scyliorhinus torazame; assembly: GCF_047496885.1. Lineage (NCBI taxonomy): Eukaryota > Metazoa > Chordata > Chondrichthyes > Carcharhiniformes > Scyliorhinidae > Scyliorhinus > Scyliorhinus torazame. The sequence goes on along the minus strand of NC_092712.1, from coordinate 58,360,283 downwards.
GATTTAGATCGTTTGGAGGCTTGGGCGGAGAGATGGCAGATGGAGTTTAATCCGGACAATTGTGAAGTAATGCATTTTGTAAGGTCTAATGCAGGTAGTGAATATACAGTGAATGGTAGAACCCTCAAGAGTATTGAAAGTCAGAGAGATCGAGGAGTACAGGTCCACAGGTCACTGAAAGAGGCAACACAGGTGGAGAAGGTAGTCAAGAAGGCATACGGCATGCTTGCCTTCATTGGCCGGGGCATTGAGTATAAGAATTGGCAAGTCATGTTGCAGCTGTATAGAACCTTAGTTAGGCCACACTTGGAGTATAGTGTTCAATTCTGGTCGCCACACTACCAGAAGGATGTGGAGGCTTTAGAGAGGGTGCAGAAGAGATTTACCAGAATGTTGCCTGGTATGGAGGGCATTAGCTATGAGGAGCGGTTGAATAAACTCGGTTTGTTCTCACTGGAACAACGGAGGTTGAGGAGCGGCCTGATAGAGGTCTACAAAATTATGAGGGGCATAGACAGAGTGGATACTCAGAGGCTTTTCCCCAGGGTAGAGGGGTTAATTACTAGGGGGCATAGGTTTAAGATGTGAGGGGCAAGGTTTAGAGGAGATGTACGAGGCAAGTTTTTTTACACAGAGGGTAGTGGGTGCCTGGAACTCGCTGCCGGAGGAGGTGGTGGATGCAGGGACGATAGTGACATCTAAGGGGCATCTGGACAAATACATGAATAGGATGGGAATAGAGGGATACGGACCAAAGAAAGTGTAGAAGATTTTAGTTCAGACGGGCAGCATGGTCGGCGCGGGCTTGGAGGGCTGAAGGGCCTGTTCCTGTGCTGTACTTTTCTTTGTTCTTTGATTCAGTTTGGAGCACTTTAGACATCTTTTCCCTTGTGCAGGACATTTCCCTTTTCAGTGGGCGTTGCCACAGCGGTAGCACGTCATGACATCATGCGTAGGAAGCGATTGGGCATGCGCGAATCGTTCCTCTGGCTGAGTTCGGTATTTTGCGTAGTGTGCATGCGCGTACATATTTGAATTGGAACCGGCGGCTGGAAGAAGGTGCCTGTGAGGAGAGGACACCATTTTAACTTCTTCCACCTTGTGGAGGAATTTCTCCACGCTTTTCTTCTGAAGAAACTCAAGGTACTGCTGTTTCTTTTGTTCTTGCGCTGTGCACTTTGCTATGATGGTTTTTAGAGTTAGATCATTTTGTTGCATTATTGATTCCCTTAAGTGTTCATTGGAGAGTCCATAGTTTAATTGATCTCTGATGATGGAATCTGTTAAATCAGCATAGTTACAGCCTTGTGCTATTAATCTGAGATCTGTGACAAAATTAGAGATTGTCTCGCTGTTTTTTGGAACCTGTTGCGTAGGTTAAATCTTTCCAGGATTTCATTAGACTGTGTTTTACAGTGCTCTTCAAATTCTGCGAGTGTCACTTGAAATTTAGTTTTGTCTTCATTTTCAACGTAAGTGAAAGAGTTATAAATGTCAATAGCTTGTTGGCCTGCCCTTGCTAGTAGCAGCACAATCTTTCTCTTGTAGGAGGTTGTGTTTAAGTCAGTAGCTGCCATGTATATTTGGAACTGTTGTTTAAACATTTTCCAGTTACTATTTAAGTTACCGGTAGTTTTCAGCTGCCGTGGAGCTTGCACGTGTTCCATTGTGTCGGTTGGTTGTCTAGGATCCAAATGCTGCGAAGTCTTCCACAGTCGAGCAGTCGGTACTTTAATTTCTGTTCTTTTTCTTTCTTTTCTCTAACCTAATCTAGCTAGTATTGCTCGCTTAAAGCCAGCCTGGTACCATCTTTTGTTACCTTACTGTAGTGTAGTAACATGTGTTACTCAATCCAGTTGCGACAGAGGCTTTCTGCACCTTGATGAAGAAGGCTCTAAGTTGTCCAGAGGTATTGAAAGGTTTATTGAGTAACAGAATTTAACAACTGCGTGAGTTCTTACTTTAAGTTCAATACCAGTAGAAAGGTTACAACGTTTCTATACAGTAGCTATGTCTGACCACACTAGTAGCCCTGAGCCAGATCTATGCTCCTGCTGTCATCACAGTCGAATCACCAAGAGAGCCAGAGAGCCGCTTGCGTCTGGCTTTCATACCGGCCAGTGCTGCCCCCTAGTGATCTTTCAATTTCCCATTAACCCCTTATGTACATACCCATGGAAAGATCGCTACAGCACCTCAAAATACAAGTCCTTTGAGTTGTGAGTCACTCTTAGCTTTGCGGGGTAGACCACTCCAAACCTCACCCTGCTGCTATACAATGCTGCTTTCACCTATCCAAAGGCCGCCTGCCTTCACATCAACTCTGCCGTCAGGTCTTGGTATAAACGTATACTAGCACCTTCCCACTTCGCATCCCGGTTCTGCTTCCCCCAGCTCAAACCTTCTCCTTCATGTGGTAACTGTAGAAGCAGACTATGACCGCCCTTGGTGGCTCATTTGTTCTCGGCTTCAGCCGTAACAACCGATGAGCCTTGTCCAGCTCATAGAGGGAGGGCTCCTCCTCCTTCCCCATCAACCTGGTGAACATGTTCGCAAAATACTCGGTCAGTGTCGGGCCGTCCACCCTCTCGGGCAGACCCACGATGCTCAAATTTTGTCTCCTCAACGTGTTCTTCAGGTCTTCCATCTTGACTCTTCGCCCTTTATTGACCTCCGCAGCTCCTCACCCATCGAGGTGAACGGGTCACTATGTTGCGACAATGCCTCCTCAACCTCCTTCATCTTCTCTCCTTGCTCTTGCACCTCGACCAATGTCTTCATTAACGCAACCTTTACTGGGGCAAGCCCTCCTCCACAAATTCATTTAGCGAAGCAGTCATCTCCCTTTGAAGCACCTCTAAATGTTTGGTGAACAGCCTTTCAAACACTCCCGACTCCACCTCGGTCAGAGTCTCCACCGTGATGGGAGCGGCCCCAGCCGACGAACCAGCCCCTGCCATCTTTCCTCCTGCTGGACTCACAGCAACACTCACCGGCGGACTTTCGCTCTCCACCTTCTTTCCCTGACCTTTCTACAGGAACTTCGACATTCTAACTCCTTATGACTTCCCACACCAATTCATCGAAAACGTACCCTGCTACCGGGCATCAACGATCTAAAAAGCAAAGACTCTAACAAGATCCACCTAACGTGCGACCTCCACCTACATGTCATCACCGGAAGTTTCACAATTTTTGCATTTTACTGTTCTTTTATTACTGTCCTTGTTTCTATTGTCCTTGTCACCCTTGACCCTTCCCCTCACATTCTAGTTCAAACCCTCCCCAACCACTCTAGCAAATACACACCCGAGGGCCTCAGTCCCGGTCCTTCCCATGTGTAACCCGTCCAGTTTGTACTAGTCTCACTTCCTCCAGAACCGATCCGATGTCCCTGGAATCTGAACCCCCCCCCCCCCCGCCCTCCGTACCATTTCTTCGGCATCATATTCATCCGATATATCCTCCTATTTCTACTGTGACCAGCAGGTGAACTGGTAATAATCCTTAGGTCATTAGCTTTGAGGTTCTACTTTCTAACTTACTTCCCAACTGTTTTGCTTTTAGGACCATATCCCATTTTTACCAAGGTGGTTTGTACCAACGTGGACCACAACCACTGGCTGTTCACCCTTCCCCTCCAGAATGTCCTGTAACCATTCCAAGATATCCATGACCCTACCACTAGGGAAGCAACATACCATCCTGCAGTCTTGTTTGCGGTCACAGAAACATCCATCTATTCCTCCCTATAATTGATTCCCACACTTTTTACTCCTCCCCTGTGCAGCAGAGCCAACGTGGTGCAACAAATGTGGTTGTTGCTGCTTTCCCTTGAGAGGCTATTCAACAGTATCCAAAGCAGTGTATCTGTTTTGGAGGGAAATGGTCACAGGAGACTCCTGCACTGCCTGTCTAGTCCTCCTGTTCTGCCTGATGCTCACCATTCCCTTTCTGCCTGTGGAATCTGAGCCTGTGGTGTGACCACTCTCTATATGTGCTATGCATGAAACACTGCACCTCACACATGCTCCACAGTGTCCCCAGGCACCTCTCCAGCTCCAAAAAACAAGCTTCCAGGAGATGCAGCTGGAGACACTTCCCGCACACGTTGGCCCGGGGCACTGAAAATATTCCTGGCTTCCCACATGAAGCATGAGCACCATGGCTTGGACCTCTCCTTCCATGACTTAACGCTTTAAATTAAACCTTTGGAAGGTGCTTAATATCGCATAATATAAATTATTCTAGGGCCTGTGGTATTGAATACAGGCTGAGAAGATACACATAGGCCAGGAACAGAAACTGTCTCATGAGACCCTGGCTGGAATCGATACTGGCCAACTGCAAAAGCACTCAAGTCATGGCATAAACCTGTTATTGCTATATGGACTTTGTGATTACCCACTCCAAAGACTATGAATATGTAACAAACTTCCAGACACAGGTGATCAACTTTGCAGCAGGACGAAGAACAGACTAAAGAAGCCATCAGACTCCATAATGAGCTGATGGCTGGTCAGACAAGGGAAGTTTCAGAGGACAATGGGTCTTGATTGAATCACCATGGATAAACAGGAGTCTCCTGTCTTTCCCATTAACAAGTTGGGGTCTTGCTCGGACAATAGCCAGTGGTGGGCGTATACCTATGACTCAATCCTAGCTTCCCAGTATAAAGAAAGGAACATTGAACAGGTCTTCAGCGATAACCTGGGAGGTCCCCAGGCACAACCATCACAAGAAGGGCCCTGGGTTTCGAACCCAGAGAATACATCCACATCGTGTGATCGTAGCCTGCCAGCCTCCTTTACTAAGTGCAGGTAAAACCCAAAACTCAGCTGTGAGTGTGAGTCATATTTTCTTGGGTAATAGAATTATGAATAAAATTACGTTAAACCGTGAACCTGTTTTGTCCTTTGTTTTGTTCATCTCGCAAATAAGGGCACCTGGGTAAAATGTTTGAGAAAATAGACTGGTCGAACATACTAGATGGCAAAGAAAGTGAAGACAGTAGCTGAGTAATAATAATATCTTTAAGTGTCACAAGTAAGCTTAGATTAGCGCTGCCCTAAAGTTACCGTGAAAAGCCCCGAGCCGCCACATTCTGGAGCCTGTTCGGGAGAATTCAGAATGTCCAAATTACCTAACAGTACGTCTTTTGGGACTTATGGGAGGAAACCCACGCAGACACGGGGAGAACGTGCAGTCTCTGCACAGACAGTGACCCCAGCCAGGAATCGAACCTGGGACCCTGGTGCTGTGAAGCAACAGTGCTAAAACTGTGCCACCGTGTAGCTGGTACAGAAAACACTCGACACCAAATGAAATGTCAGAGAGCATTTCTAAGACAGATTCCCTCAAAACGGGGGAAGTGGGGCAAATGGTGTCAATTCAGATAGGATTGCAAGAGACACCTCTGGGTCACTGTCCATGTGGAGTTTGCACATTCTCCCCGTGTTTGCGTGGGTTTCGCCCCCACAACCCAAAAAAGATGTGCAGGCTAGGTGGACTGGCCACGCTAAATTGGCCCTTAATTGGAAAAAATGAATTGGGTACACTAAATTTTTTTTAAAAAAAGGATTGCTTTTGCTTTTTTTTTCACTTTAGCTTCTCCACACATAAGAATATTTAAAAATGCAGTTGGAGCAGCCAGTTAGTTCCACCATTTGACAGAATCATGGGCGGGATTCTCCACTTCCGCACCGAGGTGGCCGCGCCGTCGTGAACGCCGTCGCGAGGACCACAACGGCGCGAAACGGTCCCGACCGACTCAGGCCCTGACAATGGGCCAGGATCGGGGCCGCGTCATCTACACGCGCCAGGCCTTGTCGCCCACGTAAAGGCGGCGCCGCATAGATGACGCGGCCGGCGCCGCATAACGGGCGTCATCCACGCATGCGCGGTTGCCGTCCTCTCTAAGTCCGCCCCGCAAGGTGTCTGACGGATCTTGTGGGGCCGCGGAAGGAAGGTCCTCCTTCAGAGAGGACGGCCCGACGATCGGTGGGCACCAATCGCGGGCCAACGGTGCAGGATCCCCCCTCGCCCCCCCACAGGCCGCCCCCCCCCCCCCCCAGCGTTCACGCACCGCTCACGACGGCAGTGACCAGGTGTGGACGGCGCCGGGGGGAACCCGCCGTTTTGGCCTGGCCGCTCGGCCCATCCGGGCCTCAGAATAGCGGGGGTGCCGGAGAATCGCCATTTTGGGTGTCTCCGGCGATTCTCCGGCCTGCGAAACTCGACGGGGCCGTTCCCGCTGCTTGGGAGAATCGCGGGAGGGCCCGGGAAATTTTGGCGGCCCAGGCGATTCTCCTAAGCAGCGTGGGAGTGGAGAATCGCGCCCCATGTTCCTCAAATGCACTTTTTCCACACTTTCCCGATACAGCTTAATACCTCAATTTATCAATCTGTGGAGAAAATATTCAGCATTCTCAACACTGTGGAATGAAGAATTTACAAGAGTCACAGGCCTTGGGTGAAGGAACTCTCTGAGTTTAGTGCTAAATGGTGGACCCCCTTCCTTATGCCGAGACTGTGACCCACAACAACTCAGGAGTTTGTCCACCAGACCTACTGAGGTTTGCCGCACATTTTCTGTTCCCCGTTGCCGATTGGAGACCAACCGCCCGTATCGCTATTGGACAGCTTGTCCTTCAACAAAATAGCCGCTGGACTGCCTGCCGTTATCGGATGGAGGGCGGGGCCCGGTTACCGGGTGTTGGTTGGAGGGGCGGGGCCCGGTCTCCGGTTGGTGGGGGGGGCGGGGCCCGGTCTCCGGGTGTCGGTTGGCAGGCGGGTTCCGGTCTCCGGGTGTCGGTTGGGGGAGCGGGGCCCGGGTATCGGCTGGGGGGGGGCGGGGCCCGTCGCCGGGTGTCGGTTGGGGAGCGGGGCCCGGGTATCGGATGGGGGCGGGGCCCGGTCTCCGGGTATCGGTTGGGGGGGCGGGGCCCAGGTGTCGGCTGGGGGGGGGCGGGGCCCAGGTGTCGGCTGGGGGGGGGCGGGGCCCAGGTGTCGGCTCGGGGGGGCGGTTGTCGGCTGGGGGGGCGGGGCCCGTCTCCGGGTGTCGGTTGGGGGGGGCGGGCCTGTCGCGCGCAAAGTTTGAACGCACGCATGCGCCGCAGTTTCTTTGGTCGGGAAAACGCGCGCATTTTGGACCGCTGGCTTTGGGATTTTATTTGTTGTGGAACAACAGCGGCTTCCGTGCGAGTTTCTGCGGTTAATTCCCCGGTAAGAGGTGAGGCGAGCAAGAGCGGTCAAGTTGCGCGTGGCTGGGTGCAGACCCGGGGCTGGAATGGGGCTGGAATGGGGGGGATGGGGATTGTGCCTGAAGCCACTTGTGTCTCAGACTGTCACAGGGAAAAAGAGCAACTTGGAGCAACAGCAGCGACTCCTTCACAATGTGTGAGGCGGTTCAATACACAGGTACCAATGGATCTTGAGTAAGCCTCGTGGCGACCTGTCAAATTGTGAAGATTCTGATCCACAAGAAAAGCATTAAAAGGCCGACACATCAAATTTACTGCTCAAACAGTGCATCTCGATCGACATCACAGAATACATTATTTGGGCGTTATGGCATTGCAGTTTGTCGGCGTTGAGTGCTGTGCTTCCAACATTAAAACAGTGGCTACACTATTTTAAAAGAACTTTGTTCATTCTTTAACAAAAAATTTAGAGTACCAAATACATTTTTTCCAATTAAGCGCCAATTTCGCGTGGCTGATCCACCTAGCCTGCACATCTTTGGGTTGTGGGGGCGAAACCCACACAGACACTGGGAGAATGTGCAAACTCCAAATGGACAGTGGGCCGGGATGGAACCTGGGACCTCGGTGCCGTGAGGCAGCAGTGCTCACCACCAGCACCGTGCTGCTCCTAACTTCATTGATTCTAATGTGCTTTAAACATAAACAGTAGTGTGGTCCTTCGCAATTGCTCTGCTACTCAATGAGATCGTGACTGATCTACTTCAGCTCTATTACCCCCACATCCCCTTATTCTCTCCACACATTTGATGTCATGGAAAACTGCTGCTTATGATTTAGCACAGGGCTAAATCGCTGGCTTTGAAAGCAGACCAAGGCAGGCCAGCAGCTCGGTTCAATTCCTGTAACAGCCTCCCCGAACAGGCGCCGGAATGTGGCGACTGGGGGCTTTTCACAGTAATTTCATTTGACGCCTACTTGTGACAATAAGCGATTTTCATTTCAATTGCAGAGTCCTATTCCTGTATTGCCCCTATGTTCACTGACCACCACTGGTTCTCAGTCAAGCAAATTGTTAGTTTTAAAATTCCCATCGTCTTTTCAAATTGCCTCATGGCCTTGGCACTCACTATCTTAAAATCTTCTGACTCCAAAACCCTCTGTGGCTGTGCCTTCTGTTGACACTGCTTAAAAGCCTCTTTGATCAAACTTTTGATCACCTAACCTAATATCTCCTTGTATGGCTCTGTGTCATTTTTTTCCCATAATGTTTCTGTGAAGCACTTTGGGAGGTTTCATTACACTAAAATCACTGCATAAATACAAGTTGCAGTTAGTCCCCAAATATCTATCCAATCAGGTAGCATCTGGAGAGAAACTATTAACATTTTGGGTCATACAGCATCTGTGGAGAGAAACTCGATGCCCATTTCTCGAAGCTTCAACTTCTCCAGCTTTATTTTGTTCTTAATTCAAATTTCCAAAATTTTCAATGTTTTTCTTTTGTGTTGCCTATCCCGATCTTGAATATATTCTATGACCGAGCATCTACAGTTTTCTGAGGTAAAGAATTAGAATCATAGAATTTACAGTGCGGAAGGAGGCCATTCGGCCCAGCGAGTCTGCACCGGCTCTTAGAAAGAGCATCCTACTTAAGTCCACATCTCCACCCTATTCTGTAACCCAGCAACCCCACCTAACTTAAGGGCAATTGATCATGGCCAATCCAACTAACCTGCACATCTTTGGACTGTGGGAGGAAACTGGCGCACCCGGAGGAAACCCAAGGACACGGGGAGAACGTGCAGACTCTGCACAGACAGTGACCCAAGCCGGGAATCGAACCTGAGACCCTGGAGCTGTGAAGCAACTGTGCTAACCACTGTGCTACCTTGCCGGCCATAATTCTGAAGCTTTACAACCTTTTGAGCAAAGCAACTTCTCATTCCTAAATGCCTGACTGCTTATTTTGAGGCTGCGGCCTTGTCCACAGCTAAGGGCAACACTTCCTCAGCACCTACTCTGTCAATCCCCTTTAGGGTTTTATTAGATCTATTCAATTAGATTTTTTTTCATTCATTGGATGTGGGCAGCGCTGGCTGAGTCCATCCCTAATTGCCCTTGAACTGAATGACTCGTGAGATCATTTCAGAGTGTATGGTGGATCTGTAATCGCATGTAGGCCAGACCAGCAAGAATGGCAAAGAACAAAGAACAAAGAAATGTACAGCACAGGAACAGGCCCTTCGGCCCTCCAAGCCCGCGCCGACCATACTGCCCGACTAAACTACAATCTTCTACACTTCCTGGGTCCGTATCCTTCTATTCCCATCCTATTCATATATTTGTCAAGATGCCCCTTAAATGTCCCTATCGTCCCTGCTTCCACTACCTCCTCCGGTAGCGAGTTCCAGGCACCCACTACCCTCTGCGTAAAAAACTTGCCTCGTACATCTACTCTAAACCTTGCCCCTCTCACCTTAAACCTATGCCCCCTAGTAATTGACCCCTCTACCCTGGGGAAAAGCCTCTGACTATCCACTCTGTCTATGCCCCTCATAATTTTGTAGACCTCTATCAGGTCGCCCCTCAACCTCCTTCGTTCCAGAGAGAACAAACCGAGTTTATTCAATCGCTCCTCATAGCTTATGCCCTCCATACCAGGCAACATTCTGGTAAATCTCTTCTGCACCCTCTCTAAAGCCTCCACATCCTTCTGGTAGTGTGGCGACCAGAATTGAACACTATACTCCAAGTGTGGCCTAACTAAGGTTCTATACAGCTGCAACATGACTTGCCAATTCTTATACTCAATGCCCCGTCCAATGAAGGCAAGCATGCCGTATGCCTTCTTGGCAGATTTCCTTCCCGGAAGGACACTAGTGAACCAGCCAGATGGGTTTTTCTAACGATCGGCAATGGTTTCATGGACATCATTAGATTTTTACTATCTGCTGCGGTGGGATTCAAACCTGGATCCCCTGAGCGTTATCCAGGGTTTCTGGAGCACTAGCCCAGCAACAACCCCCCCTACACCAGCACCTTCCCTTAATCACCTCAAGTCCAGTAATAATAAACCTAAAAAACTCAATTTTTCCTTGATGTGGAGAATCCGGCGTTGGATTGGGGTGGGCACAGTAAGAAGTCTTACAATGCCAGGTTAAAGTCCAACAGGTTTGTTTCGAATCAGGTGAATGTGCCCATTTTTCCTTGTAAGATATTCCTCTCCTAGTGCAGCAACTTGTTACTGAGTTCAAAGTGTATATTTAAAATTAGGTGCTAGCTATTCTAACCCCTTGATGTATGTTATAGAGGCATGAATACTTGAACAGTTGATCTGTGACTTAAGCAAACGTAATGTTGTGTGCCTTCAGCAATATTATTTATATATCTGATTAAATTTATTGTTTGCAAAGAGAAATATAGTTTGAGGTAACTAACACAGTACAATATAAGACAGGCAAAGTTGTGGTCAGATGCCACCTTGTGTGCTATATCAGGATTTGATGGACATTTAAAACAAATCTATTCTGTAGGCTTTGCTAGCTTGACCAGTATTTATTGCCCACCCCTGATTGCCCTTGCGATGGTGGTGGTAAGCTGCAGTCCGTGGTGTGTTATGATCACCCGCAGTGCTGTTGGGGAGGAGTTCCAGAATTTTGACCCAGCGACAGTGAAGGAACGTCAATATAGTTCCAAGTCAGGATGGTGTGTGGCTTGGAGGAAACTTATAGGCTGCAGTGCTCCCAAGCATCTGCTGCCCTTGTTCCTCAAGATGGTTGAGGTCACGGATTTGGAAAGTGCTGTTGAAGAAGCCTTGTGAGTTCCTGTAGTGCATCTTGTAGATCGTACACACTGCTGACCTGTTGGTGGTATTATGATCCAAGACCCAGACCCCAACAGTGACTCGGATACTGGGCCAAAACCCCAACGTTTTAGTTTATCTGAAAGACTGGAAAAAATGATTCGCTTGAGGAGTGATTGCATGAAGAAACAGGACTTGGTCATTTTTAAAACAGAACTTTATTATGACTGCAATATTAAACTTTGTTAATTTCACACCCGGAAAGAACAGCTTACAATTTACACCTTAAATTTACTACTCAATTTCCCATTAAACATGAAAAGAAATAAATATACTCAGTCCATCTTACTGGGGGAGAATTATGGACTCAGCATCAGGCAGATCAGAATTCAACTGCCCCTCCAAAGTTTCTCCACCAACTCCCTCTCTCCACAGCTTTCTCCAAAAACTGCCTCTCCCCCACAGTTTCTCAAAATGCCTCTCTGCCTTCCTTGGCTCCACTCAGCAATGACCAAATCTTCCCCAGCTGAAAAATTATCTCTGCAGGCTGCAAACCACTTTGACTCCCCAGGGAGTTTCCCAGTCAAACCACATTCCATTAACCTAGACTGGCAAATACATTCCTTTGTTAATTTCACTGTGTTGCTGCTAAAAGCACACAGGCCCTGCAAAACAGAACTCTTTAAAAAAAAAAGACCATTGCAGTCAAACATGCTCTACCCCAGATTTTTAACCCTTAAATTGCCCAATACTTCGAATCCAATATTCTTTGTCACAGTGGTGAAGGAGGGAGTGACTGTTGAAGCTGGTGGATGGGGTGCATTGTTCTGGATGGTGGTGAGCTTCCTGAGTGTTGTTGGAGCTCCACTCATCCAGGTGAGTGGTGAATATTCCATCGCACGGCTGTAAGGCTAATTCGTTAGTGTGCAGGGTCTGAGTTATTAGGAATAATTGAAAACAATCTGACCGTTGCAGCTTGAAAAAGGTATTCTAAGATGAATTTGTGGCACTTATGAAATAGGAAAAAGAGTGGAAAATATATATCTGCACATCATTTTACATTTTAAATTATGAATCGAACACAAGGAGGGTGTATAAATCTCTGAAGGTGGCAGGACAAAATGAGAAGGCTGTTATTAAGCTATGTGGGATCATTGGCTTTATAAACAGGGGCCTAAAAGCAATATAAAGCAAAAGCAATATAAAACACTAGTTAGGCCTCAATTTCTGGGCACCGTTTAGTTAAGGTATTTGTGAAGGTGCTGAAGAGATTTGTGCTTTAGAAAGTCAGTTGGTGGAGGATATATTTGGAACCAAATCTTTACACATTTTTTTAAAGCATTAATTTAGTGTTACATGTTCTAAATATCCACCTAAACCAACAACCACAGTTCAGTCTGTATTCATATGGGCACCATTCAAGCTTAAATTATTTGTTTACTGAACAAATCTTAATGAAAAGGGTGTGTTCTTCCATAACAAACATCTATTTTCTGGCGGAATCCATTTTTTTAGATGCTGAAAGGAATTGTGCATCATGTCAAAACGTGAGTTCTTTCTACAATCTGTGTCTAAAGAGTCCGTGGAAAGCTTCCTGAATTTTATTCAGCTTCATGTAAGTACAGTATCTGTTTGGAATAATTTTAGAAGAATATATATGGCTACAGTTTATCCAGCTTCATAAATAACAATAGTTAATAGTACATATTGAAATCTATTGGAATTTCGATCAAATCTATGGCTTTTGTCTAAAGTGATATAAATCACGTTATCCTAATCTTTCTCTTCAAATATTTATTGATCTTTACCTTGAAAAATACAATGGCCATGGCTTCCGCTGCATGGTGATTTTCAACAACGCTCTTCTCTATCTGCCTCCTCTTTGGGTTTTTCTTAGCCATGCACTGCATTAAGGGCAGCACGGTAGCACAGTGGCTAGCAGTGTCGCTTGACAGAGCCAGGGTCCCAAGTTCGATTCCTGGCTTGGGTCACTGTCTGTGCAGAGTCTGCACATTCGCCCTCTGTCGGCATGGGTTTCTTCTGGGTGCTCCGGTTTCCTCCCGCAAGTCCCGAAAGGCGTGCTTGTTAGGTGAATTGGGCATTCTGAATTCTCCCTCCATGCACGCAAACAGGTGTGGGGTGTGGCGACTCGGGGCTTTTTCACAGTAATCTCATTGCAGAGAGAATAAAGATTACTATTATTAATTTTGTGATTATCCGGTTTCATTACAAAGAACAAAGAAAAGTACAGCATAGGACCAGGCCCTTCGGCCCTCCAAGCCTGTGCCGACCATGCTGCCAGTCTAAACTAAAATCTTCTGCACTTCTGGGGTCCGTATCCCTCTATTCCCATCCTCTTCATGTATTTGTCAAGATGTCCCTTAAACGTCACTATCGTCCCTACTTCCACCACCTTCTCTGGCAGCGAGTTCCAGGCACCCACTACCCTCTGTGTAAAAAAAAAAAAAAAATTGCCTCGTACATCTCTAAACCTTGCCCCTCGCACCTTAAACCTATGCCCCCTAGTAATTGACCCCTCTACCCTGGGAAAAAGACTCTGACTATCCACTCTGTCAATGCCGCTCATAATTTTGTAGACCTCTATTAGGCCGCCCCTCAACCTCCGTCGTTCCAGTGAGAACAAACCGAGTTTATTCAACCTCTCCTCATAGCTAATGCCCTCCATATCAGGCAACATCCTGGTAAATCTTTTCTACACCCTCTGTAAAGCCTCCACATCCTTCTGGTAGTGTGGCGACCAGAATTGAACACTATACTCCAAGTGTGGCCTAACTAAGATTCTATACAATTGCAACATGACTTGCCAGTTTTTATACTCGATGCCCCGGCCAATGAAGGCAAGCATGCTGTATGCCTTTTTGACTACCTTCTCCACCTGTGTTGCCCCTTTCAGTGACCTGTGGGCCTGTACACCTAGATCTCTCTGACTGTCAATACTCTTGAGGGTTCTACCATTCACTGTATATTCCCTACCTGCATTAGACCTTCCAAAATGCATTACTTCTCCGGATTAAACTCCATCTGCCATCTCTCTGCCCAAGTCTCCAAACGATCTAAATCCTGCTGTATCCTCTGACAGTTCTCATCGCTATCCGCAATTCCACCAAACTTTGTGTCGTCCGCAAACTTACTAATCAGACCAGATACATTTTCCTCCAAATCATTTATATATACCAAGAACAGCAAGGGCCCCAGCACTGATCCCTGCGGAACACCACTCGTCACAGCCCTCCAATCAGAAAAGCACCCTTCCATTGCTACTCTCTGCCTTCTATGACCTATGATGTGGAGATGCCGGCATTGGACTGGGGTGAGCACAGTAAGATATCTTGCAACACCAGGTTAAAGTCCAACAGGTTTGTTTTGATGTTCGCGCTCCGAAAGCTAGTGACATCAAAACAAACCTGTTGGACTTTAACCTGGTGTTGTAAGATTTCTTACTGTTCTATGACCTAGCCAGTTCTGTATCCATCTTGCCAGCTCACCCCTGATCCCGTGTGACCTCACCTTTTGTACCTGTGTGCCATGAGGGACCTTGTCAAAGGCCTTACTGAAGTCCATATAGACAACATCCACTGCACTACCTGCATCAATCATCTTTGTGACCTCCTCGAAAAATTCTTATCAAGTTAGTGAGACACGACCTCCCCTTCACAAAACCGTGCTTCCTCTTGCTAATACGTCCATTTGCTTCCAAATGGGAGTAGGTCCCGTCTCGAAGAATTCTCTCCAGTAATTACATGGTAAAACTGCTGGGATTTGGGAATACAGGAAAGGCACAGACTAGAAAAGGTTGTAATCCATCTGGTTGACACACTGGGCTAAATCACTGGCTTTTAAAGCAGACCAAGGCAGGCCAGCAGCACGGTTCAATTCCCGTACCAGCCTCCCCGAACAGGCGCCGGAATGTGGCGACTTGGGGCTTTTCACAGTAACTTCATTTGAAGCCTACTTGTGACAATAAGCGATTTTCATTTTCATTTTTCATCTCATATCAGAAATAGAAAATGTTGATAAAAGTCAACAGTTCTTGCAGCACCTGTGGAACGAGAAACAGAGTGACCATTTTCCAAGAGGAAGAAGGATAATTATGGCAAGTTTCAGGAACCTTGGATAACGAGAGATATTGTGAGCCTAGTCCCCCCCAAAAATGAAGCATTTTCAAGAGCTAGAAGGCTGGGAACAGACAAAGCCCATGCGGAATATGAGGAAAGTCGGAAGCAACTTAACAAGGAGTCAGGAGGGCTAAAAGGGGTCACGAAATGTAATTGGTAGACAGGATTAAGGAAAATCCCAAGGGTTTTTACACGTATAAAAAGAGCAAGAGGGTAGCCAGAGAAAGGGTTTGCCCACTCAAGTACAGGGGTAGGAATCTATGCATGGAGCCAGAGGAAATGGGCGAGGTACTGAATGAGTACTTTGTATCCGTATTCACCAAAGAGAAGGACTTGGTGGACGATGAGTCTGGGGAAGGCTGTATAGATAGCCTGGGTCACATTGAGATCAAAAACGAGGAGATGTTGGGCGTCCTATAATAATAATCTTTATTGTCACAGGTAGGCTTACATTAACACTGCAATTAAGTTTCTGTGAAAAGCCCCTAGTCGCCACATTCCGGCGCCTGTTCGGGTACACAGAGGGAGAATTCAGAATGTCCAATTCACCTAACAGTACGTCTTTCGGGACTTGTGGGAAGAAATCGGAGCACCTGGAGGAAACCCATGCAGACAGTGACCCAAGCTGGGAATCGAACCTGAGACCCTGACGCTGTGAAGCAACATTACTACCCACTGCTATCGTGCTGTCCTCTTGAAAAACATTAAGTTAGATAAGTCCCCAGAGCCTGATGGGATGTACCCCAGAATACTGCGGGAGGCAAAGGAGGAAATTGCTGTGGCCTTGACAGAAATCTTTGTATCCTCACTGGCTACAGGTGAGGTCCCAGAGGACTGGAGAATAGCTAATGTTGTTCCTTTGTTTAAGAAGGGTAAAAAGGATAATCCAGGAAACTACAGGCCGGTGAGTCTTACGTCAGTGGTAGGGAAATTATTGGAGAGGATTCTTTGAGACAGGATTTACTCCCATTTGGAAGCAAGTGGATGTATTAGCGCGAGGCACCACAAGGGGAGGTTGTGTCTCACTAGCTTGATGAGTTGTTTGAGGAAGTGATGAAGATGATTGATGAAGGTAGGGCAGTGGATGTTGTCTGCATGGACTTCAGTAAGGTATTTGACAAGGTCCCTCATGGCAGACTGGTACAAAAGGTGAAGTCACACGGGATCAGAGATGAGGTGGCAAGATTGATGCAGAACTGGCTCGGTCATAGAAGGCAGAGAGTAGCAATGGAAGGGTACTTTTCTGAATGGAGGGCTGTGCCGAGTGGTGTTCTGCAAGTATCAGTGCTGGGACCTTTGCTGTTTGTAGTATATGTAAATGATTATGAGGAAAATGCAACTGGTCTGATTAGTAAGTTTGCAGATGACACAAAGGTTGGTGGAATTGTGGATAGAGATGAGGATTGTCAGAGGATATAGCGGGATATAAATCGGTTGGAGACTTGGGCGGAGAGATAGCAAATGGAGTTTAATCCGGACAAATGTAACACTCACCGGACCAGAGGGATACCAATATCCTGGGGGGGAAATTTGCTAATGCTCTTCGGGAGGGTTTAAACTAGTTCAGTAGGGGCTTGGGAACCTGAATTGTAGCTCCAGTATACAGGAGGTTGAGAGTAGTGAGGTCATGAATAAGGTTTTAAAATTGCAGGAGTGTACCGGCAGGCAAGAAGGTGGTTTGAAGTGTGTCTTCAATGCCAGGAGCATCCGGAATAAGGTGGGTGAACTTGCGGCATGGGTTGGTACCTGGGACTTCGATGTTGTGGCCATTTCGGAGGCATGTATAGAGCAGGGACAGGAATGGTTGTTGCAGGTGCCAGGGTTTAGATATTTCAGTAAGCTCAGGGAAGGTGGTAAAAGAGGGGGAAGGGTGGCATTGTTAGTCAAGGACAGTATTACGGTGGCAGAAAGGACGTTTGATGTGGGCTCGTTTACTGAGGTAGTATGGGCTGAGGTTAGAAACAGGAAAGGAGAGGTCACCCTGTTAGGGGTTTTCTATAGGCCTCCGAAAAGTTCCAGAGATGTAGAGGAAAGGATTGCAAAGATGATTCTGGATAGGAGCGAAAGCAACAGGGTAGTTGTTATGGGGGACTTTAACTCTCCAAATATTGACTGGAAACGCTATAGTTCGAGTACTTTAGATGGGTCTGTTTTTGTCCAATGTGTGCAGGAGGGTTTCCTGACACAGTATGTAGATAGGCCAACGAGAGGCGAGGCCGTATTGGATTTGGTACTGGGTAATGAACCAGGATGGGTGTTAGATTTGGAGGTAGGTGATCACTTTGGTGATAGTGACCACAATTCGATTACGTTTACTTTAGTGATGGAAAGGGATAGGTATATACCGCAGGGCAAGAGTTATATCTGGGGGAAAGGCAATTATGATGCGATGAGACAAGACTTAGGATGCATTGGAAGGAGAGGAAAACTGCAGGGGATGGGCACAATGGAAATGTGGAGCTTGTTCAAGGAACAGCTACTGCGTGCCCTTGATAAGTATGTACCTGTCAGGCAGGGAGGAAGTGGTCGAGCGAGGGAACCGTGGTTTACTAAGGCAGTCGAAACACTTATCAAGAGGAAGAAGGAAGCTTATGTAAAGATGAGACATGAAGGTTCAGTTAGGGCGCTCGAGAGTTACAAGTTAGCTAGGAAGGACCTAAAGAGAGAGCTAAGAAGAGCCAGGAGGGGACATGAAAAGTCTTTGGCAGGTAGGATCAAGGATAACCCTAAAGCTTTCTATAGATATGTCAGGAATAAAAGAATGACTAGGGTAAGAGTAGGGCCAGTCAAGGACAGTAGTGGGAAGTTGTGCTTGGAGTCCGAGGAGATAGGAGAGGTGCTAAATGAATATTTTTCGTCAGTATTCACACAGGAAAAAGGACAATGTTGTTGAGGAGAATACTGCGATTCAGGCTACTAGACTAGAAGGGCTTGAGGTTCATCAGGAGGAGGTGTTAACAATTTTGGAAAGTGTGACAATAGATAAGGCCCCTGTGCCGGATGGGATTTATCCTAGGATTCTCTGGGAAGCTAGGGAGGAGATTGCTGAGCCTTTGGCTCTGATCTTTAAGTCATCTTTGTCTACAGGAATAGTGCCAGAAGACTGGAGGATAGCAAATGTTGTCCCCTTGTTCAAGAAGGGGAGTAGAGACAACCCCGGAAACTAGACCAGTGAGCCTGACTTCTGTTGTGGGCAAAATCTTGGAAAGGTTTATAAGAGATAGGGTGTATAATCATCTGGAAAGGAATAATTTGATTAGAATGAAATGAAAATGAATGAAATGAAATGAAAATCACTTATTGTCACAAGTAGGCTTCAAATGAAGTTACTGTGAAAAGCCCCTAGTCGCCACATTCCGGCGCCTGTTCGGGGAGGCTGTTACGGGAATTGAACCGTGCTGCTGACCTGCCTTGGTCTGCTTTCAAAGCCAGTGATTTAGCCCTGTGCTAAACAGACATAGTCAACACGGTTTTGTGAAGGGTAGGTCGTGCCTCACAAACCTTATTGAGTTCTTTGAGAAGGTGACCAAACAGGTGGATGAGGGTAAAGCAGTTGATGTGGTGTATATGGATTTCAGTAAAGCGTTTGATAAGGTTCCACACGGTAGGCTACTGCAGAAAATACGGAAGCATGGGATTCAGGGAGATTTAGCAGTTTGGATCAGAAATTGGCTAGCTGGAAGAAGACAAAGGGTGGTGGTTGATGGGAAGTGTTCAGACTGGAGTCCAGTTACTAGTGGTGTACCACAACGATCTGTTTTGGGGCCACTGCTGTTTGTCATTTTTATAAATGACCTGGAGGAGGGTGTAGAAGGATGGGTGAGTAAATTTGCAGATTACACTAAAGTCGGTGGAGTTGTGGACAGTGCGGAAGGATGTTACAAGTTACAGAGAGACATAGATAAGCTGCAGCGCTGGACTGAGAGGTGGCAAATGGAGTTTAACGCAGAAAAATGTTAGGTGATTCATTTTGGAAGGAATAACAGGAAGACAGAGTACTGGGCTATTGGTAAGATTCTTGGCAGTGTGGATGAGCAGAGAGATCTCGGTGTCCATGTACATAGATCCCTGAAAGTTGCCACTCAGGTTGAGAGGGTTGTTAAGAAGGCGTACGGTGTGTTAGCTTTTATTGGTAGAGGGATTAAGTTTCGGAGCCATGAGGTCATGTTGCAGCTGTGCAAAACTCTGGTGCGGCCGCATTTGGAGTATTGCGTGCAATTCTGGTCGCCGCATTATAGGAAGGATGTGGAAGCATTGGAAAGGGTGCAGAGGAGATTTACCAGAATGTTGCCTGGTATGGAGGGAAGATCTTATGAGGAAAGGCTGAGGGACTTGAGGCTATTTTCGTTAGAGAGAAGAAGGTTAAGAGGTGACTTAATTGAGGCATACAAGATGATCAGAGGATTGGATAGGGTGGACAGTGAGAGCCTTTTTCCTCGGATGGTGATGTCTAGCACGAGGGGACATAGCTTTAAATTGAGGGGAGATAGATATAGGACAGATGTCAGAGGTGGGTTCTTTACTCCGAGAGTAGTAAGGGCGTGGAATGCCCTGCCTGCAACAGTAGTGGACTCGCCAACACTAAGGGCATTCAAATGGTCATTGGATAGACATATGGATGATAAGGGAATAGTGTCGATGGGCTTTAGAGTGGTTTCACAGGTCGGCGCAACATTGAGGGCCGAAGGGCCTGTCTAATGTTCTAAAAAAAATTTTAAAATGAAAAAAAATGTGATGTAATGCATTTTGGAAGGTCTAATACAGATGTGAAATTACAGTAAATGGCAGAACCCTTAATAGGCAGAGGGATCTGTGTGTACAGGTTCACAGGTCACTGAAAGTGGCAATGCTGGTGGGGAAGGTAGTCAAAAAGGCAAACGGCATGCTTGCCTTCACCAGTCAGGGCATTGAGTATAAAAATGAGCAAGTCATGTTGCAGCTGTATAGAACCTTAGTTAGGCCACACTTGGAGTATAGTGCTCAATTCTGGTCAGCACGCTGCCAGAAGGATGTGGAGGCTTTGGAGAGGGTACAGAAGAGATTTACCAGGATGTTGCCTGGTATGGAGGGCAGTAACTATGAGGAGAGGTTGGATAAATTTGATTTGTTCCACTGGAATGATGGAGGTTGAGGGGTGACCTGATAGGAGTCTACAAATGTATGAGGGGCATGGATAGAGTGGATAGTCAGAAGCCTTTTCCCAGGGTACAAGAGTCAATTATTAGGGTGCGTTGGTTTAAGGTGCGAGGGGCAAAGTTTAGAGGAGATGTGTGAGGGAAGTGTTTTTTACACAGAAGCTAATGGGTGCCTGGAGGAGGTGGTGTTAGCAGGTACGATAGTGATGTTTAAGGGGCGTCTTGACAAATACATGAATAGAGAGATACGGACCCCGGAAGTGTAGAAGGTTTCAGGTTAGACGGTCAGCATGGTTGGTGCAGGCTTGGAGGGCTGTCGGGCCTGTTCCTGTGCTGTACATTTCTTTGTTCTTTATGTATTAGAACCAACTGGAGTTGGGACAAAAGGTCATTGATCTGAAACATGAACTCTTTTTCTCCCCACAGCTGCTGCCAGACTTGCTGAGTATTTCCAGCATTATCTGTTATATTTCATTTTTCTACCCCCTGCAATATTTTGCTTCTGTATTACCACTTGTTAGAAATTTGTTTATTGGACTTCCGGGTGCGGCTATGCAGAGCTAGGTCGCATATTCGGTTGCTCCCGCTTGGAACGGACTTTTGGGCTCTTTTACAGGGCCCCCACGGCATTTGTTTGACATTTCCTGGTGTGGCAAGAAGACTGCAGCATACCCCTGACAGTGTCCCCCAGGAATGTTATGTCTTTTGGCTGCCAGACCCGGCAGAAACAGTAAAGGATTTGGCTTTGGCTGCAGGTTTAGACAAGGGCCTCTTCCAGCATGCAGGCGGGGGAAGGGCAAGCTTAAAGCTGCAATCTGACTTGACTCTATCAAAGGTGAATTCTAGCAGCAGAGGGAACAACTGTGAAAGGATCTACCAGGACCATTGAAGAAGCAGGGACGAGGCTTCCGGTGGCGGCCATGGAGGAGTAGGTCGCGCATTCGGCAGCTCCCATCTGGAACTGACTCTCAGACCTTTTTCAGGAGTTTCCATAGACTTTTTAAACGGACCAGAAGTGTAACGGCCAAAGGAGCGGCACTGGAGCAACGGGAGAAGCGAGGGAAAGAAAACAAAATGGTGGCGGCCAGGGACAAAGGGGAGCTGCAGGAGTTCATCAAGCGCTGCTTCGAGGAGATGCGCAAGGAGATGTTGGTGCCTATGCTTTCGGCAATTGAAGGACTCGGGATCACCCAAAAGGTCCACGAAGCTAAGATCCAGGAGGTACAGAAAAGAGTCAGTCAGAACGAGTGCGAGCTCGTGGGCCTGGCGGTGAGAGTGGAGCAGAACATGGCGCTACACAAGAGGTGGGCGGGAAGACTCGAAGACCTGGAGAACAGGTCGAGGAGAAAGAATCTGCGAATCCTGGGTCTCCCTGAGGGAGTGGAGGGGGCTGATGCCGGGGCATACGCGAGCATGATGCTCGAGGCGATGATGGGCACGAAGGCCCCTTCGAGGCCGCTGGAGTTGGACGGGGCACATCGGGTGCTGGCGAAGAAGCCCCAGGCAAATGAGCCGCCAAGGGCGATGGTGGTGAGGTTCCACCGGTTCACGGACAGAGAGTGGGTCCTGAGATGGGCCAAGAAGGAGCGGAGCAGTAAGTGGGACAATGCAGAGATCCGAATATACCCGGACTGGAGCACGGAGGTTGCAAAGCGGAGAGCGGGTTTCAACCGGGCCAAAGCGGCGTTGTACCGGAAAGAACTGAAATTCGGAATGCTGCAGCCAGCGGGACTGTGGGTCACATTCAAGGGCCAACTATTACTTTGAAACGCCTGAAGAGGCGTGGACCTTTGTACAAGCCGAAAAGTTGGACTCTAACTGAGGGTTTGTGAGGGTAGGAGGGTGTTTGAGGTTTGATGTGTGATGGTTGTTGTATATAGGGGGTCAATCACGCGCAGGAAATGTTACATAGGCTGGGGGAGAGAGACAAGGCCGCGACAGGAGCTGCGCCAGAGGGGGCGGAGCGGGCTTTGGAAAGCGCGGGGTGTTTTCCCGCGCGCGGGAAGAAAGGCGGGACGGGGAACGAAGGAATGCATATGGATTGGGAGACTCCCACGCGGGGAGGTCAATGGGACAGCGGGGGAAGCCGGGGTCAGCAGGCGTCAGCTGACTTACGGGAGTGACATGGGGGGGGGAGCAAAAAAGCTAGACAGGGGTCTGGGGGGGGGGGGGAAGGGTTGCTGCTGCACTGGCCGAAAGGGAATGGGATACAGAAGAGGTGGTCGGGACGGGAATCCCCCCTCTGGGGGACTGGAGGGTGAGGGAGGCGTGGACACGGGACTGGCCCAGAAAAGGAGATGGCTAGTCGGCGGGGCGTGGGGGGTGTGAGAGCCCCTCCAATCCGGCTGATAACGTGGAATGTGAGGGGCCTGAATGGGCCGGTGAAGAGGGCTCGAGTGTTCGCGCACTTAAAGGGACTGAAGGCGGACGTGGCCATGCTCCAAGAGACACACCTGAAGGTGGCGGACCAGGTCAGGCTAAGAAAGGGATGGGTAGGACAGGTATTCCACTCGGGACTGTACGCGACGAATAAAGGGGTGGCAATATTGGTGGGAAAGCGGGTGTCATTTGAGGCCAAGACTATTGTAGCGGACAATGGAGGGCGATATGTAATGGTGAGCGGTAGGCTGCAAGGGATGTGGGTGGTGTTGGTAAACGTATACGCCCCGAACTGGGATGATGCAGGATTCATGAAGCGCATGTTGGGGCGCATTCCGGACCTGGAGATAGGAGGCTTGATAATGGGGAGGGGACTTCAATACAGCACGAGACCGCTCCAAATCAAGGACTGGAAAGAGGCCGGCGGCGGCCAATGTACTTAGGGGGTTTATGGACCAGATGGGGGGAGTGGACCCATGGCGGTTTGCAAGGCCGCAGGCCAGGGAATTTTCTTTCTTCTCCCATGTACACAAAGCCTACTCCCGGATAGATTTCTTTGTTCTGGGTAGGGCGCTCATCCCGAGGGTGGAGGGGACGGAGTATTCGGCTATAGCCGTTTCGGACCATGCCCCACAATGGGTGGAACTGGAGCTGGGAGAGGAGAGGGACCAACGCCCGTTGTGGCAGTTGGATGTGGGACTGCTGGCGGACGAGGTGGTGTGTGGGAAGGTGAGGGGGGGTATCGAAAGGTACTTGGAGGCCAACGACAACGGGGAGGTGGGGGTGGTATGGGAGGCGTTGAAGGCGGTGATCAGGGGAGAGCTAATTTCCATTAGGGTTCATAGGGAGAAGACAGAGGGTATAGAAAGGGAGAGGTTAGTGGGGGAGATTTTGAGAGTGGACAGGAGATACGCAGAGGCCCCGGAGGAAAGATTACTTGGGGAAAGACGACGGCTCCAGACGGAGTTTGACCTGTTGACCACCGGGAAGGCGGAGGCACAGTGGAGGAAAGCGCAGGGGGCGACCTACGGGTATGGGGAAAAGGCTAGTCGGATGCTGGCACACCAGCTGCGTAAGAGGATGGCAGCGAGGGAAATAGGGGGAGTCAAAGATGGAAGGGGAGCCACGGTTCGGAGTGCGACGAAAATAAACGAGGTATTCAAGGCCTTTTATGAAGAGCTGTACAGATCCCAGCCCCCAGCGGGGGAAGAGGGGATGAGACGATTCCTAGATCAGCTGAGATTCCCGAGGGTGGAGGAGCAAGAGGTGGCTGGTTTGGGGGCACCAATTGGGTTGGAGGAGCTGAGCAAGGGTTTGGGGAGCATGCAGGCGGGGAAGGCCCCAGGACCGGACGGATTCCCGGTTGAGTTCTGCAGGAAGTACGCAGACCTGTTGGCCCCGCTACTGGTGAGGACCTTTAATGAGGCAAGAGAGGAGGGAACCCTGCCCCCGACAATGTCGGAAGCGACAATTTCTTTGATCCTAAAGCGGGACAAGGACCCACTGCAATGTGGATCGTACAGGCCGATCTCGCTCCTCAATGTGGATGCAAAGTTGCTGGCAAAAGTGCTGGCCACGAGGATCGAGGACTGTGTCCCGGGGGTAATCCACGAGGACCAGACGGGATTTGTAAAGGGCAGGCAACTAAACACCAATGTGCGGAGGCTCTTAAACGTGATAATGATGCCATCGGAGGAGGGAGAGGCGGAGATAGTGGCAGCTATGGACGCGGAGAAGGCCTTTGACCGAATAGAGTGGGAGTACCTCTGGGAGGTGCTGCGCAGGTTTGGGTTCAGGGTAGGGTTTATCAATTGGGTTAAGCTCCTTTACAGAGCCCCGATGGCAAGTGTAGTGACGAACCGGCGGAGGTCGGAGTACTTTCGACTGTACCGAGGGACGAGGCAGGGGTGCCCCCTGTCCCCCCTGTTGTTCGCATTGGCGATCGAACCATTGGCCATGTCATTGAGGGAGTCTAATAAATGGAAGGGGGTGGTCCGAGGGGGAGAAGAGCATCGGGTGTCGCTATATGCGGATGACCTGTTGCTGTACGTGGCGGATCCAATGGAGGGGATGGTGGAGGCCATGCAGGTCATCGTGATCACTAAGGCCTTTTTTAAGAGAGAAGGCAGGAGTATTATGGGGTTTGTGTGGGCGAATAAGACCCCGAGAGTAAGGAGAGGGTTCCTGGAACGCAGTAGGGACCGAGGAGGGTTGGCGCTGCCAAACCTGGGGAGCTACTACTGGGCAGCAAATGTGGCGATGATCTGCAAGTGGGTTATGGAGGGAGAGGGGGCGGCATGGAAGAGGATGGAGATGGCGTCCTGTAAAGGAACGAGCCTGGGGCCGTTGGTGACGGCACTGCTGCCGCTCTCGCCGACAAAGTATACCACGAGCCCGGTGGTGGCCGCAACGCTAAGGATCTGGGGCCAGTGGAGACGGCACCGGGGTGCAATGGGAGCATCGGTGTGGTCCCCGATCAGGGGTAACCACCGGTTTGTCCCGGGGAAGATGGACGGGGGGTTCCAGAGCTGGCATCGGGCGGGGATTGGAAGAATGGGGGACCTGTTCATCGACGGGACGTTTGCGAGCCTAGGGGCACTGGAGGAGAAGTTTGAGTTAC
This sequence comes from Scyliorhinus torazame, assembly GCF_047496885.1. Lineage (NCBI taxonomy): Eukaryota > Metazoa > Chordata > Chondrichthyes > Carcharhiniformes > Scyliorhinidae > Scyliorhinus > Scyliorhinus torazame. Next base: position 58,335,006 of record NC_092712.1, on the reverse strand, counting down.
CCCCGGGAAATGCCTTTAGATATATGCAGGTGAGGGCTTTTGTGAGGCGACAGGTGAGGGAATTCCCGTTGCTCCCGGCACAAGAAGTTCAAGATAGGGTGATCTCGGGTGTATGGGTCGGGGAGGGCAAGGTGTCGGAAATACACCAGGAGACGAAAGAAGAGGGGGAAGCGCTGGTAGAAGAGTTGAAGGGTAAATGGGAGGAGGAGCTGGGGGAGGAGATCGAGGAAGGTCTGTGGGCTGATGCCCTAGGTAGGGTTAATTCCTCCTCCTCGTGTGCCAGGCTCAGCCTGATACAATTTAAGGTGGTCCACAGAGCGCACTTGACAGGGGCGAGGTTGAGTAGTTTCTTTGGGGTAGAGGACAGATGTGGAAGGTGCTCAGGGAGCCCGGCGAACCATGTCCATATGTTTTGGTCATGCCCGGCACTGGAGGGGTTCTGGAGAGGAGTGGCGGGAGCAATATCTCAGGTGGTGAAAGTCCGGGTCAAGCCAAGCTGGGGGCTAGCAATATTTGGAGTAGTGGACGAACCGGGAGTGCAGGAGGCGAAAGAGGCCGGCATTTTGGCCTTTGCGTCCCTAGTAGCCCGGCGAAGGATCTTGCTAATGTGGAAGGAGGCGAAGCCCCCCACCCAGCGTGGAGGCCTGGATAAACGATATGGCTGGGTTCATAAAGTTGGAGAGGATTAAGTTCGCCTTGAGAGGGTCTGCGCAGGGGTTCTACAGGCGGTGGCAACCGTTCCTCGACTATCTCGCGGAGCGTTAGAGGAAGGTCGGTCAGCAGCAGCAGCAACCTTGGTGGGGGGGGACGTCCTGGGAGTGGGGGGGGGAGAGGGGGGACTGCCTGGGAGGGTGGATGAGCAAGAGATAACATGCAGGGTTGGGGAAACTGGCACGTGCGGGAGAGAGCCAGTGTACAAAGCTGTGTAAATATTTCATTTTGCCATGTATATATCTTGCTCTGCGCGATTTCTCGTTTTTTTTTGTTACGCGGGGGGGTTATTGTTTGTAAGGGAGAAAAATTGTGTTAAAAAACTTTAATAAATATATTTTTAAAAAAAAGAAATTTGTTTATTAAATTTCCGTGGAAGTTCAGATGAAATTGGAGCTCTCTTTGAGCGTAGAATCGTACAGTGATGCAGTACAAAAGGAGGCTATGTGATGCATCGTGCCTGTGCTGGCTTTTAAAAGAGCTTTTCAATTAGTTACACCCCCTTGCTCTTTCTCTATAACCCTGCAAATTATTGAACTTCGAAGTATTAATCCAGTTCACCTTTTGAAATTGTTATTGAATCTGCTTCCGCAACTTTTTCAGACAGTGCATTCCAGATAATCATAACTTGTTGCGTACTTACTTTTTCTCATGTCACCTCTTTATTCTGATAGGATTATGTTATGTTATACTGCAGAAGTTAACTCTAATCAGTCATGACAACCTTCTGATGACTGGCATTTTCATTGGTGGAAAGATATTAATTTAGACAATGCAATTAAATTCCCAATGTGAAGAGCTATTTTTCTGTGCCCATCTATTAGTCAGTCAGTGGGTTCATTTACAACTGTATTAGCTGGCCAGGCCACATCCTGAGTTCTGCTCATCGAGACATGAGAGAGATTGAAATACCAGAGGCAATTCAGAGAAACGCTACCAGACTGAGAGAAAAGACTGGAAATACATCTATTAGAAATTGATAGACTTTATAGAAAGGCAAATCTGGAAAATTACTTCGAACAAAATTGTGAGTGGGCCAAGAGGACACATTAAAATTCTTAAAAGAGGAACTGAGGACTAATGTTACAAATATGTGAAATATTTGAGAGAAAATCTCTGGCATCAACTAGGTATTGAAATAAGTAAAATAAGATAAGTAAAACAGCCCCCTAAACAGGGGCTGTTTATCACGGGGCTAAATCGCTGGCTTTGAAAGCAGACCAAGGCAGGCTGACAGCACAGTTCGATTCCCGTAACACCCTCCCCGAACAGGCGCCGGAATGTGGCGACTAGGGGCTTTTCACGGTAACTTCATTTGAAGCCTATTTGTGACAAGCGATTTTCATTCATTTTTCATTTCAAGGTGGATTTAATCACCTTCCTCATCCACAGTGGCTGAATATAATTTTGTGGACTTGGTTTGAAAGCCAGCCAGATATTGCTAAATCATTACACGCCCAACTGGTAGAACCACTTAGATTTTGTGTCCATGCTGTGGTCGGGGATGAAAGGCAATTGACGAATACTGATATCTACTGCTTGTCTTGGGAAGGGAGTTAATGAAATTCTTGGAGATTAAAGCTTGGAGCCAAATCAGCATTTTATCCAGATTCGCTTATTTGAAAGCTGGCTTTAAGTAATTCTGATGTGTCTACTGGAGAAAATATTCAATTCCTATTGGGCAAACTGATTCTTAGTTTGGTTTGGGAATTTTTGTGGTGATAGGTTTTCATGTTTTTAAAGCAAATGGCTGACCTGAGGAAGAATACCATGTTTGATTTTAGTTAATTTTTCCTATGTTTAGAAAAACAATTCAGATCCATTTGACCTAAATGAGGTGCTGCAGGAGTTCCCGCGGAAGCAAAGAAAAGCATTGTGGGAGCGTCTGAAGAGGCTCTTAACCGATATTATATTGGACAATCCAGTGGAGAATTGGCAGGAACATGAAGACAGCGATGATGAAATGGAGGTGGAGGGTGCACTGGACATGGTGAGGAGATCATCTGTATAATGCAGATTTGTATTTCAATCCTCAAATTGTCAGGTGCATAAATTCTCTTTGTATTTTATTCCAGCCTTCACTAACTAAGTATGATTGCATTTTAATTTACATAGAATGAAAAACATTCTTTCAGTTTGATTTTGAAGTATTCCTTTGTGTTGCCAGAAATTAATGACCCTCTCTGTGAGGTTAGCCAGATTTTGTTATCACTTCACAAGACAGAATTCTCCCAAGCCCCCGCCATTGTGTTCGATGGCAGGCATGGTGGGGGAGAATATGGTGGCATGTCCAGAAATTGGCATCACACCAGCGTAAATTTACTAATAAAAAAATATATATATATTTTTATTCAAGGCTTTTCAACAAAAATATAAATATACAAAATATCAAAAGATCAACAACCCAAGAGCATCAGAAGTACATCACATCAACCCAACAAACCACTCCAGCCCCACAGGCGCTGTCCCCCATCCACACCCCGCCTTCCCTGTTTTGGCCCCGACACCTCTTCTTTCTTCTTCTCCCCCGCCCCCCCCCCCCGCTGACCCTCCTTGAAGAAGTCAATTAACGTTTCCACCTCCAGGTGAACCCTTCTACCGACCCCCGCAGAGCAAACTTGATCTTATCTAATCGCAGGAATTCTGCCAGGTCGCTCACCCACACACCTGCCTTTGGTGGCTCCGAGTCCTGCCAACATAACAAAATCCGTCTCCGGGCTATCAGGTAGGCAAAGGCCACTACATCGGGCCCCCCACACCCCACAGAACACCCTCAATCTTGGACAAGCCTAGAACATGTGGACGTGGTTTGTGACACCCTTCTCCCCCACACATTGCCCACACCTATCTTCTCAAAAAACCTGCTCATCCTTGCATCCATCATGTGGACCCTATGCATCACTTTAAACTGGATGAGCCTTAACGATGAGGACGCATTCACCCTCCGCAAGGCCTCAGCCCATGTCCCAGCCCCCACCTCCTCTCCCAGCTCCTCCCATTTGTGCTTAACATCCTCCACCAAGGCTTCCTCTCCATCAGTTCCTTGTAAATATCCAACACCATCTTCCCTATTTCGTCCTTCAACGGAAACTTATCTTGGAGCACTGGAGGCGGCAATCCCGGGAAAGATAGCACCTCTCTCATAAAATCCCGAACCTCCAGGTACCTAAAGCTAATGCCCTTGGGCAACTCATACAATTCCTTCAACTTTTCCAGCCCTGCAAATTTACCCCCTTTGAACAAGTCCCTGAAGTACTCAAACACCACCTGCCGCCACCCCCGGAACCTCTCTTCCAGTTCCGCTGGCACAAACCTATGGTTATCACAAATAGGCGCCCGCAATGACATACCCTTGATGCACAATCAATACTCTCGAGACAAAGAGGAGTCATATCTAATCGGCTTTAATCAGCTAGAATTGTACCCAGCAGCGGTGATACAGAAAGTGAGGGCTGCTGGGACGGCATCGGTTCTTATACCCCGCCTCTCAGGGCGGGGCAATGTACATTATCCAATGGTAGACCCCCTCAGTCTAGCCAATGGTTATTCACCTCTCAGGTACTGCAATACCTGGTATTACCACAACCCTCTAACCCCAAGTGCTGCCTACACTGCCCCACACCCTCAAAGCCGACACCACAACCAGGCTAACGGAGTACCTGGCCGGCGAAAACGGCAAAGGCGCCAATGACAAAGCCCTAAAGTTCGTTCCCCTAACGATGCCGACTCCGACCTCTCCTCAGCCCGCTTTCTAACCATCGCTATGCTTGCAGCCCAATAATAATTTATCAATTTAGGCAACGGCATCACCCCCTCTTCTCTTATGTCCCTGCTGATTTTACCTGCAGGAAGTGCTGCCATCTCCAGCTCTTCCAAGACCGAGTTAGGGAACTGGAGCTGGAGTTGGAAGAACTTCGGATCATTCGGGAGGCAGAGGGGGGTCATAGATAGCAGTTTTAGGGAATTAGTTACACCAAAGATTGGAGATAGATGGGTAACTGTAAGAGGGACTGGGAAGAAGCAGTCAGTGCAGGGATCCCCTGCGGTCGTTCCCCTCAGAAACAAGTATACTGCTTTGGATACTTGTGGGGGGGGGGGACTTACCAGGGGTAAGCCATGGGGTACGGGCCTCTGGCACGGAGTCTGTCCCTGTTGCTCAGAAGGGAAGGGGGGAGAGGAGCAGAGCATTAGTAATTGGGGACTCGATAGTCAGGGGCACAGATAGGAGATTTTGTGGGAGCGTGAGAGACTCACGTTTGGTATGTTGCCTCCCAGGTGCAAGGGTATGTGATGTCTCGGATCGTGTTTTCCGGGTCCTTAAGGGGGAGGGGGAGCAGCCCCAAGTCGTGTCCACATTGGCACTAACGACATAGGTAGGAAAGGGGACAAGGATGTCAGGCAGGCTTTCAGGGAGCTAGGATGGAAGCTCAGAACTAGAACAAACAGAGTTGTTATCTCTGGGTTGTTGCCCGTGCCACGTGATAGTGAGATGAGGAATAGGGAGAGAGAGCAATTAAACACGTGGCTACAGGGATGGTGCAGGCGGGAGGGATTCAGATTTCTGGATAACTGGGGCTCTTTCTGGGGAAGGTGGGACCTCTACAGACAGGATGGTCTACATCTGAACCTGAGGGGCACAAATATCCTGGGGGGGGAGATTTGCTAGTGCTCTTTGGGGGGGTTTAAACTAATGCAGCAGGGGCATGGGAACCTGGATTGTAGTTTTAGGGTACGGGAGAATGAGAGTATAGAGGTCAGGAGATTTGACGTCGCAGGAGGGGGCCAGTGTTCAGGTAGGTGGTTTGAAGTGTGTCTACTTCAATGCCAGGAGTATACGAAATAAGGTAGGGGAACTGGCAGCATGGGTTGGTACCTGGGACTTCGATGTTGTGGCCATTTCGGAGACATGGATAGAGCAGGGACAGGAATGGATGTTGCAGGTTCCGGGGTTTAGGTGTTTTAGTAAGCTCAGAGAAGGAGGCAATAGAGGGGGAGGTGTGGCGCTGCTAGTCAAGAGCAGTATTACGGTGGCGGAGAGGATGCTAGATGGGGACTCATCTTCCGAGGTAGTATGGGCTGAGGTTAGAAACAGGAAAGGAGAGGTCACCCTGTTGGGAGTTTTCTATAGGCCTCCAAATAGTTCTAGGGATGTAGAGGAAAGGATGGCGAGGATGATCCTGGATAAGAGCGAAAGTAACAGGGTAGTTATTATGGGAGACTTTAACTTTCCAAATATTGACTGGAAAAGATATAGTTCGAGTACATTAGATGGGTCGTTTTTTGTACAGTGTGTGCAGGAGGGTTTCCTGACACAATATGTTGACAGGCCAACAAGAGGCGAGGCCACGTTGGATTTGGTTTTGGGTAATGAACCAGGCCAGGTGTTGGATTTGGAGGTAGGAGAGCACTTTGGGGACAGTGACCATAATTCGGTGACGTTTACGTTAATGATGGAAAGGGATAAGTATACACCGCAGGGCAAGAGTTATAGCTGGGGGATGGGCAATTATGATGCCATTAGACGTGACTTGGGGAGGATAGGTTGGAGAAGTAGGCTGCAAGTGTTGGGCACACTGGATAAGTGGAGCTTGTTCAAGGATCAGCTACTGCGTGTTCTTGATAAGTATGTACCGGTCAGGCAGGGAGGAAGGCGTAGAGCGAGGGAACAGTGGTTTACCAAAGAAGTGGAATCTCTTGTTAAGAGGAAGAAGAAGGAGGCCTATGTGAAGATGAGGTGTGAAGTTTCAGTTGGGGCGATGGATAGTTACAAGGTAGCGAGGAAGGATCTAAAGAGAGAGCTAAGACGAGCAAGGAGGGGACATGAGAATTATTTGGCAGGTAGGATCAAGGAAAACCCAAAAGCTTTCTATAGGTATGTCAGGAATAAGCGAATGACTAGGGTAAGAGTAAGACCAGTCAAGGACAGGGATGGGAAGTTGTGTGTGGAGTCTGAAGAGATAGGCGAGATACTAAATGAATATTTTTCGTCAGTATTCACTCAGGAAAAAGATAATGTTGTGGCGGAGAATGCTGAGACCCAGGCTATTAGAATAGATGGCATGGAGGTACGTAGGGAAGATGTGTTGGCAATTCTGGACAGGCTGAAAATAGATAAGTCCCCGGGGCCTGATGGGATTTATCCTAGGATTCTCTGGGAGGCCAGGGAAGAGATTGCTGGACCTTTGGCTTTGATTTTTATGTCATCATTGGCTACAGGAATAGTGCCAGAGGACTGGAGGATAGCAAATGTGGTCCCTTTGTTCAAAAAGGGGAGCAGAGACAACCCCGGAAACTATAGACCTGTGAGCCTCACATCTGTAGTGGGTAAAGTCTTGGAGGGGATTATAAGAGACAAGATTCATAATCATCTAGATAGGAATAATATGATCAGGGATAGTCAGCATGGCTTTGTGAAGGGTAGGTCATGCCTCACAAACCCTATCTAGTTCTTTGAGAAGGTGACTGAACAGGTAGACGAGGGTAGAGCAGTTGATGTGGTGTATATGGATTTCAGTAAAACGTTTGATAAGGTTCCCCACGGTAGGCTATTGCAGAAAATACGGAGGCTGGGGATTGAGGGTGATTTAGAGATGTGGATCAGAAATTGGCTAGCTGAAAGAAGACAGAGGGTGGTGGTTGATGGGAAATGTTCAGAATGGAGTTCAGTTACAAGTGGCGTACCACAAGGATCTGTTCTGGGGCCGTTGCTGTTTGTCATTTTTATCAAAGACCTAGAGGAAGGCGCAGAAGGGTGGGTGAGTAAATTTGCAGACGACACTAAAGTTGGTGGTGTTGTCAACAGTGTGGAAGGATGTAGCAGGTTACAGAGGACATAGATAAGCTGCAGAGCTGGGCTGAGAGGTGGCAAATGGAGTTTAATGTAGAGAAGTGTGAGGTGATTCACTTTGGAAGGAATAACAGGAATGCGGAATATTTGGCTAATGGTAAAGTTCTTGGAAGTGTGGATGAGCAGAGGGATCTAGGCGTCCATGTACATAGATCCCTGAAAGTTGCCACCCAGGTTGATAGGGTTGTGAAGAAGGCCTATGGAGTGTTGGCCTTTATTGGTAGAGGGATTGAGTTCCGGAGTCAGGAGGTCATGTTGCAGCTGTACAAAACTCTGGTACGACCGCATTTGGAGTATTGCGTACAGTTCTGGTCACCGCATTATAGGAAAGATGTGGAGGCTTTGGAGCGGGTGCAGAGGAGATTTACCAGGATGTTGCCTGGTATGGAGGGAAAATCTTATGAGGAAAGGCTGATGGACTTGAGGTTGTTTTCGTTGGAGAGAAGAAGGTTAAGAGGAGACTTAATAGAGGCATACAAAATGATCAGGGGGTTAGATAGGGTGGACAGTGAGAGCCTTCTCCTGCAGATGGAAATGGCTGGCACGAGGGGACATAGCTTTAAACTGAGGGGTAATAGATATAGGACAGAGGTCAGAGGTAGGTTCTTTACGCAAAGAGTGGCGAGGCCGTGGAATGCCCTAACTGCAACAGTAGTGAACTCGCCAACATTGAGGGCATTTAAAAGTTTATTGGATAAGCATATGGATGATAATGGCATAGTGTAGGTTAGATGGCTTTTGTTTCGGTGCAACATCGTGGGCCGAAGGGCCTGTACTGCGCTGTATCGTTCTATGTTCTTCCCCCCCCCCTCCCCCAACACCCCGCTCCGAAAAGCCCGTCACACCCGCGGGGCCTTCCCTGCCCACACAAACCCCAAGTTCAACCCATTGACTTTCCTGAAAAATGACATGGGAACAAGGATAGGGAGGTTCTGAAACACGAACAGAAACCTAGGCACCACCGTCATTTTCACCGTCTGCACCGCCAGCGACAACGGCAAAACCCATACAACCCTCAAGTGTTCCACGTGACCAGCCTGTTCAAGGCGCTCCTCGCCCCAATCCCTTCCCCCGCCGATAAACCATAACTTTTCTTGGGCTGGCCTGCGCCACGCGACCCTCCAAGCCCGCCCTCGAATGCCCATCGCCATCTCTCCCTTCCAAACTGCGCCACAGAAACCACACCCTGGTCAGCAACCCCCCACCCACCCCCTATTCCTCCCAACGACCCCCCACTTCACTTCTGTTAACTAGCCTGCCCAGCTAGCATGGTGGCCCCTACCCAAGGCCTCCAACCTCTCAATCCCCCTCCACTCCCGCCCCCCCCCCACGTTGCCACCAACAAACAAAGAACAAAAGGCACATTTACCATCCCCCGGCAAGCCTCCACGAACTACTCACCCCAAACCCATGAATACAAAGTACCTCTCCGAAGTTCAGTGCCCTCACACTCCCAGTCTATGATCTCTCAAAGTCCATCGCCTCCTCCGGCGAGTCAAAATAAAAGCCCTGCTTCTGATGAGTCACCCACAAGCGGGGAGGGTACAGCACTCCAAACTTCACTCCCTTCTTGAAGAGGGCAGCCTTAACCCTGTTGAACTTCGCTACCGCTTCGCCAACTCTGTACCCAGGTCCCGGTAGACCCACAGCTCACTCCCTTCCCTGGTGCATATCCTGGTCTGCCTCGCCCACAGTGGGGAAGGACTGACAAAATCCACCTTGAGCGGGAACCACCAAAAGTGCGCCCACTCACCCCATGGCCGCCATAGGAAGCCGCCATAGGAAGCAGCGTGAATTTACAGTGGGATCTTCCGCTGGTGCCTGCCACGGCAGTTTGAAAACCCTCAGAGGGCAGTATGAACCTCATTAATTAATGGGATGCAGATGAAGGCCTGATCCCCCTCCACACCAGATTCTCTGTGCCGGTGGGAAAAACACGCCGGTGGAAAACGCATTCAGAACAACATGGGGTGCAGATGTTGGGACTCATGTGAATAATGCCTGGGGCTGTCTGCAGATTTCCGGATGGAGGCCGCCTGGACCCTGGAACGCCACAGCAGTGGATCGGGGGTTCATCTGCAGGTGGACCTTCCAGATTCTTGTACTGGAGGAGGTCCATCTTCTAGCCTGAGAATGTTCCAGGAGATCCATATTTGTTCTCAGGAGTCTGTTTTCTGGACTGAGTATTCCCAGAGATCTATCTTCATTTTCAGGAGGTCCACCGTCTTTCTTCAGAAGTGGGTCAGTGGTGTTGGATGTACCTTCAATATGGACACGACGCACCACCCAGGCCTGCCCTGTCACTGAATATGATGTAAAACACCCGGGTGCATAATTAATGAGGTCAGAGCTGGAAGATGGTGTCTATTTTTCCACCGGCTGCCGCAGCAGGAAACACACCATGTTCCCACCTCCGCCATGGCACTTAGTCTCAATGTCAGAAGGACTATTGCAAATGGAGGTGGATTCTGTAGCTCTGTTTTGCTGAGTCAATGTATTGTCGCATTTAACTTTTTAAATTCCATAGGCCCCCCAATGGAACTGTTTGACATATGGTTGGCCAGTTGTAGGTTGGCCCAAGTTCCTGGGGCATTGGAACCGGTTCTGGGGGAGGTGGGATCAGTACAAACCGGACGGTCTGCACCTGGGCAGCACTGGAACCGATGTCTTAGGGGGGGTGTTTGCTAGAGCTGTTGGGGAGAGTTTAAACTAATGTGGCAGGGGGATGGGAACCGATGCAGGAAGTTGGAAGGTAGTAAAACAGGGACAGAAACAAAACGCAGTAAGGGAGAAAGTGTAAGGCAGAGAAACCATAGTCAAAAATCAAAAGGGCGACAGTACAAGGTACAGTGACTGAGGGGAGCTCAGTGAATAGGACCAGGAATATTAAAAGGAATAAAACGGGAAGTGAAAACATTAATGGTCAGCGACGCGGCAGGTTGTTACATGAAGATATGGGTTCAACGACAAGGAAAATTAGGAGAAAGGTTAAGAGGAAATATAACTTGGGAGAGGTTACTGATCGAGGTGTTAAGATTCAGAACAGAGGTAAAAAAGCCAACATAAGTGTACTTTACCTGAATGCTCGTAGTATTTGGAATAAGGTTGATGGTAAGGGAGGTGGTGTAGCTCTGTTATTTAAGGATGACATCCGAACAACAGTAAGGGATGACATTGGTGCTATGGAGGATAAGGTTGAATCCATTTGGGTGGAAATCAGGAATAATAAGGCGAAAAAGTCACTGATAGGAGTAGTCTATAGGCCACCAAATAGTAACATTATGGTGGGGCAGGCAATAAACAAAGAAATAAATGATGCATGTAGAAATGGTACAGCAGTTATCATGGGGAATTTTAATCTCCATGTCGATTGGTTTAACCAGGTCAGTCAAGGCAGCCTTCAGGAGGAGTTTATAGAATGTATCCGCGATAGTTTCCTAGAACAGTATGTAATGGAACCTACGAGGGAACAAGCAGTCCTAGATCTGGTCCTGTGTAATGAGACAGGATTGATTCATGATCTCATAGTTAGGGATCCTCTCGGAAGGAGCGATCACAATATGGTGGAATTTAAAATGCAGATGGAGGGTGAGAAGGTAAAATTAAGCACTAGTGTTTTGTGCTTAAACAAAGGAGATTACAATGGGATGAGAGAAGAACTAGCGAAGGTAGACTGGGAGCAAAGACTTTATGGTGAAACAGTTGAGGAACAGTGGAGAACCTTCCAAGCGATTTTTCACAGTGCTCAGCAAAGGTTTATACCAACAAAAAGGAAGGACGGTCGAAAGAGGGGAAATCGACCGTGGATATCTAAGGAAATTGAAGGAAAAAGCATTCAAAGTAGCAAAGATTAATGGGAGACTAGAGGACTGGGAAATCTTTAGGGGGCAACAGAAAGCTACTAAAAAAGCTATAAAGAAGAGTAAGATAGATTTATGAGAGTAAACTTGCTCAGAATATAAAAACATGTAGTAAACGTTTCTACAAATATATAAAACAAAAAAGAGTGGCTAAGGTAAATATTGGTCCTTTAGAGGATGAGAAGGGAGATTTAATAATGGGAGATGAGGAAATGGCTGAGGAACTGAACAGGTTTTTTGGGTCGGTCTTCACAGTGGAAGACACAAATAACATGCCAGTGACTGATGGAAATGAGGCTATGACAGGTGAGGACCTTGAGAGGATTGTTATCACCAAGGAGGTAGTGATGGGCAAGCTGATGGGGCTAAAGGTAGACAAGTCTCCTGGCCCTGATGGAATGCATCCCAGAGTGCTAAAAGAGATGGCTAGGGAAATTGCAAATGCACTAGTGATAATTTACCAAAATTCACTAGACTCTAGGGTGGTCCCGGCGGATTGGAAATTAGCAAACGTAACACCACTGTTTAAAAAAGGAGGTAGGCAGAAAGCGGGTAATTATAGGCCAGTGAGCTTAACTTCGGTAGTAGGGAAGATGCTGGAATCTATCATCAAGGAAGAAATAGCGAGGCATTGGGCAGATGCAGCATGGGTTCATAAAGGGCAGGTCGAGCCTAACTAATTTAGTGGAATTTTTTGAGGCCATTACCAGTGCGGTAGATAACGGGGAGCCAATGGATGTGGTATATCTGGATTTCCAGAAAGCCTTTGACAAGGTGCCACACAAAAGGTTGCTGCATAAGATAAAGATGCATGGCATTAAGGGGAAAGTAGTAGCATGGATAGAGGATTGGTTAATTAATAGAAAGCAAAGAGTGGGGATTAATGGGTGTTTCTCTGGTTGGCAATCAGTAGCTAGTGGTGTCCCTCAGGGATCAGTGTTGGGCCCACAACTGTTCACAATTTACATAGATGATTTGGAGTTGGGGACCAAGGGCAATATGAAGTTTGCAGACGACACTAAGATAAGTGGTAAAGCAAAAAGTGCAGAGGATACTGGAAGTCTGCAGAGGGATTTGGATAGGCTAAGTGAATGGGCTCGGGTCTGGCAGATGGAATACAATGTTGAAAAATGTGAGGTTATCCATTTTGGTAGGAATAACAGCAAAAGGGATTATTATTTAAATGATAAAATATTAAAAAATGCTGCTGTGCAGAGAGACCTGGGTGTGCTAGTGCATGAGTTGCAAAAAGTTGGTAAACAGGTGATTAAGAAGGCAAATGGAATTTTGTCCTTCATTGCTAGAGGGTTGGAGTTTAAGACTAGGGAGGTTCTGCTGCAATTGTATAAGGTGTTAGTGAGGCTACACCTAGAGTATTGTGTTCAGTTTTGGTCTCCTTACTTGAGAAAGGACGTGCTGGCACTGGAGGGTGTGCAGAGGAGATTCACTAGGTTAATCCCAGAGCTGAAGGGGTTGGATTACGAGGAGAGGTCGAGTAGACTGGGACTGTACTCGTTGGAATTTAGAAGGATGAGGGGGATCTTATAGAAACATATAAAATTATGAAGGGAATAGGTAGGATAGATATGGGCAGGTTGTTTCCACTGGCGGGTGAAAGCAGAACTAGGGGGCATAGCCTCAAAATAAGGGGAAGTAGATTTAGGACTGAGTTTAGGAGGAACCTCTTCACCCAAAGGGTTGTGAATCTATGGAACTCCTTTCCCAGTGAAGCAGTAGAGGCTCCTTCATTAAATGTTTTTAAGATAAAGATAGATAGTTTTTTGAAGATTAAAGGGATTAAGGGTTATGGTGTTCGGGCCGGAAAGTGGAGCTGAGTCCACAAAAGATCAGCCATGATCTCATTGAATGGTGGAGCAGGCTCGAGGGGCCAGATGGCCTGCTACTCTTTCCACATGCATTGTACTTTTTTCAGATGTGGCAGAGATGGGGGGCATTTTTAATTGTATCAAATGTTAATTAAGTGAAATTAAAGCACATCTTAATTTTTTAGAAAGTAAAATAAAACCTCCCTTGTGCTTATTTTTCAGAAGAAAAATCTGTCTGTGATCAGTGGTATAACTGAGGTTGTTGTAGCATCTGTACGTGCAATCGATGAGAATGATGTTTACAGCGACTTGTTGGAAATTGCTATTATTTTGAATGGTAGGTGTTTTATTTTGACATGATTCTACTATTTTGTGCCTCGTTATCAGAATTATTCAATAACGTACATTTATGTAGTAACAGTGGCCCATCACAGTTGTAATTAAAAATATTACATTCCTAATACGAGATGCTGGAAAGACCTTCTCCAAACCTCAACTGTGCCCAGTCTATTTTAATTTTAATCCCTCACAACATGGGCAATGGAGAAGCCTGAAAGGTTCAGAAGAAGACACTAGATTGATATGGTTTAGTCTGTACGAATGGGCTGTTTTGAGCTAGGTTGGGAAGGACTGGAGAACATGTAAAAATTATTCACACATTAATTAGGTTAAATGTTGGGGGTTTCCTTATCAGATGGTTTTGAGTATTGGAGCAAGATCGTGTTTTGCTCGTGAGTGTGTCTGGGAGGACTTCCGGTTGCGGCTATGCAGAGCTAAGTCGCACGTTCGACAGCTCCCGCTTGGAACCGACTTTTGGGCTCTTTTCAGGGCCCCCAACGGCTTTTTTGCGACATTTCCCGGTGTGGGAAGAAGACTGCAACATTCCCCCGACAGTGTATGGCTTGGACCAGGAGCGGGGTGACTAAAAAAAAGTGGTGGTGAAGCCAAAGAAAGTGCGAGGGAAGAAGAGCAAGATGGCGGCGGGCGGGGACCAGGCAGCGTGGGCGCAGGAGCAGCAGGAGGTTATCCAGCGCTGCTTCAGGGAGCTCAAAGCGGACCTGCTGGAGCCGATGAAGGCTTCTATTGATAAGGTGCTGGAGACCCAGACCGCCCAGGGGGTGGCGATCCGCGAGGTCTGACAAAGGATCTCAGATAACGAGGATGAGATCTTGGGCCTAGCGGTAAAGGTGGAGGCGCACGAGGCGCTCCTCACGAAATGGCAGGAACGGTTTGAGGAGATGGAGAATCGGTCGAGGCGGAAGAATCTGCGGATCCTGGGCCTCCCGGAGGGGTCGGACGTGGGGGCCTATGTGGTCACCATGTTAAACTCGCTGATGGGAGCGAGGTCCTTCCAGGGGCCCCTGGAGCTGGAAGGGGCCCAGAGTGCTGGCGAGGAGGCCCAAGGCTAACGAGCCGCCACGGGCTGTGCTGGTGCGGTTTCATCGGTTCGCTGATCGGGAGTGCGTACTCAGGTGGGCCAAGAAAGAGAGGAGCAGCAGGTGGGAGAACGTGGAGGTTCGAATATATCAGGACTGGAGCGCGGAGGTGGCGAAGAAGAGGGCCGGGTACAACCGGGTGAAGGCGGTGCTGCACAGGAAGGAGGTGAAGCTTGGCATGCTGCAGCCGGCTCGAATGTGGGTCACCAACAAGGACCGGCACCATTATTTTGAGTCCCCGGAGGAGGCATGGGCCTTTGTTCAGGCCGAGAAGCTGGACACAAACAGGGTCGGGATGGGGGGTCGGGGGTGGGGATGGTCGGGGATTGTTGTTGGTGTGTTACATTTTGAGGGGGGGTTCTTTGTTCTTGTTTCTTTTTGATTCGGTGTGGGTAGTTAGGGTGGGTTGGGCACTGTTTTGGTTGGGATTGTCGGGTGGGCTCTTGGAGGGGGACAAGTAAACGGAGTAGGGGCTGGATGGCCGGTAGGGGGGATGGGGCCCCGCGGGGGAGGGTGAGGCCTGAGTCGGGGGTGAGGGAACTGGGCCTGTAAAAGGAGCTGCGCCAGAGGAGGCGGGGCCAGGCAGGTGGAAAGCGCGGGCTTTTTCCCACGCTGAAGGCTGGAGGGGGTGGGGCCGGGGCCGGGAACCGAGGGTTTTTCCCCACTCTTGGGAAGGAAGGGGGAGGCGGAGAGCCTGCTGATCGGTAATGGAGGGGGAGAGGAGTCGAAGGAGAGGCGGGAGTGGCCGGGGTCTGCAGGAGTCAGCTGACTTGCGGGAGTGCAATGGGGGGAGCAAAGCACCTAGGAGGGATCCTAGCTGTGGGGGTGGGGAAACCGGGTTGCTGCTGATACGGTCAAGGGGGAGCTGGAGCGAGTAGAGGGGGTTGGGACGGGGGTCTACAGCCGTGGGGAACGGGCCGGGCGTGGGTTGCGGGCGCGTGACTGGCCGAAGAGGGTTTATGGCTAGCCGGCGGGGGAGAGGGGCGGGTAGTCCCCTGATCCGGCTGATAACCTGGAATGTAAGGGGACTGAACGGGCCGGTTAAGCGGGGGCGGGTGTTCACGCACCTGAAGCGGCTGAAGGCTGATGTGGTCCTGCTCCAGGAGACACACCTGAAGGTGGCAGACCAGGTAAGATTGAGAAAGGGGTGGGTAGGTCAGTTGTTTCATTCGGGGCTGGATGCCAAAAATCGAGGGGTGGTGATCTTGGTGGGAAAGAGGGTGTCGTTCGAGGCGCGAGCATTGTGACAGACAATGGCGGCAGGTACGTAGTGGTAAGCTGCAAGGGGAGAGGGTGGTGCTGGTCAATGTGTACACCCCGAACTGGGACGCTGCGGGTTTTATGTGGCGCATGTTGGGTCGGATCCCGGACTTCGAAGTGGGGGGCCTGATAATGGGGGGGGGGGGGGGGTACTTTAACACGGTGCTGGACCCGGCACTGGATCGCTCCAGGTCTAGGACGGGTAGGAGGCCGGCGGCGGCTAAAGTGCTGAGGGGGTTTATGGACCAGATAGGAGGAGTGGACCCTTGGAGATTTGCAAGGCCGGGGGCTAAGGAATTTTCATTCTTCTCGCATGTTCATAAGGCCTATTCCCGGATCGACTTTTTTGTTATGAGCAGGGCGCTGATAGCGAGAGTAGAGGATACCAAGTACTCGGCGATAGCCATTTCGGATCACGCCCCGCATTGGGTAGACCTAGAGCTGGGGGAGGAGAGGGACCAGCGCCCGTTGTGGCGCTTGGAGGTGGGGCTGTTGGCGGACGAGGAGGTGAGTGAGCGGGTCCGAAGAAGCATAGAGAGATACCTGGAGGCCAACGATAACGGGGAGGCCCGAATGGGGATGGTCTGGGAGGCGCTGAAGGTGGTGGTTAGCGGAGAGCTGATCTCCATTAGGGCCCACAAGGAGAGGAGAGAGCAGAGGGAGAGGCTGGTGGGGGAGATGGTGAGGGTAGACAAGAAGTACACGGAGGTGCCGGAGGAGGCACTGTTGAGGGAGAGGCATAGCCTCCAGGCCGAATTCGACCTGTTGAACACCAGGAAGGCGGAGGCGCAGTGGAGGAAGGCCCATGGGGCGGTTTATGAATATGGGGAAAAGGCAAGCCAGATGCTGGCGCATCAGCTTCGGAAGCGGTACGCAGCTAGGGAGATTGGGGGAGTTAAGGATAGGGGAGGGAGTGTGGTGCGGAGTGGGGTTGGCATCAATGGGGTCTTCAGGGACTTTTATGAGGAACTGTATCGGTCCGAGCCCCCACTGGAGGAGGGAGGGATGGGCTGCTTTCTGGACCAATTGAGGTTCCCGAAGGTGGAGGAGGGACTGGTGGCGGGATTAGGGGCCCCGTTTGGGCTGGAGAGGCTGGCCAAAGGGATAGGGAGCATGCAGGCGGGGAAGGCACTGGGGCCGGACGGTTTTCCGGTCGAATTCTACAAAAAATATGTGGACCTGTTGGGCCTATTGCTGGTTAGGACCTTCAATGAGGCAAGGGAGTGGGGGGCCTTTGCCCCTGACGATATCCCGGGCACTGATCGCCTTGATCCTGAAGCGGGACAAGGATCCCCTGCAGTGTGGGTCTTACAGGCCGATTTCATTGTTAAATGCCAAGGTGCTGGCGAAGGTCTTAGCCACGAGAATTGAGGATTGGGTGCCGCAGGTTATCCACGAAGACCAGACGGGGTTCATGAAGGGGAGGTAGTTGAATGCGAATGTGCGGAGGCTCCTGAACGTTATTATGATGCCAGCGAGGGAAGGGGAGGCGGAGATGGTGGTGGCGATGGACGCTGAGAAGGCCTTCGATAGGGTAGAGTGGGGGTACTTGTGGGAGGTGCTGAAGAGGTTCGGGTTTGGGGAGGGGTTTGTCAGGTGGGTTAGGCTGTTGTACGAGATCCCGATGGCGAGTGTGGCCACAAACGAGAGGAGGTCTGAGTACTTTCAGTTGCATCGAGGGACGAGGCAGGGGTGTCCCCTGTCACCCCTGCTCTTCGCACTGGCGATTGAACCCCTGGCTATGGCACTGGGGGAGTCGAGGAACTGGAGGAGGTTGGGGTGGGGAGGAGCATAGGGTGTCGCTCTTTGCGGACGACTTGCTGCTATATGTGGCGGACCCGGTGGGGGGGAATGCCGGAGGTAATGAGGATCCTCAGGGAGTTTGGGGATTTCTCAGGGTACAAGCTCAATATGGGGAAGAGTGAGTTGTTCGTGGTTCACCCAGGGGACCAGGAGAGGGGGATTGGCGAGCACCCACTAAAAAGGGCGGAGAGGAGCTTCAGGTATTTGGGGGTCCAGGTGGCCAGGAGCTGGGGGGCCTGCATAGGCTTAATTTCACGAGGCTGGTGGAGCAAATGGAGGAGGACTTTAAGAGGTGGGACGCGTAGCCGCTGTCCCTGGCGGGTAGGGTGCAGTCATTCAAGATGACGGTGCTCCCAAGGTTTTTGTTCCTGTTCCAGTGCCTCCCCATTCTTATCCCGAAGGCCTTCTTTAGGCGGGTCAACAGGAGCCTAATGGGGTTTGTGTGGGTGCGAGGGACTCCGAGGGTGAGAAGGGTTTTCCCGGAGCGGAGTAGGGATGGGGGGGGGGGGCTGGCACTGCCCAACCTCTGTGGGTACTGCTGGGCCGCCAATGCGGCGATGGTGCGCAAGTGGGTGATGGAGGGGGCTGCATGGAAGAGGCTGGAGACGGCGTCTTGTGAGGGTACGAGTCTGGAGGCGCTGGCAACGGCGCCGCTGCCGCTCCCTCCAATGAGGTATACCACGAGCCCGGTGGTGGTGGCTACCATCAAAATCTGGGGGCAATGGAGGTAGCACACAGGGGGAAAGTGGGGGCCTCTGTGTGGACCCCGATATGGGGGAACCACCGGTTTGTCCCAGGGAGAATAGATGGAGGCTTTTCGGGGTGGCGCAGGAATAAGAAGGTTGGGGGACCTGTTTGTGGATGGGAAGTTCGCGAGCCTGGGTGAGCTGGAGGAGAAGTACAGGGCCCCCCCCCCCCGGGAACACCTTTAGGTATCTACATGTAAGGACGTTTGCCAGGCGGCAAGTGGTGGAATTCCCGCTGCTGCTGCTACGCAGGGTACAGGACAGGGTGCTCTCGGGGGTGTGGGTTGGAGAGGGGAAGATCTCGGCAACATACCAGGTGATGCAGGAGGAGCAGGCCTCGGTGGAGGAGCTGAAAGTTAAGTGGGAGGAGGAGTTGGGGGGGGGGGGGGGAGATCAAGGAGGGAGGTGGGCAGATGACCTTGGGAGGGTGAACTCTTCCTCTTCGTGCACGAGGCTCAGCCTCATACAGTTTAAGGTGCTGCACAGGGCACACATGACCTGGACAAGGATGAGCTGATTTTTTGGGGGTGGGAGCCCAGCAAACCACACCCATATGTTCTGGGCATGCCCAGTGCTGAAGGAATTTTGAAAGGGCGTAGCAAGGACGGTGTCGAGGGTGGTAGGATCCAGGTCAAACCGGGCTGGGGGCTCGCAATATTTGGGGTTGCAGGGGAGCCGGGAGTTCAGGAGGCGAAAGAGGCCGGTATTCTGGCATTTGCGTCCCTGGTAGCCCGGCGAAGGATTCTTCTTCAGTCGAAGGATGCGAGGCTCCCAAGCGTGGAATCCTGGATCAATGATATGGTGGGGTTTATTAAATTGGAGAGGGTGAAATTTGTCTTAAGGGGATCGGTGCAAGGGTTTTTCAGGCGGTGGCAACCGTTCTTGGACTTCCTGGCAGAACGGTAGACAATGGTCAGCAGCAACCAGGCGGGGGGGGGTTCTGTTTTATTTTTGTTTGTCTATACTGGGGGATCTGAGGGGGTGTATATATTTGCTATGGTTGCTATGTGTTAATTCGGGGTGTTAATTTATTATTTATGTATGGGGGAGGGGGGGGCACGGGATTGTTTTGGTTTGTATTTAATTCTATTGGGTTCCTTTTACATTTTGTTGTTGATATTTTGTGAAAACTTTCATAAAAATTATTTTTTTTTCAAAAAAAATGTATGTGAATGGGACAATGCCCAAGGTGGTGATAGGAATTAATTCCTTCTTAATCCACTATGTTAGAAAACTTTGAAAGAGATCACATTTTTGTTGTTGTTGGCACTCTGGAGTTTATGCATATGGCATTACACACTTTTTTGCTAGGCATACAATTTGAATAATTTTTGGCAGTGACAGTTCATGCAGATTTAGAGATATCAATATACTGTGTATTGGTGAGGATCTACACCTAATTTACTTGAAACATATATTGTTACAGTACAGGACCAGGCCTTCAATTTATATTCAGAAACTGAACGAGAAACCTCAACAATGCAACAGATTAACCCCATCAACATCCAAGGAAAAAGCAGCTGTACAATTAACAATTAAACAGTTCTTTTAAATGAAAAAGGCAAGGGCCGGGATTCTCCAAAATCCCGGGTAAGTGATGACGCCGGTGTAAATACCGGAGTGTTTCACGCCGGCGTCAACGGGCCTCTTGGCCCAGTGATTCAGTGGCCCACAGGGGGCCAGCACGGCCCCGGAGTGCTCTCCGCAGCTCCGGCACTGATATCCGGCCCTGCATTGCCGGCGCGGGTCTGCGTCGGCACATGTGCCCGGCGGCTGTTTCCGCGCCGGCGCATACGCATGGTGGCCGTTGAAGCGCAACATGGCATAGCGACGCCGCGCGCCCGCGCGGAAGAATGTAGGCCCCCCCCCCAGATCGCGCTCACCCGCCGATCGATAGCGCACGATCGCGGGCCTGGCCGTCATGGAGGCCCCCCCCCCGCCCCGGAGTCTGATCAACCCGCCCCTTTGACCAGGACCGCTGCCGTGGGTCCAAGCTTCTGCCGGGTGGTACCATCTGTGAACCACGCTAGCGGAACTCGGCGGGAACTTGGCCGGTCGACCGTGCAGACTCACCGTGGGGGAGCCTCTTTCAACGGTCCCCGACTGGCACCGTGCGTGTGACCGGTGCCGGTTCCCCGGTTACCGGAGAATCGCGACCCGGTGCAGGCTCGTAGAATCCCGGCTCAGGTCTTTTCCAAATGTTTCTAAAATTTCAATTAAGCAAAATCCACATACAGGTCAAATGCCACTTATTAATAAAGTTAATACTTAGTGACTTACAGATTTATTAACAAAGTCCTTTGAGAGAAGCTTTCAGAAACACAACTCCTTTCCTCAGAACCAGAGCAGAACTGTAAAATGAAACAAAAAATGGACAGAGGGCAGGCTAAAAATTGAAACTATAAACAGACCTAGCCCCTCCCACGAGTGACACGACAGTTTGCCGAGCTGTTAACCTCTTAATCACAGCTTTAACACACATCTAATCTGGATGTCTTAACCTAAGTTCTTTTAATAACATTAATGCAACAGATATACAACATATTTAAAAGTTTCCTACATTCATCACAATAATCATTTGATGCAGAATTGACCTCTAGCTGGTTTACAAACGCAAATTATTAATTAGTGGTTGTTACTGAAGTGGTTTATGTGTGGGCAGCACAGTGGTGCAGTGGTTAGCCCTGCTGCCACACGGCGCAGAGGTCCCAGGTTCGATCCCGGCTCGGGGTCACTCCGTGTGGAGTTTGCACATTCTCCCTGTGTTTGCCTGGGTTCCGCCCACACAACCCAAAGATGTGGGGTAGGTGGATTGGCCACGCTAAATTGCCCCTTAATTGGAAAAAAAGTGTTATATGTGTAAGAGCTCAAAAAGTGTTATATGTGTAAGAGCTCAGTAAGAGAGTATTAAACAACAGTAACCTGATGGAGAAAACCAAACAGCAAATCTTTCAAGCCCAAGCCATCAGTGCACCCTCCTTTACAGTAGTGAAACATGGAGAACACGTGGCTGGAGAAATGGCTGAAGAATTCTGTGTCTCAAACGTATCCATCTCTTGGGACAAAGTGAGGCACAGGAGCAAATTAATTTTGTCAGCATGCACACATTTGTAAGCAAACCATGTCTGTGATAACTTGGTCACATGGAATGGGTAATGGCCGCATACCCAAAGATCTTCTGGACAGTGAACTGTCGATGGCAGACATCGTCACAGACTCCGGGAGGCAGAAGCTAATTGGAAGCTAACTGTTTGGAGAGGACGTTTGAAGAGTTGAGGGGAAACCAAAAGCTTAGTTGGGTCCGAAGCTGGCCCAGAAAAAAACTGATGCTAGGGATTCGTGCACCTTCATCTACAGCAAGTACGATGTCGACTGCCGTGCCATAGTGGAGCTAAGAGCCACAGCAGGTGATGTTTTAATGCAGAGTTAATCACCATGATGCAAACTATCGACTCACGATTCTGAAAGCTACCAGGAAAAAACAGTTTATGTGGTCTGCAGTGTTGTTCAAGCAGCCTTACCAGCCACAGACTGGATGATCCTTATTCGTTTCTTGGAAGACGTAGGTGTTGTGTTCTGTTATACTTCGATGGCGAAGGTACACATAGAACACTATGATATAGTTGCTTCAAGTATTTATTCTTAGTGGTAACCATGAATTACGATATACAAACAATTCCGTCTCTGTTACTGATGTCTGTTGTCTTGTCCGCCTGCTACCAAGTATCTGGCTTCCATCCGTCCTCCAATATATACAACTGTCCGGTCTGGTTCCACCTGCTGGCGGGAGGTTATAGCTGTCCCTACATTCGTAGGTCATTGTCTATGTACAGTGGCACTTTTATATATACATATAGAAATTGATACAACCATGTACAATTATAGACAGCTATGCCTGTATGCATATCACCACAGTAGGGTAATTACAACTTGTTTTATCTTTGTCTTGTGGATCTAAACTAATGTATAGTTGTTAGGAAATAGAGGTAGTTTAAGTAATTTACATTTGTTTTGTGTGTGTTAGGAATCATTCGCATTAATTTTGCGTTTTCACGTTGAGTGCTGAAAAAGTGTTAAAACGTCAGTTTAACTTCATGTTTAAAAAGGTAACCTGAAAGTCTGTAGATCTGTTTAGATGCTTGCATTGTGTTAAGGTTTTACAACCTCTCAAATCAAACACAGGGTATAAAAAGACTAAGCTTTGTTTAGCAACCAGAGGCCCACACAAAGAAAGCAAGGACACTGAGTTCAGTTTGGAACCAGGTAACTGTCTGAGAGCTCTGGTTTCCTCCCACAAGACAAAAAGACTTGCTGTTAAGTAATTGGGACATTCTGAATTCTCCCTTAGTGTACCCAAACAGGTGCCGGAGTGTGGCGACTAGGGGATTTTCACAGTAATCATTGCAATGTTAATGGAAGCCTACTTGTGACAATAATAAAGATTATTATTATTATTACAAGGAGCATGCCACAGGCACTGGCAGTACAGACCGGAAAATACAGAAGGACAGAAAGCAAGTACCAGAAGCTAAAGAACAAAAAGTCCCAGAAACCAGGTAATGGGACAGAAAAGTTCCAGGAAGTTAAAGGAACAAAGAACAGAAATGTGGAAAAAGGGTACTGTTCAGTGAAGTCAAGAGCAGAGAGCAAAGCTCCCAGTTAAAGGCAGGTCTGCAATGTGCATACCTGTCGATGTTTGACAGCAAGAAGCCAGGCATCCAGATAGTCAAAATGTTGGTGAGGCCTTATAGCCTGTGAAGCATTGGTGTTCTGTTCGCGTGGGTACTGAGAGGTCGCGTGGAAGTTTGAATGCACATGGAGATCCAGGGTGAAGGAATATGAAAGGAGAGGCTGAAAACCTGGAGGAGGATCCTCGACTAAAGCATTGTGAGGGAGACTATTCCACAGTGTTTTCTTCGAGAGCAGAGTTTGAAAGTATTCCAGGGACAGCTGTTGGTTCATAGTGTGACGAGCATCGAGGGTAGGGGGAGAATTGATGAGAAAGAAGTTGTATTGGATGGCATCTGTTATTTGGTTTCAGAGTGCGGGTTTTCTGACTACATTTTGCCTATAGGTATACTTGAACTGTGTATTTACTGAGAATATTGGAGTATAATGTAAACTTTGTAACTTGTGTCATCCTTATAAATTTGTATTTGTCTGTAAAGGTCCAGCTGAGGTGAAGGAGTCGTGCACTAAGTTGAACTTTTCTTGTTTAATACATGTTTTATTCTTTTGTTAAAAAGTTCACCGGCAGTCTGTGACTATTCATCCATATATCTTTAAAAAAAGGTTAGGATCTATCAAGCCAGGTTCCGTCCTGCGATCCGATTGTTCCAGTAGTAACATCAGCTGTGAGTGTAACAATAATTCACATGACCAAGAAAGTAGCACTGTCATGCAATAAATGAAGAATGATTGAATACTTTTACATGTAATAATGTAATAAACTTGCAGAAAGGACTTATAAAGCATAGTAGAATTCATTGATTATTTGTTTGTACTTTTACAATCCATCAAGAGTGTCCCTAGTCCCAACCTTCCCCCAATTGAGCTGAAATTATTTTGTCTATTTTCTTTTCATATTCTTTATAGGCATTTTGCCAGCATTGCCTACGTTTCAAGGAGATTTGAAAATTACAATCCAACATTTGTTTGTGGCTTGGTGGGACAAAGGATTAGAAGGCAAAGAAGAATTGGGGAAAACTGCCTTTATTATGTTGTTGGAAAAAACCCTGTTGAGCAAGTTTTCGGTATGTTGATTTTCATTGATTTGTAAGAAAAATGAATATTTGTTTTATCTATGACATTCCTCATGAGCAAAATATACATAATAATTGTATATCCCTCTGCCTGTTCTGACAGACTTTCTGCTCTTTTTTTTGCTTTTGCCCTTCAAACGATTTCCTTTTCCCCGATGCCTCTTGTACTTTTATTCCTGACACTCATTTTCTGTTTTTTAAATGATCTGTTTTTCAGTTTTAGACTGCTTTCTCTTCACTTCTCTGCCCTGTTTTACTTTATAGAAGCATTTATTGGAAGGGTGAGTCAAAGTAACAGCGAGTCCCCATGGAATTTAAATAATTAACTTAACAGAAAGGTAACTAGGAAGTTCAAAAAAAGCGCCGAGCATATGGAACTAAAAACAAAATGCTGTGCAAGTAAGGTGCTATTTAATTAAGTTGTAATTCCAACTGAAACGGACAAGTCAGCAGAAAGAAGTCCTTTTGCTGTGGATATTGAAAACACTGCTGCTCCGTTGCAATTTTATTAAAAACCAGACCGAGAGTAGGAACAAAATAAGGGTGAAAACTACAAGGATTCTCAGAAGGGGATAAGTCAACCATGGTTAGCCAAGAAAGTTAAGGACAGGTGTTATAACCTGCCTGTTTACCACTGGCTGGGGACTAATGGCAATCCCACAATCCTTTGGGAGTATGACCTTCCCCAATGAGGGGGGTGGAGAAATCATTAGCAGATTCCCTGCATAAATAAAGCTGGCCAGTTTGGAACCGACTAGAGGAGAGTGAGCTGCAAGGAGTTGCTGCTGCTTTTGTAAATGTTATTGTAAATAAATGTTATTTCTTTCTATCCTTCAACTTGTGCTGGATTCTTCGTGGCCCTCACTAAAGCAGGATTAAACTGAAAGAAAAAACATATAATGTGGCAGAGATTAGCGGTAAGCCAGAAGATTGGGAAAGTTTTAAAAAACAACAAAAGATGACCAAAAGAATGGAGGAAAAAGATAAACTGAGGGTAAACTAGCAAGTAATATAAAAACGGACAGCAAGAGCTTCTTTAAATACATAAGAAAGAGAGAGTCCAAAGTGAACATAGGCCACTTAGAAAATGAGCCTGCGGAAAATAATAATGGGGAACCAGAAAATGACAGGCGGGTGGGGGGGAGCGGGGGGTTAAACAAATATCTTGCGTCAGTCTTCACGCAAATAACATTCCAAAAATACTAAATAGCAAGGGGTAGAAGTGGCAGTGGAAGTGAATACAATAACTATCACTAGAGAAAAAGTACTCGGGGAAACTAATGGAGCTAAAGACCGATACGTCCCTGGACCTGATGAGTTGCATCCCAGGATATTAAATTAAGTAGCTACTGAGAGAATGGATGCACTGGTACATAGGAACATAGGAATTAGGAGCAGAAATAGGCAATTCAGCCCCTCGAACCTGCTCTGCCATTCAATCAGATCATGGCTGATCTCTTCCTGGTCTCAAATCCACCTCCCTACCTGTCCCCCATGTCCCTTTAATCCATTTTTAATATCAGAAATATATCTATCTCCTTCTTGAAACCATTTAATAACCCTGATTCCACCACACTATGGGGCAGCGAGTTCTGCAAATTTACCACCTCCTGTAGTAATCTTCCAAGGATCCTTAAGTTCTGGAAAAGTCTCAGAGGATTGGAAACTGCCAATGTAACACCTTCATTCAAGAAGGGAGGGAGACAAAAAAAAGAATAATTATAGGCCAGTTAGCTTAGCATCTGTAATTGGGAAAATATTAGAGTCCATTATAAAGGATGTAATAGCAGGGCATTTAGAAATACCCAATACAATGAAACAGAGTCAGCATGACTTCATGAAGGGGAAATCATGCCTGCCAAATTTATTAGAATTCTTTGAGGTGCTAACGAGCAGTGTAGACATGGGAACCAGTAGATGTAATATACTTGGATTTCCAAAAAGCGTTCGATTAGGTACTGCCAAAAGGCTGCTTAATAAGATAAGAACCAATGGTGTTGGGGTAGTATATTAGCATGGATGCAAGTTTGCCTAACTGATAGAAGACAGAGTGTTGGGATAAGAGGGGAATTTTCTGGATGGCAACCTGTAACTAGTGGAGTGCCACAGGGATCAGTGCCTGGGCCACAATTATTTACAATACATATTAAAGATTTGGACAAGGGAAGTAAATGCACTAATACCAGATTTACGGAAGACACAAAAATAGTTGGGAAGGCAAGTGGTAACGATGTCAGAATTTACAGACGGATATTGACAGGTTAAGTGAATGGGCAAAAAACTTGACAGATGGAACAGAATGTTGGAAAATGAGGGTGACGCTAGGAATCTACAGAGGCACATAGACAGGTTAGGTGAGTGGTCAAAAACTTGTCAGATGGAATATAATGTTGGAAAATATGAAGTTACGCACTTTGGGAGGAAGAATAAAGGAGTTGAATGTTATTTAAATGGAGAAAGACTACTGAAAACTGCAGCACAGAGGGATTTGGGATCCTCTGGCATAAATCACAAAAAGCCAGCATGCAAGTTCAGCAGGTAATTAGGAATGTTGACCTTTATTTCAAAGCAAATGGAGTATAAAAGTAGGGAAGTCTTGCTAAATCTATACAAGGCGCAAGTTAGACCGCACCTGGAATACTGTGAACAGGTTTGCTCACTTATCTAAGGAAAGATATACTGGCATTGGAGGCAGTCCAGAGATGGTTCACGAGATTGATCCCAGATATGGAGGGATTTTCTTATGAGGTGAGGTTAAGTAGGTTGGGCCTGTATTCATTGGAGTTTCGAAGAATGAGAGGTGACCTTATTGAGACATATAGGATTCTCAGGGGGCTTGACAAGGTAGATGCAAAGAGGATTTTTCACCTTGTGGAAGGGCATAGGACCTGAGGACATAATCAAAGAGTAAGGGCTCGCCCATTTAAGACAGATATGAGGAGGAATTTCTTCTCGGAGGGAAGTGAATCTGTGGAATTATTTACTGCAGAGAGCTGTAAAAGCTGGGTAAAATTTGTTCAAGGCTAAGACAGACAGATTTTTAATCAGTAAGGGAATCGAGAGTTTTGGGGATAAGGCGGGAAAGAGGAGTTGAGGATCAGATCAGTCATGATCTCATTGAATGGTGGAGCAGACTCGATGGACCGAATGGCATACTTCTATGTCTTGGGGTCTTATGGGGGAAAAATATGAGCTTCAGGACGGATGTGGAAGTGGTGTCGTGAGACAGATGGCAGAATTCGATCAAATGAGCAGAGGCAGTTTCAAGCGTACGAGGGACAGAGAAAAGGGACTTTTTTGTTTGGAAGTACTGAAGAGGTTAGTACAGTAAAGTGAGGACAAGCATGTTTACATGTGCCATATTTATGTTAAAACTGTTACACTTGTAAATTTGCTGGAAAAGGATAAAAGTGCACTGTGTTAAACCTGGATGAATAGATGATAAAACCATCACGTACGGCTCGTGATCTTGCTGCTGTGCCTTATTCCAAATGATCCCTGATGTACCATAACTACGAATATGTATCCATTTGTTCATTCCTACCTACATGGTTGTCATAACTTTATTTTCATTTTCATTTTACTTTGGTCTATTTTCTTAATCATCTAATACTATAGCTCTTGCATACCACTCAAATAAATACATTTTGCTTTCATTTCCACTTCATCATGACAGAATGCTGATATACTTCGACTCTGGCACTTCCATCAAGCTTTGCAAAATTTTGAGTTCAATTCTGAAGAGAACGATGAAGTGAAAAATAGTTTGCTTCAGTGTTTCATGAGTGTTGCCCACATAAAGAAGGAAGAGGTAAGTAAAGAAAGTAATATGTGCTTCACACAAGTATTTGAAAACAGTGCAATCTGGCACAATTTCTGCTTATAGCATGGTATAGCACAGTGTTCTTCAAACTTTCTTTCCGGGACCCATTTTTACCAATCGGCCAACCTTCGGGACCCAACCCGGTTGACTTTCGCGACCCACACCGGCCCACCTTCGCCACCCACGCCGGCCAAACTGCGCAACCCACCATTTTCTCTTACCTTGTTTGCTGCTGACAAAAATGGAGGAAATGGTTTTGGGTCCCTTTGCCCACATGCACGCACCTCCAGTGGAACCTGTTGGATGAAGGTGAAGCCTTCCGGTGTCGGAAAATATGGAGACTCCATCTGTCCAAAGTTCTGCATTTTTTTTGTAAAATTTGATCAAATAAAACTTCCCCGAACATTTAAAAAAATAAAATTAAAATAAAATGAATAGAACAAATGAAAAAAAATTAAATGAATAAACCCCCCCCCCCCCCTGAACTTGTGAAACAAAAAGCTGCGACGGTTTTAAAAAAAAGCGGCTGCACTGCACATGCGTGCCTGCACGCCGATGATCTGGCACGCATGCGCAGTGCGATCGCATTTTTTTTTACATGTTCGCGGCCATTTTGAAGGCTGCTTGCAGCCGGCGTTATTAACAGCTGGCGGCTGTTGTGTGCAGATTTGCACAATTGGGAGCGCCGCGACGGACGGCTCCGCGACCCTCCCGACACCCGGTCACGCCCCCGAGTTTGACAATACCTGGTATAGCAGACAGTTTACAAATATTTGATACTTACAAAAGTAGCTTCTGCAGAAATCATTGGACGACAATTGTTGGAGTTCCTGTGACCCTTCCATTTTAAGGCAGCGACTTGAGTGCTTGTGTGTAAACAGGAAATGCTGGAAATACTCAACAGGGTTCGGGAGTATCTGAAAGAAGAAACAGAATTGCGAAAACTTTCTGTTTATTTTTCAGATATCCAATATCTGCCTAAATTGTCCCTTGGTGTCCAAAAGGTTCGGTCGGGTTTCAGGGATAGGATGGAGACATGGGCTTAATGCGGGTGCTCTTTCCAAGGGCCGGTGCAGACTCAATGGGCGAAATGGCCTCCTGCACTGTAAATTCTATGAATTCACCTGAGTGTGAACAGACTAGGTCCACTGTACATACTTACAGTTACCTGCTTTGTCTCTTTGGTTGCTGTGTATATTTGGCCAGTCAGTCTCTGCCGCATTGCCTGTTATTGGCCCTGGCATGTGCTTTACCATTTATTATTATGCCCTCTAGTTTTCTTTTTGCTCTTGTTGCTCTATTTATTTATCTCGGTGAACCACATGCCTTTCCCTTATATCGATCAAATGACCACACAGCCAGTTAGTTCGTTCAAAAGATGGTTTATTTACATACACAAGCATTATCTCAACATGCAAACACAATATCTACTACGAGTTAAACTACACCTATCAGCTACAGTAACCTATACTTAACTCCAGGGCGTCGGGCACTGTGCAAATGGATAATGGCCTTTATCTGGATTTCACTTGGCTGGCTCTGTCTCTGCTGGGCTCATCCGTCAGGAGCGATCATTGGTCTTGAACTTAGCTGGATGTTCCTGCTGCAATTAGGTAGGCACAGGCCGGATGCAAGAGAGACAGAACACATGGCTGTGCTCTCTTTTATCCCCCTGGGATTTCGCGCTCTTTGGGGCGGTCCTTATCCTTGGACCCAATAGTTCGACAGGGCTCTGATCACTTTCTTAGATTTCGGCCAATAAAGGGGCAGGTGCCTTGGTAGCTGGGTGGGTCCTTAGCGGTCATTGACCTTGGCAGTTGTGCTTTCTGAGCAAGGGAGTAGCGCCAATCAGTCTGTTGCTGTACCGGTTGCTTGATTGGAGTTCTATTGACCTGGGAAAATGGGCCATTAAAATGTAAGCGAGTGGGGGTTTCGGTCAGGTCTGGTTTCCTGTGTTTTAGATACACATAGGCTGTGTATCTGCCTGAGTCCTGGGTTGGCCCATGGTTCTTTACAGGTGGCAATCTTGGATGGCTACACCCTTGGGTTTATTCCCTTGCCTTTGTGCTCCTTGAATCTCGCGGTCTTCTTGTAACCATGGGTTGTCTGGTTCTCCCCTCGCTCTATTGGCTGTTGGCAACAAACAGATCCTGGAACAAGTTGGTGAATGGAATCCACGTCTTGTGGATGCCCTCTTCCGACCCCTGGGTGGCAAATGTGACTTTTCCCAGTTGGAGAAATTCTGACAGGTCGGGCAGCCAGTCTGCAGCTGTGGGTGGTGCTGCTAATCGCCAGCCGAGCAGGATTCTGCTGCATGTGATCAGGGAGGCAAAAGCTAGTGCGCGGCCCCCTCCCCATGAAGAATTCTAGCTGGTCTGATACCCCAAAGACTGCCACTCTTGGACTTGGCTCCACCCTCACCCCAACAGCCTTGGACATTGCCACAAAGAAGGTTGTCCAGAACCCGGCAAGTCTGGGGATTGCTCAGAACATGCGGATATGGTTGGACAGATCTCGCTGGCACCGTTCACATTCGTCCTCCACCTCCAAGAAGAAGCGGCTTGTTTGGGTTCTGGTTAGGTATTTTCTGTGTACCAAATTCAGCTGCATTCGGCTTAGCATTGCGCATGTGGAGATGGAGTTTACCCTGTTCAGCACTTCACTCCAGAGCCCCCACCCTATTTCTAGCCCTAGTTCTTCCTCCGGTGTCTCGTCCAGCAGGGAACTTGTCTTTTCTAATAGACGTCCATATGTGTCACTGTAGCCCCCCCCCCCCCCCCCCCCCCCACCACCACCACCACCACCACCACCACCACTGCCGCCCCCCACCTAAGTCACCCGCGTCCAGCAGTGTCTCAGCGTCCGTGGGTATTTTGCCATTCCCTTGCAGAGGAAGTTTTTGATTTGTAAATGTCGTAGTTAGATCCCGTTGGGCAGTTGCAACCTTTCTGTCAGTTCCTCTAACGTCGCTAGTTGTCGCCTGTGTAGAAGTCCATTACTGTCAATGGCCCCCTCTCCTGTCTGCACCTCCTAAAGGTGGCGTCCATTGTGGCTGGAGTGAACATGTGATTGTTGCAGATGGTGAACATTTCGGTCAAGCCGTAGTTCCATGGTTGGAGCGTAGCTATTACCAATGGGCTTGTAGAGTGCTTGGCTGGCGGAGATGGGAGTGTGCTGTGGCAAGAGCCCGGAGGAACTCTCTTCCATCCTTACCCATTCTGTTTCCGGCTCCCTTACACATTCCCCCGCTGTGGCCGCCCAGTGGTAGTATTGCAGGTTTGGGAAGGCCAGGCCTCTCATGCTTCTCTTTCTGTGTAGAATGCTTTTGGGGATCCTTGGATTCATTCCCCCGTCTCCAGCCTCTCATCCATCAAGTGTGGAGCGTGGTTGGAGATTACGATCGCAGAGTATTCCGCTCTTACTAGCCCTGGAAGCACCGATTTTGCCACTGAAAAGAAGTCGAGGCACGAGTATACTCGGTGTACTTGGGAGAAGAAGGAGAACTCCTTCTCCCCTGAGTGTGTGAACCTCCATGGTCTACCGCCCCCATCTGCTCTATAAATACATTCAGTTCTTCCACCAAATTTGACGTTTTCCCCAACTTGGGGTTTGATCTGTTCATCCCTGTACACAGTCAAAGTCCCCGCCTCCTCCAATGCTTAGTCGGTGGGTGTCTGTGTGGAATTTCCGCCATGGTCTTTTTTATAAATTCAGTGTTATTTAGCAGTGTGGCTACCCCCCTGGTTCTCATCCCGTAGCGTGAATGGTACATTTTCCCCACCCAGCCCTTTCTCACCTGCAGTCGGACCTTCTCCCTCAGGTGTGTCTCTTGGAGGAAGACTATCTCCGCTTTCATACTTTTTTGGTGGGCAAAGGTTTTGGATCTTTTCACTAAGCCATTAAGTCCCCTGATGTTCCAGGTGACTATTATGATTTTTTTTTGGGGGGGGAGGGGGGTGCAGTTTGTCTCTCTTCACCTGCGGGAGGGATCAATCGAGCTTAGCTTGTGGATGCGCCCCTACACTCCAGGCTTTCCCTTTGTTAGGGGACCATGCAAAATGGCCAGGGTCATCGTACTCACCATGAGGCTGGGCCCCTGCGCTCTGGGGTTAACCTTTGTCCAGGGGCCACCCAACACAGCTGCCAACTGTTGTTTGGGGACCCTCCAAAGTGGCTGTTTGCGGTACCATTTTGTCCCATGTCGCCACGTGGCCTATTGTAGCCAGTTTAGAGCACCACCTCCTCCCCCATGTTTCTCCTATGATTATGTTTCCCTGTTGTCTTCTCCCCCCCCCCCCCATCTTATTATTGTTCCCCCTCCTTACCCCCTCTCTCCCATTTACCCCCATACCTATCCCCTCCTGATGGTGTGTACCCCCCGTTGCCAGGTGCTCTCTCCTCTGCGGGAGATGTGCCTCCGCCCCCAATTGCTCGTACCTCCTGGTGCTAGCATTCCCGTTAGTGTGGTGGCCTCCCTCCTGGGGTCGGTTATAAGCCTGCTATATGGTTTCATGATTTACCCTCTTTTCATCCTCATCGCCGTCTCCTGCGTTCCACTGCCCTCGCACATTCCTTCCTACGTTTTGGCCCCCGGATTCAGAGCGAGGCAGTACAGTCCGCGTAAAGTGACTGTCAGTTCATTTCAGTCTCTTTGGGAGATCATTTCACCGCTGCCTTTTCTGCTGTTTTCCCAGCCTGTTCTGAACGAATTTGTCCACCTCCACAGTGGTCATGAAAAACTGCTGCCCACCTTGGAATCTGACCCAAATTTTAGCTGCGTATATCATCTCAAACTTCACCATGTTCTTGTTCAGAGTCACCTTTGCGCTGTTGAATTCCTGCTTGCACTTGGACAGGTCTGCCCCAATGTCTTGATAAATCCTGATCTGATGTCCTTCCCAGTTGCAAGTCTTTGTTTGCTTGGCCCAGCGCAGGATTCTTTCCCGGTCCTGGTACCGTAGCATTTTGGCGATTATCACTCTCCAGCTTTTGTTTCACCCAGAACAACCGGTGGGCTCTATCTATTTCTGGCGGGTCTGGGGCTCATAGTCCGTAGGGTCCCTGCCCTCGGATCCCTCTAGTAGGCCCACTATCCTTATGATTTGGTGCAGTGACCAGTTCTCTTAATCGTCTAGTTTCCCCTTTAGACTTTCCTGCGTTGCCACCAACCTTGCTATCTCCATCTCTAGGGCGGCGATCTGGTCGCTCTGATCTGTTGAGGTTTTTTCCAATTCCTTGATGTGTTCCCCTGGGCCTCCAGTCGTCTCTCTGCCTTGTCCAGGGCCACCTGCATGGTGGCTAGGGCCTCTGTGACTGCCATTCTGACCGCCGCTTTAATGTCTGTTTTGATTTATTCTTTGAAGTCCTTTTGTTCTCGAGTGAGGAACTTCCTCCATCCACCCTCCGGTGAGGGGGAGCCCCCGAGCGGTTTGCCAGTCCCCGTCATTCTGGTGTGGCCTGCACTTTGTCGCCTCATGGGTCCGCAGTCTCGACCACTTATTTCTCCTGGTTTCTGCCGCTTTTTCTTTACAGCCTCTGGAGTTACTGTTGCGCAGCATTGTCTCTTGATAGGGTATGGGGATACTTTTTTCCTGGTTTTAGCTGGCTGTTTTGAGTAAAAGAGCCTAATTTGGGGTTCTTGAGAGAAGAGCCACCTTTCGTGTGTTCACTCAGCCCATCCTTGTCACCGGAACTCCCCTAATCATCAATTTGCTGTGAGAAGAACCAATATTGTAGATTCCATCCTGTGCTCTGTGGCATTCTGTCTTGAAGGCTAAGTAATTTGTGCTATCCTGCCACCTATAGGTTGTCTATTTAAATATTTTCCTTTGCTGTTGTTTTAAATTTTATGCTCCATTTTCAAATAAGCACTTAATTTGTAAGTAGCATTCGTTTATATTTGGATGTTTTGCACTTCAAGGAAAATAGGTTAACATTAACTTATCCTGCAGTCAACTAAAAGACAACCAAGAATGTCTTGAAATTTACCATGAGGCAACAGCTTCACTCTTAATACGATGCACCTCTGCCTGTTTTTTCTACCATAGTTCCAGTTTTCGGTGGAGTTGTTTAGGAAAAATGTTGATCTTTTAATAATCATTTTTATTAATGTCACCAGTAACAAGTAATGCTTACATTAACACTGCAATGAAGTTACTGTGAAAATGCACTGGTCGCCACACTGAGGCACCTGTTTGGGTACACTGAGGGAGAATTCAGAATGTCCAATTCACCTAACAGCACGTCTTTTGGGTCTTTTGGGAAACCGGAACACCCGGAGGAAACCCACGCAGACACTGGGAGAACGTGCAGCCTCTGCATAGACAGGGACCCAAGCCAAGAATTGAACCCGGGTCCTTGGCGCTGTTAAGCAACTGTGCTAACCAATATGCTGCTAGCCTCAGCAGTACAATACAGATAACTAATCTGATGCATCAGTAACCAGCTTATTCAATAATAAGCTTAAACTAGTTTAGCTTTTATTATTCATTACATTTGTTTAATAAGTGGTACTTGGTACGGTTCTATCACCTAAACATTGCAAAGTAGCAGATGTTCATAACTTAAATATTAGTGAAAAGTTGTTTTATATACAGCCAAACAAGATGATGACTATTAAAATGTAAATTATTTTATATAAATGTTTATGGCTGTTCAAGGAATAGGCCAGTGTAGGGTACATTTTTGTGTCAGCCATGGCTCAGTTTGTACCAATCTCTGGGTGAGGACTGAGGGAGTACTGCACTTTGAAGATGCTGTCTTTCAGGTGTGAGGTTAATCCAGTGTTCTTCAAACTTTTTTTCCGGGGACCCATTTTTACCAACCGGCCGACCTGCGCGACCCACGCCGGCCGACCTGCGAGACCCACGCCGGCCGACCTGCGCGACCCACCATTTTCTCTTACCTTGTTTGCTGCTGACAAAAATGGAAGAAATGGTTTTGGGTCCCTTTTGCCCTCGTACACGCTCGTCCAATAGAACCTGTTGGATGAAGGTGAAGCCTTCTGGTGTCGGAAGTATGGAGTCTCCATCTGTCTAAAGTTCTGCATTTTTTTCCTGTCAAATTTTATCAAACATGTAAAAAATAAAAATAAAATGAACAACATAAATGGAAAAAAAATGTAATGAAGAAAATAAATGAATAAAAGCTCCCCGAACTTGTAAAACAAAAAGTTTGTTTAAAAAAAAAAAAACAACCACACTGCGCTTGCGTGCCCGATCATCGGTGCGCATGCACATAGTTTTGTGCATGAGCGCCAATGATCTGGCACGCATGCACAGTGCGGCTGCATTTTTTTTTTAACATGTTCGCGGCCATTTTGAAGGCCGCTTGCAGCTGGCATTATTAACAGCCGGCTGTTGCGCGCAGATTTGCGCGATCGGGAGCGTCACGACGGACAGCTCCGCAACACTCCTGACACCTACCCGCGGGCCGCGCCCCCAAGCTTGACAATGCCTGGGTTAATCTGACTCCGATGAATATAAAAGATTGCTGGGCACTATTTTGAAGAAGAGCAGGGGAGTCCCAGCCAGTATTTATTGCTCAAATCAACATCAAGAAACTGATTGTCTGGTCACTGATATTCTGTGGAAAACACTCACACCGACAAAAACAGAAAATGCTTGAAATGCTCAGCAGGTCAGGCAGCATCTGTGGAGGGAAGCAGAGTTAATGTTTCAGATCGATAACCATTCATCAGAACCAAAACACACCAACAGCAAATTAACTCACATTTCCTACATCAGAGCAAGACTAAACTTCAAGAGTCGTTAATTGGCTGTAAAGTAGTGGTTGTGTAAAACTGTATACAAATGCACTTCATTTCCAGTCTTTTTCTTCAGTTGTGAGTTTATATTGCTCCTTTTTTCTTTTTAGGGAAGGCGTTTTTTAAGTTTTTTGTTTAGCTGGGATGTGGAATTCATCAAGATGATCCATGGCACCATTAAGAACCAGCTGCACCTCTTTCCTAAGTATGAGCAAAGTAATTTGGGAGGTTTGGGGGTGGGGTTAAGGCAAAAGTTAGTTTAAATATAGGAATGTGAATGAACGAATTTTAAGCATGCAGTAATCTTGCGTTTGGCTATTTAAAAAACAAAATGATGAATATTTAAACTGAGGGATATAATATTAGATATTCTGGAGTTCTGATCAATTAGTAAATTACTTTTATTTGTCTTTGCAAATTTGGCTTTAGGACAGAGCTGGTTAATCAGTAATACGTAATGCCCTGCTCATTTCATAGAATCCCTACAGTGCAGAAGGAGGCCATTTGGCTCATCGAGTCTGCATCAACCCTCTGAATGGGCACCCTACCTAGACCCACCCCTATCCCCGTAACCCCACCGAACCATTGGACACTAAGGGGCAATTTAGCATGGCCAATCGACCTAACCTGCACATCTTTGGACTGTGGGAGGAACCCAGAGCTCCCGGATGCAACCCAAGAAGACACATGGAGAACGTGCAAACTCCACACAGACAGTCACCCATGGTAGGAATTGATCCCGTGTCCCTGGTGCTGTGAGACAGCAGTGCTAAGCACTGCCACCGTGCCGCCCTTGCATTGCTTGCCTTTATATCATTATTGTTTAGGCCGTGTATCATATTATTTTATTTGCTGTGTGACATTATAATCTAATCCTGATCTAGACACTTTATAATGGCGAAGGCCAGGGAGCTAATGTGCTCTCTTGTTGCACTGTTCTATTTTGATGTGCAAAAGTGATTGTTTTTCCCGCAGGCAAGTGCCTAGACTTAGCTCTATAGTTACTTATAGTCCAATATTGAGATTTCCCTAAATGTAGTAACGTAGCATGGCTATCTTTCGGGACAGCGTGTGAACTTTGGGTTTGGCATGTTACTCTATGTTGGAGATCTAAAGCAGAGAATCAGTCCGTGCAACACTTAAGTTCTTGCTTTAAATGTATTTTGGTAAAGCAGCATTTTGTAGTCTTTTCCTTTTGGTCATAGTGTCCTTGTTCTGCCAACACTTCACTTTAAGCGACATAACTTGTGCTTGAATTTTTGCCTGTAGGTCCATCATGCCCTTTATAGCTGAAGTTTATTTGAGAGCTTGGAAGAAGGCATCTGGAGTGTTTTTGAAGGTGAGTGTTGTTCTCGTTCAGCCCCAGGGATGATGCCCACAAGCTAGTCCTCACTGTCTGCAATCCAAAATACATCCTCTTATACATTCTTTAGCTGGGGATGCTTTTCTTAGTTTCTTAATATTCAGATAATGTAATTTCTTATAGATTCTGTCATACTCTGTTGACGTTATCAGTATTATTTATTTCCTGCTCAACCACCTGTTAGAAATGCAACTGCATAAATTATATTGGAGTGGAGCGTTTGAAGTGTAATGGTAATCGGGACTAGTAATCCAGAGACCCAGGCTAACTCTCTGGGGACATGGAATCAAATCCTACCATGGCAGCTGGAAATCAGAAATCTAATAAAATCTGGAATTATAAAGCTAGTCTCCACAATGATGACTGTGAAACCATCATCGTTTGTCATATAAAGCTATCTGGTTCACTAATATCCTTCAGGGAAGGAATTCTGCCATCCTTACCTGATCCTGGGTGGCACGATAGCACAGCGGTCAGCACTGTTGCTTCACAGCACCAGGGACCCAGGTTCGATTCCCGACTTGGGTCACTGTCTGTGCGGGGTCTCCATGTTCTTTCATGTCTGTGGGTTTCCTCCGGGTGCTCCGGTTTCCTTCCACAACTACCGAAAGAGTGCTTGTTAGGTAATTTGGACATTTTGAATCCTCCCTTGGTGTACCCGAACAGGTGCCGTAATGTGGCGACTAGGGGCTTTTCACAGTAACTTCATTGCAGTGTGAGCCAACTTGTGACACCAATAAAGATTATTATTATCTGGCCTACATATGACTCGGATCCATAGATATCATAGAATTGACAGTGCAGTGTGGTTCATTTTTTAAAAAAAAATGTATTTTTTTACAAACGTATATAAAATGTTACAACACATAAACAATTCGGGAACCAGGCTTCCCAATAAATGACTATACGGTTTGTACAAATTTTTCCCCTTTTTCAATTCCCCCCCCCACCCCTCGTGACGAGCAACTCCTCAACAGGGTCTCGAACATCCCACCATGCCTCAAACCCCTCCACCGAACCCCTTAACTCGTATTTTATCTTTTCTAGCCGGAGGAATACAGGTTACCCAGCCAGGCTGCTACCCCCGGTGGCGTTGCTCACCGCCACTTCAGTAAGATCTGTCGCCGGGCAATCAGAGGAGCAAAGACCACAACATCGGATGTCCTCCATGAGCTCCGGCTTCTCCGAAACCCCAAATATCGCCACCGTAGGATCCGGCTCCACTTCCTCTCCCACTATCCTTGCTAGGACCACAACACTCCCGCCCAAAATCTGTCCAACTTTGCACAGCTCCAAAACATGTGCTTTTGATTCGCTGGTCCCCGCTCATATTTCTCACACTCATCTGCCACTCCCTGGAAGAACCCATTCATTCTTGCACGAGTCATATGTACCCTGTGTACAACCTTGAACTGTATCAGGCTCATCCTTGCATACGTGGAGGTCGCATTTACCCTTCAAGTATCTCACTCCATACTCTCCAATTTATCTTCCTTCCCAGCTTCCCTTCCCATTTTTCCTTAATCTTTGCCACCCGCTCACCTCCCTGCTCTCGCAGCCACAAGTATATATCTCGAACTCTACCCTCCCCTTCCACATCCGGCAGCAACAGTCGCTCCAACAGGGTGTATCTAGGGAATTCCTTCCACACCTTCCACGCAAAGTCCCTTACCTGCAGGTACCTAAACTCACTCCCTCTCGAGAGTTCTACTCTCTCAATTCCTCCAGACTGGCAAACCCTTCCTCCAGATACAAATCCCTCTCCCTGACCAGCCCTGCATCTCTCCACCTCCTATACATGCCATCCATCCAGCCCAGCTCAAGCCCGTGATTTTCTCACAATGGCATTAACATCAACATCCCCATCCTAAAATGCCTCCTCAACTAGTTCGAGATCTTCACCGGGCTCCCTGAGTACATGCTCGGCGCCATTGGCAATGCTGCCATCACCATAGCCCTTAAGCTGGACCCCTTACAGGATTCCTCCATCCGAACCCATTCTACCCCCTCTCCCCACCATTGCCGCACCTTCTTCGCGTCACCGCCCAGTAGTAATGGAGCAGGTTCAGCAACGCCAACCCTCCTTGCTGCCTCTGTAACAGGGTCCTCCTAACCCGTGGCACCTTCCCTGCCCATACAATGTCCGAAATAATTGTGTCCATTTTCCGAAAAAAAGGCCTTCAGAACAAAGATGGGTAGTGTCTGGAAAATGAACAGGAACCTCGGCAGAATGTTCATCTTTACCACTTGGACCATCCCTGCCAAAGCCAATTGCAAATTGTCCACCTCTTGAGTTCCCCCCTGGCCTCCTCCACAAGCTTTGTTAAATTCCACTTGGGAAGCATCACCCATTCCCTTACTACCTGAATCCCCAGGTATCTGAACCTGTCTCTAGCCACCTTAAATTGGCTCGCCGTCCCAACTCATTCACAGGGAACACTTCGCTTTTCCCTACATTTAACTTATACCCTGAAGACGCCCCAAACCTCCCCAGTAGGCCCATGATCCTCTCCATGCTCTCCAGCTGGTTCGAAACATGCAACATACAGGTCGTCAGCATAGAGCGACACCCGATGCTCCCTTCATCCCCTCATAATCCCTTGCCTCGCTGCCGACCCCCTAAGAGTCATTGCCAGAGGTTCTATAGCCAGCGCAAACAGCAAATGCGACAGCAGGAACGCCTGCCTTGTTCCCCTGTGAAATTCAAAGTTCCGTGAGCCCATGTCATTAATCCGCACGCTCTTCCTCCGTGCCACATATAACAAGTGCACCCATGCTACAAACCTCGACCCAAACCCAAATCTTCCCAGGACCTCAAACAGGTACCGCCATGCCACCCAGTCGAATGCCTTCTCCCTGCGTTCGTGAACACCACTACCTCCGGTACCTGGACTCCCGACGGGGTCATAATTACATTTACCAGCCTTCTTATATTGCTAGAGAGCTGCCTGCCCTTTACAAAGCCTGTTTGGTTCTCCGGGGACACAACCTTCATGCTTTCCACCAATAACATAGCCAGCACTTTCATGTCTGTGTTTAACAACGATATGGGCCTATACGACCCACATTCCACCGGGTCCTTCCTCTTTTTCGGGATTAACGTGATCGCTACCTGCATCATAGTCTTTGGCAGCTACCCCTTCTCCAACGCCTCATTAAATGCCCCCAAGAGATGTGGTGCCAGGTCCGTCGCGAACTCCTTATAGAATTCCATTGAATAGCTATTGGGCCCTGGGACCTTCCCCGACTTCATACCCCTTTTACTGTCCAACATCTCCCTCAGCCCCAAGGGCTCCTCTAGCGCCTGCCTCTTCTCTTCCTCCAGCTGAAAAAACTAGTTCATCTAAAAACTGTCCCATGTCCCCCTCTTCGTCGCCCCCCCCCCCCCCCCCCCGTGTCCACCATGTACAATTCCTTGTACTATTTCCTAAATGCCTCATTTATCTTCCATGGCTCTGACACCACATCCCCAACCCCAGTCCATATCTTCAATATTTCCCTGAGCGAGGCCTGCCTCCATAGCTCGTGCGCTGGCATTCGACTCGCCTTCTCTCCGTATTTGTATTGCACCCCTCTTGCCCTGCGCAGCTGTACTACCACCCTCCCCGTTGTCAGCCTATCGAATTGCCCTGTAATTTTTTGCTCCTCGCCGATCCCTCCGTGGTGGGCATTTGCGAGTACTCCCAATCTACCTCGTATATAAGCCGGTCATATTCGTCCCTCCTTTTCCTATCCAGATGAGCCTTGAACGAGATAATTTACCCTTGGCTTTCAGCGCTTCCCAAAAGGGGGCCGCCGACACCTCCCCATTCTGGTTTGATTCCACATAATCTTTAATATCCATCCGCACCTTATCACGAAAGCTTCCATCTGCCAGAAACTCAGAATCAAGCCTCCACCCCAGCCTGTGCTCCCATCCCGATCTCAACCGAATCTCCCGCCAGTGGGGCACATGGTCCGAAATTACTTTCCCCGTGTATTCTGCCCCCTCCACCCCAACCAAAATCGCCTAGCTCACCACAAAAAAGTCAATTCTGGAATACATGTGACATGTGGAAAAAAAGGAATACTCCTTCCCCCTGGATTCTTGAAGTGCCACGGGTTCATCATACCCGTCTTTTCCATAAACCCACCCAGCTCCTTTGCCATTTGTATCCGACCCATTGACCTGGGGCTTAACCTATCCACCTTCGGTTCGAGGACACATTTTAAAAACTCCTCCCAAAATCAACAGGTGCGTGGCCAAGTCTGGGGTCGCTGCCAACAACGCCTCATAAAACCTATATCATCCCAGTTTGGGGAATACACATTTACTAACACCACCGGTGTCCCTTCTAATAACCCACTCACAATGACATATCCCCCACCCGTCCCTCATTTCCTTCGCGCTCACAGACTCCGTTTTCTTACTCATTAAAATTGCCACTCCCCGTGACTTTGAATCAAACCCCAAGTGGAAAACCTGACCAAGCCACCCTTTCCTTAGTCTAACCTGGTCCTTCATATGGAGGTGTGTCACCTACAGAAATGCTACGTCTGCTTTCCAGCTCCTGAAGTGCGCAAAAACCTGAGATCTTTTAACTGGTCCATTAAGCCCTCGCACGTTCCATGTTATCAGCCTAACCGGAGGCTTAAGCCTCCATTCCTCTCTACCGTCAGTCATCCTGGCCCATCCAAGGTTGCCCCCTTCTCCGCACTTGACCCTGTCTCTTCTCTCACCTTGCCGTGCCGCATCAACCCCCCACCCCCGCCGGGCCACCTCTCTCGGCCTTCTTCCCTGCCTCACCTCCATTCACCAGCATTGGTTGCGAGTGTGGCAGCCCCTGCCTAAAGTTCCACCCACTGACCTCCCCCACCCCCCACTCTTCAGCTCAGTTGAAGAAGGCTCCCTGCTGACCTTACCCTCCCCCACCCAAACCAAGACTCATCCTGAACTCTAGGTCACCTCTCCCAGGAGCAAACAAACAAGAGATAAAATACACACAGTCCCAGAAAGAGGAAGGGGGGATGGGGACAGCCGTTCCCACATAAACGTTTCACCCCTGCTACCCTTTGTTAGCCTAACAGTAAATAACAAACCAGAAACAGAACCCCCTCCAGATCAGAGGAAAAGACCCCCCCCCCCCCCCCCCCCACTCCCCTACCTCCACCAACCTTATTCCCAATTATTTAAAAGTGTCAGCACTTCAGTCCCCAGAATTGTTCAATTCAGTTCTCTCCCAGTTTATGCTCCTTGATTCCTTGATCAAGTCCTTGGCCGCTTCTGGAGTATCAAAGTAATATTCCGGCCTCCAAACGTCACCCATAATTTCGCTGGTTCGAGCACCCCAAACCTGATCTGCCGCCTATACAGCGCCGCCTTGGCCTTGTTGAGCCGAGCACGGCGTTTCGCCATCTCGGCTCCAATGTCCTGATATATTCGGATCTTGTTTCCCTCCCATTCACAGTTGCTCTTCCCCCTAGCCCACTGCAAGATCTCTTTCTCCACGAACTTATGGTGTCTCATGATCACCGCCCGTGCCGGTTCCCCTGCTCCGGACTTCTGCCTCAGAGACCTGTGCGCTCTGTCCACTTCAAGAGCCTTATCCAGCACCCCCTCCACTACCAGCCCCGCCAGCATCCTTGACACGTACCTCGATCCTTGACATGTACCTCGTGCCACTCACGCCTTCCACTCCTTCAGGCAGTCCCACTATCCGCAGGTTCTGCCGTCTCGAATCGTTTTCCTGCTCCTCCACCTTTGCTCTCAATGTCTTGCAAAGATCTCCCAAGAGCCCCACCTCAGCCTCCAATGCCACCACCCAATCGCTGTGATCCGACATCACCCTTTCCATCTCTCGGATATGCGACCCATGCACCTCCAAACATTTCTCCACTCTCTCCATTAAGCCCTTCAGTGCCATAACCCCTTCAATAGCTTTCAAATAATCCTCCTGCATTTCCTTTCTCTGCTGGCAGAACTCATAATAATAATAATCGCTTATTGTCACAAGTAGGCTTCATGAAAGCCATCAACTACTCCATCTGGGGCTTTCCGTCTTGCACAAGCCCTTCTCCCTTCACCATCCTTTCACTGGCTGCTGGGCCACAGGTCTCCTCCAACTCCTTGGCCAGGTCTTTCACCATCTTCCGGGTCTGGTAGCCAGCAGACATACCATTCCCAGGGGAAACTATTCCTCCGACCTTCAACTACACCTTTCTGTCGAAGTTGCACCCAATATTGGGTAAAAAGAGCTCTTTTTATGCCTTCAAGCAGG
The DNA here is from genome assembly GCF_047496885.1 of Scyliorhinus torazame. Classification (NCBI taxonomy): domain Eukaryota; kingdom Metazoa; phylum Chordata; class Chondrichthyes; order Carcharhiniformes; family Scyliorhinidae; genus Scyliorhinus; species Scyliorhinus torazame. The sequence continues at coordinate 58,291,547 of NC_092712.1, read as the reverse complement.
AACTGCCCTGTGTGTGACCACTCACACTATGGCTGCCACCCGAAGTTGCAGTGTGGTTGATTCTTAACTGCCCTCTGAAAAGACCTAGCAAGCCACATCGTTCAGGGCAATTGTAGTGGGCAACAAGTTTCCAGGAAATAATAAATAATTAAACACTGAGGGAGGAGCAACAGGATTTTTCGGCGTGCAATACTTTAATAGGTATTTGTTTTTAAATTAATTAATTAGTTCAAGAAATGTCAGTCAGCAGGGTAACGTGCTTCACTTGTGAGTTGTGGGAAATCTGATGCTTCAAGCATCCCGGACAACTACATCTGCAGGAAATGTACCCAATTGCAGCTCTTCACAGATCACATGGATTGGTTGGAGCAGCAGTCGGGTGCACTTGGGCGTATGCAAATAACAGAAAGTGTCATAGACAGCAGTTTTAAAGAGATGGTAATACCCAAAGTACAGACAATATTTTGGACAACCACTACAAGGGGCAGGCAGTCAGTGCAGGAGTTCCCAGTGGCTGTACCCCTCTCAAACAAGAAAACCGTTTTGGTTACTGTTGTTGGGGGTGGCCTATCAGGAGACAACAAAAGCAGCAGGGAGAGCGGTGGTACCAAGGCTGGCTCTGTTGTTCAGGGAGGGTCAAAGCACAGAGGAGCAGTAGTTATAGGGGACTCTATAGTAATGGTCACAGATAGGTGCTTCTGTGATCGTGAAAGAGACTGCAGGATAACATGTTGCCTCCCTGGTGCCAGGATCGAGGATGACAGAACGGGCACAGGGCATTCTGAAGGGGGAGGATGAACAGCCAGTGGCCGTGGTACACATTGGCACTAACAACATAGGCAGGAAGAGTGACGAGGTACTGCAGGGGGAGTTCAGGAAGTCAGGTAATAATTTAAATAACAGCATCTCTAGAGTTGCAATCTCGGGATTACTCCCTGTGTCACGTGCCAGTGAGGCTAGAAATAAGATAGTGCAGAGAAACAGGTGGCTAAAGAGCTGGTGTAGGAGGGAGGGTTTCAGATCTAAATCATTGGGATCTCTTTCGGGGCAGATGGGACCTGAACAAGAAGGACGAGTTGCACCTATATTGGAGGGGCACCAATATCCTGGCTGGGAGGTTTGCTAGCATCACTCGGGAGGGTTTAAACCAGAGCAGTAGGTCAGCAGGTGAAGTAGCTGAGGGAGAGCTAAAGACTAAGGCCAGTAAGACTAAGAGGACGAACAGGCAGGGAGAAGTTGCTGAACACAGCGGGACTGGTGGTCTGAACTGCAAAAGATGTAAGACAGATGAACCTAGAGCTTGGATTAGTACTTGGAACCATGATGTTGATATTACCGAGACTTGGTTGAGAGATGGACAGGATTGACAGCTAAACATTCCAGGATTTAGATGCTTCAGGTGGGATATGGGGGGATGTAAAAAGGATGGGAGAATCGCATTACTGGTTGAGAATATCACTGCTGTACTGAGGGAGGACATCTCTGAGGGCTCATGCAACATGAGACCAACAGGTTGCTCACTTCTGCAATGTAAGATCTCAAATTGATTGGGGATGGAGCGATGCATGAGGAGTTCTGGCTGCTGACCGGAATGCCTGGAGACGAACAGTCAGGAAAGGCATGGAAAAAGAGAACAAAATAAATGACCAGCTGTGAGAAAAGAGAGCCCATCAGAAGAAAGAAACATCAGTTGATCTCTGACCGCGCCATTCATCTGTGCAAGCTGCGGAAGTGACTTTCACTTGTGATTGGCCTCGACAGTCACGATTGGCGATGTTCAATCCAGAAGTGACTTACATCTGGGTGCAGTCCACCGTTTCCCAAGATGGACGGATGCCATTTGAGGTACACTGCAGTCAACTACGCTCATGACTAACCAATTCATTTGAAAAAGTTGACGTCATTCATCGTTGCAAACTATTTAAATATTCAAAGGTCACCCAGTTATTAGAAGTTGCTTGTCCAAAAACAATATTTTATAATTGTTATGTGGAGAAGAGAAAACCTTGCCATTCACTTACCACACGCCCTTCTTTTGCATCTGCACTTTACATAATCTAACTAGGTGATTATATAATCCTAAAATGTGTTATCTTTCCTTAGACAATTGAATACAGTTGTATCCAGGATTTTATGCATCATGGAGTTTATCTTCCAAAGAATTCCCCAGTCCACTCTAAAGTGCGAGAGGTATGTACAATTTTAAGTAATCTTGGATTGGATTGGATTTGTAATCTGTAGTTTTTGGAAAAGTTTCTGGATAATTCCTTAGCGCATTGTAATCAATCAATTTACTAATGCAGTAACAGATTATAATTGAAACTGTGGTAAAACTTTCATATGCTTGTAATAAATGTTCCTCTTTTGTTTTACTTTCTGTATCGCATAGGCGACTTGACATGAGTGGTGAATTCAGGGTGTTTTTTAATGTTTTACTTAGTTGTCTCACAAAAGTCCTGTGTCTCTGTCCTGCATTGGGTCAATACATTAACTTCAACTTATGTTCGTGAAGTAAAATCTTACTGCAGTGCGAGTCATTTCTCATTGGGTTAAATTAATTGGTTCTGCCAATGGCCATTACTTTTTCTTGTGTTTTTTCCTTTCCTGTGGTTCTCTTGAACATTGGCAAAAACTCCAGGTCTCAAGCATTTCTTATTTTCTATCAAAAACCCCTCCTATTGAATTTGAAACTCTTTTCTGCGCAAACCATCATCTTATTTATAGATGTTGCCTATGTTGGGACTGGTGCAGGTGTGGCTGAGAATGAGGTCACTATATATTTAATTAACCCAAAGTGGCCAATATCTAAAATGTCGTTATGTGTGAATGGGGCACATGGCCATCTCCTGTGCTCTATGCTTCAACGACACTGACGGCTTTGTGAGTTTGTATCTTGGGCTATTTCCAGTGTATACCCCAGGACTAGATTATCATAGAATTTACAGTGCAGAAGATGGCCATTCGGCCCATCGAGTCTGCACCGGCTCTTGGAAAGAGCACCCTACCCAAGGTCAACACCTCCACCCTATCCCCATAACCTAGCAACCCCACCCAACACTAAGGGCAATTTTGGACACTAAGGGCAATTTATCATGGCCAATCCACCTAACCTGCACATCTTTGGACTGTGGGAGGAAACCGGAGCACCCGGAGGAAACCCACGCTCACACGGGAAGGATGTGCAGACTCCGCACAGACAGTGACCCAAACCGGAATCGAACCTGGGACCCTGGAGCTGTGAAACAATTGTGCTATCCACAATGCTACCGTGCTGCCCCTGACTAGAAGGATAGACTCTTATGCACGGTAGCACTGTTGCTTCACAGCGCCAGGATCCTGGGTTCGATTTCCGCTTGGGTCACTATGCGGAATCTGCACGTTCTCCCGTGGGTTTCCTCCGGGTGCACCGGTTTTCTCCCACATGTCCTGAAAGACATGCTGTTAGGTGAATTGGACATTTTGAATTCTCTCTCTGTGTACCCGAACAGGCGCATGTGTGTGGCGACTAGGGGATTTTCACAGTAACTTCATTGCAGTGTTAATGTAAGCCTACTTGTTGCAATAATAAAGATTATTATTAATAACAACGATTATTATGTTATTCTCAGTTTCTCATTACGTAAAGAGCTTTTTAAATATTTGCATCCTGGCCTGACTACAGAAGCTGCTTTTTGCTGCAAACATGAATTAATATTGTAAGAGAAGCCTAAATTGTAACACTCATCAATGTGTGAATTCATGTTTACAGTTGTTAAGTTACTTTCATCAGCAAAAACTACGTCAGGGGGTTGATGAAATGCTGCATCGGCTATACCAGCCTATTCTGTGGAGAGCACTAAAGGTACTTTTAATTTATTTTTTCATGGGATACTGGTATAGATGTCTAGGCCAGCATTTATTGCCCATCCATAATTTCCCATGAGAAGGTGGTGTTGAGCCCATGTGGTATTGGTATACCCACACTGCTGTTCGGAAAGGAGTTCCAGAATTCTGACCCAGCTTTTTAGAATAAGTTATTGAGACTTTATTTTAATGTTAAAGAGATGTTTTGTAAGGTAAACATTTTGACAGATGTGGACCATTTACTATATTGAAGGATTTTGCAAAATAGTATAAATTGAATTTTACAAAGAACAAACATGGCAAATGTTTACAGTATTGTCCAGTATTATACTACCTAAAGCAAGAGTGAACAGCCCAATCCCTGTACTGAAATCTTCCCCATAGTTGAGGGGTAGGGATATTCTGTATTTTTTTTAATCATTACATTTTCAATATAACTTATTAGTAAAATTGAGATCACTGCATCTTGATCATGTGAAGTGAGTTCTGTTTTCATGAGAATTCTTCAGCACCATGATGTAAACAATGGCCTGGATCTTGCAAAGCTGTCAATATTCCTGTCATTGCACCTCTGAACTAACAGCATGCACAGTTAAATGCAGAATTCCAGAAATCCACAGCTAACAATGATTCTACATTTGGCATAGTGTACCATTTAAGTCCCTTCGATTGTAATCAAGTAGCAATCACTAAACTGATGAGAACTGGCCCTTTTACTCTAAGCCACGCTGTAAAACCTCTTGAAAAATGTATGCATTGTTGACTACTGTCTAAGGGGATTTCTGATGCCATAATAAGTTCATCCTTACTGCTGAAAACACTCTCTGGCCCTGGGAAACTAATTTATATTTGTGCTGTATCAAATTTCTCTCCTGAAAAAATGTTGGGATTTTTTTCAGCTTAATAGGACAGTTTTTATCTTAATGTCGGTTTATGCCAGACTTATTTTGTTTTCTGTAAAATTTAATTATAAATGAGGGATGATTACTACATTTTGCTTCCTAATTTACGGTCTCTGAGAATAGCTAAATGAGATTGGCTGCTTGCTCTGCAGTATAACAATATTACTGTTATTTGATGTCTGGAGACCCTCTTGACTTGGTGACAGATTCAGATTGATGGCAGGATAGGGAAAACCCATGCCACAAATGGCTAGATATTTTTCTTCGAGGTCACCAATGAGTACGATTGACTTTGACAGCTTCAACAAAACATAAAATAAAGAAAATAATGTGGACAGAAAACATAAATAGTCATGATGTGGAGATACCGGTGTTGGACTGGGGTGAGCACAGTAAGAAGTCTTACAACACCAGGTGATAGTCCAACAGGTTTCGAATCACTAGCTTTCAGAGCACTGCTCCTTCCTCAGGTGAATGAAGAGGTAGGTTCCAGAAAGTCAAAAATGCAAGACGATACTTCAGAGCAGTGCTCCGAAAGCTAGCTATTCGAAATAAACCTGTTGGACTTTAACCTGGTGTTGTAAGACTACTTACTGTGCTCAAAAAAGTCAGTACAGATTTCAAAATGGAGCGCTGTGTTTAATCAGCATTAAAAAAAATTTGTAGATATACCTGAAAGATTTGAAAATAGCAAGTGCGGTGGATGTGATATATATGGACATTCAGACTGCCTTTGATAAGGTGCCACATAAGAGACTCCTGACAACGGTCATGGCATAGGTAGTTCGTGACCATATAGCAGAATGGGTTGAAAGATGATTATAATAGAGAAAGTAGAAGTTGAGGAAAATCTCCAAGATTGACAGAGTGGGAGTTTGTGTGTTCTGTATGAGACCATTGTTGTTTACCATATGCAGAAACGATTGGACTCTGTATTTGGAGGTATGGTGTGGCACTGTGCCATTCCTGTCTCCATACTTGACAGAATCTGATCTTCCATGTATTTCCACTATTTTCCATTTTTATTTCACTCAAATTTGCTTTTTATTTTGAAGGCCAGAAATTCTGAAGTGCGAGCAAATGCAGCAATTCTCTTTGTTGAAGCATTTCCAATTCGAGACCCTGGGCTATCCAATGAAGAAGTAGACATTGAAATCCAAAGGCAGTTTGAGGAAATTTTTGTAAGTATAGTTATTATATTTTGGGGGGGGGGGGGCGCTGGGGGAAGAGACATGCTATTATTTCGACTTGCACGCAAACAAAAACTTGGCAGTTAACTGTTCCTTGGTGCATTCTCCATGGTAATGCCTCTACCAATCAGAGTCCACCTGCCAACGAATCAACTCTCTCCTCTCGTGCATTATGAATTGTGTTCCCGTTACAACTGGTATACATGTGAATTCTACCTTAATGTGTGCAAGATGAAAAGCTTTGACAGTATGTCTCTTTTATTTTCAGAAATACTCAAGTTCTGTACTATCAAACAACTATAATAATTAGTCTAAAGAAATCTCTATGTTTAACGTATTAGTCAGGAGGTACTTTAATTTATTTAATATCAAATTGAAACAGTTACAACTGGTTATGGCTGCTGCTCAGTCCTGTTGTTGTTCTTTAATTTGGCGACCCTTAAAATGCCCCCACGTATACAGTCACCATGTTCTTGAGTAAAATAGAAGTTAATGAGTTAGGGTCACAATATGCTGATTGTATTGATGAAGGCTGGTTTGAGCGGGTGTAAAGCGTTTTATTGTGGTGACGCGAGGAACTTGACAAATGGACAAAACATGGGCCTCAAGAAGAATGAGGTTTTTTTTCAGATGATCACGATGGTGTGTATTGTTTTAGTTTTAACTCTTCACCGAATAAGTTATCTCATAAGTGGCAATCATGTATTACAGTATCAAAATATAATATTTTGACACTTTGATTTTTTCCTTTTGTAGAATCTTCTGGAAGACCCTCAACCTCTGGTTCGCTCTACTGGTGTGCTTGGTGTGTGCAGAATTGCTGGAAATTACTGGGAAATGATACCCCCTTCCATTCTCACAGACCTTCTAACCACAGTGCTCCGTGACCTGTCTGCTGATATAAGCTCTGCTGATGTTCGTTGTTCTGTCTTTAAGGTATTAGAGGGTATTTTCTTCCAGTTCCCTTTTAGCTTGAGCTCCCATCTTTAAAAATCGGAAGTATCTGCACCTCGCCCAGACTCGTCTTTATGCTGGAGCCAGCATCTTTGTCAGCCAACTTGTGTCATCCTAGGGCAGCAGCACTACTCCCGACTGTCCTGACCTGCTGATCATGGCTTGGTGATGCAAGAGAAGCAATTTTATATAGATCCCCTGAGTATTAATTTCAACAGTATGGTTTTTTTGCCTGAAAGTGCACACAAACCAACCTCTCGGCCTGGTACTTGTTTCACCATTTAATTCAACAATAAGGAAACTCCAGGATTTTGAAATTCCATCAAAATTCACATGGGTGTGCATTACTAAATTGATCATGTTGTGAGATGCCACAAGCATTTTTTACATCTAAAATATTTTTTGAGAATTTGCAGTCATTTTAATTGCACAATCGTAAATACAAATGTATCTCAACCTCTAATACGGCCAAACAATTCTATTTTGTGTGAAAATATTTTGTGTCATCCTCCTGTTCTGCAGTGTTTACCAGTTACTTTGGATAATAGAATGAGCCACCCTTTGTTGGAGCAACTTCTTCCTGGACTGAAAAACAGTCTCCATGACAACTCAGAAAAAGTCAGAGTAGCCTTTGTTGACATGCTGTTGAAAATTAAAGCTGCCAGAGCTGCAAAGGTAAGATTAATCGGAAAGTGAAGGCTTCAAATGTGAAAGAGCAATAACTGCTTGTCTTCAGGGTTGCCAAAAAATATTGCGCAAGTAAAATGTAATTCATTCCAAAGTCAGGAATGTAGTGCAATACAAGAAAATTACATTTCATTGGACAAAGAATTGCATTTTAAATTATGTTTATATGTTTTTCAGTCATAGTGGTCTGTATCTTAGTAATAAGCTAGTAAGCTGAACCTCAGGTTCAACTCTTTGCTTTTAGAAGTTGGAGACTTCCACCATTATAGAGCTTTGTATAAGACCTGACGTCATTAACTCTATTTGGAATGAAAATGGATACATATTAGTATCGGGATTGAAGATTATTTGGATACAAAAAGTAGATGTAATGAACTATTTACCAAATCCCAGGGCCACAGAAATATTATCAAACAAGAAATAAAATTCCACACCAGGAGTACTGTGGACAGTTTTGGTCTCCTTGCCTCAGGGAGGATATACTTGTCTGAGAGGAAGTCAAGGAAGGTTCACTACTGTCGTGTGAGAGAACCTTTAAGAACTGGGTGTTTATTAAATAGCTGTACTGGATGTACTTTAAGAAATGGGTGTTTATTGAATAGCTGCAGTGATGTCCGAGTGTGGGTGGAGCTGGGCTGGCTGTCTTTCACTTTCGTTTTGGGCTGGCAGCTACAGGGTGTGTGTAGTTTCATTTTGTAGATTGGGAGCTGCAACCAGAGAAACAAGGTGTAATTCTGGTCTGTCTGCATGAAAGTAATGTCTTCAGATCACCTGCTAATTTAACAGTGATAACTACTCTCAGTAGAACATTTAAACCTGACCTCTGTGTTAAAAAGGGTCTTTTGTCTTATGGATGTTGCAAGGAAAGATTCAGGGTTACTTGTAGAATATTGTATCTGTGGGGATGATTGGTGTTGACAGTTGTTAAGATGTTTACTGGGGGTTTATAAAGTATTAACTGGTTTCATAAATAAGCATTGTGTTAATTTAAAAGTACCTTAGATCACTGTTGCACCACAAAGTTGGCCCGTGCGCTCCCCATAACCACAATCTATTAAAAGATGTGGGTCAGGTGAACTCCATGATATATTTGGGGTTTCTAAACCCTGGCCAATAGCACTCACTGTTTCCTAAGGTTCCGAATAGATTAGACTGATATTCCCTGGAGTTTAGAAAAATGAAAAATTATCTGATTGATGAGCCTTTAAGAATTTAATATATTTCAGTTTGGGTATTAAGAACGCTGGGAGGTTGTATTCTGTTAACCATTTAGGAATTAAATGAGTATTGATTTCATTGGAAGGATGGTTAGTATTTAGAATTTTCATTCCTAGAGGGCTGTGGAGGCTCAGTCGATGAGTATATTCGACACAGAGATTGACCGAGTTTTGGATACTAAAGGAATCGGGCTATTAGAGGCAGTTTGGGAAAGCGGAGTCGAGGTAGAAGATTATCCATGATCATATTGAATGGTAGAGCGGGCTCGAAGGGATGAATGGCTTATTCCTTCTCCTATTTTCTTATATGCCTTGTTCGATTTTAGCTTTTCAAACTTTGCGGTACCATGAGGATCAAGGAGAGTGAGTTTGCACAACTTTACTATAGGAGATAAAATACTTTGAATGCCATCAGCTTTGGAATCAAAAGACTTAATGGGCTTAAAATTTATTTTCCTCTTTCCAAGCTTTATCTTATGCATGCATTCAAGAGATTTGAACAAGAAACACTGACACCTATATATTTAACTGTCATTCACAAAACCCATACAAAATGTTGGAAAATTGATGGTATTACAATTATGACAGCATTTGACAGATATTAATGAGAATACTTTTATTATTCTTCCAATTTAACAGTTTTGGAAAATCTGCCCTATGGAGCATCTTCTAGCTCGTTTGGAGCTTGATTCTCGACCAGTTGCCAGGCGTATTGTTAATCTCTTATTTAACTCCTTCTTTCCTGTGAATCAACCTGAGGAGGTATGGTGTGAACGCTGTGTCACACTTGTCCAAATGAACCCCATGGCAGCGAGGAAGTTTTATCAGTATGCACATGAGCACACTGCACCAACCAACATTGGTAAGGTTCTGTGTTGATTACTTTGTGCGAAAAGAAAGAAAATGTTTATTAAAGGAAGAAAAAAAAAAACTTGCATTTATATAGCACCGTACCCAAAGTGCTTTACAGCCAATAAAGTTATTTTGCTCATCTGCTCAAACCATCATCAATGCCTTTGTTACCTGTAGACTCGAGGATTCCAGTGGGCTCCTGACACCTCCCATCTTACATCCTCTGTAAACTTGAGCTCATTAAAAAATACTGCACAAATCCCAAATTCCATTAAGTCCTGTTCCCCCTTTGTATTAGGTGATGATGTCTGAATTTTATAATGCATGGAACCGGCCATTCTCCGACCGTTTTCAGCGCGGGAGCCAGGAGTTTCACCTGGCGCCGCTGCTAGCCCCCCACCGGTCCCGGAATCGGTGAGGGTTCGGCGTAAAACGCCCGCGAATTCTCCGTTTCAGCCGGCACTTAGCTGCTGTCACATCACAGCTCCAGAGTCTCAGGTTTGATTCCTAGCTTGGGTCATTGTCTGTGTGGAGTTTGCACGTTCTCCAGAATCCAGCCCATTGCCTTTGTTTTCCCTGTTTCCTTTCCCATCTCTGTAATTTCCACCAATGAGAACTTTGCGCTATCTCAATTATGCCTCCTGCATACCTCTTGACTTTCTTCGCTCCCCTAAGCCCTAGAATTCCATTCCTAAATATCACTGTCACTTGACCTTTCTCTCCTTTAAGAATTACCTGAAAACCAATCAGTTGACCAAGCTTTTGGTAATCTATCATAATACTTCCTTGTGTCAAATTTTGCTTGATAATACCCTGGAAAATGCCTGAGGGCAGATGGAGCTGTGGGTTTAATGTCTCATCTGAAAGATGGTCTTCTGATATTACTACATTAAAATAACAGCTTGGGTTGCTTTCTTGTTAATCATAGATATAGAATTTACAGTGCAGAAGGAGGCCATTCAGCCCATCGAGTCTGCACCAGCCCTTGGAAAGAGCACCCCACTTAAGCCCATACCTGCACCCTATCCCCATAACCCAGTAACCCCACCTAACTTTTTTTTGGACACTAAGGGCAATTTAGCATGGCCAATCTACCTAACCTGCACAACTTTAGACTTGTATGAGGAAACCGGAGCATCTGGAGGAAACCGCTCAGACATGGGGAGAACGTGTAGACTCCACACAGACAATGACCCAAGCTAGGAATCAAACCTGAGACTCTGAAGCTGTGATGTGACAGTGCTAACCACTGTGCTTACCATGCCGCCTGATAACAAACATGATTGACGATTGTTTACCTCTGTTACCTAACAGTATCTCACTAAGTGTTTTTCTATGTACATTTTGGGATGAAAATTGGCAAAGTAGCATTTGTGGACATGAAATGGGTGCTGTGCAAAGTTTTTAAGGGTCTGATTTTTGCAGATAGTTCGGGTGTCATTAATTTGTGAAACTGACAGGAATTTCTGTCATCTGCACAAACCCTATTAAATGCAGAAACCCAGAAACTGTTTTCACTGCTCCTCAATAGGATGATGCATTGTTGAACTCATAGATTGAACTCGATTAGAAATAACTACATTGAGTGAACTTCCACTCTTTAACACTCGGTTGCTAACAGTCTCACCTCTGAAGTCATAAAGGTCTAGGTTCAAGTCCCAATCCTGGGCATGAGTACAAAAGCCAAAGTTGGCACTCCAGTGCAGGACTGTTCGAGGTGCCGCCTTGAGGGTGAGATGTTAAATCAAGGGCTCTATGCCTACTTAGGTGGATGTAAAAGCTCCCATGGCACTACTTCAAAGACGAGCAGGGAAGTTATCCCTGATGCCCTGGCCAATATTCACCCCTCAAACGCGATCACAGAAACCTATGATCGGTCAATGTCACAACGCTGGTTGTAGGGGTTTGCTGTGCAGCAAATTAGATGCTGTTTTTCCTACATTACAGAAGTATTTCATTTGGCTGTAAAGTACTTTGAGACATCTGGTAGGTTGTTGAAAACATTATATAAATACAAGTCTTTTTTTTTTACTGTTATCACTTTAAAATGTTGGTTAAAGTTGCGCCTTGTTGAATAAAGCGTAATTGTTTTTTTAACGGCATAGTAAGCCATAATTATTATTGAGCAACCTCTGACCCTGAAAAACAAATGATGTATTTGTGGTATGTCAAATTTCTCCATTCCATATGATTCCGTAAATTTTAAAGTTAATAACTATTTTATTTTCTGTGAAATTTGCAACATTTCAGCTTCTATTTTTATCCCATGTATATGGGATTATTATTTTTCTTTCTGCAAAATGATTTTAAAATATTAATCATAAAACCTGTTTATTGCTTCTTTGTTTGCAGTCTGTGAGCATTTGTTAGCGTAATTAGCTGCTGAGCCTACCTGGTGATGTACTGATAGATAATGCTGGAATGAATGGTTGGGAAAGGGTTGTACTTGCTACAGTCCTCACGACCTCTTTGAGGTCAGTGTAAAGCGCAATCACTTCACTGTTGACTGCAAAACCTGGGCTAATAATGTGTAGCTGGTGCGAGATATTTCTTGCTGCATCACTGCATTGTTCTTTATTGTAATAGCCAAGATGATGCTTGTGATTCGCCGATGCTTGAATGCTTGTATTGCAAGGGCAGTGAAAAATGACGACAGTGGCGACGATGATGAATATCAAATGGGAAATAGCAGTGTAAGTGCATTGCATTCCTTCCCTCTTAAAACTGTGTACAATTTTAAAAACATCGCATTATTTTCTTTATTCCATTTTAGGTTTTCTATGATTACTTGAAGGTGAGTAGCCTTCCTTCACGGTAGATTTCGGTATCACATTTGGCCTCTCGTTCTAGAATGCCCCACAAGTGGAGGCATCCGCGCCACATCTACTTTATCCATACCTATTATCATCTTGTATACCTCAATTTGTTCTCCCCTCATTCTTCTAAACTCTAGAGAGTATAAGCCTAAACTGTACAATCTCTCTTCAAATGACAGACCCCTTATCTCTGGAATCAACCTAATAAATCTCCTCTGAACTACCTCTAATGCCACTACATCTTTCCTCAAATAAGGGGACCAAAACTGTGCACAATACTCCAGGTGCGGTCTCACCAATGCTTTGTATAGTTTCAACAACACTTTGTTACTGTTATACTCTATTCCTTTAGCTATAGCTGCCAACGTTCCATTCACTTTCTTTATTATTTGCTGTACCTGCATGCTAGTTTTCTGTGACTCATGAATGAGAACCACCAGATTCTTCTGCAACAGAACACCCCAAAGTCTCTCCCCATTTAGATAATAAGTTGCCTTCCCATTTTCCAACCAAAATGCAGGACCTCACACTTATCCATATTTAACTCCATCTGCTACATTTTGGCCCACTCTCCTAACCTATCTATATCCATTTGTAAGGTTCTCATTTCCTCATTGCAACTTACTGTCCCACCTATTTTTGTGTAGGCTGCAAATTTGACCATAGAACCTTCTATGGAGAGGATGCAGAGGAGTTTTACCAGGATGTTGCCTGGTCTGGAGGGTGTTAGCTATGCGGAGAGGCTGAATAGTCTCGTTCTGTTTTCATTAGAACGACGGAGGTTGAGGGGTGACCTGATAGAGGTCCACATGATTATGTGGGGCATGGATAGAGTGAATGATTAGGCACTCTTTCGCCGGGTGGAGGGATCAGTCACCAGGGGGCATAGGTTTAAGGTCCTTGGGGCAAAGTTTAGAAGTGATGTGCGAGCAGGTTTTTTTACACAGAAGGTGGTGAGTGCCTGGAATGTGCTGCCAGGGGAGGTTGTGGAAGTAGATACATTAACAATGTTCAAAAAGCATCTCGACAAATACATGGATTGGATGGGTTTAGAGGGATACGGCACTAGGAAGTGCTGAGGGTTTTGGCCAAAGGTGGTATCTTGACCGGTACAGGCCCGGAGGGCCGAAGGGCCTGTAATTGTGCTGTATTGATCTTTGTTCTATCCCTGTATCTAAGTCATTTATATAGATTGTAAATAGATGGGGCCCAAGGTCTGAACCCTGTGGCGCCCCACTAGTTACATCTTGCCACCTTAATTAGTTTGGATGCTTGGTGCTTGTTTAATAATGAATCCACAAATGTTTAAATGTTTTGTGTACTTTAGTGCAAGCTTAAAACACATCACCTTTTCATACTTGTATGAATGTAGTTTGTTATCATTTGATTTGTGACTTGTTAGATCGCAGTTATGTAAGTGTGGTCACACCCAAGGTGCAGGCAGAGAAATGGGTGACCACCAGAAAGGGCAGGCAGTCAGTGCAGGAATCCCCTGTGGTTGTCCCCCTCTCGAACAGGTATACCCCTTTGGATACTGTCGGGGGGGATAGCCTATCAGGGGAAAACAGCAGCAGCCAGAGCAGTGGCACCACGGCTGGCTCTGATGTTCAGAAGGGAGGGTCAAAGCGCAGAAGAGTAATAGTTATAGGGGACTCTATAGTCAGGGGAACAGATAGGCGCTTCTGTGGACGTGAAAGAGACTCCAGGATGGTATGTTGCCTCCCTGGTGCCAGGGTCCAGGATGTCTCCGAACGGGTAGAGGGAATCCTGAAGGGGGAGGGCAAACAGGTAGAGGTCGTTGTACATATTGGTACTAACGACATAGGCAGGAAGAGGCATGAGGTCCTGCAGCAGGAGTTCAGGGAGCTAGGCAGAAAGTTAAAAGACAGGACCTCGAGGGTTGTAATCTCGGGATTACTCCCTGTGCCACGTGCCAGTGAGGCTAGAAATAGGAAGATAGAGCAGACAAACACGTGGCTAAACAGCTGGTGTAGGAGGGAGGGTTTCGGTTATCTGGACCACTGGGAGCTCTTCCGGGGCAGGTGTGACCTGTATAAGATGGACGGGTTGCATCTAAACCGGAGAGGCATAAATATCCTGGCCGCGAGATTTGCTAGTGTCACACGGGAGGGTTTAAACTAGTATGGCAGGGGGGTGGGCACGGGAGCAATAGGTCAGAAGGTGAGAGCGTTGAGGGAGAACTAGGGAATATGGACAGTGTGGCTCTGAGGCAGAGCAGACGGGGAGAAGTTGCTGAACACAGCGGGTCTGGTGGCCTGAAGTGCATATGTTTTAATGCAAGGAGCATTACGGGTAAGGCAGATGAACTTAGAGCTTGGATTACTACTTGGAACTATGATGTTGTTGCCATTACAGAGACCTGGTTGAGGGAAGGGCAGGATTGGCAGCTAAACGTTCCAGGATTTAGATGTTTCAGGCGGGATAGAGGGGGATGTAAAAGGGGAGGCGGAGTTGCGCTACTTGTTCAGGAGAGTATCACAGCTATACAGCGAGAGGACACCTCAGAGGGCAGTGAGGCTATATGGGTAGAGATCAGGAATAAGAAGGGTGCAGTCACAATGTTGGGGGTATACTACAGGCCTCCCAACAGCCAGCGGGAGATAGAGGAGCAGATAGGTAGACAGATTTTGGAAAAGAGTAAAAACAACAGGGTTGTGGTGATGGGAGACTTCAACTTCCCCAATATTGACTGGGACTCACTTAGTGCCAGGGGCTTAGACGGGGCAGAGTTTGTAAGGAGCATCCAGGAGGGCTTCTTAAAACAATATGTAAACAGTCCAACTAGGGAAGGGGCGGTACTGGACCTGGTATTGGGGAATGAGCCCGGCCAGGTGGTAGATGTTTCAGTAGGGGAGCATTTCGGTAACAGTGACCACAATTCAGTAAGTTTTAAAGTACTGGTGGACAAGGATAAGAGTGGTCCGAGGATGAATGTGCTAAATTGGGGGAAGGCTAATTATAACAATATTAGGCGGGACCTGAAGAACATAGATTGGGGGCGGATGTTTGAGGGCAAATCAACATCTGACATGTGGGAGGCTTTCAAGTGTCAGTTGAAAGGAATACAGGACAGGCATGTTCCTGTGAGGAAGAAAGATAAATACGGCAATTTTCGGGAACCTTGGATGACGAATGATATTGTAGGCCTCGTCAAAAAGAAAAAGGAGGCATTTGTCAGGGCTAAAAGGCTGGGAACAGACGAAGCCTGTGTGGCATATAAGGAAAGTAGGAAGGAACTTAAGCAAGGAGTCAGGAGGGCTAGAAGGGGTCATGAAAAGTCATTGGCAAATAGGGTTAAGGAAAATCCCAAGGCTTTTTACACTTACATAAAAAGCAAGAGGGTAGCCAGGGAAAGGGTTGGCCCACTGAAGGATAGGCAAGGGAATCTATGTGTGGAGCCAGAGGAAATGGGCGAGGTACTAAATGAATACTTTGCATCAGTATTCACCAAAGAGAAGGAATTGGTAGATGTTGAGTCTGGAGAAGGGGGTGTAGATAGCCTGGGTCACATTGTGATCCAAAAAGACGAGGTGTTGGGTGTCTTAAAAAATATTAAGGTAGATAAGTCCCCAGGGCCGGATGGGATCTACCCCAGAATACTGAAGGAGGCTGGAGAGGAAATTGCTGAGGCCTTGACAGAAATCTTTGGATCCTCGCTGTCTTCAGGGGATGTCCCGGAGGACTGGAGAATAGCCAATGTTGTTCCTCTGTTTAAGAAGGGTGGCAGGGATAATCCCGGGAACTACAGGCCGGTGAGCCTTACTTCAGTGGTAGGGAAATTACTTGAGAGAATTCTTCGAGACAGGATCTACTCCCATTTGGAAGCAAATGGACGTATTAGTGAGAGGCAGCACGGTTTTGTGAAGGGGAGGTCGTGTCTCACTAACTTGATCGAGTTTTTCGAGGAGGTCACTAAGATGATTGATGCAGGTAGGGCAGTAGATGTTGTCTATATGGACTTCAGTAAGGCCTTTGACAAGGTCCCTCATGGTAGACTAGTACAAAAGGTGAAGTCACACGGGATCAGGGGTGAACTGGCAAGGTGGATACAGAACTGGCTAGGCCATAGAAGGCAGAGGGTAGCAATGGAGGGATGCTTTTCTAATTGGAGGGCTGTGACCAGTGGTGTTCCACAGGGATCAGTGCTGGGACCTTTGCTCTTTGTAGTATATATAAATGATTTGGAGGAAAATGTAACTGGTCTGATTAGTAAGTTTGCAGACGACACAAAGGTTGGTGGAATTGCGGATAGCGATGAGGACTGTCTGAGGATACAGCAGGATTTAGATTGTCTGGAGACTTGGGCGGAGAGATGGCAGATGGAGTTTAACCTGGACAAATGTGAGGTAATGCATTTTGGAAGGGCTAATGCAGGTAGGGAATATACAGTGAATGGTAGAACCCTCAGGAGTATTGAAAGTCAAAGAGATCTAGGAGTACAGGTCCACAGATCACTGAAAGGGGCTACACAGGTGGAGAAGGTAGTCAAGAAGGCATACGGCATGCTTGCCTTCATTGGCCGGGGCATTGAGTATAAGAATTGGCAAGTCATGTTGCAGCTGTATAGAACCTTAGTTAGGCCACACTTGGAGTATAGTGTTCAATTCTGGTCGCCACACTACCAGAAGGATGTGGAGGCTTTAGAGAGGGTGCAGAAGAGATTTACCAGAATGTTGCCTGGTATGGAGGGCATAAGCTATGAGGAGCGATTGAATAAACTCGGTTTGTTCTCACTGGAACGAAGGAGGTTGAGGGGCGACCTGATAGAGGTATACAAAATTATGAGGGGCATAGACAGAGTGGATAGTCAGAGGCTTTTCCCCAGGGTAGAGGGGTCAATTACTAGGGGGCATAGGTTTAAGGTGAGAGGGGCAAAGTTTAGAGTAGATGTACGAGGCAAGTTTTTTACGCAGAGGGTAGTGGGTGCCTGGAACTCACTACCGGAGGAGGTAGTGGAGGCAGGGACGATAGGGACATTTAAGGGGCATCTTGACAAATATATGAATAGGATGGGAATAGAAGGATACGGACCCAGGAAGTGTAGAAGATTGTAGTTTAGTCGGGCAGTATGGTCGGCACGGGCTTGGAGGGCCGAAGGGCCTGTTCCTGTGCTGTACATTTCTTTGTTCTTTGTTCTTTGTTGTCCTCGATATTTAAAAAACGGTATGTTTCCTACTGCAATTTGTTTGTTATTTGCTGACATTAAAGCTGCCACCTGTGTTTTCCTAAATGTTATTTGTTATTTTCCTTTATTTTAGTGTGGATAGAGGCATTCCAAATTCCACAATTTGCACCTTTGGTGCTGGATGATTTCTGAAAAGCAGAATTGTTAAGAGCATGATAAAGGAATTTGGAGTAGGGGGATGTGGAGGGAGGAACTTGGAGGCACTTAATTAAAAAGTTGAAAATCAATTGTTCTTCCCCACAGGTACTGGATAGTGTGCTGTCTGTGAATGATAGTGCCACAATGGCCAGCTTACTGGAAATTACTGTTATTCTATGGAAGAGCATCTACAAGGCGCTGAATCAAAACAAAGAAGCTAAAAACTACACCATTGCCAAGTTTGCAACTGTGTTTCCTGAATATTTTAAAACTTTTACGGTAAAGTTTCTTTCTTTAGTACACAGTATTTAAAATCATTTTAAACTTGCACTGAGAGTAGTCTTCAATTTTGGGCTTTAACTGTTGTCTACTTGTGATGGTTTTATTGTGTGGACAATTCTAACAGCAAATAATAGACTGTTATTCCGAGCATTAATTAGATGTAATATTATTATTTCTACAGGACGACTGCTGTACTGTTCCTTTGGTCATTCTGGCTTCCTTCATGCCTGCAACAGCTGTTCCCACCTTCAGGTACATTCTGGTTTATGCAAGATTGTAGCAAAATGGCTTCTGTGTTTACTGGTTCACACTTCTATTATTGTATGTAACCTGAAACTGAAATTTCTTAAAGAATACCATGTCAAACTTTGAATTATTGACTCAGCTACTGTAGAGAGGGTATGAAGACGAACCAGAGTATGTTTTTGTAAGTTGCACTTTATGAATAGAGTGGTTGAAGCAAGTTGTTAGTGATAAAAGTAACTTGAACCACATTTTTCTGGATAACGAGGAGGAACAATACCTTGCTTGAACTGTGAACATTTAATTCTTGAATGCAAGTTAAGGGTTTTGATTAGATTAATATTTGTACTGGGGAAATTCATCCAATGATCAAGTACCTTCCCAATATATTCGCCAAAGATTATTAAAGAATTAAACAAATTTCCAGTCATTTGTGGTGGTTAAGATATTAGCTTGTTTAATGTATTGAAAATGTGACAAGGTTTTGATAGGATTCATACAGAAAAACTATTTTGTTTGGAAGAAGCAAGAACGTATGGACACAATCTTGAAAAGGGATCGTGGCCATTTACGAAGTAAATCACAAAGCAATAATATGGAAGGGTATCATGAGATAAGGAGCTAATGCAGGAAAGTTGAGTTACAAATCATTTACTCTCTCTGCCACTGACGCGCACTGTCAGCAGTGTGTACCGTCTGAAAAACGCACTGCTGCAACTCTTGAGTCTCCTTCAACGGTACGTTCTAAATAACCTCTACCACCTATAAGCACAATCTGTAAAGATTTAATCACCTGCTAATGTCGCATTCCAAACATTGCCTGGCATCTTTGAATCTGTCTATATATATGTTTTTGGAACATACCTCTTCATTCACCTGAGGAAGGAGCAGCGCTCCGAAAGCTAGTGACATCGAAACAAACCTGTTGGACTTTAACCTGGTGTTGTAAAACTTCTTACTATAAGCACAAAGGCAGCAGATGCACAGGAACACCACCTATATGTTCCTCTCCAAGCCATACACCATTCTGACTTGGATCTAAATTGCAATTTCTTCACTGTCGCAGAATCAAAATCCTGAAACTCTTCCTTAGCAACACTGTGAGTATACCTACACCTCATGATTCCCGCGATTCAAGAAGGTGGCTCATCATCTTCTCAAGGGCAGTTAGAATGGGGAGCAATGCTGGCCTAGCTAACGATGTCCACACCCCAGTGGGAAAAAAATGGGTTGTTTTGTCTTGGATAGTGTTGAATTTCATGAGTATTTTTGGAACTGCACTCATTGAAGCAAGCGGAGAATATCCATTGCATTCCTGACTTCTGCCTTGTTACGGTGCGAGTTATTGGGGAGCCAGGAGGTGTGTAATTTGCCACTGAATATTTAACCACTGACCTGCTCTCAGAGCCATAGATTTTGTGTCTGGTCCAGTCAGGTTTTTGATCAATCGTGTCTCCTCTGATATTAATGATGAGGGATAGTATTTGGGCGCTTTTCAATTTTTTTTAATTCATTGTCAGAATGCCTGATAGCCTAGTGGTTATGGTATTGGACTAATAAACTAAAGGTTGAAAGTTCAAATCCTACCAAGATAAATTCTGAAACTGAATTCAGCAACTCTTGCAATTTGTATTCGCATCAGGAAAGCTGCCAGATTGTTGTAAAAACTCAGGCGGTTCACTAATGGGTAATTCATGCCATTGGTGGTAGAGTGCCTTTCGAGTAGCTAAACATGAGTAATATATATTGCCTCTATGAAAAAGAGTGATATGATTCTACGAATGCAGGATTCTCTGCCTCATCGAGTGGTTGAAGTAGTTCACATTGACAGAGAGGGTGGGGTCTGGTGCATACCTGAAAGAGAAGGGAATAGAAGGCCGTGCCAGCAGGCTGGATAGGCGTAATTGGAGTGGGACTAATATAGGCGTGCAGTTACAAACACCGGCCTGTTTGGTACAGATGGTCCGTTGTTGTTCTGTAGATTCCATAATTCTATAAGTTGTCCATATCCTGAGCCGAAATATGTTTTTGAAAGTAATTGTCATCATATAAGCACTGCTTCCTCTAATTTGAAACTTGATGTTACCTGCACCACAGGATCTGCAACTGTTCAAGAAGGTGGCTCACCACAACCTTCTCGAAGGCAGTAGGGATGTGCAACAAATGCTGGTATTGCCAGTGATGCTCATATCCCATGAGCAAATAATAAAAGTAAAAAGATGAGTAATGAGCTTTTTTTGCCATTTTATATTTGCATAATTTTTGGAATTACAAATGAAAAGTTGATCCTTCCGCTATTAGTTTGGGCTTTTAATATTAGAACCCCAAAACTGTGGAAACGTTTTGCTATTTATTCATTGGGGACACATGATGCTTGGAATTAAAGCGTGACAACATAAAGCTGGAAGCTGTTAAGTTGATATCCAGCATTGTTACAGATTTAGAGACTTGACTGCATTAAAATAAAAGGAAAACAAAATTGAATTTTACTGTTTTAGCTTTTTGACTTCTGATCCCTGTTTATTATATCTTGCAGTTGCGGAGTCCTCTCAAAGCTGAGAAATTTGGATAAAGGAGCTGATGAGAATAGGTATTCCTTATTGATTGACTGCCTGTGTCAGTGGGGAAAAGTTGGACATGTGCTCGAGCTGATCACTGACTGGCTAACAGAAGGGCTTCCCCAGAAGGTTAGATAATTCACTTAAGTTTTTAATTGCTTTATGAGAAAAAAATTCCTGCAGATTGTTCCTCTTAACAGGAGAAAAAGAGAGCTGTGTTGTGTGGAATTGAAGAATATTGAAAATACACAATAATCTGAGAGAATGTTACTGGACAGTTAGTTAACAGAAAATATATATATGTGCAACATGAATCTGAGACAGACTTGGATGGGCAAAGATGTTTCTATGTTGCAATGACTCTACACTTGTGTAAACATACCGTCAAAGTTTTGGAATCAAATATTCAACACGTAAGATATTATGTCATCTGTGTTCATTTCGGAATGAGACCTAATAAATATTAAATGTGGCAGGAGGATTGCCTACCTTAATAGCGGTATAGAATGGTGTGAGTTTGAATAAAGGACAGGCATCCAATTGATATTTTACCCCTCTTCTTTTGTATTGGCTGGTGGCACTACTTGTTCAGATCTACTTCTAATGCAATTAAATATTTCCTTAATTAAGGAGACCAAAACTGTATACACTACTCCAGATGCGGCTACACTCAGCTGAACTGCTGCAGCAGTACTTCACTTTGTTTATATTCCAATCCTCATACAATAAGCACCAACATTCCACATTATGTTCCATCTTCCAAACTGCCCACTTACTTGACCTATGTGGACTCTATGGGTTCGATTCTCCAACAGCGTGAATCCTGCTATATCAGCAGAATTCTGGAAGAGGCCAAAAACAGGATTTGCACCAGGTGCCAAACCATTACCGATGCCCCCGGCCCACTCCAGTTGGCATGAGGGCGTGAACCAGATGATTAGTATATTTAGATATGCAGGATTTGTTTGAAGTCGTATCCTCATGCCCACTGGCAAAAAACGAAGCTGGCATGAATCTACTGGCCTCCACAAACTGAGATCAGATGTGATGGCCACAAACTGAGACCAGATGTGATGGCCACGCGTGGGGGCACGGAGGCCATTGTAGCCTCGAGTGGTTGGGGACATGGCAGGGCATTGCCAGGTTAGCTCTGCCAAGGGAAGGGATCTGAAGAGGGTGGCATTTGGCAACCCGCCCCATAGTGGGGTGTCGCTCACCGGGGTGGGGCCTTTTCTCTGAGAAGCCGGACTTGCTAGCACCTTCAGGTCCCAGACACCTCAAATCATGATGCAGTTCACCCCAAATCCAAAAACATTTCTAAGTTTGGGTGGATTGTGATCTGGATTGGGCTGAATCACCCATCGCACTCATTTCCCGCCAGAGACCACACTTGGAACATTTTTGGGAGAATTTCGCCCTTATATGTCCCAACTTAGATTTCTACCTATCTCTGTGTCATCTGCATAATGCAGCTGCAATACATTTGGCCCCCTCGCGGCATGGTGGCACAGTGGTTAGCACTGCTGCTTTACAGCGCCAGGGACCCGAGTTCAATTCAGGCATTGGGTGACTGTGTGGAGTTTGTATGTTCTCCTTGTGTCTGTGTGGGTTTCCTCTCGGTGCTCCGCTTTCCTTCCACATTCCAAAGATGAGCAGGCTGGGTGGATTGGACATGCTAAATCGCCCTTTAGTCCAAGGTTAGGTTTGGGGATAATTGGGATAGGGTTGGGGAATGGGCTTGGGTGGAGTGCTCTTTCATAGGATCGGTGTAGACTCAATGGGCCAGTGGCCTCCTTGTGCACTGGCGGGATTCTATCGACTTAGGTGGGGGCCCAGCATCAAATTAGATACAAAAAGATTTTTTTGGGGGGGGGACTGATAGCCCAATGGTAGATCTTTTTCATTTTTAGAAGTGACAGTTGAGCTCCACTGTCTTTTACAGCATGGATAAAGTTACAGAATTGTGGTCATGTTAAACTGAAATGAATTATTGTAAGATCATTCAGCAGTGCTTGCTAAAAACGTACCTTTTCTGTCCATTTTCTTTCAGAATAAGAAGACCCCACAGCGTACAGTCCGAATCCAGGAAACAATGCAACCAAAATTAGAGTTGGCATTAAATTTTTTAGAATACATACTGACCAATATCGTGAGTCGGGAGTGCTTATTAAGTTTGCCACAGAAACGGCTGAACCAGCTTCTTAAGGCCTTGGGAGCTATCAAGGTAGCTAGTGTTTTGCTGGTTGTTGAATACTAAACTATTTATTTAGCATGCTATGGATGAATATTGCAGGAGCTGTAATAATTAAAATTGTCTCTGGTCATGTAATTGAAACGACATCTTACTGTTTTGTGTTAAATAGACATATTCCACTGATGTATCTCTGCAGCATTTGTCAACAGCTGAATATATATCTTTGACCTAATTGGTCTATTTGCAAAGGAATATGAGTTATTGGAGAGGATTCTTCGAGACAGCATTTACTGCCATTTGGAAGCAAATGGACGTATTAGTGAGAGGCAGCATGGTTTTCTGAAGGGGGGTCACGTCTCACTAGCTTGATTGGGTTTTTCGAGGAAGTGACGGAGATAATTTATGAAGGTAGGGAGTGGATGTTGTCTGCATGGACTTCAGTAAGGCCTTTGATAAGGTCCCTCATGGCAGACTTGTACAGAAGGTGAAGTCACACGGGATCAGAGGTGAGCTGGCAAGATGGATACAGAACTGGCTTGGTCATAGAAGACAGAGGGTAATAACAATAAACTTGATTAGTGTCACAAGTAGGCTTACATTAACATCACAATGAAGTACTGTGAAAATCCCCTAGTCGCCACACTCCGGTGCCTGTTCGGATACACTAAGGGGGAATTCAGAATGTCCAATTCACTTAACAAGCACACCTTTCGGGACTTGTGGAAGGAAACCAGAGCACCCGGAGGAAAACCACACAGACACAAGGAGAACATGCAGGCACCGCACAGACAGTGACCCAAGCTGGGAATCAAACCTGGGTCCCTGGCGCTGTGAAGTAACAGTGTTAACCATTGTGCTAACATACCGCCCTACAGTGGAAGGATGATTTTCTGAATGGAAGGCTGTGACGAGTGCAATATTAGTGCTGGGACCGTTGCTGTTTGTAGAAAATTTAAATGATTTGGAGGAAAATGTAATTGGTCTGATTAGTAAGTTTGAGGACGACACAAAGGTTGGTGGAATTGTGGATAGTGATGAGGACTGCCAGAGGATACAGCAGGATATAGATCGGTTGGAGACTTGGGCGGAGAGATGACTGTACCGGACAAATGTGAGGTAATGCATTTTGGAAGGTCTAATACAGGTGGGAAATGTACAGTAAATGGCAGAACCCTTAAGAGTATTGACAGGCAGAGGGATCTGGGTGTACAAGTCCACAAGACACAGTGGCAACGCAGGTGGAGAAGGTAGTCAAGAAGGCATACGGCATGCTTGCCTTCATTGGCCGGGGCATTGAGTATAAAAATTGGCAAGCCATGCTGCAGCTGTATAGAACCTAAGTTAGGCCACATTTGGAATATATTGTTTAATTATGGTCACCACACTACCAGAAGGATGTGAAGGCTTTGAAAAGGGTACAGAAGAGGATTACCATGATGTTGCCTGGTATGGAGGGCATTAGCTATGAGAAGAGGTTGGATAAACTCGGATTGTTCTGTCTGGAACGACGGAGGTTGTGGGGCGACCTGATAGAAGGCTATAAAATTGAGGGGCATGGACAGAGTGGATGGTCAGAAGCTTTTTCCCAGGGTGGAAGAGTTAATTACTGGGGGACATAGGTTTAAGGTGCGAGGGGCAAAGTTTAGAGGAGATGTGTGAAGGAAGTTTTTTTACACAGAGATTAGTGGGTGCTTGGAACTCTGCCGGAGGAGGTGGTGGATGCAAGTACGACAGTGACGTTTAAGGTGCATCTTGCCAAATATATGAATAGGGTGGGAATAGAGGGAGATGGACCCTGGAAGTGTAGAAGGTTTTAGGTTAAACGGGCAGCATGGTCAGTGCAGGCTTGGAGGGCCAAAGGGCCTCTCCCTGTCTTGTACTTTTCTTTGTTCTTTATATGAATGTTTAAGGACTGCTAGACCTGAAAGATAACTTTATAATCTTTTCATCCTGCAGAAATATTCTTGACTATCTTTCAACATTAAAAGTGACTCATTTTGTTGATCAAAAGAACAATAACACTTGCACTTAGCATCTTTAACATGCACAAATATTCCCAAGGCATTTCAATAAGATGAAGCAGACATAAATAGACAAAGATAAAGTATATGGGGCGAATGTTGAGGCTGCCCATGGGATTCGGGGTGGAAATTCTCAAGAGAATTGGGAAACTCTATTCTCGCTAGAGAGATCGCATTTCTCGATTTTTCTTGTAGGCTGCGTCTCAAGATTCATGCCCACACTAATTTCCAGAAATTTCCTTTTATTTTAATATTACTGCGCCCCTCCCACCACCCCCACCAAATGATCACCCCTCAGAGATCTTCAATGGCAAGCTTTACAACAGGTAGGGCCTGACATGAGACAGTCGAGGGGATCCCTCTGGGGGCGCAGACGGGGTGAGTCTGTGTGTGGAGGCCAGTGGAGGTGGGACGGGTAAGAGGTGGACGGAGATGGAGAGTGGCCACTGAGCAGGGTTGTATTACCGGTGATAAATATTTTTGACGGGGTAGACGACAGCCCCGAGATCTCCGTTGTGCGTGCTGGGGACCATTTGGTGGCTTTTACAGGTGGCGCCCCAATCTGTGTAGAGCTGGTGCCCCGCCAGATTGGCGGTGTAAACCACTTTTAGCAAAGAGGCTCAAGATTCCATTAAAAAACTGGTCTGTGGGCGAGTTCCTCGCCAGTTTTCTGTGAGATCCTGACACTTTGCCAAAGTCTGTAGATCATAAATCATAGAATTTATAGTGCAGAAGGAGGCCATTCGGCCCATTGAGTCTGGACTGGCTCTTGGAAAGAGCACCCTATCCAAGCCCACACCTCCACCCTATCCTCATAACCCAGTAACCTCACCCAACATTAAGGGCAATTTTGGACACTAAGGACAATTTAGCATAGCCAATCCACCTAACCTGCACATTTTTGGACTGTGGGAGGAAACCAGAGCACCCGGAGGAAACCCACGCAGACACTGGGAGAAGGTGCAAACTCCGCACAGACCATGACCCAAGCCGGAAATCGAACCTGGGACCCTGGAGTTGTAAGATTCCCCCCCATGGTGAGTGCGGGAGGGAGAGATAAACAAACGTGGTTGAAGAGAGAAGTGTTTTTGGAAAGCCTTAAAAGTTAGGGATGGTGAGTAGTTAGAGATGGAGTTCCATAATTTGGAGCCTTGATGGCTAATGGCACAGCTGTCAATAGTGTGGCAAAGGGTTGCACAAAGGATCAGAATGAGAGGTAGGCTGAGTGGATTATGGAGTTCGTGGAGGTTTCAGAATTGAGGAGGGTGTTCGGATTTGTACGAGACAACGAGAAATTTAAATTGGAGATGTTGGAGTTTCGGGACCCAGTATAGAAAAACCAGAACTGACATGAGAGTTGAGCAAGGTGGTGTGGAATAGAATAAAAGCAGCAGAGTTTTGGATGAAGTTTAGAGAGTGGCCAGGAGAGTATTTAAATAGTTGTGTGCAGATAGCAAAAGCATGGCTTGAGTATCAGGAGGGCTGAGGCAAGGGGGAGACAGATAATATTACAGAGATAGAAATAGGCTGTGTTCATGATGGAGTGGATTATAGGGCTGAAAGCCCAACTTGTGGTTGAATAGGATAAAATCTTGGTAAGTTTGATGCAATTGTTAGAGACGTGTATGGAATTTGGCACAAAGCAAAGCTTGTGATGATGATGAAGTGATGGTTTCAGACATCTTTAAAATACCTCACTTTTAAATTAATGTAAAATTCTATCATATTGTCACTCATCCCCAAACTTTTTTTTTACAAGATTATTAATTAGCCCTTCCTCATTACATAATAGGTGATTTAAAATTCTGACCTCTAGTCAGTTCCTCAACATACTGCTCTAGAGGGTGGAACGGTAGTGCAGTGGTGGGTCTCACCCCCACAACCCAAAAAGATGTGCAGGATAGGTGGATTAGCCATGCTAAATTGCCCCTTAATTAGAAAACAAATAATTGGGTACTCCAAATTTATTTTAAAAAAATACTGCTCTAGAAAACCATCACTAACACAATCTAGAAACTCGTCCACCACAGCGTTCCTGTTGATTAGGTTTACCCAATCTATCTGCAAATTGAAGTTATCTATGATCACTTTATTACTCAAGCTACATGCTTCTCTGACCTCCTGATTAATTCCATGCCCCACAATACCACTATTGTTTGGGGGCCAAAAAGAACGCCGACCGATATTGCACCTATATTCCTCACGTTAGTATCAGTTAAGCACAGCTAGAAAACTTACTGTACTTTACTCTGGATTGTTACAGAGCAGCATGGTAGCACAGTGGTTAGCACTGTTACTTCACAGCACCAGGGTCCCAGGTTCGATACCCGGCTTAGGTCACTGTCTATACGGAGTCTGCACCTTCTCCCCGTATCTGCGTTGGTTTCCTCCGGGTGCTCCGGTTTCCTCCTACAAGTCCTCAAAGACGTGCTTGTAAGGTGAATTGGACATTCTCGAACAGGCGCCGTAGTATGCCGATTAGGGCATCTTCACAGAACTTCATTGCAGTGTTAATGTAAGCCCACCTGTGACACTAATAAAGGTTATTATTATGTAGGAAGGAGAGGAAGTTGATAATAAGTGGAGGAATGTCATAGAATCCCGACAGTGCAGAAGGAAGCCAGTTGAACTATTTAGTCTGCACTGACCCTCTGAAAGAGCATTCTACCTAGGCTCACTCCCTTACCCTATGCCCATACGCCCACGCATTGATCATGGTCAAGTTCAGGAAACCATGATGTAGAAGCAGTTTGGGTTGGGATGAGAAATTATAAAAGAAAGAAGCCATTTGTGGGAGTGGTGCACCAGGCCCCCTAATTGTAACTACGTGGTAGGACAGGGTATAAAAGAAAAGATAATGGGAGCTTTTCAGAAAGGTACTTCAATAATATTGAGGGATTTCAATCTACACATAGATTGGCAAAATCGGATGTGCAAATGGAGCGCAGGTGAGGAATTCATAGTTTCTTCGAACAGCATATTCTGGACCCAACCAGAGGACAGGCGATACTAGACCTAGCATTGTGCAAAAAGATCGGATGAATTGATAACCGCATAGTGAAGGCACCCCTCGGCAGTAATGATCACAATGATTTAATTTTATGTTCAGTTTGAGAGAGGGAAGTGTGCATCGATGGACTGAAAAGCCCACTTACCTACATAACTATTTGTTTCTAAACGTCTGTATACGGCAGTTCAACGTACACATTTGTTTAATGAAATTAGGATTAATTATAATAAATTTAAGTAGGACCTGCTTAAGAATTAAACAATTTATTTGATTTGTATTGTAGGAACTCCTTACTTCCTTCTTGAGTGCCTCAGAAACGATACTTCATGATATCAATGTGAATACGGCGCTGAAGGCCTTCAGCTTACATTGTCGTTTGACTATTCATTTTCATAACAAGGTATGTAAACTGCGTTATTTAAAATGAAAATTAATTTGGAAGCAAGTAATTTCATTAAATTCTGACAAATGAATTTTCCCGTGTACGCGGTCTCATCAATGAGTTGCGCAGATGTCATACTGACTTATATAACCTTTTCATTTGCAGGTCATTCTAAGTTTTGTTAGTGTCAAATTGTTATTACTAGTATTGTTTACTAATGTTACTTTATTAATACATAGAACATGTGGAATTTCATTTGTTGACTTCATTCAGAACACTTTTACTTAAAACCAGAATAATGGATTGGTGAAAATTAACAGCTTAGGCCAGCCCACTGTCGAGCGTCGGGAACTTAATTTTAATATATTTGCAACTCAATTATTATGGCCACACTCCAGAATACTACCCAACGTCAAATTTAAATCCCACGTCGATATGATTTCAGAATAGTGTGATTCACAGAACCTTTGAAAGGTGTGCACTTTGTGACCTGAACTTGAGGGGATCTTAGAGCTGAGTACATGCAACGCTCACAAGGATCCCAATGCAAGGAAGCTCTCTGCAGATTCTTTGGGGATGGGTGTTCAAAGGCAAGACTACACAGCGGCTTCTTCCTGGCTGGCTTTTGGCACTGGAGAAAGGGTAGCATTGCTGGAGAGAAGGGAACCTCTGGGCAAGGCCAGCAGTGTGGGAGAGTACAGCGTTGCAATTGGGCCATGCAATTGGCCTTATCATAGAATTTACAGTACAGAAGGAGGCCATTCGGCCCATCGAGTCTGCACTGGCTCTTGGAAAGAGCACCCTACCCAAGGTCCACACCTCCACCCTATCCCCATAACCCAGTAACCCCACCCAACACTAAGGGCAATTTTGGACACTAAGGGCAATTTATCATGGCCAATCCACCTAACCTGCACATCTTTGGACTGTGGGAGGAAACCGGAGCACCCGGAGGAAACCCACGCACACACGGGGAGGATGTGCAGACTCCGCACAGACAGTGACCCAAGCCGGAATCGAACCTGGAACCCTGGAGCTGTGAAGCATTTGTGCTATCCACAATGCTACCGTGCTGCCTTGTTTTTCAAGATTGAGCATTCTTCTGCAGCTGAGACAGTTCAATATCAGCTGCATTGCCATGCATGGAGACTGGCTTCTGAAGCAATTATGCCCACTGAAGCACCACTCATTCCTGAGAGTGCCATGATCGCTTCTGCAGTGTTAACCCCTCATACTCAGACTTCATTATGGGACTGCAGAACCATTGGATGACTGGGAACGTGTGAGAATCCTCTTGTGAGAAGTGGGCATGGACCACTCACTGAGCGTTGTGCTCCGAACACCCAGCATTACAGTTATATAGGCATGGAACATTAACCCTCATGGTCCAATCGAACCACTTAGCTTGCGAGTGCAGTTTAGGCTGGGATGCTGGAGAGATGCTTTTGAGGCTAGACCTCCTGATGTGTAATGGTGAGACACTGCTGCAGTGAAGCCAGGTTTCAGCAAGGCAACATACATCCCAGGGTTCATCAACCTTCAAAGGATGATGACACAGTGAGCCTAATGTGTAACTGCTCAGTCTTAGATTGAAGTCGATTATTGAAGTGAGAAGGATAACAAAGCATGTGTGCCCAGCATTGAGGCTTCTGGTCAATCAGGATAATCATTGCTGATCATCATTATCCTCCTGGAACCTGGTGTCTATTAGTGCATAACGTGCATACCTGCCTCATCTGGCCCCCGCTATGGCCTCTTCCCCTACAGTCTCTTCTTTCTTGATCTCCTCGCCCTCAGCCCTATCAAGGTCCTCATCATCGGAGGAGATATGCAGCTCCTCCATCTTGTCATCTACAAGTCCTCCCCCTTTGTAGTGCCAGGTTTTGCAAGGTGCACCATAATGATCCGTGAGACATTTTGTTGAGTGTATTAACGTGCGCTGGCAGACAATGGAGTCGTATCTTCAAGAAGTCAATGGTTTGCTCTACCAGTGTTGGTGTGGCAGAATGAGCACCGTTGGACCTTCTCTCTGATGGAGTTTGTGACTGTCAATGGGCATCATCAGCCACATCCTTTGCAGGCAGCCATTGTCACCGATGACCCAAATCTGGATGTGACGTGTGCTCTCGAAGATGTCCAGAATCTGCAATTTACTCAAAATGTTGGAGTCACAGCAGCTTCCTAGTTAGCTCGAGCATACCTGCATGATGTGTTTCTGGTGGTCATAAGCCAGCTGTATACTAAGCGAATAGTATCCTTTTCTGTTCATGCTCTTGCCAGAGACTGTTATTTTTTTAAAAATATATATTTTATTGAAGTTTTTCAAACAAATATTTTCCATTTTTACAACTTAATAATAAAATATACATTAAACGTTATTTAAATAATATATTAAACTAACAACAAATAAGAAAAAAGTAATACACAAGAAGCAATTATCAACAACTAGCATAAAGAGAAAAGAAAAACAAAGCACAAAATAACACTCCCCCCCCCCCCCCCCCGGGTTGCTGCTGCTGTCTTTCTGTTTCTCCATTATCGTTCCGCGAGATAGTCAAGGAACGGTTGCCACCGCCTGGTGAACACCTGAGCCGATCCTCTTAACGCATATTTTATTCGCTCCTGTCTTATGAACCCTGCCATGTCGTTTATCCAGGCCTCCACGCCCAGGGGCTTTGCTTCTTTCCACATAAGTAGAATCCTTCGTCGGGCTACTAGGGACGCAAAGGCCAAAACGTCGGCCTCTTTCGCCTCCTGCACTCCTGGTTCTTCTGCAACCCCAAATATAGCTAACCCCCAGCTTGGTTTGACCCGGACCCCCACCACCTTTGAGATCACTCTTGCCACACCCTCCCAGAACTCATGCAGTGCCGGACACGACCAGAACATGTGGGTGTGGTTCGCCGAGCTTCCCGAGCACCTTCCACACCTATCCTCCACCCCAAAAAACCTGCTCAGTCTTGCTCCCGTCATTTGCGCCCTGTGTAGAACCTTAAATTGAATCAGGCTAAGCCTGGCACATGAGGACGAGGAATTTACCCTGCTTAGGGCATCTGCCCACAGCCCCCCCTCAATCTCTTCCCCCAGCTCCTCTTCCCATTTTCCTTTCAGCTCCTCTACCATCGTCTCCCCCTCGTCTCATCTCCCTGTATATTTCAGACACTTTACCTTCTCCAATCCATGCCCCTGAAATCACTCTATCCTGGATCCCTTGCGCCGGGAGCTGCGGAAATTCCCTCACCTGTTGCCTCGTAAATGCTCTCACTTGCATGTATCGGAAAGCATTTCCTGGTGGCAACTTATATTTTTCCTCCAATGCTCGCAAACGTCCCGTCCACAAGCAGGTCCTTCAGCTTCCTAATTCCTGCTCGCTGCCAACATTGAAATCCCCATCTATCCTCCCCGGGACGAACCTGTGGTTATTCCTTATCGGGGAATAATTCCTTATCCTTCACACCGAGGCACCCGTCACTCCCCTGTGTCGTCTCCACTGCCCCCAGATCTTCAAGGTCGCCACCACCACTGGGTTTGTGGTGTACCTTTTCGGGGAGAGCGGCAACGGGGCCGTCACCAGCGCTTTTAGGCTTGTTCCCTTACAGGACGCCATCTCCACCCTTTTCCACGCCGCACCTTCTTCTTCCCTCATCCACTTACAGACCATCGACACATTGGCGTCCCAATAGTAGTCACTCAGACTCGGCAGTGCCAATCCCCCTCTGTCCCTACTGCGCTGCAGGAACCCCCTCTTTACCCTCGGGGTCTTTCCCGCCCACACAAAGCTCGTAATGCTCCTGTCTATTTTGTTAAAAAAGGCCTTTGTAATCAGGATGGGTAGGCACTGAAACACGAAAAGAAACCTCGGGAGGACCACCATTTTGACCGCCTGTACTCTGCCCGCCAATGACAGGGGCACCATATCCCACCTCTTAAAGTCCTCCTCCATCTGCTCTACCAGTTGCGTCAGGTTAAGTTTATGTAGGGTTCCCCAGTTCCTGGCCACCTGAATCCCCAGGTATCGAAAATTCCTTGCTACTCTCCTCAGCGGCAGAGCATCTGTCCCCCTGCCCTGTTCCCCGGGGTGAATCACAAAAGGTTCACTCTTTCCCATATTTAATTTATATCCCGAGAACTCTCCAAACTCCCTGAGTATCTGCATTACCTCTGGCATCCCCTCTACTGGGTCCGCCACATATAGCAGTAAATCGTCTGCATATAGTGACACTCGATGTTCCTCTCCCCCTCTAAGCACCCCCCTCCACTTCTTAGAGTCCCTCAGCGCTATGGCCAATGGCTCAATTGCCAACGCGAACAGTAACGGGGACAGGGGGCACCCCTGTCTTGTACCCCTATGTAATCGGAAGTATCCCGATCTTTGCCTATTTGTAACAACGCTTGCCACTGGGGTCCCGTACAGGAGTCTAACCCCTCTCCGAACCCAAATCTCTTCAGCACCTCCCACAAATAGTCCCACTCCAATCTATCGAATGCCTTCTCTGCATCCATCGCCACCACTATCTCTGCCTCCCCCTCCGGTGGGGGCATCATCATCACCCCCAGCAACCTTCGTATATTGGCGTTCAATTGTCTCCCTTTAACAAACCCTGTCTGGTCGTCATGTACCACCCCTGGGGCACAGTCCTCTATCCTTGTCGCCAGCACTTTGGCCAGCAGCTTGGCGTCTACGTTTAGGAGGGAGATGGGCCTGTATGACCCGCACTGCAGCGGGTCTTTGTCTCGTTTCAGAATTAACGAATTGTCGCCTCCGACATTGTCGGGGGTAGTGGCCCCCTTTCCTTAGCCTCATTAAAGGTTCTCGCCAGAAGTGGGGCCAGCAGGTCCACATATTTCCTATAAAATTCCACCGGGAACCCATCTGGTCCCGGGGCCTTCCCTGCTTGCATGTTCCCAATTCCTTTGATCACCTCCTCCACCTCAATCTGCGCCCCCAGACCTGCCACCTCCTGCTCCTCCACCCTTGGGAACTCCAGCTGGTCCATAAAGTGTATCATTCCCTCTTTCCCCTCCGGGGGTTGGGACTTATACAGCCTCTCATAAAATGTCTTAAACATCTCGTTCACTTTCCCTGCTCTCTGCTCCATCTTTCCCGTTTCGTCCCTAACTCCTCCGATCTCTCTCGCCGCCCCCCTCTTTCGAAGTTGTTGGGCCAGCAGCCGGTTCACCTTTTCCCCATATTCATATTGTATTCCCTGTGCCTTCCTCCACTGCGTCTCCGCCTTTCCCGTGGTCAGCAGGTCAAACTCCGTCTGTAGTCTTCGTCTTTCCCTGTATAGCCCTTCATCCGGGGCCTCCGCATACTGCCTATCCCCAACCAATCTCTCTCTTTATTTACCCTCTTGTTTCCCCTTGTGGGCTCTAATGGAAATCAGCTGTCCTCTAACCACCGCTATCAGCGCTTCCCATACTACCCCCATCTGGACCTCCCCACCATCATTGACCTCCAGGTATCTTTCGATATATCCCCTCACCCTTCCGCATACCCCCTCGTCCGCCAGTAGTCCCATGTCTAATCTCCAAAGTGGGCGCTGCTCCCTTTCCTCTCCTAGATCCAGATCCACCCAATGTGGGGCATGATCTGAAACGGCTATAGCCGAGTACTCCGTTCCTGC
The DNA here is from genome assembly GCF_047496885.1 of Scyliorhinus torazame. Taxonomy (NCBI): domain Eukaryota; kingdom Metazoa; phylum Chordata; class Chondrichthyes; order Carcharhiniformes; family Scyliorhinidae; genus Scyliorhinus; species Scyliorhinus torazame. Next base: position 58,257,425 of record NC_092712.1, on the reverse strand, counting down.
CAATTTCGGGATCAGCGCCCTTCCCAAGACAAAAAAGTCTATCCGGGAGTATACTTTATGGACGTGGGAGAAGAAGGAAAACTCTTTACCCATCGATCAGCCAAATCTCCACGGATCTACTCCTCCCATCTGCTCCATAAATCCCTTAAGCACCTTGGATGCTGCCGACCTTCTCCCGGTCCTGGATCTGGACCGGTCCAGCCCTGGGTCCAGCACTGTGTTAAAGTCCACCCCCCCCCCCCCAATGAACAAGTTTCCCGCCTCCAGGTCCGGGGTACGTCCCAGCATTCGCTTCATGAATCCCGCGTCATCCCAGTTCGGGGCATATACGTTCACCAGCACCACCGCCTCACCTTGCAATCTGCCACTCACCATCACGTACCTGCCCCCACTATCCACCACTATGGCCTTAGCCTCGAACGATACCCGTTTCCCCACCAGTATTGCCACCCCTCTGTTTTTCGCATCTAACCCTGAGTGGAATACCTGTCCCACCCATCCTTTCCTTAGTCTAACCTGATGCGCCGTTGCCGAGGATCTTTGCGTCCTCACTCTCCACTGGAGTAGTACCTGATGATTAGAGGGAGGCAAATGTTGTTGCCCTATTCAAGAAAGGGAATAGGGAAATCCCTGGGAATTACAGACCCATCAGTCTTACGTCTGTGGTGAGCAAAATATTGGAAAAGATTCTGAGGGATAGGATTTATAATTATTTAGAAAAACATAGTTTGATTAAAGATAGTCAGCATGGCTTTGTGAGGGGCAGGTCATGCCTCACAAGCCTCATTGAATTCTTTGAGGATGCGACGAGACACATTGATGAAAGTTGGGCAGTGGATGTAGTGTATATGGATTTCAGTAAGGTATTTGATAAGGTTCCCGATGGTAGGTCATTCAGAAAGTTAGGGGGCATGGGATACAGGGAAATTTGGCTGTCTGGATACAGAATTGGCTGGCCGAAAGAAGACAGCGAGTGGTAGTGGATGGAAAGTATTCCGCCTGGAGGCCGGTGACCAGTGGTGTCCCGCGAGGATCTGTTCTGGGACCTCTGCTCTTTGTGGTTTTTATAAATGACTTGGATAAGAAAGTGGAAGGGTGGGTTAGTAAGTTTGCCGATGACACGAAGGTTGGTGGAGTTGTAGATAGTGTTGAGGGTTGTTGCAGGTTACAACAGGACATTGACAGGATGCAGAGCTGGGCTGAGAAGTGGCAGATGGAGTTCAACCTTGATAAATGTGAAGTGATTTATTGTGGAAGGTCTAATTTGAATGCTGAATACAGAGTTAAAGACAGGATTCTTGGAAGTGTGGAGGAACAGACCGACCTTGGGGTCCACATACATAGATCCCTCAAAGTTGCATCTCGGGTTGATAGGGTTGTTAAGTAGGCGTATGGTGTGTTGGCTTTCATTAACCGGGGGATTGAGTTTAAGAGCTGCGAGGTTTTGTTGCAGCTTTATAAAACCCTGGTTAGACCACACTTGGAATATTGTGTCCAGTTCTGGTCGCCTCATTATAGGAAGGATGTGGATGCTTTGGAGAGGGTACAGAGGAGATTTACCAGGATGCTGCCTGCACTGGAGGGCATGTCTTATGAAGAAAGGTTGAGGGAGCTAGGGCTTTTCTCACTGGAACGAAGAAGGCAGAGAGGTGACTTGAAAGAGGTGTACAAGGTGATGAGAGGCATGGATAGAGTAGATAGCCAGAGACTTTTCCCCAGGGTGGAAATGGCTGTCACGAGGGGACATAATTTTAAGGTGATTGGTGTCCGGTATAGGGGAGATGACAGAGGTAGGTTCCTTACACAGAGAGTGGTGGGTGTGTGGAACGCACTGCCTGCAGAGGTGGTGGAGTCAGGGTCATTAGGGACATTTAAGCGACTCATGGACAGGCACATGGACAGCAGTAAATTGAAGTGGTGTAGGTTAGGTTGATCATAGATTAGGATAAATAGTCGGCACAACATCGTGGGCTGAAGGGCCTGTACTGTGCTGTACTGTTCTTTGTTCTATTAAACATCACTTATGTTTTCTGATTTCTATTTCCAGTTCAGTACGGATGATAGAACTTATCTTTTGGCTCTTGAAAGAAATGCAGGCTGGATCGATAAAGAAGTGTTGCAATTTCTGCGCATTCCAGGCACAGAGATGGAGGCGTCAGAGCATCAGAGTGAAGTCGCAAGACAAGTGGTTGAAGTAAGTAACAGGATAGTGCCTTCAAATGTAAATGTGAACTGGTCATGTTTACAGAAATTTTAAAATCTAATTTTGTACAGTATTTTGGAAAGATTACAAAATAATATGTGTTCAATCCTGTTTTCCAATGTGGTAGAAAATTTAATCTGAGGAAAAGACCGGAAAGATGGTACCTTAATGAATATTCTGATGCTTGCACTATCACTGAAGAGAAATCAAAAGTTTGTGTGTTGTCCTACTCTTCTGAACAGTTGCTCTTTATCATTAATAGGCGTCTCTTTATTTGTTATACTTCACCGTTTCCTTTCCTTTCAACAGTCCTGTACTGTCTCTTTTAAGAGACATTTGGATATGATCATCCCTTTTCTGACAAACTTCAGTTTGAACATTTTATTGCCTTCAGTTACATTACTTTCTTTTGTTTTGCTTGAAATACTACCCTTGCTGCCATGTGCCAGGCTTCAGAATTGGTTAGAACTACTGAAAACAATTAATGAGCCGAATCGCAGATGATTTATTCTTTGGGTCATTCTTGTTTAAAATTAGGCTGCATTTGTTGCCAATGTCATGCATGTACAGTTCTATCGTTTTATTCTGGGCGGGATAGGAGCATATGATCGGGAAACCAAGAAGCCTACATTTCCTGGACCATCTTTTGAGCTTCAACTCCTGCCAGTGTGAAACCTCTTGTGTAAAATTAGGAGAGGGAAATAATAAATTGGGCATTTAAGATAAAAACTGGTGTTGGATCACAGTCCATTGTTGCAGCACAGTGATTAGTGCAGTTGCTTCACAGCTCCAGTGTCCCAGGTTCGATTCCCAGTTTGGGTCTCTGTCTGTGCGGAGTCTGCACGTTCTCCATGTGTCGGCGAGGGCTTCCTCCGGGTGCTCCGGTTTCCTCCCACAGTCCAAAGACATGCGGGTTAGGTGGATTGGCCATGCTTAATTGCCCTTAGTTTCTCTGTTTATCCCTTATTGGATAAGATCAGCTATTCATATCATTATTGTCATGATAGGAACTTGGGTCCAAGATGTAGCAGGAAATCTAGGGGTTCAATAGATTGAAGGGAAAGACTGCTAGCAGCAGACTCCGAGGGATACACCCGCAGCCGGAGTTGCCGTGTCCCTTTCAACTTAACCTTGTTCGTGGGAATACACAGGATGTCCTGTTTCAGCCAGGGAGATCCATTCAAGATCCATTGTCCTTCTGGACAACTTTGTTTGATAAGCCATTCACCCATCACAGAGTCTGATGATCTATGTGTCCGTCAATGGAAGGTTAGTTGCATATGAATGGTATAGGTCTGTTCTTTTGTAGAAATGTGAATGGGAAACCAGACAGCCCAAATGACAATAATGGATTCAAGTTTTGCCACCTTCGATGAGAACCTTTGTTTGAGGGGCTGGCCGGAGCTTAGAGAGAGGGGAAAAAGTGCTGTTTGAACAGTTACAGAGAAGGCTGTGGAATCGACCAGGGAGATTGTGAAAGCTGCCACCAAGGCAAACTTGGAGAAAAAATTCTGAACCAATGTCCCTAACAGAAGAAAAACGCTTTGTAAAGTCAAGAATTGCCTTTGTCTGTTTGTATAAGTGAACAAGATCTGCATTTTCATGTACAGTGTTTACTTGGAACTTGTATGTTAAAGTTAAGAAACTGCATGTAATCTGTTCGTGTTAGCTGAAGTAAGTTTCAATATTGTTTTCTTTTCTTTTGTTCGATAAACTTTGGTTATAAAATAACCATTCCCTATTTCTTAGATTATCACTCTCAGAACGAATCGATCTTTCTGCACAGTGTTCAAGCTCAAATAATTTATGGCATCTGGCCCAGCCTCTTAGACACTGTTGAGAGTTAACCAGCTGTGCGTAACATCATTTTTCGAGATGTGCCTGGCATTCCTTTACACTTTCCCACCTTGTTGGAATTTTGGCTTATGGGTCAAGAACCCTACACCTTTGTTTTTGAAGAAACAAAATCTACCTTAATTTAAACCTATTGTCTAATGCATCTAAAGGTGTGAATTTTCTTATTTCTTGGTGCTTTACTAATTGGAATACAAACCTAAGGATATAATCTGTTCCTTTCCTTTGTATAGGTATACCTCACAGTCTCTAAGGATATCATTATGGTTGGCGCATCTGACATAGAATTCCAGGCCCAGTTGCTTGGCTTTGCTCTTGCTGTTCTGCAGTCAGGTGATCTATGATATGTTTTAAGTCTTGTGTGTTTGCCAAAGTTCCTTTTCTCAAGCCTCTTGTGTCACTGTTTAGTTAAGCTTGGTTTGACTGAGTTTCGTACTTGAGCTAACACCTGGATACGTAAATGCCTTGAAATATACCTAAATATTTATAATTACAAAAAAAGCATGCAAGGTGACAGGCAGAGAAAGAGCAGTTGATCAAGTCTGTCATATGTAGTCTTATCACAATTAATTATGATGACCGCAATGATCTTCCACCCACCGGCAGCCACGTAAACTGAGTGGCAAACAAAAACTTAAAGTACCCCAAATTCAGGGGAAAAGGAAATCCAGGAGCATCTTTCTGATTCACGAATGAAATCAAAACAAGTTGGAGGAGACCGTGACAATCATAATCATGAAGCATGTCACTAATAACCCACCAATGTTTTGTACACGGTGATATTTGCCTCAGTCTGGAACTTGCCCAGCTCTCTTTGAATACTTGCAGTGAATTCCAGTGTATCCACGTTTATTACACGAATTGGAGACCAAGTCCACACATTGATGACCTGTAGAGAAAGTAAAATCTCTAACTTAGATATATGATTATGTAACTTAGAGGCAGGTGCCCTGTTTCTTGACCAATCTAATTCAGAAATTCTATCCACATTGATAATGTCTTGACCTTCATTATTTTAAATATCCACTCCAGTCTTTCCAGAGTAAAAATATCCCACTCTCCAAAACCTAGCATGATAACTATACCTTTCAATTAAGGGCTTTGAACAGGTGGCAATACTATCCAATCTCATCTATCCATGTTCCAGTTAGCTGAGTCATGCGCCAACTTTGCATGGACTTGTTATTAATCCATACCTGCTGTGCCCCTTATCCTGGCCTGATATTTAAACAAGTTTGTTTGGAATCACTAGCTTTCGGAGCACAGCTCCTTCATTAGGTGAGGCCACCCCAGTCACTGTGCCCACCCCGGTCAAACGCCGGCATCTCCACATCACTGATGTTTAAAATGATTTAATGTGAAGCCTTCTTTCTAATTTTGTATTACCTGGCTCTTGCCCCCAATCGGAGACATGCTCCTTCTGTTTGGCTGGATCCAAATGCAGATGCTAAATCCTACCTGAGCCTTTGATGGTCCTGTGCTTCTTCAAGAATTATGTCAGTAGGGAATTTATTGTAAAAGGGGCTCTCCTTCGCTGAATGTAGTTTTTAAAAGAATCCCTATGATAGCATACTGATGCTCACTGCTCTCGTTCAAAATTTAAGAATGAATAATTGTTGACTTGGAAAAATAGTGCAGGAACACTGGTGCCAGTTGAACTATGTCACAGAACAAGTTACTGCCTTCAGTGGAGAAAAGAAGACAATTTGTATTTTCCCTACTTGTCAGGAGATGGTTTAGTGAACCAGATGGGGTTTTACAACAACCTGATAGTTTCATTGTACTCACCATTACTGAGACTAGATTTCAGCTCCATATTTTATTACTATTCAAATCCCACGATGCCGTCTTCTTCCAATAATGAAAAAATAAATTACTGAATTCATTTATTAAGCCTGTACATGTGGATAGAAAATCTCCAACCATGAGAGAAAATGATTTATGATTTGAAAATTTACACTTCCAAATCAGAATATCTACCCCAGCTCCGTTTAATGGTGTTACAAAAAGTTGCATCAATTGTATGCACCCAACTCAACCTATGGGGGTAAGATTTGTCATGGGTGATTGTACAAAGTTGGTGACAGTGAATCATCTGCCTGTGTTATTCCTACCCAATTTATTCTCCTTTCAAACCCCTGAAGAGTGCTTGAGTAAAGCTGTACAGGATTTTGTTGAGGCCAAACCTGGATTACTGTATTGTTTTGGTCTCTACTTATGGAAGAAAGGAAAAAAATATTTATCTTAGAGGGGTTGCAGAGAAGGTTCATAAGATTGATTCCTGTGGCGAAGGTGTTGTAGTTTGAGGAGAGCATCGGTAGAATGGGCCAATATTCTCTGAAATTCAGAAGAACGGGAGGTGATCTCATTGAAAGTTGTAAGATTCTGAGAGGGCTTTACAAAGTAGGGTCTGAAGGGTTGTTACCTCTACCTGGAGTGTCTAAAACTAGGGGCATAATCTCAGGATAAGAGGATACCCATTTCAGACTGACATGAAGAGAAACATTTCACCGAGAGTTGTAAATTTTTGAAATTATTTCCTCCAGAGAACAGCGAATGCTTTGAGGTTGAATATGATCAAACGACTTCCGGTTGCGGCTATGCGGAGCTAAGCCGCACGATTCGGCAGCTCCAGCTACTACGGACTTTCGGGCTCACTGGAGGAGCCCCAATGGAATTTTTTTTGATGACAACCCGTGGGGAAGTGAAGAGAGAGGTCCCCCTCCAACTTTTATGGACCGGACCATAGTGCAACGGCCAAAAAAGCGGCATTGGAGCAGAGGGAGAAGCGAGGGGAAAAAATTAAAATGGCGGCGGCCGGGGACAAAGCGGAGTGTGGGCCGGAGCTGCAGGAGTTCATCAAGCGCTGCTTCGAGGAGCTGCGCAAGGAGATGCTGGCGCCTATGCTGGCGGTAATTGAAGGACGAGGGATAACCCAGAAGGCCCACGAGGTGAAGATCCAGGAGGTACAGAAAAGAGTTAGTGAGAATGAGGACGAGCTCTTGGGCCTGGCGGTGAGAGTGGAGCAGCACGAGGCGCTACACAAGAGGTGGGCGGGAAGACTCGAAGACCTGGAGAACAGGTCAAGGAGAAAGAATCTGCGGATCCTGGGTCTCCCAGAAGGAGTGGAGGGGGCCGATGCCATGACATACGCGGGCATGATGATCGGGGCAATGATGGGCGCGGAGGCCCCTTCGAGGTCGCTGGAGCTGGACGGGACACACCGGGTGCTGGCGAGGAAGCCCAAGGCAAATGAGCCGCCAAGGGCAATGGTGGTGAGATTTCACCGGTTCACGGACAGAGAGAGAGTCCTGAAATGGGCCAAGAAGGAGCGGAGCAGCAAGTGGGACAATGCAGAGATCCGAATATACCCGGACCGGAGGTTGCAAAGCGGAGAGCGGGTTTCAACCGGCCAAAGCGGTGATGCACCGGAAAGGTGTGAAATCTGGAATGCTGCAGCCAGCGCGATTGTGGGTCACATACAAGGACCAACACTACTACTTTGAAACGCCTGAAGAGGCGTGGGCCTTCATACAAACTGAAAAGTTGGACTCTAACTGAGGGTTTGTGAGGGTGGGGGGGGGGGGATGTTTGAGGGTTGATGTGTGATGGTTGTTGTATATAGGGGGTCAATCACGCGCAGGAAATGTTACTTGGGCTGGGGGGAGAGACAAGGCAGGAGCTGCGCCAGAGGGGGCGGGGCAGGCTTTGGAAAGCGCGGGGTTTTTCCCGCGCGCGGGATGGGGAACGAAGGAACGCATATTGATTGGGAGACTCCCACACGGGGGGGGGGGGGGTGGTCAAAGGGACGGCGGGGGAAGCCGGGGTCAGCAGGTGTCAGCTGACTTACGGGAGTGATATGGGGAGAGCAAAAAAGCTAGACGGGGTCTAAGGGGGGGGGGCGGGGGGGGGGGGGCGTTGCTGCTGCACTGGCCGAAAGGGAATGGGACATAGAAGAGGTGGTCGGGACGGAGGTTCCCCGGCTGAGGGACTGGAGGGTGAGGGAGCCGCGGACACGGGACTGGCCCAGAAAAGGAGATGGCTAGTCGGCGGCGCAGGTTAAGAAGGGGGTGGGTAGGACAGGTATTTCACTCGGGACTGGACGCGAAGAATAGAGGGGTGGCAATATTGGTGGGAAAACATGTGTTATTTGAGGCCAAGACTATTGTAATGGACAACGGAGGGAGATATGTGATGGTGAACGGTAGGTTGCAAGGGACGTGGGTGGTGTTGGTAAATGTAAACGCCCCGAACTGGGATGATTCGGGATTCATAAAGCGCATGTTGGGGTGCATTCCGGACCTGGAGGTAGGAGGCCTGATAATGGGAGGGGACTTCAATACAGTGCTGGACCCAGCACTGGACCGCTCCAGATCAAGGACTGCTGGCAGATGAGGTGGTGTGTGGGAAGGTGAGGGGGTGTATCGAAAGGTACTTGGAGGCCAACGACAACGGGGAGGTGCAAGTGGGGGTGGTATGGGAGGCGTTGAAGGCGGTGATCAGGGGAGAGCTAATCTCCATCAGGGCTCATAGGGAGAAGACAGAGGGCATGGAGAGGGAGAGGTTAGTGGGGGGGGATTTTGAGAGTGGACAGGAGATGCGCAGAGGCCCCGGAGGAAAGTTTACTTGGGGAAAGACGACGGCTCCAGACGGAGTTTGACCTGTTCACCACAGGGAAGGCGGAGGCACAGTGGAGGAAGGCGCAGGGGGCGACCTACGAGTATGGGGAAAAGGCTAGTCGGATGCTGGCACACCAGCTCCGTAAGAGGATGGCAGCGAGGGAAATAGGGGGAATCAAAGATGGAAGGGGAGCCACGGTTCGGAGTGCGACGAAAATAAACAAGGTATTCAAGGCCTTCTATGAAGAGCTGTATAGATCCCAGCCCCCAGCGGGGGAAGAGGGGATGAGACGATTCCTAGACCAACTGAGATTCCTGAGGGTGGAGGAGCAAGAGGAGGCTGGCTTGGGGGCACCAATCGTGTTGGAGGAGCTGAGCAAGGGTTTGGGGAGTATGCAGGCGGGGAAAGCCCCGGGGCCGGACGGGTTCCCGGTGGAGTTCTACAGAAAGTACGTAGATCTGTTGGCCCCGCTACTAGTGAGGACCTTTAACGAGGTAAGAGAGGAGGGGATCCTGCCCCCTACAATGTCGGAAGCGACAATTTCTTTGATCCTAAAGCGGGACAAAGACCCACTGCAATGGAGATCGTACAGGCCGATCCCGCTCCTCAATGTGGACGCTAAGTTGTTGGCAAAAGTGCTGGCCACGAGGATTGAGGATTGTGTCCTGGGGGTGATACATGAGGACCAGACGGGATTCGTAAAGGGCAGGCAATTAAACACGAATGTGCGGCGGCTCTTAAACATGATAATGATGCCATCAGAGGAGGGAGAGGCGGAGATAGTGGGAGCTATGGACGCGGAAAAGGCCTTTGACCGAGTAGAGTGGGAGTACCTCTGGGAGGTGCTGCGTAGGTTTGGGTTCGGGGGAGGGTTTATCAGCTGGGTTAAGCTCCTTTACAGAGCCCTGGTGGCGAGTGTAGTGACGAACCGGCAGAGGTCGGAGTACTTTCGGCTGTACCGAGGAACGAGGCAGGGGTGCCCCCTGTCCCCCCTGTTGTTTGCATTGGCGATCGAACCCTTGGCCATGTGATTGAGGGAGCCTAATAAATGGAGGGGGGTGGTCCGAGGGGGAGAAGAGCATCGGGTGTCGCTATATGCAGATGACCTGCTGCTGTACGTGGCGGATCCAATGGAGGGGATGGTGGAGGTCATGCAGACTAAGAGGGAGTTTGGGGAGTTTTCGGGCTACAAGCTCAATGTAGGGAAGAGTGAGCTCTTTGTATTACCGGCAGGGGACCAAGAAAGAGGGATAGCGGACCTACCGCTGAGGAGGGTGGCGGGGAGTTTTCGGTATCTGGGGATCCAGATAGCCAGGAGTTGGGGGGCCCTACATAAACTGAACGTGACAAGGTTGGTGGATCAAATGGAGGAGGACTTCAAAAGATGGGACATGTTACCGCTCTCGCTGGCGGGTAGAGTGCAGTCGGTCAAAATGGTGGTCCTTCCGAGGTTTCTGTTTGTGTTTCAGTGCCTTCCCATTGTGATCACCAAGGGCTTTTTTAAGAGAGTAGGTAGGAGTATTATGGGGTTTGTGTGGGCGAATAAGACCCCGAGGGTAAGGAGAGGGTTCCTGGAAAGCAGTAGGGACTGAGGAGGGTTGGCGCTGCCAAACCTAGGGAGCTACTATTGGGCAGCAAATGTGGCGATGATCCGCAAGTGGGTTATGGAGGGAGAGGGGGTGGCATGGAAGAGGATGGAGATGGCGTCATGTAAAGGAACGAGCCTGGGGGCGTTGGTGACGGCACCGCTGCCATTCTCGCCGTCAAAGTATACCACGAGCCCGGTGGTGGCGGCAACGTTAAGGATCTGAGGCCAGTTGAGACGGCACAGGGGTGCAGTGGGAGCCTCGGTGTGGTCCCCGATCAGGGGCAACCACCGGTTTGTCCCGGGGAAGATGGACGAGGGGTTCCAGAGCTGGCATCGGGCGGGGATTAGAAGAATGGGGGACCTGTTCATTGACGGGACATTTGCGAGCCTAGGGGCACTGGAGGAGAAGTTTGAGTTACCCCCGGGAAATGTCTTTAGATATATGCAGGTGAGGGCTTTTGTGAGGCGACAGGTCAGGGAATTCCCGTTGCTCCCGGCACAAGAAATTCAAGACAGGGTGATCTCGGGTGTATGGGTCGGGGAGGGCAAGGTGTTGGCAATACACCAGGAGATGAAAGAAGAGGGGGAAGCGCTAGTAGAAGAGTTGAAGGGTAAATGGGAGGAGGAGCTGGGGGAGGAGATCGAGGAAGGTCTGTGGGCCAACGCCCTAGGTAGGGTTTAATTCCTCCTCCTCGTGTGCCAGGCTCAGCCTGATACAATTCAAGGTGGTTCACAGAGCTCACTTGACGGGGGCGAGGTTGAGTAGGTTCTTTGGGGTAGAGGACAGATGTGGAAGGTGCTCAGGGAGCCCGACGAACCATGTCCATATGTTTTGGTCATGCCCGGCACTGGAGGGGTTCTGGAGAGGAGTGGCGGGAGCAATATCTCAGGTGGTGAAAGTCCGGGTCAAGCCAAGCTGGGGGCTAGCAATATTTGGAGTAGTGGACGAGCCGGGAGTGCAGGAGGCGAAAGAGGCCGGCATTCTGGCCTTTGCGTCCCTAGTAGCCCGGCGAAGGATCTTGCTAATGTGGAAGGAGGCGAAGCCCCCTAGCGTGGGGGCCTGGATAAACAACATGGCTGGGTTCATAAAGTTGGAGAGGATTAAGTTTGCCTTGAGAGGGTCTGCGCAGGGGTTCTACAGGCGGTGGCAACCGTTCCTAGACTATCTCGCGGAGCGTTAGAGGAAGGTCGGTCAGCAGCAGCAGCAACCCAGGGGGGGGTCACGTCTTGGGAGGGGGAGTGGTGGAATGGGGGGTGGCTTGGGGGGAGGGATGAGCAAGAGATAACATGAAGGGCGGGGGAAACTGGCACGTGCAGGAGAGAGCCAGTGTATAAAGCTATGTAAATATATCATTTTGCCATGTATATATCTTGCTCAGCACAACTTCTTGTTACCTTGTTACGGGGGGGGGGGGGGTTATTGTTTGTAAGGGAGAAAAATTGTGTTGTTAAAAAACTTTAATAAATATATATTTTTAAAAAAGAATATGATCAAACCTGGATCAATAGACTTTTGGACTGTAGGGAAATCAAGGGATATGTGTGTGGTAGCAAGGCAGAACATGCGGAGTGGTGGTTGGAGTGCGAGTCCATACACGTGGAGCAGCGGAGCATGAGTTGGCGGTTGGCACATCGAGCGGCAATTGATTGGTTGACTCGTAGAGCGGTGGAGCACAGGTCCAAACCCGCAGAGCGGAGGTTGAGCGCTGACCAGTTCAAAAAACAAATTTGTTGACTCACCTGCTGAGTAGTTATTGGGCCTTGCAGTTATTACATTTTGCGGCGAGTTAAATCGGGATTTCAGTCGCCAGCTCCTGGAATTGGGGAGGGGGGCTGTTTTTGAAGTTGCAAATGCAACAGTAAGTTTTTTTTAAAAACCGCTTCTTGCGAAAATCGATCCTTTTTTCCCAGAGGCTGAACGCTGGGTTCAGTATATTGAAAGACTTTGTTATTTCATTGCCGCTAATGAAATTGCAGGAGTGTATAAGCAAAAAAAAAATCATGTTTTTAACGATATGTGGACCCCAAATTTACAATCTCATTAGAAATTTAACATCTGCACTTCCGGTGATGGCGGGCGGGAGGCGGCCGCACAATGGAGGGCTCCCGGTCGGCAACGGCATTTTCGGGGCTTTAAGCCCGGTCCCAGGGTCCACGGAGGCGGCAGAAGAAGGGAGAAGGCACGGAGGAGGCACAGTGAAGACACAGGAGGAAAAAAGGAACAAAGAAAAATGTTGAGGGTGAGCAGCTGGAGGTCCGTCGGGGAGTGGAAAGGTCACCGCGGGGTCACCAGGAAAAGTGGAGGCTGGAGCACCGTAAGCATTGCTTACGGCTGAAGAAATAACTAAGGTGATGGCTGCGGAATTTGAAAAGCAGTTGGCGCAGATTGCGAAATGCATGGAGACGGTGAGGAAGGAGATGAGGGAGGTTTTGAGTGTGCTGGTGGAGGAGGCGGTTTCCCCGGTGAGGACGGAGGTGGCGAGCGCAGTGGCGGAGGTGCGAGAGCAAGGGGAGGCGCTGAAGGAAGTGGAGGAGACGTTATTGCAGCACGGTGATCAACTTGCCTCGATGGGGAAAGAGATGCGGAAGGTGATGGGTACTAACAAGGATCTGCGAGGAAAAATGGAAGACCTGGAAAACAGATCCAGGCGACAGAATTTGAGGATTGTGGGGCTGCCCGAAGGAGTTGAAGGACCGAAGCTGACTGAGTACTTTGCCGCGATGCTGGCAAAATTATTGGGGGAGGGGGAGGATCCCTCCCGATATGAACTGGATCGGGCTCATCGGTCGTGGAGGCCTACACCAAAGGCGAGTGAGCCGCCAAGGGCAGTGACTCTGTGCTTCCGTAGGTACAGGGTGAAGGAGAAGGTCCTGAGCTGGGCCAAGCAGAAGCGGGCGGTGCAGTGGGCTGGAGCTGGTATACGTGTATACCAGGACTTTACGGTGGAGCTGGCAAGGAGGTGGGCTGCCTTCAACCGGGTGAAGAGGGCACTGTACATTAGCAAGGTGCGGTGCGGCATTGTATATCCAGCGAAGCTGAGGGTGACTTACAAGCTCAAGGACTTTTATTTTGGAACGGCAGAAGCAGCGGAGGAGTTTGCGAAAGCAGAAGGACTGTGGCAGAACTGACAAATTGAGGAATGGCCATGTGCCGATGTAACCTCATGACTGTATTTTCTTCTTTTTTGTATCACTGCGCACGGGTGTAGAGATTAAAGGAGCCAATGTGGTATATATTTGGACAAGATAAGGGACGGGACTTTCACTCGAAATTAGGGTTCTTTGGGGTGTAGGTGGATATGCGGGGTTTGTGTGCTAAAAGGGGATCTTTGGGCTTTCCTAGGGCCGGACAAGTGGGAAAGGGACCCGGGCGGGGGCCTCCACGCTGGCCGGTTTAAGCCGGCCAGTGAACGGGAGTGAGGTGGGGGGGAGGGGCTGCGGCCATCGGAGCCTGGCAGAACAGGGTCCGAGTGGTCTAGCCGGGGTGGAAAGTTGGGGGGAAGGAACCGAGGTTGGGAGGAGGAGTTTTACAAGAGGCAGTGGACAGGAGGAGCTGGAGACCTGCGGTGTGCGGGGGGGGGGGGGGGAGCTGTGTAAGATTAAGGGTGACTATGGGTAATCCCTGATTCCTTTTTGCCATTTGTTTATGTAAACATGCGGGTTGAGATTCGGGGGTTGGTGGGTAGATGGGATCGTTGTTGTTATTATGGGGACTGACATATCTTGCTGATTATTGTTTATTGTTGATGGATGTAAATGTGGGAGAAAATGTGAAAAAGGAGGAGAATTTAAACAAAAAAGAAATTTAACATCTCCAGAAACTCCGGATACTTTCTGGCCACCTTGTAACACTGATAAAGGACCATTTTAAACCCATATCGTTTATCATCATGCAGTGTTTCCAGTTAACTGCTGTAAGGAACCCAGGGCAGATGATTGTGACATACACGGCAAGACTAAGAAAATTGATGGAACTATGCAAATTTGGATCATCGCTGAGTGACAGGCTGCGAGACAAATTAGTTTGTGGCATAAATAACATAAGTATACAGAAAAGGCTGCTAGCTGAGAATACGATTTCACCAGAGAAAGCCATGGAAATAGCTCTGGTGATTGAGAGTTCGGAGAAGGGCACTCTCAAGATACAGTGCGTGCAGACAGGTGAGGTGAATCAGCTATGATGCAAAGCTTTTGCAAGTCGGTACGGCAGAGTTGGATGCGCCGAACAGATAGAGCAGAAACTCACTGAATAAGACAGGGGAGATCATCCCGAAAGATACAAATTCTGGGATTCTTTCTTGTTTTGGCTGCAATCGAAGAGGCCACATCCGAATTAAGTGGTGAGCCAAATAGAATGCACCTGGCTTGAACAAAGAAAACCTGTAGTCCAATGCATAATCTAGAACATGATTCAGAAGAGAAATCTGAGATATATATCAATTGAATAATGTGGAGATGAGTAAATTGGCTCCTATCATAATAGCACCCCTGGTAAACGGACCACCATTAAGAATAGAAGTGGATACTGGTACCTCTGCTACCCCTCCCAGGACGTCGTCTTCCCCCCCACCCCCCCCCACCCCCCCCCCCCCCCCCCCCCAGGTTGCTGCTGCTGCTGACCGACCTTCCTCTAATGCTCTGCGAGATAGTCTAGGAACGGTTGCCACCGCCTGTAGAACCGCTGCGCAGACCCTCTCAAGGCAAACTTAATCCTCTCCAACTTTATGAACCCAGCCATGTCGTTTATCCAGGCCTCCACGCTAGGGGGCTTCGCCTCCTTCCACATTAGCAAGATCCTTCGCCGGGCTACTAGGGACGCAAAGGCCAGAATGCCGGCCTCTTTCGCCTCCTGCACTCCCGGCTCGTCCACTACTCCAAATATTGCTAGCCCCCAGCTTGGCTTGACCCGGACTTTCACCACCTGAGATATTGCTCCCGCCACTCCTCTCCAGAACCCCTCCAGTGCCGGGCATGACCAAAACATATGGACATGGTTCGCCGGGCTCCCTGAGCACCTTCCACATCTGTCCTCTACCCCAAAGAACCTACTCAACCTCGCCCCCGTCAAGTGAGCTCTGTGAACCACCTTAAATTGTATCAGGCTGAGCCTGGCACACGAGGAGGAGGAATTAACCCTACCTAGGGCATTGGCCCACAGACCTTCCTCGATCTCCTCCCCCAGCTCCTCCTCCCATTTACCCTTCAACTCTTCTACCAGCGCTTCCCCCTCTTCTTTCATCTCCTGGTGTATTGCCGACACCTTGCCCTCCCCGACCCATACACCCGAGATCACCCTGTCTTGAATTTCTTGTGCCGTGTGCAACGGGAATTCCCTGACCTGTCGCCTCACAAAAGCCCTCACCTGCATATATCTAAAGGCATTTCCCGGGGGTAACTCAAACTTCTCCTTAAAGTTAAGTAATGCAATAGCTAAATTGGCTGCATTTACAGGGGAAACCCAAAAGATTTTGGGAACGACATCTGCACTAGTGACTTATTAACATCAGTCTGTTCAACTACCAATCGTCGTTGCAAAAGGCCAGGAGCTTAGTCTCATGGGAAGAGATTGTTCACATAAAATAAAACTGATTTGGCTAGAGATCTTCAGCATAGCTGATGACAGTTAACAAGAAGTTTTTTTAAATAAATTGGGAGAATTCAGGGTGTCAACTGTAAAATCCACATAAATTCGGATGCTACCTCAAGATTCCATTGCCATACACCTTGCATCAAATAGCTGAGGCAGAACATAAAACGTTTGGAAGAATTGGGAGTCGTGGAGCCAGTGCAGTTTCTGAATGGGCTGTCCCCATTATACCTGACAGAACAGTCCACATTTGTGAGGATGACAAATTGACCATCTATCAAGCAAGCTGGACAAGTATTCGATTCCAAAGATTGAAGATTTTTATGCAAAACTAGAGGTGGGCCTAATGTATACAAAGCTAGACATGAGCCATGCGTCTCAAGAATTCAAATTGGATGAGGATTCAAGAACAGTTGTAACGATTAGCACCCACAAGGTTTGTTTCGATACACCCGGTTGCCCTTTAGCGTGTCCTCAGCATGCGCTATCATAGAATTTAGAATCATAGAATTTACAGTGCAGAAGGAGGCCATTCGGCCCATTGAGTCTGCACCGGCTCTTGGAAAGAGCACCCTACTCAAGGGCCACACCTCCACCCAATCCGGATAACCCAGTAACCCCACTGTCGCAGAAATCATAATAAAGACAAATTCCTCGAGGTTCGATTTAAGAAAATTTATTTACACAAATATACTTGTGGAGCGAGAGTGTTTCAGCTGCAAAGCCAAGGCACTGCACTCTGAGTTATGCAGTTAAAAACCATTATATTTATAGGTTGAAATAAACAACTTTGAAGAGATAAAGCTTGGGAACATACGCAAGAGGAAATATAAATGTTTTGCCCTTGGTTTAAAAACAATTTGAGTACGCATTTCGTTGTCCTTCGGAAGAGCAACTTATTATCATAATAAGGCCAGTACCACATACTAAGCAGTATTTGGTTTACATTACTTGACCTCCTTATTTTCGCTCAAAAGCAGTGTTAAAATATAATTAATATTCCCAGCATGCTTCTAAATTGGTAACTCATTAACTTCCCTTCCACACCCACCCAACACTAAGGGCAATTTTGGACACGAAGGGCAATTTAACGTGGCCTAACCTGCACGTCTTTGGACTGTGGGAGGAAACCGGAGCACCCGGAGGAAACCCACGCAGATACGGGGAGAACGTGCAGACTCCGCACAGACAGTGACCCAAGCCGGGAATCGAACCTGGGACCCTGGAGCTGTGAAGCAATTTTGCTAACCACTATGCTAACGTGCTATCGTTCAGTGCACCATGGAAAGTTTATTGCACGATACACCCAAAGAAGTGGTAATTTAGATGATGTTTTGGTCACTGCTGTTTCTCAAGAAGAGCATTTGGCAAACCTTGAGCTACTTATTATAAATGTACTTGTATATTAATATATATATATATTGTATAAATGATTTAGATAATAGAGTGAAATGTAATATTTCCAAATTTACAGGTGACACAAAGCTGGGTGGGGGTGAGCTGTGATGGGGATGCAGAGATCCTTCAATGTTATTTGGACAAGTTGAGTGAGTGGGCAAATGAATGGTAGATGCAGTATAATTTGAACAAATTTGAGATTATCCACTTTGGTAGCAAAATCGGGAAGCAATGAGATCTGGGGGTCCTTGTACACCAGTCACTGAAGATAAGTATGCAGATGTAACAGGTGGTTATGAAGGCAAATGGCATGCTGGCCTTCATAGCGAGAGGATTCGGGTACAGCAGCAGGGATGTCTCGCTGCAATTGTACAGCGCCTTGGTGAAGCCACACCTGGAATATTGTGTGCAGTTTTGGTCACCTTATCTGAGCAAGGGTGCTCTTGCTCTAGAAGATTGCAGAGAAGGTTTGCCAGACTGATTCCTGAGACAGAGGGCTGATGTATGAGGAGAGATTGACTCGGTTAAGATTGTATTCGCTGAGGTTCAGAAGAATGAGGGGGGATCGCAGAAGCCTATAAAATTCTAACAGGACTAGACAGGGTAGATGCAAGAAGGATATTCCCAATGGTGGGGGTATCCAGAACCAGGGGTCACAGTCTGAAGATACGGGGTGGACCATTTAGGACAGAGACGAGGAGAAATTGCTTCACCCAGAAAGTAGTTGGCCATTGTATGTTTTCAAGCACTATGTTCTTAATTATTGTTAATTCCCATTCCACGTGACTTGATGTGAAATGAGAACAGCAACATCATCTGCAACAATTGAAAAGCTATGGCAAACCTTCGCTACCCATGGGCTACCAGAAGTTTTAGTCTCCGATAACCGCACTGCCTTTACAGGGACAGAGCGTCAGCATTTTCATAAACATTATAGAATCCCTCAAGTGCAGAAGGAGGCCACTCGAGCCATTGGGTCTGCACCAACTCTCCGAAAGAGCACGGTGGCACAGTGATTAGCACTGCTGCCTCATAGCTCCAGGGACCCGGGTTCAATTCTGCGTGGGTTTCCTCTGGGTGCTCTGGTTTCCTCCCACAGTCCAAAGGTGTGCAGGTTAGGTGGTTTGGCCATGCTAAATTGCCCCTTCGTGTTCAAGAGGTTGAGTGGGATTATGGGATAAGGTGGAGGCGTGGACTAAAGTAGGGTGTTCTTTCCAAGGGCCGGAGCAGACCCGATGGGCCGAATGGCCTCTTCTACACTGTAAATTCTCTGAATCGAAATTAAGCCCACACCCCCGCCCTATCCGTGTAACCCCACCTACCCTTTGGACACTAAGGCAATTTAGTATGGCCAACCCACCTAATCTACACATCTTTGGAGGGTCGAAGGAAACCGGAGCACCCGGAGGAAACCCACGCAGATACGAGAAGAAAGTGAAAATTCCACACCAGTTGCCCAAGGCCAGAATTGAACCCAGGTTCTTAGTGCTATGAGGCAGCAGTGTTTACCACCATGGCCCCCCCCCCCCCCCATGCAAACTAATGGAATAAAACGTGTGCACGCCGCCCTATCACACAACCTCAAATGGCTTGGCAGAAAGCTGTCCAGGCATTCAAGTCAGCGATTTAAAAAAATAGCAGGCCACACCCTTAAAAATTGAAGCGTGCTGGATTCCTTCTAACTTACAGAATGACACTGCACATTACTTTTATTTTTTAATTAAAAAATTTTTTTTTAGAATACCCAATTCATTTTTTCCAATTAAGGGGCAATTTAGCATGGCCAATCCACCTAGCCCGAACATCTTTGGGTTGTGAGGGCAAAACATGGGGAGAATGTGCAAACCCCACACGGCCAGTGACCCAGAGCCGGGATCGAACCTGGGACCTCGGTGCCGTGAGGCTGCAGGGCTAACCCACTGCGCCACCGTGCTGCCCTGACACTGCACATTACTATGGGTGTATCCCCTGCAGAGCTACCAATGGGAAGGTGCCTCCGGACCAGACTAGTGTTCCTCAATTTAGCAGGAAAATTGAAGGCGAAACAAGATACACAAGATGACACGATTCTGTTAAAGTTAAGGAGTCCTTCGAGCTGAATGACTTAGTAGTTGTCTGGAACTTGAACTTCGCCTGGATCCCCAGAAAGATCATAACAAAAACAGGCCCCATGTCCTATCTGGTTGACTGCCAAGGAAGGAAATTAAGGAAACATGTAGACCTCATAAGGAAGAGAGAAACTAACGCAATACAAGCTAAGCAGGCTGATCCAACAACACCTACCAGCGTTCCTCCAGTCGTGCCACGTTCAGTGAGATCGGTTACTCCAGAGGAAAGGGCCCATGCCATGTTGTTCCAATGGGGTCTGAAGCAGATGTCTGCACTAATGCACCTCCTGAAACTACAAACTACCTTGCTGCTGCTCAAGACATCACTACCTCCACGGAGGCAAAGCCAACCAGAGAGCTACGCCGTTCTCAGAGAATTCGAAAGCCTCCTGATACATCACTACCTCCACGGAGGCAAAGCCAACCAGAGAGCTACGCCGTTCTCAGAGAATTCGAAAGCCTCCTGATATATCACTACCTCCACGGAGGCAAAGCCAACCAGAGAGCTACGCCGTTCTCAGAGAATTCGAAAGCCTCCTGATACATCACTACCTCCACGGAGGCAAAGCCAACCAGAGAGCTACAGCGTTCTCAGAGAATTCGAAAGCCTCCTGATACATCACTACCTCCACGAAGGCAAAGCCAACCGGAGAGCTACAGCGTTCTCAGAGAATTCTAAAGCCTCCTGATACATCACTACCTCCACGGAGGCAAAGCCAACCAGAGGGCTACGGCGTTCTCCGAGAATTCGAAAGCCTCCTGATAGACTAACCCTAACCCTAAATTTTGAGTGAATGTACTGTGGTACCCCATCAATTTTGTGATAACTTGTACATAGTTGCCTGTTCATAAATCGTAGCATGCCAGAGTGCACGGAAACGTGGTTGGAGCATGAGTTCAAACTCGCGGAGCAGGAATCAAGACTTGCAGAATGGTGGTTGAGCGCTGGCCAGTTGATGCCCAGGGAGTCTTGGAGTAGGGTAGCATTCTTTTTCCTCCTTTGTATATAGTTAAACTTCAATAAGCAAATAACCAATACAGTTGAGGTCAAGGTTCAACCTCTATCTTATTAAATGGTATAGTAGACTCGAGCGTAATGAACTATTTCTGCTCTTATTTCTTACGTTGTTAATGGGGTCTAAAGGGATAGAGTGCGGCACTTTTAAATGCTTCTTCTACTAATCTATGATTCTTTGGTTAGCTTTATTTTTTATTATTTGACCCATATTTTTGCATTTAGAGCATGTCTAAAGTGGTATGATATTCTTTGTTGTATTATATTCTATATACACTATTCCTACACCTAATTATTTCAAAAACTGTTTGTGTTTCTTTGAAAGTCAAAATTGTGACATAATACTTGACTAATGTGGTGCAATCAACTCGTTTTGTTGCCTAAGACGTCACCTTTGTAGCCGTTTCTGTTTTGAGATATTTTGTTGAATTGCAATTCAGTTATAAAATCTCGATTGTAAATTGTTTGGCTTTGCTTGCTCTTTGTCCATTACTCAGGGAAAGGAAACTTCAGTTTACCAATATTTATGTCCATTCTGAAAGAGGTGACAGTGAACTGCCTATCTCAGAACATCTACAGCATCTGTAAGAAAAATAATGAAATTCTTGACATTATCCAGAAAGTATTCCATAAAGTTTTGGAAATTCTGGCACGCTGTTCAAGGAGGAACCAGGAAGAAGCTCGGCAGGTATAACTATTAAATCTACCTTTAATCTATCAGTTAAAATTTAGATGTTAAATATATATTATTCTGGTGATGCAGTTGCTGTTGTGTATATGGACTTTCAAATACTGCAAAATTAGCTTGGTAGCAAAATTGAAGCTAGCAGGTTAAAAGGAACAATAATAGTATGGATGCAAAATTGTCTACAGAATAGAAAATGGATAGTTGCTGTGAATGGCTAATTTTCAGGCTGGAGGAAGGTATATAGTGGAGTTCCCCAAGGTTCAGTACTAGGAACACTATTTTTGATAAACAATAACTTGGGATACAGGGCACACTTTGAAATTTGCAGATGCCATGAATTTTGGCAGCGCAGTAAACAATGAGGAATTACATAGGATATATGGCACGGAAACAGGCTACTTATTCCAACCAGTCCATGCCAGCATTGTGTACCACCAGAGCCTTTTTCTGTCTTTCCTCATCCAAATTTATCAGTGTAAGCCTCGATTGCCTTCTCCCTTAAATGCTTGTCTACCCTCCCCTTAATTTCATCTCTGCTATTTGCTTGAGCCACTCCCAGTGGCGTTGAGTGCTCCATTCTCACCACTCTTCGGGTAAAGAAATTTCTTCTGAACTCCCAATTGAATATTTTGATGCTCCCCTGATTATGCTCTTCTTCAGAAGTGAAAACATTTCCTCCCTATCCATCCAACAAAACTTCATAATCCTAAAGACCTCTACCAGATCATCCTATCTTTTTTGCTGCACAGCTGACTTTTCTGACCACAATATGCAGCAATCTGTGCAAAAAAGAACGGAGGCATGGCCCACACCATCAAGATGACTGGGTGGGGCTGGAAAAATTTCAGACTGCCCTAATCCCCGCTTTAAAAAAGAAACAGGAACCCCCTCATGGGCATTTCGACCGCTCCCCCTTAACGGAGCATCCTATAGGGGCCAAGGGGCAGTGCCAGGGTACTGCCCAGGCATGTCCCATTCCGGGGAGGGGGTTCAACTATTGAAGTTTAACGATATACAAAGGAGGATAAAGAATGCTACCCTACTCCAAGACTCCCTGGTCATCATCTGAGAATGCAATCTCGTCGGCGAGATTCCCGTTTACTGAGTGCGGGTTTTGTTTTCAAACTTAGAGTACACAATTATTTAATTTTTTTTTCCCAATTAAGGGGCAATTTAGTGTGGCAAATCCACCTAATCTTCACATCTTTGGGTTGTGGGGGTGAAACCCACGCAGACATGGGGAGAATGCGCAAACTCCATGAGTGCAGGTTTTTGCGCCTGTGGCAATCAACTTCAAGAGTGCATAGGCTCAAAGAATGGGCAGACAAAGAGTGGATGAAATTCAATGCAGCAAAGTGTGAGGCTGTGCACTTTGGTAGGAAGAATGTGGAAAGAAAATGTATGCTTAATGGTATAATTTTGAAGAGGCTGCGAAAAGAAAGACCCAAAGGTGTTTGTGGACAAATCATTGAAGGTGGCAAATGGCATTCTGGGCTTTATAAATAGAGCAAAACATTAAAAAATCAGTAACTTGTACTGTTCGCACCAAGCTGGAGTGGTGTGTCCAACTCTGGGTACCACACTTTGGGAAAGATGTGAAGGCTTTGCAGAGAGTACAGAAAAGATTTAGAAAATGGTCCCAATGATGAGGGGTTACAGTTATGTGGCTAGAATAGAGGAACTGGTGTTTCCCTTGGAGCAGATCCGGTTAAGAGATAGACATGTTTAAAATCATAAATGGTTTAGATATAATAAATAAAGATTAAATTATTTCATTCCAGGTGTAAGTAGTAGGAGTAATTTTGCTCATTTATATAAGCAGAATTGTGCAAATAATAACCAATAGAATTGTCCAATGTTGTATTAACGAGATTTTGTTGGTCCTGATACTATAATTTTGTAAGAGACATTTTTCAGTGGTCAGTTTTTGAATACTATAACTTTTGCTGTGAATTTGAGCTTACTTTTACTTCCTGTATAATTTACAAATCCGTTTTCTATTTATGCATACCCATAATTCAAATGCTTAGAAGCAAAAACTATTTTATTGATTCCTCCCTAATTTTACTTGGAAGAGCACGAGCAACTTTTCATCGGAGTCAGTGTTTTAACAAAATTGAGTTAATTCACAAGCATGTGGCGCCTGGAGTTTCTATAGTACACTGAGGTACAGCTATGAACATTTAGTGCACCTTATCAGATAACAAACTACCCAACAACACACATTGCAGAAAACCAGTAAGACCCAAGTCCCCACTCGTTGGTGTAGTCTCCAAATGATGGTGTTTATTCTGTTCTTGGTAACTTCCCTCTTGACCAATAAAACCCAATCAACCCAGTAAATATTCAGAGGAAAATGAAAATGACGGGTGCCATATGATTCGTATATGGCTCTCTACTGGAATTCTTACAGATTTAATAACATAGGTCCATGAGAACATTCACAATGATTGTAGAACATAGTGCCGAAGAAGGCCATTCGGCCCATCGAGTCTGCACCAACCCACTTAAGCCCTCACTTCCAACCTATTCCCGTAACCCAATAACCCCGCCTAACCTTTTTTTGGTCACTCAGGGCAATTTATCATGGTCAATCCACCTAACCTGCACGTCTTTGGACTGTGTGAGGAAACTGGAGCACCCAGAGGAACCCACGCAGAAACGGGGAGAACGTGCAGATTCCGCACAGACAGTGACCCAGCGGGGAATCGAACCTGGGACCCTGGCACTGTGAAGCCACAGTGCTAGCCACTTGTGCTACCGTGATGTCAGGGATGGGACACTAATTATGAGATGTTGAGGATATATGAGGAAATTTAACAAATGTTAAAATTGTGCAAAATTGATGGTGAAGAGGCAAAGACTATTTTTTGGGAGAAAAAGGAAGAGGGGCCATCAATTGTAAGTTGTCATGAAGTGGATGAGGAGTTAGGCTAGGAGCATTTTCTTTATGCAGAAGTTTGTTACAGCATGTAACGCTTTGTCATGGGGTGGTTAAGTTAGAGACTTTTAGACCTTTTAGGGAAAATTTGATATGTATTTGAAGATAAAGATGCAAGGCTTTGTGGAGGAAGTGGTGCAATGGAAATAGTTTTTGTATGTTTCGGCAAAGAGGTGGCATGATTGGCCAAAGGGGTACAATACTATAAACCTGTTGAGCATTAAACAATCTGAAGAAATTTGTCTCCTTCAATTCCTTGCCCTGGTTAGAATCTGTTGGATTTTTTGCTATTGTTTATGAAAGGTGCGCCACGCTAATTAAAGGTAGCCAAACCTATTGCAACAAATAAATTCAAGTATGTAATTATTGTACAGTGCCAAAAATAAGGATATATTTAAATTTTATTTTCTCACGTTTCTAAGCCTGACAGAAGTTGTCGCAAATGAGAACTGAATGTTTTTAGTGTGCGCTTCGGCTATATCCATTGTAAAGCGTAGACTTTGTCCTCACCAATTTGCCTGTCACAGATGCATCAGTCTGACAGTGTTGGTAGTCGTGACCATTGCACAAGCCTTTGAAGGCAGACTTTCATCTTTACATTGATGACACCCTCCATTGTGCTGTGTCGCACAAGCAGTGTGTTAGATTCAGATCTGATCCAGCAGCTTGAAATTGAGCTTCCATGAGGTGCTATGGACCATCAGCAGCAGAATTTTAGTCAGCTGCAATCTGTAACTTCATGGCCTGGCATATCCCTCACTTTACCATTAAACAGGGGACAAACTCTGTTTCAATGACCAGTGCAGAGGAGTATGCCAGGGGCATCATCAGGCATACATAAAAAATAAGATGCAAACCTGGTAAAATGACAACACGGGGCTAAATGCGTGCCCAGGAGCAGATACAGCATGTTATAGATAAGGCTAAGTAATCCCACAACCAAATGTGATTAACGGTGTGCAGTCCAGCTACATCCAGTCATGAATGGTGGTAGGCAATTAGGCTCTTCAAACATCTTCCCCATCCTCGATGATGGGGGGTGGGGGGAGCCCAATATGTTGGTGCAAACAACCAGACTAAAACATTCAGAATCATAGAATTTACAGTGCAGAAGGAGGTCATTCGGCCCATCGAGTCCCCACCCTACTTAAGCCCACGCCTCCACCCTATCCCAGTAACCCAACCAAACCTTTTCAATGCTAAAGGGCAATTTAGCATGGCCAATCCACTTAACCTGCACATCTTTGTACTGTGGGACCAAAACGGAGCACCTGAAGGAAACCCACGCAAACACGGGGAGAAAGTGCAAAGTCCACCCAGACAGTTACCCAAGGCCGGAATTAAACCTGGGTCCCTGTCGCTGTGAGGCGATAGTGCTAACCACTGTGCCGCCTTCAGCTATCTTCAACCAGAAATGCCAGGTAGTTGATTCATCTTGGCTTCCTCCTGAGGTCCGAACATCATAGGTGCCATACTTCATCCAATTCAATATACTCCATGTGATATCATGCCAAGGTACTGATTACAGCAAAGATTTTGGGCCCTGACAACTTCCTAGCTGCAGTACCATGGACTTGTGCTCCAGAACTAGCTGTGCCTTAGCCAAACTGTTTCCGCACAGCGACAAAGCTGACATTTACCTGACAGTGTGGAAAATTGCTCTGGTATGTCCTGACCACAAAAAGCAGAATAAATCTGATCTGGCAAATCAACCACAACGCCCCATCAGTCTGCTCTCAATCTGCAGCACTATCTACGAGATGTATTCCAGCCACTTGTCAAGGTTCTTTTAACAACACCTTCCAAACCCACGATCTCTACAACCAAGAAGGATAAGGGCAGCAGAAAGCACCTACAATTTCCTCTTCAAGCCACACACCATTTTGGCTTGAAACTCTTATCTCTGTTCCTTCACTATTGTCGGATAAATTTCCTCCGTAAGAACACTACATGGGTGCTGTACCTCCACCACATGGACTGCAGAAGGCGGCTTGCCACCACCTGCTCGAGTAATTAAGGAAAGGCAATAACTGGTGGCCTACCCAGCAACACTCATCCCAAGAATTAATTAATTAATTCTGAACAAATAAATTCTGAACTACGACCATTATTCCGAAGTTCATTATGTAAATTGAGGAATTCTAATAGCTACTTGAATGATGGAACGGTGACGTTTTCTTCTTTATTTTTAATATAGATTCTTGAGTCTATTCAGTTGGTTCTTGGAGAATTCATCAGCACAGTTCACAACTGGTGTGGGGCCCATGAAGCAGTTCACCAAGACATACTCTCAACAATTTTGGCTGCTATGCTGGCAGAAACCATTCATTCTTTAAAAAAGGTAAGCGTGTGTTTCATTGTGCTATCAACTCACTAATCAGCCATGTTAGAGGAAAATGGAGTAGTTCCACTTAACCCATCCTGTTGCTCAATCACTATGGGACTGTCACATTATGGAGTGTGAAGCAGCATCACATAAATAAGTGCTAAATAAGGGAGGCTGTTTGGCTGATATAGCTCATTCTTCCTCAATCCATGATGAGGTCAGGCCTAATCTTCCTGATTGATGAAGTGATCACATATTATCTGATTGACAGTATAGTGTGAATTTTTAGAAATAAATGTACATGATTGAGAGTTACTACATACTTGTGAGTTTCAAAGGAATTTCTCATAATTGATCATGTGCAAATACAAGTACATTGCTGTTCCACAGTGAAATAGCTTCCATATATACAATTTTTTTGCTAGAACATGTGGCATTCTAACTGTTGGTTTTCATATTAAAAATCAATGGTCTTGCATGTTGAATTGGGTGCATTTTTTTGTTGGCAGACGTTCTGAAGCTGGCTAATGCACTTGTAAAAACTGCACAAAACATCTTGAGTCATAAATAAAATTAACGAGTGAATTGGAGCTATTCGAAAGCTCTCTGATACCATGAGAGGGGCATCAAATTTCTCTTCAATTTTTAAAAAAATACATATTTTATTCAAATTCTTCGGCCAAACAAAACAATACAAAGGTTTTCCTTTTTACAACAATAAAACAATATAAATAACAGTGGCCATTTTAACAAATAAATAAATAATATATAAACTAAATGGCAACTGCCATAACAAAAATAATAACTCTCCAAAAATAAAATCAAACAATCCATTATACATAACCTAGTATAAATATCTATACCAAAACACCCCTGAGGACCCACCCGAGCCCTCCCCCCCCCCCCCCTCCCCCCTGGGTTGCTGCTGTTACCTTCCCATTTCCTTTATCGTTCTGCGAGGTAGTCAATGAACGGTTGCCACCGCCTGGTGAACCCTTGAGCCGAACCCCTTAGTGCGAACTTTATCCGTTCTAGTTTTATAAACCCTGCCATGTCATTTATCCAGGTCTCCACGCCCGGGGGTTTGGCTTCCTTCCTCATAAGCAATATCCTTTGCCGGGCTACTAGGGACGCAAAGGCCAAGACATCAGCCTCTTTCGCCTCCTGCACTCCCGGCTCTTCTGCAACCCCGAATATAGCCAACCCCCAGCCTGGCTCGACCCGGACCCCCACCACCTTCAAAAGCACCTTTGCCACCCCCACCCAGAACCACTGCAGTGCTGGACATGACCAAAACATGTGGGTGTGGTTTGCTGGGCTTCTCGAGCATCTCCCACACCTATCCTCTACCCCAAAAAATTTACTGAGCCTTGCTCCGATCATATGCGCCCTGTGTAAAACCTTGAATTGTATCAGGCTTAGCCTGGCGCACGAGGACGACGAGTTTACCCTACGTAGGGCATCAGCCCACAGCCCCTCCTCAATCTCTTCCCCCAGCTCTTCTTCCCATTTCCCTTCAGCTCATCCACCATTATCTCCCCCTCGTCCCTCATTTCCCTGTATATATCCGACACCCTACCGTCCCCCACCCATGTCCCTGAGATCACTCTATCTTGAATCTCCTGCGTCGGGAGCTGCGGGAATTCCCTCACCTGCTGCCTCGCAAAAGCCCTCAGTTGCATGTATCGAAATTCATCCCCTTGGGGCAACCCATATTTTTCCGTCAGCGCTCCCAGACTCGCAAACGTCCCGTCTACGAACAGATCTCTCAGTTGCACAACCCCAGCTCTCTGCCATGCTCCAAATCCCCCATCCATTCTCCCCGGGACACACCTATGATTATTTCTTATCGGGGACTGCACCGAGGCTCCCGTCCTTCCCCTATGTCGTCTCCACTGCCCCCAAATTTTTAGTGTTGCCACCACCACTGGACTTGTGGTGTATTTCTTCGGGGAGAACGGCAACGGCGCAGTCACCATTGCTTGTAGGCTGGTTCCTTTGCAGGACGCCATCTCCAATCTCTTCCACGCCGCTCCCTCCCCTTCTCCCATCCACTTACACACCATTGAGATATTGGCGGCCCAGTAGTATTCACTTAGGCTCGGTATTGCCAGACCCCCCCCCCCCCTATCCCTGCTACGCTGCAAGAACCCCCTCCTCACTCTCGGGGTCTTCCCGGCCCACACAAAACTCATGACACTTTTCTAAATTTTCTTGAAAAAAGCCTTCGTGACCATCACCGGAAGGCACTGAAACACAAAAAGGAATCTCGGGAGGACTACCATTTTGACCGCCTGCACCCTACCCACCAATGACAGGGGCACCATGTTCCATCTCTTAAAATTCTCCTCCATCTGTTTCACCAATCTTGTTAAATTAAGCCTATGTAAGGTTCCCCAACTCCTGGCTATCTGAATCCATGAGTACCGGAAATCTCTTGTTACCTTCCTCAGCGGTAAGTCATCTATTCCCCTGCTCTGCTCCCCCGGATGCATCACAAACAACTCACTCTTCCCAATATTCAATTTGTACCCCGAAAATTCCCCAAACTCCCTGAGTGTCTGCATTATCTCAGGCATCCCCTCCACTGGGTCTGCAACATACAGCAATAAATCATCTGCACACAAGGATACCCGGTGTTCTTCTCCTCCCCTGAGTACTCCCCTCCACTTCCTGGATCCCCTCAGTGCTATGGCCAGGGGCTCAATCGCCAATGCAAACAGTAACGGAGACAGGGGACACCCCTGCCTCGTCCCTCTATGAAGACGGAGGTAGTCAGACCTCTGTCTGTTCGTGACCACGCTCGCCACCGGGGCCCTATACAGCAGCTGTACCCATCCGATATACCCTTCTCCAAAACCAAATCTCCTCAGCCCCTCCCACAGATAATCCCACTCCACTCTGTCGAATGCTTTCTCGGCGTCCATCGCCACCACTATCTCCGCCTCCCCCTCTGGTGGGGGCATCGTCATTACCCCTAGCAACCTCCGTATGTTCGTGTTCAGCTGTCTCCCCTTCACGAACCCAGTTTGATCCTCGTGGACCACCCCCGGGACACAGTCCTCTATCCTCGTTGCCGTCACCTTGGCCAGGAGCTTAGCATCTACATTTAAAAGGGAAATGGGCCTGTAGGACCCACACTGCAGCGGGTCTTTTTCCTTCTTCAAAAGGAGCGATATCGTTGCCTCCGACAAAGTCGGGGGTAGCTGCCCCCTTTCCCTGGCCTCATTAAAGGTTCTCGTCAAAAGCGGGGCCAGTAGGTCCATATATTTCCTATAAAATTCCACCGGGAATCCGTCCGGTCCCGGGGCCTTCCCCGCCTGCATGCTCCCAATCCCTTTTACCACCTCCTCCATCTCAATCTGTGCCCCCAGTCCCGCCCTCTCCTGCTCCTCCACCTTAGGGAATTCCAGCTGATCCAAGAAACACATCATTCCCCCCTTCCCTTCCGGGGGCTGAGCCTTATATAACCTCTCATAAAATGCCTTGAACACCCCGTTCACTCTCTCCGCTCCCCGTTCCATCTCTCCCTCCTCATCTCTCACCCCACCTATCTCCCTCGCTGCTCCCCTCTTCCTCAATTGGTGGGCCAGTAGCCGACTCGCCTTCTCTCCATACTCGTACTGTACACCCTGTGCCCTCCTCCACTGTGCCTCTGCCTTACCCGTGGTCAGCAGGTCAAATTCCACATGTAGCCTTTGTCTTTCCCTGTACAGTCCCTCCTCCGGTGCCTCCGCATATTGCCTGTCCACCCTCAAAAGCTCTTTCAACAATCGCTCCCTTTCTTTACCCTCTTGCTTCCCTTTATGTGCCCTTATGGATATTAGTTCCCCTCTAACCACCGCCTTCAACGCCTCCCAGACCACTCCCACCTGAACCTCTCCATTGTCATTAAGCTCCAAGTACCTTCGATGCACCCCCTCACCCTTAAACATACCCCCTCATCTGCCAATGAGCCCATATCCATTCTCCAGAGTGGGTGCTGTTCTTTTTCCTCTCCTACCTCCAGGTCTACCCAATGTGGAGCGTGGTCCGAAATGGCTATGGCCGTATATTCCGTCCCTGTCACCTTCGGAATCAGTGCCCTTCCCAAGACAAAAAAGTCTATCCGTGAGTATACTTTGTGAACATGGGAGAAAAATGAGAACTCCTTGCTCCTAGGCCTACTAAATCTCCAGGGGTCTACCCCTCCCATCTGCTCCATGAAGTCTTTGAGCACCCTGGCCGCTGCCGGCCTCCTCCCGGTCCTGGACCTCGACCGGTCCAGCCCTGGATCAAGCACCGTATTGAAGTCTCCCCCCATTACCAACTTTCCCGCCTCCAGGTCCGGGATACGCCCCAACATACGCCTCATAAAATTTGCATCATCCCAGTTCGGGGCGTATACGTTCACCAGGACCACCGCCTCCCCTTGCAATCTGCCACTCACCATCACATATCTATCCCCACTATCCGCCACTATGGTCTTTGCCTCAAACAGTACCCGTTTCCCCACTAAGATAGCCACCTCCCTGTTCTTTGCATCTAAACCCGAATGAAACACCTGCCCCACCCATCCTTTACGTAGTCTGACCTGGTCTATTTTCAGATGCGTCTCCTGCAACATAACCACATCTGCCTTTAATTTCTTTTGGTGTGCGAGTACCCGTGCCCTTTTAATCGGCCCGTTCAGCCCTCTCACGTTCCACGTGATCAGCCGGGTTGGGGGGCTCTTTTACCCCCCCCCCCCCCCCCCCTTGTCGACTAGCCATCCCCTTTATCCCGTATATCCCCCCAACGGCGCCCTCCCGCCTCGACCACCCCATCCCATAACAGCTCCCCCTTCTCCTTAGCAGCAGCAACCCAGTTCACCCCCCCTCTACCCCCCCCCCTCCGCTAGATCCCCCTCTAGCGTAGTTGCACCCCCCATGTTGCTCCCAGAAGTCAGCGAACTCTGGCTGACCTCGGCTTCCCCCCTTGTCCTCGGCCCCCACTGTGCGAGGCCCCCTCCTTCCTGCGTCCCTGTTCCCGCCATAATTACCATAGCGCGGGAACAAAGCCCGCGTTTCCCGCTCTGCCCCCCCCCCCCCAACATGGGGAAGAGAGAAAAGTTACAGGATCACAAAATTAACAAATTGAAAAATCATCTCCCCCCCCCCCCCTTTTCTCGCCCCACATAAGCACCCCACCACTTTGTCCCAAAAGCTCTTTCTCTCGCCAGACTATTCCAGCTTCTCGTCCACAATGAATGTCCACGCCTCTTCTGCCGTCTCAAAGTAGTGGTGCTTCCCTTGGTGTGTGACCCACAATCTCGCCGGTTGCAACATTCCAAACTGGACCTTCTTTTTGTGAAGCACTGCCTTAGCCCGATTGAAACTTGCCCTCCTTCTCGCCACCTCCGCACTCCAATCCTGGTATACGCGGATCACCGCGTTCTCCCACCTACAGCTCCGAGTTTTCTTCGCCCATCTGAGGACCGTCTCTCTGTCATTGTAGCGGAGTAACCTCACCACTATAGCTCGAGGTATTTCTCCAGCCTTCGGTCTTCGCGCCAGAACTCGATAAGCTCCCTCCACCTCCAAAGGGCCCGTCGGGGCCTCCGATCCCATTAGCGAGTGAAGCATCGTGCTCACATATGTCCCGACGTCCGCCCCTTCTGCGCCTTCGGGAAGACCCAGGACTCTTAAATTCTTCCTCCTCGAATTATTCTCCAGTACTTCCAACCTTTCCACACACCTTTTGTGCTGTGCCTCGTGCGTCTCTGTCTTCACCACCAGGCCATGTATTTCATCTTCATTTTCAGCAGCCTTTGCCTTCACGACCCGAAGCTCCAGCTCTTGGGTCCTCTGCTCCTCCTTTAGCCCTTCAATCGCCTGTAATATCGGGGCCAACAGCTCCTTCTTCAACTCCTTCTTCAGCTCTTCCACACAGCGCCGCAGGAACTCTTGTTGGTCCGGGCCCCATAATAAACGGCCACCTTCCGACGCCATCTTGCTTTGAGCTTCCCTTCCCTGCCGCTGCTCCAGAGGATCCTCCGCAATCCGGCCGCTATCCTCTCCCTTATCCATGCGTGTCCAGGGGGGATTCCCTTCTGGTTTACCGCACAGTGTTTTTGGCCGTTTAAATTGCCGTTGGGGCTCCTATTAAGAGCCCAAAAGTCCGTTCCAACGGGAGCTGCCGAAACGTGCGACTTAGCTGGTCATTTAGCCGCACCCGGAAGTCCAAATTTCTCTTCAATAAAGGCTGAGAAGCTCACAGATGCAAAACTAAGGCACTAATTAAAAATACTCCCATCTTGGTAAAAGATGATTGGCATCCTCATTAACTACTTTGGAGTGAACATTATCTGGATTTTGTAAATGTGATAGACAAATGGAACATTGAATAAATAGAAATTACAATGCAGAAGCAGGCCATTTGGCCCAACTAGTCGATGAAGTTGTTTATCAGTCACATAGCCATTTATGCTAATTTCACAAGAAACTTGGATGTTGATCAGGATTTTCTATACGAAATGCAATCTGATTTGCATTGAGCTCCGAATAGAGTATGCACCTAAACATGTAATATTGAATAAAATTAATCTCAACACTTAATGTAATATTTGAAAAAGGAATGTTCTAATTGGATCTGTTGACAATATCTGCAACATTCTATCTCCTATCTTTTGTAACCCAGTACATTTTAAAAAGCATCTAATTTTCCTTAAAATGTGCTCACAATTCTAGATAGTTGAACAAAGTTATTATTATTCTGTTAAAAGCATTGACCAGTGAATTCAGGCAATAGTTATTGTTTAATAGTTTAGTGTTCAAAATTGTCCTTGGTGTTGGGTGGGGTTGCTGGGTTATGGGAATAGGGTGGAGGTGTTGACCTTGGGTGGGGTGCTCTTTCTAAGAGCTGGTGCAGACTTGATGGGCCGAATGGCCTCCTTCTGCACTGTAAATTCTATGAATTCTATGATAACTTACTGGTATGTCAGTACAAACTTTGACATTGTGTTGTGCGTCTGATTGAATTCAGTATACTTCCAACCATACTTCCAAAATATTTTGTTTCAAACAAGCAAGTCAATAAATAATGCAGACTTGTGGCACAATGGTAGCGTACTTACCTCTGGAAGTTTTGGGTACAAGTCCCGCTCTGGGACCTGATGATCACGGAAGATGTGCTCATTATGTGGCCAGACAAGTTGATTATCAACTAATACGCCTGTGGCAGGTGGTAAAAGCAAAAAAAGAGCCTCCTGGTCAGCCAGAACCTGCAGACGGCAGAAGTCCAATGTTCGACTTCTTAGAGCTTGGTATCTAGAGAGAGAAAAATAAATCATAGCTATCTCATCTTGAATGAGTGAGGAAGACAGTGGTATTACAACTTTTAAACAACTAGCTGTTATTTTCTTGCAAGTTATTTTTTAAAAAAACTTCAGAAGTTTAATTGTTGAAACAACAATTGTTATATTGTAATCATAGTTGGTAATTTTGAGCTCTCTTTCAAAGTTGTAGTTGTTTTGTCCCAATTCCTCAATGTGTATTTTCAATATCAGAAATCTGATCCAGAAGATGTTGCTGCACCTGAGACCACTGATGATCTGCCACTACTTTCAAACTACTTTCTGGCCATTGTGCTAAAATACCCGGGTGTAATCCGGTAAGGTTAAACTACTTGCTAACTGGAGAGTGGTGGTGTGTTTTGTTTCATTTTTAAGAAATGTTATTGTGTTGTAGTTTATGAGACAAAGTTGGTTAAAACTTCCAAATCAGGAGTACTGACTATTAATACCATTTATACAGTCTTTAAAAAGCTTTGATTATATCATATTCAATAGAAAGGAAACCCTCCTGCTCTTTGACAATCCCTTCCCTAAGGTGTAAATCAAAAAGAGTCTGTTTCAGTTTGACATAAAATGTCACTCAAACCAATTTTCTGTTAGTCAGGATTTGTGCTTGTATTTTATTTTACTCTATGGGACAAAATAGAGAATCTATTACATTAGCAGATTTTCAATTTAAATAGTGTTAGGATTGAGCCATCACATATATTTTGAGTTTGCATCAGGTTATGATAACTCTAACTTCAGCACGGTAGCATTGTGGATAGCACAATTGCTTCACAGCTCCAGGGACCCAGGTTCGATTCCGGCTTGGGTCACTGTCTGTGCGGAGTCTGCACGTTCTCCCCGTGTGTGCGTGGGTTTCCTCCAGGTGCTCCGGTTTCCACCCACAGTTCAAAGATGTGCAGGTTAGGTGGATTGGCCATGATAAATTGCCCTTAGTGTCCAAAATTGTCCTTGGTGTTGGGTGGGGTTGCTGGGTTATGGGAATAGGGTGGAGGTGTTGACCTTGGGTGGGGTGCTCTTTCTAAGAGCCGGTGCAGACTCGATGGGCCGAATGGCCTCCTTCTGCACTGTAAATTCTATGATAACTTACTGGTATGTCAGTACAAACTTTGACATTGTGTTGTGCGTCTGATTGAATTCAGTATCCTTTAATTACAGTCTGTTCTACCAACTAACTTATGTTTTGAGAAATGTTCTGTAGTTTACTTGCTGTTTTGAAGAAAACATGCTGATGACTAAAATGAAGTGGAGTTAAAATGTGTAAAGCTGAAGTCAAGAAGTAAATATGTTTTTTAAAATACCTGTGCATTTGAAAATCATCCTATCCTCAGCTTTAAATAGCTGAGTCAGTTTGAATCAGTATTTTATGCCACAGTCTGCTGTTCATAATCATTACCCATCTCTTTAGATCATTTTTAAGTGAATTAACAGAATGCATCAACTCTGAAGCCATACAAGGAGTTGTGGGATTGGTAGCTGCTCTCCATATCCTCTTCCTAGCCAGTAAAGGTGAGTTGTACATATTCTTATTAATAAAATAATGAATTACATGGACGCAAACTGACTAAGTTTGAGCCTGTAGAAAGGCAGAAGGAAAAGCACTTTTCAAATAATTTGATGATCAAAATTAAGTACTCTTAGGATGAGCAATATCTTCTGGCTGTTTTTCAAAGAAGAAACAAGCAACTGTTCATTTATCTGTCAGTTTGTACGATTTTTAAAAAGCAATACAAAAAAAATCAGTACTACATTTGAGCCTTTTCTTCCACTCTTCCTTAGAAAGCATTGCATTCATATAGCACCTTTCACATTCTCTGTAAATTCCGAAGTAATTGGCTGCCAATTGAAGTGGAGTCAATGTTGTACGGTGGGAAAAGTACCTATTGTAGGCACCTCCTATTTTCCCTACTTATTAAAGTTGAACGGCAATGATACTTTTAGCAATTCACTAAAGTAATCTATGCTGTTAGCATTGATGTTTGCTGCTGATTGCAGCATTGTATAAAGGTTAGGTAGGGTTATTGGGTTACGGTGTTAGAGTAGAGGCCCAGGCTTTAGGTAGGGTGCTCTTTCCAAGTGCCGATGGGCCGAATGGCCTCTTTCTGCACTGTAAGAAGTCGATGATTCTAAGTACTCCTGCCAGCGATGAATCGCTACTGGTTTATGCTGATGCAAGGAGCGGGGCCCGGTATGCGAGTCTCTTGCATAGAAACATAGAAAATAAGTGCAGGAGTAGGGCATTTGGCCCTTCAAGCCTGCATCACCATTCAATATGAGCATTGCTGATCATGTAAATTCATTATCCCACTCGCTTTCTCTCCATGCCCCTTCATCCCTTTAGCTGCAAGAGCCACGTCCAGCTCCCTCTTATCCAACAAACTGGCCCCAACGGCTTTCTGTGTTAGAGAATTCTACAAGTTCACAACTCACTGAGAGAAGACGTCATTGCTCATCTCAGCCCTGGATGGCTTACCCCTTATTCTTACGCTGTGATCCCTAGTTCTGGATGTCCCCAACATAAGGAACATTCTTCCCACATCTAGCCTGTCCAGTCTCATCAGGATTTTATATGTTTCTGTGAGAAGATTCCCTCTCATTCTTCTAAACTCCAGTGAGTACAAGCCCAGTCAACCCAGTCTTTCTTCATATGTCAGTCCTGCCATCCCAGGAATTAGTCTGCCGAACCTTCGCTGAACAATCTCTTATCAATACCTGAAAAAGGAACAGTGCTCCGAAAGCTAGTGATTTGAAATAAACCTGTTGGACTTTAACCTGGTGTTGTAAGACTTCTTACAATAGCAAGAATGTCCTTCCTCAAACTAGGAGACCAAAACTGAACACAATACTCAAGGTGTGGCCTCACTAAGGCCCTGTATAACTTCAGCAAGACATCCCTACTCCTATACTCAAATCCTCTCGCTATGAAGGCCAGCATGCTATTAATTTTCCTCACCACCTGCTGGGTGACACGGTAGCACAGTGGTTAGCACTGTTGCTTCACAGCGCCAGCATCTCGGATTCGATTCCCAGCTTGAGTCACTGTCTGTGCGGAGTCTGCACATTCTCCCTGTGTCTGCGTGGCTTTTCTCCGGGCGCTCCGGTTTCCTCCCACAAGTCCCAAAAGATGTGCTGTTCGGTGAATTGGACATTCTGAATTCTCCCTCCGTGTTCCCGAACAGGCGCCGGAGTGTGTCGACTAGGGGATTTTCACAGTAACTTCATTGTAGTGTTAATGTAAGCCTACTTGTGACAATAATAAAAACTATTACCTATATGCCAACCTTCAGCAACTGTTCCACCATGACACACAGGTGTTGTTGCACTTCCCCTTTCCCTAAAGTGCCACCATTCCGATAATCTGCCTTCCTGTTTTTGCCACCAAAGTGGATAACCTCACATTTACCCACATTATATTACATTTGCCAAGTATTTGCCCACTCAGCCAGCCTGTCCAAGTCACCCTGAAGCCTCTTTGCATCCTCCTCACAGCACACACTGCCTCCCAGCTTGGCGTCATCTGCAAATTTGGAGCTATTGCTTGCAATTCCTTCGTCCAAATCATGTATATTGTGAACAGCTGGGGTCCCGGCACTGAACCCTGCACCCCACTAATTACTGCCTGCCACTCTGAAAAGGACCCGTTTATCCCCACTCTGCTTCCTGTTTGCCAACAGTTCTCTATCCACATCAATACATTACCCCCAATACTATGAGCTTTAATTTTGCTCACTAATCTCTTGTCAAACGCCTTTTGAAAGTCCAGACACACAACATCCATTGGTTCAGCCTTGTCCACTCTACTGGTCACATCCTCAAAAATTACAGAAGATCCTATAATTCCCCGTTTTCGCTCTCCTTTTTTAAAAAGTGGGTTACATTAGCTCCCCTCAAATCCATTGGAACTCTTCTAAAGTCTATAAAATGCTTGAAAATGATCACCAATGCGCCCACTATTTCTAGGGCCACTTCCTTAAGTACTCTGAGAGGCAGAGCATCAGGCCCTGGGGACTTATCGGGTTTTAATCCTATCAATTTCCCCAATCCAATTTCATGACTTATAAGATTTCCTTCAGTTCCTCCTTCATGCTAGACCCTCTGTCCCCTAGTATTTCCAGAAGGTTATTTATATCCTCCTTCGCGAAGACAGGTCCCAAGTAATTGTTCAACTGGTCTGCCAGCTCTTTGTTGCCCATTACGAATTTTATGAAAATGACTATACGGTGTTATGGGCCAGGGCGCAGAAACTCCAAAGTGTATTTATGAAGTTCACCTGACACACAACTTTTATGTTGAATTTGGCTAGGATGAGTGCAAAAGCCTTCACTGCAGGTGTGATTCATCAGACTTCCTAGACACTTTAATTAAAATAAACTTTATTCTAAGAATGTAGTTAATGTGTATATAAACATAACTACTGTAATCTGTGTATAACACTTAATGAATCCCCCCTTAGCTGTTCCAATTCAATAACAAAATCTAATTAAACCAAAACCCTTTCTCAAGGACGTGGCCCAGCACCCTGTATTCTCACTTGAATGGGACTGATCCATGTCCCTGAGATTTTGATTCAGGTCCAACCAGCAGATTCAAACTCCTTCCGGAAAACAACTGTCTTTAAAGTTACCGCAGTTACCAATGTGCTTTTTAACAACTTTTGTAATGAAAACAGAGAAAAACATGGGAAAACATTTCTTTCTCCTGAGTCCAAAGCAGTCAAATTTAAACTGAAACCCCCCCATATCTCACAGCCACAGCCCAATGTGCTACAAGTCACATGATAAGAGGCTAAACATTCCTTAAAGGGACCTACATTTGTCTTCCCCAGTCTTTTACTCTGCATATCTATAGAAGCTTTTGCAGTCAGTTTTTATGTTTTCTGCAAGCTTACTCTCGTATTCTATTTTCCCCTTCCGAATTTTACCCTTTGTCCTCCTCTGCTGAATTTTAAATTTCTCCCAGTCCTCCAGCTTGCTGCTTTTTCTGACCAATTTATATGCCACCTCTATAGCTTTCACAATATCCCTGATTTCCCTTCTTAGCCATAGTTGAGCCACCTTCCCTGTATTACTCACATAAACTGAGATATTTGTTTCTGAAATGACAAAGGGGAATAATTTATACAGAACGAGCAGCTTTCCTTCTCTAAATTGATGGCAGTTTCAATTGTAGGAGAGGATATTAACTAAACGACATTACATTTTAAAATAAATCACGTTTTTTGATTAGGCTCATTGCTGAACCGACGTGCTAAGCTTCTTTTATAATAAATGGAGAACGTCTATTTCCAGTTTCTAAAATCAACTTATTTTGTGCAGGTAAAGTGAAAAGAGCTGCAATCAAAGACACAGCAGTAGCCATTCACACCAAGTTTCAGCATTATAATGGAATTATATCAGAGTTGAGTGACATTGAAAGGTATGGTGAATAATGTAATAAATGTGGGTTTATGTGCATAGTATTTTAAACATTTCCTCCATTTTAGAAAACGCTGCCACGGTGTAATTGTGCAAAGAAAGGAAAGCATGCATTCTAATTTAAAATGGATGTCAAATAACCGTCCCCTATTTGATAAACCCAGATATTATTTCTTCCATGCAACAAAAGCTAATATACAGCTTTGAATATATAGACAGTGATAAAGAAGCTATAATGCTCCTATGTCACTGAGTAGTTAATTATTAATGCATATTCTGTGTTGAAAATATCCAGTTATCTTTCTCTTGTGAAGACAACACTGATCTAAAACAAAAAATAATGCGATATTATCCTATTTCTATACATCATTTAGAATAGCACAATAGTAATATATTTAAGATTAAGATGACATTGTTGAACTGAATTCCATTGGCATGTAGATTGCTTGTTAACTTTGCAGACAAGGTTATGTTGAATGAAGGTAGGAAAGTCAACGTTCAGTTTCAAAGTAACGTACAGAAGTCAGTTATGTCACCTAATTTGGATTGAAACTAAATTTGCACCTTTAGAATTTCTACAATTCATGTGCAGCTGAGGTGATGACCCCCTTCACGTTCCATCACAGATTTAGTTTGATTGAAGTAGGAATTTAGTTATCTTTTGATGCACAAACAGAATGCATAACTTTAATTTTCTGCTTTTGATTCTACTCACAAGAGAGTTTTGTCATGGCCTCTATTCGGTAAATATATGCTGCTGGATCTGGTATTGGAGAGCAATGCACTAGTTTTACTTCGATCAAGAAAGGGACAGTTTTCTGATTTGGATGATCTTTATTCGCTACATTGTGCTCATCATAATATATGTGTCATAGTATACTGATGCAGCCTGAACTGGGTATCACAAAAAGAAACATTCAAAGTTCAAGTAATCCAAGATGTAGGCAGATCCTGAGACTCAACTCATCATTTAGCCTAGTCCTAGGTATAACTGATATTTTCTAAGTCTGCAAAGGACCCTTGATAACAACTATCTGGTTCATGCTTTATTCCGAGTATGAAGAAAATGTTGATGGCGTTAAACAAAGAAGGGTGAGCAGAGGTTTGTGTGTAGCTTAACCACCAGCATAGACCTATTTGGTAGAAATAGCCTGTGGGTAGAATTTCTGTGCTGTAAATAGTACATAATTGTGTAAATATCCTCCATACGCTCTTCAGGCCTTTCAGAAGTTCATATTTAGTCTCCTATTTTTCTTTAACACCTAATTCTAACATTTGCAGGGTTTTTATTGGCTGTGTGACATTCAGTCGAAGTATGTGGCAATGCCAAACAAAATATTTTGAGTAACAGTGATGACCACATGGACTCTCCATCAGCAGCTCAACTGCATTAGCGAATGGAATATGCTTCATACTCAAAGAAGGATTATGACCTTACTAAATAACTAATGATTTAGTTATTAGATTGGATAGTCAGAGGCTTTTCCCCAGGGTAGAGGGGTCAATTACTAGGGGGCATAGGTTTAAGGTGAGAGGGGCAAGGTTTAGAGTAGATGTACGAGGCAAGTTTTTTACGCAGAGGGTAGTGGGTGCCTGGAACTCGCTACCGGAGGAGGTAGTGGAAGCAGGGACGATCGGGACATTTAAGGGGCATCTTGACAAATATATGAATAGGATGGGAATAGAAGGATACGGACCCAGGAAGTGTAGAAGATTGTAGTTTAGTCGGGCAGCATGGTCGGCACGGGCTTGGAGGGCCGAAGGGCCTGTTCCTGTGCTGTACATTTCTTTGTTCTTTGTTCTTTGATTTTTAGTTTGAAACTTAAACCTGGAGTGTAATTTTCTCCAGGTGGAAGGAAGGGCTGCCTCCTTGGTGTAAGGATGGCATGATCATTCCTTAAAAGAGAATATTAGTATTGTTGCTGAAGAACTTTTCTTTATAAAAAAAAAAACTGTTGAAGATCACGCGTAAGTGAAGATGTGATTTTCCTCTTATTCCATTCTCCTCCTTGATGTTTGCTATTTTGCTGCCTGTCACCTATTTTGCCATCAACTCAAAATGAATTCTCCCTGGATGGGTCAACGACTTCCATATGCTTCGGTCTTGCCTCTGTCTTACACCTTTTGCAATTTTTCTGAATATCAATCCCAACCTTCACCTCTTCCATGTAACTCATCTAATGCTATCTTTTATTGATCCAGTTATTAGCACTACTGGGTATTGTCAAATTTTCCATTTCCTTGAACATTGTTCCCTTCCGTTCGAAACTGCTTTATTTTGAGGGATCTTTCCATCTAACCCAACGTCTGAACAATGTCCAATCTTCCTTCCCTGCTGAAATACTTCACCCTCATCCAACTACATACTCATTTTTCTCATTTCAATTTCTTAAGTCAGGTTTCTAACATTTAGTAAGCACATTGTGATCAGCTTGATGAAATCCCCCAGTCAAATCCTATGAGATTAAAACTAAAATTTCAGCTTTTTCTTTATCTCACTGTGGCTTTTGGTCGTTTGAATCTTGCTATTCTCTTCCACCTTCGCTTCTATGGTGGGGGGGAGATGGTGACATAGTCACTATAAACTAGAGGACAGGTGCAAACAAGCCAAAAAGGCAAATGACCTTTATTTTGAAAGGAATTGGAATTCAAAAGTGACCAAGTAATATTCTGTTATA
Organism: Scyliorhinus torazame; assembly: GCF_047496885.1. Lineage (NCBI taxonomy): Eukaryota > Metazoa > Chordata > Chondrichthyes > Carcharhiniformes > Scyliorhinidae > Scyliorhinus > Scyliorhinus torazame. The sequence continues at coordinate 58,215,687 of NC_092712.1, read as the reverse complement.
CAGAGCTTTGGTCAGAGCCCCATCTAGAGTAATGCATTCAGTTTTGGGCAGCAAACCTCAGGAGAGGCGACAGTGCACATTCTCAAAGTGGCGGAACTTTCTCCCCAAAAGACTGTGGGTGCGTTAATGACATTTTCACGGCCAAGGTTGTTAAATTTTAGTTAAGTAAAGGTGACCAGGAGTGTGGATCAAAAATTGGTGAATTGTGTTGAGATACTTGATCTGACTGAATGCCAAAACAGGTTGCAGGGGCTGAATGGTCTGTTTCTGCGAATAATTTGTTATTATTGCGAATAATGACGTACATAAGCAACTGGGATCAAGTGGATCCCTTGAAGAGTATAGAGATTGTCGAAATAGAGTTAAAATAGAGTTAAGAGGGAAATCAGGAGGGCAAAAAGGGGACATGAAATTGCTTTGGCAAATAATGCAAGGGAGAATCCAAAGAGATTCTACAAATACATAAAGGGGAAAAGAGTAACTAGGGACAGAGTAGGGCCTCTTAAGGATCAACAAGGGCATCTATGTGCAGAGCCACAAGAGTTGGGTGAGATCCTGAATGAATATTTCTCATCGGTATTCACGGTGGAGAAAGGCATGGATGTTAAGAAACTAAGGGAAATAAATAGTGATGTCTTGAGAAGTGTGCATATTACAGAGGAGGAGGTGCTGGAAGTCTTAAAGCGCATCAAGGTAGATAAATCCTCGGGACCTGATGAAATGTATACCAGGGTGTTGTGGGAGGCTAGGGAGGAAATTGCGGGTCCCCTAACAGAGATATTTGAATCATCGGCAGCCACAGGTGAGGTGCCTGAAGATTGGAGAGTGGCGAATGTTGTGCCCTTGTTTAAGAAGGGCAGCAGGGAAAAGCCTGGGAACTACAGACCGGTGAGCCTAACGTCTGTAGTAGGTAAGTTGCTAGAAGGTATTCTGAGAGACAGGATCTACAAGCATTTAGAGAGGCAAGGACTGATTCGGGGCAGTCAGCATGGCTTTGTGTGTGGAAAATCATGTCTCACAAATTTGATTGAGTTTTTTGAGGGGGTGACCAAGAAGGTAGATGAGGGCAGTGCAGTAGACGTTGTCTACATGGACTTTAGCAAAGCCTTTGACAAGGTACCGCATGGTAGGTTGTTGCAGAAGGTTAAAGCTCACGGGATCCAGGGTGAGGTTGCCAATTGGATTCAAAATTGGCTGGACGACAGAAGGCAGAGGGTGGTTGTAGAGGGTTGTTTTTCAAACTGGAGGCCTGTGACCAGTGGTGTGCCTCAGAGATCGGTGTTGGGTCCACTGTTATTTGTGATTTATATTAATGATTTGGATGAGAATTTAGGAGGCATGGTTAGTAAGTTTGCAGATGACACCAAGATTGGTGGCACAGTGGATAGTGAAGAAGGTTATCTAGGATTGCAACGGGATCTTGATCAATTAGGCCAGTGGGCCGACGAATGGCAGATGGAGTTTAATTTAGATAAATGTGAGGTGATGCATTTTGGCAGATCGAATCAGGCCAGGACCTACTCAGTTAATGGTATGGCGTTGGGGAGAGTTATAGAACAAAGAGATCTAGGAGTACAGGTTCATAGCTCCTTGAAGGTGGAGTCGCAGGTGGACAGGGTGGTGAAGAAGGCATTCGGCATGCTTGGTTTCATTGGTCAGAACATTGAATATAGGAGTTGGGACGTCTTGTTGAAGTTGTACAAGACATTGGTACGGCCACACTTGGAATACTGTGTGCAGTTCTGGTCACCCTATTATAGAAAGGATATTATTAAACTAGAAAGAGTGCAGAAAAGATTTACTAGGATGTTGCCGGGACTTGATGGTTTGAGTTATAAGGAGAGGCTGGATAGACTGGGACTTTTTTCCCTGGAGCGTAGGAGGCTTAGGGGTGATCTTATAGAGGTCTATAAAATAATGAGGGGCATAGATAAGGTAGATAGTCAACATCTTTTCCCAAAGGTAGGGGAGTCTAAAACTAGAGGGCATAGGTTTAAGGTGAGAGGGGAGAGATTCAGAAGGGCCCAGAGGGGCAATTTCTTCACTCAGAGGGTAGTGAGTGTCTGGAATGGGCTGCCAGAGGTAGTAGTAGAGGCGAGTACAATTGTGTCTTTTAAAAAAACATTTAGATAGTTACATGGGTAAGATGGGTATAGAGGGTTATGGGCCAAGTGCGGGCAACTGGGACTAGCTTAATGGTAAAAACTGGGCGGCATGGACTGGTTGGGCCGAAAGGCCTATTTCCATGCTGTAAACTTCTAAACTTCTAATTTGGAAAATAATAACTGAAAAAGCATATCTTAAGTATCACCATTTGATTGAGTGTGGGCTTGCCATTGAACTTGCTTTTGTGCACTCCTACGAATGTGGCACTTTGTATGAACTGATTTGGAAAGATAATTTCTCTCTATCTTTTCCTTTAACAATGCAAACTCACTGACTAATACAATAAAAAATATCAGTACAGGCAAACAGTGCGAATTAAGTATTGAGATTTAATTTCCAATAAAAAGTTGTCAAACATATTTTTTTTGGTCTTAGTCCATGAATCAAAACAATAGCCAGTGTTACTAGTTTCTAGGTTTCGTGCTTCACAGAATTTAGCTAAAATGCAATTTGAAAAACTTCATTACTGTTATGGATTTTCCTCTGTTGCAGGGCCTTGTACACCTCTTCATACAGCCATTTGGAAAATCTCTTACAGCTGTAAACGAGTGCAGGTGGCAATGGATTTTATCTAGTACTTTTACCTTCACTCTCAACATAAAAGAAAGTTGATACATTCAAGTGCAAAAATATTGCTTATTTTAATTTTGCAAGATGTGTTGTGGAAATATATTTGTAACTGCAATTAAAATTGTATTTGTTATATAACAAATTTGATTACTTGTACGAGTTGGAATGTATCAGTAAGTAAGCTGTATGTTGAACAGTTCTCTTTTTTAAAACAAAGATATTTTCTTAAATGTTGAAAATAATAAGTTTTGTTTGAATATTGCTGAAAAGCTGTTTTGCTGAAGCTTTCATTTTGGACAAATATAAAAATGCCAAAATTCAAACAATCAACATTTTATACCACAGGAATAAAAAGAGTAGTGATTGGTTGGCAAGTCAATTCTGAATGACTGAGACAATGCCATGGAGAAAACAACAGGGAACTATCGTTTCCCTAATCTTCCAGCTAGTTCAGAAAAGTCACATTGTGCTAATAGTTACCCATAATCAATTTAAGATGTATGATTTAAGATTAGCTTGTAACGCTTGCACTTTCTAAAAGTGACATATATTCATAAGGCAGAGACCTGGGGCGGGTTTCTCTGTTTGGGAGACTATGAATCTCCACCAGAGGAGAATTGCTACTGGGAGCGCAAATCATGAATGCGGTTCAGTATCCCTTGCTATACAAATTTATGCATGGCGAGAAATACGAGGGATTCCTGCTATCGGGCTGCCATTTTGAGCGGGCAGCCCGATAGCTAAGTCCTGCGGCCGGCCAACTGCATTGCAAAGTAGCCCCCACCCACGGATTTTCTGGGTGACTCCACCTTCCCCCAAGAGACCCCAAAACTAGAGGGACACCCCCAGAAAAGAGACCCCTGTCTGGAAGCTAGATTTCTCATAGTGGATTGTGATTGACAGCTTCCACAAACCAGCTGTGTGAGCCTTGCTTCAGTCATCATCTTCATGGTAACTAAGTGCTGTAACCACAAAGTTTGCAATCATCAACCACATCAAAGAAAGTTAAGTGCATTCTATTCTTGCTCCTTTACCCTTGAGTGATTATGAAGTGCTGCGCAGGAAATTGACAGAACTTAACTCTGTTTGATGTGGTTAATGTTTGTAAACATTGTGGTTGCAGCACTTGGAGAGTGAAGAAGATGAATGAAGGACTGCTCACAGCTGGTTGGTGGCATCTATCCCCTTGGCCCACCGCAAGGTCCACCTCATCAGGTTCACATTCGGTGATACCATTAATAATCCCTGCCCATGTGATCCCTAGTCCAGAGGATCAAAGAATCATGAGGACCCAGAGACTCTGGTGCCCAGCCCACTTAGTGGATGCAATCAAGCAAGAACCCAGCCAGTTGGGGGTCGGAGCATAGCGGTCGTTTCAGAGCCGACCCAAACCTTGATTTCGGTCTGACGCCCGATTCTCCACCCAGTCGGGATTTGCGATCTTGCCGTCATGAGGTGGAGAATCTCGACTCTGTTCTCTGCAAACAAAAGAGATATGTTGAAACCTTGCGCCTGTTTTAAATTACCCAGAAGCATATAGTTCCTTATTGATTCTCCATGGCACTGCCTCAGTCAATCAAAGTCAGTAGCCCTTTTCTCCTTTATTATAAATTGTGAATGAAACTTGGCATTCTTGCATTTGACCTGAAGAGTGCAAGACAAAAGACTTTGACAACATGTCTCTCTTTTCAGAAATATTCAAGTTTTGTACTACCAAGGAACTGTATTGTACTTGGTTCTATGCCAGTGTCTACCAGGAGATGTCACTGAAACACAGTAATATAATAGTGAGAAACAATAGATGGTGACGATCATGCTTTGCATAATAGGCAATGCAAAACTTTGTTTAAAAAAAAAAATTGCACTGCTGATCTTCTAAACTCTTTGCTAATGAATTATGTTTTACTCTTATTAGAACTGAATAATGTAAAAAAAGCTTTAGTGTATATGTAATAAATAGTGCAGTGTTTAAATACTTAATAAACCAAAATTTAAAATACTTTTAAACAAAATCAATGTCAGAATTGTCTATCTCCTGGTCTCCCATTCCATTTCCCACCTCTCCCCCACAGTCCATCTTCAACTTTCCAATCCGATAGCACAATTGATTGATTTGATTTATTGTCACGTGTACCAAGATACAGTGAAAAGTATTGTTCTACGTACAGTCAAGACGGATCATTCCATAAATGAAAAGACATAGGACATACATAAATGTACAATGTAAACACATAGACACAGGCATCGGGTGAAGCATACGGAGTGTAGTACTACTCCGTAGAGACGATGTGTGAAGAGATCAGTTCAGCCCATAAGATGGTCAATCAGAAGTCTGGTAACAGTGGGAAAGAAGCTGTTTTGAACCTGAATTCCTGAATCACAGGAAAATTATGAAGAATTGATCTTTAACTTCCTAGCATCTATGTTACTGGACTTAGTGGAGACCATCAGTTCCTGAAGATTTGTCTAATTTAAGTCTATTTATTTTCAATAAATCATTGTATTTGTTCACATGATATGGGTGTTGCTGGCTTGTCCTGCATTTTTTAAATTGCCTATCCCTAATTTCCCTTGAGATGGTGATAATGAGCTTTCTTCTTGAATTGCAGTAGACTATGGTGTAGGTACACCCACATGGCTGTTAGGAATAGAGTTCCAGGAATTGACTCAGCGACAGTGAAAGAATGGCAATATAGTTCCAAGTCAGCATGATGTGTGGCTTGGAGGGGAACTTGTAGGTGGCAGTGTTCCCATGCATCTGCTGCCCTTGTCCTTCAAGCTGGTAGAGGTCGCAGGTTTGTAAGTTGCCGTTGAAAGAGTATTGGTGAGTTGCAGCAGTGCATCTTGTAAATGGTATACACTGTTGCCACTGCATTGGTGATGGAGGGAGTGAATGTTGTCCAGATCTTACTGCATTTGGATGTGGACTGCTTAAGTATCTGAGGAATCACAAATGGTACTGAATATTGTGCAATCATCAGCAAACATCTCCACATTATACCTTATGATGAAAGAAACATCATTGATGAAGCAGTTAAAGATGGGTGGACTAAACACTACCCTGAAGAATTCATGCATTGATGTCCTGGTACTTGGGTGATTGATAATCAACAATCTTCGCTCATGACAAGTTTGACTCCAATTAGTGGAGAGTGTCCCCCGTGATTCACATTGACTTCGGCCTTTCTCTGGCTCCTTGATTTTATGTTTGCTCAAATGATGCCTGGGACAAATCACTCCTGCCTTGCCTCTTGAATTTAGCTCTTTTGCCCATGTTTGGACCAAGACTGTAATGAGCTGGGTGGCCCTGTTGAAACCCGAACTGAACATTAGGGAGCAGGGTATTGCTGAGTAAATGCTGTCGATAATTCCTTCCATTACTTTGCTGATCGAGACTAATGGAATCGTAATTGGCTGGATTGGAGTTGCCCTGCACTTTGTGGAGATGATAAACCTGGGCAATTTTCCTCATTACTGGATAGATGCCAGTGTTGTAGCTGCACTGAAACAACTTGGCCAGGACCAAGTTCTGGAGCACAAGTCCTTAATGCTAATGATGGAATTTTGTCAGGGACAATAGCTGTTGCAATATCCACTGCCTCCAGCTACTTTATTAGTCTTAAATCCATTTTTATTTTTAGTTTTTTGTGCATCACTGGTATTTTGTTTCTTTCCACTTCTTTGAGGAGCATTTATCTAACAAGCCTGCCAATGCCTTACCATCCAGTTTATTTCATTCATGGCATGTTGGTATCCCTGGCAACCCCAGCATTTATTATCCATCTCTAATGACCATTGAGAGGGCAGTGATGAACTGCTTTTTTGAACCACTGTGGTCTGTTGTGAAAGTACATTGCTATTAAGGACTGAGTTTCAGGATTTTGACCAAGTGATGAACGATGGTGTAGGATTTTGAGAGGAGCTTCCAGGTGGTGTTCTGACTTGCTTGGCAGTAGAATTTGTGGTTTGGAAGGATCTTTGGCAAGTTGCTGCAATGCATCTTCTGGATGGTATACACTACCATCACTCTGTGCCAGGAGTGGAGAGAGTGAATGTTTAAGGTGGCGGATTGGATACTGATCAGACACTGCTTTGTTCTGGTTGGCATTGAACTTCATAAGTGTTGTTGGAGCTGCACTCATCCATCAAGTGGGGAGTATTCCATCACACCCCTGACACCTGCTTTGTAATTTGTGGACAGGCTTTGGAAGTCAGGAGGTGAGTATATTTTTTAATGTTTTTTTCCAATTAAGGGGCAATTTAGCATGACCAATCCACTTAACCTGCACATATTCTGGTTAGAACATAGAAAAATACAGCACAGAACAGGCCCTTCGGCCCACGATGTTGTGCCGAACTTTTGTCCTAGATTAAGAACAAATTAATCTACACCCCATCATTCTACCGTAATCCATGTACCTATCCAACAGCCGCTTGAAGGTCCCTAATGTTTCCGACTCAACTACTTCCACAGGCAGTGCATTCCATGCCCCCACTACTCTCTGGGTAAAGGACCTACCTCTGACATCCCCCCTATATCTTCCACCATTCACCTTAAATTTATGTCCCCTCGTAATGGTTTGTTCCACCGGGGGAAAAAGACTCTGTCTACTCTATCTATTCCCCTGATCATCTTATAAACCTCTATCAAGTCGCCCCTCATCCTCCGTTCTAATGAGAGAAGGCCTAGCACCCTCAACCTTTCCTCGTAAGACCTACTCTCCATTCCAGGCAACATCCTGGTAAATCTCCTTTGCACCTTTTCCAAAGCTTCCACATCCTTCCTAAAATGAGGCGACCAGAACTGCACACACTACTCCAAATGTGGCCTTATCAAGGTTTTGTACAGCTGCATCATCACCTCACGGCTCTTAAATTCAATCCCTCTGCTAATGAACGCTAGCACACCATAGGCCTTCACAGCTCTATCCACTTGAGTGGCAACTTTCAAAGATGTGTGAACATAGACCCAAAGATCTCTCTGCTCCTCCACATTGCCAAGAACCCTACCGTTAACCCTGTATTCCGCATTCATATTTGTCCTTCCAAAATGGACAACCTCACACTTTTCAGGGTTAAACTCCATCTGCCACTTCTCAGCCCAGCTCTGCATCCTATCTGTGTCTCTTTGCAGCCGACAACAGCCCTCCTCACTATCCACAACTCCACCAATCTTTAGTATCGTCTGCAAATTTACTGACCCACCCTTCAACTCCCTCATCCAAGTTATTAATGAAAATCACAAACAGCAGAGGACCCAGAACTGATCCCTGCAGTACGCCACTGGTAACTGGGCTCCAGGCTGAATATTTGCCATCCACCATCACTCTCTGACTTCTATCGGTTAGCCAGTTCGTTATCCAACTGGCCAAATTGCCCACTATCCCATGCCTCCTTACTTTCTGCATAAGCCTACCATGGGGAACCTTGTCGAATGCCTTACTAAAATCCATGTACACTACATCCACCATTTTACCTTCATCCACGTGCTTGGTCACCTCCTCAAAGAATTCAATAAGACTTGTGAGGCAAGACCTACCCCTCAAATCCGTGCTGACTATCCCTAATCAAGCAGTGTCTTTCCAGATGCTCAGAAATCCTATCCCTCAGTACCCTTGCCATTACTTTGCCTACCTAAGTAAGACGAACTGGCCTGTAATTCCCAGGGCTATCCCTATTCCCTTTTTTGAACAGGGGCACGGTATTCGCCACTCTCCAATCCCCTGGTATCACCCCTGGTGACAGTGAGGACGAAAAGATCATTGTCAACGGCTCTGCAGTTTCATCTCTTAAGGGTGAGACTCACGCAGACATGAAAATGTGCAAACTCCACACGGGCGGTGACCCGGGGCAGGGATCGAACCCAGGTCCTTGGTGCCGTGATCACTGTTCCACCCCCAGTCAGGTGAGTTACTTGCTGCAAGATTCCGAGCCTCTTACCAACTCTTGTAATTACAGCATATTGCTAGTCCAATTCAGTTTCTGGTCAATGGTAACCCCCCAGGATTACCGCTCTGTCAGTCTACTTTTCATCATCTGCAAAGTGATGGAAGGAGTGGCATCTACTCGGCAATAACATGCTCACGGATGCTCAGTTTGGGTTCCACCAGGATCACTCAGCTCCTGACCTCATGGCAACCTTGGTTCAAAAAAGGACAAAAGAGCTGAATGGCAGAGGTGAGGGACACGATTCTCTGAGGCCACGCCGGTTGGGAGAATCGCCGGCTGTGCCATTATATCGTGCGACACCGGTCCGATGCCGTCCTGCCATTCTCCCAACCGGCGAGAAAGGCCCCGTCGAGTTCTGCGCCGCACCAGCCAGAGAATCGCCCGAGACACAACGGCGATTCTCCGGGACCCCCACTATTCTCCGGCCCAAATGGGCCGAGCGGCTGCTCCGATACGACAGGTTCCCCCCGGCACCGTCCACACCTGGTCGCTGCTGGCGGGAACTGTGCGGGACCGCTGGGGGGGGCGGGTTCCTTCACCGGGGGGGGCTCCGATGGGGTCTGGCCCGCGATCGGGGTCCACCGATCGGCGGGCCGACCTCTCTAAAGGAGAACCTCCTTTCCTCCGCTGCCCCGCAAGATCCATCCGCCATCTTCTTGTGGGGCGGCCTCGGGAAGGACAGCAACCCGTGCATGCGCGGGTGACTTCAATTACGCGACACCGGCCGCATCATTTACGCGGCGCCAAGGCCCAGCGTGCCTTCGGACCACGGCGTCGGGACTTCGGACCACGGCGTCGGGACTTCGGACCACGGCGTCGGGACTTCGGACCACGCCGTCGGGACTTCGGACCACGCCGTCGGGACTTCGGTCCACGCCGTCGGGAGTTCGGACCACGGCATCGGGAGTTCGGACCACGACGCCGGGAGTTCGGACCACGACGCCGGGAGTTCGGACCACGACGCCGGGAGTTCGGACCACGGCGTCGGGACTTCGGACCACTCCGTCGGGAGTTCGGACCACGCCGTCGGGACTTCGGACCACGGCGTCGGGACTTCGGACCACGGCGTCGGGAGTTCGGACCACGACGTCGGGACTTCGGACCACGACGCCGGGAGTTCGGACCACGCCATCGGGAGTTCGGACCACGCCGTCGGGAGTTCGGACCACGCCGTCGGGAGTTCGGACCACGCCGTCGGGAGTTCGGACCACGCCGTCGGGACTTCGGACCACGACGCCGGGAGTTCGGACCACGCCGTCGGGACTTCGGACCACGCCGTCGGGACTTCGGACCACGGCGCCGGGACTTCGGACCACGGCGTCGGGACTTCGGACCACGCCGCCGGGAGTTCGGACCACGGCGTCGGGAGTTCGGACCACGCCGTCGGGACTTCGGACCACGCCGTCGGGACTTCGGACCACGGCGTCGGGACTTCGGACCACGGCGTCGGGACTTCGGACCACGCCGTCTGGACTTCGGACCACGCCGTCGGGAGTACGGACCACGCAGTCGGGAGTTCGGACCACGGCGTCGGGACTTCGGACCACGGCGTCGGGACTTCGGACCACGGCGTCGGGAGTTCGGACCACGACGCCGGGAGTTCGGACCACGCCGTCGGGAGTTCGGACCACGGCGTCGGGAGTTCGGACCACGCCGCCGGGAGTTCGGACCACGGCGTCGGGACTTCGGACCACGCCGTCGGGACTTCGGACCACGGCGTCGGGACTTCGGACCACGCCGTCGGGACTTCGGACCTCGCCGTCGGGACTTCGGACCACGCCGTCGGGACTTCGGACCACGACGTCGGGACTTCGGACCACGGCGTCGGGACTTCGGACCACGGCGCCGGGACTTCGGACCACGGCGCCGGGACTTCGGACCACGGCGTCGGGACTTCGGACCACGGCGTCTGGAGTTCGTACCACGCCGTCGGGACTTCGGACCACGCCGTCGGGACTTCGGACCACGGCGTCGGGACTTCGGACCACGGCGTCGGGACTTCGGACCACGGCGTCGGGACTTCGGACCACGGCGTCGGGACTTCGGACCACGCCGCCGGGACTTCGGACCACGCCGTCGGGACTTCGGACCACGCCGTCGGGACTTCGGACCGCGCCGTCGGGAGTTCGGACCGCGCCGTCGGGACTTCGTACCGCGCCGTCCGGAGTTCGTACCGCGCCGTCCGGAGTTCGGACCGCGCCGTCGGGAGTTCGGACCACGGCGTCGGGAGTTCGGACCACGCCGTCGGGAGTTCGGACCACGGCGTCGGGAGTTCGGACCACGGCGTCGGGACTTCGGACCACGGCGTCGGGACTTCGGACCACGCCGTCGGGACTTCGGACCACGCCGTCGGGACTTCGGACCACGCCGCCGGGACTTCGGACCACGCCGTCGGGAGTTCGGACCACGCCGTCGGGACTTCGGACCACGCCGCCGGGACTTCGGACCACGCCGTCGGGACTTCGGACCACGCCGTCGGGACTTCGGACCACGCCGTCGGGACTTCGGACCACGCCGTCGGGAGTTCGGACCACGCCGTCGGGACTTCGTACCACGCCGTCCGGAGTTCGCACCACGCCGTCCGGAGTTCGTACCACGCCGTCGGGAGTTCGGACCACGGCGTCGGGAGTTCGGACCACGCCGCCGGGAGTTCGGACCACGGCGTCGGGAGTTCGGACCACGGCGTCGGGACTTCGGACCACGGCGTCGGGACTTCGGACCACGCCGTCGGGACTTCGGACCACGCCGTCGGGACTTCGGACCACGCCGTCGGGACTTCGTACCACGCCGTCCGGAGTTCGTACCACGCCGTCCGGAGTTCGTACCACGCCGTCCGGAGTTCGGACCACGCCGTCGGGAGTTCGGACCACGGCGTCGGGAGTTCGGACCACGCCGCCGGGAGTTCGGACCACGGCGTCGGGAGTTCGGACCACGGCGTCGGGACTTCGGACCACGGCGTCGGGAGTTCGGACCACGACGCCGGGAGTTCGGACCACGCCGTCGGGAGTTCGGACCACGCCGCCGGGAGTTCGGACCACGCCGTCGGGAGTTCGGACCACGCCGCCGGGAGTTCGGACCACGGCGTCGGGACTTCGGACCACGCCGTCGGGACTTCGGACCACGCCGTCGGGTCTTCGGACCACGGCGTCGGGACTTCGGACCACGCCGTCGGGACTTCGGACCACGGCGTCGGGACTTCGGACCACGCCGTCGGGACTTCGGGCCACGCCGCCGGGACTTCGGGCCACGCCGCCGGGACTTCGGGCCACGCCGCCGGGACTTCGGACCACGGCGTCGGGACTTCGGACCACGCCGTCGGGACTTCGGACCACGGCGTCGGGACTTCGGACCACGGCGTCGGGACTTCGGACCACGCCGCCGGGACTTCGGACCACGCCGCCGGGACTTCGGACCACGCCGCCGGGACTTCGGACCACGGCGTCGGGACTTCGGACCACGGCGTCGGGACTTCGGACCACGCCGTCGGGACTTCGGACCACGCCGCCGGGACTTCGGACCACGCCGCCGGGACTTCGGACCACGCCATCAGGAGTTCGGACCACGCCGTCGGGACTTCGGACCACGCCGCCGGGACTTCGGTCCACGCCGTCGGGACTTCGGACCACGCCGTCGGGACTTCGGACCACGCCGTCGGGAGTTCGGACCACGCCGTCGGGACTTCGTACCACGCCGTCCGGAGTTCGTACCACGCCGTCCGGAGTTCGGACCACGCCGTCGGGAGTTCGGACCACGCCGTCGGGAGTTCGGACCACGGCGTCGGGAGTTCGGACCACGCCGTCGGGAGTTCGGACCACGGCGTCGGGAGTTCGGACCACGGCGTCGGGACTTCGTACCACGGCGTCGGGAGTTCGGACCACGATGCCGGGAGTTCGGACCACGCCGTCGGGAGTTCGGACCACGCCGTCGGGAGTTCGGACCACGCCGTCGGGAGTTCGGACCACGCCGCCGGGAGTTCGGACCACGGCGTCGGGAGTTCGGACCACGCCGCCGGGAGTTCGGACCACGGCGTCGGGACTTCGGACCACGCCGTCGGGACTTCGGACCACGCCGTCGGGACTTCGGACCACGCCGTCTGGAGTTCGGACCACGCCGTCGGGACTTCGGACCACGGCGTCGGGACTTCGGACCACGGCGTCGGGAATTCGGACCACGGCGTCGGGACTTCGGACCACGCCGTCGGGACTTCGGACCACGCCGTCGGGACTTCGGACCACGCCGCCGGGACTTCGGACCACGCCGTCGGGACTTCGGACCACGCCGCCGGGACTTCGGACCACGCCGTCGGGAGTTCGGACCACGCCGTCGGGACTTCGGACCACGACGTCTGGACTTCCGACCACGGCGTCGGGACTTCGGACCACGCCGTCGGGACTTCGGACCACGCCGTCGGGACTTCGGACCACGCCGTCGGGACTTCGGACCACGCCGCCGGGACTTCGGGCCACGGCGTCGGGACTTCGGGCCACGCCGCCGGGAGTTCGGGCCACGCCGTCGGGAGTTCGGGCCACGGCGTCGGGACTTCGGGCCACGCCGTCGGGAGTTCGGGCCACGCCGCCGGGACTTCGGGCCACGCCGCCGGGACTTCGGACCACGGCGTCGGGACTTCGGACCACGCCGTCGGGAGTTCGGACCACGCCGTCGGGACTTCGGACCACGCCGTCGGGACTTCGGACCACGCCGCCGGGACTTCGGTCCACGCCGTCGGGACTTCGGACCACGCCGTCGGGACTTCGGACCACGCCGTCGGGAGTTCGGACCACGCCGTCGGGACTTCGTACCACGCCGTCCGGAGTTCGTACCACGCCGTCCGGAGTTCGGACCACGCCGTCGGGAGTTCGGACCACGCCGTCGGGAGTTCGGACCACGGCGTCGGGAGTTCGGACCACGCCGTCGGGAGTTCGGACCACGGCGTCGGGAGTTCGGACCACGGCGTCGGGACTTCGTACCACGGCGTCGGGAGTTCGGACCACGATGCCGGGAGTTCGGACCACGCCGTCGGGAGTTCGGACCACGCCGTCGGGAGTTCGGACCACGCCGTCGGGAGTTCGGACCACGCCGCCGGGAGTTCGGACCACGGCGTCGGGAGTTCGGACCACGCCGCCGGGAGTTCGGACCACGGCGTCGGGACTTCGGACCACGCCGTCGGGACTTCGGACCACGCCGTCGGGACTTCGGACCACGCCGTCTGGAGTTCGGACCACGCCGTCGGGACTTCGGACCACGGCGTCGGGACTTCGGACCACGGCGTCGGGAATTCGGACCACGGCGTCGGGACTTCGGACCACGCCGTCGGGACTTCGGACCACGCCGTCGGGACTTCGGACCACGCCGCCGGGACTTCGGACCACGCCGTCGGGACTTCGGACCACGCCGCCGGGACTTCGGACCACGCCGTCGGGAGTTCGGACCACGCCGTCGGGACTTCGGACCACGACGTCTGGACTTCCGACCACGGCGTCGGGACTTCGGACCACGCCGTCGGGACTTCGGACCACGCCGTCGGGACTTCGGACCACGCCGTCGGGACTTCGGACCACGCCGCCGGGACTTCGGGCCACGGCGTCGGGACTTCGGGCCACGCCGCCGGGAGTTCGGGCCACGCCGTCGGGAGTTCGGGCCACGGCGTCGGGACTTCGGGCCACGCCGTCGGGAGTTCGGGCCACGCCGCCGGGACTTCGGGCCACGCCGTCGGGACTTCGGACCACGGCGTCGGGACTTCGGACCACGCCGTCGGGAGTTCGGACCACGCCGTCGGGACTTCGGACCACGGCGTCGGGACTTCGGACCACGCCGTCGGGACTTCGGAACACGGCGTCGGGACTTCGGACCACGGCGTCGGGACTTCGGACCACGCCGCCGGGACTTCGGACCACGCCGTCGGGACTTCGGACCACGCCGTCCGGAGTTCGGACCACGCCGTCCGGAGTTCGTACCACGCCGTCGGGACTTCGGACCACGACGCCGGGAGTTGGGACCACGCCGTCGGGAGTTCGGACCACGCCGCCGGGAGTTCGGACCACGCCGTCGGGAGTTCGGACCACGCCGCCGGGAGTTCGGACCACGCCGCCGGGAGTTCGGACCACGGCGTCGGGAGTTCGGACCACGCCGCCGGGAGTTCGGACCACGGCGTCGGGACTTCGGACCACGCCGTCGGGACTTCGGACCACGGCGTCGGGACTTCGGACCACGGCGTCGGGACTTCGGACCACGCCGTCGGGACTTCGGACCACGCCGTCGGGACTTCGGACCACGCCGTCGGGACTTCGGACCACGCCGTCGGGACTTCGGACCACGGCGTCGGGACTTCGGACCACGGCGTCGGGACTTCGGACCACGGCGTCGGGACTTCGGACCACGGCGTCGGGACTTCGGACCACGGCGTCGGGACTTCGGACCACGGCGTCGGGACTTCGGACCACGGCGCCGGGACTTCGGACCACGGCGCCGGGACTTCGGACCACGGCGCCGGGACTTCGGACCACGGCGTCGGGACTTCGGACCACGCCGTCGGGACTTCGGACCACGCCGTCTGGAGTTCGTACCACGCCGTCGGGACTTCGGACCACGGCGTCGGGACTTCGGACCACGCCGTCGGGACTTCGGACCACGGCGTCGGGACTTCGGACCACGGCGTCGGGACTTCGGACCACGGCGCCGGGACTTCGGACCACGGCGCCGGGACTTCGGACCACAGCGCCGGGACTTCGGACCACGCCGTCCGGAGTTCGGACCACGCCGTCGGGAGTTCGGACCACGCCGTCGGGAGTTCGGACCACGGCGTCGGGAGTTCGGACCACGCCGTCGGGAGTTCGGACCACGGCGTCGGGAGTTCGGACCACGGCGTCGGGACTTCGGACCACGGCGTCGGGAGTTCGGACCACGATGCCGGGAGTTCGGACCACGCCGTCGGGAGTTCGGACCACGCCGTCGGGAGTTCGGACCACGCCGCCGGGAGTTCGGACCACGGCGTCGGGAGTTCGGACCACGCCGCCGGGAGTTCGGACCACGGCGTCGGGACTTCGGACCACGCCGTCGGGACTTCGGACCACGGCGTCGGGACTTCGGACCACGCCGTCGGGACTTCGGACCACGCCGTCGGGACTTCGGACCACGCCGTCTGGAGTTCGGACCACGCCGTCGGGACTTCGGACCACGGCGTCGGGACTTCGGACCACGGCGTCGGGAATTCGGACCACGGCGTCGGGACTTCGGACCACGCCGTCGGGACTTCGGACCACGCCGTCGGGACTTCGGACCACGCCGCCGGGACTTCGGACCACGCCGTCGGGACTTCGGACCACGCCGCCGGGACTTCGGACCACGCCGTCGGGAGTTCGGACCACGCCGTCGGGACTTCGGACCACGACGTCGGGACTTCGGACCACGGCGTCGGGAATTCGGACCACGGCGTCGGGACTTCGGACCACGCCGTCGGGACTTCGGACCACGCCGTCGGGACTTCGGACCACGCCGCCGGGACTTCGGACCACGCCGTCGGGACTTCGGACCACGCCGCCGGGACTTCGGACCACGCCGTCGGGACTTCGGACCACGCCGTCGGGACTTCGGACCACGCCGTCGGGACTTCGGACCACGCCGCCGGGACTTCGGGCCACGGCGTCGGGACTTCGGGCCACGCCGCCGGGAGTTCGGGCCACGCCGTCGGGAGTTTGGGCCACGGCGTCGGGACTTCGGGCCACGCCGTCGGGAGTTCGGGCCACGCCGCCGGGACTTCGGGCCACGCCGTCGGGACTTCGGACCACGGCGTCGGGACTTCGGACCACGCCGTCGGGAGTTCGGACCACGCCGTCGGGACTTCGGACCACGGCGTCGGGACTTCGGACCACGCCGTCGAGACTTCGGAACACGGCGTCGGGACTTCGGACCACGGCGTCGGGACTTCGGACCACGCCGCCGGGACTTCGGACCACGCCGTCGGGACTTCGGACCACGCCGTCCGGAGTTCGGACCACGCCGTCCGGAGTTCGTACCACGCCGTCGGGACTTCGGACCACGACGCCGGGAGTTGGGACCACGCCGTCGGGAGTTCGGACCACGCCGCCGGGAGTTCGGACCACGCCGTCGGGAGTTCGGACCACGCCGCCGGGAGTTCGGACCACGCCGCCGGGAGTTCGGACCACGGCGTCGGGAGTTCGGACCACGCTGCCGGGAGTTCGGACCACGGCGTCGGGACTTCGGACCACGCCGTCGGGACTTCGGACCACGGCGTCGGGACTTCGGACCACGGCGTCGGGACTTCGGACCACGCCGTCGGGACTTCGGACCACGCCGTCGGGACTTCGGACCACGCCGTCGGGACTTCGGACCACGCCGTCGGGACTTCGGACCACGCCGTCGGGACTTCGGACCACGGCGTCGGGACTTCGGACCACGGCGTCGGGACTTCGGACCACGGCGTCGGGACTTCGGACCACGGCGTCGGGACTTCGGACCACGCCGTCGGGACTTCGGACCACGGCGTCGGGACTTCGGACCACGGCGCCGGGACTTCGGACCACGGCGCCGGGACTTCGGACCACGGCGCCGGGACTTCGGACCACGGCGTCGGGACTTCGGACCACGCCGTCGGGACTTCGGACCACGCCGTCTGGAGTTCGTACCACGCCGTCGGGACTTCGGACCACGGCGTCGGGACTTCGGACCACGCCGTCGGGACTTCGGACCACGGCGTCGGGACATCGGACCACGCTGTCTGGACTTCGGACCACGCCGTCGGGAGTTCGGACCACGCCGCCGGGAGTTCGGACCACGCCGCCGGGAGTTCGGACCACGCCGCCGGGAGTTCGGACCACGCCGTCGGGAGTTCGGACCACGCCGCCGGGAGTTCGGACCACGCCGCCGGGAGTTCGGACCACGGCGTCGGGAGTTCGGACCACGCCGCCGGGAGTTCGGACCACGGCGTCGGGACTTCGGACCACGCCGTCGGGACTTCGGACCACGCCGTCGGGACTTCGGACCACGCCGTCGGGACTTCGGACCACGCCGTCGGGACTTCGGACCACGGCGTCGGGACTTCGGACCACGCCGTCGGGACTTCGGACCACGGCGTCGGGACTTCGGACCACGGCGTCGGGACTTCGGACCACGGCGTCGGGACTTCGGACCACGGCGTCGGGACTTCGGACCACGGCGTCGGGACTTCGGACCACGGCGTCGGGACTTCGGACCACGGCGTCGGGACTTCGGACCACGGCGCCGGGACTTCGGACCACGGCGTCTGGAGTTCGTACCACGCCGTCTGGAGTTCGTACCACGCCGTCGGGACTTCGGACCACGGCGTCGGGACTTCGGACCACGCCGTCGGGACTTCGGACCACGGCGTCGGGACATCGGACCACGCCGTCGGGACTTCGGACCACGCCGTCGGGACTTCGGACCACGCCGTCGGGACTTCGGACCACGCCGCCGGGACTTCGGACCACGCCGCCGGGACTTCGGACCACGCCGTCGGGAGTTCGGACCACGCCGTCGGGACTTCGGACCACGCCGTCGGGACTTCGGACCACGGCGTCGGGACTTCGGACCACGGCGTCGGGACTTCGGACCACGGCGCCGGGACTTCGGACCACGGCGCCGGGACTTCGGACCACGCCGCCGGGACTTCGGACCACGCCGCCGGGACTTCGGACCACGGCGTCGGGACTTCGGACCACGCCGTCGGGAGTTCGGACCACGCCGTCGGGAGTTCGGACCACGCCGTCGGGACTTCGGACCACGCCGTCGGGACTTCTGTCCACGGCGTCGGGACTTCGGACCACGGCGTCGGGACTACGGACCACGGCGTCGGGACTTCGGACCACGGCGTCGGGACTTCGGACCACGGCGTCGGGACTTCGGACCACGCCGTCGGGACTTCGGACCACGGCGTCGGGACTTCGGACCACGGCGTCGGGACTTCGGACCACGGCGCCGGGAGTTCGGACCACGGCGCCGGGAGTTCGGACCACGGCGCCGGGAGTTCGGACCACGCCGTCGGGAGTTCGGACCACGGCGTCGGGACTTCGGACCACGGCGTCGGGACTTCGGACCACGGCGTCGGGACTTCGGACCACGGCGTCGGGACTTCGGACCACGGCGTCGGGAGTTCGGACCACGACGCCGGGAGTTCGGACCACGCCGCCGGGAGTTCGGACCACGCCGTCGGGAGTTCGGACCACGCCGTCGGGAGTTCGGACCACGGCGTCGGGACTTCGGACCACGGCGTCGGGACTTCGGACCACGGCGTCGGGACTTCGGACCACGGCGTCGGGACTTCGGACCACGGCGTCGGGAGTTCGGACCACGACGCCGGGAGTTCGGACCACGCCGTCGGGAGTTCGGACCACGCCGTCGGGAGTTCGGACCACGCCGTCGGGAGTTCGGACCACGCCGTCGGGAGTTCGGACCACGGCGTCGGGAGTTCGGACCACGCCGCCGGGAGTTCGGACCACGGCGCCGGGACTTCGGACCACGGCGTCGGGACATCGGACCACGCCGTCGGGACTTCGGACCACGCCGTCGGGACTTCGGACCACGCCGTCGGGACTTCGGACCACGCCGTCGGGACTTCGGACCACGCCGTCGGGACTTCGGACCACGCCGTCGGGACTTCGGACCACGGCGTCGGGACTTCGGACCACGCCGTCGGGAGTTTGGACCACGCCGCCGGGACTTTGGACCACGCCGCCGGGACTTCGGACCACGCCGTCGGGAGTTCGGACCACGCCGTCGGGACTTCGGACCACGATGTCTGGACTTCCGACCACGGCGTCGGGACTCAGGACCACGCCGTCGGGACTTCGGACCACGCCGTCGGGACTTCGTACCACGCCGTCCGGAGTTCGTACCACGCCGTCCGGAGTTCGGACCACGCCGTCGGGACTTCGGACCACGCCGTCGGGACTTCGGACCACGCCGCCGGGACTTCGGACCACGCCGTCGGGACTTCGGACCACGCCGCCGGGACTTCGGACCACGCCGTCGGGAGTTCGGACCACGCCGTCGGGAGTTCGGACCACGCCGTCGGGACTACGGACCACGGCGTCGGGACTTCGGACCACGGCGTCGGGACTACGGACCACGCCGCCGGGACTACGGACCACGGCGTCGGGACTTCGGACCACGCCGCCGGGACTTCGGACCACGGCGTCGGGACTTCGGACCACGCCGTCGGGAGTTCGGACCACGCCGTCGGGACTTCGGACCACGGCGTCGGGACTTCGGACCACGGCGTCGGGACTTCGGACCACGGCGTCGGGACTTCGGACCACGGCGTCGGGACTTCGGACCACGCTGCCGGGACTTCGGACCACGCCGTCGGGACTACGGACCACGGCGTCGGGACTTCGGACCACGCTGTCGGGACTTCCGACCACGGCGTCGGGACTTCGGACCACGATGTCGGGACTTCGGACCACGGCGTCGGGACTTCGGACCACGCCGTCGGGACTTCGGACCACGGCGTCGGGACTTCGGACCACGGCGTCGGGACTTCGGACCACGCCGTCGGGAGTTCGGACCACGCCGTCGGGACTTCGGACCACGGCGTCGGGACTTCGGACCACGCCGTCGGGACTTCGGACCACGGCGTCGGGACTTCGGACCACGGCGTCGGGACTTCGGACCACGCCGTCGGGAGTTCGGACCACGCCGTCGGGACTTCGGACCACGCCGTTGGGACTTCGGACCACGCCGTCGGGACTTCCGACCACGGCGTCGGGACTTCGGACCACGATGTCGGGACTTCGGACCACGGCGTCGGGACTTCGGACCACGCCGTCGGGACTTCGGACCACGGCGTCGGGACTTCGGACCACGCCGTCTGGACTTCGGACCACGGCGTCGGGACTTCGGACCACGCCGTCGGTAAGTTCGGACCACGCCGTCGGGACTTCGGACCACGCCGTCGGGACTTCGGACCACGGCGTCGGGACTTCGGACCACGGCGTCGGGACTTCGGACCACGGCGTCGGGAGTTCGGACCACGGCGTCGGGAGTTCGGACCACGGCGTCGGGACTTCGGACCACGGCGTCTGGACTTCGGACCACGCCGTCGGGACTTCGGACCACGCCGTCGGGACTTCGGGCCACGCCGTCGGGACTACGGACCACGCCGTCGGGACTACGGACCACGCCGTCGGGACTACGGCCCACGGCGTCGGGACTTCGGACCACGGCGTCGGGACTTCGGACCACGCCGTCGGGAGTTCGGACCACGCCGTCGGGACTTCGGACCACGGCGCCGGGACTTCGGACCACGACGCCGGGACTTCGGACCACGCCGTCGGGAGTTCGGACCACGCCGTCGGGACTTCGGACCACGGCGCCGGGACTTCGGACCACGGCGCCGGGACTTCGGACCACGCCGTCGGGAGTTCGGACCACGGCGTCGCGAGTTCGGACCACGGCGTCGGGAGTTCGGACCACGGCGTCGGGACTTCGTACCACGCCGTCGGGACTTCGGACCACGCCGTCGGGACTTCGGACCACGCCGTCGGGACTTCGGACCACGCCGTCGGGACTTCGGACCACGCCGTCGGGACTTCGGACCACGCCGTCGGGACTTCGGACCACGATGTCTGGACTTCCGACCACGGCGTCGGTACTTCGGACCACGCCGCCGGGACTTCGGACCACGCCGCCGGGACTTCGGACCACGCCGTCGGGACTTCGGACCACGCCGCCGGGACTTCGGACCACGCCGTCGGGAGTTCGGACCACGCCGTCGGGAGTTCGGACCACGCCGTCGGGACTACTTACCACGGCGTCGGGACTTCGGACCACGGCGTCGGGACTACGGACCACGCCGCCGGGACTACGGACCACGGCGTCGGGACTTCGGACCACGCCGCCGGGACTTCGGACCACGGCGTCGGGACTTCGGACCACGCCGTCGGGAGTTCGGACTACGCCGTCGGGACTTCGGACCACGGCGTCGGGACTTCGGACCACGGCGTCGGGACTTCGGACCACGGCGTCGGGACTTCGGACCACGGCGTCGGGACTTCGGACCACGCTGCCGGGACTTCGGACCACGCCGTCGGGACTACGGACCACGGCGTCGGGACTTCGGACCACGCTGTCGGGACTTCCGACCACGGCGTCGGGACTTCGGACCACGATGTCGGGACTTCGGACCACGGCGTCGGGACTTCGGACCACGCCGTCGGGACTTCGGACCACGGCGTCGGGACTTCGGACCACGCCGTCGGGAGTTCGGACCACGCCGTCGGGACTTCGGACCACGCCGTCGGGACTTCGGACCACGCCGTCGGGACTTCCGACCACGGCGTCGGGACTTCGGACCACGACGTCGGGACTTCGGACCACGGCGTCGGGACTTCGGACCACGCCGTCGGGACTTCGGACCACGGCGTCGGGACTTCGGACCACGCCGTCTGGACTTCGGACCACGGCGTCGGGACTTCGGACCACGCCGTCGGTAAGTTCGGACCACGCCGTCGGGACTTCGGACCACGCCGTCGGGACTTCGGACCACGGCGTCGGGACTTCGGACCACGGCGTCGGGACTTCGGACCACGGCGTCGGGAGTTCGGACCACGCCGTCGGGAGTTCGGACCACGGCGTCGGGACTTCGGACCACGGCGTCTGGACTTCGGACCACGCCGTCGGGACTTCGGACCACGCCGTCGGGAGTTCGGACCACGCCGTCGGGACTTCGTACCACGCCGTCCGGAGTTCGTACCACGCCGTCCGGAGTTCGGACCACGCCGTCCGGAGTTCGTACCACGCCGTCGGGACTTCGGACCACGCCGCCGGGACTTCGGACCACGCCGTCGGGACTTCGGACCACGCCGCCGGGACTTTGGACCACGCCGCCGGGATTTCGGACCACGCCGTCGGGAGTTCGGACCACGCCGTCGGGACTTCGGACCACGATGTCTGGACTTCGGACCACGATGTCTGGACTTCCGACCACGGCGTCGGGACTTTGGACCACGCCGCCGGGATTTCGGACCACGCCGTCGGGAGTTCGGACCACGCCGTCGGGACTTCGGACCACGATGTCTGGACTTCGGACCACGATGTCTGGACTTCCGACCACGATGTCTGGACTTCCGACCACGGCGTCGGGACTTCGGACCACGCCGTCGGGACTTCGGACCACGCCGTCGGGACTTCGGACCACGGCGTCGGGACTTCGGACCACGCCGTCGGGAGTTTGGACCACGCCGCCGGGACTTTGGACCACGCCGCCGGGACTTCGGACCACGCCGTCGGGAGTTCGGACCACGCCGTCGGGACTTCGGACCACGATGTCTGGACTTCCGACCACGGCGTCGGGACTCAGGACCACGCCGTCGGGACTTCGGACCACGCCGTCGGGACTTCGTACCACGCCGTCCGGAGTTCGTACCACGCCGTCCGGAGTTCGGACCACGCCGTCGGGACTTCGGACCACGCCGTCGGGACTTCGGACCACGATGTCGGGACTACGGACCACGCGTCGGGACTTCGGACCACGCCGTCGGGAGTTCGGACCACGCCGTCGTGACTTCGGACCACGCCGTCGGGACTTCGGACCACGCCGTCGGGAGTTCGGACCACGCAGTCGGGAGTTCGGACCACGCCGTCGTGACTTCGGACCACGCCGTCGTGACTTCGGACCACGCCGTCGGGACTTCGGACCACGCCGTCGGGAGTTCGGACCACGGCGTCGGGAGTTCGGACCACGCCGTCGGGACTTCGGACCACGCCGTCGGGAGTTCGGACCACGCCGTCGTGACTTCGGACCACGCCGTCGTGACTTCGGACCACGCCGTCGGGACTTCGGACCACGCCGTCGGGAGTTCGGACCACGGCGTCGGGACTTCGGACCACGCCGTCGTGACTTCGGACCACGCCGTCGGGACTTCGGACCACGCCGCCGGGACTTCGGACCACGGCGTCGGGACTACGGACCACGCCGTCGGGACTTCGGACCACGCCGTCGTGACTTCCGACCACGCCGCCGGGACTTCGGACCACGCCGTCGGGACTTCGGACCACGGCGTCGGGAGTTCGGACCACGCCGTCGAGACTTCGGACCACGCCGTCGGGAGTTCGGACCACGCCGTCGAGACTTCGGACCACGGCGTCGGGACTTCGGACCACGCCGTCGGGACTTCGGACCGCGGCGTCGGGACTTCGGACCGCGGCGTCGGGACTTCGGACCACGCCGTCGGGACTTCGGACCACGCCGTCGGGACTTCGGACCACGGCGTCGGGACTTCGGACCACGACGTCGGGACTTCGGACCACGCCGTCGGGACTTCGGACCACGCCGTCGGGACTTCGGACCACGCCGTCGGGACTTCGGACCACGCCGTCGGGACTTCGGGCCACGCCGTCGGGACTACGGACCACGCCGTCGGGACTACGGACCACGCCGTCGGGACTACGGCCCACGGCGTCGGGACTTCGGACCACGGCGTCGGGACTTCGGACCACGCCGTCGGGAGTTCGGACCACGCCGTCGGGAGTTCGGACCACGGCGTCGGGAGTTCGGACCACGGCGTCGGGACTTCGTACCACGCCGTCGGGACTTCGGACCACGCCGTCGGGACTTCGGACCACGCCGTCGGGACTTCGGACCACGCCGTCGGGACTTCGGACCACGCCGTCGGGACTTCGGACCACGGCGTCGGGACTTCGGACCACGCCGTCGGGACTTCGGACCACGCCGTCGGGACTTCGGACCACGGCGTCGGGACTTCGGACCACGGCGTCGGGACTTCGGACCACGGCGTCGGGACTTCGGACCACGCCGTCGGGACTTCGGACCACGCCGTCGGGACTTCGGACCACGCCGTCGGGAGTTCGGACCACGCCGCCGGGACTTCGGACCACGCCGCCGTGACTTCGGACCACGCCGTCGGGACTTCGGACCACGCCGTCGGGACTTCGGACCACGGCGTCGGGACTTCGGACCACGACGTCGGGACTTCGGACCACGCCGTCGGGACTTCGGACCACGCCGTCGGGACTTCGGACCACGGCGTCGGGACTTCGGACCACGACGTCGGGAGTTCGGACCACGCCGCCGGGAGTTCGGACCACGGCGCCGGGACTTCGGACCACGCCGCCGGGAGTTCGGACCACGGCGTCGGGACTTCGGACCACGGCGTCGGGAGTTCGGACCACGGCGTCGGGACTTCGGACCACGGCGTCGGGAGTTCGGACCACGGCGTCGGGACTTCGGACCACGCCGTCGGGAGTTCGGACCACGGCGTCGGGACTTCGGACCACGGCGTCGGGACTTCGGACCACGCCGCCGGGACTTCGGACCACGGCGCCGGGACTTCGGACCACGGCGTCGGGACTTCGGACCACGCCGTCGGGACTTCGGACCACGCCGTCGTGACTTCGGACCACGCCGTCGGGACTTCGGACCACGACGTCGGGACTTCGGACCACGACGTCGGGACTACGGACCACGGCGTCGGGACTTCGGACCACGGCGTCGGGACTTCGGACCACGCCGTCGTGACTTCGGACCACGCCGTCGGGACTTCGGACCACGGCGTCGGGACTTCGGACCACGGCGTCGGGAGTTCGGACCACGGCGTCGGGACTTCGGACCACGGCGTCGGGACTTCGGACCACGCCGCCGGGACTTCGGACCACGGCGTCGGGACTTCGGACCACGGCGTCGGGACTTCGGACCACGCCGTCGGGACTTCGGACCACGCCGTCGTGACTTCGGACCACGCCGTCGGGACTTCGGACCACGCCGTCGGGAGTTCGGACCACGGCGTCGGGACTTCGGACCACGACGTCGGGGCTACGGACCACGCCGTCGGGGCTTCGGACCACGGCGTCGGGACTTCGGACCACGCCGCCGTGACTTCGGACCACGGCGTCGGGAGTTCGGACCACGCCGTCGGGACTTCGGACCACGCCGTCGGGAGTTCGGACCACGGCGTCGGGACTTCGGACCACGGCGTCGGGACTTCGGACCACGGCGTCGGGACTTCGGACCACGCCGTCGGGATTTCGGACCAATCGAGGCGCAAAATCGTTAGGGGCGCGGAGAATTGGTTGTCGGGCCAACTCTCCGTGATTCTCCGTGCCGTGCGGCGCCCGCCGCGATCGTGCAATTTTTGGGGTTGCGGAGAATCAGAAATCGGCGCCGAAACACCTTCACGGCATATTCTCCAGCCGATTGCAGACTCGGAGAATCCAGCCCTCTGAATTCTCCCTCAGTGTAGCCGAATAGGCGCCAGAATGTGGTGACTGGAGGATTTTCACAGTTACTTCATTGCAGTGTTAATGTAAGCCGACTCGTGACAATCAAGATGATTATTATTCTGTCAATTGTTAAAAAAAAATCTGTTTCATTATTCATTATTCAGGTATGGTATGTTTTGGATTGGCCGTGCTAAATTGCTCCTTAAAAAATATAAATTCTTACTTTGCAAAGGGTGTAGGTTAAGTTGATCTTAGATTAGGATAAATGGTCGGCACAACATCGTGGGCTGAAGGGCCTATACTGTGCTGTACAGTTCTATGTTTCATCTATGTTCAGTCCTTCATTTTTGCTGCTGGCTTAACTGAAAGTAGCTCTGCAGTTTGCAACCATCAAATGTACACATCTCTTTCTTTCTAAAACAGAGGGGGGGTTTCTCTCAGCCCGGGGCCGGGCCAGAGAATCCCCGCGACTGGTGCGAATCGCGCCGCCCCGACCCCGGGACGCTGAATCTCCGCAGAGCGGAGAATCGGTGTCATTGGCGTTGGCGCGGCACCGGCCGGGGGCCGCTCTACGGGGCCCCCTGCGATTCTCGGCCCGGGTCAAAAAACACGAGTCTCGCCGGCGCTGTTGACACCTGCTCAAGCCAGCCGGAACTCGGCGTGGAAACGTCTGGGGGCGGCCTGTAGGGGGGGAGGGGGGCTCCGACCCTGGGGGGGCCTCCGATATGGCCTGGCCCGCCACCGGGGCCCACCAATTGGCGGGCCGACCTCTCTGACTGGGGGCCTCCTTTCTTCCGCGCCGGCCCTTGTAGCCCTGCGCCATGTTGCGTCGGGGCCGGCGCGGAGAAGGGAGGCACCGCGCATGTGCGCATTGGTGCCAGCCCCACTGCCCATGCTCGGACCCCGCGGCGCCCACTTCACGCCAGGATCAGCAGCTCGTGGACCCTGTAGGGGCCAGAATTGTTAATCCTGAGGCCGTGTTGATGCTGTCGAGAAAGGCGACGGCGTTTCCGACGGCATCAACACTTAGCCTCAAGATCAGAGAATCCCGCCCATAGTTCTGGAACAGTGTTTTTCAAACTTTTTTGCCAGGGACCGATTTTTAGCGACCGGCCATCCTTCGGGACCCACACCAAGCAGGCCGTTGTGACCCATGCTGGCCAACCTCTGTGAACAACGCCAGCTGCCCTGTGCGACCCACCATTTTCACTTACCTGTCATGTGATAGGTGAGCCTGCTTGGTCCTCACGATGTTGCTTGCTTTGTTATTTAATGTTACATTTCTGATAATTGTTATGGGCCAGGGCTTAGACACTCCAAGGTGTCTCATGGAGTTCACCTTTTTAAAAAAATGTTTTTATTGGGTGTTGTACAAATTAAAAATACAGTTACATATCTTGCAAAACAAAGTACACAGGCTCCAAGAAATATAACCGGACGGGAGGGGTCTTTCCTCCCCTTTCTTCTATTCTCTTCTTTTTACAGATCATCTAACTAAATATGCTTTTCACATTCTTTTGTGCAGTTGCCTCCGCATCGGCCATTGCTTGTTTCTCCTTCCCGTTTTTCTTTGCATTCTCTCGCCGTGCTGTGGTTGCTGCCAAAGTTATTTTCCCCTGTGCTTTCCCCCCCGTTTTTGTTCTCTTACCTCTTCCCCCTTCTGGCACCCCTTTTTTTGTTCTCCCCCTTCCCACCCCTCCCTCTCTTCCCTTCCCCCCCCTTCTTCACTGCTGCCCCCATTCTTTCTTGCTGGGTTTTGCGACCTCACCTTGCTCCCCCGTCCCCCCAATCCCGGTCCTCTCCTCGCTTTCCTCTTTCTTTCGTGTCCTGGCTATTTCTCCCTGGCTACTACTACTTATTTATTTATGTGTTGGCCACAAACAGGTCCCGGAACAGTCAGGTGAATGGCTCCAATGTTTTATGGAAGCCCTCTTCCGACCCCCGGATGTCAAATTTAATTTCCTCCATTTGGAAAAATTCTGATAGATTGGACAGCCAGTCTACATCTTTAGGCAGTGCTGCTGACCGCCAGCAGAGCAGGATTCTACGGCGGGCGATCAGGGAGGCAAAGGCAAGGGCGTCCGCCCTCCTCCCCATGAAGAGATCTGACTGGTCTGATACCCCGAAAACTGCCACTTTTGGGCATGGCTCCACCCTAATCCTCACCACCTTGGACATTGCCTCAAAAAAAGGCTGTCCAGTATCCAACAAGTCTGGGGCAAGACCAGAACATTGGGCGTGGTTGGCCGGGCCTCCTTGGCACCATTCACATCTATCCTTCACCTCCTGGAAGAACCTCAATCGGTTTCTGGTCATGTGGGCTCTATGTACCACGTTTAGCTGCGTTAGGTTGGCCTCGCGCATGTGGAGGTAGAGTTGACCCTGTGCAGTGCTTCGCTCCAGAATCCCCATCCTATTTCGAACCACAAGTCTTCCTCCCATTTCCTCCTCGTCGTGTGCAGTTTGGTGTTGGCCCTCTCTAGCAGTCGTTCGTACATGTCACTGCAGTTCCCTCTGCCTAGGATGTCTGTGTCCAATAGCTCTCCAAATAGTGTCTGTCGTGGCGGTCGCGGGTATGTCCTTGTCTCCTTCCGTAGGAAGTTTTTACGCTGCAGGTATCTGAGTTTGTTGCCTTCAGCTGATTGGAATCTCTGCGTTAGTTCGTCCGGTGTTGTGACCCTACCTTAAGTGTATAGGTCCCTGACTGTCAATGTCCCCCCGTCCTGCATCCACCGTTTGAACGTGGCATCAGTGAGTGCTGGTGTGAACCTGTTGTTATTGCAGATGGGGGTTTGTCAGTCATTTAGGTCAGTCTTAATTGCTGCCGTAGTTGGTTCCAGAGTGGCCGTAGAGGGTGGCTACCACTACTGGGCTGCTGGAGTATTTCTTGGGTGGGGATGGGAGTGCTGCAGTGGTGAGGGCCCAGAGAGAGGTCCCCCTGAACGAGGCCTCCTCCACGCGCACCCACTCGGCTTCTGGCTCCTTTAACCATCCCTCACTCTTTCCGCTGTCACTGCCCAGTGGTAGAATTGTAAGTTTAGGAGGCTAGCTCTTCCCGTGGATTTTTTTTTCTGTCGGACCTTCTTTGTGATCCTAGCTTTCTTTCCCCCCCCCCCAAACGAACGCCATGATTAACTTGTCCAGTGAAGTAAAGGCCTTGGGGATATAGATCGGTATGGATCTTAGTAGGAAGAGGTAATACAGCTGGAAATACTAGGAGCTGGTGTTGTTTGTCCATTCGCTCGCCATGGAAGCGCTGTACAGGAGCTTCACTCATGAGTTAAACCCTGATCCGAGTGCGAACTGCTCCAGCACCTCGCTGAGGTACTTCCACTCGACTCTGTCAAAGGCCTTTTCTGCATCCAGGGAGAAAATCACCACAGGTTCTCTGTCCCCGGATGGGGTCATGATCACGTTCAGCTGGCGCCTGATGTTCGATGTTAGCTGCCTACCTTTGACAAAGCCCGTTTGATCCTCTGCGACCATCTCTGGTACACAGTTTTCTAGCCTTTTGGCTAGGATCTTGGCCAGTATTTTGGAGTCTACGTTTAGTAGCGAGATGGGTCTGTATAAACCGCATTCAGTCGGGTCTTTGTCTTTCTTAGGTATCAGCGAGATTGAGGCCTGTGCTAGTGTAGGTGGCTGTGTGCCCCTTGCCAATGAGTCTGTGAACATCTCCCGCAGGTGCGGGACCAGTGCTGTCGCAAATGTTTTGTAGAAGTCTGCCGGGAACCCGTCTGGTCCGGGCGCCTTCCCCGCCTGCATGGAGCTAATATTCTCCATGATCTCTCCCAGTTCTAGCGGTGCTCCCTGGCCCTGTTTTCTGTCCTTCCCCCATGACTGGCATGCCAAGTCCTTCGAGGAACTGTTTAATCCCCGAGTCCCCTGTTGGGGGCTCTAAGGTGTACAGTCCCTGGTAAAAGTCCTCAAAGGTTTTGTTAACCTTGTCTGGGTCTGTTTCTAGCGTGCCTCTTATTCCTAATTTGTGCGATCACTCTGGTGGCTGCCTGCTTTCTCCGCTGGTGCGCCAACACGTGGCTGGCTTTATCCCCATGTCCCCCATATATGGCGGAGTTGGTGCATTGCTTTCCTCATGGAGAGCAGATCAAAATCCACTTGTAGCTTTTTCCTCTCCGCCATGAGCTCTACGGTCGGGGCCTCGGAGTATTTACGGACTACCTCCTGTATAGAGTCGACCAGCTGCTACCTAGCCGCTCTCTCTATCCCTTTGCACTTTAAAGGCGATAATTTCCCATCTAATCAAGGCCTTTAGCGCCTCCCAGAACGTGGAGGGTGAGACTTCCCCGTTTTGATTGTTAGTTGTATACTCAGCTATGGCCTGTGATACCCTCTCACTGAAAGCCTTGTCGGCCAATAGGGCGGTGACCAACCTCCATGTGGGGTATTGGGTACTGCCTGCCTCCAACCTCACATCCATATAATATGGAGTGTGGTCGGAGATTACGATTGCGGAGTACTCCGCCTTGACCAGCCCTGGGAGCACCGATTTTCCGACCACAAAGAAGTCAATCCTAGAGTATACATTGTGTACCGGGGAGAAGAAGGGGAACTCCTTCTCTCCTGGTGGATGAACCTCCATGGTCCACCGCCTCCATCTGTCCCATAAAGCAACCAAGTTCCTTCGCCATGTTCGAGGGCTTCCCTGTTTTGGGGTTTGACCTGTCTGTCCATGGGTCCTGTCCACAGTTAAGGTACCCCCCCACCTCCCATGATCAGTTGGTGTGTCGCTGTGTCAGGAATTTCCGCCATGGTCTTTTTAATGAATTTCATGTTGTCCCAGTTGGGAGTGTACACGTTAACAAGTACTACTGGTGCCCCGTCCAGGGCCCCGCTGATCATGACGTACCTTCCCCTGGGTCTGTTACCGTCTTTGTCGCCTTAAACATCGTCCTCTTATTTGACAGAATCACTACCCCCCCTGGCCCTCGTCCCATAGCAGGAATGGTAGGTCTGTCCTACCCAGCCCTTCCTTACCCGCTGTCGGCTCTGCTCTCTCAGGTGTGTCTCTTGGAGGAAGACTATGTCAGCTTTCATGTTTTCACAGGGCCGTTAAGTCCCCTGACGCTCCAGTGACTATACTGGTGGGGTTTTTTTGTACCTCCATCCCTGTGAGATTAACCATACTTACCTGATGGACGTGCCCCTGCACTCCGGGGTTTCGCTTTGTTAGTGGGCCATCCAAGATGGCCACTGTCGCTGCTTTCCCCATGCGGTCGGGTCCCTGCGCTCCGGGGTTTCCCTTTGTCCAGGGGGCACCCGACATGGCCGCCCACTGTGCGTCCTCCATGTGGATCTGCCCCTGCACTCCAGGGTTTCCCTTTGTCCAGGGGCACCCGACATGGCCGCCCACTGTGCGTCCTCCATGTGGATCTGCCCCTGCGCTCCAGGGTTTCCCTTTGTCCAGGGGCACCCAACGCAGCAACCAACAGTGCGTCTGCCACGTAGGCAGGCCCCTGTACTCCAGGGTCTCGCTTCGCCCAGAGACCGTACTGGGTGGTTGTCTGCAGTGCTTCTTTGTTCCGGACCCCTGGTTGCAGCCCTATGTAGCCATATTATCCGTTTCGCTCCGTTCCTGTCCCTTTCCCCATCATCCCCCTTCTCATCCCCCCTCTCCCATCCCCTTCCCCGTGCACCCGCCTGTCCCACTTCCGCCAGCTCTTTTCCCCTTTGCTTCCTCGTCCCCGCTGCTTGTTTCCCCCTCGGCCAGGCGCTGTTCCCCCCCCGGCCCCCCCCGGGTTGGGGCTGCACCCTGGCCTCTATCTGCTGCATGCTCCCGGCGCTAGCTCTCCCGCTTGTGTGGTGATCCTCCTCCTGGGAGTTACTGTCCTGCTGATCTACTGACCACTCTCTTTGGTTTCTGTCTGCTCTTTCCCCATCTTGCCCTACACTCCTAACTCTGCCTTCCCTCTGCTGTTGCCCTCGTCTGCATGTTTAGGGCCATCCTCTTCCACCTGCGGTGGTCTCATAGTTTGTCAGTCGGGCTGTGTTGGGGGGGAGGTTCTTTTATTTCTCCCCCTCCCCTGCCTTGTTGGGTTGCTGCCGCGCTGCCGTTCTTTGCCTGGGCCCTTCCCCGCCTCTCCTGTTGTCGCTGCCCCAGCCCACACTCTGCGACAATCGTACCTGCTTCAGCCGGGGCCTTAAAAAAATGCTCTTTGCCCTGGGGATGCGACCCAGAGCTTAGCTGGGTACAACATTCCGAAGTGTACGCCACTTTTGTGCAGCGCTGCATTCGGCCTGTTGAACTCAGCGCTGCGTTTGGCCAGGTCAGCCCCAATGTCCTGATAAATTCGGAGTCTGTGTCTTTCCCAACCGCAGTTCCTGGACTGCCTGGCCCAGCGCAGGATTCTTTCCCAGTCCTGGTATCGGTGTACTTTAGCTATGATGGCCCCTGGTTGTTCCCCGGCCTTGGTTTCGGTTGCACGACCTATTTCTGGTAGTAGCCATGATATGGAAATGCCGGCGTTGGACTGGGGTGAGCACAGTAAGAAGTCTTTCAACACCAGGTTAAAGTCCAACAGGTTTGTTTTGAATCACTAGCTTTCGGAGCACTGCTCCTTCCTCAGGTGAATGAAGAGGTAGGTTCCAGAAACATATATATATAGACAAAGTCAAAGATGCAAGATGATACTTTGAATGCGAGCATTTGCAGGTAATTAAATCTTTACAGATCCAGAGAGAGGGGTAATCTCAGGTTACGCCCCCAGTCAATGAAGCCCTCACCAAACCCAAACCTTCCCAGCACCTCCCACAAGTAATCTCACGCCACCCGATCAAAAGCCTTCTCCTCATCCAAAGCGACCACCACATCCATTTCCCCTCCTTCTGAGGGCATCATAATAACATTTAGGAGCCTTCGAACATTGTCCATGAGTTGCCTGTCCTTTACAAACCCCATCTTTTTTTAAGTTTTTAAAGAATATGTTTATTCAAAGTTTTTCCAACAAAGATTTTCAACCAGTTAAACCCCCCCCCCCCCCCACCCCGTAACAGAAAAGAAAAAGACAAAAGAGCAAAACAAAACATAAACATATCAAGCAAATATAGTACAGAACTTATACAATGGGTTTCTCCCGCACATATTAACCCTCCCCTATGTTTGTACAAATACTACCGGGAAAAAAAACCTCCCCCACCCACCCAAATATCCCCCCCCCCCACCCTCCCCCCCCCCCCTCCCTAGGTTGCTGCTGCTGCTGACCAAGCTCCTTCTAGCACTCCACGAGATAGTCAAGGAACGGTTGCCACCTACAAACCCCGTCTGGTCTTCCCCTATCACCCCCGGGACACAGTCCTCTATCCTTGTGGCCAGTATCTTAACCAGCAGTTTGGCATCCACATTCAGTAGAGAAATCGGCCTGTATGACCCGCATTGCTCCGGATCCTTCTCCCCTTTCAGGATCAATGAAATCGAGGCTTGCGACATTGTTGGGGGGAGGACTCTCTTCTCTCTTGCTTCATTCAATGCCCTCACCAGCAGTGGGCTCAATATCTCCGAAAACCTCTTATAAAATTCCACTGGGTAGCCGTCTGACCCCGGGGCCTTGCCAGATTGCATGCCCTCCAACACCTCCATTATTTCATCAATTTCAATTGGGGCTCCCAGCCCTTCCACCAGATCCTCATCTACCCTCGGGAACCTCAACTGACCCAAGAACTGCCTTGTCCCCTCCAACCCAGCCGGAGGTTCCGACTCATATAATTTACTTTCAAAGTCCTTAAACACCTCATTCACCCCCACTGGGTCCAGGACCGTGATCCCACCTCTACTCTTTACTCTCCCTATCTCCCTGGCTGCCTCCCTTTTCCTGAGCTGGTGCGCTAACATTCTGCTAGCCTTTTCCCCATATTCATAGATCCCTTGCCTTCCTCAGCTGTCCCATCGCTTTCCCTGTGGTCAACAGCCCAAATTCCACCTGTAACCTCCGCCGCACCTTCAGTAACCCCGCATCCGGGGCTTCCAAGTATCTCCTGTCCACCTGTAATATCTCCCCGACTAACCTATCCCTCTCGGCTCGTTCCACCTTTTCTCTGTAGGCCCGTATCGAGATTAATTCCCCTCTGACACTGCCTTCAAAGGTTCCCAAACCGTTGCTGCAGAGACCTCCCCCGTATCATTTGTTTCCAGGTAGGTCTGGATGAACTTGTTCACCCGCCCACAGACCGCTTTGTCTGCTAACAACCCGACATCCAGCCTCCATAGTTGTCCTCTCTCCAAACTAACCCGTAGATCCACCCAATGTGGGGCATGATCTGATACTCAGTATCCCCCCCCCCCGGTAGTAGAGCCCTGCTCAGAACAAAAAAGTCGATGCGAAAGTATACCTTGTGGACATGGGAGAAAAAAGAAAACTCCCTCGCTCGTGGCCGTCCAAACCTCCACGGGTCTACTCCCCCCACCTGTTCCAAAAACCTCTCCAATTCCTTTGCCGCGACTGGCACGCTCCCTGTCCTGGATTTTGACCGGTCCAATTCCGGATCAATGACTGTTGTCATGTGAGAGTACCTTTAAGAAATGGGTGTTCAAGAAATGTACCTTTAAGAAAAGCTCACTCTTCCCCATATTAAGCCTATATCCCGAAAAATCTTCAAACTCCCTCAATATCTGCATAACCTCTGTCACCCCCTCCACAGGATCCGCCACATACAGCAGTAGGTCATCTGCATAGAGTCACACGCGATGTTCCTCTCCCCCTCTAACCACCCCCCTCCATTTCCTAGAGTCTCTCAACGCTATGGCCAGTGGTTCAATTGCCAGCGCGAACAGTAATGGGGACAGGGGGCACCCCTGCCTTGTTCCCCTGTGTAACCGAAAATACTCCGATCTCTGCCGATTTGTGACTACACTTGCCACTGGGGCCCCATAGAGGAGTTTGACCCAACTGACAAACCCCTCCCCAAATCCAAACCTCCTCAACCCCTCCCATAAATACTCCCACTCTACCCTATCTCTGCCTTCTCTGCATCCATCGCTACCACTAAATCGGCCTCCCCCTCTGCCGGGGGCATCATTATCACCCCCAACAGCCGTCGCACGTTGACATTCAATTGTCTCCCCTTTACAAACCCTGTCTGGTCTTCATGCACCACCCCCGGGACACAATCCTCGATCCTCGTCGCTAGCACCTTTGCCAGCAACTTGGCGTCTACATTCAGGAGCGAGATAGGCCTATATGACCCGCATTGCAGCGGATCTTTATCACGCTTCAGGATTAGTGATATCGTCGCCTCCGACATTGTCGGGGGTAGAGTCTCCCCTTCTCTGGCCTCGTTAAAGGTTCTCGCCAGCAGCGGGGCCAACAAGTCCACATATTTCCTGTAAAATTCCACCGGGAACCCGTCTGGTCCCGGGGCCTTCCCTGCCTGCATGTTCCCCAGCCCTTTAGTCACCTCATCCACCCCAATTGGCGCCACCAGACCTGCCACCTCCTGCTCCTCCACCCTCGGGAGCCTTAGTTGGTCCAGAAACTGTTGCATCCCCTCTTTTCCCTCCGGGGGTTTGGACCTATATAGCCTCTCATAAAAGGTCTTAAACACCTAATTTACCTTCCCTGCTCTCCGCTCCGTAGTTCCCGTTTCATCCCTAACTCCCCCTATTTCCCTCGCCGCTATCTTCTTACGAAGCTGGTGGGCCAGCAACCGGCTCGCCTTTTCCCCATATTCGTATCTCATCCCCTGTGCCTTCCTCCACTGTGCCTCTGCCTTCCCTGTGGTCAGCAGGTCAAACTCCGTCTGAAGTCTTCGCCTCTCTCTATATAGTCCTTCGTCCGGGGCCTCCGCATATCTTTTATCCACACTCAAAATCTCCCCCACTAATCTCTCCCTTTCTTTGCCCTCTTTTTTCTCCTTGTAAGCCCTAATGGAGATCAGCTCTCCCCTAACCACCGCCTTCAGCGCTTCCCAAACTACCCCCACCTGGATCTCACCGTCATCATTGGCCTCCAGGTACCTCTCAATACATCCCCGCACCCTTCCACAGACCCCCTCATCCGCCAATAGTCCCACATCCAGTCGCCAGAGTGGGCGCTGTTCCTTCACCTCTCCTAGTTCCAGATCCACCCAGTGCGGGGCATGGTCTGAAATGGCTATGGCCGAATACTCCGTTCCTGCCACCCTCGAAATCAGTGCCCTGCTCAAAACAAAGAAATCTATCCAGGAGTATACCTTATGGACATGGGAGAAAAAGGAGAACTCTTTGGCCAACGGCCTAGCAAATCTCCACGGATCCACTCCCCCCATTTGCTCCATTAAACCCCCTGAGCACTTTGGCCGCTGCCGGCCTTCTTCCGGTCCTGGATCTAGACCGATCTAACCCTGGATCCAGCACAGTATTGAAATCCCCCCCATTACCAGGCTTCCCACCTCCAGGTCCGGGATACGTCCCAGCATCCGCTTCATAAATCCCGCGTCGTCCCAGTTTGGGGCATATACATTTACCAGCACGACCTCCTTTCCCTGCAATCTACCACTCACCATCACATATCTACCACCGTTATCCACCACTATATTCCTGGCCTCGAACGATACCCATTTCCCCACCAATATCGCCACCCCTCTATTTTTCGCGTCCAACCCTGAGTGGAACACCTGTCCCACCCATCCTTTCCTTAACCTAACCTGATCCGCCACCTTCAGATGCGTCTCCTGAAGCATGACCACATCTGCCTTCAGTCTTTTTAAGTGCGCGAACACTCGGGCCCTCTTAATCGGCCCATTTAGGCCTCTCACATTCCACGTGATCAGCCGGATTGGGGGGCCGCTCCCCCCGCTGACTAGCCATCCCCTATTCTAGGCCAGTCCCGCGCACCCACCCGTCCCCCAGGCGGCGCACTCCTGTCCCGACCACCTCTTCCCTTGCCAGCTCCCTCTCGCTCCCAGCAGCAGCAACCCAGTTGACCCCCCACCCCCCCCCCCCCCCTCTGCTAGATCCCCATCTAGCATGGTTACTCCCCCTGTGATGCTTCCGAAAGTCAGCTGACTCCAACTGACCCCGGCTTCCCCCGCTCTCTCCTTGACCCCCCCCCCCATGTGGAACTCTCATCCTCCTTGCGCCTATCTTCCCGCCATCATCTCCCTAGCGCGGGGAAAAAAAACACGCTTTCCTGGATCGGCCCCATGGCGCAGCTCCCCCATCCCCCCCCCCTCAGTCCCTTTTTCCACCGGCGCCCACATTTCTCATTTTCCCACCGTCAAGAAGAGAAAAAAACCCCGTCTATCGTCCCGATACTGTGAACCTCCCATTCCCCAATTTACATTTCTATACATCAACATCGTTGTCTCCCCACAGCATCAGTCCCTCAGTTCTGGTCCAATTTCTCTTCTTGGATGAAGGTCCATGCCTCATCCGACGTTTCAAAGTAGTAATGTTTGCCTTGGTGCGTGATCCACAATCACGCCGGCTGCAGCATCCCAAACTTTACTTTCTTCTTGTGAAGCACCGCCTTGGCCCGATTAAAGCTCGCCCTCCTTCTCGCCACCTCCGCGCTCCAGTCCTGATACACTCCTATCACCGCATTCTGCCACCTGCTACTCCGTACCTTCTTGGCCCAGCTCAAAACAGCCTCTCTGTCGGTGAAGCGGTGAAATCTCACCACTATCGCCCTTGGTGGTTCTCCAGCCTTTGGTCTCCTCACAAGGACCCGGTGAGCCCCTTCCACCTCCAGGGGGCCCGAGGGGGCCTCGGCTCCCATTAGCGAATGGAGCATCGTGCTCACATAAGCCCCAACGTCAGCTCCCTCCACTCCCTCGGGGAGACCCAGAATCCGGAGGTTCTTTCTCCTCGAGCTGTTCTCCAGGACGTCGAACCTTTCGATACACCTCTTATGTAGCGCCTCGTGCGTCTCCATTTTTACCGCTAGGCCCAGAATCTCATCCTCGTTCTCAGGTGCCTTCGCCTTCACCCCACAGAGCTCTATCGCCTGGGCCTTTTGCGTTTCTTTTAGCCCTTCGATTGCCAATAACATCGGCGCCAGCACCTCCTTCTTTAATTCCTCCACACACCGTCGGAGGAATTTCTGCTGGTCCGGGCCCCATGTCGTCTGGGCTCCATCCGTCGCCATCTTGCTTCTTCCTTCTCTTCTCTGCCGCTGCTCCAAAGGATCCTTCGCAATCTGGCCACTACCACCGATCCTTTCCATACACACCCGGGGGGACTCCTTCCTTCGTCACCCCACACTGGGTTTGGTCCAAAACAAATTCCGTTGGGGCTCCCAAAAAGAGCCCAAAAGTCCGTTAGAACGGGAGTTGCCAAAATGTGCGGCTTAGCAGTGCATTGCCGCAACCGGAAGTCCCAAAAACATTTTTATTGGCCTGGACTACATACTGCTGTCATGAAATTTTGTCAATCATGTCACAAATGTCAAGGGATAGGGAAACCTCAAGCAGTGATAAAACCAGTGCCCTTAATACCCATTCCAGCATTTGAGGAATCTTTTACAAGGGTCCTAATTGATTGCGTAGGACCGCTTCCTAAAATGAAAAGTGGGAATCAATATCTTTTGACTGTAATGGATGTGTCTACTAGGTTTCCAGAGGCCATTCCAGTATGTAATATTGCAGCTAAAAAAAAAAATTTGGAGGAGTTACTTAAATTCATTACTCAATATGGACTACCCACAGAAATATAATCGGATCAAGGATCAAATCTTACCTCAATGTTATTCAAAGAAGTTATGGATAGCTGAGGAATAAAACAATTTAAATCAACGGCGTATCATCCAGAATCGCAGGGAGCGTTAGAAAGGGGGCTTCAGACATTAAAGACAATGTTAAGGGCTTATTGTCATGATTATCCAGAGGATTGGGATAAAGGAATTCCATTCATACTGTTTGCAATTAGGGATGCACCTAATGAGTCAACCAAATTCAGTCCTTTTGAACTAATCTTTGGTCATGAGGTAAGAGGATCATTTAAATTGATTAAGGAAAAATTGGTGACAGAGAAATCGGAAATTACATTATTGGATTACGTGTCAAATTTTAGTGAACGATTAAATAGAGTAGGTGAATTGGCTAGACAACATTTAAAAGTTGCACAAAATGTGATGAAACGGGTAGCGGACAAGAAATCCACCATTCGTAGTTTTGCCTGTGGGGATAAAGTTTTAGTGTTGTTACCAGTGGTAGGTGAACCTTTAAAAGCAAGGTTTTGTGGACCATATCAGATTGAAAGGAAATTAAGTGAGGTGAATTGTGTGGTAAAAACGCCGGATGGAAGGAAAACTCACCGAGTGTGTCATGTGAATTATGCTTAAACGGTACTTTGAAAGGGAAGGAGAGAAAAAGGAGGTTTTAATGATTCTAACTCAAAGTGATGAACCAAATCCAGATGACTGAGAATTTGACATACCTCAAATTAAGTTGGAAAATGAGGATGTTCTTAAAAATTGGGATAAATTGTTGAGTTACCTTCCAGAGGAAAAATGAACTGACCTGAAAGAGTTATTGATATCATCGCATGGGCAGGTTTGTAGAGATAAATTGGGAAGTACTAAAATGGCTATACATGATGTAGATGTGGGAAAAGCTGTTCCAATCAAACAACATCCATATAGACTTAATCCTTTAAAATTGGCACAGTTTAACAAAGGGATTGAGAGTATGCTTAAAAATGGCATGATTGAAGTGGGTTGCAGCCAATGGAGCTCACCCACAGTGATGATACCTAAATCAGATGGTACCCAACGGTTGTGTGTGGACTATAGAAAGGTTAATGCAGTTACAAGAACGGACTCTTATCCTATCCCACATTTGGAGGATTGCATTGATAAAGTGGGACAATCAGCTTTTATTTCCAAACTGGATTTATTTAAAGGTTACTGGCAGTACCTTTATCCGAATGGGCGAAGGAGATTTCAGCTTTTGTGACTCCAGATGGTATATCCCAATTCAAAGTTATGCCATTTGGCATGAAAAAAAACCCCAGTCACATTTCAACGGTTAACTAACAAAGTTGTTTCAGGATTACCCAATTGTGTGGTATACATCGACGATCTGGTAATTTTCAGCCAGACATGGACAGAACATTTAAAACATCTGATGGAGTTATTCGATCGACTTTTGGAGGCAGGTTTGGTGATAAACCTAGCCAAAAGTGAATTTTCAAAAGCCCAAGTCACTTTCCTTGGCCATACAATCGGACAGGGTCGAATGGTCACACGGGATGTGAAACCAACAGTTATTGAGGAGTTTCCGATACCCTCAAGACGAAGGGAAATAATGCAATTTCTTGGCATGAGTGGATTTGTTCGTATATTGGTGAAATCTTTTTGTAGTGTGATTTCTCCACTGACGGACTTGCTCAAGAAGTGTAACAACTTCCAGTGGACAGCAGAGTTACAACAGGCATTTGACAGCCTGAAAGCTGTGATAACCAATGCTCATGTGTTGGAGATTTACAAGGGACTCTGTGATCAGATTGAACTAAAGTACTGACTTTAAAGAGAAATGCCGAGGCGGAGAAATGGATGGATCGTGCAAGGACCTTCTTGTTCAAAGAGACTGTCAATCGAGAAGGATTTCAGTTGGAGGAAGAAGAACAAAAAAAAATGGACTATATTATTATACCTGTTTGCATGTGTTGTTTTTTTGAAACTAAAAAGTATATTTACTGTGTGCATTTCTTAAAGGATGATGAAAAATGAAACCATCTTGAAGTTGATGGTTTATTTATTTTTTTCTTCGGGGGAGGTGTCATGTGAGAGTGCCTTTAAGAAATGGGTGTTTATAACTGGGTGTGTATATAAGTATCTGTAGTGAGATTACCTTTAAGAAATGGGTGTTTATTACTGCAGTGATGTCAGAGAGTGGGTGGAGCTGGGCTGTCTGAAAGCTTTTTACTTTCGTTTTAGGCTGTTTGCTGCAGGGTGTGCTTTAGTTTAGCTTTCAGAGCTGGATAGCTGCAGTCTCAGCCAGAAGGTCTATTAGAGTCTCTCTCTGTAATCTAAAGACTGTAAATCGATCCTGGTGATTTAAAACTAATAACAGTAGTGACTTTAACCTGATGTGCTTCTGGTAAAAGGTGTTTTAAGTCATATGGATGTTACCCCTCCCCCATGCCCCCCCCTCCCCCCTCCCACATGCCCCCCCCTCCCCCCTCCTCTGCTACCCCAAATATTGCGAGCCCCCAGCCTGGCTTGACCCTGGAAGCTCCCACCCTCGACACCGTCCTTGCTACACCCTTCCAAACGTCCTCCAGTGTGGGCAGGCCCAGAACATGTGGGTGTGATTTGCTGGGCTCCCTGAGCACCTAACACAATTGTCCTCGCCCAAAAAACCCGGCTCATCCTTGTCCCGGTCATGTGTGCCCTGTGCAGCACCTTAAACTGTATGAGTCTGAGCCTCGCGCAAGAGGAGAAAGAGTTCACCCTCCCTAGGGCATCTGCCTCATCAATCTCCTCACCCAACTCCTCCTCCCACTTACCCTTTAGCTCCTCCACCGAGGCCGCCTCCTCCTCCTGCATCACCTGATACGTTGCTGAGATCCTTCCCTCGCCAACCCACACCCCCCGACAGCACCCTGTCATGGACCCCGCGTGGTGGCAGCAGTGGGAACTCCACCACCTGCCGCCGAACAAACGCCCTTACCTGCATATATCTGAAGGTGTTCCCCGGGGGGAGCCCAAATTTCTCCTCCAGCTCACCCAGGCTTGCGAACTTCCCGTCCACAAACAGGTCCCTCATCCTTCTAATACCTACCCTGTGCCAGCTCAGAAACCTTCCATCCATCCTCCCCGGGACAAACTGGTGGTTCCCCCGAATCGGGGACCACACTGAGGCCCCCACCTCCCCCTGTGACGTCTCCATTGCCCCAAAACTTTGTGGGTAGCCGCCACCACCGGGCTCGTGGTGTACCTCGTTGGAGGAAGCGGCAGTGACACCGTAACCAGCGCCTCCAGGCTCGTGCCCACACAGGACGCCATCTCCAGCCTCTTCCATGCCGCCCCATCACCCACTTACGCACCATTGCCACGTTGGCGGCCCAACAATACCCACAGAGGTGAGGCA
The DNA here is from genome assembly GCF_047496885.1 of Scyliorhinus torazame. Lineage (NCBI taxonomy): Eukaryota > Metazoa > Chordata > Chondrichthyes > Carcharhiniformes > Scyliorhinidae > Scyliorhinus > Scyliorhinus torazame. The sequence goes on along the minus strand of NC_092712.1, from coordinate 58,173,768 downwards.
GCGCCAACCCCCCCATCCCTGCACCGTTCCAGGAACACCCTTCTCACCCTCGGGGTCTTTTGTGCCCATACAAACCCCATAACGCTCCGGTTAACCCGCCTGAAGAAGTCCCTAGGGATTAGGATGGGGAGGCATTGGAACAGGAGCAAAAACTTCGGGAGCACCTTCATTTTACCTGACTGCACTCTACCCGCCAGGGAGAGTGCCAGCACGTCCCACCTCTTAAACTCCTCCTCCATCTGCTCCACCAGCCTCGTGAAGTTAAACTTATGTAGGGCCCCCCAGCTCCTAGCCATCTGGACCCCCAGGTACCTGAAACTGCTGTGGGGCGGGGGGAATGGTTCGGGAGCGCGTGGGGATCCGGCGGGCGCCAGGTCCCGAACGGAGACTGTATCTTGCCGGCCATCAAGGAACGCCATGTAGGTGTACTGGGGGTTAGCGTGGAGCAGGTGGACCCTCTCGACCAACGGGTCCGACTTGTGCGCCCGCACGTGCTTCCGAAGCAGGATGGGTCCGGGTGTCGCTAGCCAGGTTGGGAGCGAGGTCCCGGAGGAGGACTTCCTGGGGAAAACAAGGAGACGTTCATGAGGTGTCTGGTTTGTGGTTGTACAGAGCAGCAACCGGATGGCGTGGAGGGCCATCGGGAGGACTTCTTGCCAGCGGGAGACTGGGAGATTCCTAGACTGTAGGGCCAGTAGAACAGTCTCCAGACAGTTCCGTTCTCCCTCTCCACCTGTCCGTTTCCCCGGGGGTTGTAACTGGTTGTCCTGCTTGAGGCGATGCCCTTGCTGAGCAGGAATTGACGCAGTTCGTCGTTCATAAAGGAGGACCCCCTACCACTGTGTATGTACGCGGGGAAACCGAACAGTGTAAAGATACCCTGGAGGGCCTTGATGCCGGTGGTTGTGGTCATGTCTGGGCAGGGGATGGCGAATGGGAACCGGGAATACTCGTCAATCACGTTCAGGAAATAGGTGTTGCGGTCGGTGGAGTGGAGGGGGCCTTTGAAATCCATGCTGAGGCGCTCAAAGTGACGGGAAGCCTTTATCAGGTGCGCCCTCTCTGGCCGGTAGAAGTGCGGTTTGCACTCCGCGCAGATTTGGCAGTCCCTGGTGACTGTCCTGACCTCCTCGATGGAGTAGGGCAGGTTGCGGGTCTTGATGAAGTGGAAGAAACGAGTGACCCCCGGGTGGCAGAGGTCCTCGTGAAGGGCTCGGAGGCGGTCCACTTGTGCAGTGGCACAAGTGCCGTGGGACAGGGCATCAGGAGGCTCGTTCAGCTTCCCGGGACGGTACAAGATCTCGTAGTTGAAGGTGGAGAGTTATATCCTCCGCCGCAAGATCTTGTCGTTTTTAATCTTGCCCCGCTGTGCATTATCGAACATGAAGGCAACCGACCGTTGGACCGTGAGGAGAGTTAATCTCCTGCCGGCCAGGTAATGCCTCCAATGTCGCACAGCTTCTACTATGGCTTGTGCCTCTTTTTCGACCGAGGAATGGCGAATATCGGAAGCATGGAGGGTACGTGAGAAGAAGGCCACGGGTCTGCCCGCTTGGTTGAGGGTGGCCGCCAGAGCTACGTCGGACGCATCGCTCTTGACCTGGAAGGGGAGGGACTCGTCGATGGCGTGCATCGTGGCCCTTGCAATGTCTGCTTTGATGTGGCTGAAGGCCTGGCGGCCTCCGTCGACAGGGGGAAGGTTGTGGACTGGATTAGGGGTCGGGCTTTGTCTGCGTAGTTGGGGACCCACTGTGCGTAATACAAAGAACAACAAAGAACAAAGAAATGTACAGCACAGGAACAGGCCCTTCGGCCCTCCAAGCCCGTGCCGACCATGCTGCCCGACTAAACTACAATCTTCTACACTTCCTGGGTCTGTATCCTTCTATTCCCATCCTATTCATATATTTGTCAAGATGCCCCTTAAATGTCCCTATCGTCTCTGCTTCCACTACCTCCTCCGGTAGCGAGTTCCAGGCACCCACTACCCTCTGCGTAAAAAACTTGCCTCGTACATCTACTCTAAACCTTGCCCCTCTCACCTTAAACCTATGCCCCCTAGTAATTGACCCCTCTACCCTGGGGAAAAGCCTCTGACTATCCACTCTGTCTATGCCCCTCATAATTTTGTATACCTCTATCAGGTCTCCCCTCAACCTCCTTCGTTCCAGTGAGAACAAACCGAGTTTATTCAATCGCTCCTCATAGCTAATGCCCTCCATACCAGGCAACATTCTGGTAAATCTCTTCTGCACCCTCTCTAAAGCCTCCACATCCTTCTGGTAGTGTGGCGACCAGAATTGAACACTATACTCCAAGTGTGGCCTAACTAAGGTTCTATACAGCTGCAACATGAGTTGCCAATTCTTATACTCAATGCCCCGGCCAATGAAGGCAAGCATGCCGTATGCCTTCTTGACTACCTTCTCCACCTGTGTTGCCCCTTTCAATGACCTGTGGACCTGTACTCCTAGATCTCTTTGACTTTCAATACTCTTGAGGGTTCTACCATTCACTGTATATTCCCTACCTGCATTAGACCTTCCAAAATGCATTACCTCACATTTATCCGGATTAACCTCCATCTGCCATCTCTCCGCCCAAGTCTCCAAACAATCTAAATCCTGCTGTATCCTCCGACAGTCCTCATCGCTATCCGCAATTCCACCAACCTTTGTGTCGTCTGCAAACTTACTAATCAGACCAGTTACATTTTCCTCCAAATCATTTATATATACTACAAAGAGCAAAGGTCCCAGCACTGATCCCTGTGGAATTAGAAAAGCATCCTTCCATTGCTACTCTCTGCCTTCTATGGCCTAGCCAGTTCTGTATCCACCTTGCCAGCTCACCCCTGATCCCGTGTGACTTCACTTTTTGTACTAGTCTACCATGAGGGACCTTGTCAAAGGCCTTACTGAAGTCCATATAGACAACATCTACTGCCCTACCTGCATCAATCATCTTAGTGACCTCCTCGAAAAACTCTATCAAGTTAGTGAGACACGACCTCCCCTTCACAAAACCGTGCTGCCTCTCACTAATACGTCCATTTGCTTCCAAATGGGAGTAGATCCTGTCTCGAAGAATTCTCTCCAGTAATTTCCCTACCACTGAAGTAAGGCTCACCGGCCTGTAGTTCCCGGGATTATCCTTGCTACCCTTCTTAAACAGAGGAACAACATTGGCTATTCTCCAGTCCTCCGGGACATCCCCTGAAGACAGCGAGGATCCAAAGATTTCTGTCAAGGCCTCAGCAATTTCCTCTCCAGCCTCCTTCAGTATTCTGGGGTAGATGCAATCAGGCCCTGGGGACTTATCTACCTTAATATTTTTTAAGACACTCAACACCTCGTCTTTTTGGATCACAATGTGACCCAGGCTATCTACACCCGCTTCTCCAGACTCAACATCTACCAATTCCTTCTCTTTGGTGAATACTGATGCAAAGTATTCATTTAGTACCTCGCCCATTTCCTCTGGCTCCACACATAGATTCCCTTGCCTATCCTTCAGTGGGCCAACCCTTTCCCTGGCTACCCTCTTGCTTTTTATGTACGTGTAAAAAGCCTTGGGATTTTCCTTAACCCTATTTGCCAATGACTTTTCGTGACCCCTTCTAGCCCTCCTGACTCCTTGCTTAAGTTCCTTCCTACTTTCCTTATATTCCACGCAGGCTTCGTCTGTTCCCAGCCTTTTAGCGCTGACAAATGCCTCCTTTTTCTTTTTGACGAGGCCTACAATATCACTCGTCATCCAAAGTTCCCGAAAATTGCCGTATTTATCTTTCTTCCTCACAGGAACATGCCGGTCCTGTATTCCTTTCAACTGCCACTTGAAAGCCTCCCACATGTCAGATGTTGATTTGCCCTCAAACATCCGCCCCCAATCTATGTTCTTCAGTTCCCGCCTAATATTGTTATATTTAACCTTCCCCCAATTTAGCACATTCGTCCTCGGACCACTCTTATCCTTGTCCACCAGTACTTTAAAACTTACTGAATTGTGGTCACTGTTACCGAAATGCTCCCCTACTGAAACATCTACCACAATGGCCGGGCTCATTCCCCAATACCAGGTCCAGTACCGCCCCTTCCCTAGTTGGACTGTCTACATATTGTTTTAAGAAGCCCTCCTGGATGCTCCTTACAAACTCCGCCCCGTCTAAGCCCCTGGCACTAAGTGAGTCCCAGTCAATATTGGGGAAGTTGAAGTCTCCCATCACCACAACCCTGTTGTTTTTACTCTTTTCCAAAATCTGTCTACCTATCTGCTCCTCTATCTCCCGCTGGCTGTTGGGAGGCCTGTAGTATACCCCCAACATTGTGACTGCACCCTTCTTATTCCTGATCTCTACCCATATAGCCTCACTGCCCTCTGAGGTGTCCTCTCGCAGTACAGCTGTGATATTCTCCCGAACAAGTAGCGCAACTCCGCCTCCCCTTTTACATCCCCCTCTATCCCGCCTGAAACATCTAAATCCTGGAACGTTTAGCTGCCAATCCTGCCCTTCCCTCAACCAGGTCTCTGTAATGGCAACAACATCATAGTTCCAAGTACTAATCCAAGCTCTAAGTTCATCTGCCTTACCCGTAATGCTCCTTGCATTAAAACATATGCACTTCAGGCCACCAGACCCGCTGTGTTCAGCAGCTTCTCCCCGTCTGCTCTGCCTCAGAGCCACACTGTCCCTATTCCCTAGTTCTCCCTCAATGCTCTCACCTTCTGACCTATTGCTCCCGTGCCCACCCCCCTGCCATACTAGTTTAAACCCTCCCGTGTGACACTAGCAAACCTCGCGGCCAGGATATTTATGCCTCTCCGGTTTAGATGCAACCCGTCCTTCTTATACAGGTCACACCTGCCCCGGAAGAGCTCCCAGTGGTCCAGATAATGGAAACCCTCCCTCCTACACCAGCTGTTTAGCCACGTGTTTATCTGCTCTATCTTCCTATTTCTAGCCTCACTGGCACGTGGCACAGGGAGTAATCCCGAGATTACAACCCTCGAGGTCCTGTCTTTTAACTTTCTGCCTAGCTCCCTGAACTCCTGCTGCAGGACCTCATGCCCCTTCCTGCCTATGTCGTTAGTACCAATATGTACAACGACCTCTGCCTGTTTGCCCTCCCCCTTCAGGATTCCCTCTACCCGTTCGGAGACATCCTGGACCCTGGCACCAGGGAGGCAACATACCATCCTGGAGTCTCTTTCACGTCCACAGAAGCGCCTATCTGTGCCCCTGACTATAGAGTAATAACTGAAAAATCCGAGGCAGCGCTTCAGGGCCTTGGGGCAGTGAGGGAGGGGGAACTCCATAAGGGGGCGCATGTGTTCGGGGTCGTGGCCTATAACTCCATTTCGCACTACGTAGCCTAGAATGGCTAGACGGTCGGTGCTAAACACGCATTTATCCTTATTGTACGTCAGGTTAAGGATTTCCGCGGTCTGGAGGAATTTGCGGAGGTTGGTGTCGTGGTCCTGCTGGTCATGGCCGCAGATGGTGACGTTATCCAGATACGGGAACGTTGCGCGTAAGCCGTACCGGTCAACCATTCAGTCCATCTCTCGCTGGAAGACCGAGACCCCATTAGTGACACCAAAGGGAACCCTTAAAAATTGATAGAGCCGCCCATCTGCTTCGAAGGCAGTGTACTTGCGGTCACTAGTGCGGAGGGGTAGCTGGTGGTAGGCGGACTTGAGATCCACCGTGGAGAAGACCTTGTATTGTGCGACCCTGTTTACCAGGTCGGCTATACGGGGGAGAGGGTACGCATCCAGCTGCGTAAATCTGTTGATGGTCTGGCTGTAGTCAATGACCATCCTATGCTTCTCCACGATCTTTACCACCACTACTTGAGCTCTCCAGGGACTGTTGCTCGCTTTGATGACCCCTTACCCCAGCAGCCTTTGGACCTCTGACCTGATGAAGGTCCGGTCCTGGGCACTGTACCGCCTGCTCCCGGTGGCGACGGGTTTGCAATCCGGGGTGAAGTTCGCAAACAGGGAAGACGGGTCGATCTTAAGGGTCACGAGGCCGCAGACAGTAAGGGGAGGTATAGGACCGCTGAATTTAAAGGTCAGGCTTTGCAAATGGCATTGGAAGTCCAACCCCAGGAGTGTAGCCGCGCAGAGGTGCAGCAGGACATACAGGCGGAAATTGTCGAATTTCCTGCCTTGGACAGTGAGATTCGCTAGGCAGAACCCCTTTATCTCCACCGAGTGTGACCCGGAGGCCAGGGAAATCCTTTGGTTTACAGGGTGGGTTACAAGTGAACAGTGCCTTACCGTGTTGGGGTGAACAAAGCTTTCCGTGCTCCCAGAGTCAATCAGGCAAGACGTCTCGTGGCCGTTGATGAAGGCCGTCGTTGTAGCCGTTGCGAGTGTCCGGGGTCGACTTTGGTCCAGTGTCACCGAGGCCAGATGAAGCAGTTGCGAGTTCTGATCGGGCAGCGTGTAGTCGGTCGAGCTGGGGGCCTGGGGCCCCATCCAAGATGGCGTCACCCATGGGTCGCACATGGTGTCCGGGGATGAACACGATGGTGGCGGGGATGGACAAAATGGCGGCGCCCACCCGTCCAGTGTGGTGTCCGGGGGGGTAAGATGGCCGCGCCCGTGGATCGCACGTGGCCCTAGGATAGGGGGGTGGCGGTGAGCGCTGGCCGGTCGGGGCCTGAAGGGGGGTTGCCGCGGCGGTCCGGATTTGCTGGAGACCGCGACCACGGCGCGGGCCTGGCAGACCCCCACAAGGTGGCCCTTCTTGCCGCACCCTTTGCAGGTGGCGGTGCGGGCCAGGCAGAGCGGGCGGGGATGATTTGCCTGCCCGCAGAAGAAACAGCGGGGCTTGGCAGCGTTAGCGGGCCGTCTCGTAGCGCAGGCCTGCGGGGTCAGGGGGAAGGTCAGGGGGGCTGCCACTGCGGGGTGCCACGCAGTCCAGGGGGCCGCCACATGGTTGGGTGCATAGGACTGCACGTTTTTGTAGGCAACGTCCATGGACCCAACCAGGGCCCGTGCCTCTCTAAGTCCCAGGGTGTCCCTTTCTAGGAGTCTTCGGCCGATATCTGTGGAGCTCATACCTGCTACGAAAGCATCCCTGATTAAAAGTTCCGTGTGCTCGCTCCCTGAAACTTGCGGGCAGCCACAGTTTCGGCCCAGCACCAGTAGCGCCCGGTAGAAATCTTCCAACGATTCCCCTGGGCTTTGCCGTCCCGTAGCAAGCAGGTGACGTGCGTAGACCTGGTTTACCGGGCGGATATAATGTCCTTCCAACAGTTCAATCGCGGCATCATAGTTCTCCGCCTCCTCGATAAGGGTGTAGATCCCAGGGCTGACCCTTGAGCGCAGGAGATGCATTTTCTGTCCTTATGAGGGGGTGCCTCCGGCCGTCTCCCGGTAGCCTTTAAAGCACACCAGCCAGTGTTTAAATATTGCAGCCAAGTTCTCCGTGTGGGGGCTGAGTTGAAGGCACTCCGGTTTGATTCGGAGATCCATCCTTCCAGCTTAAATCTAGTAGATTAAATTGATGTGCGATCAATTACACTCAAGACGAAGTGATTCCATAACTGAAGGCTTTAATCGACTAGAACTTGTTCCCCAGCAGCTTCGGTACAGAAAGTGAAGGCTGCTGGGACGGCACCATCTCTTATACTCCGCCTTCAGGGCGGAGCTACATAATACAGCCAATGGTAGACTCCTGGGTCGAACCAATGGTTATCAGCCTCTTAGGTACCGCAATACCTGGTACTACCACAGCCTGTATGACCCACACTGTAGGGGATCCTTGTCCCACTTCAGGATCAGGGAAATCAGCGCTCTAGACATCGTCGGGGGCAGAGCCCCCCCTTCCCTTGCCTCGTTAAAGGTCCTTACCAAAAGCGGGTCCAGCAGGTCCGCAAACATCTTGTAAAATTCAACCGGGAACCCATCCGGCCCTGGTGCCTTCCCCGCCTGCATGTTCCCTATCCCTTTGACCAACTCCTCCAACCCAACTGGCACCCCCATCCCCGCCACCTGCCCCTCCTCCACCCTCGGAAACCTCAGCCGGTCCAGGAAGCGTCCCATCCCTCCCTCTTCCAGTGGGGGCTCAGACCGGTACAGTTCCTCGTAGTAGTCCCTGAAGACCCCATTGATACCCACCGCACTTGGCACCATGGTCCCTCCTCCAGCCTTAACTCCCCTGATCTCCCTAGCTGCCTCCCGCTTCCGAAGCTGGTGCTCCAGCATACGGCTCGCCTTTTCTCCGTATTCATATACCGCCCCCTGCGCCTACCTCCACTGCGCCTCCACCTTCCTGGTGGTCAACAAATCGAACTCAGCCTGGAGGCTACGCCGCTCCCTAAGCAATCCCTCCTCCGCGGCCTCCGCGTGCCTCCTATCCACCCTCACCATCTCCCCCACCAACCTCTCCCTCTCTCTCCTCTCCCCCTCTCCTTGTGTGTCCTAATGATCTCCCTAAGGAGATCAGCTCTCCTCTGACCACCGCCTTCAGCGCCTCCCAGACCACCCCTATTTGCACCTCCCCATTGTCATTAGCCTCCAGGTACTTCTCTATACACTTCCGGACCCGCCCGCTCACCTCCTCATCCGCCAGCAACCCCACCTCTATGCACCACAGCGGGCGCTGGTCCCTCTCCTCCCCCATCTCAAGGTCCACCCAGTACGGAGCATGATCAGAAATGGCTATCACCGAGTACTCCGTATCCTCCACCCTCGGAATCAGCGCCCTGCTCATGACAAAAAAGTCAATCCAGGAGTAGGCTTGTGGACATGGGAGAAGAATGAAAATTCCCTGGGCCCGGCCTCGCAAACCTCCATGATCCACCCCTCCCATCTGGTCCATAAACCCCCTTAGCACCTTGGCTGCTGCCGGCCTCCTGCCCGTCCTAGACCTAGAGCAATCCAATGTCGGATCCAGCACCGTGTTGAAATCCCCCTCCCCCATTATCAGGCCCCCTGTCTCCAGGTCCGGAATCCGGCCCAGCATACGCCGCATGAACACCGCATCGTTCCAATTCGGGGCATATACATTGACCATCACCACCCGCTCCCCCTGCAGCTCGCCACTTACCATCACATACCTACCGCCATTGTCTGCCACAGTGCTCGACGCCTCGTACGACACTCTCTTCCCCACCAAGATCACCACCCCCCAATTTTTTGCATCCAAACCTGCATGAAACACCTGCCCTACCCACCCCTTTCTCAACTTTACCTAATCCGCCACCCTCAGGTGCGTCTCCTGAAGCATGGCCACATCCGCCTTCAGCCCCTTCAGGTGAGCGGACACCTGGGCCCACTTGACCGGCCCATTCAGTCTCCTTACATTCCAGGTTATCAGCCAGATCAGGGGGCTACTCACCCCTCTCCCCCGCCAACTAGCCATATCCCTTCCTAGGCCAGCCACGTGCCCGCGCCCCCCCGCACGGGCCGTTCCCCACAGCGGCAGACCCCCGCCCTGATCTCCTCTACCAACTCCAGCTCCCCCTTGGCCATTCCAGCAGCAACCCGGTGCCCCCCCCACCGCCCCAGCTAGGTCCCCCCCCCAGCTGCATTGCTCCCCCCATTGCACTCCCGTAAGTCAGCTGACTCCTGCTGACCCCGGCCACTCCCGCCACTCCATCGACCCCCCCCCCCAGTGTGGAACTTCTCCTCCCTCTATCCACCAGCAGGATCTCGTCCATTCCACTCCCAGCGCGGGAGAAAAAGCCCGCGCTTCCCAGTTCCGGCCCCGCCCCTTCAGCCCTAAACGCGGGAAAAAAAGCCCGTGCTTTCCTCTCGCTCGTCCCCGCCTCCCCTGGTGCAGCACCCTTTTCAGGCCCGGTCCCACTACCCCCGACTCAGGCATCTCCCCTCCCGACCACCAACCCCCCAAGCAGTTTACCTACCCCCCCCCACAAGCCCGCCCGGCGGACCAAATTAAAACAATGCCCAATCAACCCCCAAAAAACAAAGAATCCCCCCTCGAAACACAACCCAACAATCCCCGACCATCCCTCCACCGCCACCCCTCACCCCCGACCCTTAGTCTGAGTCCAGTTTTTGAGGCTGAACAAAGGCCCACGCCTCCTCCGGGGACTCAAAATAGTGGTGTCGATCCTTATAGGTGATCCACAGATGCGCCGGCTGCAGCATACCGAACTTCACCCCCTTCCTGTGCAGCACTGCATTCGCCCAGTTGTAGCCGGCCCTCTTCTTCGCCACCTCCGCACTCCAATCCTGGTAGATCCGGACCTCCGCGTTCTCCCACCTGCTGCTCCGCTCCTTCTTGGCCCACCTTAACACACACTCTCGATCAGCAAACCGGTGGAACCGCATCAGCACCGCCCGTGGCGGCTCACTGGGCTTGGGCCTCCTCACTAGCACTCGGTGGGCCCTCTCCAGCTCCAAGGGCCCCTGAAAGGCCCCCACTCCCATCAGCGAATTCAGCATGGTGACCACGTAGACCCCCACGTCCGATCCCTCCAGCCCCTCCGGGAGACCCAGGATCCGCAGGTTCTTCCGCCTCGACCGGTTCTCCATCTCCTCGAACCTTGCCTGCCATTTCTTGTGTCGCGCCTCGTGCGCCTCCACCTTCACCGCCAGGCCCAGGATCTCGTCCTAATTCTCCGAGACCTTCTGCCGGACCTCCCAGATCGCCGCCCCTTGGGCCGTCTGGGTCTCCAGCAGCTTATCGATTGAAGCATTCATTGGCTCCAGCAGCTCTTCTTTCAGTTCCATAAAACAGCGCTAGAGAAGCTCCTGCTGCTCTTGCGCCCACTGCCTCCACACTGCCTGGTCTCCGCCCGCCACCATCTTGGTCCTCCTCCCTCACACCTTTCTTTGCTTCAATGCCACTTTTTTTTAATCGCCCCACTCCTGGTCCAATCCATACACTATCGAGGGAATGTTGCTGTCCCCTTCCCACACCGGGAAACATCGAACAAGCGCCGTTACGGGCCCTAAAAAGAGCCCAAAAGTCCTTTTTTAGTGGGAGCAGCCGAACGTGCGACTTAGCTCCGCATAGCCGCAACCGGAAGTCCTTTATTGAACTTGTTAAGCAGTGCACATAGTTCGCTTTGGGTTTGACACTACTAATCTAAGTGTGCTTACTATAACTAACTAGACCAGACTAGCTCTGAGCCACGTGTAGAAGGTGCCACTGATATATACACCCTGACTGTCACGACAGTTGTCACCAGTGGAAAGAGGCAGAGTGTTGATGCCTTGTGTGTTTTATAGTGGGAGACCACCTTCTAGTGTTCTGCCTGGTGATTGGTTGTGTTCTGTCCTGTGTGTTGATTGGCTGTACTGGGTGTCTGTCACTGCCTGTCTGTATCTCATTATGTGCATGAGTGCATATCATGACATCTCCCTTTTTAAAAAAAAATGTTGGTTGCTTGGAGCATATGCGACTGTATTTACATGTATGACTATTTACATTAAATGGCGGGTGGATGAAAGTGAGTGGATGAATATATACATAAGAGGTGTCTAGCATGCAGATCCAGAACAATATTTACAAGATAAATGTCTATAAGTCCAATCTTTGGGGCTTGCGTCTGATCCTTGTTGACCGCCTGAGAGGTGGAGGTGGGGACGACGGCGCCTTGACAGGCGGGATTGCAGCCAGATTGGTGGCCTCGTGGTGCGAGGTGTCCGGAGGAGGCATAACAACAGCTGGAAAAGTAGGATCTGGTGGTGGGCAGGCAAGTTTGCGCAGTGCCCTTCTGTTGCGCCTGACAATGGAGCCATCAGCCATACGAACCACAAACAATCTGGGAGCAGCCTGTTGAACAACAACAGCTGGAGCTGACCAGCCTCCATCAGGTAGCTTGATCCGAACAGCATCTTCCGGAGATAGCACAGGCAAATCGGTAGCATGAGCATCGTACGTCAGCCTTTGCCTGTTCCTGAGTTGCTGCACCTTTTGCGGCACTGGGAGGTGATCCAGGTCTGGTAAGTGTATGGCTGGAACACTCGTTCGCAGGTCTCTATTCATGAGGAGTTGAGCCGGAGACATACCGGTGGACAGAGGGATTGCCCTGTACGCCAACAGCACAAGGTTGAAGTCAGAAGCAGAGTCCGTAGCCTTGCAGAGCAGTTGCTTCGCTATATGGACCCCTTTCTCAACCTTCCCGTTGGACTGCGGGTAGTGTGGGCTTGAGGTGATGTGGCTGAATTGGTACGACTTGGCGAAATTGGACCACTCTTGGCTGTGGAAGCAGGGACCAATGTCACTCATGACAGTGAGTGGAATACCATGCCTGGCAAATGTCTCCTTGCAGGCTTTGATGACTGTCCTTGATGTGAGGTCTGACAGCTTCACAACTTCCGGGTAATTTGAGAAGTAATTCTATGATGAGCATATAGTCACGCCCATTGGCGTGATAAAGGTCGATTCCCACCTTGGACCACGGAGAGGTCATGATCGTGTTTTGCTGGAGTGTTTCTTTTGTTTGAGCAGGCTGGAAACGCTGGCAGGTCGCACAATTGAGGACCAAGTTGGATACGTCCTGGCTGATTCCAGGCCAATAGACAGCCTGCCGGGCCCTGTGCCTACACCTTTCGACACCAAGGTGTCCCTTGTGGATTTGTTTGAGCACTAAGCTCTGCAGACTGCAAGGAATAACAATACGATCTAGCTTGAGGAGGATCCCCTCGACGACTGTCAGGTAGTCCTTCACATTGAAGAACTGAGGGCATTGCCCTTTTTGCCAGCCATTTGCAAGGTGGTGCAATACACGCTGCAGAAGAGGGTCCTTGGCAGTCTCTTCACGAATGCTGATCACTCTTTCATCTGAGGCTGGGAGGTTGCTGGCACACAGCTGCACCTGTGCCTCAATCTGGCGGAATAAGTCAACCTGTTCACAGGGCGAGGTGATGGAGCAGGACAGGACATCCGCAATTATCAGCTCCCTGCCTGGTGTGTATACTAACTCAAAATCGGACCTTCGGAGTCGAAGGAGAATGTGCTGAAGCCTGGGCGTCATGTCATTCAAGTCCTTATGAATGATATGGACCCAGGCAGGGAAGGCCCCGGGACCTAACGGGTTCCCGGTGGAATTTTACAGGAAATACGTGGACTTGTTGGCCCCGCTGCTGGTAAGAACCTTTAACGAGGCCAGAGAAGGGGGGACCCTGCCCCCGACAATGTCGGAGGCGACGATATCACTAATCCTGAAGCGAGATAAAGACCCGCTGCAATGCGGGTCTTATAGGCCTATCTCGCTCCTGTATGTAGACGCCATGTTGTTGGCAAAAGTGCTGGCAATGAGGATAGAGGATTGTGTCCCGGGGGTGGTGCACGAAGATCAGACAGGATTCGTAAAGGGGAGACAATTGAACGTCAACGTGCGATGTCTGTTGGGGGTGATAATGATGCCCCCAGCAGAGGGGGAGGCAGAGATAGTGGCGGCAATGGTAGCAGAGAAGGCATTTGATAGGGTAGAGTGAGAGTATCTATGGGAGGTGCTGAGGAGGTTCGGGTTTGGGGAGGGGTTTGTCAGCTGGGTTAAACTCCTCTATGGGGCCCCAATGGCAAGTGTAGTCACAAATCGGCAAAGGCCGGAGTATTTTCGACTACATAGGGGAACAAGACAGGGATGCCCGCTGTCCCCATTACTGTTCGCGCTGGCAATTGAACCACTGGCCATAGCGCTGAGAGACTCCAGGAAATGGAGAGGGGTGGTTAGAGGGGGAGAGGAAAACCGAGTGTCACTCTACGCAGATGACCTACTGCTGTATGTGGCGGATCCAGTGGGGGGGATGACAGAGGTTATGCAGATATTGAGGGAGTTTGGAGATTTCTCGGGATATAGGCTTAACATGGGAAAGAGTGAGCTTTTCGTGATACACCCTGGGGACAAGAGTAGAGGGATAGATGGCCTGCCGCTAAGGAGAGTGGAAAGAAACTTCCGATACCTGGGGATTCAGATAGCCAGGAGCTGGGGAACCTTACACAGACTCAATCTGACTCGGCTGGTGGAGCAAATGGAAGAGGATTTCAAAAGGTGGGATATGCAGCCGCTGTCACTGGCGGGCAGAGTGCAGGCGATCAAGATGATGGTCCTCCCGAGGTTCCTATTTGTGTTTCAATGTCTCCCTATATTGATCACTAAGGCCTTTTTCAAAAAAATAGATTGGAGCATTATGAGCTTCGTGTGGGCAGGGAAGGCCTCGAGGGTAAGGAGGGGGTTCCTGCAACGTAGCAGGGACAGAGGGGGACTGGCGTTGTCGAATTTGGGCGACTATTACTGGGCCGCCAATGTGGCGATGATCCGTAAATGTATGATAGAGGGAGAGGGGGCAGCGTGGAAAAGGCTGGAGATGGCGTCCTGCAAAGAAACGAGCTTAAAAGCGCTGGTGACGGCGCCACTACCGCTCTCTCTGAAAAGGTTTACCACGAACCCAGTGGTGGCGGCAACATTAAGTATCTGGGGGCAATGGAGGCGACAGAGGGGTGTGCTGGGAGCCTCGGTGTGGTCCCCGATCAGGAACAACCATAGGTTTGCCCCAGGGAGGTTTGACGGAGGGTTCCAGAGCTAGCACCGGGCAGGAATTAGGAGAGTGGGAGACTTATTTATAGATGGGACGTTTGCGAGCTTGGGAGCGCTAGAGGAAAAGTATGAGCTGCCTCCGGGGAACATCTTTAGGTATATGCAGGTGAGGGCGTTCACGAGACAACATGTGAGGGAATTTCCGCTGCTCCCGACACAGGGGATCCAGGATAGAGTGCTTTCGGGGGTGTGGGTCGGGGAGGGCAAAGTGTCCGAAATATACCGGGAGATGAGAGAAGAGGGGGAGGAGCAGGTAGAAGAACTGAAAGGTAAATGGGAAGAAGAGCTCGGGGAGGAGATTGAGGAGGGTTTGTGGGCTGATGCCCTAAGTAGGGTAAATTCCTCTTCCTCGTGTGCCAGGCTTAGCCTGGTCCAATTTAAGGTGCTACATAGAGCACACATAACGGGAGCGAGGTTGAGCAGGTTCTTCGGAGTGGAGGACAAGTGCAGGAGGTGCGGGGGAAGCCCGGCGAACCCCACACACATGTTTTGGTTGTGTCCGGCACTGGAGGGGTACTGGAGGGGAGTGGCGGGAGTGATCTCGAAGGTGGTGAAGGTCCGGGTCAAGCCAAGCTGGGGGTTAGCTATATTTGGGGTAGCGGATGAGCCGGGAGTGCAGGAGGCGAAAGAGGCCGATATTGTGGCCTTTGCGTCCCTAGTAGCCCGGCGTAGGATTTTACTCATGTGGAAGGAAGCAAAACCCCCCAGCGTGGAGGCCTGGATAAACGATATGGCAGGGTTCATAAAACTGGAGCGGATGAAGTTTGCGTTGAGAGGATCGGCTCAGGGGTTCACCAGGCGGTGGCAACCGTTCCTCGACTATCTAGCGGAACGTTAGGGGGAAAATAGATAGCCAGCAGCAGCCCGGGGGGGGGGGGGGGGGGGGGGGAGGGGGCGGGGGGAGGGGGGAGGGAGGGAGGGAAGGGGGGGAGGGGTAAATTGCTTGGGTTCTAGATGGGGTGAAGAGGTGGGGAGAGCACTATTTCGTGTTATTTTGTTAGTTCACTATTTTATTTAAACAATGTTATCTATCAGTTATCATGTTACCGTTTTTGTTGATTTGTAAGGGGGAAAAATTGTGTTTGAAAACTTTAATAAAATATATATTTTTTAAAAAGAATGATATGGACCAAGGGCCTGTGGTCAGTCTCCACTGTGAATGTAGGTAGACCGTAGACATAGTCATGAAACTTTACAATGCCGGTTAGGAGGCCCAGGCACTCTTTTTCTATTTGGGCATACCTCTGTTCAGTAGGAGTCATGGCCCTTGACGCATAAGCAACTGGAGCCCAGGATGAGGAGTCATCCCTCTGGAGGAGCACCGCACCAATGCCGTACTGGCTTGCGTCCGTGGAGATTTTTGTTTCCCTGTCCGGGTCAAAACATGCTCGTACCGGAGCAGTGGTGAGCTTTGCTTTGAGCTTGAGCCACTCTGCTTGATGTGTGGGTAGCTACTGGAATGCAGTGGACTTCTTCACCAGATGCCTGAGAGCCGTGGTGTGTGAGGCCAAGTTGGGAATGAATTTTCCCAAGAAGTTCACCATTCCGAGGAAGCGTAGTACCGCCTTATTGTCTTCCGGGGTCTTCATGGCGTTAATGGCCATGACCTTGTCTGAATCTGGTTGCACACCCAGCTGGGATATCTGGTCGCCCAAGAACTTGATGGTTGACATGCCAAAGGAGCACTTGGCCTTGTTCAGCTTGAGGCCGTTTGCATGGACACGTCAAAAGACTTGTTTGAGACGTGATATGTGTTCCTCGGGGGTCGTGGACCATATGATTACATCATCTACGTAGACACGCACACCCTCAATGCCCTCCATCATCTGCTCCATGATCCTGTGGAAGATTTCAGAGGCTGAGACAATGTCAAACGGCATACGGTTATATATGGTGTGTTGAACGTGCAGAGCTTCCTGCTGGACTTGTCCAGTTGTATCTGCCAGAAACCCCACGCGATGCATCTAGCTTCGTGAAGAATGTGGCGTGTGCCATCTCACTGGTCAGTTCCTCCCGTTTCGGGATCGGGTAGTGTTCCCGCATTATATTGTGGTTAAGATCTTTGGGATCTATGCATATCTGCAACTCTCCTGAGGGCTTCTTCACACAGACCATCGAGCTGACCCAGTCAGTCGGTTCCGTCACTTTGAAGATTATGCCCTGGTCTTGGAGCTCCTGTAGCTGTGCCTTTAAACGTTCCTTCAGAGGAGCCGGCACCCGGCGTGGTGCATGGATTACAGGCGTGGCATCAGGCCTGAGTAGGATCTTGTAGCAGTGTGGCAGAGTGCCCATTCCATCAAACACATCCGGATATTGAGCAAGGATGTCATCAATGTCAGCCTGAAGATCCACATTGGAAGAAGACATGGCATGGACTCGCTGTACGAGGTTGAGTAGCTTGCATGCATGGGCGCCAAGCAGGGATGCCTCATCAGGCTTGACGATTTTGAATCGCAGTGTGACATTGATGGTCTTGTTGGAGACGAATAGATGACAAGATCCTAGTGCAGTTATGGCATTGCCATTATAATAGAGGAGTTGGCAGGCTGGCGATAGAATTTTGGGTTGCTTTTTAATGCGGTCAAAATCAGCTTGAGATGAGATTGGCTGAAGCACCAGTGTCCAGCTTGAACTAGATGCTGCATTGATTAACTTGTATGACAGAACGCCATTCGTTCGCGGAATCCACATTGAGGAGATAGGTGTCTTGCTGAATTTGAGGACGCATACTCACATGTAGTGATAATGCCCACACGATAGGGAGACTCCAGGCAGTCTTCCTCTGGATCCGTAGTGCTACCAGGATCAGAATCCAGTAAACCTTGCTGTACACATCGAACACGCTTGCGTTGGAATTGGGATCGCTGACCCTTGACTGGTGGTGCAGACCTGCACAAGGCTGCATAATGTCCAGGCTTCCTGCAATTTAAACATCGCCTGCCTTTTGCAGGGCATTGCCGCTTTAAGTGGGCGGTGCCGCAGTTTGGGCACGTCATGACGTTGACGTCATTACCCTCCGTGCGCCGTCGCACATGCGCAGTGCGGTGAGCCGACGTTCGCATCTGCGCAGTTTGGTTTTCAGCCGCTTTGTTCTCCCGTTCGTGTTGTGCGTGCGTGGGGCCCCGGGAAAAGCGTGCGAAATGGCCGCTTTCATCGATACTGAGGCGCTGCATCCAGGCGATGGCCTGTACACTCTCTGCCTCGTGGGAGGCATGTTTTTCGAATTCTGCCGATTTGAAGCGGGTGTACCGATTTCTCGCATGCTCATGAACTATACACATCTCGATTGCGACTGGCAGGGTCATGTGCTTAATTTTGAGGAGTTGCTCCCGCAAGGAATCGGAGTGCACCCCAAACACGATCTGATCCCTGATCATGGAATCAGCGGTTGCACCATAATTGCAGGACTGTGCTAATATACGGAGATGAGTTAGAAAGGATTGGAATGGTTCATCCTTACCCTGAAGGCGTTGCTGGAAGATATAGCGCTCAAAGGACTTGTTTGTTTCGACTTCACAGTGATCGTCGAACTTCTCCAAAACGGTCATGAATTTGGTCTTGTCCTAGCCATCGGTAAAATTAAGCGAGTTGAAAATTTGGATGGCTTGGTCCTCCGCAGTTGATAGGAGCAGTGTGATTTTTCTGGCATCGGACGCATCCTCGAGGCCCGAGGCCTCAATGTAGAGAAGGAACCTTTGCTTGAAGACCCGCCAGTTGGCGCCGAGATTGCCGAAGATCCGTAGCTGTGGAGGGACCTGGATCTTCTCCATGCCGCTGGAAGGCACTTGCTGGTCGTCACGGAATCACTCGAGGTAAACCACTTAGAGATAGTAGACTACGACTTCCGGGTGCGGCGATGACCAGCTGAGTCGCACGTTTCGGCAGCTCCCGGTGAAACGGACTTTTGGGCTCTTGATAGGAGCCCCAACGGCAATTTTGACGGCTAAAAACACTGTGCGGTAAACCAGAAGGGAATCCCCCCTGGATATGGATGAAAAAAGGAGGAGAAAGTGGCCGGATTGCAGTGGATCCTTTAGAACAGCGGCAAGGAAGGCAAGCAAAAACCAAGATGGCGTCGGAAGGTGGCAGTTTAACATGGGGCCCTGAACAACAAGAGTTCTTGAAATGCTGTGTGGAAGAGCTCAAAAAGGAAATGAAGAAAGAGCTGTTGGCCCCGATACTACAGGCGATCGAAGGGCTAAAGGAGGAACAAAAGACCCAGGAGCGGGAGCTTCGGGTCGTGAAGGCAAAGGCAGCCGAGAATGAGGACGACATACAGGGCCTGGTGGTGAAGACGGAGACGCATGAGGCACATCAGAAACGATGTGTGGAAAGGTTGGAGGCACTGGAGAACAACGCAAGGAGGAACAACCTGAGGATTCTTGGTCTTCCTGAAGGTGCGGAGGGAGCGGACGTCGGGGCATAATTGAGCATGATGCTGCACTCGTTAATGGGAGCGGAGGCCCCGGCGGGTCCGTTGGAGGTGGAGGGAGCATACCGAGTGATGGCGCGAGGACCGAGAGCAGGAGAAATTCCCAGAGCCATAGTGGTGAGATTCCTCCGTTTTAAGGATAGAGAAATGGTCCTTAGATGGGCAAAGAAAACTCGGAGCAGTAAATGGGAGAACGCGGTGATCCGCGTTTATCAAGACTGGAGTGCGGAGGTGGCGAGAAGGAGGGCGAGCTATAATCGGGCCAAGGCGGTGCTTCATAAAAAGAAGATAAAATTTGGAATGCTGCAACCGGCAAGACTGTGGGTCACATATCGAGGGAGGCACCACTACTTTGGGACGGCGGATGAAGCGTGGACTTTTATTGTGGAAGAAAAACTGGAATGAGCGGGTTATTAAAAAGAACGTTTGAACAAAGTGGTGGGGCGAATGTGGGGGGCGAAGAGGGGGGTTAAAAAGGGGGGAAAGAGGAGTTTTATGTACTAATCCTGCGATGTGGTAACTTTTCTCTCTTCCACAGGTGGTGATGGGGGGAGGAGGGGAGGTGGAGGAGATGGGGCGTTGGCCATTGGGGGCGGGGCCAAGGGAGAAGCGCGGGCTTGGTTCCCGCGCTATGATAATCATGGCGGGAATAGAGAAGCAGGAAGGAGGGGGCGTCGCACGGTGCGAGCCGAGGTCACGGGGGGAAGCCGAGGTCGGCCAGAGTTTGCTGACTTCTGGGAGCAACATGGGGGGAGTAATTACGCTAGCGGGGGATCTAGCGGGGGGGGCGGTGGGAGGGGGGAATTACTGGGTTGCTGCTGCTGGGGAGAGGGGGGAGCTGGTATGGGAGGGGATGGGCGGGGGGGGCACCGCCTGGGGGAGATACAGCTGCGTGGGAACCGGGTGAGGAGCTGGAAAAAGGGGATGGCTAATCGACAAGGTGGTGGGCGGTAGGAAGCCCCCCAACCCGGCTGATCACTTGGAACGTGAGAGGGCTGAACGGGCCGATAAAGAGGGCACGGGTACTCGCACACCTTAAGAAACTTAAGGCAGATGTGGTTATGTTACAGGAAACGCACCTGAAACTGATAGACCAGGTTAGGCTACGCAAAGGATGGGTGGGGCAGGTGTTCCATTCGGGGCTAGATGCGAAAAACAGGGGGGTGGCTATATTAGTGGGGAAGCGGGTAATGTTCGAGGCAAAGACTATAGTGGCGGATAACGGGGGCAGATACGTGATGGTGAGTGGCAAACTACAGGGGGAGACGGTGGTTTTGGTAAACGTATATGCCCCGAACTGGGATGATGCCAATTTTATGAGGCGGATGCTAGGACGCATTCCGGACCTAGAGATGGGAAAGCTGATAATGGGGGGAGATTTTAATACGGTGTTGGAACCAGGGCTGGATAGGTCGAAGTCCAAGACTGGAAGGAGGCCGGCAGCAGCCAAGGTACTTAAAGATTTTATGGAGCAGATGGGAGGTGTAGACCCGTGGAGATTTAGCAGACCTAGGAGTAAGGAGTTCTCGTTTTTCTCCTATGTCCATAAAGTCTACTTGCGAATAGACTTTTTTGTGCTGGGAAGGGCGTTGATCCCGAAGGTGAGGGGAACGGAGTATACGGCTATAGCCATTTCGGATCACGCTCCACACTGGGTGGACTTGGAGATAGGGGAGGAAACAGGAGGGCGCCCACCCTGGAGAATGGACATGGGACGAATGGCAGATGAGGGGGTGTGTTTAAGGGTGAGGGGGTGCATTGAAAAGTACTTGGAACTCAATGATAATGGGGAAGTCCAGGTGGGAGTGGTCTGAGAGGCGTTGAAGGCGGTGGTTAGAGGGGAGCTGATATCAATAAGGGCACATAAAGGGAAGCAGGAGAGTAAGGAACGGGAGCGGTTGCTGCAAGAACTTTTGAGGGTGGACAGACAATATGCGGAAGCACCGGAGGAGGGACTGTACAGGGAAAGGCAAAGGCTACATGTAGAATTTGACTTGCTGACTATGGGCACTGCAGAGGCACAATGGAGGAAGGCACAGGGTGTACAGTACGAATATGGGGAGAAGGCGAGCAGGTTGCTGGCACACCAATTGAGGAAAAGGGGAGCAGCGAGGGAAATAGGGGGAGTGAGGGATGAGGAAGGAGAGATGGAGCGGGGAGCGGAGAGAGTGAATGGAGTGTTCAAGACATTTTATAAAAAATTATATGAAGCTCAACCCCCGGATGGGAGGGAGAGAATGATGGGCTTCTTGGATCGGCTGGAATTTCCCAAGGTGGAAGAGCAGGAAAGGGTGGGACTGGGAGCACAGATCGAGGTAGAAGAAGTGGTGAAAGGAATTAGGAGCATGCAGGCGGGAAAGGCCCCGGGACCGGATGGATTCCCAGTCGAATTCTATAGAAAATATGTGGACTTGCTCGCCCCGGTATTGACGAGGACCTTTAATGAGGCAAAGGAAAGGGGACAACTGCCCCCGACTATGTCTGAAGCAACGATATCGCTTCACTTAAAGAAGGAAAAGGACCCGCTACAATGCGGGTCCTATAGACCTATTTCCCTCCTAAATGTAGATGCCAAGATCCTGGCCAAGGTAATGGCAATGAGAATAGAGGAATGTGTCCCGGGGGTGGTCCACGAGGACCAAACTGGGTTTGTGAAGGGGAGACAGCTGAACACGAATATACGGAGGCTGTTAGGGGTAATGATGATGCCCCCACCAGAGGGGGAAACGGAGATAGTAGTGGCGATGGATGCCGAGAAAGCATTTGATAGAGTGGAGTGGGATTATTTGTGGGAGGTGTTGGGGAGATTTGGTTTTGGAGAGGGGTATGTTAGATGGGTGCAGCTGTTGTATAGGGCCCCGATGGCGAGCGTGGTCATGAATGGACGGGGATCTGCATATTTTCGGCTCCATAGAGGGACAAGGCAGGGATGCCCTCTGTCCCCATTATTGTTTGCACTGGCGATTGAGCCCCTGGCGATAGCGTTGAGGGGTTCCAAGAAGTGGAGGGGAGTACTTAGAGGAGGAGAAGAACACCGGGTATCTTTGTATGCGGACGATTTGCTACTATATGTGGCAGACCCGGCGGAGGGGATGCCAGAAATAATGCGGATACTTGGGGAGTTTGGGGATTTTTCAGGGTATAAATTGAACATGGGGAAAAGTGAGTTGTTTGTGGTGCATCCAGGGGAGCAGAGTAGAGAAATAGAGGACCTACCGTTGAGGAAGGTAACAAGGGACTTTCGTTACCTGGGGATCCAGATAACCAAGAATTGGGGCACATTGCATAGGTTAAATTTAACGCGGTTGGTGGAACAAATGGAGGAGGATTTCAAGAGATGGGATATGGTATCCCTGTCACTGGCAGGGAGGGTGCAGGCGGTTAAGATGGTGGTCCTCCCGAGATTCCTCTTTGTGTTTCAGTGCCTCCCGGTGGTGATCACAAAGGCTTTTTTTTAAAAGGATTGAAAAGAGCATCATGGGTTTTGTGTGGGCCGGGAAGACCCCGAGAGTGAGGAAGGGATTCTTACAGCATAGCAGGGATAGGGGGGGGGCTGGCACTACCGAGCCTAAGTGAGTATTATTGGGCCGCTAATATTTCAATGGTGAGTAAGTGGATGGGAGAGGAGGAGGGAGCGGCGTGGAAGAGATTAGAGAGGGCGTCCTGTAGGGGGACTAGCCTACAGGCTATGGTGACAGCCCCATTGCCGTTCTCACCGAGGAACTACACCACAAGCCCGGTGGTGGTGGCTACACTGAAGATTTGGGGACAGTGGAGACGGCATAGGGGAAAGACGGGAGCCTTGGGGGGGTCCCCGATAAGAAACAACCATAGGTTTGCCCCGGGGGGAATGGATGGGGGATATGGAATGTGGCAAAGAGCAGGAATAACGCAACTGAAAGATCTGTTTGTGGATGGGAAGTTCGCGAGTCTGGGAGCGCTGACCGAGAAATATGGGTTGCCCCAAGGGAATACATTCAGGTATATGCAACTGAGGGCTTTTGCGAGGCAACAGGTGAGGGAATTCCCGCAGCTCCCGACACAAGAGGTGCAGGACAGAGTGATCTCAAAGACATGGGTGGGGGATGGTAAGGTGTCAGATATATATAGGGAAATGAGGGACGAAGGGGAGACTATGGTAGATGAACTAAAAGGTAAATGGGTAGAAGAGCTGGGGGAGGAGATCGAGGAGGGGCTGTGGGCAGATGCCCTAAGCAGGGTAAACTCGTCATCCTCGTGTGCCAGGCTAAGCCTGATTCAGTTTAAGGTATTACACAGGGCGCATATGACTGGAGCACGGCTCAGTAAATTTTTTGGGGTGGAGGATAGGTGTGCGAGGTGCTCGAGAAGCCCAGCGAATCATACCCATATGTTTTGGTCATGCCCGGCACTACAGGGGTTTTGGATGGGGGTGACAAAGGTGCTTTCAAAAGTAGTGGGGGTCCGGGTCGAACCAAGCTGGGGGTTGGCTATATTTGGGGTTGCACAAGAGCCGGGAGTGCAGGAGGCGAGAGAGGCCGATGTTTTGGCCTTTGCGTCCCTAGTAGCCCGGCGCATGATATTGTTAATGTGGAAAGAAGCCAAGCCCCCGGGGGTGGAGACCTGGATAAATGACATGGCAGGGTTTATAAAGCTAGAGCGGATTAAGTTCGTTCTAAGGGGGTCGGCTCAAGGGTTCACCAGGCAGTGGCAACCGTTCGTCGAATACCTCGCAGAAAGATAGATGGAATGGAAAAAAAGAAGGCAGCAACAGCAGCCCAGGATCGGGGGGGTGGGAGGGGAGGAGGAACCAGAAGGACTCTCAGGGTTGTTAATATATACTGTATAATATGTATAGGTCGTTGCGACAGATAATTATATATTGGACTGTTAAATTATATTTTTGGAGAGTGTTACTTGTGATAAGGCAGTTGCCAATTAGGGTTAGTTTTCATTTTTGTTATTTATTATTTATTCATTTTTTTGTTTATAAAATAGGTCATTGTTATTTGTGTTGTTATAATATTGTGTAAAGGATGCACAATGTACTGTGTTGGTTGACCAAAAATTTTCAATAAAATATTTATTAAAAAAAAGATAGTAGACTACTGGTACCATGTTGTGTTAATCACCCATAACACGGACTGCAGTTGTACTTGAAAGTAGACTCCAAACTTTGGTGTTGGTTCAATGCGCTTTATTGAACTTGTTAAGCAGTGCACACAGTTCGCTGTGGGTTTGACACTCTACTAATCTAAGCTTACTATATCTAACTAGACCAGACGAGCTCTGAGCCACGTGTAGAAGGTGCTAACTGATGTTTATACCCTAACTGTCACTCCTGTTGTCACCAGTGGAAAGAGGCAGAGTGTTGATGCCTTGTGTGTTTTATAGTGGGAAACCACCTTCTAATGTTCTGCCTGGTGATTGGTTGTGTTCTGTCCTGTGTGTTGATTGGCTGTACTGGGTGTCCGTCACTGCCTGTCTGTATCTCATTATGTGCATGAGTGCATATCATGACATACTTGAGAATGGTATAAAATACAACAAAAATAACGCCCGAGGTTCAACTGTAAATTTCAACTAAAGGGATAAACTGCCACAAGACTATTGGGGATCAGTGACCTCGGCTGGAGCTATAAATAGGTGAAAGCACCGAGGGGAATATGCAGCAGCGCTGCAATGAGGGATGGAGGACAATAGAACTACTTGAGAATAGAGTCTGTCCACACACCGCCGGTACGGACCTGTGCACCGGCACAGTTAATCAATGAATATGCAATTGCATGCTGCCTGGCGCGGATCTGACTGCAGGCGGCAGGCTGAGCAGCCCCGCGTGGTTGACAGGTAATCCGGGGCGGAGCGGGGGCGGGTCTGGCACGGATGATTGACAGGCGGGGCGGGGGCGGGGCTGGCCCGGGTGATAGGCAGGCCACGCGGGGCAGCGTTGCCCGGTTGATTGACAGACCAACCGGTCGGGGCTGGGTCGGGTGATTGACAGGCCGTACGGAGTGAGGGCGGGGAGGTTCGGGTGATTGACAGACAGGCGGGGCTTGCTCGGGTGATTGTCAGGCCGATCGGGGCGGGGCTGGGGCGAGTGATTGACAGGCCTTTCGGGGCGGGGCTGGCTGTGTGATTGGCAGACAATCGGGGCGAGGCTGTGGCGGGTGATAGACAGGTCGTTCGGGGTGGGGCTGGCCGGGTGATTGACAGACAATCGGGTCGCGGCTGTGGCGGGTGATTGACAGACAGCTGGGGCGGGGCTTGTTCGGGTGATTGACAGGCCGTTCGGGACGGGACGAGGAGCGGCTCTGCCGGCTGGCGGGAGGGCGGGCCCGAAGTGCGAGCTCCAGCGCAGCCGCAGAGGAGGCGGAGAGCGCCGCTTCCCTCCATCTCATCCCATCACACACGCATTCCCCCCTTTCTCTCCTCCTCCTCCCATCTCCTCTCGCCGCCCGGGAATGGATTGCTAGTGCAAAGTGCGATGGATGAGGAATGATGGAATTGCTCCGCTCCACCCTGCTGCTGCTCCTGCCGCTTTTCCAGACCCGCTTGATCGCGAGCGCCGACAGGAAATTCGGTGAGTTGGCTGGCGTCTGCTTAAATTTGATTTTAAAATTAAAATTAAAACCTGGCCTGGACGTCCCAGCCCATTGTGTTGTTCAGTGCCGGTGCATCAGGTGGCGGCACCCAGCCGCCGGGACAAGGGGTGGCCACTGAGATGCGACAGAATTGCATCAAGAAGGTAAAAAGGACAAGTCGGGCGCCTCCAATGATAAACCCCTTCCCCGGGATACAGTCACCCCCTGCACGAATAACGAATGGGATTGAGCGGCGCGGAGGTTGTCAACACTAATCTGCCCCCCCCCCCCCCCCCATCGCACCAGGTGTTCAGACCTGAGGTCTGAGGGACCGTTTGTCAGCCGCCCTCTGGCAGCCGCTTTCAGCGCACGAGCGCTGCCTGCTTTGGTTTTCCTGGGGTGGGATCCCGATGGGTTCAACTGTTGTCCCCGGGAACCGCCTTCAACTTTCGCCATCTGAAAGATTGAAGTTGCCCCCGCCACTCGCTGAAGGAGCGGGTCTGTGCAAAATCACTGGAAATGCTTCTCGTGGTCCAATTTAATAAATGCTCCTCGCAAGTGGGATCGATGGCGTGTTGTGGTTTACTTTACACTCCGACGCCTTGTCGTCCCAGCTGGACACGCTGTGTGGTTTTATATATCTATTTATGAGTGTGTGGACTGAGTGAGTGTGACAGGATTATTTTAACTGGGTTTTTTTTAATACGTGTTGCAGCCGGGATGAATGTGGGAGCTGCGTTTTAACCTTGACAATTTTCCATAGATGCTAGCCGATCGTGTAAACCATGGTGTAGCCAGATCCGAATGGAGGTAACCGGGGATAGCTTCTGTCCCACACTCGAGTATATAAAGTCCCGCTGCATGCTCAGAGTGAAGGGAGAGATCAGACTGATTACGGTTTGGATTTTCTGCGCCTCTGCTGGGGGCAAAAAAATGTTTGGGGTTCATCCCAGACTTGGTATACAAAACACAAAGACAGGACTAGGACGTGGATGCGAACCGCTGTTTGTTTGAAATGTTGATTTTCTTCAGTGGGAAAGCGCAATAACTGAATAAAGGTACCCGAGCTCGGATCCGGAGATAGATGCACATCTTACCATCCACAGCGGGAAACAAGCTTTAGGCAAATAGCAACTAAAAATATTCTCTTATTCCTGCAAGAGTGGCAACAATTGGGTCTCAATAGGTTAAAATACGCTTTATTAATTGACCAATGTGTGCTGAAGATATCTCGAAAGGCAAATAAACTTTCAGACAGCGAAGGTTTGTTTAAAGGGACGTTTGTTGACACAATTAAATACAAATATCAAATTGTGTTCGCATTTTAGTGCTGTTAATAGCTCGAGAGGTCTCTGCTAACAAAGTGTGTTTATATATAATTTAGGACAGATATTGAAGTTCACCTTCATGTTTTTAGTTTTTAAAAACCATATTTTGATTAAGTTAAACTGAATGCATCAATTTTACATTTAATTATACATACCCAAGAAACAGGATGTTAGTCGTTTGTTAGTACAGAACTTGAGTAGTGCTGAAAGATCAGACGTGCTGTACTCATTGGGCCAGACAGAGTCAATTGTGAAGGGAGCTATAATTTATACTGCCATAAGAAGAGATTGCTGATTGATTAGCAAGTGAATCCCTGATTGGTAGAGACATTGCCAGGGAGAACACGCCAGGGAACAGTTAATTGCCAAGCTTTTGTTGAAAGCCAAACTAGGCAGGTCCACACTGATTGATCAAGGCATTGTCCATGGGGAGTAAACCATTTGGCTGTTCCCCAAACTCTGTTGAGTGGGAAAAGGTGCAATGTGTGGGCATGCTCCTTCTGCCTGTAAAGGACAGGGCCATGTGTGTGAACACTTGCTGAATGATCCTGTTGTGCTAAGAATTGCACTGACAACCAATTTAAGATGATCAGTCAGACTTTCAATGTGGTGCACTAATGCATGCTAGAAGCTACATATATTCACGCAAAAGCCCCTGTCCTTTGCAGATAGAAGGAGCATGTCCACGTTTTGGAGCCTTTTTCAACTAAACAAAAGCTTGGGATAACCATTCCCTGGTTCATTTCCCACAGCAATGCCTGACCAATCAGGGTCAACCTGTCTGGTTTAAACAAAAATTTGGCAGTTAACTGTTCCCTAGTGCATTCACCATGACAATGCTCCCACTAATAAGTGTGTACTTGCCAACCAATCCGAATTCTCCTCATGCTGTATAAATTGTTGTTCCCTTTACAATTGGCATTTTTGTGATTGTCTTAATGAGTGTAAGACAAAACGTTTCAACAAAATGCCTCTATTTTTAGCAATAAACAGGACCTTGTTAGGTCAGTGAAAGAGCTGGGAATGATACAAATCACAGGTCGGACTGTGAGGTCTCATTTGGCAACTCTTTGAATATGATGGAGAAGCACGTATAATACCTTTCATGTGACAACTAGCCTCAGAAAATAAATGCATTCAAGACCATGAAAAGGAACTGACGGAATTAATGTTGGCAAATTAATTCATGGTACGAACAGTTCAAATATCGGGGGGGGGGGGATGAATTAAAAGTTATGAATAAGAGGGGAATTGGTTGGCATGTTTCACTCAAATTTAGATAATAGTGATAAAATAGGTTTCCTGGGAAGACCAGTGAAGTTTGGTAGGTTAATTTGATGGGCATGTTTTTGCAGAGAGAGAAGCGAGCGGAGAATACAGCAGGCGGCAAAATTGATTCACAAGAAAAAAAAAGGGACTGACATTTTGGGCCTTTTATGGTTCTTTTGGGAAATTTTTGTTTTGCGCAGTGCTCATCCTGCTGGATAATTGGGAATGTGGCTAATTGGAACACAAATAATGGATGTTCTGGGTGACATTTCTTTAGCACTTAGTGTCCGTGGAGCGGTTTGGTTACATCTTTAAATGGATTGCAAATACTATGATTAGATATCTTGTGTTTTCTGAACTTGTTCAACAATTATTTTCATGGTTGTTATGCTAAAATATCGAGTAATATGTTACATTGCATCACTGAGGGCTTGCTGAGAAGGGGAGTGAATAACAGGTAAGCTCTTTCTTTTTCTTTTTTTATCTAGAGGGGATGGCAGGGAAGGTAGTGCAATGTTCCTCCTGCAGAATGTTTGAGGTGAGGGATACCGTCAGTGTCCCTGCTGATTTCATGTGTGGGAGGTGCACCCATCTCCAGCTTCTCAGAAACCGCGTTAGGGAACTGGAGCTGGAGCTGGATGAACTTCGGATCATTCGGGACGCAGAGGTGATCATAGATAGAAGCTCCAGGGATGTAGTTACTCCAAATAAAGATGGATGGGTGACGGTAAGAGGGGCTGGGAGGAAGCAGTCAGTACAGGGATCCCCTGTGGTCGTTCCCCTTAGTAACAAGTATACCGCTTTGGATACTGTTCGGGGGGGGGTGACTTACCAGGGGTAAGCATGGGGTACAGGTCTCTGGCACAGAGTCTGTCCCTGTTACTCAGAAGGGAAGGGGGAGAGGAGTAGAGCATTAGTCATTGAAGACTCCATAGTTAGGGGGATAGATAGGAGATTCTGTGGGAACGAGAGAGACTTTCGTGTGTTGCCTCCCAGGTGCCAACGTGCGTGATGTCTCGGATCGTGTTTTTGGGATCCTTAAGGAGGAGGGGGAGCAGCCCCAAGTCGTGGTCCACATAGGTACCAACGACATAGGTAGGAAAAGGGATAGGGATGTAAGGCAGGAATTCAGGGAGCTAGGGTGGAAACGTAGATCTAGGACAAACAGAGTTATTATCTCTGGGTTGTTACCCGTGCCACGTGATAGCGAGACGAGGAATAGGGAGAGAGAGGAGTTGAACATGTGGCTACAGGGATGGTGCAGGAGGGAGGGTTTAGATTTCTGGATAATTGGGGCTCATTCTGGGGCCGGTGGGACCTCTACAAACGGGATGGGCTACACCTGGACCAATATCCTGGGAGGGAAATTTGCTAATGCTCTTCGGGAGGGTTTAAACTAGTTCAGCAGGGGCTTGGGAACCTGAATTGAAGCTCCAGTATACAGGAGGTTGAGAGTAGTGAGGTCATGAGTAAGGTTTCAAAGTTGCAGGAGTGTACCGGCAGGCAGGAAGGTGGTTTAAAGTGTGTCTTCTTCAATGCCAGGAGCATCCGGAATAAGGTGGGTGAACTTGCGGCATGGGTTGGTACCTGGGACTTCGATGTTGTGGCCATTTCGGAAACATGGATAGAGCAGGGACAGGAATGGTTGTTGCAGGTGCCGGGATTTAGATATTTCAATAAGCTCAGGGAAGGTGGTAAAAGAGGGGGAGGGGTGGCATTGTTAGTCAAGGACAGTATTACGGTGGCAGAAAGGACATTTGATGAGGACTCGTCTACTGAGGTAGTATGGGCTGAGGTTAGAAACAGGAAAGGAGAGGTCACCCTGTTAGGGGTTTTCTATAGGCCTCTGAAAAGTTCCAGAGATGTAGAGGAAAGGATTGCAAGGATGATTCTGGATAGGAGTGAAAGCAACAGGGTAGTTGTTATGGGGGACTTTAACTTTCCAAATATTGACTGGAAACGCTATAGTTCGAGTACTTTAGATGGGTCAGTTTTTGTCCAATGTGTGCAGGAGGGTTTCCTGACAGTATGTAGATAGGCCAACGAGAGGCGAGGCCATATTGGATTTGGTACTGGGTAATGAACCAGGACAGGTGTTAGATTTGGAGGTAGGTGAGCACTTTGGTGATAGTGACCACAATTCGATTACGTTTACTTTAGTGATGGAAAGGGATAGGTATATACCGCAGGGCAAGAGTTATATCTGGGGGAAAGGCAATTATGATGCAATGAGGCAAGACTTAGGATGCATCGGATGGAGAAGAAAACTGCAGGGGATGGGCACAATGGAAATGTGGAGCTTGTTCAAGGAACAGGTATTGCGTGTCCTTGATAAGATGTACCTGTCAGGCAGGGAGGAAGTGGTCGAGCAAGGGAACTGTGGTTTACTAAAGCAGTCAAAGCACTTGTCAAGAGGAAGAAGGAGGCTTATGTAAAGATGAGACATGAAGGTTCAGTTAGGGCGCTCAAGAGTTTCAAGTTAGCTAGGAAGGACCTAAAGAGAGAGCTAAGAAGAGCCACGAGGGGACATGAGAAGTCTTTGGTAGGTAGGATCAAGGATAACCCTAAAGCTTTCTATAGATATGTCAGGAATAAAAGAATGACTAGGGTAAGAGTAGGGCCAGTCAAGGACAGGAGTGGGAAGTTGTGCTTGGAGTCGGAGGAGATAGGAGAGGTGCTACATGAATATTTTTCGTCAGTATTCACACAGGAAAAAGACAATGTTGTCGAGGAGAATACTGAGATTCAGGCTACTAGACTAGTAGGGCTTGAGGTTCATCAGGAGGAGGTGTTAGCAATTCTGGAAAGTGTGAAAATAGATAAGTCCCCTGGGCCGGAATGGATTTATCCTAGGATTCTCTGGGAAGCTAGGGAGGAGATTGCTGAGCCTTTGGCTTTGATCTTTCAGTCATCTTTGTCTACAGGAATAGTGCCAGAAGACTGGAGGATAGCAAATGTTGTCCCCTTGTTCAAGAAGGGGAGTAGAGACAACCCAGGTAACTATAGACCAGTGAGCCTTACTTCTGTTGTGGGCAAAATCTTGGAAAGGTATATAAGAGATAGGATGTATAATCATCTGGAAAGGAATAATTTGATTAGAGATAGTCAACACGGTTTTGTGAAGGGTAGGTCGTGCCTCACAGATCTTATTGAGTTCTTTGAGAAGGTAACCAAACAGGTGGATGAGGGTAAAGCAGTTGATGTGGTGTATATGGATTTCAGTAAAGCGTTTGATAAGGTTCCCCACGGTAGGCTACTACAGAAAATACGGAGGCATGGGATTCAGGGTGATTTAGCAATTTGGATCAGAAATTGGCTAGCTGGAAGAAAACAAAGAGTGTTGGGTGATGGGAAATGTTCAGACTGGAGTCCAGTTACTAGTGGTGTACCACAACGATCTGTTTTGGGGCCACTGCTGTTTATCATTTTTATAAATGACCTGGAGGAGGGCGTAGAAGGATGGTGAGTAAATTTGCAGATGACACTAAAGTCGGTGGAGTTGTGGACAGTGCGGAACGATGTTACAAGTTACAGAGGGACATAAATAAGCTGCAGCGCTGGGCTGAGAGGTGGTAAATGGAGTTTAATGCAGAAAAGTGTGAGGTGATTCATTTTGGAAGGAATAACAGGAAGACAGAGTACCGGGCTAATGGTAAGATTCTTGGCAGTGTAGATGAGCAGAGAGATCTCTTTGTCCATGTACATAGATCCCTGAAAATTGCCACCCAGGTTGAGTGGGTTGTTAAGAAGGCGTACGGTGTGTTAGCTTTTATTGGTAGAGGGATTTAGTTTCGGAGCCATGAGGTCATGTTGCAACTGTACAAAACTCTGGTGCGGCCGCATTTGGAGTATTGCGTGCAATTCTGGTCGCCGCATTATAGGAAGGATGTGGAAGCATTG
The DNA here is from genome assembly GCF_047496885.1 of Scyliorhinus torazame. Taxonomy (NCBI): domain Eukaryota; kingdom Metazoa; phylum Chordata; class Chondrichthyes; order Carcharhiniformes; family Scyliorhinidae; genus Scyliorhinus; species Scyliorhinus torazame. The sequence continues at coordinate 58,141,748 of NC_092712.1, read as the reverse complement.
GAAAGGGTGCAGAGGAGATTTACCAGAATGTTGCCTGGTGAGGAGGGAAGGTTTTATGAGGAAAGGCTGAGGGACTTGAGGCTGTTTTCGCTAGAGAGAAGGTTAAGAGGTGACTTAATTGAGGCATACAAGATGATCAGAGGATTGGATAGGGTGGACAGTGAGAGCCTTTTTCCTCGGATGGTGATGTCTCGCACGAGGAGACATAGCTTTAAATTGAGAGGAGATAGATAGAAGACAGATGTCAGAGGTATGTTCTTTACTCAAAGAGTAGTAAGGGAGTGGAATGCCCTGCTTGCAACAGTAGTGAACTCGCCAACACGAAGGGCATTCAAATGGTCATTGGATAGACATATGGACGATAAGGGAATACTGTAGATGGGCTTTAGAGTGGTTTCACAGGTCGGCGCAACATCGAGGGCCGAAGGGCCTGTACTGCGCTGTAATGTTCTATGTTCGCTGTTGATAGCGCTCAAGCTGCCGTTTGCATATCCCTTAGAGGTGGAGGAAACGCAATAGCAGTCAGTTTAAGATGTTATGATTTGACTGAGCATTTTTTTTAACTGTTGTTTTTGCGATGGACTTTGTAGATACCTCTTGCTGGAAACAGCGACCTGTACTCAGAAATTGCAGGAAACAGGATGGGCGGGGCATGTGCTGGGGTACTGGGATGGAGTTCAAAGTAGGGATGGTGGGGCAGTAATCAAAGTAAGGAACACGACTTGCCGACTTTCCAACTCTCCACAAGGTTTTCACAGAAATGCACTCAATGTGTGATTGCTTTTTATTCCTCCTCCTGTCAAGTTGCTCCCACAATTTGTGCTTTTCTGAGGGGTTCTTTGGGAATTTGATGTGAAACACTCCTGAGAGTCCTGGGAGGGACTAATGCTTACGAAAAGCATTCATTGGACACTTTGTGCATCTGGTGGTCTAAAATGGAGAGGCAGATAGATGTTGAAAGAGAGGCCAAGCAGTGCTCTTTCAAGAAATTAAGCAAATATTTTCCCCATTTACCTTCAGCAGCTCAGTCCAGGCCTTAGATTTTCTTTCTCAGCACGTGTACCTACTCCAGTTTCTACCTCCTCTGTGCCATGTGCTGCCGCCGATATGAATATTGCATCTTGAAATGGTGCCATGAGCGGAAAAGATTCAAGTGGTGGGTAAAAGCAACAGACAGAAATGCAGAGGAGATTCACCAGGATTCCTGGGCTGGAGCTTTTCAGCTATGAAGACAGGGTGGGTAGGCTGGAGTGGTTTTCCTTAGAGTAGAGAAGGCTGAGGGGGGACCTGATTGATGTGTACAAATTTATGAGGGACATAGATGGGTGGATTGGAAGAAACTTTTCCGTTGGTAGCGGGGTCAATAACCAGGGGGCATAGATTTAAGGTAAGGGGCAGGAGATTTAGAGGGGATTTGTGGAAAAATGACTTCACCCAGAGGATGGTGGGAAGCTGGAAATCACCGCCTAAGCGAGTGGTGGAGGCGGGAACCCGTGCAACATTTAAAAAGCAATTGGATGACCTCCTTAAATGCCATAGCATACAAGGCTAGGGACCCAGTGCTGTAAAATGGGATTAAAGTAGACAGGTGCTTAATGACTGGCACAGACCCGATGGGCCGAAGGCCTCTTTGTGTGCTGTAAAACTCTATGACTTTCTTGTTGCTCCACTCTGTTTTATTGTTGCAGAAGTTCTGCCCAGTGGTCTCTTGTGCAATTGCCGCCAGTTTTATGAGCAACGTTAAAGGCATTTTATGAGTCAAACACCTTGTTGTTCTGACACTGGAACTAGAATTGGAATCAAGCCTGTATCATTAATAAAACTGCAGGAGATCTGCCAGTTATTACTAAAAATCTTCCACATAGTACACATGCCTTGGAAATTCCACACATCATTCATGTAATAATTATCCCCCACATTCGATTGACAAAACTTAATTGTTAAAAAACGCATGCCTCCAACTTGAAGTACGTGTCACTGGAGACCAGCCAATATCAAAGAATCTTCATCATGCTGAAGGGGGCCATTCGGCCCATCGAGTGTGCACTGGCTCGCTGAAAGGACATTCTACCTAATCCCACTCTCCTTCCTTGCCCCCCGTAATCTGGCACATTATTTATTTTCAGATAGCAATCCAGTTCTCTTTTGAAAATGTTAATGGAACGTGCCTCTACCACCCTCTCAGGAAGTTCGATCCAGACTCCCAACTGCCCTTGGAGTGGAATTCCTCACATCACTTTTACTCCTTCTGCCCATTATTTTGAATCTGCATCTTTTAGTTCTTGATGTACCCTTGAGAGGGAACATTTTCTCACTATTTACCCTGTCTATACTTGTGAATCTTCTCTGTGCTCTCTCCAATGCTTCCTCAAATCCTTCCTCAAATACGGCGCCCAGAACTGGACACAGTACTCCAGATGAGACCTAACTAGTATCTCACCCAAATTCAATATGATCTCCTTATTCTTGTACTCAATGCCACTATTAATAAAACCTAGGATACCACGTAGGGCAGCACGGTAGCACAAGTGGATAGGACTGTGGCTTCACAGCACCAGGGTCCCAGGTTCGATTCCCCACTGGGTCACTGTCTGTGTGGAGTCTGCACGTTCTCCCCGTGTGTGCGTGGGTTTCCTCCGGGTGCTCCGGTTTCCTCCCACAGTCCAGAGACGTGCATTTTAGGTGTATAAGCCACGATAAATTGCCCTTAGTGACCAAAAAGGTTAGGAGGGGTTATTGGGTTACGGGGATAGTGTGGAAGTGAGGGCTTAAGTGGGTCGGTGCAGACTCGATGGGCTGAATGGCCTCCTTCTGCACTGTATGTTCTATGTTCATATGCTTTACTATCTATTCCCTCAACATTCCCTCAACACTTTCAATGTCTTATGTACATATACACCGAGGTCCCTTTGTTCCTGCACATCCTTCAGAGTTTCTCTCTTTATTTTATACTGTCTCTCCAGTCTTCCTGCCAAAATGAATCACCCCACACTTCTCTGCATTGAACTTCATCTGCCACTTGTCTATCCAATCCACCAATGTGTCAATGTCATTTTGAAGTTTAAGACTACCCTTATCACAGTTAACAATGCTTACAATCAGGGTGGCACAGTGACACAATGGTTAGCACTGCTGCCTACGGCGCTGAGGAATGAAATGAAATGAAATGAAAATCGCTTAATGTCACAAGTAGGCTTCAAATGAAGTTACTGTGAAAAGCCCCTAGTCGCCACATTCCGGCGCCTGTTCGGGGAGGCTGTTACGGGAATCGAACCGTGCTGCTGGCCTGCCTTGGTCTGCTTTCAAAGCCAGCGATTTAGCCATGTGCTAAACAGCCCCAGATGTTCAGACCCAGGTTCGATCCTGGCCCCGAGTCACTGTCTGTGTGGAGTTTGCACATTCTCCCCGTGTCTTCATGGGTTTCACCCCCACAACCCAAAAATGTGCAGGGTAGGTGGATTGGCCACGCTAAATTGCCCCTTAATTGGAAAGAAATAATTGGGTACTCTAAATTTATTTTAAAAAATCTTTGTATCATCTGAAAATTTTAAATCATGCCCTGCACACCACAATCTAGGTCACTAATATATATCAGGAAGAGCCCTGGGGAACTCCGCTACAAACATTCTTCTAACCTTAAAAACAACTATTTATCCCTCTTATCTGTTCCTGTCACTCCACCAATTTACTATCCAAGTGTCTTTTATTCCACAAGCTAGAATTTTGCTCACAAGTCTGTTGTGTGGCACTATATCAAATGCCTTCTGAAAATCCATTTACACCGAATGGCCTCCTATAAATTCTATGATAATCTATGATAATCAACAGCATTGTACCAACAGATTAGGCCATTTTTCTCTGCAATACTATATAAAATTCTGGGCCTGGGAGAAAATATTCTTATAGAATCTTAGAATCCTTACAGTACAGAAGGAGGTCATTGAGCACATCGAGTCTGCACCGACCATTCGAATGAGCTACCCATTTACAATTCCCCGTTTACCCCACCCTATCCCCTTAACCTGACCTGCACATCCCTGGATATTAAGGTGCAATCGATCATGGTCAATCCACCTAACCCGCACATCTTTGGACTGTGGGAGGAACTGGAGCACCAGGAGGAAACCCACGCAGACAGACAATGTACAAACTCCACACAGACAGTGACTCGAGGTCGGAATTGAACCTGGGTACCTGGCGCTGTGAGGCAGCAGTATTAACCACCGTGCCGCTAACTGCTATACTTCAGAGTTTGCTTAATGACACAGAGGGCAGGGGGGAATTTAAAACGCTCATTCTCATGGGGGAAGAATTGGTTTACGCTGGCTGGATTTCTCTTTCTGATTGTCCTTACCCTTGCCAATGATGTAATGGGAATCCCAACATTCAACGTCACGATCCATATTTGAATATATTTAAATATAATTATTAGGCCTTTACATCTGATAGTTGTTCCTCCCCTCCCCACCGGTTAGATTGTCCCATTCACACAGGGGGGGTTCTATTTTAATGGATGTGCGCCTCGTACAATGCCTCCGGAGATTCGCCCCCCAGCGTTTCAAGTCTAATATGACTTGGAATGTTCCGAAAAGTTAATTCTATTTCTCTCTCCACAAACTCTGGCAGAACTGCTGGGTTTTCCCAGCATTTTGTGTTTTATTGTTCATGGTACTTTTATCTTAAGATATACAGGGTGACAAGATAATAATGTAAATAGGGACAGTGTTTCAATATCCAGTCAATGGTGTACATGAATGTGCAATGCTGCCTTGTGTTATGATTCCAGTTGATGGTATAACTGGACGTGAGGATTCCAGAATGGAACCCTGGGTCAAAAGACAGTGGGTGGGATTCTTCATCCCGCCAGTCCAATTTTCCCATTCTCCCTTCCCGCAGCCGGCCAATGGGATTTCCCATTGTGACCACCCCACACCGTCGAGAAACCTGCAGGCGTGGGTGCGCAGCCAGCGAAGCAGAGGATCCCGCCGACGGAGGATCCCGCAGCGCAACCTTTATTCTTTTTATAAAACATGAAGGAACAAAGTCACAGGGCCTCTAATTAGTTTTAACAACAAGGAAAAAACATGTATTAAGCATGAAAAAATACTCTTTTACTCCCTCCTTAGCTTAAATACATGCTGATATTAAGATTAACACTGATTGCAGAGTACATCTTAAGCTACAATGGTCTAATTGAGACAAAGCCTCTTTTAAGCAAACCGATTGGCTATGATCAAATGCACACACTCTGCACTGAACCCAAGTTCGTGTCTGTGGATTTTCTCCTCAGAATCCTCCCAGATGATTGTCATGAGATTTTCCAAACTCTCCCCAAAAAACATGGGTTAAAATCTTGATTCACAATCATGCTTGCCACTAGTGACTTGCATTTCCAAATGACACTTATTTTAAACAAAGCTTCCATTCCACTTTTAACAGCGAATCCGTCCCAGTTTTACACCAACCGCTTTTGGATTTATTTGTCTTGTCTGTTGTACAAACTGTTCACAATTGCATAACTCTCTATTCCTGGACTCGAGTGAAATGGCATCAAGTGTTTCATTTACCTCTGAAGTCTGCTGTCTCAGTTTAAATCCGGTTACTGCAATTGTCTCATTAACTCAGAACACTTTGTTTACTCATCCTTGAATTCTTCTGAACAATACCTTGGTCTCTGTTCTCTTAACTCCAATCCTATTAAACATTCTTTCTGTTCCAATTCACTTGTTATCTGGATTCTAGTTCCTTAGGAAGCCTACATTGTTGCAACTCCCTTGTCCTGTCCAGCTGAGAGATGTTCACTCCTTTTTGCCCTGTCCTCAACTGCAATATATCCAGCTAAGATTAAAACCTAAACAGTTTTTTGCAAGGGCCTCCAGTTGCTAAGCAATGACTGCTACTTCTATTTACTCTTCATGTTGTGGCCCTCTCTAAGCACAATAGAAACACAGTTGGAACTTAACCAATCCCCACAGATACAAGCACCTTTGTCCAGCAATAAACCAACTATTGGTGTTACCCTTCCAGGCTCAGAAACAAATGAAACACACTCTTTATTTCTAATGTTTTTCAATACAAACATAAATCCTTTAAAAGTACCTTTGTTTTCCTAACACTTGATGGATAAAGGGTCTTTACCCATTCTTTTGACTTGTTCTGCAGCTTTTTCCTGAATGCCAAAAGTTCCGGAGTTGAATCACTCTCAAATCTACGGTCCACTTCCAAGCTCTCATCAACTAACCTCTGGCCCTCCTTCCTATCCTCCCCATTCATGTGTGCCTTACATGATATGATCTCCCCTCTAATCACCACCTTCCACAGATTGGGAGCGAAACCATCCCATTCACATTGCCTAAGGCTCTTTAAACCTGCCCGCAAAACACCACATCCGACAAAAGCCTTGCATCCAACCTCCATCTATATGATTTAAATTTTTAAAATTTAATTCAATGTAAATATTGTGTATATATTTTGCATTTAGAATCCTAAGAAATTGAATAAATATGAAGAGTGTTGTGGCATGTTATTCAATTACAAATATTATTAATAGACTTTTTGTACTTTACCAGATATTACCTATCATAACTTTAGAACTAATTGTAACTGCATGACCATCAGCAGAGAATTATAACTCTGATGGAGTCCTTGATTCAGCAGTACAGTTAAACATACATTACATCAACAGGTACATGGATTTCTGCCTGGGCTTAGTGGACGAGCCAGTAGCATTGACTGCGTTCTGTACATCAGGGAGAAGGATTTATTCATCTGTTATGATCCGGTTAGGGACCAGTAACTTCTTGTTGAAAGCAGACAAAATTTGAAATCCCAGATACTTGCTAAGAGAATAAAGTCATAAGATTCCATGGTTTTAATCAAACAATTAGAGTAATAAACTTTACTCTACCAAGTCAGAAAAGTAAATTAATTTACAATTTTATACTGCAACATTCAGAATGAGGTAAATATGAATTAACAGGTGAACTGTAGCTTAGTTGGCTGGACAGCTAGAATCGTAGAATAGCTACAGTGCAGAAGGAGGCCATTCAACCCATCGGGCCTGCACAGGCCCTTGGAAAGAGCACCTTACCTCCACCATGCCTCCACCCTACCCCTGTAGCCCAGTACCTTAACTAACCTTTTGAACACTAAGGGAAAATTTAGCATGACCAATCCACCTAACCTGCACATCTTTAGACTGTGGGAAGAAACCAGAGCACCCGGAGGAAACCCACACAGACACGGGGAGAAAGTGTGAATTCCACACCGACAGTCACCCGAGGCCGGAATTGAACCCGGGTCCCTGGAGCTGTGAGGTAGCAGTGCTAACCAATGCACCACCGTGCTGCCCACTATTCCTCATGGCCAGGTGTTGCAGGTAGTCAAGGTTGGCTCAGACCTATAAAACGTCTTGTAAAAGGCTTGAAATGCCCCATTCTCCTTCCCCAGTGCAGAACCATCCTACCTCCTGAATCCTTGACCTTGATGCTCTCCCTAGAGGCCACTTGCCGCCTTGGCTGGTGAGCCAAGTGACAGCTAGTCTTCTTCCCATACTCATAGGCCACCCTTCTCAAACACCTCAGCTGATGCACCGCCCTATCTGTAGACAGCAGGTCAAACTGCAGTTGCAGTGCCAAAAGCTCCAAAGTTGAATCACTCTCAAATTTACGGTCCACTTCCAAGCTCTTATCAACTAACCTCTGGCCCTCTTTCCTAGACTCCATCCATGTGTGCCTTACATGATGTGATCTCCCCTCTAATCACCATCTTCCACAGATTGAGAGCAAAACCATCCCATTCACATTGTCTAAGGCTCTGGAAACCTGCCCGCAAAATGCCACATCTGACAAAAGCCTTACATCCAACCTCCATCCTGTGCGCTGCACCTGGCCGGCCTCCAACACCAGGTCTACCAAATATGGAGCATGGTCTGAGAGAAACACAGGTGAATATTACGCCTTCCTCACCCTGGACGGAAGAGTCCTAGTCATAACAACATAATCTATCTTCAAGTACACCTTGTGCACAGAGGGAAAAAAACAAGAACTCCTTATCCCCAGATTGCATAAACCACCAGGGGTTTGTACCTCCTGTCTCCTGTATGAACACAGAAAGCGCCTTCGCCATCCCGAATTTGGCTTAGAGCGATCAAACCTCGGTCTAAAACACAATTTAAATCTGTCCCAGAATCAGTTTGTGAGTGCCTAGATCCGAGATTGCGGCCAGCAACCGCCTTAAAAATGTTACATCACCCTTATTCGGGGTATACACGTTTACTAAGACCACCGACTTTCCCCCCAATCTATCTGTGACCATCACGAATCGACCCCCCTGATCAGCCAAGACTTCTCTGCATGGAAGCGGACCCGCTATTGATTAAAATCCACCTCCCACCCTGCTATCGAAGCCTGGGGGAAAGCCTGGCTCACCCAGGCCTTCCGAAGGCTGGCCTGGTTTTGCGCCCGCAAATGGGTCTGCTGTAAAAACGCCACATCGGCCCCAAAATTATTTAAATGAGGAAACCTCTTGCACTTTTCACAGGCCCTCCTCAGGCCCCTACATTCCAGGTGACTAGTCTTTTCGGGGGCCTCTCGCAACCCCTACCCCCCCCCCCCCCCCCCCCCCCCCCCCACCACCTTTGACTCAGCCTTTACCATCATGGTAAATCATCCTGTCATTCATATCCTAGGTCTCATACCCACCCGAGGTGGCCACCAGCCCCACCCAAAGGATGAGACAAAGAGAATCCTCTGGTCACTATTTAAAAAAATATATATAATATATTTTATTCAACTTTTTCGGCCAAACAAAACAGTACAAAGGTTTTTCCCCTTTTTACAACAGCAAAACAATATAAATAACCGTGACCGTATTTTAACAAATAAATAAATAATATATAAACTAAATGGCAACTGCCAGAACAAAAATAATAGATCTCCCAAATAATAAAATCAGCAATTCAATATACATAACCAAGTACCAATATCTTTACAAAAACACCCCTGAGGACCCACGTGCCCCCCCCCCCCCTCCCCCCCTGGGTTGCTGCTGTTACCTTCCCATTTCCCTTATCGTTCTGCAAGGTAGTTAATGAATGGTTGCCACCGCCTGGTGAACACCTGAGCCGAACCCCTTAGTGCAAACTTTATCCGTTCCAGTTTTATAAACCCTGCCATGTCGTTTATCCAGGTCTCCACGCCCGGAGGCTTGGCTTCCTTCCACGTAAGCAGTATCCTTCGCCGGGCTACTAGGGACGCAAAGGCCAAAACATCAGCCTCTCTCGCCTCCTGCACTCCCGGCTCTTCTGCAACCCCGAATATAGCCAGCCCCCAGCCTGGCTCGACCCGGACCCCCACCACCTTTGAAAGCACCTCCGCCACCCGCACCCAGAACCCCTGCAGTGCCGGGCATGACCAAAACATGTGGGTGTGGTTTGCTGGGCTTCTCGAGCATCTCTCACACCTATCCTCTACCCCGAAATATTTACTGAGCCTTGCTCCGGTCATATGTGCCCTGTGCAAAACCTTAAATTGTATCAGGCTAAGCCTGGCGCACGAGGACGAAGGGTTTACCCTACGTAGGGCATCTGCCCACAGCCCCTCTTCACTCTCTTCCCCCAGCTCTTCCTCCCATTTTCCCTTCAGCACATCCACCATGTTCTCCCCCTCATCTCTCATTTCCCTGTGTATATCTGACACCCTACCATCCCCCACCCATGTCCCTGAGATCACTCTATCCTTAATCTCCTGCGTCGGGAGCTGCGGGAATTCCCTCTCCTGTTGCCTCGCAAAAGCCCTCAGTTGCATGTATCGAAATTCATTCCCTTGGAGCAACCCATATTTTTCCGTCAGCGCTCCCAGACTCGCAAACGTCCCATCCAGGAACAGGGGGGAAATTCTCCATCCCGCCCCACCACATTTCTGCCCCGACCGGCCGGCGGGAGTCTCCGTAACACCGGCCGGTCAATGGGGTTTCCCATTGTGGGGCAGCCCCACGCCGTCGGGAAACCCCCGGGCGCCGGCAAAACGGAGACTCCCGCCGGCGGAGTATGACGCCCAAGATCCCTCAGTTGCACAATCCCAGCTCTCTGCCATGCTCCAAATCCCCCATCTACTCTCCCCGGGACAAACCTATGATTATTTCTTATCGGGGACCGCACCGAGGCTCCCGTCATTCCCCTATGCCGTCTCCACTGCCCCCAAATTTTCAGTGTTGCCACCACCACTGGACTTGTGGTGTATTTCTTCGTGGAGAACGGCAGCGGTGCCGTCACCAGTGCTTGTAGGCTGGTTCCTTTGCAGGACGCCATCTCCAATCTCTTCCACGCCACTCCCTCCCCTTCTCCCATCCACTTACACACCATTGAAATATTGGCGGACCAATAGTACTCACTTAAGCTCGGTAGTGCCAGTCCCCCCCTCTCCCTGCTACGCTGAAAGAACCCCCTCCTCACTCTCGGGGTCTTCCCAGCCCACACAAAACTCATGACGCTTTTCTCGATCTTCTTGAAAAAAGCCTTCGTGACCATCACCGGGAGGCACTGAAACACAAAGAGGAATCTTGGGAGGACTACCATTTTGACCGCCTGCACCCTCCCCACCAGTGACAGGGGCACCATGTCCCATCTCTTAAAATCCTCCTCCATCTGTTCCACCAATCGTGTTAAATTAAGCCGATGTAAGGTTCCCCAACTCCTGGCTATCTGGATCCCCAAGTACCGGAAATCCCTTGTTACCCTCCTCAGCGGTAAATCCTCTATTCCCCTGCTCTGCTCCCCTGAATGTACCACAAACAACTCACTCTTCCCCATGTTCAATTTGTACCCCGAGAATTCCCCAAACTCCCCGAGCGTCTGCATTATCTCAGGCAACCCCTCCACCGGGTCCGCAACATACAACAGTAAATCATCTGCATACAATGATACCCGGTGTTCTTCTCCTCCCCTGAGTACTCCCCTCCACTTCCTGGAGCCCCTCAGTGCTATGGCCAGGGGCTCAATTACCAATGCAAACAGTAACGGAGACAGGGGACACCCCTGCCTCGTCCCTCTATAAAGATGGAAGTAGTCAGACCTCTGCCTGTTCGTGATCACACTTGCCACCGGGGCCCTATATAGCAGCTGTACCCATCCAATGAACCCTTCACCAAAACCAAATCTCCTCAACACTTCCCACAGGTAGTCCCACTCCACCCTGTCAAATGCTTTCTCGGCATCCATCGCCACCACTATCTCCGCCTCCCCCTCTGGTGGGGGCATCATCATCACCCCTAGCAGCCTCCGTATGTTCGTGTTCAGCTGTCTCCCCTTAACAAACCCAGTTTGATCCTCATGGACCACCCCCGGGACACAATCCTCTATCCTTGTCGCCATTACCTTGGCCAGGAGCTTAGCATCTACATTCAAAAGGGAAATGGGCCTGTAGGACCCACACTGCAGCGGGTCTTTATCCTTCTTCAAAAGTAACGATATTGTCGCCTCCGACATAGTTGGGGGCAACTTCCCCCTTTCCCTGGCCTCATTAAAGGTTCTCGTCAAGAGCGGGGCCAGTAGGTCTATATATTTCCTATAAAATTCCACCGGGAACCCATCCGGTCCCGGGGCCTTCCCCGCCTGCATGCTCCCAATCCCCTTTACCACCTCCTCCACATCCATCTGTGCTCCCAGTCCCACCCTCTCCTGTTCCTCCACCTTCGGGAATTCCAGCTGATCCACGAAATGCATCATTCCCTCCTTCCCTTCTGGGGGCTGAGCCTTATACAACCTCTCATAGAATGTCTTAAACACCCCATTCACTCTTTCCGCTCCCCGTTCCATCTCTCCCTCCTCATCCCTCACCCCACCTATCTCCTTCGCCACTCCCCTCTTCCTCAATTGTTGGGCCAGTAACTGACTCGCCTTCTCTCCATACTCATACTGCACTCCCTGTGCCCTCCTCCACTGTGCCTCTGCCTTACCCGTGGTCAGCAGGTCAAATTCCACATGTAACCTTTGTCTTTCCCTGTACAGTCCCTCCTCCGGTGCCTCTGCATATTGCCTGTCCACCCTCAGAAGTTCTCTCATCAATCGCTCCCTTTCTTTACTCTCTTGCTTCCCTTTATGTGCCCTTATGGATATCAGTTCCCCTCTGACCACCGCCTTCAACACCTCCCAGACCACTCCCACCTGAACCTCTCCATTGTCATTAAGCTCCAAGTACCTTTCGATACACCCCCTCACCCTTCGACATATCCCCTCATCCGCCAACAGGCCCATATCCATTCTCCAGAGTGGGTGCTGTTCCTTTTCTTCTCCTACCTCCAGATCTACCCAGTGTGGAGCGTGGTCCGAGATGGCTATGGCCGTGTACTCCGTCCCTGTCACCTTCGGAATCAGTGCCCTTCCCGGGACAAAAAAGTCTATCCGTGAATATACCTTGTGAACATGGGAGAAGAATGAGAACTCCTTACTCCTAGGTCTGATAAATCTCCAAGGATCTACTCCTCCCATCTGCTCCATGAAGTCCTTAAGCACCTTGGCCACTGCCGGCCTCCTCCCGGTCCTGGACCTCGACCGGTCCAGCCCTGGATCAAGCACTGTATTGAAATATCCCCCCATTACCAACTTTCCCGCCTCCAGGTCTGGGATACGCCCCAACATACGCCTCATGAAGTTTGCATCATCCCAGTTCGGGGCGTATACGTTCACCAGAACCACCGCCTCCCCTTGCAGTCTGCCACTCACCATCACGTATCTACCCCCACTGTCCGCCGCTATGGTCTTTGCCTCAAACAGTACCCGTTTCCCCACTAAAATAGCCACCCCCCTATTCTTCGCATCCAAACCCGAATGAAACACTTGTCCCACCCATCCTTTACGTAGTCTGACCTGATCTGTCAATTTCAGGTGCGTCTCCTGCAACATAACCACACCTGCCTTTAATTTCTTTAGGTGTGCGAGTACCCGCGCCCTTTTAATCGGCCCATTCAGCCCTCTCACGTTCCACGTGATCAACCGGGTTGGGGGGCTCTTTACCCACCCCCCCTTGTCGACTAGCCATCCCCTTTTTTACCCCAGCTCCTCACCCGGTTCCCATGTACCCGTATATCCCACCGACGGTGCCCTCCCGCCTCGACCACCCCGCCCTCGACCACGTGCGGCTTAGCTGGTCATCACCGCACCCGGAGGTCCTCCTCTGGTCACTATTAACTCTCTGTCCCATTCCCCTCCCCCTCCTTCACCTAGTACCTTCCCCTTCACCCCCCCCCCCCCCCCCCCCCCCCCCCCACCGGTCTTGCAGACTACCTACCGCCCCATGTAACCACTCACCAAACAAACAAACTAGACTCATTTTGCCTCGCCCACACTGGCCCAACAAGTCGTAGTTGCTCCCCAAGTCTCCACTCGCATACACTAGCTTGTTCCTTTTTACTGGTGTAGTCGGCCCCACCCAGGGTCCTCACCCAAAAAGACAACAGAAAGCAAAAACATAATCCCCTTAAGCCGACGGCATCGGGGAGCCCACAATGGGACGGAGGATCCCGCTGCCAGTGGGAGCACAGTGCACCAGAAAACGGGTGCAGTGGGTCGGAGAATCTCGCCCAAGGTCTTTTGAGTCCATTGTGACTCGCAATCTTTATTTTTATAAATGTTTTTTATTGGGTTTTTGAACAAAGTATATTTTGCCATTATGTACACAGAATAAGATAGAAGAAAAGGGCACACACAAACCTATCAAAAAAAAAAGTAATAATAAAAATAAATAAAAAATAAAATAAAGTAACTGGTAAGGTATTATGAATCACCTTAGGAAGGAGCAGTGACCCGAAAGCTAGTGATTTGGGACAAATCTGTTGGACTTTAAACTGGCGTTGTAAGACTTCTTCCTGTTATTTATAGGAAACAGCCAATTCATACACAGCGAGGTCCCACAATGGACAGCTCTTCTATTTTAAGTGTTGGTTGTAAACATGCTGCTCTTCGTAGCCTTGTGCTGTGGGTTATTATACAGCACCTCTGACACTTCAGCATTCTTCCAGTGTTGCACCAATATCCCAGCCTGGATTACGTGCTCGAGCTTTTGGAGTCTGCCTTGAACTATCGCTGTGCCATGGCTGACAACTTGTAGAAAAATAAACAAAACCAAAATTAGAACAAGTAGTTCAAACTCGGCTGAAATATTTATCACTTCTTTGATCTTGATATTTACTCTCCTCTCGCAACCTGCAGGCATTAAAAAAACAAGTATTCTGTATGACAGAGTGATGCAAACTGTTGTGCAAAGCTGGCATTCCCTTGCATGTGTTGAAGTGTTTGCTTGTTCAAAGTGAGTGCTTTGAACAAACCAACATACGAACTTAGAGCAGGAGTAGGCCATTTGGCACCTCGAGCTTCCGTCACCATTTGATTAGATCATGGCTGATCTGACTGTGGCCTCTACTTTCTTGTCTATCTCCTGTACCCTGTGACTCCTTGTCAGTCAAGGATCTACCCAACCTGGCCTGAAAAAAATATTTAATCAACTCGCCTCTACTGCTCACTAATCCCAGTTGTTCTGCTCACCAGAAGATGTGTAGGGATATAAACCTTCATGCGCTTCCTATGAATTGGTTGGTACAGCTCAGAATAAACCTGCCTACCACGGCAAATCATTGCGGAACGGCAAGAAATGAAACATCTTTAATTGTATTTCCAGGTGCCTTTATTCTAAGCTCAATTGTGTCAGAGTGGAACTGCCTGCTGGCAAGGCATCACTTTTATTGCTGTATTCATTTATGCTCATTAAGGCATAGGGCAGTATTCAAGGCAGGAAGGTGGTGTAATCCCTTGCTTTGAAGAATTGAGTTAAAAGGGAAGAGTAGGGAAACTGGAATTCTTTGGTCTTGAAATGAATCCAGGTTAAAGTCCAACAGGTTTGTTTCGATATCACTAGCTTTCGGAGCGCTGCTCCTTCCTTAGGTTGGACTGGGGCCCACCCCAGTCCAACGCCGGCATCTCCACATCTTGAAATGAATCAACTGAGAAGGGACATTGTTGAAGTTTAGCAAAGGTCAATCTGAAACACTTCTTCAACGTATATTAGAATAAAGACACTGCCACATTTTGGGATTTTTGATCATATTTTGCTTGTATAGAAGAATTTTCCTAGATCATAGAATTTACTGTGCAGAAGGAGGCCATTCAGCCCATCGAATCTGCAGCAGCCCTTGGAAAGAGCAACCTACTTAAGCCCACGCCTTCACCCTATCCCCGTAACCCAGTAACACCACCTAATCTTTTGAACACTTAAGAGGCAATTTACCAAGGCCAATTCATCTGACCTGCACATCTTTGGACAGTGGGAGGAAACCGGAGCATCCGGAGGAAATCCACGTAGACACGGGGAGGAAGTGCAAACTTCACACAGACAGTCACCTGAGGCCGGAATTGAACCTGGGCCCCTGGAGGTGTGAGGCAGCAGTGCTGACCACTGTGCCACCGTGCTACCCCCACTGAGAGGGAATTGATTCATGCTAAAGTCTTGTGTTTTGAAACATAGGGGACAATGGAATTTCGATCAGCAGCGCTACTGCAGGTAGGGGGATAAGGTGCAGTGAGGCAGCAGTACGAATCACTGTGCCACCCTGCTGCCCCTCTGGGAGGGAATAATGTCATTGATTGTGTTGCACTGTGTTTGGGTGATGTGTCTGGCATTGCTGCGTAGCTGGTGGTCAATGGAAGTCGTGAGCTGTGAGGCTGGTAAAATTAGAAAGTGTTTGAGAGTGAGGTGGAATATCTGGATGTTAGGCATGAGTCTGGAGTGCCAAGGAGTGCTGCTGGATAAGTTTTGGAAATGTCATGCATCGAGAGGCTGGTGGAGCAGTGCTTAGAAAATGTCTTGAGAAGTCGCATTCACTGAGCTTGGCGGGTGGCAAGGTGGCACAGTGGTTAGCACTGTTGCCTCACAGGGCCAGGGACCTGGGTTCAATTCCAGCCTTGGGTTGAGTTTTCGCTTTCTCCCCATGTCTCCGTGGGTTTCCTCCCACCGTCCAAAGATGTACAGGTTGGGTGGATTGGCCGTGATCAATGCGTGGGGTTATGGGGATAAGGCGGGGGAGTGGGCCTAGGTAGAGTGCTCTTTTGGAGGGTTGGTGCAGACCCGATGGACCAAATGGCCTCCTTTTGCATAGTAAGGATTCTGTGGACCACTGATTCTTGCGGTACTACTGCTATGTCCTTGGGTCTAGATGTCATGAATTGACTTCTCTGACCACCAGCCTCAATGCCTTCTGAAGCTTGTCCTTGATGGTCTTCTGGATCCTCAAAGAATGATGGCCACTGTCCTCCATGACTAAGGCCTTCAGTGCCATATCTGTGAAACTGGGGGTCCTCACTCTGTCCTGGTGTTCCATTTCTCTTGTTTAAAATCGATCAACAGCATTTATCCTCCTGTGGTTTCGTGTTGGTTCCTTTAAGAAGGACAGAGAGCATTTAAGAGCAGAAGGCTGGCTGCACCACGTGCTATCAGTAAACGCTGCTTGGCTCACTGCTGAGTCGCTCAGCCCTACGTTGCAATCAGGTAAATTAGGTGGCAGCATGACATTTGTAGGCTGCCCACCTCCAGGGCAACTGTTATGGCAGCTCACAAACCAATCTTTGGTCTTACATTCTTGTGATGACTGATGGGGTCGTCATTTAAAAATAAAAGTAGGATAAGCGAGTTAAAACTGAATGCATGATCTTCCTCACTCAGTGTTTACCTTTAGAAATATTTATGTGGGTGCATTGTCATTGTTTGTATCTGAAAAAAAATCTCTAAATTATTATTGCAATATCATAATAAAGCATCAAATGAAGACACACATTGCCAGAGTCTGTGGAGCCGAATGCAATCTGCCACAGGAAGCAGATGGATGATTTTCTCCTTGTGTGGCAGTTAAAATTGCTTTGGTCCTGTTCATTCCATTGGTTCTGCACCAAACTTGGCAGCTCAACATTTTTCTCTTACTTTGCCATCTCTGTTAATATCTTTAAAACTTCCCTTGGTAGCTGCCAGCAGTTACTCCTTGCTACTGTGACACCCGGCTCTAAACTGCCTTTTCCCACGTGTGACAGAAACAGGGTTTTGCTGACAGCTTGCTGCCAAAGGCATGGTGGAGATTCACTGCATTCAAGGGAGCTATCTTGACACCTCACCTGCAAGTGGACCTTCCATCTTTTAGGAGCTGGAAGCTGCACATCTGAGGGCTCATATCTTTTGGTGTTTAGTCAACTCTATATTTTGCGCTTCTGACAGGAAATCACGCAGTCAATCTTTGAGTCTGTAGTCTGTAGGACATTACATACTTTCAGTTTGATTTCGCTCTAGCTCCCATATTTTGTGTGTTAAATGTTTTCCCCTGTCCCCTGACGAATAGTCCAGAATATGTATTAATGGCAAAATCCACTCTGATAACCACAAGGGTGAATGTTCCTGGGTCAGTGTTGCTTACATCATTCAAATTAGGTAGAATCTACTTAAGTAATCTCTGATGCAGTATGGGGAAGTGAGAGTTAGTTAGCTCAATTGGCTGGACGGCTGGCGAGTGATGCAGAGTGATGCCAACAGTGCAGGTTCAAATCCCGCATTGGCTGAGGTCTGGTGGCTCTTAGGTTAAATCACCACCAGTCAGCTCTCTCACAAAAGGGGAGAGCAGCCCATGGTCCTCAGGGACTATGGTAACGTTCAATGGGGGAGTGGAAAAGAACAGTCTCCTCTGCTGGTTAAACAGGTTAGATCTGGACAGTCAACTTAAACCTGCCTCAGCTTCTAATTTATACACAATTTATTGACACACAAAAACACACTAGTTTTGCCTCTAACTATCGATAAACAATGTCGTTAAATGAATCCCTCGGTTTGTTTCTCAGTCATCTGGACATCTAATAGACCCGAACACGTAAGTTCTCAGTCTTCTCTCATGGCGGGTTCAAACTCCCTCCATGGGAACCTAATTTACAAGATGCATTATAAAAGAAATTGTAACCAAGGGAAACTGGCACGTGCGGGTGAGGACCAGTGTACAAAGCTGTGTAAATATATCATTTCGGGTTTTTTTTGTTACGGGGGGCGGGGGGGGGGTTATGGTTTGTAAGGGAGAAAAATTGTGTTAAAAAACTTTAATAAATATATTAAAAAAAAAAAGAAATTGTAACCAATTCTCTGATCAACATTGTGGGCAAAATTTCCGAGGAACGCCTCACACATTTTCAGGTAATCATCAGTGGAATATGGGTGAATCGGTTGTCATAGAACATAGAACATAGAAAAATACAGCACAGAACAGGCAAGATACATCTTCGGACCGCGGGAGGAAACCGGAGCACCCGGAGGAAACCCACGCAGACACGGGGAGGATGCGCAGACTCCGCACAGATAGCGACCCAAGCCGGAATCGAACCCGGGACCCTGGAGCTGCGAAGCAACTGCGCTATCCACAATGCCACCGTGCTGCCCTTAAAAACAAATAAATCTACACTATATCATTTTACCGTAATCCATGTACCAATCCAATAGCTGCTTGAAGGTCCCTAATGTTTCCGACTCAACTACTTTCACAGGCAGTGCATTCCATGCCCCCACTACTCTCTGGGTAAAGAACCTACCTCTGACATCCCCCCTATATCTTCCACCATTCACCTTAAATTTATGTCCCCTTATAATGGTTTGTTCCACCCGGGGAAAAAGTCTCTGACTGTCTACTCTATCTATTCCCCTGATCATCTTATAAACCTCTATCAAGTCGCCCCTCATCCTTCTCCGTTCTAATGCAAAAAGGCCTAGCACCCTCAACCTTTCCTCTTAAGACCGACTCTCCATTCCAGGCAACATCCTGGTAAATCTCCTTTGCACCTTTTCCAAAGCTTCCACATCCTTCCTAAAATGAGGCGACCAGAACTGTACACAGTACTCCAAATGTGGCCTTACCAAAGTTTTGTACAGCTGCATCATCACCTCACGGCTCTTAAATTCAATCTCTCTGTTAATGAACGCTAGCACACCATAGGCCTTCTTCACAGCTCTATCCACTTGAGTGGCAACTTTCAAAGATGTATGAACATAGTATACCCCAAGATCTCTCTGCTCCTCCACATTGCCAAGAACTCTACCGTTAACCCTGTCTTCCGCATTCATATTTGTCCTTCCAAAATGGACAACCTCACACTTTTCAGGGTTAAACTCCATCTGCCACTTCTCAGCCCAGTTCTGCGTCCTATCTATGTCTCTTTGCAGCCAACAACAGCCCTCCTCACTATCCACAACTCAACCAATCTTCGTATCGTCTGCAAATTTACTGACCCACCCTTCAACTCCCTCATCCAAGTCATTAATGAAAATCACAAACAGCAGAGGACCCAGAACTGATCCCTGCGGTACACCACTGGTAACTGGGATCCAGGCTGAATATTTGCCATCCACCACCACTCTCTGACTTCTATCGGTTAGCCAGTTCGTTATCCAACTGGCCAAATTTCCCACTATCCCATGCCTCCTTACTTTCTGCAGAAGCCAACCATGGGGAACCTTATCAAATGCCTTACTAAAATCCATGTACACTACATCCACTGCTTTACCTTCATCCACATGCTTGGTCACCTCCTCAAAGAATTCAATAAGACTTGTAAGGCAAGACCTACCCCTCACAAATCCGTGCTGACTATCCCTAATCAAGCAGTGTCTTTCCAGATGAACAGGGGCACGACATTCGCCACTCTCCAATCCCCTGTTACCACCCCTGTTGACAGTGAGGACAAAAAGATCATTGCCAACGGCTCTGCAATTTCATCTCTTACTTCCCATAGAATCCTTGGATATATCCCGTCAGGCCTGGGAACTTGTCTATCCTCAAGTTTTTCAAAATGCCCAACACATCTTCCTTCCTAACAAGTATTTCCTCGAGCTTACCAGTTAGTTTCACACTGTCCTCTCCAACAATATGGCCCCTCTCATTTGTAAATACAGAAGAAAAGTACTCGTTCAAGACCTCTCCTATCTCTTCAGACTCAATACACAATCTCCCGCTACTGTCCTTGATCGAACCTACCCTCGCTCTAGTCATTCTCATATTTCTCACGTGTGTAAAAGACCTTGGGGTTTTCCTTGATCCTACCTGCCAAAGATTGTTCATGCCCTCTCTTAGCTCTCCTAATCCCTTTCTTCAGTTCCCTCCTGGCTATCTTGTATCCCTCCAACGCCCTGTCTGAACCTTGTTTCCTCAGCCTTACATAAGTCTCCTTTTTCCTCTTAACAAGACATTCAACCTCTCTTGTCAATCATGGTTCCCTCACTCAACCATCTCTTCCCTGCCTGACAGGGACATACATATCAAGGACACGTAGTACCTCTTCCTTGAACAAGTTCCACATTTCACTTGTGTCCTTCCCTGACAGCCTATGTTCCCAACTTATGCACTTCTATTCTTGTCTGACAACATCGTATTTACCCTTCCCCCAATTGTAAACCTTGCCCTGTTGCACGCACCTATCCCTCTCCATTACTGAAGTGAAAGTCACAGAAAATTGTGGTCACTATCTCCAAAATGCTCCCCCACTAACAAATCTATCACTTGCCCTGGTCCATTACCAAGTACTAAATCCAATATTGCCCCTCCTCTGGTCGGACAATCTACATACTGTGTTAGAAAAGCTTCCTGGACACACTGCACAAACACCACCCATCCAAACTATTTGATCTAAAGAGTTTCCACTCAATGTTTGGGAAGTTAAAGTCACCCATGATTACTACCCTGTGACTTCTGCACCTTTCCAAAATCTGTTTCCCAATCTGTTCCTCCACATCTCTGCTACTATTGGGGGGCCTATAGAAAACTCCTAACAAGGTGACTGCTCCTTTCCTATTTCTGACTTCAACCCATACTACCTCAGTAGACTGATACAAGGCACAAGTCAGGAATCTGATGGAATACTCTCCACTTGCCTGGTTGAATGAAGCTCCATCTCAACACCATCCAGGACAAGCAGCCCGCCTGATTGCTCTTCCTTCCACAAACATTCACTCCATCCACCACCGACAAACAGTGGCAGCAGTGTCTACCACCTACAGGATGCGCTGAAGGACACACTAAGGTTCTTTCAACAACACTTTCCAAATCCACAGCCTCCATCATCTAGAAGAACAAGGACAGGAGATACCCAGGTGTACCACCCCCTAGGGGTTCCCCTCGAAGTCACTCAACATCTTGACTTGGAAGTATGTCATAATTCCATCAAGGTCGCTGGGTTCAAATCCTGGAACTCCCTCCCTAACAGCACTGTGGGTGTACCTAGACCTCAGGGACTGCAGCTGTTCAAGAAGGCAGCTTACCACCACCTTCGCAACGGCAACTAAAGACAGGTAATAAATGCTGGCCCAGCTAGTGACGACCACAACCCGTAAATGAAAAAAAAAGTTCCAAGTTCTATATCCTGTGGTTCAGTTTGCAAACGAGGTTGAGAATTTGCGTATATTTGGACTTTGCATTCCTAGGCTAGGAAAGGGAAAATCAGTCAGGGCCTCTACTCCTGAGCATTATCCCCCAAACCTCTGGAAGTCTATTTTGAATGAGGATTGATTTGATCCCATTGTCATTTAACCTAGTGATAATTGCTGCATGGATGAAGAATGACTAGAGATACCAGAATCTCCAGCACTCACGGTCATCATTCAAAGAGAAGGCATGGGGGAGGAGGTGGGGTGGGGGGAGGGAGAGATGACGGCCTAGTGGTAATATTAGTCAACTAGGAGATCAAAGGCCCAGGAAATTAAAAAAATAATCTCCGTAATGATGACCATGACAGCTATAATTGATTGTTGTAAACACCTGCTTGGTTCACTAATGTCCTTTCGGGAAGGAAATCTGCCACCCTTACCTGGTCAGGCCTACAATGTGACTGCAGATCCACAGCAATGTGGTTGACTCCTAACTGCTCTCTAGAATGGCCTAGCAAGCCACTCCGTCCAAAGGGCAATTGGGGATGGGCAACAAACACTGGTCTTACCAGCGACGCCCACATCCCATGAAGGAATTAAGCAAACGAGGAGGGAGAAAATCGGAAAAACAAAATCAAATTAAGAAAAGCTTATTAGATTAGTTGTGCCATTTAACAATGGAATATGTTCACTTTGCACTGCAGGAATATCGATTGCGATTGTATTTGACTATTCTGTGAAAATGTTTTAAATTATTTAAAATTGTCCCATTCCCAGAACATAAACTTTCCTGCTGCATTTTTCATTCCCATTTTATTGGCAATTCGAATCTTTAACATACTTTCATTTTGAAAAAGGTCAAATGGATTACACTGTAAATGAAATGGTTAAACAATAAAAGCATATGGGGGTCTACTTTCCTTTCAAACTTGAGTTTCAGCCTGGATTACGTAAATTCCTAATTTGGCGAGATTGCCCACATGGACATCTACTGTTGTCTGAACTGTTCTCTCCGATGCATAACTGTGTTGTGCTCTGCTTTGCACAATTATTAATCAAGTCCAACTTGAACATGCCAGGAGAACATTACTGAGAACCAGCTGTTTCAGTTAAATTGAACATCCTGCATGAAGATTTCAAATAAACAAGATGTTTATAATTCGTGATGTGGCTAATTACGATCCAGAGACCATACCCAGATGTTTCAATCAAGATTCAGTGAAACATATCAGCGTGAGTTGTAAGAGCATGTTGGTCTGCTGTAATCATTTAAAATTGTTATTTTGAAATGAATCCATCCCATCCCTTTTGTCTTGGCTGTGGATTGGTTGCGGTAAGGTGACCTTCTCCCAAGCTGCTCCATTGGCTGCTCTGAACAGGCCACTATGAGGTGTGAAAAATGTCCCAGGGACAACCTGTCTCTCAATTCTCCCTCTGCTCTATTGGGAAGCAAGGCATTCACGTGGTAGCTTCTCAAAATCTTTCAGCTGAGGAACTCAGCAATGTAGGGAAATTGAAACCATGTCACAACATTGCTGAGTATGTGGCAGTGCTTATTTCATAGGTTTTACCCCCCTCCCCTGAAGGAGTTGACTCATGGCTCACATATGGTTCTCAGGGCTATAGACTTGCTGCAGTACTTGGCCCAAGTAGCCATTATTCACCTTGATGGTGAATATGGGCAGCTCATTTTACCATAGAGCAAATTTCAGGTGGGCCAAATGCAGTCCTTATCGGACATTCACACACATGGGGCTGGATTTGATGAGCCACTCGTGGCGGGAAAGACCTGTAAAATTGGGCATTGTGCCATGTCCGTTGCCCATGCAGAAATTTTACAAATGGTAGGGGAGGCATTGGCGGGGCCGCCTTTCCGTGGGCCAATTGAGAACCTTAAGTGAATAATTAGTGCCCACTTAATGGCCTCATTCAGCTACTGCTCTAATTTGATGGGTGACGGGAGAGGTCTGTGACCAACATGTAGCCTGGCAGGTATGACCCTTTGGGCTGCTGCTCAGAGAACGTACAGGGGAAAGTAGGGGAGACAGTGGTGTATTGTCACTGGACTAGTATTCCAGAGACCCTGGTTCCGGGAACCCAGGTTCGAATCCCCCAACCATGAAACCTTTGTTAATTGTTATAAAAACCCATCTGGTTCACTAATGTCCTTTAAGGAAGGAAATCTAGTGTCCTTACCTGCTGGTCTGGCCTACGTGTGTCCAGATCCACAGCAAAGTGATTGACTCGTATGGTAGCACAGTGGTTAGCATTGTTGCTTCACAGCGCCAAGGTCCTGCGTTCAATTCCTGCTTGGGTCACTCCCTGTGTCTACGTGGGTTTCCTCCGGGTGCTTCAATTTCCTCCCGCAAGTTCCAAAAGATGGGCTTGTCAGGTGAATTAGACATTCTGAGTTTCCCTGCGTGTACCCGAACAGGCGCTGGAATGTGGCGACTAGGGGCTTTTCACAGTTAACGTAAGCCTACCTGTGACACTAATAAAGATTATTATTATTATTAAATGCCTCCTCAAGGCCAATTATGGGTGGGCACTAAATGTTGGCCCTGCCAGCGTCATCCAAATCCCATGAATGAATTTTTAAAAATCCTCCTTTCCAGGCCCCTGGTGACCATTGAAGGTTCCCCCGCAACAGTTTTTGCCACCTTTCAGCCCCCCCCCCCCCCCCCCCATCCCCTGGCAGCTCATCCCCGGTGAGATCCCACCATTAGCTGTACCTTCAGGTCCTTCGCTGAATTTCCTCTCGTTGCCCTCGGTGCAGTACCAGCAGTGGCCACTCCTCCTGGTGGCGCAGAGCTGTTACTGCAGAGCTGTGGGCCTCTGATTGGTGTCATGTGAGAGTACCTTTAAGAAATGGGTGTGTATATAAATATCTGTAGTGAGAGTACCTTTAAGAAATGGGTGTTTATTACTGCAGTGATGTCAGAGAGTGGGTGGAGCTGGGCTGTCTGTCAGCGTTTTACTTTCGCTTTAGGCTTTTTGCTGCAGGGTGGGTTTGGTTTCATTTTAGTTTTGGAGAAGCTGCAATCACAGCAGGATGTGTGTGAATCTCTGCAAGCTTATGAGTGCCCATTTGCTGATTTCAACATGATAACTGTTCTCAGTAGTGAATTTAAACCTGATCTTTGTGTTAAAGGGTCTTTTGTCTTCTGAATGTTTTGGGGGAATTTATTAAGAATTACTTAGTGTTGTATTCTTTGGGGGTTGTATTTGAATTGATGGTTGCTAAGATGTTCACTATATGTTTTATAAAGGTTAACTTGAGTTCATAGAATAAATATTGTTTTGCTTTAAAAAATACTTTTCCATTTCTGCTGTACCACACCTGTAGAGTGAGCCGTGAGCTCCCCATACCACAATCTATTAAAAGTTGTGGGTCAGGTGAACTCCATGATACACTTTGGGGTTCTCTAAACCCTGGCCCATAACATTGGCCAGCAGCTCTTTTAGTTGGGAGACTTCCTGTCCCTGAAGTCCGACAATATTACCTGCAGCCTATTAGAAGCCAATCAGTCGATTGGTCATTAAATAAAGTTCTCCGCTGTAAAAATGTATAAATTGCCAATAGGTGTTGTAAATTCGATTTGACTCTGAATCCAAATTTCGTTTAATTCCCTAAAGTCGATAGAAATGTTTTCCACAGGCTGTTTAAATATTGTGTGAGGCCGATTTCTCCAATTTCTCGTTCGCCTGACATTTTTGCTGACTGTAACAATTGGAGTTAGGTCGCATCTGATGCATGGTAGAAAAGGTTCAAGATGCTAACTGCCCTACTCCTGGTGCTGTGGAGAAAAATAATACAATATATACCTGAAGGGCACTATGGAATCCTGTAGCGTTTTGCTTTACGGTGTAGGAAATCTCATGATCAGGCTCGAATAAGCATAAGAAATATAATTGTGATTGTTTTGGAACTCCTGTTACGCAACCTGTCACGTGCAGACCTATACCAGCAAACATGATGCAAAGACTTTGCCAGTAGATGCTTAAGGATCATCTATTTAGTTAATTTGAAGAGAATTTAATTGTTGTATTCTGGACAGAACCTTCCTCCTGCATTGTTCAGTGAGTCTTCCATGGGCTGAAGGTGACTACTAAGTCAAAGAAGAACAAGAAAACTTTAATACTAAGCCAGGGCCACGTGGGGCAAGGCCAGTTGGCACCAGCTCTTTCTTATTTGGAGATTTTCAGATCCAACTGTGATGGCCTTTAACCCAGAAACAGTAAAGTAAGGAAAATTTGTAATATCTTTAAAATCTCTGTGAGATCTGTAATTGCTTTTAAGAATGTTTGTAAATGACTTTTAATAGTTTTCATCAATTATAAAGGGATCAACTGCACCTTGGATAATAAGAAATGTTGGCCCATGTGACCTGGCGACCCTTGACCTGGCAGCACTACCAACAGAAAGGAAGTTAAGATGTGCACACTTGTGGCCAGACACAAAGGAAAGTTGCAGAGAAAGAGGAGATGGAGGATGAGGTGATCAGTGCACAGATGCATACAGAAAGAAAAAGCAGACAGAAACTGAAAGAGGAACACAATTTAAAAAGAAATCATCCATGGGATGTGGGTATTGCTGGTTAGGCCCCAATTGTCCGTGAGAAGATGGTGGGGAGCTGCCTTCTTGAACCTCTGCAGTTCATGTGGTGTAGGAACATCCACAGTGCTCATAGGGAGGGAGTTCCAGGATTTTGACCCAGCGACAGTGAAGGAACAGCGAGCGATATATGTCTAAGTCAGGATGGTGAGTGGCTTGGAGGGAAACCTCCTGGTGGTGGTGTTCCCAAGTATCTGCTGCCCTTGTCCTTCTAAATGGTAATGGTCATAGGTTTGGAGGTCTGGTGAGCTCCTGCAGTGCACCTTGTAGATGGTACACATCACTGCCACTGTGCATCAGTGGTAGATAGAGCGAATGTTTGTGGATGGAGCGCCAGCAAAGTGGTCTTTGTCCTGGATGGTGCCAAACTTCTCGGGTGTTGTTGGAGCTACATTCATTCATGCTAGTGAAGAGTATTCCATCGCACTCTTGACTTGTAGATGGTGGGCAGGCTTTGGGAAGTTAAAAGGTGAGTTACTCGTCGCAGGATTCTGAACTTCTGATCTGCTCTTTCAGCCATGGTGTTTAAAAGGCTAGTCCAGTTAAGTTTCTGGTCATTGGTAACTCCCAGGATATTGATAATGGAGGATTCAGTGATGGTAATGCTATTGACTGTTAAGGGGTGATGGTCAGATTCTCAGTTGTAGGAGATGGTCATTGCCTGGCACTGTGTGGCTCGAATATTACTTGTCACCTGTCAGCCCAAGCCTTGGTGCATTTGGACATGGACTGCTTCAATATTTAAATGGTGCTGCACATTGGGCAGTCATCAGCAAACATCCCCACTTCTGACCTTATGATGCAAGGAAGGTCATTGATGAAGCATGAATGCCCTGAGGAACCCCGACAGTGATGTCCTGGGACTGAGATAATTGGTCTCCAACAACCACAGCCACCTTGCTTTGTGGCAGATGTGATTCCAACCAGAAGAGAGATTCCCCACTGATTCCGGTTGTGTTAGTGTCACAGTCGGTGAACTGCTGCCTTGGTGTCAAGGGCAGCCACTCACTCCTCACCAAAATTATTTTGCACAGAAGATGCAAATCACTTGCGGGAAGAGGTCACTTTTTCTGTTTGGCAGAACAGGAGACAGAATATATTGGAGGTACTGTGCAAGCAGGCTAAAATGGTCTGAACTCTGATGCTAAAGATCCTGCCATTTTCAGAGAAGTGGCCAAACCTCTTTAGAGCGGAACATTTAGAAAGCAGTGGCAGGATCAGTTAGAGTCAGCATGAATTTATGAAGGGAAAATCATGCTTGACAAATCTGTTGGAATTCTTTGAAGAGGTAACCAGTACAGTCGACAAGGGGAAGCCAGCCAATGTGGTATATTTGGACTTTCAGAAGGTGTTTGACAAAGTCCTGCATAAGAGATTATTGTGCAGAATTAAAGCGCATGGGATTGGGGGAAATGTATTGAGGTGGATAGAAAACTGGTTGGCAGAGAGGAAACAAAGAGTAGGGATTAATGGGTCCTTTTCAAATTGGCAGGCAGTAACCACTGGGGTACCACAGCGATTGGTGCTAGGCCACCAGCTATTCACAATATATATTAATGATTTGGATGAGGGAACAAAATGTAACATCTCAAAGTTTGCAGATGATACCAAATTAGGTGGGAGGGTGAATTGTGACGAGGTGCAGGGATCCTACAGCAAGATCTGGACAGGTTGGGCCAGTGGGCAAACCGATGGCAGATGCAGTATAATTTGAATAAGTGGGAGGTTATTTATTTTGGAAGCAAAAGCAGGAAGGCAGATTACTACCTGAATGGTTGTAAATTGGGAGAGGGGAATGTGCAGCGGGACTTGGGTGTCCTTGTGCACCATTCGCTGAAGGTAAGAATGCAGGTACAGCAGGCGGTAAAGAAGGCTAATGGCATGTTGGCCTTCATTGCAAGAGGTTTCGAGTATAGAAGCAGGAATGTGTTGCTGCAATTGTACAGGGCCTTGGTGAGGCCACACTTGGAGTATTGTGTGCAGTTTTGGTCTCCTTCTCTGAGGAAGGATGTTCTTGCTCTCGAGGGAGTGCAGCGAAGGTTTACCAGACTGATTCCAGGGATGGCGGGACTATCATATGAGGAGAGATTGACTAGGTTGGGATTGCTCTCGCTGGAGTTTGGAAGAATGAGGGGGTATCTCATAGAGACTTATAAAGTTCTAACAGGACTAGACAGGGTAGATGCTGGGAAGATGTTACCAGTGATGGGTGTGTCCAGAACCAGGGGTCACAGCCTGAGGATTCAGGGTAAACCATTTAGGACAGAGATAAGGGGACACTTCTTGTGGTGAGCCTGTGGAATTCATTACCACAGGAAGTAGTTGGTGCTAAAACTTTGAATATATTCAAGAGGCGGCTGGATATAGCACTTGGGGAGAATGGGATCAAAGTCTATGGGGAGAAAGCAGGATTAGGCTATTGAGTTGGATGATCAGCCATGATCGTGATGAATGGCGGAGCAGGCTCGAAGGGCCAAAAGGCCTCCTCCTGCTCCTATCTTCTATGTATCTATGTATCTATGTGAACTGGTTGAACAGGAACTCTGGAAAGCTACCATCAGTATTGTCATGAGCTGAATGAAAGTGAGTTCAGAGAAGAGTACCTTGCTAACGATAATCACATCCATGAAACCTGAAGGTGAAAGCTTTTATTGGGTAGAACTGACCTTTCCTGAGTGACTACTTAACATATTGTGGAACCAGGTAACTATGTAGCTCCTCGTTTGTGCAGGCAATGATGTGGATGCTGAGGTTGTTAAGACTACTTTTGTTGTACCAGTTATTTAAAATAAAATTTACCTTTTATATTTGAAATATTATTTACCTATTAATTTATGTTTAATTTGCGTGGTTCTGATTTGTGTTAAAGTAAGAGCAACAAAAAGTGGAGATTTTAGTGGTAATTTCTTCATTTAGTGAATTTGGTTACTTTGGTTACGGTTCCCCAATAGGATTGTAAAATTGGGCTAATTTCTCCGCCTTGCTCCGCCGGTAGTGGAGTTTCTGGTGAGGCGGAGAATCCAGCGTTGGTGAGCAAACGACGCTGATCCGTTTCCGATGCTCTGTTCCCCTGTTGGTGGCGGGATCGAGGTTTGTGCCCGTGCGCCAGCGGCAGAGTGCAAATGGATCATTCAGACGTACGTGGTGGACCTCGCAGTGGGCCAAGGGGATAATCCCTTAAGGGGGTGTCCCCAAAGTCCACCCGAGGACCACCCTCCCTTCTCACAATGCAAGACCTACCCACCATGTTCTGTGTATTATAATGGTATAAAGCCACCAATCACTCATCAGAAATTGCGCAAACCCATTTTAGGTTCAGTTATTAATTCTAGGCACAAGTGAACATGTATACATGGATGGAAAGCTTGAAAACATCAGGGCCGGGATTCTCCGAGCCTCCGCGCCGCAATCGTGCTCGGCGTGGGGGTGGTGAATGGGGGGGGGGGGGGCCCTCCACGACGGCTGGGCCTGCGATCGGGGGCCACCGATCGGCGAGCGCGCACGATCTGGGGGTGGGAGGGGGCTACATCTTCGGCGCCGGCCCACTGATTGGTCCGCCATGTCGCGCATGGCTCGGACCCACGGCTGGAAGTGCAGGGCCCCGTAATGGCAGCTGGAGCTGCCGGGAGCACTCCGGGGGCCTGCTAGCCCCCTTAAAAATGGAGAATCAATCCGGACTTTCTAGAAAAAAGCCCGGAGTGATTCGTGTCCGTTTTCTTGCGGGTATGGGGACTTTGCCCCATTATTGGAGAATCCTGCCCCAGAGCTGCGCAAAGTGAAACTGAGGCTGGATCACATGACACACTTCCCTTAAAGTGAGGGCATGCAGCTACCCCTTAAAGGCATATTACAACAAGGTTTACCTAATTCTTTCTGCAAAAGTGCCTGTCATCAGTGAGATGGATAACATTTAACAATGACAAAATATATAAAAACAATGAACAGAGATGATGGGAGATTTGTGGCTGCATTCTCCTCTCTCTAGTTTGTAAACTCTGGCGAAATTCTCCGGTATCGGCGCGATGTCCGCCGACCGGTGCCAAAAACGGCGCAAATCAGTCGGGCATCGCGCCGCCCCAAAGGTGCGGAATCCTCCGCTGAATGAAAGTGAGTTCAGAGAAGAGTACCTTGCTAACGATAATCACATCTGGCGGAAATGCCCCGCCAGCTGGCGCGGAAATGACATTGCCGGGCGGCGCATGCGCGGGAGCGTTAGCGGCCGCTCACGGCATCCCCACGCATGCGCTGTGGAGGGAGTTTCTTCCGCCTCCGCCATGGTGGAGACCGTGGCGAAGGCGGAAGGAAAAGAGTGCCCCCACGGCACAGGCCCGCCCGCGGATCGGTGGGCCCCGATTGCGGGCCAGGCCACCGTGGGGGCACCCCCCGGGGCCAGATCGCCCCACGTCCCCCCCCAGGACCCTGGAGCCCGCCCGCGCCACCTTGTCCCGCCGGTAAGGTAGGTGGTTTAATCCACGCCGGCGGGACAGGCATTCTAGCAGTGGGACTTCGGCCCATCCGGGCCGGAGAATCGCGGGGGGGTGGGCCGCCAACTGGCGCTGTGCGATTCCCACCCCCGCCGAATCTCCGGTGCCGGAGAATTCGGCAACCGGCGGAGACGGGATTCACGCCGATTCTCCGACCCGGCGGGGGGGGGGGGGGGGATTGGAGAATCTTGCCCCTCATCTTTGAATTAAATAGGACTTCCGGGTGCGGCGATGACCAGCTAAGTCGCACGTTTCGGCAGCTCCCGGTGGAACGGACTTTTGGGCTCTTGATAGGAGCCCCAACGGCAAATTTAACGGCTAAAAACACCGTGCGGTAAACCAGAAGGGAATTCCCCCTGGACACGGATGGAAAAAGGAGAGGAAAGTGGCCGGATTGCAGCGGATCCTTTGGAACAGCGGCAAGGAAGGCAAGCAAAAACCAAGATGGCGTCGGAAGGTGGCAGTTTCATATGGGGCCCTGAACAACAAGAGTTCTTGAAATGCTGCGTGGAGGAGATAAAAAAGGAAATGAAGAAAGAGCTGTTGGCCCCGATACTACAGGCGATCGAAGGGCTAAAGGAGGAACAAAAGACCCAGGAGCAGGAGCTTCGGGTCGTGAAGGCGAAGGCAGCCGAGAATGAGGACGATATACAGGGCCTGGTGGTGAAGACGGAGATACAGGAGGCACATCAGAAACAATGTGTGGAGAGGTTGGAGGCACTGGAAAATAACGCAAGGAGGAACAACCTGAGGATTCTTGGTCTTCCTGAAGGTGTGGAGGGGGCGGACGTCGGGGCATATGTGAGCACGATGCTGCACTCGTTAATGGGAGCGGAGGCCCCGACGGGTCCGTTGGAGGTGGAGGGAGCGTACCGAGTTATGGTGCGAGGATCGAGAGCAGGAGAAACTCCCAGAGCCATAGTGGTGAGATTCCTCCGTTTTAAGGATAGAGAAATGGTCCTTAGATGGGCGAAGAGAACTCGGTGCAGTAAATGGGAGAACGCGGTGATCCGCGTTTATCAAGACTGGAGTGCGGAGGTGGCGAGAAGGAGGGCGAGCTTTAATCGGGCCAAGGCGGTGCTTCATAAAAGGAAGATAAAATTTGGAATGCTGCAACCGGCAAGACTGTGGGTCACATATCAAGGGAGGCACCACTACTTTGAGACGGCGGATGAAGCGTGGACTTTTATTGTAGAAGAGAAACTGGAATGAGTGGACTATTAAAAAGAACGTTTGGACAAAGTGGTGGGGCGAATGTGGGGGGCGAAGAGGGGTTTTATGTTCTAATCCTGCGGTATGGTAACTTTTCTCTCTCCCACAGGTGGTGATGGGGGGAGGTGGGGAGGGAGAGGAGATGGGGCGTTGGCCATGGGGGGCGGGGCCAAGGGAGAAGCGCGGGCTTGGTTCCCGCGCTATGATAATTATGGCGGGAATAGAGAAGCAGGAAGGAGGGGGCGTCGCACGGTGCGAGCCGTGGTCACGGGGGGAAGCCGAGGTCAGCCAGAGTTTGCTGACTTCTGGGAGCAACATGGGGGGAGTAATTACGCCAGCGGGGGGTCTAGCGGGGGGGGGGGGGGTGGGAGGGGGGAATTACTGGGTTGCTGCTGCTGGGGAAAGGGGGGAGTGGGTACGGGAGAGGATGGGCGGGGGGGCACCGCCTGGGGGAGATACAGCTGCGTGGGAACTGGGTGAGAAGCTGGAAAAAGATGATGGCTAATCGGCAAGGGGGGGGGGGGGGTGGGAAGCCCCCCAACTCGGCTGATCACGTGGAACGTGAGAGGGCTCAACGGGCCGATAAAGAGGGCACGGGTACTCGCACACCTTAAGAAACTTAAAGCAGATGTGGTTATGTTACAGGAAACGCACCTGAAACTGATAGACCAGGTTAGGCTGCGCAAAGGATGGGTGGGGCAGGTGTTCCATTCGGGGCTGGATGCGAAAAACAGGGGAGTGGCTATATTAGTGGGGAAGCGGGTAATGTTCGAGGCAAAGACTATAGTGGCGGATAACGGGGGCAGATACGTGATGGTGAGTGGCAAACTACAGGGAGAGATGGTGGTTTTGGTAAACGTGTATGCCCCGAACTGGGATGATGCCAATTTTATGAGGCGAATGCTAGGACGCATTCCGGACCTAGAGACGGGAAAGCTGATAATGGGGGGAGACTTTAACACGGTGTTGGAACCAGGGCTGGATAGGTCGAAGTCCAGGACTGGCAGGAGGCCGGCAGCAGCCAAGGTGCTTAAAGATTTTATGGAGCAGATGGGAGGTGTGGACCCGTGGAGATTCAGTAGACCTAGGAGTAAGGAGTTCTCGTTTTTCTCCTATGTCCATAAAGTCTATTCGCGCATAGACTTTTTTGTGCTGGGTAGGGCATTGATCCCGAAGGTGAGGGGAACGGAATATACGGCTATAGCCATTTCGGATCATGCCCCACATTGGGTGGACTTGGAGATAGGGGAGGAAACAGGAGGGCGCCCACCCTGGAGAATGGACATGGGACTAATGGCGGATGAGGGGGTGTGTCTAAGGGTGAGGGGATGGATTGAAAAGTACTTGGAACTCAATGACAATGGGGAGGTCCAGGTGGGAGTGGTCTGGGAGGCGTTGAAGGCGGTGGTTAGGGGGGAGCTGATATCAATAAGGGCACATAAAGGGAAGCAGGAGAGTAAGGAACGGGAGCGGTTGCTGCAAGAACTTTTGAGGGTGGACAGACAATATGCGGAAGCACCGGAGGAGGGATTGGACAGGGAAAGGCAAAGGCTGCATGTGGAATTTGACTTGCTGACTACAGGCACTGCAGAGGCACAATGGAGGAAGGCGCAGGGTGTACAGTATGAATATGGGGAGAAGGCGAGCAGATTGCTGGCACACCAATTGAGGAAAAGGGGAGCAGCGAGGGAAATAGGGGGAGTGAGGGACGAGGATGGAGAGATGGAGCGGGGAGCGGAGAGAGTGAATGAAGTGTTCAGGACATTTTATAAAAAACTATATGAAGCTCAACCCCCGGATGGGAGGGAGAGAATGATGGACTTTTTGGATCGGCTGGAAATTCCCAAGGTGAAAGAGCAGGAAAGGGTGGGACTGGGAGCACAGATCGAGGTAGAAGAAGTGGTGAAAGGAATTAGGAACATGCAGACGGGAAAGGCCCCGGGACCGGACGGATTCCCAGTTGAATTCTACAGAAAATATTTGGACTTGCTCGCCCCGGTACTGACGAGGACCTTTAACGAGGCAAAGGAAAGGGGACAACTGCCCCCGACTATGTCTGAAGCAACGATATCGCTTCTCTTAAAGAAGGAAAAGGACCCGCTACAATGCGGGTCCTACAGACCAATTTCCCTCCTAAATGTGGATGCCAAGGTCCTGACCAAGGTAATGGCAATGAGAATAGAGGAATGTGTCCCGGGGGTGGTTCACGAGGACCAAACTGGGTTTGTGAAGGGGAGACAGCTGAACACGAATATACGGAGGCTGTTAGGGGTAATGATGATGGCCCCACCAGAGGGTGAAACGGAGATAGTAGTGGCGATGGACGCCGAGAAAGCATTTGATAGAGTGGAATGGGATTATTTGTGGGAGGTGTTGAGGAGATTTGGTTTTGGAGAGGGGTATGTTAGATGGGTGCAGCTATTGTATAGGGCCCCAGTGGCGAGTGTGGTCACGAACGGACGGGGATCGGCATATTTTCGGCTCCATAGAGGGACAAGGCAGGGATGTCCTCTGTCCCCATTACTGTTTGCACTGGCGATTGAGCCACTGGCGATAGCGCTGAGGGGTTCCAAGAGATGGAGGGGAGTACTTAGGGGAGGAGAAGAACACCGGGTATCCTTGTATGCGGATGATTTGCTACTATATGTGGCGGATCCGGCGGAGGGGATGCCAGAAATAATGCGGATACTTGGGGAGTTTGGGGATTTTTCACGGTATAAATTGAACATGGGGAAGAGTGAGCTGTTTGTGGTGCATCCAGGGGAGCAGAGTAGAGAAATAGAGGACCTACCGTTGAGGAAGGTAACAAGAGACTTTCGTTACCTGGGGATCCAGATAGCTAAGAACTGGGGCACATTGCACAGGCTAAATTTAACACGGTTGGTGGAACAGATGGAGGAAGATTTCAAGAGATGGGATATGGTAGCCCTGTCAATGGCAGGGAGGGTGCAGGCGGTTAAGATGGTGGTCCTCCCGAGATTCCTCTTTGTGTTTCAGTGCCTCCCGGTGGTGGTCACGAAGGCTTTTTTTAAAAGGATAGAAAAGAGCATCATGGGTTTTGTTTGGGCCGGGAAGACTCCGAGAGTGAGGAAGGGATTCTTACAGCGTAGTAGGAATAGGGGGGGGCTGGCACTACCGAGCCTAAGTGAGTACTATTGGGCCGCTAATATTTCAATGGTGAGTAAGTGGATGGGAGAGGAGGAGGGAGCGGCGTGGAAGAGATTAGAGAGGGCGTCCTGTAGGGGGACTAGCCTGCAGGCTATGGTGACAGCCCCATTGCCGTTCTCACCGAGGAACTACACCACAAGCCCGGTGGTGGTAGCTACACTGAAGATTTGGGGACAGTGGAGACGACATAGGGGAAAGACTGGAGCATTGGGGGGGTCCACTATAAGAAACAACCATAGGTTTGCCCCGGGGGAAATGGATGGGGGATATGGAATGTGGCAAAGAGCGGGAATAACGCAACTGAAAGATCTATTTGTGGATGGGAAGTTCGCAAGTCTGGGAGCGCTGACCGAGAAATATGGGTTGCCCCAAGGGAATGCATTCAGGTATATGCAATTGAGGGCTTTTGCGAGGCAACAGGTGAGGGAATTTCCGCAGCTCCCGACACAAGAGGTGCAGGACAGAGTGATCTCAAAGAAATGGGTGGGGGATGGTAAGGTGTCAGATATATATAGGGAAATGAGGGACAAAGGGGAGACTATGGTGGATGAACTAAAAGGGAAATGGGAAGAAGAGCTGGGGGAGGAGATCGAGGAGGGGCTGTGGGCAGATGCCCTAAGCAGGGTAAACTCGTCGTCCTCGTGTGCCAGGCTAAGCCTGATTCAGTTTAAGGTAATACACAGGGCGCATATGACTGGAACACGGCTCAGTAAATTTTTTGGGGTGGAGGATAGGTGTGCGAGGTGCTCGAGAAGCCCAGCGAATCATACCCATATGTTTTGGTCATGCCCGGCACTACAGGGGTTTTGGATGGGGGTGACAAAGGCGCTTTCAAAAGTAGTAGGAGTCCGGGTCGAACCAAGCTGGGGGTTGGCTATATTTGGGGTTGCACAAGAGCCGGGAGTGCAGGAGGCGAGAGATGCTGATGTTTTGGCCTTTGCGTCCCTAGTAGCCCGGCGCAGGATATTGTTAATGTGGAAAGAAGCCAAGCCCCCGGGGGTGGAGACCTGGATAAATGACATGGCGGGGTTCATAAAGCTAGAGCGGATTAAGTTCGTCCTAAGGGGGTCGGCTCAAGGGTTCACCAGGCGGTGGCAACCGTTCGTCGAATATCTTGCGGATAGATAGATGGGGGAAAAAAGAAGGCAGCAGCAGCAGCCCAGGATTTGGGGGGGGGGGGGGGGGGGAGGGATGGGGGTGGGTGGGCGGGGGGGGGGGTGTAGCTTGTGACAAAGCAGTTGCCAATTAGGGCTAGTTTTTATTTTTGTTATTTAATATTTATTTATTTTTTGTTTATATAAAATAGGTCATTGTTATCTGTATTGTTATAATGTTGTGTAAAGGATGCACAATGTACTGTGTTGGTTGACCAAAAATTCTCAATAAAATATTTATTAAAAAAAAAATCTTTGAATTAAATACAACTGCAGCACAGAGCAAAATATTGACCTAGGTGCTCAAACTCAAAGGTGAAACACCAGGAGAATAATCTGCTCATTCTGACACAGAAAGCTGGATATGACCAGTCTTGTTGGGCGGGAGATGTTTGGGGAGGGGCTGTATATGACAAAGTGGATGCAGACGCCTGCCTGCTATCTGTTAGAATTTAACTAGTGGCAGTGAAGGTGGAGTATGCCCCACTTGCCCAGATTCCAATTCTACCTTTTCAGGGACCAATTAAGTACCTCTTTCCCACTGCCCCCCTTCCTCCCAAAAATACCAATGGATGGGCCTGCTGCTGCCCGGTAAACTCTAGAGGCCTCCCTGCGGGCTCAATGGTATTCCTTCTCAATCGGGTACTCAATGGCAATGTTGGTATTCGTGGACAGCACGGTAGCACTGTTGCTTCACAGCTCCTGGGTCCCAGGTTTGATTCCCGGCTTGGGTCACTGTGCAGAGTCTACACGTACTCCCGTGTCTGCGTGGGTTTCCTCCGGGTGCTTCGGTTTCCTCCACAGTCCAAAGATGTGCAGGTTAGGTTGATTGGCCATGATAAATTGCCCCTAGTGTTTAAAAAGGTGAGGTGGGGTTACTGGGTTATGGGGATAGGGTGGAGGCATGGGCTTAAGTAGGATGCTCTTTGCAAGAGCCAGTGCACACCCGATGGGCCGAATGGCTTCCTTCTGCACTGTAAATTCTATGATTCTCTGATTTATTGCAAGGGGAATTAAGTATAAAGGTAGGGAAGTGTTGCTATAGCTGTCCAGGGCCTTAGATATGACTGGATCTGGAGTACTGAGTACAGTTTTGATCTCCTTAGTTAAGAAAGGATACAATTGCAATTGACTCAGCTCAGAGAAGGTCACTCAACTGCTTCCTGGAATTAAAGGGTTATCTTATAAAGAAAGATTAAACAGGTTAGACACAGAGCCATTTAAATTTAGAAAAATGAGGTGATCTTATTGAAACATATAAGGTCCTGTTGGCATGTGACAAGGTAGATGCTGAGAAGATTGTTGCTGATTTTCTCCTTGGTTCAATTGCTCTGTTTTATTAACTTTGCTCTCGAGTCGCCAGGTATACCGCCACGAGGTTTAAGTCCGAGTAATGATCAATAACCCAATACACCGATTAGTAAGATTTAAATCAAAGCACGTTTATTATACACAGTAATCGCTACTCATGCACAAATTCTACGTCTAAGCTACTTCTACAACTAACAGGCCTATACTTAACTTCGGACTGGCCCACCAGGTCATGGGAACAAATGGCCTTTCGTTCGGGTTCTGAGTCTGCGGGATTCGAAGTTGGTACGGATTGGTAGCTACGAGCGCCTATCTAGTAGCGAGCGTTGAATTAAGCCTTACTTCTGTCGGTCGTCACTGCACCGGTCACGGTCAATGTTGGTACGTGTTGCTGGGTGACCCGGACAGGACGCAGAGGTGAAGAAGAGGAGAGCGATTTGAACTTGGGGCTCAACTCTTATAGTCCCCAGGGGCTTCCCGCCTTTTGGGGTGGACCCTGTACCTGGTACCAAGTGATTGGACTTTGTCCCAATCGCTTGGTTCGATTTTCTCCAATACTGGAGCGGTTCCCCGATCGATGGGCGGTCTTGAGGTGCTCGTTCACCTCCTTTCTGTTGGCTCCTGTTGGCGCCGCGGAGTCTGGCTTTGCTTTGTGTGTCCAAAATGTTACTTATTGTTCCCGGGGGTTGCTCATCAGTATGCAGATGGCTGCTACTTTGTTATGCTGATGGTCGCTGGTATCGATGTTGTCTGGCCTTTGCAGAGGTAAATACACAGCAAACCTGCAGCTGCTGGTTTCTGTCTATGTTGGATGACTTTCCCATCAGCCTTTGCCGTTCGCCATTTTAACTCGGGAGTTGGCCAATTTAGGTGGCTACAAGATGTTTCCTCTTCTGGGGGAGTCTAGAACTAGGGGACACAGTTTAAAAATTAGGTGTCTTCCATTTAAGACTGAGATCAGGAGAAATGGCAACTAATTGGCTGTTGGAGAGATCCTTCTTACAAATGGCTGAGGTGGGGTTCCCCCCACCTTTTGGACCTGTCTTTGGAACCCCATGCTACCCTGACTAAATCTAGCCCAGTCTTATAAAATGCAGTAGGGTACAGTGCCTTGTGAGAAATGTACAGTTGGTTGGAGATTCTCATATTTCAAGATTATGTGTGACTAATCTGGTGCATAATTGAACATGGAATAATTACTGCAATATGTGGCTCAAACTACGTTCAAATTGAGTAGAAACAAAGTATGTAGATTACAGCTAAGGAAAGTGCCATGTGGGTCAGTGTTACCAAGGGCCCTTGTGGGTAGCTGTGTCTATTCCTTTACCTTGGTTCAGTGTGGCTACATTAATTCGACTCCACTGAAGAAAATTTGTAACATTTTTCCTGTTTAGGTTGATGCCCTAGCCGGAATTCTCCGGCCACAGGGATACTCTGTTCCAGCCGGCAGCGCATCCCCGCCCGTGGGTTTCCTGGCTGCATGGGGTGGCTTCAACGGGAAATTCCATTGACAAACGGTGGGAGGAGAGAATACTACCGCCAGCAAATAGCATGCCGCAGAGAAACTCGCAGCGGGGAACAGCAGAATCCCGCCCCCTATCTTTCATTTGAATGAATCTTCATACAAATCTCAGTATATCTCCCGAAGAATGTGTATTTTTGCTACATATTACCATTTCACTGTGTTCTTGTATGTATATACTTTTAGAAACACATAGGTCACTCATATGCCAGTAACAACTTTTGCTTTGTAATTTTCATGGTTATATCTTTTCCTGCAAGAATTAACTGGTGAGAATTCTGTATTATTATGCACATCGTAGTGCAGAACTTGAATATTGCCGAAAAGAGACACATGTCGCTGAAGCTTTTCATCTTGCACTCATCAGGACAAATGCAAGAATGTCAAATTGTTGTGATCCTTTGAAATTAGACATTCTTCCATTTGTCCTGATAGTGCAAGTCAAAAAGTCTGGGCACCATGCCTTTCTTTTCAGCAATATTTCACACTTACTGCAATGCTATCCTGCGTGCTTACCACATTACACCCAAGGAAAAAGAACTTGAGTCCTTTCTGCTCTGCTACACCAAGACCCGGATAATGATAGTTGAAAACACAGTATTTTCTGTCCATCTACTGTCGGACATTTTTGAAAATTAGAACTGACCTATTGAACCTCATTGAACTGTTCTGACAGATCATCCCACCCAGCGAGCACAGAGTTGGTTGGTCGTCGGGTAATGGGGCGGCCGTTGAGTTCCGATCTTGCAACGCTGGTGGTGTCCATATGCTGAGGGGTAGACAAGATGGCGGTACCCGGAGATCTTGGGGGTTACAAAATGGCGGCGCCCATGGAACGCATGTTGCGGGGGTGGAGCAAGATGGTGGCGCCCATGAAATGCACGGAGGGTAAGACGGCATCGCCCACTGATCGCACATGGTCTGGGGGGGAGGAGAAGATGGCGGCGCCCCTTGTCCGTGCTGGGGGGTGTGGGGGCGATCGCGGCCACTGAACGGGCCTGGTACACCGCGGCGAAGTGGCCCTTCTTCCCGCAGGCTTTACAAAGGGCAGCACGGGCCGGGCAGCGTTGGCGGGGGTGCTTTTGCTGGCCGCAAAAGTAGCATCGGGGCCCCTCGGGGTTTGCTGGCTGGCATGCAGCGCAGGCGTATTGGGTGGGCAGTGCCCCCGCTGGGGCGGCTGCCTGTGAGGTCCTTGAAGCATAGGAGGGGTGGGCTGCGCGGCTGGGGCGTAGGACTGGACATTGCGCAGGGCGACCGTCATGGAGAGCGCTAGCGTTTTAGTCCCCGCGAGGTCGCGCAGGGCCCCTTCTAGGAGCCGCTGACGTATGATGTCTCACCCAATTCCGGTCACAAAGGCATCCCTCCTAAGGAGGTCTGAGTGTTCCTTAGCTGTAACGTCCTGGCAGTCACAGTACAGACTAGTGGGATTAGGGCCCTCCAGAAGTCTTCTATGAACTCACCCGGTAGTTGAGAACGAGTTGCGAGCGCCTGGCTGGCGAAGAACGTGTTTGTCTTCTGCTCGTAATTGTCCTTGAGTCAAGTTATGGCTTTGGTGTAGTTTGACGCATCCTGGATCAGCGGGAAGACTTTGGAGCTGAACCTGGAATATAAGATCTGGATCTTCTGAGCCTCTGGAACAGGGGTCAGCACTGCGTTGATATACGCTTCAAAGCAAGCTAGCCAGTGCTGGAAGTCCTTTCTGACGTAGCTTGAGTGCGGGTCCAGCTGCAGGCGATCTGGTTTAATACGGAGGTCCATCCTTCGAAACTGATACCAATAAATTGAGGCATGATCAATTTGACTTAAAGACGAAAGTTGAATCCAAACTGAGGCTTTATTGGTGTCAGATGTGTGGCCTCCCACAGCAGCTGGCGAAATGGCTGCGAGCTGGGGGACACACATATTTATACCCCGCCTGCTGGGCGGAGCCAGCAGGCAGGGACAACAGGCGAACCTGTAGTGCAGGTTCTACCGTACAACCTCTAATAGTAAGTACAACAGTGGTTTACCACACTGACATGATGCGATTTTCATTATTTTAACTGAAAATCCAGTGCCCAAAGGTATTCTAATATTCTTCTTTGTAATCTGCGGTTGGGAAAGTTAGTCCATTTCATGCCAATTGTCTTGAAATCAGAGGTACCGAATATATTTTTGTCATAGCTTCATCTTTAAGTCATACACATCAGGATACTCACCAGAATAACCAAGAACAAAGAAAAGTACAGCACAGGAACAGGCCCTTCGGCCCTCCAAACCTGTGCCGACCATGCTGCCCGTCTGAACTAAAATCTTCTACACTTCCTGGGTCCGTATCCC
Source organism: Scyliorhinus torazame (assembly GCF_047496885.1). Taxonomy (NCBI): domain Eukaryota; kingdom Metazoa; phylum Chordata; class Chondrichthyes; order Carcharhiniformes; family Scyliorhinidae; genus Scyliorhinus; species Scyliorhinus torazame. Next base: position 58,100,538 of record NC_092712.1, on the reverse strand, counting down.
TCTATTCCCATCCTATTCATGTATTTGTCAAGATGCCCCTTAAATGTCACTATCGTCCCTCCTTCCACCACCACCTCCGGCAGCGAATTCCAGGCACCCACTACCCTCTGTGTAAAAAAAAAAAAACGTGCCTCGTACATCTCTAAACCTTGCCCCTCGCACCTTAAACGTATGCCCCCTAGTAATTGACCCCTCTACCCTGGGGAAAAGCCTCTGACTATCCACTCTGTCTATGCCCCTCATAATTTTGTAGACCTCTATCAGGTCGCCCCTCAACCTACATTGTTCCAGTGAGAACACACCGAGTTTATTCAACCGCTCCTCATAGCTAATGCCCTCCATACCAGGCAACATCCTGGTAAATCTCTTCTGCACCCTCTCTAAAGCCTCCACATCCTTCTGGTAGTGTGGCCACCAAAATTGAACACTATACGCCAAGTGTGGCCTAACTAAGGTTCTATACAGCTGCAACATGACTTGCCAATTCTTATACTCAATGCCCCGGCCAATGAAGGCAAGCATGTCGTAAGCCTTCTTGACTACCTTCTCCACCTGTGTTGCCCCTTTCAGTGACCTGTGGACTTGTACACCTAGATCTCTCTGACTGTCAATACTCTTGAGGGTTCTACCATTCACTGTATATTCCCTACCTCTTAGACCTTCCAAAATGCATTACTTCATATTTGTCCGGATTAAACTCCATCTGCCATCTCTCTGCCCAAGCTTCCAAACGATCTAAATCCTGCTGTATCCTTTGACAGTCCTCATCGCTATCCGCAATTCCACCAACCTTTGTGTCGTCTGCAAACTTACTAATCAGACCATTTACATTTTCCTCCAAATCATTTATATATACTACGAACAGCAAAGGTCCTAGCACTGATCCCTGCCGAACACCACTAGTCACAGCCCTCCAGTCAGAAAAGCACCCTTCCATTGCTACTCTCTGCCTTCTATGACCTAGCCAGTTCTGTATCCATTTTGCCAGCTCACCCCTAATCCCGTGTGACTTCACCTTTTGTACCAGTCTACCATGAGGGACCTTGTCAAAGGCCTTACTGAAGTCCATATAGACAACATCCACTGCCCTACCTGCATCAATCATCTTGATGACTGAAGTGTTGGGTGCTCTGAGGTACAGACGAACCAACACGGTTGCGATTGGTACAACGCAGTTTTATTCCACTAAACTATTTATACATCAAACTTGGTACTCAGCACGTTGTGACTGTGTGAGTGTCTTGCTTTGAGGTCCTGGCCCTGTGCCGTCTCCAGATGGACTGCCCAGGAAGTGTCGTGTTTCTTGTTTTATACTGTGTCTGCTCTTGTCTGTGATTGGCTATCGTGTTGTGTGCTAATTGGTCCGTTGCTCTGTCTGTCATTATGTATGTGTTATGATGTATGTTTGAATATCATGACATCCCCCCTTTTTTACAAGATTATGTGCCTACGTGGTTATAAATATAAATGTGTCCTGAGTGCAGCTAAATGTGTGTGTGTGCGTAATATTTACATCATGTACATAGGGCTTAACTATATACAAGGGGCGATGTCAGGTGTGACATGCTAACAAGGTTATACCATAACAAAAAGAAAAACAACGTAGAAATTTGGAACGATCAAACGAATGCCTGTAACGAGAAAACAGAGATATGTTATAAAAAAGTGGTTGCAAAAGTTCAACGTGTGAACAGTCTCATAAGTCCAGTCTAGTAGGTGGGTGACGAATTCGGGTTGACCGCCTTTAGGGTGGGTCGAGAACCACCGGCTGAGGTGCTGGCCTGGCCATGGGCGGCGACAGAAGGGGCATGGTAAACGGCAGCTCCACGAAGTCTCTATCAGGAACCAGTGGAGGACACGGCGTCTGTGTAAGGTCCAGTTGCGAGCGTGGAAGTAAGCGAAGAGCTCGGCGATTGCGCCTACCCACGGATCCATCAGGCATGCGTACCAGGAACGAGCGGGGAGCCACGCGTCAGAGAACTTCGGCAGGTGCTGACCAGCCACCGTCTGGTAGGTGGATGCGGACGTTGTCTCCAGGGGCCAGGGAGGGAAGATCAGTTGCCCGTGTGTCATACGATCTCTTCTGGCGACCGCGCTGCAGTTGCATCCGGTGCAGTACCGGAGCATGGTCTATTGTTGGTGCCAGGATGGAAGGCACAGTGGTTCTGAGGGCGCGACCCATCAGCAGCTGTGCTGGTGAGAGACCAGTAGCTAGTGGGGCCGAGCGATAGGCCAGCAGGGCGAGGCACAAGTCCGACCCGGCAGCAGCAGCCTTGCAGAGGAGCTGCTTGGCAATGTGAACGCCCTTCTCCGCCTTTCCATTTGACTGGGGGTGCAGAGGGCTGGACGTCACGTGTGTGAAGCCATACGAAGCAGCAAAGGACGACCATTCCTGGCTGGCAAAACAGGGCCCATTGTCCGACATGACAGTCATCGGAATGCCGTGGCGAGCAAAGGTGTCTTTGCAGGCCCTGATGACAGCAGACGACGTTAAATCGTGCAGGCGTATGACTTCAGGGTAGTTTGAGAAGTAGTCAACTATGATGACATAGTCCCTGCCGAGCGCGTGAAACAGGTCGACACCCACTTTCGCCCAGGGGGCTGTCACCAGCTCATGGGGCAGAAGCGTCTCAGGAGGTTGCGCCGGCTGAAACCTTTGGCATGTTGTACAGTTGAGCACCATGATGGCAATATCGGCACAGATGCCCGGCCAGTATACCGCCCCTCGGGCCCTCTGTCTGCACTTCTCGACCCCCAAGTGGCCTTTGTGTAGTTGGTCGAGAACCAGCTGGCGCATGCTGTGCGGAATCACAATCCGGTCCGGCTTCAAAAGGACACCATCAATGATGGCTAGGTCATCCCGTACATTGTAGAACTGCGGGCACTGCCCTTTGAGCCATCCTCCCGTCATGTGGCGCATCACTCAGTGCAGAAGGGGGTCGGCCGCGGTCTCTTGCCGGATACGGGCCAGACTGGAGTCGTCAGCCGGCAGATTTGCCGATGGGAAAGCCACCTGTGCCTCGACCTGACATACGAACCCCACCGCATCTGGCGGCGTGCTCACTGCTCTGGATAGGGCATCCGCCATGATGAGGTCCTTCCCTGGAGTGTAGACCAGTTTGAAGTCGTACCTCCTGAGTTTAAGTAGGATGCGCTGGAGGCGAGGGGTCATCTCGTTCAGGTCCTTGTTTATTATGCTGACCAGGGGGCGGTGGTCAGTTTCGACAGTGAACCGGGGAAGACCATATACTTAATCATGGAACTTGTCTAAACCGGTTAGCAAGCCCAGGCACTCTTTTTCGATCTGCACGTAGCGCTGCTCTGTGGGGGTCATGGCCCGCGATGCATAGGCCACTGGGGCCCATGATGCCGTGTCATCCCTCTGCAGGAGCACTGCTCCAATGCCGGATTGGCTGGCATCAGTTGAGGTTTTGGTGGCACGAGATGTGTCAAAAAACGCCAACACTGGTGCAGTGGTGAGTTTGCGTTTGAGCTCCTCCCATTCCAGCTGGTGTGTGTGTTGCCACTGGAATTCTGTGGATTTTCTGATGAGGTGGGGCAGAGTCGTCGTGTGGGAGGCAAGGTTGGGAATGAACTTCCCCAGGAAGTTGACCATGCCAAGGAAGCGTAGGACAGCTTTCTTGTTGGCCGGCTGCGGCATGGCTGTGATGGCGCTCACCTTTTCTGCATCCGGACGGACCCCTGACCGGGAGATATGGTCCCCCAGGAACTTCAACTCGGTCTGGCCAAAGGAGCACTTGGCTCGGTTGAGGCGCAGGCCGTTTTCCCGTATGCGGGCAAAAACGCGTTGGAGACAATATATCTGCTCCTGCGGTGTGATGGACCAGATGATGACATCGTCCACATATACGCGCACCCCTTCGATGCCTTCCATCATCTGCTCCATGATTCTATGGAAGACCTCGGATGCCGAGATGATGCCAAATGGCATCCGGTTGTAGCAGAACCTGCCGTAAGGGGTGTTGAAGGTGCATAGCTTTGGGCTGGACGGGTCCAGTTGGATCTGCCAAAACCCCTTAGAAGCATCCAGTTTCGTGAATATCTTCGCCTGGGCCATTTCACTGGTGATCTCCTCCCGTTTGGGTATGGGATAATGTTCCCTCATAATATTATTATTGAGGTCTTTGGGGTCAATACAGATACGGAGCTCGCCGGAGGGCTTCTTGACACACACTATGGAGCTGACCCATGGCGTGGGCTCCGTGACCCTGGATAGGACCCCTTGGTCCTGGAGATCCTGCAGCTGCTGCTTGAGGCGGTCTTTAAGTGGCGCAGGAACCCTGCGAGGTGCGTGAACGACCGGGATGGCGTCCAGTTTGAGGCGAATTCGGTAGGTGTATGGCAGTGTTCCCATGCCTTCGAATGCCTCCTGGTTGTGGGTGAGGAGCGATTGGAGCTGTGCATTGAACTCTGCATCCGGGAAGTCAGACGTGCCGTCTGGAGAGAGAGAGAGAGTGGACTCGTTGCACAAGGTGGAGAGCCTTGCATGCCTGTGCGCCCAGCAGGGAGCCCTTTGATGAGCCGACTATCTCGAACGAGAGTGTGGCCGTGTGTGTGTTGTGTGTCACCAGGAGCTGGCAGGATCCCATGGCCGGGATAACGTTCCCGTTGTAGTCAACCATCTTGCACCGGGATGGCCAGATTGGTGGTCTGACCTTCATGGCGCAGAAGGCTGACCATGCTATGAGGTTGGCGGAGGCGCCAGTGTCCAGGTGGAAAGTGATCGGTGATCGGTTGACCGTCAGGGTGGCACTCCATTCATCGCCCGGATTGATGGTGTTGACCTGGTTCCCATCAATGACCGCAATCCGGAAGGCATCTTGGTCATCTGTGTCATCGGTTTGGATGTCGTGATGTGGAGGCTGAATGGTCTGCACGTTCCTGCGAGGTTGTCGGAGATGTGGAAGATCAACAGGTTGAGCCGCTCGACAGCAGGCAGCGTAGTGGCCCATCTTGCCACAGCGTAGGCATTGTCGGGTTTTTGCAGGATATTGCCGCTTTAAATGTACAGCTCCACAGTTGCCGCATGTCGTGACGTGATGGCATTCGTTACGCCACTGCGCATGCGCAGTTCGGTCTTGCGTCGGGCGTGCCTGCGCAGCACATCCCTTAGTGTTGCCATTGGTTTTGGCGCGCACAAACGCGGGAGGCCTTGAAAAGCGCGCAAAACGGCCACCCTCGTCCGGGCCGCGGGCCGGGACAAACCCGATTGCCTGGACGCGTTCGGCCTCGTGGGTGGCCTGGCTTACCAATTCGGTCGCGTGGGACCCCCTCTGTGCCGATTCGGTCGCCTGAAATTGGGCATAGCGGCTAGTCGCATTCTAATGCAGGACACAGACATCAACTGCAGATGCTAAGGTCAGGCCTTTTATTTTTAGAAGCTGCTGGCGTAGGCTGCCTGAGGCAACCCCAAAAACGATCTGGTCCCGAATCATGGACTCTGAGGTGGTGTCGTAACCGCAGGACTGCGCGAGTATTCGGAGGTGCGTCAGGAAGGACTGAAAGAGCTCATCCTTACCTTGCAGGCGCTGCTGAAAGGCACACCTCTCAAAGCTCTCGTTGACCTCAACGTTGAAGTGCTTGTCGAGCTTGAGGAGGACCATGTCATACTTAGCTTTGTTCTCACCTTCCGCGAACACTAAGGAGTTGTATACATGGATGGCGTGCTGACCTGCGGTAGTGAGGAGCATGGCAATCTTTGTTTCGTCCGAGGCGCCCTGTTTTTCATTGGCCTGCATTAAGAGTTCGAAGCGCTGCTTGAAGAGCGTCCAATTTATGCCCAGGTTCCCAGCAACTTGCAACGGCTGCGGTTTGTTGAGGGTGTCCATGGCTCAGGATGGCAGATTTGCTGGTAGGTATCGATTCACTTCTGGTACCATGAAGTGTTGGGTGCTCTGAGGTACAGACGGACCAACACGGTTGCGATTGGTACCACGCAGTTTTATTCCACTAAACTATTTATACATCAAACTTGGTACTCAGCACGTTGTGACTGTGTGAGTGTCTTGCTTTGAGGTCCTGGCCCTGTGCCGTCTCCAGATGGACTGCCCAGGAAGTGTCGTGTTTCTTGTTTTATACTGTGTCTGCTCTTGTCTGTGATTGGCTGTCGTGTTATGTGTGCTATTTGGTCCGTTGCTCTGTCTATCATTATGTATGTGTTATGATGTATGTTTGAATATCATGACAATGACCTCTTCAAAAAACTCTATCAAGTTAGTGAGACACGACCTCCCCTTCACAAAACTGTGCTGCCTCTCGGGAATACGTCCATTTGCTTCCAAATGGGAGTAGATCCTGGCTTGAAGAATTCTCTCCAGTAATTTCCCTACCACTGACGTAATGACCTGTTCCTCCATCATTAATTACAGCAAACTTCCTTTTGCCTAAGAAAAGGGATCCTTGCAGCCAGGGAGAAGTGCCAGGTTGCTGATCAGGGCCATGAATCTTCACACCACAACTTTCCGACCTCAGCTGTGCTGTTGGCAGAGAGGTACTTGCTCAGATGTGAGGTAGACTTCCTCACAGGGAAAGAGAGATAGGGTGATGCCAATCCTGGCAACTTTTACACATCTCTCAATGGCTGATTTAAATGCGAGTGAGGAATGGTGTGTGACACAGTTTGCAATGAACAGTGACTTGGATGAAGGCCATTAAAGGGAATTTAGATCAAAAACTGAACGAGCAAGGTGTTTTGAGTTTGTGACACCATTTATACTTTTAAACTGATTCTGAAGGAGAGAATCCCCGGTGATTGTTAATTTTCAGGAGTTGGGATCACTACTGGGAATCGAGACCAGCTTCCAACAGAAGGGAAACCAGTTCAAAATGTTCAAATCCCAGCCTAAAACCGTAAAACTGATGCCGATAATACTGGAGTTCCATTTTAAAGTATGCAAGATAGTTTGGACATGTTTTACTGTTTTTCTTTTTCCTTTTGAAATTGGATGGTGATGTGTTGGGTGCTCTGGATCCGTGGAACACATACAATCCACCAACACTTAAAATAGTGCAACACTATTTTATTAAGTTAGAAACTGTTGAACATACTTTCATTGTGGGTTAACACGATGTTAGATTAAACTAAAGACCTTTGCCTGTCCGAACCAGTCTATGCACTCAGCATATGGTGAGGATCTGTGCTGTAAGCTGTAAGCTCTGTCCTTGTAGGAGGCTGTGTCCCGAATGAGAGGGAACTCTGATGCCCCCTGTCTTTATAGTGAGTGTGCTCTAACTGGTGATTGGCTGCGGTGTTGTGTGTGATGATTGGTCTTGCTGTGTGTCCATCAGTGTGTGTGTATCTGCACCATGATATACTGGTGTATATTATGACATTCCCCCTTTTATAAAAGAATGTTTGTGTGTGGCAATAAATAATGTATGGTGAGAATGTTCCTAACTGCGTGTGGGGTGCAAAGACATATTTACAGGACTACGTACATGAGAACTAAACTATTTACATGGGAAGGTGCCAGGTGCAGAGAAGCAGTATGCAACAAGAATAACGAGATCAACACTATATACAAACCAGGGAAACGGTCACACAAAGCAACAAAGCAATTCAGAGAGTCTCTAAGTCCGCAAAGTTCATAAATTAAGTCTCTGAGGTGGGCAACGAATTCTGGTTGACTGCCTCAAGGGTGGGTCGAGAGCCACCGGTTCAGGAGCGGGCTGGACTGCGTCAGAGTCAGGGGGAGGCAGAGTGACGGGGAGCTCTGCATAGTCCGTGGCAGGGTCAGCAGGAGGGTGAGGCGACACTGGAGGATCACGTGGCGAGCGTGGAACGAGACGAAGGGTGCGTCGATTGCGGCGCAGAATAGAGCTATCCGGCAGACGAACGAGGAACAAGCGGGGTCCACCTACCGAAGGACAACAGCGGTTGCAGACCAGCCCCCATCCGGAAGATGGACGCGGACGTTGTCATCTGGAGCCAGAGCAGGGAGATCAGCTGCACTGGAGTCATGAGCCGCCTTGTGCTGTGTACGAGACATCTGCATCTGGCGAAGGTCTGGAACATGGTCGAGGTCTGGGACATGGATGGACGGCACCGTTGTCCTCAGGATACAACCCATGAGTAACTGGGCTGGCGACAGGCCAGTGGACAGCGGGGCGGAGCGATAGGCCAGCAAGGCAAGGTAGAAATCGGACCCAGCATCGGCAGCCTTGTATAGAAGCCGTTTGACTATATGTACTCTCTTCTCCGCTTTGCCGTTGGATTGGGGGTACAGGGGACTGGATATCACATGGGCAAAATTGTACCGCCTGGCAAAGTTGGACCATTCCTGGCTGGCGAAGCAGAGGCCATTGTTCGACATAACCGTGAGGGGATGCCGTGTCGAGCAAAGGTTTCTTTACATGTACGAATGACGGCAGACGAGATGATGTCGTGCAACCGTATCACCTCCGGGTAATTGAAAAAGTAGTCCACAATCAGGACATAGTCTCTACCCAGCACGTGAAACAGGTCGATGCCCACCTTGGTCCATGGTGACGTGACCAACTCATGGGGCTGCAGGGTCTCACGTGGTTGGGCCGGCTGGAAGCGCTGACAAGTGGGGCAGTTAAGCATTGTGTTGGCTATGTCCTCATTAATGCTGGGCCAGTACACTGCCTCTCGTGCCCGTTGGTGGCACTTTTCCACGCCAAGGTGGCCCTCGTGTAGTTGTTCCAGGACAAGTTGGCGCATGCTATGCAGGATGACAATGTGGTCCAGTTTTAGAAGAACCCCGTCTACTACCGCCAGATCATCTCTGACATTATAGAATTGAGGGCATTGGCCCTTGAGCCACCCGTCGGTTAGGTGGCGCATGACACGCTGCAGGAAGGGGTCAGCCGACGTCTTGCGGTATATTTGGACGAGACGTTCATCCGTGGCAGGTAGATTGGAGGCCGCGAATGCCACATGGGCGTCAACCTGGCAGACAAACCCTGCTGGGTCACATGGAGTGTTGACTGCCCTGGAGAGAGTGTCCGCAATGATGAGGTCTTTGCCTGGAGTGTATACCAGCTGGAAGTCATATCGCCGGAGCTTGAGAAGAATACGCTGGAGGCGAGTCGTCATATCGTTCAAGTCTTTCTGTATTATATTGACCAGTGGGCGATGGTCGGTCTCGACTGTGAATTGAGGAAGTCCGTAGACACAATCGTGAAACTTAACCACACCGGTCAGAAGGCCCTGGCATTCCTCTTCGATCTGCGTGTAGCGCTGCTCCGTGGGAGTCATCGCACGTGACGCATATGCAACGGGGGCCCATGATGAGGCCTCAACACGTTGAAGGAACACTGCCCCAATGCCAGATTGACTGGCATCGGCCAAAATTTTGGCCTCCTTTGCTGGATCAAAGAAAGCTAAGACCGGGGCTGTGGTCAGTTTTGTTTTGAGTTCTCTCCATTCGTGCTCGTGGGCAGGGAGCCATTGGAAATCTGTCGTCTTCCTGGCCAGGTTCCTGAGAGCCGTGGTATGAGAGGCGAGATTAGGGATAAACTTCCCTAAAAAATTGACCATGCCCAAAAATCGGAGGACCGCCTTCTTCACCTCTGGTGTTTTCATAGCTGTGATGGCAGCGACCTTGTCCGCATCTGGCTGCACACCCAATTGGGAGATGTGGTCCCCGAGGAACTTGAGTTCCGTCTGACCAAAAGAGCATTTGGCCCTGTTGAATCGGAGGCCATGCTCATGTATACGTCTGAATACGTGCTGGAGGCGACTAACGTGCTCCTGCGGGGTGGTGGACCAAATGATTATGTCATCGACATAGACGCGAACACCTTCAATGCCTTCCATCATTTGTTCCATTATCCTATGGAACACATCTGATGCAGAAATGATCCCTAACGGCATCCTGTTGTAACAATATCAGCCAAAGGGGGTATTAAATGTCCACCGTTTCCTGCTGGATTTATCGAGCTGGATTTGCCAGAATCCTTTTGAGGCGTCGAGTTTGGTGAAGAGCTTGGCGCGAGCCATCTCACATGTGAGCTCTTGGCACTTGGGAATTGAATAATGCTCCCTCATGATATTGCGATTTAGATCCTTGGGATCAATGCAAATTCTCAATTCGCCGGAAGGCTTTTTTACATATACCATGGAACTGACCCAGTCGATCGGTTCCATGACTTTGGAAATCACTCCTTGGTTCTGGAGGTCCTGCAGCTGCTGCTTGAGGCGGTCCTTAAGGGGTGCTGGGGCCCTGCGAGGCGCGTGCACCACAGGCGTGGCATTCGGTTTTAATAAAATCTTGTAGGTGTACGGGAGCGTGCCCATGCCCTCGAAGACATCGTGGTGCTGGTTAATAATGGCGTTAAGCTGCGCCCTGAAGTAGGTGTCCTGAAAGGCAGACGCGTCAGCAGGAGAGAGAGAGTGAACTTTCTGAACTAGGTTCAACAGCTTGCATGCCTGCGCACCCAGCAGGGAGGCTTTAGAGGAGCCCACGATTTCAAAGGGAAGGATGGCTTTGCATGACCTGTGCGTCACTTCAAGTTGACACAGCCGCTGGCAGCAATGGCATTGCCATTATAATCTAATAGCTGGCAGGCTGATGGGAGGATGGCTGGTTTGACACGAAGGCTTTGGAGGTCAGACCGTGCAATGAGATTGGCGGAGGCACCAGTGTCCAGGTGGAATCTTATTTGGGACCGGTTGACCTTAAAGGTGGCATAACACATCGTCCGGATCGATGCTGTAAATCGACAAAGGCTGGATTCTTTGCTTCGGGGACACCCTGTTTTTTGTAACGATACCGACTCGAAAAGGTGCCTTTGGGTCCTCTTTGTCAATATCGGGTAGCAGGTCCGCATCGGACTCGGTGACTGTGGGCGGAATGGCCCGGACATTCCTGCGGGGCTGGCTGGAGCGATACGAATTGGCAGGTTGAGCTGATCTGCATAAAGCAGCACAGTAGCCAAGTTTGCCACATCTCGGGCATTGTCGGGATTTGGCAGGGCATTGGCGCTTTAAGTGGGCGGAGCCACAGTTGCCGCACGTTGTAGCGTCAGTACGTTTGCTGCGCCACCGTGCATGTGCGGTGCGGCCGTACGTGGTGTGCGCCTGCGCAGTACGTTCGTTGACGTCACCGTCCCCTCGTACGGTGCGCACAAGCGCGTATTCTTGTTCCTTTTCACCAAACACCATTTATTTCACTTCCACAGCCTCTGCACAAAACTCTTAACAACACACCACACTGACAGAGGCCACCTGAAGCCCCTTTACATATCAGTGTCAATCAATGGAGACTTAACATAAATGAGACAACTAATTGCAGTGTCTCTTAACCCATTACTTAACAGTCTCCCCTTCCTTGGAGAATAAAAAATTAGGTGAAAACAAAATTTCAAGGAACTCAAAAACACACACATGATTTCCCCCCTTTTTTTTGTTTGGACGAGAAAGAAAAAAAAAACAGTCATAGAAACAAGCGCCCTTCATTAACAATATCCAAAAGTTTCTGTGAACTCGCCTCTCTTTTTGTAAAACAGTGACAGTTGATAGCTCCTGTCGACCCATTTAATTTTTGTTATTTCCCCTCTGTCCAACATCTGCTTCAAACTTGCGATGTCTATCCGAAACCTCTTTTCATTGACAATTTTTGTAGAGTGCACAGTTTCCCACAGGGATTTATTGTCAATGTGACAGTCAATAGGTATATTACCCAAATCCACGAATCCCCAAATTTCTGTCAATATCATACTTATATAAAAAGCCATATCCACCGCCTCTACAAGGCTTAACGTCTCAGCAGCCAAAGTGCTTTTTACCACTCTCGTTATTTTCTTTGTTTCCCACACAAGTGGGCAACATTTACCATTGTTCCCCAAAAGGAAAATTATAAAACCTCCTGCACTTGAAACGCCATCACATAAATTTGCGTAGGACGCATCACTATAAACTATGAGTTTCAAGTGCTTAAGGTCACCTAAAATCGGGAACTTTAAAACACACTCTTGCATTTTTAGTTTGGCAAACGCTTTATTTGCTCTTATTATGTCTTCCACTTTGGGATCATTCATTTTTGTACTCAACTCTAAGACATCAAAACTCACGTCAGGTCTAGTCTGTCTACTTAACCAGTTCAGTTGCCCAATTAAACTTCGCAGTTGCTCTTTTTCTATCTTTGAAACCATTGCATCTTTTTGTGAAACTCGGCCACGACTAATTGCTATTGGGGTGATGCTTTCCAACTAAAATTGCTTACGTAAAGTTACCCCTAACTTAGTCTGTCCAATTTCCAGTCCAATATATTTAAATGCACCGGGAGCCTGACTTCCAACCCTGAATTCTTTCCTCAAACCAGAGATTACAATAGCTTCAAAATCACTAGTCCCACCCCACAAAAAATCATCGACATACATCATAAAGATGCCAGAAAGATTTCCTTTATAGTGCCAGTAAAACTTTAGGAGGACGGAGAAAAATGTCTCTCTGGATCTGATGCCCCTGCAAAAAGGCAGCTTTTATAACTATAGATTTGCATTCCCATGCCTTTGTGGCTAATAGAGCCAAGAAGATCTTCAAAATAACCTTTCCTGCTGTAGGTGAATGTACCCTTAAATCCTGATCTTCTAAGTTTTCTTCAAATCCCCTTGCCACGAGCTTGGCCTTTGCCTTATAAGTTCCATCTGGAAGAACCTTTTCCGTGCGAATCCATCTGTGGGATAGAGCTCTTTGTCCCCTATCCAGAATTCCGTGTATACCCCAAATTCACTCCAACTATGCAATTCTTGCTGTTTAGCTTCTTTAATAACTTTTTCATCTAATTTACTTGAAGCCACCAAAATCTCACGTGCATGTGGGCTTCTACTCCTATTAGTATTCGTAGTCATGTTCCGAGATCTTGACAAACTACGTCCCCTCTCCCGCCTGGTATCTTGTTCTGTACTGCGACTGCTTGATCTTTCCCTTCTGCTGTGGGATGTCCTTTCAATAGTTCTCGACCTTTTCCTGCGGACCTGTTCACTATCCGATGTACTATCTGAACTGGCACTGCGTTTCTGTGCCCTCCATTTTTGAACTTCGTTTTCTCAATCCAGTGTCTTGACTCCTTCCCCTGAATGCTGTGCATTCAACCAATGTTTATATTTTCCAGTGGCCTTCCCTGCTCTACTAATAACAGTTGCATCCTTCCATTGACTAGACCCTTCAGGCAAGTATGTCACTTTTGTACCAACCTTTGGCAGTTGCCCTTTCGGAAAAATGGCCTGTTTTAATTCACCAGAAGTGTTGTGTTCCTCCACAGAAACCCTGTCTATATCAGTTAATTGGTCCTCATAGTTCTGTAACACATGCGTACCAGATGACTCTGGTTCCTCGTCATGTCTGTCTGCTCTGTCTAAATTTGAAAATTTGTAATCTGTACCCATTATCCTTGATGAATGGACCCTAACTAACAGTTTGATTACCATGTTGCAAAATAATTGTTTTGCCATCTATGGCTATGATCTTCCCTGGGCCTTTCCATTCATTAGAATTGTCTCTCTTATAGTGTACCATGTCTCCTTGCTGAAAAACGGCATCTGATGGCCGTACGTTATGTCTTAAAGCTCTGCGAATTCTTTCAGAGACTTCTGCTTCCAAAAAAGCTTTCTACCAAACACTAATTGATAAGGACTATAGCCCCCAACCATCTGCAATGAATTCTTTGCATGTACTGCCCATGCTAAAGCTGAATTTAGCCTGCAATTTGGTCGATCTGCCAAAGTTTTCCGAAGCATGTCATCGATGACAGCATGATTTCTTTCACAGACACCATTACTAAATGGGCTTTCTGCAGCCGTATTCATAACTCTGATATTCATGTTTTCACACATATCCCTAAACTCATCATTGGCAAATTCTCCCCCATTGTCCGTAAGGAATTTTGCCGGTGGACCCATTCCTGTCCCTATCCATTTTTCCCACTATTTAATCCAGAATTACTCTCTTTTCTTTACTTCGTACAATTGTTGATTGACTAAATCTGGTTGCTAAATCTACAAAATGCAAAATAAATATATTATTTGCTTTATCCCAGATCTTAAGGTCCATGGCCACAATGTTGTTAAAATCCCTGGCCAAAGATAGGGTTACTATCGGTCGTGCTGGTGTCCTTCTGTACTTCCTACAAACTTCACAGCAGTCACTAACCTGTTCTATTAGTTTAGTATAGTCGCCATCCCTTACCCCTGCATCCTTTAATACATTTTTCAGCCTCCGAGGAGACGGATGTGCAAATTGCCTATGCAGTTTTAATACCACAAGCTTTTTATCAGCTAAAGTCCCATTTTGAAATGCCATTAACACATCCTCAACGACTCTACTTGAAAAATTATTTGTCAGTAATGGAATACAATAATGTCCCGACTGTGTAAATTGTAAGTCCACCGTCTTTCCAAAAACTGTTGCCGTATCCTGTTCCATATCCAGTTTCATGTGTGCTTTCTTCATCGATGGTCTGCTCAGAAGCAAAGGTATCTCACTTGATACAACATCCGTGCTAATGAAATGATTCACTCCGGTAATATTGCAAGGGATCACCACTCTTTTCAGCGACTTCAGAGTATTATCATCCCCAAACCTGAAACTTGTGGAACTTTCAAATTCTTTAACCTTGTTACGATTTTCAGCATTCAAAGAGTCCAGGTAACATTTTAACCAGTCAATTCCACACACAGTAGATGTGCAGCCACTGTCCAATACAGCACAGTTGAAGGATTCTGCAACCAACACCCTCATTACCGGCGTAAAACTGCTTGTCAATAGGGCAATGCCTTCTTTCTGGTCACTATCTTTTTCCTCGTCTGACTCTTCCGTGTCATGTGTCGCTTCAAACACTCTATCATAACGAGTTGGACAGTTTAAAAAAATATATATATTTTATTCAAATTTTTTGGCCAAACAAAACACTACAAAGGTTTTCCTTTTTACAACAGTAAAACAGTATAAATAACAGTGGCCGTTTTAACAAATAAATAAACAATATATAAACTAAATGGCAACTGCCATATCAAAAATAATAACTCTCCAAAAATAAAATCCAACAATCCAATATGCATAGCCTAATACAAATATCTATACAAAAACCCCCTTGAGGACCCGCCCGGGCCCTCTTTCCCCCCCCACCCCCCCCGGGTTGCTGCTATTACCTTCCCATTTCCTTTATCGTTCTGCGAGGTATCAATGAACGGTTGCCACTGCCTGATGAACCCTTGAGCCGAACCCCTCAGTACGAACTTTATCCGTTCTAGTTTTATAAACCCTGCCATGTCATTTATCCAGGTCTCCACGCCCGGGGGTTTGGCTTCCTTCCACATAAGCAATATCCTTCGCCGGGCTACTAGGGACGCAAAGGCCAAGACATCAGCCTCTTTCGCCTCCTGCACTCCCGGCTCTTCTGCAACCCCGAATATAGCCAACCCCCAGCCTGGCTCGACCCGGACCCCCACCACCTTCGAAAGCACCTTTGCCACCCGCACCCAGAACCCCTGCAGTGCCGGGCATGACCAAAACATGTGGATGTGGTTTGCTGGGCTTCTCGAGCATCTCCCACACCTATCCTCTACCCCGAAAAATTTACTGAGCCATGCTCCGGTCATATGCGCCCTGTGTAACACCTTGAATTGTATCAGGCTTAGCCTGGCGCACGAGGACGACGAGTTTACCCTACGTAGGGCATCAGCCCACAGCCCCTCCTCAATCTCTTCCCCCAGCTCTTCCCATTTCCCCTTCAGCTCATCCACCATGATCTCCCCCTCGTCCCTCATTTCCCTGTATATATCCGACACCCTACCATCCCCCACCCATGTCCCTGAGATCACTCTATCCTGAACCTCCTGCGTCGGGAGCTGCGGGAATTCCCTCACCTGTTGCCTTGCAAAAGCCCTCAGTTGCATGTACCGAAATGCATTCCCTTGGGGCAACCCATATTTTTCCGTCAGCGCTCCCAGACTCGCAAACGTCCCGTCTACGAACAGATCTCTCAGTTGCACAACCCCAGCTCTCTGCCATGCTCCAAATCCCCCATCCATTCTCCCCGGGACAAACCTATGGTTATTTCTTATCGGGGACTGCACCGAGGCTACCGACCTTCCCCTATGTCGTCTCCACTGCCCCCAAATTTTTAGTGTTGCCACCACCACTGGACTTGTGATGTATTTCTTCGGGGAGAACGGCAACGCGCCATCACCATTGCTTGTAAGCTGGTTCCCTTGCAGGACGCCATCTCCAATCTCTTCCACGCCCCTCCCTCCCCTTCTCCCATCCACTTACACACCATTGAGATATTGGCGGCCCAGTAGTATTCACTTAGGCTCGGTAGTGCCAGCCCCCCCCTATCCCTGCTACGCTGCAAGAACCCCCTCCTCACTCTCTGGGTCTTCCCGGCCCACACAAAACTCATGATACTTTTCTCAATTCTCTTGAAAAAAGCCTTTGTGACCATCACCGGAAGGCACTGAAACACAAAGAGGAATCTCGGGAGGACTACCATTTTGACCGCCTGCACCCTACCCACCAGTGACAGGGGCACCATGTCCCATCTCTTAAAATCCTCCTCCATCTGTTCCACCAATCTTGTTAAATTAAGCCGGTGTAAGGTTCCCCAACTCCTGGCTATCTGAATCCCTAAGTACCGGAAATCCCTTGTTACCTTCCTCAGCGGTAAGTCATCTATTCCCCTGCTCTGCTCCCCCGGATGCACCACAAACAACTCACTTTTACCCATATTCAATTTGTACCCCGAAAATTCCCCAAACTCCCCGAGCGTCTGCATTATCTCAGGCATCCCCTCCACTGGGTCCGCAACATACAGCAATAAATCATCTGCATACAAGGATACCCGGTGTTCTTCTCCTCCCCTGAGCACTCCCCTCCACTTCCTGGAGCCCCTCAGTGCTATGGCCAGGGGCTCAATCGCCAATGCAAACAGTAACGGAGACAGGGAACACCCCTGCCCGTCCCTCTATGAAGACGGAAGTCGTCAGACCTCTGTCTGTTCGTGACCACGCTTGCCACCGGGGCCCTATACAGCAGCTGTACCCATCCGATATACCCTTCTCCAAAACCAAATCTCCTCAGCACCTCCCACAGATAATCCCACTCCACTCTGTCGAATGCTTTCTCGGCGTCCATCGCCACCACTATCTCCGCCTCCCCCTCTGGTGGGGGCATCATTACCCCTAGCAACCTCCGTATGTTTGTGTTCAGCTGTCTCCCCTTAACGAACCCAGTTTGATCCTCGTGGACCACCACCGGGACACAGTCCTCTATCCTCGTCGCCATCACCTTGGCCAGGAGCTTAGCATCTACATTTAAAAGGGAAATGGGCCTGTGGGACCCACACTGCAGCGGTTCTTTTTCCTTCTTCAAAAGGAGCGATATCGTTGCCTCCGACATTGTCGGGGGCAGCTGTCCCCTTTCCCTAGCCTCATTAAATGTTCTCGTCAAAAGCGGGGCCAGTAAGTCCATATACTTCCTATAAAACTCTACCGGGAATCCGTCCGGTCCCGGGGCCTTCCCCGCCTGCATGCTCCCAATCCCTTTTACCACCTCCTCCATCTCAATCTGTGCTCCCAGTCCCGCCCTCTCCTGCTCCTCCACCTTTGGGAATTCCAGTGATCCAAGAAACACATCATTCCCTCCTTCCCTTCCGGGGGCTGAGCCTAATATAACCTCTCATAAAATGCCTTGACTC
Organism: Scyliorhinus torazame; assembly: GCF_047496885.1. Classification (NCBI taxonomy): domain Eukaryota; kingdom Metazoa; phylum Chordata; class Chondrichthyes; order Carcharhiniformes; family Scyliorhinidae; genus Scyliorhinus; species Scyliorhinus torazame. Next base: position 58,082,857 of record NC_092712.1, on the reverse strand, counting down.
CACTCCCCGTTCCATCTCTCCCTCCTCATCTCTCACCCCACCTATCTCCCTCGCTGCTCCCCTCTTCCTCAATTGGTGGGCCAGTAGCCGACTCGCCTTCTCACCATACTCATACTGTACACCCTGTGCCCTCCTCCACTGTGCCTCTGCCTTACCCGTGGTCAGCATGTCAAATTCTACATGTAGCCTTTGTCTTTCCCTGTACAGTCCCTCCTCCGGTGCCTCCGCATATTGCCTGTCCACCCTCAAACATTCTTTCAGCAATCGCTCCCTTTCTTTACCCTCTTGCTTCCCTTTATGTGCCCTTATGGAAATCAGTTCCCCTCTAACCACCGCCTTCAACGCCTCCCAGACCACTCCCACCTGAACCTCTCCATTGTCATTAAGCTCCAAGTACCTTTCGATGCACCCCCTCACCCTTAAACATACCCCCTCCTCCGCCAATAGGCCCATATCCATACTCCAGAGTGGGTGTTCTTTTTCCTCTCCTGCCTCCAGGTCTACCCAATGTGGAGCGTGGTCCGAAATAGCTATGGCCGTATATTCCGTCCCTGTCACCTTCGGGATCAGTGCCCTTCCCAAGACAAAAAAGTCTATCCGTGAGTATACTTTGTGGACATGGGAGAAAAATGAGAACTCCTTACTCCTAGGCCTACTAAATCTCCAGGGGTCTACCCCTCCCATCTGCTCCATGAAGTCCTTGAGCACCCTGGCCGCTGCCGGCCTCCTCCCGGTCCTGGACCTCGATCTGTCCAGCCCTGGATCAAGCACCGTATTGAAGTCTCCCCCCATTACCAACTTTCCCGCCTCCAGGTCCGGGATACGTCCCAACATACGCCTCATAAAATTTGCATCATCCCAGTTCGGGGCATATATGTTCACCAGAACCACCGCCTCCCCTTGCAATCAGCCACTCACCATCACATATCTACCCCCACTATCCGCCACTATGGTCTTTGCCTCAAACAGTACCCGTTTCCCCACTAAGATAGCCACCCCCCTGTTCTTCGCTTCCAAACCCGAATGAAACACCTGCCCCACCTATTCTTTACGTAGTCTGACCTGGTCTATCAGTTTCAGATGCGTCTCCTGCAACATAACCACATCGCCTTTAATTTCTTTAGGTGTGCGAGTACCCGTGCCCTTTTAATCGGCCCGTTCAGCCCTCTCACGTTCCACATGATCAGCCGGGTTGGGGGGCTCTTTACCCCCCTCCCCACCCCCTTGTCGACTAGCCATCCCCTTTTTTAACCCAGCTCCTCACCCGGTTCCCACGTACCTGTGTATCCCCCCGACGGCGTCCTCCCGCCTCGACCACCCCACCCCATAACAGCTCCCCCTTCTCCTTAGCAGCAGCAACCCAGTTAACTCCCCCTCCCCCCACCCCTCCGCTAGATCCCTTTCTAGCGTAGTTACACCCCCCATGTTGCTCCCAGAAGTCAACGAACTCTGGCTGACCTCGGCTTCCCCCCTTGTCCTCGGCCCCCAATGTGCGAGACCCCCTCCTTCCTGCGTCCCTGTTCCCGCCATAATTACCATAGCGCGGGAACAAAGCCCGCGTTTCCCACTTGGCCCCGCCCCTAATGACCGGCGCCCACAGTTCCTCATACTCCCACCCCCCCCCCCCCCCCACCCCCAACATGGGGAAGAGAGAAAGTTACAGGATCGCAAGATTAACAAATTGAAAAATCATCCCCCCCCCCCTTTTCCCTCACCCCACATAATCACCCCACCACTTTGTCCCAAAAGTTCTTTCTCTCGCTAGACTATTCCAGCTTCTCGTCCACAATGAATGTCCACGCCTCTTCTGCCGTCTCAAAGTAGTGGTGCTTCCCTTGGTGTGTGACCCACAATCTCGCCGGTTGTAACATTCCAAACTGGATCTTCTTTTTGTGAAGCACCGCCTTAGCCCGATTAAAACTTGCCCTCCTTCTCGTCACCTCCGCACTCCAATCCTGGTATACGCGGATCACCGCGTTCTCCCACCTACAGCTCCGAGTTTTCTTCGCCCATCTGAGGACCATCTCTCTGTCATTATAACGGAGGAACCTCACCACTATAGCTCGAGGTATTTATCCAGCCCTCGGTCTTCGCGCCAAAACTCGATAAGTTCCCCCCACCTCCAAAGGGCCCGTCGGGGCCTCCGATCCCATTAGCGAGTGAAGCATCGTGCTCACATATGTCCCGACGTCCGCCCCTTCTGCGTCTTCGGGAAGACCCAGAACCCTTAAATTCTTCCTCCTCGAATTATTCTCCAGTACTTCCAACCTTTCCACACACCTTTTGTGCTGTGCCTCGTGCATCTCTGTCTTCACCACCAGGCCCTGTATTTCGCCTTCATTTTCAGCAGCCTTTGCCTTCACGACCCGAAGCTCCTGCTCTTGGGTCTTCTGCTCCTCCTTTAGCCCTTCAATCGCCTGTAATATCGGGGCCAACAGCTCCTTCTTCAACTCCTTTTTCAGTTCTTCCACACAGCGCCGCAGGAACTCTTGTTGGTCCGGGCCCCATAACAAACGGCCACCTTCCGACGCCATCTTGCTTTGAGCTTGCCTTCCTTGCCGCTGCTCCAGAGGATCCTCCGCAATCCGGCCGCTATCCTCTCCCTTATCCATGCGTGTCCGGGGGGATTCCCTTCTGGTTTACCGCACAGTGTTTTTGGCCGTTTAAATTGCCGTTGGGGCTCCTATTAAGAGCCCAAAAGTCCGTTCCACCGGGAGCTGCCGAAACGTGCGACTTAGCTGGTCATCGCCGCACCCGAAAGTTTCACGAGTTGGACAGTTGAAAGCATAATGGTATTGAGAGTCACATCGAAAACATCGATTTATCATGCCCCGTGCATTTCTGGGGTTCATCTTCCTATTGTAGGTTCTTACTGGGTTTCTGTCTTCATAATTTCCTTGTCTCGGTCTCCGTCTATAGTCTTGAGCCCTGTTCGTAGCCATGTGTTTTCGCCATCCTGTTACTAGTGTATCTTCCATATTCTGCCTTATTGCAGGCTGACCTATTTGGGTCATCAGAGCCATCGGAATCGAATGTTTCCCCAGAAACGTTTGTAAAGCTTTTGTCATCTGTTCGAATAAAGTATCCTTATCAGTAAACTGAACTCCTGTCAAAACCAGGAGCCTATCCATGTTGCTCACTCTAGCACAGTCAAGTAATTTAAAGGCCAACACAGACATGGAAATTCCAGATTGTGTTTCTGCAGCCTATTATATAGTCTGCCAAATTCCATTATATATTCCATGGAGATATCCTCCATTTTCCAGAACTTATCAAAATCCGACCATGCTTCATACGCACTTAACAAGTTATCTTTCTTCTGAATCTTATCCATATAATGTAATACAGCCTCCAGATGTTCTTCTGAGTCTAACTCTCCCAATTCCAGCTCAGAAAGCACTTTGTTTTGGATTTTACTGCCATATGCCATACCTTGTTTTCTCTTTCCCAAAGCAGTTACATAATAGTCCACATAACTACTGCACTTCTCCATTGGTCGTACGATTCCCTTTCAGAAAATAAGGGAGGATAGTCATATCCAGCCATCTTTATCCTGGGTTCAGCCATGTATCTTTTTTTCCTTCTTGTATCTTTCAAACCTTCACATTTGCACAGCAACCATCCTCTGCTACCATTGTTAGACATTTTAGTTACTGTGAAATGGAGAGTCTAGTTCTTGTTCCTTTTCACCAAATACCATTTATTTCACTTCCACAGCCTCTGCACAAAACTCTTAAAAACACACCACCCTGACAGAGGCCACCTGAAGCCCCTTTACATATCAGTGTCAATTAACGGATATTTAACATAAATGAGACAACTAATTGCAATGTCTCTTAACCCATTACTTAACAGCGCAGGAGTCCGCGAAAAGCGCGTGAAATGGCCGCCCTCATCCAGGCTGAGGCCCTGGAGTTGCTCGCTTGCTTGGACCCGTTCTGCCTCGTGGGGACCTTGCCGCGCCGTTTCAGCCGCTTGGATGTGGGAATACCGACTAGTGGCGTGTTCGTGTAGCACGCAGGTCTCTATGGCGGTTGATAGGGTGAGCTGCTTCACCTTGAGGAGCTGCTGGTGTAGGGGGTCCGACTGAACACCGAAAACGATCTGGTCGCGTATCATGGAGTCGGAGGTGGGCCCGTAATTACAGGACTGCGCAAGGATGCGGAGGTGGGTGAGAAAGGACTGGAAAGGTTGATCCTTGCCCTGCAAACGCTGTTGGAATACATAGCGCTCGAAACTTTCATTCACCTCTATGTTGCAGTGAGTGTCAAACTTGAGGAGGACCGTCTTGAATTTTGATTTATCTTCATCATCAGCAAAGGTGAGAGAATTGAAAATGTGGATGGCATGTTCCCCGGCCGTGGATAGGAAGAGAGCGATCTTCCTGGTGTCCGAGGCATCTTCCCGGTCTGTGGCTTCAAGGTAGAGCTGGAAGCATTGTTTGAATATCTTCCAGTTGGCCCCTAGGTTACCGGTGATGTGGAGTGGCGGCGGCGGGCGGACGCTGTCCATTTTGCAGGATGACTGTATGCTGGTGGAAGGCAGATCACTTGCAGGTAGGTCTAAGAAGTTCTAATATCCCTCAACTCCTGGTATCATGATGTGTTGGGTGCTCTGGATCCGTGGAACACATACAGGCCACCAACATTTTAAATAGTGCAACACTATTTTATTAAGTTAGAAACTGTTGAACATACTTTCACTGTGGGTTAACACGATGTTAGGTTAAACTAAAGACCTCTGCCTGTCTGAACCAGTCTATGCACTCAGCACATGGTGAGGATCTGTGCTGTAAGCTGTAAGCCCTGTCCTTGTAGGAGGCTGTGTCCCGAATGAGCGGGAACTCTGATGCCCCCTGTCTTTATAGTGAGTGTGCTCTAACTGGTGATTGGCTGTGGTGTGTGTGTTGATTGGTCTTGCTGTGTGTCCATCAGTGTGTGTGTATCTGCACCATAATATACTGGTGTATATTATAACAGATGGAAGGCTAAAATCTTCTGGAAGATTCCTTGGGTGCGGCACCCCCACCCGTCATTGGAGAATGGGGCAACGGATGCCGATGGTCACCCAGCCTGCTACCTGGAGGCAGCCTCCACTGAGCTGCTCGGCTCAGCATTCAGCATGGGTGTACTCCTATGCCGGAAGATCCTGTCACAGACTCCCATGTCCCCCTCATTGGGCCCCAAATTGATCATTGATTAACGGCTTCTCTCTGCTGTTAGATGGGTAATTGCTGATGCTGCTGTTTCCCTGAGTCCAGCAAGATTATCCAGAACCCATTAAGCCAACACCCTGATCGCCAAGATTTCTCCTGTTCCCACCTTCAACCCCATTTCCGTGACGTCAGGAAAATTCTGTCCAGAGAATCTTTTCCGTTGACGATAGGAAATTGTCCTAAAACAGGAGTCGTATTTCCCTTGACATAGTTTCAGCCTGACCTGCTGAATGTTTTACAACATTTTAAGTTTTCATTCATAATTGCAGCATCTCCAGTATTTTGGTTTGGATTGGCACAATTTTAAAAAAATAAAATAAAAAATGTTTTGAGTACCCAATTCACTTTTTTCAATTAAGGGGCAATTTAGCGTGGCCAATCCACCTTGCCTGTACATCTTTGGGTTGTGGGGGCGAAACCCACGCAAACACGGGGAGAATGTGCAAACTCCACACGGACCGTGACCCAGAGCCGGGATCGAACCTGGGACGTCGGCGCCGTGAGGCAGCAGGGCTAACCCACTGCGCCACCGTGCTGCCCCGATTGGCTCAATTTAACAGTGTCGGATCAGGTAGGTGTCAATCGCTGAGGCCCCAACACTGATCTTCGCAGCAGTCCAGTAGTTACAGTCTGCTAACTTGAAAATGGCCCCTTTATCCCTATTGTCTGTTTCCTGTTACTTAACCAATCTTCCATCCATGCTAATACATTATTATAGTGGCACCTTATCACCAGAAGATTCTCTATTTCAGAATCCGTTTAAAAGCATAAATGGTGTCCCAAACTCAACACCTTGCTTGATCAGTTTTTTATCTAAATTCCCTTTAATGTCCTTCATCCAAGTCACTGTTCATTGCAAACAGTGTCACACATTTTTTTGGAAATGCACATATCCTCCATATACGGGCTTATCTTTATTTACCTGCTAGTCACATCCTTAAAACTGGAACAAATTTGCCCAATATTATTTCCCTTTTTTCAAACCATGCTGACTTTGATTATACAATGATATTTTTAATGCAGTATTGCGGCTTCTGTATTAGTAGATTCCAGCAATTTCCTGACAATTGATGTGAGGATTAGTGCCAGGTGGCTCCTTGTTTTCTTTCTTCTGCCTTTCTGGAACAGTAGTGTTACCGGGGCTCCGAATTCTCTGGGACCCCCCCCCCCCCCCCCCCCCCCCCCCGCTAAATGCCGTTCCGTCAGGTCCCCATTTGTGGAGACTAAATGACTCTCTCCCAAGGCAACAGAGTTAGATCCCACACCTTGGTTAGATCTCGGGAACACGTATTAGAGTGAGACTAGCTTTCTCACTCTAATATGCAGCTTTTCCACAAAATGATCCCGCCCACAATGGGTGGGTTTTACATTGTGACCTCTTGCGAGATCGCGGTAAATCTCCTGAGGGGTTGTGAGCCGGGTAGATCCCGGAAGTTGCTGTTTTCGGGCGCAACATGATTGATGGATCCCGGTCATATCAGTCGGCTTTCAGTTTCTTAAATTCTCCAGTACATTTTTCTTTGCTGAGATTAATGACTTTATAGGTGTCTCACAATTTAAAATGACCAATTCTTTTTTTCCCAATTAAGGGGCAATTCAGAGTAGCCAATCCACCAACCTACACATCTTTGGGTTATGGGGGCGAGACCCACAGAGACATGGGGAGAATGTGCAAACTCCACACGGACAGTGACCCGGGGCTGGGATCGAACCTGGGCCCTTGATGCCGTGAGGCAGCAGTGCTAACCACTGTGCCACCGTGCCGCCCTTGTTTCTCACACATATTAGCCCTTTTGGCTACTTTCTACTTCTGGATTGCAATTTGCGTCTTTGACAATTTGACAATTTTTTGTATCCCTGCCTCCGGAAGAATCAACGGGCTGGTTTAGCACAGCGGGCTAAAAAGCTGCCTTGTAATGCAGAACAAGACCAGCAGCAACAGGCACCAGAATGTGGCGACTAGGGGCTTTTCACAGTAACTTCATTGAAGCCTACTTGTGACAATAAGCAATTATTATAATAATTATTATTATAATCACTTTGGACGCAATCCAATGGCCATGCTGCGCCCGAAAATCAGCCCGCCACAGCGCAGCGTGAACAGTAAAAGCTGGGAGACCCCGCTCCCGGGATCTACCCAGCTCGCAATTTCTCGATGTAAATCCCGCCCATTGTGGGCATGATCACTTTTTGACAAATCTGCGTGTTAGAGCAAGAGAGCTAGTCTCTAATGTGCAGAATCCCAAGGTACCTGAGGCTTTAGGATTCATCCACTTCACTTCAGAGACCTTGGGCGAGCGCTGTTCAGGGGCGGAATTCTCTGATAATGGGGCTATCTCCCCACTCCCGCGAGAACATGGGCGCAAATCACTCTGGACTGTCCTGGAGAAAGTCCAGACTGATTCTCCGACCTGAGGGGGGCTAGCAGGGCCCTAGAATAGTCCTTGCAGCTCTGGCTGCCGATACGGGGCCCTGCACTTCCGGCCATGGGTCCGCGCATGCACTCTTTCAATGGCCCCCGGCCGGCGCAGCGTTGACCGTGAGCACGCGATTGGCGGCGATTCTCCGGTCCCCGGAGAATCGCGGGGGTGGTGTCGGACCCGATCGTGGGTCTGACGCGCATTCTCTGCTCCAGCGCCAAGCGGTGCGGAGGCTCGGAGAATCCCAGCCTTGTACTGGTCTCCAGGAAAAGGGACCAGACGGAAAGGCACTTATGGAGGTCTGCCAGGATATCGGAGGTCCCTAGCTGCCTGCCCTTTGTGAAGGGTGGTGCCCTGTTGCTGTCAGTGCCACCTGAAACTGGCACTGCCCATGTGGCACTGCCAACTAGCATGGGTGCTGCCAGGATGCCATGCTGACATTTTGTATGCACGATCGAGCTGGGGTGCCTTATGTTGGTGGGGGGGCGAGGGGATGCGGGGACCTTCCCCTAGGGGGTGGGCGGGGACCTTCCCCTAGGGGGTGGGCAGAGACCTTCCCCTAGGGGGTGGGCGGGGACCTTCCCCTAGCGTGTTTGGGCTCAGAGGGGTTTGGGCGTCGTTTCGGGGACATCGGAGATCAGGACGTCATTTAAAAATGGCGCTCGCCGGAACTCCCCGGTGTACAAAATGGAGCTATGTGCAGCCTCGACCACGCGTTCTCTGCTGAGGCCCCTTATACAATTAATGTCACATTGTATAACGTGTGCTTCTCGATGCTGCGAGCACCGGAGAATACGCGGTTAAACACGCTCGGTGTGGGACTTTGAACCCAGTTAGTTGATTTGCGTCCTTTATCTACTCTCCTTTTTTTAATATACTTGTAAAAGCTGCTGCTGTTATGGAAGATTGTGAGAAATGTTCAGGCCCTAAATCTCCATCTCTCCATTGAAACTCTGTCCATTTTACCTTCGCCCGCCTCTTTAACTCTATTCTGTGGTTCACCGAAGTTTTAAGATGGCCTCCCTGCCAAATGGGGTCAGGGTCCACATGTATAATAATGATCTTTATTGTCACAAGTCGGTTTACATTAACAGTGCAAAGAAGTTACTGTGAAAATCCCCGAGTCACCACACCCCAGCGCCTGTTCGGGTACAAAGAGGGAGAATTCAGAGGGCGGGATTCTCTCCGCCCGGGGCAGGGCAGGAGAATTCCCGTGACTGGCGCAAATCGCGCCACGCCGCCCGACTCCGGCACGCGATTCTTCGGCGTGGTTGGCGCGGCGCTGGTCGGAAGCTGCTCTATGCAGCCGGCCCATCGATTCTCGGCCCGGGATGGGCCGAGCGGCTATCGTAAAAAAGCCGAGTCTCGCCGGCGCTGTCCCCACCTGCTCTCGACCGGCGGGTACTCGGCGTGGAAGGTTCGGGGGGGGGCGGCCAGTGGGGGGGAATGGGGGGTCCGACCCTGGGGGTGCCTCCGATGTGGCCTGGCCCGCGATCGGGGCCCACCGATCGGCGGGCCGGCCTCTCTGGCAGGGGGCCTCCTTCTGTGCTGGCCCCTGTAGCCCTGCGTCATGTTGCGTCGGGGCGGCGCGTTGAAGGAAGCCACTGCACATGGGCGCGTAGGCGCCGGTGCCACTGCGCATGCGCGGATCCCACGGTGCTCAGTTGACGCCGGGGTCAGCAGCTGGAGCAGTGTCAACCGTTCCAGTGCCATGCTGGCCCCCTGTCGGGGCCAGAATTGCTGATCCTGAGGCCGTGTTGATGCCGTCGCGAAACGCAATGGTGTTTCCGACGGCGTCAACACTTAGCCTCAAGATCACAGAATCCCACCCAGAATGTCCAAATTACCTAACAGCACGTCTTTCAGGACTTCTGGGAAGAAACCGGAGCACCCAGAGGAAACCCACGCAGACACAGGGAGAATGTGCAGGCTGCACACAGACAGTGACCCAAGCCGGGAATCGAACCTAGGACTCTGGCGCTGTGAAGTAACAGTGCTAACCACTGTGCAACCGTGCGCCCATTGATGACACTCAGTTTCATTTCTCCACCACCATTTAAACCTCTTTATTGCTTCTGTGCTGTAAAACTACTCATCTGAAATTCTGTTTCAAATGAACTGCTCAGTCATCTAGTTAAATATAGGATAGACCATTGCAAACCCTTACCACAAACGCTATCCCCCTCCCAACTGTTTTCTCATATTGTTTGCAACTTTGGTGTCCTCTTTAGGGGCTGGTTTAGCACACTGGGCTAAAGAGCTTGCTTTTAAAGCAGACCAAGTCAGGCCAGCAGCACGTTTCAATTCCTGTACCAGGCGCCGGAATGTGGCGACTAGGGGCTTTTCACAGTAACTTCATTTGAAGCCCACTTGTGACAATAAGCGATTTTCTTTTCATTTCATTTCATTTTCTTTCACCCTGAACTGAGTTTCCCATTCCTTTCCTCTTCATCACAATGGCCATCTACCTTCATATGGGCTGGTTTAGCTCAGTGGGCTGGGCAGCTGGTTTGTAATGCAGAACAAGGCCAGCAGCGCGGGTTCAATTCCCGAACCAGCTTACCTGAACAGGTGCTGGAATGTGGCGCCTAGGGGCTTTTCACAGTAACTTCATACTTGTGACAATAAATGTTTGGGGCAGCACGGTAGCCTTGTGGATAGCACAATTGCTTCACAGCTCCAGGGTCCCAGGTTCGATTCCAGCTTGGGTCACTGTGCGGAGTCTGCACATCCTGCCCGTGTGTGCGTGGGTTTCCTCCGGGTGCTCCGGTTTCCTCCCACAGTCCAAAGATGTGCAGGTTAGGTGGATTGGCCATGATAAATTGCCCTTAGTGTCCAAAATTGCCCTTAGTGGGGTTACTGGGTTATGGGGATAGGGTGGAGGTGTTGACCTTGGGTAGGGTGCTCTTTCCAAGAGCCGGTGCCAAATGGCCTCCTTCTGCACTGTAAATTCTATGATATCAATAGCTCCATTTGTCCTGTACCATTCTCAGCCCATCTGCTGCCAAAACCTTTAAAAAAAATAACTTTAGAGTCCCCAATTCATTTTTTCCAATTAAGGGGCAATTTAGCGTGGCCAGTCCACCTACTCTGCACATCTTTGGGTTCAGTAAGAAGTCTTACAACACCAGGTTAAAGTCCAACAGGTTTGTTTCAAATCACTAGCTTTCGGAGCACTGCTCCTTCCTCAGGTGAATGAAGAGGTATGTTCCAGAAACATATATATAGACAAAGTCAAAGATACAAGACAATGCTTTGAATGAATGCGAGCATTTGCAGGTAATTAAGCCTTTGCAGATCCAGAGATAGGGGTAACCCGCGGTTAAAGAGGTGTGAATTGTCTCAAGCCAGGACAATTGGTAGGATTTTGCAAGCCCAGGCCAGATGGTGGGGGATGAATGTAATGCAACATGAATCCAAGATCCCGGTTAAGGCCGTACTCATGTGTGCAGAACTTGGCTATAAGTTTCTGCTTGGCAATTTTGCGTTATCGCGCGTCCTGAAGTAGATGGCCAACGCCGGCATCTCCACACCATCTTTGGGTTGTGGGGGTGAAACCCACGCAGACACTGGGAGAATGTGCAAACTCCACACGGACAGTGACCCACAGCCGGGATCGAACCTGGGACCTCGGCGCCGTGAGGCAGCAATGCTAACCACTGCGCCATCGTGCTGTCCTGCTGCCAAAACCTTTGGTTATCGCCAAACTCGTCTACTCCAATTCTTTTCTGGTCAACCTGCCATCTCTTGTCCTGTGTAAACTTCAGCTTATCGAAATGTCTGCTCTCTGCATTCATCCTGCACTAAGTTGTACTTGTCCATCACTTAGCCTGCAATCAAATATAACATGTTTCATCCTTGTATTGAAATCCCTCAATGCCCTCACTCCTCCCAATCCCTGTAATCTGCTCCAGTGCTAAAATTGTTCCACTGGCAAACCCCACACCTTTTACTCCACCATTGTTGTCTGTGCCTTTCGCTGTGAAGCCATATGATGCGAATTCTCTTCTTGCACCTCTCTACTTTTCTCTCTTTCTTTGAAACTTTCCTCAAAACTCCCTATTCGATGAATAATTTGATCAGCCCTTGTAATATCTCCTTCTTTGGTTTGACGTCTATACTTTTCCTTTAAATGTACAATGGCGGGATATTTCGGCTGTGCTCACCAAGAGACCAGAAATTCCCACCCGAGGTCAACGGACCTTTAAATGGTCCCTGTCCCGTGACAATCCCGGCCAGACCACGCCGCCGCATGTTTTTCAGCAGGGGATGCAGCCCGCCAGCGGGATGTACCAGGCCCACCTCTGTCAACGGGATTTCCATGTGGATTTCCCATTGACAGCACCCTCGCCACCTGGAAACCCGTGCGCCGGCATGTGACCGGAATTTCCCATAGGTGTGAACAGCCGGTAAGTCCCACCCATGTCTTGAGTCATGGATGAGATTAAATTACTTCAGATTAATTAGTTATTGCTGCAAAAGTTGTACAGTTCCCATTGGGTGACTTTGGGACTAATAAGAACATATTCTAGCTAGAGATGTGTGTGTTATAGATTCTCTGCCTAAAGTTCTAGGCACAGTGTATGCTACAGTTAGAGTCTGTGGGTATTAGAGTTTTATACTAAAGGCCAAGAAAATAGCCTACCAGTGATTATGCACTTTTGCTGATACATTTGATAAACTACAGCAGGCATCATGACTCGCACACTTTTATAATTACCCTGGAGAAGAATGGACTTGATTTCCCATAACCATAGTACACTGCACACTTTTATTAATGAATTTGAACTTCTGCAGCTGCTGTTGCTTACGCAGTTATTAATGCGCTTGATCTCCCACGGATGCATTCGATTACACATTTGTTAATACAACTGATTGACGTCCCAAAGTGAATTACACATTTTCATGAATGCTCTTGGATTTCCAGAGATGTATGTGGTGAATAATGCTTCCATTAGTGCTCTCCATGGACAAAGAAAGACATTTCAAATAAATGAGTTAATATGTAAGTCAAAAATATGTAAGGAGAACACATTTGTCCAATAGCCTGCATAAATTTGTTCAATTTGCACAGTCCCAAACATTAATAACTTGTAAAGGAGCTGAAATGAGCCCAATGCTTGCTTGCAATCACATGCTGCCAAATTGGTCATCGTACTGTGTTTATTTTTCTCTGATAACCATACAACAGTTCTGTCACCACTTTTCATTGGGAGGATTACCCACTCCAGTAACTATGGCTGAAATTGAGCCCAGAGTGATGAAAATATCAATATCCGATGCACACACAACTCTGAAGAGGGTGTTTTTACAGCAGTGGCTTTATGACCTTACTGAGATGGTCAAATCAAACACCTTTGAAGTAAATTAATGTATTGTGCATTACATGAGATAAAGCTACTGACATTACAACAAGACAATTCATCATTAAATATGATGTGAGCAATGCCATGGGAGATCCAACAATTTGGATGAAGATATATTTTGTATCTGGTTGTGTTTGTCATGCCTGTACGTTGTTAGATGTAACAAAAAGGAACAAAAACCAACCATTTCTGTTTAGATTCATTGAATTTCCATCAATTTATTCTCTGTGGTTGATCTCCAATAGTTTGGAAGTAGTTGCAGTTACCTGGGGCGGGATTCTCCCCTACCCGGTGGGGCGGGGGGGTTCCGGTGTAATGGAGTGGCGGGAACCACTCCGGCGTCGGGCTGCCCCAAAGGTGCGGAAGTCTCCGCACCTTTAGCAGCCAAGCCCTCACCTTGAGGGGCTAGGCCTGCGCCGGAGTGGTTTCTGCTCTGCCTGCTGGCGGGAAAGGCTTTTGGCGCCACGCCAGCCGGCGGCAAAAGGTCTTCGCCGGGCGACGCATGCGCGGGAGCGTCAGCGGCTGCTGACGTCATCCCCGCGCATGTGCAGGGGAGGGGGTCTCTTCCGCCTCCGCCATAGTGAAGACCATGACGAAGGCGGAAGAAAAAGAGTGCCATCACCGCACAGGCCCGCCCACGGATCGGTGGGCCCTGATCGCGAGTCAGGCCACTGTGGGGGCACCCCCCGGAGCCCGCCCGTGCCGCCTTGTCCCACCGTTCAAAAGGTGGTTTAATCCACGCCGGCAGGAGAGGGTTGACAGCGGCGGGACTTTGGCTCATCGCAGGCTGGAGAATCACCGGGGGTGGACCCGCCGACCGGCGCGGCGCGATTCCCGCCCCCGCCAAATCTCTGGTGGCGGAGAATTCGGGACACGGCGGGGGCGGGATTCACGGCAGCCCCCGGCGATTCTCCGACACGGTGGGGGGGGTCGGAGAATCGCGCCCCTGAACTTCCTATTTAGCACAGGGCTAAATCGCTGGCTTTGAAAGCAGGCCAAGGCAGGCCAGCAGCACGGTTCAATTCCTGTAACAGCCTCCACGAACAGGCGCCGGAATGTGGCGACTAGGGGCTTTTCACAGTAACTTCATTGAAGCCTACTTGTGACAATAAGCGATTTTCATTTCATTTCATTTCAGTGGGAGTTCTTAAACAGCCGCCTTAAAGGAAAAGGTCAGGTTAGCAGTTAAACATCGCAATTGTACTCCAGTTGGCTGTGGCTGATTTGACTAATTTTCAGCTGAATGAGCTAACCCATGTGAGGGATTTCAGGGAACTGAAAATAATTGTACTCCTTGTCAGCCAGTGTTAGTATTAAGCACGCCAAAGCACGTTATCGGAATATGAGATGCAGACCAAAGAAGCAACAGGAAGACATATGGCTCCTTGAGTCTTCCCTGCCTTGCAATAAGACTGTGGTAATACCAGGTATTGCGGTACCTGAGAGGTGGATGACCATTGGCTAGACCCAGGAGTCGACCATCGGCCGATGTACATAGCTCCGCCCTGAGAGTAGAAGAACCAATGCCTTCAACTATTCCCCAGCAGCCTTCACTTTCTGTATCGAAGCTGCTGGGGAATAGTTCTAGCAGATTAAAGCCTATTAGTTATGACTCACCTTGTCTCGAGAGTAATTGATTGCGCATCAATTTAATCTGCTACAACTTCAGTGAAAGGATGGATCTCCGTATCAAACCGGAGTGCCTTCAGCTCAGCCCCCATGCGGACAACTCTGCTGCTATCTTTAAACATTGGCTGGCGTGCTTTAAGGGCTACCTCGACACGGCCGCCGACATCAATCTCCGAAAATTTCTCCAGACCGCGAATATCCTTAATTTGATTTACAATAAGGATAAATGCGTGTTTAGCACCGACCCGTCTAGCCATTCTGGGCTACGTAGTGAGAAGTGGAGTCATAGGCCCCGACCCTGAGCGCATGCGCCCCCTCATGGAGTTCCCCCTCCCTCACTGCCCCAAGGTCCTAAAGCGCTGCCTCGGCTTCTTCAGCTAGTATGCACAGTGGGTCCCCAATTACGCCGACAAGGCTTGACCCCTGTTCCAGTCCACAACCTTCCCCCTGTCGACGGAGGTCCGCCAGGCCTCCTGCCGCATCAAGGCAGACATTGCTAAAGCCACGATGCGCGCCATCGACGAGTCCTTCCCATTCCAGGTCGAGAGCGATGCGTCCAACGTAGCTCTGGCGGCCACCCTCAACCAGGCGGGCAGGCCCGTGGCTTTCTTCTCCCGCACTCTCCATGCTTCCGAGATTCGCCACTCCTCGGTTGAAAAGGAGGCCCAGGCCATAGTAGAAGCTGTGCGACACTGGAGGCATCACCTGGCCGGCAGGAGATTCACCCTCCTCATGGACCAACAGTCGGTTGCTTTCATGTTCGATAATGTGCAGCGGGGCAAGATTAAGAACGACAAGATCTTGCGGTGGAGGATCGAACTCTCCACCTACAATTACGAGATGTTGTACCATCCCGGGAAGCTGAACGAGCCTCCTGATGCCTGTCCTGCGGCACTTGTGCCACCGCACAAGTGGACCGCCTCCGATCCCTCCACGAGCATCTCTGCCACCCGGGGGTCACTCGTCTCTGTCATTTTATCAAGACCCGCAACCTGCCCTACTCCATCGAGGAGGTCAGGTCCGTCACCAGGGACTGCCAAATCTGCGCGGAGTGCATACCGCACTTCTACCGGCCAGGGAGAGCGCATCTGATAAAGGCTTCCCGTCCCTTTGAACGCCTCAGCATGGATTTCAAAGGCCCCCTCCACTCCACCGACCGCAACACGTACTTCCTGAACGTGATTGACGAGTACTCCCGGTTCCCATTCGCCATCCCTTGCCCGGACATGACCACAACCACCGTCATCAAGGCCCTCCAGGGTATCTTTACACTGTTCGGTTTCCCCGCATACATTCACAGTGATAGGGGGTCCTCCTTCATGAGTGACGAACTGCGTCAATTCCTGCTCAGCAAGGGCATCGCCTCGAGCAGGGCGACCAGTTACAACCCCCGGGGAAACGGGCAGGTTGAGAGGGAGAACGTCCTGCTGGCCCTACGGTCCAGGAATCGTCCAGTCTCCCGCTGGCAGGAAGTCCTCCCTGTCGCCCTGCATTTCATCCGGTCGCTGCTATGTACTACCACAAATCAGACATCTCATGAACGTCTCCTTGTTTTCCCCAGGAAGTCCTCCTCCGGGACCTCGCTCCCAACCTGGCTAGCGATGCCGGACCCATCCTGCTTCGGAAACATGAGGGCGCACAAGTCGGACCCGTTGGTCGAGACGGTCCACCTGCTGCACGCCAACCCCTAGTACGCCTATGTAGTGTTCCCGGACGGCCGCCAAAACACTGTCTCCCTTCGGGACCTGGCACCCGCAGGAGCCCCACACGCCCCCGCACCAGTGCCCCCACCATCCCCGCAACACCTGACCGGAGGGTCAGTACTCCCGCCGCCCCTGCCTCGGCCCGAAACAGCACCGCCGCCCCCTACAGGCACCCCCCCCCCCCCGTCCTGCCCACCTTTCGCCCCAACAGCGCCGCCTAGGGGTGACGAAGCTGCCTGGGAGGACGACACCACGTTCCTGGAGTCGCAACTACCGGGACCCTCATCAGGATCACCACCGAAGCCCAGACGCTCCAGAAGGACAACCAGGCCACCCGATCGAGTGGTTGCTGCACCATGAACACTTTGCTATTACCCTCGACATCACGGCACCTCAATACCTGGTCCTACCATGCGAAAGGCGACATTAACGCTGGCCATCACCCCGCCGGATTCTTTTTAACAGGGGGTGAATGTGGTAATACCAGGTATTGTGGTACCTGAGAGGTGGATGACCATTGGCTAGACCCAGGAGTCTACCATTGGCCGATGTACATAGCTCCGCCCTGAAAGGCGGAGTATAAGAACCAATGCCGTCCCAGCAGCCTTCGCTTTCTGTATCGAAGCTGCTGGGGAAAAGTTCTAGCAGATTAAAGCCTATTAGTTATGACTCACCTTGTCTTGAGAGTAATTGATTGCGCATCAAAGACCATGGCTGAACCTTTGCTCCACTTTTCCACTCGACCCCCAAATTTCTTAGGTCCCAAAAATCTTTTGATCTCTGGCTTGAATATATTCATCCACTGAGCAAGCCCAGCCCTCTGGGGTAGAAAAGATTCACAACTGTAATAACCCTCACAAGGCCCACGGGGATACCTCGATTGAACTCCATGGAATATGAGCTCCCCCACTGATGGGCAGAGGCCCATCAGCTGGGATTCATAGAATCAACCCTTAAAAGTCAGCCTGGGTTGGGGCCGCCATGATTGGTGGTCCCGATTGGGACCCATATACTGTACACCGCGGTGCGGCTTTTTTCTTTTGAATCATCTTCTCACGTCTCCTGAACTTTTAAAACAACCCTTTAACTTTTCTCCAGCACGCCCAATGACATGTTTTCATGTTTTTTTTTCAGTTTCTTGAACTAGCATAGAAAGCTTTACCCATCAGGTTGGCTTTGATTCAATCCTTGATCTCTTGATGAACACATACATTCATCACAATAATTAAATTAAAATAACTGCCAGAATTTTTGACTGCAGCACCGGGCTGATATCCAAGTTTGCTTCTTGGTCTTGTCGGAGAGGTTTTGTTTTCACAGTATTTATTCTGCTCATCTCATGAAGATGTTGATTTCTTGTTGGGTTTTGCTATTACAGTTATCCCCTGGTGCCTCTCCAAAGTGGCTATTATGTGAAGCCTAGTTGACCATGATTCTGAGCTACATAGAATCATAGATCCTACAGTACAAAAAGAGGCCTTCCAACCCATCGAGTCTGCACCGACCCTCCAAAAGAGCTCCCTACCTAGGCCCACTCCTCCGCCCTACCCCACCTAATCTACACAATGTTGGACACTAATGGGCAATTTAGCATAGCCATTCCACCACCTAAACTGCACATCTTTTGGACTGTGGAAGGAAACTGGAGGAAACCCACGCAGACAGGGGAAGGAAGTGCAAACTCCACACAGTCACCCAATGCCGGAATTGCACCCTGGTTCCTGGCGCTGTCAGGCAGCAGTGCTAACAACTGTGCTGCCCTGCCGCACAGTGCTATATTAATCTTTCACAGGTATTGTATTGAGCTCCATCCGGAGCACTGCTACAGGTGTAGCCAGTTCCACCCCTTGAATCTGTTTCCATTTTCCTTCATTGGCTCCATGTCCTATCCTACCCTTGTCTCACCGAATCTACTGTGGGATTATGTAGGAAATACTGCATAGCCCATACCGATGTTGATGCTCCACTGAGCATCTAAAAGCAGCTAAACACGTGGTGAAACAGCTGGTGTAGGGGGGAGGGTTTCCGTTATCTAGACCACTGGGAGCTCTTCCGGGGCAGGTGTGACCTGAATAAGAAGGACGGGTTGCATTTAAACTGGAGAGGCATAAATATCCTGGCTGCAAGGTTTGCTAGTGTCACACGGGAGGGTTTAAACTAGTATGGCACAGGGGTGGGTACCGGAGCAATAGGTCAGAAGGTGAAAAGATTGAGGGAGAACTAGGAAATAGGGCCAGTATGGCTCTGAGGAAGAGCAGACAGGCAGATGTTGCTGAAAACAGCGAGACTGGTGGCCTGAAGTGCATATGTTTTAATGCAAAAGTATAACAGGTAAGGCAGATGAACTTAGAGCTTGAATTAGTACTTGGAACTATGATGTTGTTGCCATTAGAGATCTGGTTGAGGGAAGGACAGGATTGGCAGCTAAACGTTCCAGGATTTAGATGGTTCAGGCAGGATAGAGGGGGTTGTAAAAGGGGTGGAAGAGTTGCGCTACTGGTTAGGGAGAATATCACAGCTGTACTGCGGGAGGACACCTCGGAGGGCAGCGAGGTTATATGGGTAGAGGTCAGGAATAAGAAGGGTGCAGTCACAATGTTGGGGGTTTACTACAGGCCTCCCAACAGCCAGCGGGAGATAGAGGAACAGATAGGTAGACAGATTTTGGAAAGGAGTAAAAGCAACAGGGTTGTTGTGATGGGAGACTTTCGGCGGGATTCTCCAACCCCCCGCCGGGTTGGAGAATCGCCGGGGGGGCAGAGTGAATCCTGCCCCACCGCTCCGACGCCGGCTGCCGAATTCTCCGGCGCCGATTTATCGGGCAAGGATCACGCGAGTCCCGCCGGCATGAAATAAACATGGTCCCCCCCGGCTGGAACTGGCTTGGAGGGCGGCTAACAGAGTCTTTGGGGGGGCGCGGGGGGGGATCCGGCCCCTGGGGGCCCCCACGGTGGCCTGGCCCACGATTGGGGCCCACTGATCTGCGGGTGGGCCTGTGCCGTGGTGGCACTCTTTCCCTCCGAGCCGGGCTTTGTAAGGCTCCGCCATGGCAGGCACGGAGGAGAAACCGCATGCGCAGGAAACACGGCGGCGAATCTGCGCAAGCGCCAGAACAAGCCGGCGGTTCTGCCCATGCGCCAACTAGTGCTGGCCCATGGCGCTCTTCGGTGCCGGTTGGCGCGGCGCCAACCCTGCTGGCGCCAGCCTAGCCCCCGGAAGTGCAGAGGAGTCCGCAACTTCCAGGCTGCCCGACGCCGGAGTGGTTCATGCAGCTCTTGGCACCAGCATCGGGCCGTCCCGCCAATTGTGGTACAATTCCGGCCTTTAACTTCCCCAATATTGACTGGGACTCACTTAGTGCTAGGGACTTGGACGGGGCAGAGTTTGTAAGGAGCATCCAGGAGGGCTTCTTAAAACAATATGTAGATAGTCCAATTAGGGACGGGACTGTACTGGACCTGATATTGGGGAATGAACCCACCAGGTTGTTGAAGTTTCAGGAGGGGAGCATTTCGGGAACAGTGACCACAATTCAGTAAGTTTTAAAGTGCTGGTGGACAAGGATAAGAGTGGTCCTGGGGTGAATGTGCTAAATTGGGGGAAGGCTAATTATAACAATATTAGGCGGGAACTGAAGAACCTTGATTGGGGGTGGATGTTTGAGGGTAAATCAACATCTGACATGTGGGAGGCTTTCAAATGTCAGTTGGAAAGAATTCAGGACCGGCATGTTCCTGTGAGGAAGAAGGATAAATATGGCAAATTTCGGGAACCTTGGATAACGAGAGATATTATAGGCCTCGCCAAAAAGAAAAAGGAGGCATTTGTCAGGGCTAGAAGGCTGTGAACAGACGAAGCCTGTGTGGAATATAAGGAAAGTAGGAAGGAGTCAGGAGGGCTAAAAGGGGTCACGAAAAGTCATTGGCAAATTGGGTTAAGGAAAATCCCAAGGCTTTTTACACATACATAAAAAGCAAGAGGGTAGCCAAGGAAAGGGTTGGCCCACTGAAGGACAGGGGAGGGAATCTATGTGTGGAGCCAGAGGAAATGGGCGCGGTACTAAATTAATACTTTGCATCAGTATTCACCAAAGAGAAGGAATTGGTGGATGTTGAGTCTGGAGAAGGGTGTGTAGATAGCCTGGGTCACATTGAGATCCAAAACGATGAGATGTTGGGCATCTTGAAAAATATTAAGGTGGATAAGTCTCCAGGGCCTGATGGGATCTACCTCAGAATATTGAAGGAGGCAAGAGAGGAAATTGCTGAGGCCATGACAGAAATCGTTCAATCCTCACTGTCTTCAGGTGATGTCCCGGAGGACTGGAGAAAAGCCAATGTTGTTTCTTTGTTTAAGAAGGGTAGCAAGGCTAATCCAGGGAACTACAGGCCGGTGAGCCTTAGTTCAGTGGTAGGGAAATTACTGGAGAGAATTCTTCGAGACAGGATCTACTCCCATTTGGAAGCAAGTGGACGTATTAGCGAGAGGCAGCATGGTTTTGTGAAGGGGAGGTCGTGTCTTACTAACTTGATATTTTCGAGGAGGTCACAAAGATGATTGATGCAGGTAGGGCAGTGGATATTGTCTATATGGACTTAAGTAAGACCTTTGACAAGGTCCCTCGTGGCAGACCAGTACAAAAGGTGAAGTCACACGGGATCAGAGGTGAGCTGGCAAGATGGATACAAAACTGACTAGGTCATAGAAGGCAGAGAGTAGCAATGGAAGGGTGCTTTTCTGATTGGAGGTCTGTGACTAGTGGTGTTCAGCAGGGATCAATGTTGGGACCTTTGCTGTTCGTCATATATATAAATGATTTGGAGGAAATGTAACTGGTCTGATTAGTAAGTTTGCAGACGACACAAAGGTTGGTGGAATTGCGGAAAGCGATGAGGACTGTCAGAGGATACAGCAGGATTTAGATTGTTTGGAGACTTGGGCGGAGTGATGGCAGATGGAGTTTAATCCGGACAAATGTGAGGTAATGCATTTTGGAAGATCTAATACAGGTAGGGAATATACAGTGAATGATAGAACCCTCAGGAGTATTGACAGTCAGAGAGATCTTGGTGTACAGGTTCACAGGTCACTGAAAGGGGCAACACAGGTGGAGAAGGTAGTCAAGAAGGCATATGGCATGCTTGTCTTCATTGGCCGGGGCATTGATTATAAAAATTGGCAAGTCATGTTGTAGCTGTATAGAACCTTAGTTAGGCCACACTTGGAGTATAATGTTCAATTCTGGTCTGCACACTACCAGAAGGATGTGGAGGCTTTAGAGAGGGTGCAGAAGAGATTTACCAGGATGTTGCCTGGTATGGAGGGCATTAGCTATGAGGAGAGGTTGAATAAACTCGGTTTGTTCTCACTGCAACGAAGGAGGTTGATGGGCGACCTGATCGAGGTCTAGAAAATTATGAGGGGCATAGACAGAGTGGATAGTCAGAGGCTTTTCCCCAGGGTAGAGGGGTCAATTACTAGGAGGCATAGGTTTAAGGTGCGAGGGGCAAGGTTTAGAGGAGATGTACGGTAGAGGAGAGGGGGCAGCACGGTAGCATTGTGGATAGCACAATTGCTTCACAGCTCCAGGGTCCCAGGTTCGATTCCGGCTTGGGTCACTGTGCGGAGTCTGCACATCCTCCCTGTGTGTGCATGGGTTTCCTCCGGGTCCTCCGGTTTCCTCCCACAGTCCAAAGATGTGCAGGTTAGGTGGATTGGCCATGATAAATTGCCCTTACTGTCCAAAATTGCCCATAGTGTTGGGTGGGGTTACTGGGTTATGGGGATAGGGTGGAGGTGTTGACCTTGGGTAGGGTGCTCTTTCCAGGAGCCGGTGCAGACTCGATGGGCTGAATGGCCTCCTTCTGCACTGTAAATTCTATGATGTATGAGGCAAGTTTTTGCACTCTTGTTGGTATCTACTAGCTCTGCATAGCTTGAGGGTTGCACCTGGGATATTCTGACTCTCTGGATCAGCTCATTGATAGTTTAAGAATTTTTGGTTTTATTCCATCTAAAAGTGAGAAAGAAAGTGGGGCACGTTAATAGAAGGATGGCCATTCGAATTTGTTTATTGTCACGTGTACAGAGGTACAGTGAAAAGTATTTTTCTAAGAGCAGCTCAACAGATTATTTAGTGCATGAAAAGAAAATACATAATAGGACAACAGAAGGTACACAATGTAAATGCATAATCACCGACATCGGGTGAAGCATACAGGAGTGTAGTATTAATCAGGTCAGTCCATAAGAGGGTTGTTTAGGAGTCTGGTAACAGCAAGGAAGAAGCTGTTTTTGAATCTGTTTGTGCCTGTTCTCATTTTGTATCTCCTGCCTGATGGAAGAAGTTGGAAGACTGCGTAAGCTGAGTGGGAGAGGTAAGGTCTTTGATTATGCTGCCCGCTTTCCCGAGGCAACGGGAGGTGTAGATGGAGTCAGTGGGTGGGAGGCAGGTTTGTGTGATGGACTGGGCGGTGTTCACGCACCTCTGAAGTTTCTTGCGATCTTGTGCCGAGCGGTTGCCATACCAGGCTGTGATGCAGCCAGATAGGATGCTTTCTATGGTGCACCTGTAAAAGTCAGTAAGAGGCAGTGTGGACATGCCGAATTTCCTTAGTTTCCTGAGGAAACTGCTAACCATCTCCATCTTGGCTCCGTTGATGCAAACAGGGATGTATATAGCACTTTGCTTCCTGAAGTCAATGACCAGCTCTTTAGTTTTGCTGGCATTGAGGGAGAGATTGTTGTCATTGCAACACTCCACTAGGTTCTCTATCTCCCTCCTGTATTCTGACTCGTCCTTCGAGCTCCGACCCACTATGGTTGAGTCGTCAGCAAACTTGTAGATGGAGTTGGAACCAGATTTTGCCACCCAGCCGTGTGTGTACAGGGAGTATAGTAGGGGATTAAGTACGCAGCCTTGAGGGGCCCTGGTATTGAGGACTATTGTGGAGGAGGTTTGTTTATTCTTACTGAATGCGGTCTATGGGTCAGAAAGTTGAGGATCCAGGTGCAGAATGAGGAACTGAGTCCTCGGTTTTGGACCTTTGATATGAGCTTGGCTGGGATTATGGTGTTGAAGGCGGAGCTGTGGTCAATAAACAGGAGTCTGATGCAGCAGCCCTTGTATTTGAGATGCTGCAGGGATGAGTGTAGGGCCATGGAGTTGGCGTCTGCTGTGGACTGGTTGCGGCGGTATGCGAATTGCAGTGGATCTAAGCGTTCTGGGAGTATGGAGTTGATGTGCTTCATGACCAACCTCTCGAAACACTTCATTACGATTGATGTCAGGGCCACCTGACGGTTTATTTTCGAGCTGTTTTAATCTGATCTGGTTTGACTGTGAGCTCATCTGCGATCCTTTAGCCTCTGGGTGTGCATGAAGAAGTCCTGTGTGTATAACAGTGAGGCAAATTGGTCCCTGAGGAGGAAATTTAATTTGTCAACAACATAAACAAACTCACAATTTCGCTTGTCTAAAACTAGATTTTGATGCTCTCGTGTTTTTATGGGGTGGGATTCTCCATTCATTGCTCAACGCCGATATCGGGATTCCCGATCGGGAGGAGAATGGCGGGCGCACAAAAAAGAGGTTCAGTGCCAGGCGCCAGACCTGTTGCAATGCTCCGATGCCCCGCCGCTGGCTTCACCGAACACTCGCCCCCGCTGGCAGCACCATGCAAATCCACCATTAGCATGTATTTAAATCTGATTAGCCAGCTGGTAGCCCGAATCTCCACCCCCCTCAGTATGCGCCATCCCTCCCAGCTGGGAGTCACGCGAGCATGATAGTGCAAGTATTTACGAGCGGGGTCCAGGTGCCATGGCCGTTGAGGGGGTAATTTGGGTTGGCAGTATCAGTGGGCTTTGCCCGCACAACAGCCGGCCCCATCCCATCGTTCACACCCAGGAGACTGAGGTTAGAGGCAGATCAGACTGGTGGTGCAAAAGTGTTCAGTGGTGAATATTTACAATGAGTGTGCCCTTCCCCCATACAATCTACTCTCTACTTCACTTGTGCCAAATTAAGTGTCAAATACCTTTTAAATCTTTTATGGCCTACCGTTTCTTCTAGGTTTTTCTACAGACAGCACATCAGAAATGGAGGCTGCTGCTGCTTGTCTCTCCCTCTTTCCTGTGATGCCTTTGGCGTTCAGCCTCTGGAGGGCCTGGACCTGGACCGGGATGGGCCCGGCTGTCTTTCGGGTGTCACAGGGGACGACTTGTCAGCCTGTTCTGCCCGCTGCTGATGTGATGCACCAGTGTCAGTCGGCGGGATTTGGAAGGGCTGAGGTGTTCCGCTGCCTCCCCTGTGAGATACACCAGATGGGCCCCATCGCTTTCTCCTCCCTCGGGGTTCTCACTGGCCACCAGGCTACTCCATGGGGCAGAGGGGTGACCGGAGTGAACCGCGGAGGCCCCACCGTCACCTGGCTCTGCCAGTCCTGGAAACCTGCCCTGGCCGTAATCATGGTCTTGATGACAAAGTGTGCTGAGACAGGTACATGTACCACAGCGACTGAGCCATGTCCCTCACTCCCTCAAACATGTTCTTCTGTGACTGTGCCATGCCCCTCAGTGCCTCGGACATGTCCCTCTGAAATGAAAATGAAATGAAAATCGCTTATTGTCACAAGTAGGCTTCAATGAAGTTACTGTGAAAAGCCCCTAGTCGCCACATTCCAGCGCCTGTTCAGGGAGGCTGTTACGGGAATTGAACCGTGCTGCTGGCCTGCCTTGGTCTGCTTTCAAAGCCAGCGATTTAGCCCTGTGCTAAACAGCCCCTGTACCTGGGTATGGTCCCTCAGCGTCCAGCCAATGCTGGCAATGCCCTCCTGCCATGACCCTTTGTGAATGGGCCAAGCTCTGGAGCGCCGCGGCAATATCCATCTGCGCCCGGGACATGTACACATGGCTGGACTCTCCTGTCCTGCGCCCCAGCCATGCACGTCACAGTCTGACCCAAGCCTTGGATGTCCTGACACGTGGTTCTGACGTCTTTCCCTGTTGTTGACCTGGGTGCCACGTATAGTTGGCACCATCTCCTGCGCCAGAAGGCAACTGGATTCCTTCAGCTGGATGTGCAGGTGCTGGAAAATTGCTGACATCCCCTCCTGTAGATTCTGGTCCTGCTTCTACATCTGCACCAGTGATGGGATCATCTTTTCCAGAAGTGTGACATCTTTCTGGGCGACAGCTGTTCCCCGGGATCAGGCATCCCTCCAAATGTCCGCTTCCTTGTGAATCCCTGCCTCCATCTGCTATGGCGCTCACCAAAGGGTGACCTGACCACTAACATTACCATTGACCTGATAGTCTCTGCACTGGTGGATGGTGCAGGTGAAAGCAAAGCCAAGGCGTCGGTGTATTCCTCTTAGTCGTGCTCCAGGATGTTCTGAGAGTCTGGATCGGGGACAGTGACCCCGGATAGCCTGGCCTCGTCTGGCGGGGATCGTGCAAGATAAAAGATATTGGGTAAGATCTTGGGAAGGACCCACTTGCTATAGAGACATCTACATTGCATTGGACTCTCACTTGTTTGGTGCATACCGAACGGAATTGTTACAATGTTTACATCTTCTCCTTCATTTGCACACTGCATTCATTTCCTATAATCAAAGCTACCATTAAACCATCAGAGGCAACCAACTGAGTTCTGCCGACCCGGAGGGCGGCCGAACCCCCACGTCGGCACCCATACCGGCTGCTCTCTGGGTGGGCGGGGCAGGGTGGGAGGGGTGGTTCGGGAGTTTGGACATTGAGGCCACCAGCTACCCACCCTCCAGGCTACATGCGTCGGACTGTCTAACACTGTCGTTTTCTGTTTCTGCCCCCCGCCAGGAGAAGGCCGCCCATAACCGCCGGGAGCGGGAAGATACTGGAAAGGGACCATGCGGACCTATAGCCCCTCACGTGGCTGAGCAGCAGGCCCTTGACATGGTCATTGGGCCAATAGAAAGGGCAATCGCCAAGGTGGAGGTTGGCCACGGGCGAGGATGTGAGACCCCGCTTAGTTGCAGTTCCCCGTGATGTGTGTCAACCCCCTTCCCACACAAACCTCATCACCCTCACCCCCACCCCATCACTCTCACCCTCCAACACCACCTCACTGTCACCCCCACACCACTCTGACCATCACCCCCACTCCCTCCCCAGGCCTGCGGTTTAATCATGTGTCTTATCTTGTGTCTTGCAGGACCTGATGGTAATGGAGCAGTCCTTCTGGTGTCCACCGCCCCCAGCCATTGCCACAACCTGAGCCCCATCGTGTGCCGACCAGCGACAAGGACAGCAGCCCAGACAGGAGCCATATTATCTTTGTGACCCAATACACTCCTGAGCTTGAGTCCAGGGATGACACTGATTTCCCGTTACAGCTGTCTCCAACACCCTCAACCATCCCAGAGACACTGACCTCATAGAACATAGAACACACAGTGCAGAAGGAGGCCATTTTGCCCATCGAGTCTGCACCGACCCACTTAAGCCCTCACTTCCGCCCTATCCCCGTAACCCAATAACCCCTCCTAACCTTTTTTTGTCACTAAGGGCAATTTATCATAGCCAATCCACCCAACTTGCACGTCTTTGGACTGTGGGAGGAAACCGGAGCACCCGGAGGAAACCCACGCAGACACGGGGAGAACGTGCAGACTCCGCACAGACAGTGACCCAGCAGGGAATCAAACCTGGGACCCTGGCGGTATGAAGCCACAGTGCTAATCATTTATGCTACCGTGCTGCCCTCGGTTGGGCCTTTGGTGACTGGGCTCCTGGGACTACCTCTGGTGCACAGGACCCAGCTGCTCCGGTGCATCAGGTGAAGGTAGGAACTCCCGAGGGGCGGATGGTCAGAGGGCAGGCCGACCCCAGGAACTAGCTGCCGTCCAGACGGGATTCGGGCTACTGGAACGGACGGTCCCATCGATTGTGGAGATGCAGTTGCAGAGCGAGGGCCTACATGAGGGCTGGTCGGTGAGCATCCAGCACCTGCAGGTGCAGTTGGAGAAGTCCAACTGCGTGCAGGAGTAGGAGATGGTGCCGACAATGCGTGCCACCCAGGCCAACATGGCACAGGTGGCGGCCATTGTGGAAGCATTGGGGACGAGGGTTTTTGCCATGGAACATCATGTCCAAGTACTGGGGCACTCTGTGCAGGTGCTGGCTGAGGTCCAGCACAGGGCTGCCCTCTCACAGGCAGCCATGTGCAAGAGCCACCTGGATTTTGCAGTGACGCTTCTGAGCGTGGCCCAGTCACAGTGGGCAATACTGAGAACGTCAGTGGCATTGCCCAGGCACTGTCCAACATGGCGCAGACACAGAGGGAGATGGCGCAGTCACTGGCTGATGTAACACACACCCAGAAGATGGTGGCACAGTCACCGAGTGATGTGGCGCAGTCTCAGACGGAGATGGTCCACTCCCTGTGCTCCATGGCCGCGAGCATTCATACCCTGGTCAAGACCAGAGCGGGCCTCCAGGACTGGCAGCGCCAGGTGGCGGAGAACCTCCGGGGATAATTCAGCTCGCACCCCTTTCTCATGGAGTTGCCCGGGGGACATCGACCACCCTGAGGGAGGAGGAGGTGATAGGGCCTGTGCCGGTGACCCCTTCAGAGTAAGTGCCTGACACCATGGCATCTCGGGACCACACCCCCCCCAACCCCACCAACCCCACCTTTCCTGTCTCTGGTGCATCTGGAGAGCAGCAGGCAGAACAAGGGGCACCACGCCACCTGGGACACCCGAACAGCAGCTGGGCCCATCCAGGCCCGTTCGTCCCAGAAGGCGGCTGCCAATGGAGACCCAGGTCGCAGGGCGGGAGTCTAAGCAGGCAGCCTTCACTCCTGATGGACCGTCTGGGCATAGCGTTCGGGCCGATATGGCCAGAAAGTTAGACGACCCTCTCCGTGTTATACTGGAGGGCCCCTCCAGAGCAGTCCAAGCACCTAAACTGCATCTTCAGGATGCTGAAGCACCGCTTGATCATGCCCTTGGTCACTGCATGGGTGCTGTTGTAGCAGGTTTCCGCGGCGGTCTATGGCCTTCGGATGGACATCATCAGCTACGACCCAGGAGCCAACCCCCAGAAGAGGCTGGGAATTGTTGAGTGTGCCAGGATCAAGGCATTGAGCACACTGCCTGGGTCTCGGGTGCAAACATGCGTTTGTAGCAGCTGATGGTCACATATCAGGCGGTCCGGGCCTGGACACTGCCCCAGCCCCGTTGGGGGTGGGGGTCACCCTAGCCACACGTCGCGTTCCCCCTTTACCCCCCCCTGACCCCAAGCAGGGCACCCCCACCCAGCCAGCCAGGCCAGTATCCGACCCAGCAGCCCACAGTCTCACCCCTCTGTGTTCTACCTCCTCTCCTTCATCAGCCACGAGGCTGGTTTCATGATTTTTAAAAGCACAAGGGAACCTTGCCATCAGGAATTTGACCCATTGGAGGCGCAGAATCTCTGAGGCCCTGGAGAATCCTGGGTCGGGCCTGTTAATATGCCAGCAGTGTTTACTGTACATTTGTTCTGGAACCAATTGTCGCTGTTGTCGAGGCTACGGAGAATTGTGATTTGGCGTGAAATCGGTGCCCGCTGCGATTTTGGCATCAGAACAGATTCTCCGCCC
Organism: Scyliorhinus torazame; assembly: GCF_047496885.1. Lineage (NCBI taxonomy): Eukaryota > Metazoa > Chordata > Chondrichthyes > Carcharhiniformes > Scyliorhinidae > Scyliorhinus > Scyliorhinus torazame. The sequence continues at coordinate 58,053,899 of NC_092712.1, read as the reverse complement.
AATTGCGTTTGTCGAACAGTTGGCTTGGAGATTCTTGGTTCTGCAGGTTAGCTGAAAGGAGTTGTCCCATTTCTATTTCATATGTGGCTTTGCTGGCCAGACCTGCTTCCAACAATCAGAGAGATGTTGCTCTATTTATTTATCTTGGTGAACCACAAGCCTTCCCTTATATCGATCGAATGACCACACAACCAGTTAGTTAGTTCACAAGTTGGTTTATTTACATACACAAGAGTTATCTCAACATGCAAACACAATATCTACTACGAGTTAAACTACACCTATCGGCTACAATAACCTATACTTAACTTCAGGGTGACCGGCACTGTGCAAATGGATAAGGCCTTTATCTGGATTTCACTTGGCTGTTTCGAAGAAAGTGGCTCTGTCTCTGCTGGGCTCATTCGTCAGGTAGAGATCGTTGGTCTTGAACTTAGCTGGCTGTTTCTCCTGCAATTAGGCTGGCACAGGCCGTATCCAAAATAGACAGAACACATGGCTGTGTCCTCTTTTATCCCTCTGGGATTTGACGCTCTTTGGGGCGGTCCTTAACCTTGGACCCAATAGTTTGACAGGGCTCTGATCACTGTCTTCGATTTCGGCCAGTAAAGGGGCGGGGTGGGTCCTTAGCGGTCATTGACCTTGGCAGTTGTGCTTTCTGAGTAAGGGGAGTGGCGCCGATCAGTCTGTGGCTGTACCGGTTGCTTGATTGGAGTTCTATTGTTGGGAAAATGGGCCATTAAAATGCAAATGAGCGGGGGTTTCGATCGGGTCTGGTTACTTGTGTTTCAGATACACATAGGATCTGTATCTGTCTGAGTCCTGGGTTGGCCATAATTCCCATGGTCCTTTGCAGGTGGCCATCTTAGATGGCTACAGAGAGAAAGACTTTACCTCAAACAGCCGGGATTCCTAGTGAATGTTCTCCACCTGTGACCCTTCACAGCACACACCAGCACAGTGGATGTAGAATACCAGACTAGCACACATGGAGGCGAGAGTTGCAGTTGTTTTTCAACTCTATTTTCTTGTGTATTCCTGGAAGGGGAAAACGACAAACCTGTGTGGGATATTACTCACAGGATGGTAGCGGTTTCTGCTGAAATGGTAATCAGCTCCTATTATCTCCATGGGAGATCACAGTTGTTTGCATCATGTCTCTTCCTTTGAAACATCTCTGTGAGAGAGAGAGGCAAAAGCATTCTAAAAATGCTCACTGGGAACATAATTAAATGCTAATGGAATTCAGACAGTGAGATAATGAACTATTTAAATGATGGATACATCTCATGTCAATTAGCATTGATCAAGAATACTTGTGTCTCTGACTGAGGACATAGCTGAACATATCCAGCAACAGTTGTTCTGTATTAAGCTTGCAGATTTAATGATTGTACTAGGAATGAATGCTGCACTATCAGGGAAAGAATGGCACATGAGAACTGGTTAGCAGGCTGTGCTAAAACAAATAGTAAAATGTTCTTAATGGTAAAAAGATTAGTGAAGGATAAAGTGGAGCCTATAAGGGTCAAGCAGGGTAAACTGCTCACTGAAGCGAAGGGTATGGTAGTGGCACTAAATGAGCATTTTGCATCTGTCTTTACCAAATTAGAAGATGATGACATTGGCCCAGTTGAAAATGTGGGTGTTGAGCAACTGTGCAGTATAGTGATAAAGGTGCTATAAAGGCTGGCGACACTCCAGGCAGAGAAGTCTTCAGGCCTGGATGGGATGCATCGTAGATTGCTGAGGGAGGTAAGGGAGCATGTTGCGGAGTCGTTGAAAGAAGTTTTCCAGGCCTCTCTCAACACAGGATTCGTCCCGGGGGACTGGAGGATTGCAAACGGATGCTGGAATCTGAAACCAAAGAGAAAATGCTGGAAAATCTGGCCGCCTCTGTAGGGAGAGAAAAGAGCTAAAGTTTCGAGTCCAGATGACCCTTTGTCAAAGTTGTCAGAGCTTTGACAAAGGTTCACGTGGACTGGAAACATTAGCCCTTTTCTCTCCCTACAGGTGCTGCCAGACCTGCTGAGATTTTCCAGCATTTTTTCTTTGGATAAACAATATTCTGTTAGCTAGCTATCTGTAAACAAGTAAATGGTTCTCAAGATGTATTAGCACAATACTTCACCTGCAGATCAATGATTACCTCACCTTTACAACACCTTAATCACTCCTAGCAGTCATGCTGATTGCATGCATCTTAACCCAGGATTTACTAATGTTACTTCAAATAATATAAAATGACATTTTTTACATTCATTCCAAATCAAGAGCCATTGTGAAGCCTAAATTTCTGAAGCTATCAACAACCTCCAGCATCACGTTGTCAATGCATTGGATGGTTGGCAACATCCTGGAATGTCCAAAATCTTGGCATTGGTAACACATTGATTACTCTCCTGCAGACTGGATTATCACCAAGACATCACTTATTGTAATGATTAACCATTGCAAAGAGCCTTCAATATCTCCTTTAAATAAAATAAGTATTTCTGGAGTTGTGATAGTCGGACAGTCATCCCCATGAAAATGCTATCCAATTTTAAATACTTATCAGTTCATTTAGTTTGACTATCTTTTTTAAGTTCTTTGGCTTATTTTGTTGAATTTTACTGATGTTCAAATTTGGTTTAAGTGATTTTTCTGTGAATTAACAGCTGTTTTTGGAGTCAAATTTTCACCCACTGGTTTCCTCCTGTTCTTCACACGCACAAAACATGCAACATGTAGACTTTCAAATTGGCAGTAACAACCGCTTACTTATCCATAATGAGAACTGTTCTGGGCCTTCTTTTAAGGGCAATATTCAGTGGTAAAGTTTTAAAAGATGAAAGCTATTACTGAACTATTTTCATTCATTTTTAATAGCAATTCCTACACTAAATAATTAATCACACAGCTGGAGGAACATGCACAGTGAGAATCTGGTTCGCTCGTTAATATTAAGAAAAGATTCTTACTTTGCCACCATTAGTTTATGTGCTGATACCCATGACTAAACCAGTTCCCCCACTGTCACCCTCACAGATTGCTTTCAAAGAACAGCAAACCTCAACCCCCTTTGCTTAGACCAGACGGCCATTTAAGATTTAGAAAGTTAGGAATTATTTCACTCAGAAAGTGATGAATCTTTGGAATCTGAGGGCTGTGGAAGCACAATCATTGAGTGTGGTAGTCTGTATTAGGGGTATTACGTACCTAGGTTGAGGCTGTAAGACCATTGGTGTGGGAGGTACCTAAGACATGAAGATCATTGGTGAAACCTGCCTGCTGGTTCCGCCCAGTAAGGCAGAGTAGAAGAGCCTGTGTCTCCCCAGCAGCTGCATTCTGTACCTGCAATGCTGGGGGAAACATCTAGTCCAATAAAGCCTTCAATTGTCATCCAATCTTGCTTCTGGAGTTATTGATCGAGTATCAATTTATTGGACTAGATTTTAAAGAATGGAGCTCCAAATCAAGCCAGAGTGTCTGCAACTCAGCCCCCACGTGGCAAACTCAGCAGCAACCTTCAAACACTGGCTGGCGTGCTTCAAAGGGTACCTCAGGATGGCCACAACTGCACCCACGGAGGACTAGAAACTGCAAGTTCTCCACTCGAGGGTGAGCCCAGAGATCTACACCCTCATCGAGGATGCGGACGATTTCGAGGCTGCGATGGCCCTGTTGAAAGGACACTACATTCGCCTAGTAAACCGGGTTTACCCCGACATCTGCTGGCGGCAAGGCGACAAATCCCGGGAGAATCGCTGGATGAATTCTACTGTGACTGCCCGCAAGTTTCAGCCAGCGACCACACAGAACTTTTAATTCGGGGCTGCCGGCCTGCTCCTCCACCTGCAAAGGTTGTGGCAAAAAGGGCCATTTCATGTCAGTATGCCAGGCCTGGGCGGTCGCCGCTGTCTCCTGGGGCGAACCCGGGCCGCCACCACAACTCTCTCCACGGGCCATGTGCGAGCAGCGGGCGCCGCCATCTTCTTTTTCCCCGGCCATGTGCGGGGGCCCGGGCGCCACCATCTTGTTCCCCAGGGACCACGTGCGATGCATGGGCGCCGCCATCTTGCCCACCCCCAGCCATGTGCGACCCGTGGGCGCCGCCATCTTGTCTGGAGTCGCAGGACCCTGATTCGGATGACCACGCACCTTCCGAGGAAAATCTCCAACTTTTACCACGACTCGCCTTGCTGACCCTGGACCAGTCTTGGCCCCGAACACACTCGACCGCGATGACGACCGTACTCATCAACGGGCGCAAAACATCCTGCCTGATCGACTCCGGGAGCAGAGAGAGCTTCATACACCCCAACACGGTAAGGCACTGTTCTCTTCCCATACACCCAGTTAACCAAAAGGTTTCCCTGGCCTCCGGGTCTCACTCTAGAGATCAAGGGGTTCTGCGTAGCGAACCTCATGGTCCAGGGAAGAGAATTTTTAAAATTCCGACTTTACATCCTCCCTCACCTCTGTGCTGCCACGCTCCTGGGACTGGACTTCCAATGCAACCTCCAGAGCTTAACTTTTAAATTAGGTGGCCCAAGAACAGCACGGTAGCATTGTGGATAGCACAATTGCTTCACAGCTCCAGGGTCCCAGGTTCGATTCCGGCTTGGGTCACTGTCTGTGCAGAGTCTGCACATCCTCCCTGTGTGTGCGTGGGTTTCCTCCGGGTGCTCCGGTTTCCTCCCACAGTCCAAAGATGTGCGGGTTAGGTGGATTGGCCATGATAAATTGCCGTTAGTGTCCAAGATTGCCCTTAGTGTTGGGTGGGGTTACTGGGTTATGGGGATAGGGTGGAGGTGTTGACCTTGGGTAGGGTGCTCTTTCCAAGAGCCGGTGCAGACTCGATGGGCCGAATGGCCTCCTTAACTCTAAATTCTATGATAATAAACCTCCCCTCACTGCAGCCGCGCAACCCTCCAGGTCGACCCGCCTTCCCTTTTTGCGAACCTCACCCCGGATTGCAAACCCGTCGCCACCAGGAGCAGATGGTACAGTGCCCAGGACCGGACCTTCATTAGTTCGGAAGTCCAGCGGCTACTGAAGGAAGGTGTTATCGAGGCTAGCAACAGCCCCTAGAGAGCTCAAGTAGTGATTGTAAAGACCGGGGAGAAACACAGGATGGTCATCGATTATAGTCAGACCATCAACAGGTATACGCAGCTTGACGTGTACCCTCTCCCCCCATATCTGATTTGGTCAATCAGATTGCACAACACAAGGTCTTTTCTACGGTGGACCTCAAATCCGCCTACCACCAGCTCCCCATCCGCCCGGACAACCGCAAGTACACTGCATTCGAAGCAGGTGGGCGGCTCTACCACTTCCTAAGGGTTCCCTTCGGTGTCACAAATGGAGTCTCGGTCTTCCAACAGGAGATGGACCGATTGGTTGACCAGTACGGTTTGCGGGCCACGTTTCCGTACCTCGACAATGTCACCATCTGCGGCCACGACCAGGGCCATGACACCAACCTCCGCAAATTCCTCCATACCGCAAAAACCCTTAACTTGACCTACAACAAGGACAAATGCGTGTTCAGCACCGACCGTTGAGCCATCCTCGACTATGTAATGCATGATAGAGTCATAGGCCCAGAACCTGAACGCATACGCCCCTCATGGAGTTTCCCTCCCTCACTGCTCCAAGGCCCTGAAACGTTGCCTGGGATTTTTTTCATATTACGCCCAGTGGGTCCCCAATTATGCGGACAAGGCCCGCCCACTAATCCAATCCTCAGTTTTCCCCCTGTCGGCAGAGGCCCACCAGGCCTTCAGCCGCATAAAGGCGGACATCGCAAAGGCCACGATGCACGCAATCGATGAATCCCTTCCCTTCCAAGTCAAGAGCGATGCGTCCGACGTAGCTCTGGCGGCCATCCCTCAACCAAGCGGGCAGATGCGTGGCCTTTTTCTCATGCACCCTCCATGCTTCAGAAACCCGTCATTCCTCCGTTGAAAAGGATGCCCAGGCCATAGTAGAAGCTGTGCGGCACTGGAGGCATTACCTGGCCTGCAGGAGATTCACGCTCCTCACTGACCAACGGTCGGTAGCTTTCATGTTCGGTAATGCACAGCGGGGCAAGATAAAGAATGCTAAGATCTTACGGTGGAGTATCGCGCTCTCCACCTACAACTATGAGGTCTTGTATCGTCCCGGGAAGCTAAACGAGCCTCCTGATGCCCTATCCCACGGCACATGTGCCAACGCACAAGTGGACTGACTCCGGGCCCTCCATGAGGACCTCTGCCACCCGGGGGTCACTCAATTCTTCCATTTTATCAAGACCCGCAACCTGCCCTACTCCCTCGAGGAGGTCAGGACTGCCACCAGGAACTGCCAAATCTGCACGGAGTGCAAGCCGCACTTCTACAGGCCAGAGAAAGCGCACCTGATAAAGGCTTCCCATCCCTTTGAACGCCTCAGTATGGACTTCAAAGGGCCCCCCCTCCTCCACCGACCGCAACACGTACTTCCTGAACGTGATTGACGGTACCCATTCGCCATCACCTGCCCCAACATGACCGCAGCCACCGTCATAAAAGCCCTCCACAGTATCTTTACCCTGTTCGGTTTCCCCGCCTACATACACAGCGATAGGGGGTCCTCCTTCATGAGCGACGAACTGCGTCAATTCCTGCTCAGCAAGGGCATCGCCTCGAGCAGAACGACCAGTTATAACCCCCAGGGAAACGGACAGGTAGGGAGGGAGAACGGAATGGTCTGGAAGACGGTCTTCCTCTCCCTACGGTCCAGGAATCTCCCAGTCTCCCGCTGGCAGGAGGTCCTTCCCGATGCACTCCACTCCATCCGATCACGGCTGTGTACCACGACAAACGAAACGCCTCATGAACGTCTCCTTGTCTTCCCTAGGAAGTCCTCCTCCGGGACCTCGCTCCCAACATGGCTGGCAGCTCCTGGACCCATTCTGCTCTGCAAACAAGTGCAGGTGCACAAGTCGGACCCATTGGTAGAGAGGGTTCACCTCCTTCATGCTAACCCTCAGTATGCCTACGTGGCATACCCCAACGGCCGGCAGGATACGGTCTCTCTAAGGGACCTGGCGCCCACTGGATCCCCCCCCACCAACCCCACACTCCCTCCCACCGCCGCACCCCACGTCTGCCCCCTTTCCAGGTGGATCGGCTCTTCCACTGGTCCCACCCAGGGGTGATGAAGCTACCGAAGAAGCTGGAGTCACGCTCCCAGAGTCACGGATGCATCACCGCCAAAACTGCGACGATCACAGAAGATGACCGGGGCCCCCGATCGACTAATTGCTTCATCCTGATATGTACATGTAAAATGAATACTGTAAATAGTTGTGACATGTAATAAGGCAAAACACTGTACCACCGACGGGTATCACCATAACCTCTACCACTGTATGACGCGAGACCACCACCCTCGCTGGACTCTTTTTTTTTAACAGGGGGTGAATGTGATAGTCTGTATTAGGGGTATTATGGCACCTAGGTTGAGGCTGTGAGACCATTGGTGTGGGAGGTACCTGAGACATTAAGATCATTGGTGAAGCCTGCCTGCTGGTTCCGCCCAGTAAGGTGGAGTATAAGAGTCTGTGTCTCCCTAGCAGCCGCATTCTGTACCTGCATTGCTGGGGAAACATCTAGTCCAATACAGCCTTCTATTGTCATCAAATCTCGCTTCTGGAGTTATTGATCGAGCATCATTGAGCATGTTGAAGAAAGAGATTGGTCCCTAGAATGAAGAGCTAGTCATATGAGGAGTGGTTGAGGACTCTGGGTCTATACTCGTTGGAGTTTAGAAGGATAAGGGGGGATCTAATTGAAACTTCAGGATACATAGTGGCCTAGGTAGAGTGGACGTGGTGAGGAAGTTTCCACCAGTGGGAAAATTGAGAACCTGAGGGCACAGCCTCAAATTGAAGGGACGTCCCTTTAAAACTGAGATGAGGAGGATTGTCTTCAGCCAGAGGGTGGTGAATCTGTGGAAGTTTTTGCCGCAGAAGGCTGTGGAGGCCAAATCACTGAGTGTCTTTAAGACAGAGAAACATAGGTTCTTGATTAATAAGGGGATCAGGGGTTATGGGGAGAAGGCAGGAGAGTGGGTATGAGAAACATATCAGCCATGTTTGAATGGTGGAGCAGGCTCGATGAGCCAGATGGCCTACTCTTGCTCCTATGTTCCTTCCAAGAAGTCATCTGCTGTTTCAAAGGAAAGTACATTGGGAAATTGTGATTAGTCCTAAATGGAAGCAACAGGCCTGCTGTGTGGGCTGGTGAGCCACAATTCAGATCTATACCCAGGACTTTGGGAAGATAATGGACGTACATTTGTGCTGAAACGAGCGAACCAGATTCTCTTGGCTGTCTGTTCAGCCAGTGAGCCTAATAGCAGCACTATATCATGATGTTTTAAAAGTTAATGCTGATTATTGACTCTGTCTTGTATCAGTGATACACAGAGTGGAATTTGTTTTCCTTTCCAGGACCGTCAGTTTTGTCCATTGAGATTGTGTAGAGCAGCCAGGTTTATACTTTGAAAGCTGCCTCAGTACAGCTAACTCATCAACCAACACAGTTCTCTCCCAGCTGTTATCAGCAGTCCTGACCTGTGAACAAAGTTCGTTAATGAATATGTTAGCAAGTGCTTGAAAAGCCCCAAAGAGCTGTCTCCTAACCATCTCCCTTTCGTGCCAGACCTTCTTGCGTCAGTTTGTATAATGTCTCTTTTTATCTGACGTGGCTCTTCTATAGGTGCTATGTAAAGTGCTGGGTGTCTGATATTATTGTTTCTCACTGTGCTTCTACCGTGCAACTTCTGTTATCTGAAGGATGGCTGATAATGAAAGTTTAATGTTTGTGCCTTTTCCAACTCACAGCTTGGCAGGTACAGTAACATATGAAAGCTGAATTCCCACAAATGTAAAAGTGGGTAAATGTATCTCCCACTGATGCCACCGCACTTCTTTCTCACTTACTCCTCAGTATCTGGCCATGATAGGTTCAATCACTCATTTCTACACAGAATCTTTTTCGGAATGGCAACCGGTGACGAGTGGTGTCCCGCAGGGTTCAGTGTTGGGGCCACAGCTGTTCTCTTTATATATTAACGATCTAGATGACGGGACTGGGGGCATTCTGGCTAAGTTTGCCGATGATACAAAGATAGGTGGAGGGGCAGGTAGTATGGAGGAGGTGGGGAGGCTGCAGAAAGATTTAGACAGTTTAGGAGAGTGGTCCAAGAAATGGCTGATGAAATTCAACGTGGGCAAGTGCGAGGTCTTGCACTTTGGAAAAAAGAATAGAGGCATGGACTATTTTCTAAACGGTGACAAAATTCATAATGCTGAAGTGCAAATGGACTTGGGAGTCCTAGTCCAGGATTCTCTAAAGGTAAACTTGCAGGTTGAGTCTGTAATTAAGAAAGCAAATGCAGTGTTGTCATTCATCTCAAGAGGCTTGGAATATAAAAGCAGGGATGGACTTCTGAAGCTTTATAAAGCATTAGTTAGGCCCCATTTAGAATACTGTGAGCAATTTTGGGCCCCACACCTCAGGAAGGACATACTGGCACTGGAGCGGGTCCAGCGGAGATTCACACGGATGATCCCAGGAATGGTAGGTCTAACATACGATGAACGTCTGAGGATCCTGGGATTATATTCATTGGAGTTTAGGAGGTTGAGGGGAGATCTAATAGAAACTTACAAGATAATGAATGGCTTAGATAGGGTGGATGTAGGGAAGTTGTTTCCATTAGCAGGGGAGACTAGGACCCGGGGGCACAGCCTTAGAATAAAAGGGAGTCACTTTAGAACAGAGATGAGGAGAAATTTCTTCAGCCAGAGAGTGGTGGGTCTGTGGAATTCATTGCCACAGAGGGCGGTGGAAGCCAGGACGTTGAGTGTCTTTAAGACAGAAGTTGATAAATTCTTGATTTTTCGAGGAATTAAGGGCTATGGAGAGAGCGGGTAAATGGAGTTGAAATCAGCCATGATTGAATGGTGGAGTGGACTCGATGGGCCGAATGGCCTTACTTCCGCTCCTATGTCTTAGGTCTTATGGTCTAATCCTTACAGTACAGAAGGAGGCCATTCAGCCTATTGAGTCTGCACCGACCCTCCAAAAGCGCACCTTACCTAGGCCCATCCCCCGCCCTATCCCTGTAATCCCACATCCCAACCTAATCTTTGGACACAAAGGGGACATTTTGCATGGCCAATCCACTTAACGTGCACATCATTGGACTGTGGGAGGAAACTGGAGACCCCCGAGGAAACCCACACAGAGACGGGGAGAATGTGCAAACTCCACATAGATGGTCACCCAAGGTTGGAATTGAACCTGGGTCCCTTGTGCTGTTTGGCAGCAGTGCTAACCACTGTGCCACTGTGCTGCCCACTTGGTGAACTCCACCCAAGTATCATCTACCTCTGAGTTTACACATGGCTGCATTTTGGACCACCCTCCTTTGCTGTACCTCCTGCATTAAAGTCTGCAAGGAGTCATTGCTGAAGGCGAGAATCGTCTGCAGTGATCGTCTTAATACGCACAGGATACTAAATCCGTTGATCTGTCCTGCAATGGTTTACAGTCTACTTGAACAACAACTTTCATGAGATTCTTTTCATAGGTCTCAAACTTCACTAAAAATGTTAGCTCCCCCCCTGTGAGTGTAGTGTTCATTTATCATTCCTACCTTTCAACACTAGATGGCTTGATAAAACTTCTACATATTATATCTCCCTATCAGATTTTTAAAAAATGAACTTGGTAACTCGTCACAGTCCATGAAGGACCAGGAGCATCCCTCTCCAGTAGCGAGGGAGGGAGAATTGGTTATAAGGTAAAGGTAAAGTCACCATAGTCCCAGACGATCATAGGCTGCTTTCCCCTTTGAGGAGCGAGAGCTGACGGTGGTGATTTAACCTAAGGATCACCACACCCCAGGCGGGGGACAAGGTCGAGAAGGCGGGGCCTTCATGATTAGCCTCAGCTGGTACGGGAAATGAACCCGCACTGCTGACCTTGCGCTGCATCACAAACCAGCTGTCCAGCCAACTGAACTAAGCGGCTGATTATCCAGCTTGAGGGGCAGCACTCTGCATTAGACTGCGGTCAAGGCAAGTAGGCAGGGCTCCCAGTGGGCTCCCAGTCTTGAGCAACATCCCGCTCCCACGTATAAGGGGGGAGATTGCAACTAGAAAGCTCCTGGAGAAGGCCTGCATCAACCAAGCCTGCCACTACACATGGACCTTATCAATACACTGCGGCACAGCGGTTAGCACTGTTGTCTCACAGCACCAGGGACCCAGGTACGATTCCCACCTTGGGTAACTATGTGGAGTTTGCACGTTCTCCTCTTGACTGCGTGGGTTTCCTCCAGGTGCTCCGGTTTCTTCTCACAGTCCAAACAAGTGAGATTAGGTTGGTTATGGGGATGGGACGGGTTAGTGGGCCTAAGTGGGGTGCTCTTTCGGAAGTCGTTGTAGACTCGATGGACCGAATGGCCTCCTTCTGCATTGTAGGGATTCTATGCTGCTCGCTTCTCATCAAGACAGCCTGTATGGCTAAGGCCAGGGTGCCAAAGAATAGCAGCAGAGGCCCTGTTGCAGCAGAAATGGAACCAACACACCACCATTAAAAAAAAACCATCTTTCTCATCACAGATCCTGCAGTCCACCCACCTGGCTTCAACCCACCTCATCGACATTGGGAATTCCTCAACCGTTTCTGCACTGACCAAGGCCTCTGTGCAGCAAATCGGCACAAGTGGGGCCTTGCAGGAAACCCGGGCTGCAGCTATGGTGCCCCCCAAGCAATGACTCACGTCATTGAAGACTGCCCCCTGATAAAGTTCAGCAACAGACTCCGAGAGATCCATTTAGCCACTGCGGAAGCTATTATCTGGCTTGCTGACCACTGCACGCTCCAACAAAAAACTGCCCTCTGCCCTCTAAAATGGCAAACCACTCCACTCAAGGGTAATTAGACTGACAGTAAATTCTGGCCTTGTCAGCGATGCCCTCACCATGAAAAACACATTTTAAAAATTGTGCTGGGGATCCAAGGGCATTTAAAAACAATCAAGCTGGCCACAAATCTTTGCCGCTTTTGAGTTGTTCACAATAAAAGCGCTTTTCTCAAGTGTCCGGATGTGATGATGAGGCCGTGTCATTCATTCATTGCGCTTTCAAAATTTTCTGATCTCCATGTTATAATCTGAAATCCTTTAATTGAAATATCTTCATCTGGAACATCGTATCTGGCAAAATACTACTTGTAGTATGCAGTCGTGTTTGAATTCCTGATAATGGTTAACTTCTGAGCTGAAAGAAAATTGGAAAAGTGATGTACGATGATTAAAAATTGATTTTATTGAAACATAAATACGTCTGTCCAAGCTTTCGACCAATGTTATCTGTTTTCATTGGTTATTTGCTGATTTTATTTCTATACGCGCTACATGTCAGATGTTGGCTAACTACATCTGCAAATAGTGCTGACATATCGTGTCAGAACGAGACATATCTTGCTAACCTTTGGAAATTTTCCATCCCTTTGTGGTTTATTTTATTTCCTCTGGCTGGCAGACATAAAGAGTCAGATTTTCATCACTGTGGCAGATAGTACAAGTTGGGAAAGCTCCTGCCTTGGCAGACACCCCCCCCCCCCCCCCACACACACAGTTTAAAGGGCCCCATTTGACCTAATTTTCACTCTGGGGAATCGGAATCAGTGTAGAGTCTGCCCAGCAACCCAAAAACAGGTGGCAGTGGGGGCGAGCGAGTGCAAAGGTGGGCTGGTTAGAAGGCCCGCCTCAGTTCTCTGGCACTTTGCCCCAGTTGCTTCAGAAGTTGTTAGGATCTCCAGTCCTCACCCCATAACACCCTTTTTCACCTATGACTCTTAGATCCATAGAATCACTACAGTGCAGAAGGAGGCCATTCGGCCCGAGTCTGCACCGACCCTACGAAAGAGCACACTATTATGTCCACTCAGGCCTATCCCCGTAACCCCATAACCTAACCCCCACATCCCCGGACACTAAGGTGCAATTTAGCATGGCCAGTCCACCTAACCTGTACATGTTTGGGCTGTGGGAGGAAGCCGGAGCACCCGATGGAAACCCACGCAGACATGGGGAGAGGCAAGTAGGGATGGTTCCTGTTTGTCGTCACGTATTTGATTGTTTTTACTTCACATCAGCCATACCATCTGCTATGGGGAGGATCAGAATTCAAATTTTCTACCGAAGCCCTGCAGTGACTTCTCCAAGATGCCCGAGTGTTCTCTCTCTCTCTCTCTCTCGCTCTTTCTCTCTCTGGTTCCCTCTCTCTCTCTCTCTCGCTCTCTCTGTATCTGCTCCAAGTAATTTTTTACCTTCGATGACCACATCCTTTCATCTCATCTATACCTGACCTTCCTTTGCTGACTTAAAAAATATATATATTTGTATTCTCCTTTTTCACATTTTCTCCTAAATTTACTCTGGACTCTGAAAACAGCGCGGGAGCTGAGTGAGCCGGGACAGTGAAAACAGCGCGGGAGATTTTAAAAGCGCGGGAGCTGCGAGTCGGAGCGGAGATTTTAAAAGATCGCGGCCTAGTTTCGGGAGCCGTTCGGAGGAGGAGGAGCAGTCTGTGTCAGGGAGAGAACCTGAGAACATCTAAGACACGCAGAGGGTAAGAAGGTAAGTAAGTGATTTTTACTCATTTTTACTTTTATACCTTTTTCAAATTGTGTGTGTCGGGGGGAAACTGAAGTGACATCACAGAAAAGCTGTGGCCTGAGTGGCTGGTTGGGAATCTACACTAAATTGAAAAAATTAAGCATTGGTAACTAATTAAACATAATTACTTAATTATAATTTAGAGGGACATCTAAGCCAGAGATCGGAGAGTACTATATTTAGCTTTCGCATTTCTATTAGAAATCTAGTGCTAGGAAACAGATAGTTAACAGTAACCTTGAAAATTAAAAAAATATATATATTAAAAAATTTTAAATTTTTTTAAAAAATTTTAATTAATTGACACAATGTCAGTTAGAGGGGTGCAGTGCTCTGACTGTGAGATGTGGCAGGTCCGGGAGGCTTCCAGCGTCCCGGATGGCTTCATCTGCAGAAAGTGCACCCAACTGGAGCTCCTCACAGACCGCATGGTTCGGTTGGAGCAGCAATTGGATGCACTTAGGAGCATGCAGGTGGCGGAAAGCGTCATAGATCGCAGTTATGTAAATGTGGTCACACCCAAGGTGCAGGCAGAGAAATGGGTGACCACCAGAAAGGGCAGGCAGTCAGTGCAGGAATCCCCTGTGGTTGTCCCCCTCTCGAACAGGTATACCCCTTTGGATACTGTCGGGGGGGATAGCCTATCAGGGGAAAACAGCAGCAGCCAGAGCAGTGGCACCACGGCTGGCTCTGATGTTCAGAAGGGAGGGTCAAAGCGCAGAAGAGTAATAGTAATAGGGGACCCTATAGTCAGGGGCACAGATAGGCGCTTCTGCGGACCTGAAAGAGACTCCAGGATGGTATATTGCCTCCCTGGTGCCAGGGTCCAGGATGTCTCCGAACGGGTAGAGGGCATCCTGAAGGGGGAGGGCAAACAGGCAGAGGTCGTTGTACATATTGGTACTAACGACATAGGCAGGAAGGGGCATGAGGTCCTGCAGCAGGAGTTCAGGGAGCTAGGCAGAAAGTTAAAAGACAGGACCTCGAGGGTTGTAATCTCGGGATTACTCCCTGTGCCACGTGCCAGTGAGGCTAGAAATAGGAAGATAGAGCAGCTAAACACGTGGCTAAACAGCTAGTGTAGGAGGGAGGGTTTCCGTTATCTGGACCACTGGGAGCTCTTCCGGGGCAGGTGTGACCTATATAAGAAGGACGGGTTGCATCTAAACCGGAGAGGCATAAATATCCTGGCCGCGAGGTTTGCTAGTGTCACACGGGAGGGTTTAAACTAGTATGGCAGGGGGGTGGGCATGGGAGCAATAGGTCAGAAGGTGAGAGCATTGAGGGAGAACTAGGGAATAGGGACAGTGGGGCTCTGAGGCAGAGCAGACAGGGAGAAGTTGCTGAACACAGCAGGTCTGGTGGCCTGAAGTGCATATGTTTTAATGCAAGAAGTATTACGGGTAAGGCAGATGTACTTAGAGCTTGGATTCGTACTTGGAACTATGATGTTGTTGCCATTACAGAGACCTGGTTGAGGGAAGGGCAGGATTGGCAGCTAAACGTTCCAGGGTTTAGATGTTTCAGGCGGGATAGAGGGGGATGTAAAAGGGGAGGCGGAGTTGCGCTACTGGTTAGGGAGAATATCACAGCTGTACTGCGGGAGGACACCTCAGAGGGCAGTGAGGCTATATGGGTAGAGATCAGGAATAAGAAGGGTGCAGTCACAATGTTGGGGGTTTACTACAGGCCTCCCAACAGCCAGCAGGAGATAGAGGAGCAGATAGGTAGACAGATTTTGGAAAAGAGTAAAAACAACAGGGTTGTGGTGATGGGAGACTTCAACTTCCCCAATATTGACTGGGACTCACTTAGTGCCAGGGGCTTAGACGGGGCGGAGTTTGTAAGGAGCATCCAGGAGGGCTTCTTAAAACAATATGTAGACAGTCCAACTAGGGAAGGGGCGGTACTGGACCTGGTATTGGGGAATGAGCCCGACCAGGTGGTAGATGTTTCAGTAGGGGAGCATTTCGGTAACAGTGACCACAATTCAGTAAGTTTTAAAGTACTGGTGGACAAGGATAAGAGTGGTCCTAGGATGAATGTGCTAAATTGGGGGAAGGCTAATTATAACAATATTACGCGGGAACTGAAGAACATAGATTGGGGGCGGATGTTTCAGGGCAAATCAACATCTGACATGTGGGAGGCTTTCAAGTGGCAGTTGAAAGGATACAGGACCGGCATGTTCCTGTGAGGAAGAAAGATAAATACGGCAATTTTCGGGAACTCAAAAAGAAAAAGGAGGCATTTGTCAGGGCTAAAAGGCTGGGAACAGACGAAGCCTGCGTGGAATATAAGGAAAGTAGGAAGGAACTTAAGCAAGGAGTCAGGAGGTCTAGAAGGGGTCACGAAAAGTCATTGGCAAATAGGGTTAAGGAAAATCCCAAGGCTTTTTACACGTACATAAAAAGCAAGAGGGTAGCCAGGGAAAGGGTTGGCCCACTGAAGGATAGGCAAGGGAATCTATGTGTGGAGCCAGAGGAAATGGGCGAGGTACTAAATGAATACTTTGCATCAGTATTCACCAAAGAGAAGAAATTGGTAGATGTTGAGTCTGGAGAAGGGTGTGTAGATAGCCTGGGTCACATTGAGATCCAAAAAGACGAGGTGTTGGGTGTCTTAAAAAATATTAAGGTAGATATGTCCCCAGGGCCTGATGGGATCTACCCCAGAATACTGAAGGAGGCTGGAGAGGAAATTGCTGAGGCCTTGACAGAAATCTTTGGATCCTCACTGTCTTCAGGGGATGTCCCGGAGGACTGGAGAATAGCCAATGTTGTTCCTCTGTTTAAGAAGGGTAGCAAGGATAATCCAGGGAACTACAGGCCGGTGGGGCCTTACTTCAGTGGTAGGGAAATTACTGGAGATAATTCTTCGAGACAGGATCTACTCCCATTTGGAAGCAAATGGACGTATTAGTGAGAGGCAGCACGGTTTTGTGAAGGGAAGGTCGTGTCTCCCTAACTTGATAGAGTTTTTCGAGGAGGTCACTAAGATGATTGGTGCAGGTAGGGCAGTGGATGTTGTCTATATGGACTTCAGTAAGGCATTTGACAGGGTCCCTCATGGTAGACTAGTACAAAAGGTGAAGTCACACGGGATCAGGGGTGAGCTGGCAAGGTGGATACAGAACTGGCTAGGTCATAGAAGGCAGAGAGTAGCAATGGAAGGATGCTTTTCTAATTGGAGGGCTGTGACCAGTGGTGTTCCACAGGGATCAGTGCTTGGACCTTTGCTCTTTGTAGTATATATAAATGATTTGGAGGAAAATGTAACTGGTCTGATTAGTAAGTTTGCAGACGACACAAAGGTTGGTGGAATTGCAGAAAGCGATGAGGACTGTCAGAGGATACAGCAGGATTTAGATTGTTTGGAGACTTGGGCGGAGTGATGGCAGATGGAGTTTAATCCGGACAAATGTGAGGTAATGCATTTTGGAAGGTCTAATGCAGGTAGGGAATATACAGTGAATGGTAGAACCCTCAAGAGTATAGAAAGTCAAAGAGATCTAGGAGTACAGGTCCACAGGTCATTGAAAGGGGCAACACAGGTGGAGAAGGTAGTCAAGAAGGCATACGGCATGCTTGCCTTCATTGGCCGGGGCATTGAGTGTAAGAATTGGCAAGTCATGTTGCAGCTGTCTCGAACCTTAGTTAGGCCACACTTGGAGTATAGTGTTCAATTCTGGTCGCCACACTACCAGAAGGATGTGGAGGCTTTAGAGAGGGTGCAGAAGAGATTTACCAGAATGTTGCCTGGTATGGAGGGCATTAGCTATGAGGAGCGGTTGAATAAACTCGGTTTGTTCTCACTGGAACGAAGGAGGTTGAGGGGCGACCTGATAGAGGTCTACAAATTTATGAGGGACATAGACAGAGTGGATAGTCAGAGGCTTTTCCCCAGGGTAGAGGGGTCAATTACTAGGGGGCATAGTTTTAAGGTGAGAGGGGCAAGGTTTCGAGTAGATGTACGAGGTAAGTTTTTTACGCAGAGGGTAGTGTGTGCCTGGAATTCGCTACCGGAGGAGGTGGTGGAAGCAGGGACGATAGTGACATTTAAGGGGCATCTTGACAAATACATGAATAGGATGGGAATAGAGGGATACGGACCCAGGAAGTGTAGAAGATTGTAGTTTAGCCGGGCAGCATGGTCGGCACGGGCTTGGAGGGCCGAAGGGCCTGTTCCTGTGCTGTACATTTCTTTGTCCTTTGTTTGTTTGTTTACACCCAACAATAAACAATAATCAGTACGAATGCAATGCCAATCCCCATATCAATGACAACAATCCCCATATCAATGACAACAATCCCATCCTCCCACCAAACCCCCAAACATTAGCCCGCACGTTAACCTAAACAAACAAAAGGAATCAGGAATCACCCATGGACAGCATTAACACATATAGTCCCCCTCCCCCCAACACTCCTAACTCTCCCCCCCCCCCCCGCCCCCTAATGTTCGATGTAATCCAATTCTCAAAAGTGCATAACGAATAACGCCCATGAATTGTAAAACCCCTTCATCCTTCCCCTCAGATCAAATTTGACCTTCTCAAGAATCAAGAATTCCAGCAGGCCCCCCGCCACGCCAGGGCACAGGGTGGAGAGGTTGATCACCATCCTAACAGGAAAAGCTTTTGGGTGATCAACGAGGCGAAGGCTACAACATCTGCCTCCGCACCAATTTCCAATCCCAACAGGCTTCCTTTGCTGACTTCACTGCTTTTCTGTACTCACCCTTTCTCAATCTGCACAGAATCCCTGAAAACAATTCCTTGCTATTTGTAAAATTCATTTTTATGTGATGTTGGCTCCGCTGGCTAGGCTGGCATTTCTTGCCCATCCCTAATTGCCCTTGAGGAGGTGCTCTTGAGAAGGCAGTTCAAGGTGAGCTGCCTTCTTGAACCACCACAGTCCATGTGGTGTAGGCACACCCCCCTGTGCTATTAGGGAGGGATTTCAGGAGTTTGAGCCAGCGACAGTGAAGGAACGGCGATTTATTTTTAAGTCAGGGTGGTGAGTGACTTTTGGAGGGGAACTTCCAGGTGGTATTCCCATGTATCTGCTGCCCTTGTCCTTCTAGAGATAGCTGTCATGGGTTTGGCGAGTGCTGCCTAAGGAGCCTTGGCGAGTTCCTGAAGTGCATCTTGTAGATAGTCCTCATTGCTGCTGCTGTGCATCAGTGGGGGAGGGAGCAAATGATTGTGGAAGGAGTGCCAATCAAGCCGGCTGCTTTGTCGTGGATGGTGTCGGGTTTCGTGAGTGTTGGTGGAGCTACACATCCAGGCAAGTGGAGAAAATTACATCACACTTCAGACTTGTGCCTTGTAGATGGTGGACAGGCTTTGGGTGTGTGTGGGAGGGGGGGGTGGGGGGGAGCGTCAAGACTTGCTGTAGGTTCCTAGCCTTTGACCTGCCCTGGTAGGCACAGTATGAAGATGGTTAGTCCCGTTCAGCTTCTGGTCAATGGTAACCCCTATGATATTGATAGTGGGTGAGTTAGCAATGATAATGCCATTGAATATTAAAGGGCGATGGTGATTCTCATTAACTGGAGATGGTCATTGCCTCACACTTGTGTGGCACGAATGTAACTTGCCACTTGTCAACCCAAGCATGGATATGGTCTAGGCCTTGCTGCATTTGCACGTGGACTGCTTCAGTGTCTGAGGAGTCGTGATGGTGCTGAACATTGTGCAGTCATCAGTGAACATCCCCATATCTGACCTTATGACGGCAGGAAGGTCATTGATGAAGCAGCTGAACATGTTGGGCCTAGGACGCTCCCCTGAGGAACCCCTGCATTGATATCCTGGGACTGAGATGATTGACCTTCAACAACCACAATCATCTTCCTTTGTGCTTGGTATGACTCCAGTCGGTGGAGAGTTTTCCCCCTGATTCGCAATGAATCCAGTTTCGCTAGGCTTCTTGATGCCATACTCTATCAATCAAAGCCAGCATCGACTCCCAATGCGCCAGTGCAGCCTTCGGAGGCCTTCGGAACAAAGTATTCAAAGACCGAGACCTTAAATACAGCACCATGCTCATGGTATACAGAGCAGGTGTGGTCCTTTCCCTTGTGTATGCATCAGAAACATGGACAATGTACAACTGACATCTCAAATCCCTGGAGAGATATCACCAACGTTGCCTCTGCAAAATCCTGCAAATCGACTGGCAGGAGAGGCGTACCAACGTGAGTGTCCTCTCCTAGGCCAATATCCCCAGTATCGAGGAATTGGTCAGGTTCGATTAGCTGTGATGGGCAGGCCACATTGCCTGCATATCCAACACAAGACTCCCGAAACAAGTGCTCTACTCCAAGCTCTGCAATGGCAAGCGATCAATAGGAGGGCAGAGGAAATGCTATAAGGACACTCTGAAAACTTCCCTAAATAAATGCAACATCTCCTTCGACCCGTCGGAATCACTTGTCTTAGAACACACAAACTGGAGAATAAGCATCCTCGTAGGTGCTAATCACCTGGAGCGTCACAGGGTGGCGAATGTGAGCGTAAACAGCGGAAGGAGAGCGCAGAATCCAGAGCGTCCTACCCACATCATCAAACATCACCTGCCAAACCTGTGGCAGAGTCTGTGGATCCAGGATTGGATTATTCAGCCACCACAGAACCCACCTCGCCAGAGTAGAAGCAAGTCATCCTCGGCTCTGAGAGACTTCCCAAGACTCGGATCAATTGCTGCCTTGATGTCAAGGGCAGTCACTCTCTCCTCACCTCTGGAATTCAGCTCTTTTGTTCCTGTTTGAGCCAAGGCAGTAATAAGGTCAGGAGAGGGCGGCACGGTGGCACAGTGGTTAGCACTGCTACCACATGGTACCAAGGACTCCGGTTCAATCCCGGCCCCGGGTCACTGCCCGTGTGGAGTTTGCACATTCTCCCCTCTCCCCATATCTGCATGGATCTCACCCCACAACCCAAATATGTGCAGGGTAGGTAAATTGGCCACAATGAATTGCCCCTTAATTGGAAAAAAAATAAGATCAGGAGCTGAGCGACGCTGGCGGAACCCAAACTGAGCATCGGTGCACAGGGTATTGCTGACTAAGTGCTGCTTGATAGCCCTGCTGATGACTCCTTCCATCACTTTCCTGATGATTGAGAGTAGACTGATAGGGCAGTAATTGGCCGAATTCGATTGGTCCTGCTTTTTTTATACAGGACATACTTGGGCAACTTTCCAAATTGCCGGATAAATGTTGTAGCTGTACTGGAACAGCTTGGCTAGGGACATAGCAAGTTCTGGAGCACAAGTTTTCAGTACTATTGCCGGAATATTGTCAGGGTCCATAGCCTTTGCAGTATCCAGTGCCTTCAGCCATTTCTGGATATCATGTGGTGTGAATCGTATTGGCTGAAGACTGACATCTATGATGCTGAGGACTTCTGGAGGAAACCGAGATGGATCATCCACTCGGCACTTCTGACTGAAGAGTATTGCGAATGCTTCAGCCTTGTCTTTTACATAGATTGCTGTGCTCCCCCATCATTGAGAATAGGGATATTGGAGGATGATAGAGGCGGGTTGCCTCACTTCCTGTAAAAAGTACCTGGATGAGCACTTGGCACGTCTTAACATTCGAGGCTATGGGCCAAGTGCTGGCAAATGGGATTAGGATTTGCAGATCAGGTGCCTTTCATGCGGCGGGTCTGCACTGTATTTTTCTGTGATTTTGGAGCCTTGTCCTCCAGTGGATTGTTCAATTGTCCACTCATTCATGACTGGATGTGACAGGACTACAGAGCACAGATCTGATGCGTTTGTTGTGGAATTGCTTAGCTCTGTCTATCACTTGCTGCTTATGCTGTTTGGCACGCAAATAGTCCTGTGTTGTAGCCTCATCAGGTTGACATCTAATTTTTTGGTATACCTGGTGCTGCTCCTGGCATGTTCTCCTGCACTCTTCACATGGCTTTGCCATCTCTGGGGTGTCATTTATTGACAGGATTATTCGGATTATTTTGCCTCCCCAGCTTTAAGTATAACTCGGTCTCCATCCCACCGTTACTTTTACCCTCTGCCTTTAATGCAATTTCCTTCGAGATCCATCAACTTCACATTGGCACCCAGATTACTTTTATCTCGCATTTTCATTCCACATTTCTGATGCTGACAACAACCTGCACAAAAGCTCCCTTTGAATGGCAGAGGAGTTTGAAGGCTGTGTCGTGGAGCACAGCTGATGGATGACTGGACTGATCCGATGTGATAAGAAGGTACACCCTTGGAAAAAGTGGAGACATTTTTAACATCGGAACTGAAGCATTAGCGCTATCATTATTAACATTTGAAGTACAACTTCCAATCCCCACTTCCTATTCATTTACAAGCACTAGAACACCACACAAATGATAGATTGCCGCCAGGGCATCCTAACGAACTATTCCAAGCCCTCCCTTGTTGAGTCAGAAGGCTGTGGGTCCAAGCTCGGCTTCAGGGACAATGAGGCCAGAACTTCAGTGCAGCGTTAAAGACGTGCTAGACAGTCAGAGATGCCGTGCTCTGTGAGACCGTTAAACCTTTAAACCCATTTCAACAGCATCCTGGAAAAGATCCATCAAACAACACCACGAGAAAACAGGTGATCTTGTCATTTATCCAACTGCTGCTTGTCAAACATCGCTGTGTGCAAATCGGCTGTTGCTTTATCCTTCATTGCAAAAATCAATGAAAACTACTTTGAGAAACCTGAGGACGTGCAAGGTGCATTTTAAAATACAAATACTTGATTTACAGTAAAGTCAGAAATTAGTTTAATGTTTAATAATGAATTGGGAATGGAAATGAAAAGTTGAATTTGATGCATAAATGTGCTCAATTACCCTTATATTGTGAAGCAGTCTAATTTCTTCACATTAATGTCTAAAGTATTCATTGCGAGTTCAGATGAAAGAAGATCACCACATCTCATAACCCTTCATTGCACTCATCCTGTAGGTTGGGAGTTTAGCACAGTACTGGGGCTGTTTAGCACAGGGCTAAATCGCTGGCTTTGAAAGCAGACCGAGGCAGGCCAGCAGCACGGTTAGATTCCCGTAACAGCCTCCCTGAACAGGCGCCGGAATGTGGCGACTAGGGGCTTTTCACAGTAACTTAATTTGAAGCCTACTTGTGACGATAAGCGAATTTCATTTCATTTCATTATATACCCTTTGTTGCAGAAACAGCGGATGCGATTTTACCAAAACATTTTGAAGTGTCCTTTTTGGCGATATTGGCGGGGTGATTCTCACCGGCTTTTTGGGTGAGAGCCACACCGGTATTCACAACCCAGCGCGGGTGAGATCCAGATTTCGGCATCTTGTGAGATTTGGTTGAATCTCGCGAGACGTTTCAAGCGTTGCAAATCTCACGAGTGGCCTCTTGCGAGATTCAACGACCTCGTCGCGCCCCCGAGTCGGGTGGGGTGACGCCAGTACATTGCGCCCAACATTTTCATATTTCTCCAAGGAGTATGATGTCAAAAGTCCAGGGACACATCTGGAGGATGTAGAAACCTTTTGGAATGGTGGTAGATGGGACGTTAGGGCTCCTAACTGTGCAGGTTAGATGGATTGGCCTTGAGAAATTTTCCATCTTTAATTTAATAATCTTTATTGTCACAAGGCTTACATTAACGCTGCAATGAAGTTACTGTGAAAAGCCCCTCGTCACCACATTCCGCCGCCTGTTTGGGTGCACAGAGGGAGAATGTCCAATTCACCTTACAGCCCGTCTTTCGGGACTGTGGGAGAAAACCGGAGCACCCGGAGGAAACTCATGCAGACATTGGGAGAACGTACAGACTCCGCACAGACAGTGACCCAAGCCGGGAATCGAACTTGGGACCCTGGTGCTGTGAAGCAACAGTGCTACCCACTGTGCTACCGTGCTGCCCATAATAACGTGATCTTTTGACTGTTTATCATCTAGTAGATTTACAAATGGAACATTCTGCTTTGAGTACAACCTTGAGGCGAGGTATATTGTATTTGGTCGATGTACCGCATATAGGACAGATGCTGCAACTGTTCCTATGTTTGCACGGATATATTTTAGTGAGGTGTCAATAGTCTCCCGTTGAACAGAGGAATCTACTTGTGCAACACATCCTATTCGACATGGTATTCACCTGGTGATGCAAGCTGTAAGAGTGTGCCTCCAGGCGGTTGTGCCTGGAGATATAAGTTAGCTCTTCATTAAATATGCAACCATGGAATGGGAAGCATCGGTAATTAGCAGTAATAAAAACAAACTTCTGGAAATCGGTCTGTCGACTTAACTGAGAAAAAAAGAGGGGAAAAGACAGGCATATCTCAGATAAAGACTGCATCAGAAACATTTTTTGCAAACTTTCCTTTGTTTTCTTATCTCTGGGTTGTTATTAGTTTTAGTTGCCATAACAACGACAATAGACTTCTCTCCGTAGTAAAAATTTAATAACAGCACTGAAAATGCCCTGCGTGTCGAGCATCACAAACCTCAATAAAGTGTGTCAGAGTTGGATATTTAAATGCAAATTGCTCCCAGATCACGCCAGCTGTCGGAAAGACAGACATAGATGGTGGATGCACAGGAATATCAGATAAATAGATCAAGGGTTGAAAGATACTTTTGGTTCCAGAAAACATATTTTACACTGAGACTGCGCTAAGATTGGACTAAGTGCAGCCCTTTATAAATGCACTTAAAAACTCAATAGATAGTGATATTTA
The DNA here is from genome assembly GCF_047496885.1 of Scyliorhinus torazame. Taxonomy (NCBI): domain Eukaryota; kingdom Metazoa; phylum Chordata; class Chondrichthyes; order Carcharhiniformes; family Scyliorhinidae; genus Scyliorhinus; species Scyliorhinus torazame. The sequence goes on along the minus strand of NC_092712.1, from coordinate 58,029,466 downwards.
AAAATAAATTTAGAGTACCCAATTCTGTTTTGTTCCAATTAAGGGGCAATTTAGCGTGGCCAATTCACCTACCCTGCACATCTTTTTGGGTTGTGGGGGTGAAACCCACGCGGACACGGGCAGAATGTGCAAACTCCACACGGACAGTGACGCGAGGCCGGGATCGAACCCGGGTCCTCGGCGCCGTGAGGCAGCAGTGCTAATCACTGCACCACCTCTGAGGTGGGGAAGGGGGAGTGTGAAATTGCATGGACGGGATTCCCTCCAGGTCCTCACCCAACCAAACCTGGCAGTGGTTTTATGCTGGGGTAGCCAGTGCCTCAGACAGGAAGCCCACCATTCTACCACTCATTAAGGTTTAAAGCAATTTTATTTTAATAGTTTATTCAAAAATAAAAAGTTCTCTGATATTTATATTGGTTTACATTTTTTGCCACTAGCTCTGATTATAAAATGTTACTCGATATTTTTGTTCATGTTATTCAATCCCATTGTCCTCTAGAGCAAATGATGTAGGCTAACACTTCAGTCCAGTACTGAGGGAGCACTGGATTATCAGAGATGTTTGGTAGAATTCCCCATCCTGCTGGTGGCGGGATGGACCAGAGAATCCAGCGGGTGTGGAACCTGCTGGTGTGAAAATTGACATTCTCCCAATGGTGGGTTAAAAGCTGGTTGGTTCTCCCGCTGCCTGGTGGTGTGAACGCCATTTGTATGTCGTGAATGCTCATTAAAACAGCCGCTCGCTGGAATCTCATCAGGCCTTCCGATCTCATGTCACGCCAGCAGGAAATCACATCGGCCTCAAATCCGTTTGAAAAAGAGTGACGTGCACAAAGCGGACCTCAGTTCGCTCAAGACATCGAGGTAAGTGCAACATACATCGCCTACCCTCCATAGTGCTGCACTGCTCCTGTTGCGTTGAACGCCACTCTGCTGGGGCTGACTGGTTCATACCATACAGCTCTCTGCCAAGCTGGTCTTTATGGACAGCACTGTGCTGTGGCAAGAACAAAACAAAGAACAAAGAAATGTACAGCACAGGAACAGGCCCTTCGGCCCTCCAAGCCCGTGCCGACCATGCTGCCCGACTAAACTACAATCTTCTACACTTCCTGGGTCCGTATCCCTCTATTCCCATCCTATTCATGTATTTGTCAAGATGCCCCTTAAATGTCACTATCGTCCCTGCTTCCACCACCTCCTCCGGTAGCGAGTTCCAGGCACCCACTACCCTCTGCGTAAAAAACTTACCTCGTACATCTACTCTAAACCTTGCCCCTCTCACCTTAAACCTATGCCCCCTAGTAATTGACCCCTCTACCCTGGGGAAAAGCCTCTGACTATCCACTCTGTCTATGCCCCTCATAGGTTTGTATACCTCTATCAGGTCTCCCCTCAACCTCCTTCGTTCCAGTGAGAACAAACCGAGTTTATTCAACCGCTCCTCATAGCTAATGCCCTCCATACCAGGCAACATTCTGGTAAATCTCTTCTGCACCCTCTCTAAAGCCTCCACATCCTTCTGGTAGTGTGGCGACCAGAATTGAACACTATACTCCAAGTGTGGCCTAACTAAGGTTCTATACAGCTGCAACATGACTTGCCAATTCTTATACTCAATGCCCCGGCCAATGAAGGCAAGCATGCCATATGCCTTCTTGACTACCTTCTCCACCTGTGTTGCCCCTTTCAATGACCTGTGGACCTGTACTCCTAGATCTCTTTGACTTTCAATACTCTTGAGGGTTCTACCATTCACTGTATATTCCCTACCTGCATTAGACCTTCCAAAATGCATTACCTCACATTTGTCCGGATTAAACTCCATCTGCCATCTCTCCGCCCAAGTCTCCAAACAATCTAAATCCTGCTGTATCCTCCGATAGTCCTCATCGCTATCCGCAATTCCACCAACCTTTGTGTCGTCTGCAAACTTACTAATCAGACCAGTTACATTTTCCTCCAAATCATTTATATATACTACAAAGAGCAAAGGTCCCAGCACTGATCCCTGTGGAACACCACTGGTCACAGCCCTCCAATGAGAAAAGCATCCATTGCTACTCTCTGCCTTCTATGACCTAGCCAGTTCTGTATCCACCTTACCAGCTCACACCTGATCCCGTGTGACTTCACCTTTTGTACTAGTCTACCATGAGGGACCTTGTCAAAGGCCTTACTGAAGTCCATATAGACAACATCCACTGCCCTACCTGCATCAATCATCTTAGTGACCTCCTCGAAAAACTCTATCAAGTTAGTGAGACACGACCTCCCCTTCACAAAACCGTGCTGCCTCTCACTAATACGTCCATTTGCTTCCAAATGGGAATAGATCCTGTCTCGAAGAATTCTCTCCAGTAATTTCCCTACCACTGAAGTAAGGCTGTAGTTCCCGGGATTATCCTTGCTACCCTTCTTAAACAGAGGAACAACATTGGCTATTCTCCAGTCCTCCGGGACATCCCCTGAAGACAGCGAGGATCCAAAGATTTCTGTCAAGGCCTCAGCAATTTCCTCTCCAGCCTCCTTCAGTATTCTGGGGTAGATCTCATCAGGCCCTGGGGACTTATCTACCTTAATATTTTTTAAGATACCCAACACCTCGTCTTTTTGGATCTCAATGTGACCCAGGCTATCAACACACCCTTCTCCAGACTCAACATCTACCAATTTCTTCTCTTTGGTGAATACTGATGCAAAGTATTCATTTAGTACCTCGCCCATTTCCTCTGGCTCCACCCATAGATTCCCTTGCCTATCCTTCAGTGGGCCAACCCTTTCCCTGGCTACCCTCTTGCTTTTTATGTACGTGTAAAAAGCCTTGGGATTTTCCTTAACCCTATTTGCCAATGACTTTTCGTGACCCCTTCTAGCCCTCCTGACTCCTTGCTTAAGTTCCTTCCTACTTTCCTTATATTCCACGCAGGCTTCGTCTGTTCCCAGCCTTTTAGCCCTGACAAATGCCTCCTTTTTCTTTTTGACGAGGCCTACAATATCTCTCGTTATCCAAGATTCCCGAAAATTGCCGTATTTATCCTTCTTCCTCACAGGAACATGCCGGTCCTGAATTCCTTTCAACTGCCACTTGAAAGCCTCCCACATGTCAGATGTTGATTTGCCCTCAAACATCCGCCCCCAATCTATGTTCTTCAGTTCCCGCCTAATATTGTTATAATTAGCCTTCCCCCAATTTAGCACATTCATCCTAGGGCCACTCTTATCCTTGTCCACCAGTACTTTAAAACTTACTGAATTGTGGTCACTGTTACCGAAATGCTCCCCTACTGAAACATCTACCACCTGGCCGGGCTCATTCCCCAATACCAGGTCTAGTACCGCCCCTTCCCTAGTTGGACTGTCTACATATTGTTTTAAGAAGCCCTCCTGGATGCTCCGCCCCGTCTAAGCCCCTGGCACTAAGTGAGTCCCAGTCAATATTGGGGAAGTTGAAGTCTCCCATCACCACAACCCTGTTGTTTTTACTCTTTTCCAAAATCTGTCTACCTAACTGCTCCTCTATCTCCCGCTGGCTGTTGGGAGGCCTGTAGTAAACCCCCAACATTGTGACTGCATCCTTCTTATTCCTGATCTCTACCCATATAGCCTCACTGCCCTCTGAGGTGTCCTCCCGCAGTACAGCTGTGATATTCTCCCGAACCAATAGCGCAACTCCGCCTCCCCTTTTACATCCCCCTCTATCCCGCCTGAAACATCTAAATCCTGGAACGTTTAGCTGCCAATCCTGCCCTTCCCTCAACCAGGTCTCTGTAATGGCAACAACATCATAGTTCCAAGTACTAATCCAAGCTCTAAGTTCATCTGCCTTACCCGTAATACTTCTTGCATTAAAACATATGCACTTCAGGCCACCAGACCCGCTGTGTTCAGCAACTTCTCCCTGTCTGCTCTGCCCCTGAGCCACACTGTCCCTATTCCCTAGTTCTCCCTCAATGCTCTCACCTTCTGACCTATTGCTCCCGTGCCCACCCCCCTGCCATACTAGTTTAAACCCTCCCGTGTGACACTAGCAAACCTCGCGGCCAGGATATTTATGCCTCTCCGGTTTAGATGCAACCCGTCCTTCTTATACAGGTCACACCGGAAGAGCTCCCAGTGGTCCAGATAATGGAAACCCTCCCTCCTACACCAGCTGTTCAGCCACGTGTTTAGCTGCTCTATCTTCCTATTTCTAGCCTCACTGGCACGTGGCACAGGGAGTAATCCCGAGATTACAACCCTCGAGGTCCTGTCTTTTAACTTTCTGCCTAGCTCCCTGAACTCCTGCTGCAGGACCTCATGCCCCTTCCTGCCTATGTCGTTAGTACCAATATGTACAACGACCTCTGCCTGTTTGCCCTCCCCCTTCAGGATGCCCTCTACCCGTTCGGAGACATAGAACATAGAAAATACAGCACAGAACAGGCCCTTCGGCCCACGATGTTGTGCCGAACCTTTGTCCTAGATTAATCATAGATTATCATTGAATTTACAGTGCAGAAGGAGGCCATTCGGCCCTGTGAGTCTGCACCGGCTCCTGGAAAGAGCACACTACCCAAACTCAACACCTCCACCCAACACCAAGGGCAATTTTGGACATTAAGGGCAATTTATCATTGGCCAATTCACCTAACCTGCACATCTTTGGACTGTGGGAGGAAACCGAGCACCCGGAGGAAACCCACGCAGACACGGGGAGGACGTGCAGACTCCGCACAGACAGTGACCCAAGCCGGAATCGAACCTGGGACCCTGGAGCTGTGAAGCATTGTGCTATCCACAATGCTACCGTGCTGCCCTTAAGAACAAATAAATCTGCACTATATCATTTTACCGTAATCCATGTACCTATCCAATAGCTGCTTGAAGGTCCCTAATGTTTCCGACTCAACTAATTCCACAGGCAGTGCATTCCATGCCCCCACTACTCTCTGGGTAAAGAACCTACCTCTGATATCCCTCCTATATCTTTCACCTTTCACCTTAAATTTATGTCCCCTTGTAATGGTTTGTTCCACCCGGGGAAAAAGTCTCGATCTATTCCCCTGATCATCTTATAAACCTCTATCAAGTCGCCCCTCATCCTCCTCCGTTCTATTGAGAAAAGGCCTAGCACCCTCAACCTTTCCTCGTAAGACCTACTCTCCATTCCAGGCAACATCCTGGTAAATCTTCTTTGCACCTTTTCCAAAGCTTCCACATCCTTCCTAAAATGAGGCGACCAGAACTGTACACAGTACTCCAAATGTGGCCTTACCAAAGTTTTGTACAGCTGCATCATCACCTCACGGCTCTTAAATTCAATCCCTCTGTTAATGAACGCGAGCACACCATAGGCGTTCTTCACAGCTCTATCCACTTGAGTGGCAACTTTCAAAGATGTATGAACATTGACCCCAAGATCTCTCTGCTCCTCCACATTGCCAAGAACTCTACCGTTAACCCTGTATTCCGCATTCATATTTGTCCTTCCAAAATGGACAACCTCACACTTTTCAGGGTTAAACTCCATCTGCCACTTCTCAGCCCAGCTCTGCATCCTATCTATGTCTCTTTGCAGCCGACAACAGCCCTCCTCACTATCCACAACTCCACCAATCTTCGTATCGTCTGCAAATTTACTGACCCACCCTTCAACTCCCTCATCCAAGTCATTAATGAAAATCACAAACAGCAGAGGACCCAGAACTGATCCCTGCGGTACGCCACTGGTAACTGGGATCCAGGCTGAATATTTGCCATCCACCACCACTCTCTGACTTCTATCGGTTAGCCAGTTCGTTATCCAACTGGCCAAATTTCCCACTATCCCGTGCCTCCTTACTTTCTGCATAAGCCTACCATGGGGAACCTTATCAAATGCCTTACTAAAATCCATGTACACCACATCCACTGCTTTACCTTCATCCACATGCTTGGTCACCTCCTCAAAGAATTCAATAAGACTTGTAAGGCAAGACCTAGCCCTCACAAATCCGTGCTGACTATCCCTAATCAAGTAGTGTCTTTCCAGATGCTCAGAAATCCTATCCTTCAGTACCCTTTCCATTACTTTGCCTACCACCGAAGTAAGACTAACTGGCCTCTAATTCCCAGGGTTATCCCTAGTCCCTTTTTTGAACAGGGGCACGACATTCGCCACGCTCCAATCCCCTGGTACCACCCCTGTTGACAGTGAGGACAAAAAGATCATTGCCAACGGCTCTGCAATTTCATCTCTTGCTTCCCATAGAATCCTTGGATATATGCCGTCAGGCCCGGGAGACTTGTCTATCCTCAAGTTTTTCAAAATGCCCAACACATCTTCCTAACAAGTATTTCCTCGAGCTTACCAATCTGTTTCACACTGTCCTCTCCAACAATATCGCCCCTCTCATTTGTAAATAAAGAAGAAAAGTACTCGTTCAAGACCTCTCCTATCTCTTCAGACTCAATACACAATCTCCCGCTACTGTCCTTGATCGGACCTACCCTCGCTCTAGTCATTCTCATATTTCTCACATATGTGTAAAAGGCCTTGGGGTTTTCCTTGATCCTACCCGCCAAAAATTGTTCATGCCCTCTTTTAGCTCTCCTAATCCCTTTCTTCAGTTCCCTCCTGGCTATCTTGTATCCCTCCAATGCTCTGTCTGAACCGTGTTTCCTCAGCCTATCATAAGTCTCCTTTTTCCTCTTAACAAGACATTCAACCTCTCTTGTCAACCATGGTTCCCTCACTCGACCATCTCTTCCCTGCCTGACAGGGACAGACATATCAAGGACATGTAGCACCTGTTCCTTGAACAAGTTCCACATTTCACTTCTGTCCTTCCCTGCCAGCCTATGTTCCCAACTTATGCACTTCAATTCTTGTCTGACAACATCGTATTTACCCTTCCCCCAATTGTAAACCTTGCCCTGTTGCACGTACCTATCCCTCTCCATTACTAAAGTGAAAGTCACAGAATTGTGGTCACTATCTCCAAAATGCTCCCCCACTAACAAATCTATCACTTGCCCTGGTTCATTACCCAGTACTAAATCCAATATTGCCCCTCCTCTGGTCGGACAATCTACATACTGTGTTAGAAAAGCTTCCTGGACACACTGCACAAAAACCACCCCATCCAAACTATTTGATCTAAAGAGTTTCCACTCAATATTTGGGAAGTTAAAGTCGCCCATGACTACTACCCTATGACTTCTGCACCTTTCCAAAATCTGTTTCCCAATCTGTTCCTCCACATCTCTGCTACTATTGGGGGGCCTATAGAAAACTCCTAACAAGGTGACTGCTCCTTTCCTATTTCTGACTTCAACCCATACTACCTCAATAGGGTGATACTCCTCGAACTGCCTTTCTAATCTCTAATTAATAATGCCACCCCCCCACCTCTTTTACCACCCTCCCTAATCTTATTGAAACATCTATAACCAGGGACCTCCAACAACCATTTCTGCCCCTCTTCTATCCAAGTTTCCGTGATGGCCACCACATCGTAGTCCCAAGTACCGATCCATGCCTTAAGTTCACCCACCTTATTCCTGATGCTTCTTGCGTTGAAGTATACACACTTCAACCCATCTCCGTGCCTGCAAGTACTCTCCTTTGTCAGTGTTCCCTTCCCCACTGCCTCACTACATGCTTTGGCGTCCTAAATATCGGCTACCTTAGTTGCTGGACTACAAATCCGGTTCCCATTCCCCTGCCAAATTAGTTTAAATCCTCCCGAAGAGTACTAGAAAACCTCCCTCCCAGGATATCGGTGCCCCTCTGGTTCAGATGCAACCCGTCCTGCTTGTACAGGTCCCACCTTCCCCAGAATGCGCTTCAATTATCCAAATACCTGAAGCCTCCTACACCATTCCTGCAGCCACGTGTTCAACTGCACTCTCTCCCTATTCCTAGCCTCGCTATCACGTGGCACCGGCAACAAACCAGAGATGACAACTCTGTCTGTCCTGGCTTTTAACTTCCAGCCTAACTCCCTAAACTTGTTTATTACCTCCACACCCCTTTTCCTACCTATGTCGTTGGTACCAATGTGCACCACGACTTCTGGCTGCTCCCCCTCCCCCTTAAGGATCCTGAAGACACGATCCGAGACATCCCTGGCCCTGGCACCCGGGAGGCAACATACCTTCCGGGAGTCTCGCTCGCGACCACAGAATCTCCTATCTATTCCCCTAACCATTGAATCTCCTACAACTATTGCTTTTCTATTCTCCCCCCTTCCCTTCTGAGCCCCAGAGCCAGACTTAGTGCCAGAGACTTGGCCGCTAGGGCCTTCCCCCGGTAGGTCACCCCCCCCAACAGCATCCAAAACGGTATACTTGTTTTGAAGGGGAACGGCCACGAGGGATCCCTGCACTGTCTGCCTGTTTGTTTTTTTCCCCCCTGACTGTAACCCAGCTATTCTTGTCCTGTACCTTGGGTGTGGTTACCTCCCTGTAACTCTTCTCAATCACCCCCTCTGCCTCCCGGATGATCCGAAGTTCATCCAGCTTCAGCTCCAGTTCCCTAACACGGTCTTTGAGGGGCTGAAGTTGGGTGCACTTCCCGCAGGTATAGTCAGCGGGGACACCGGTGGTATCCCTCACCACCCACATCCTACAGGAGGAGCATGTAACTGGCCTAGCCCCCATCCCCTCTTACCTTACAGAATATAGCTGCCGTATGGACTAACTAGATCTCCGCCCTCCGACTCTGCTCCCAGTCAGCTACACTTCCTGTAAACTCCTGGCTCTCTTCGCACTCTTTGCGGAAATGTCGGAAACAAAATGAAAGGAGCACCTTACTCCCTCCTCACCTAACTCCCTCGGTCACCAAACTCTTACTATAGCACTCAAAAAGCACCAAATTCAGCACTCAGTGCAAATTGACATCCTGGACCCTGGCACCAGGGAGGCAACATACCATCCTGGAGTCTCTTTCACGTCCACAGAAGCGCCTATCTGTGCCCCTGACTATAGAGTCCCCTATTACTATTACTCTTCTGCGCTTTGACCCTCCCTTCTGAACATCAGAGCCAGCCGTGGTGCCACTGCTCTGGCTGCTGCTGTTTTCCCCTGATAGGCTATCCCCCCCGACAGTATCCAAAGGGGTATATCTGTTCGAGAGGGGGACAACCACAGGGGATTCCTGCACTGACTGCCTGCCCTTTCTGGTGGTCACCCATTTCTCTGCCTGCACCTTGGGTGTGACCACATTTACATAACTGCGATCTATGACGCTTTCCGCCACCTGCATGTTCCTAAGTGCATCCAATTGCTGCTCCAACCGAACCATGCGGTCTGTGAGGAGCTCCAGTTGGGTGCACTTTCTGCAGATGAAGCCACCCGGGACGCTGGAAGCCTCCCGGACCTGCCACATCTCACAGTCAGAGCACAGCACCCCTCTAACTGACATTGCGTCAATTAATTAAAATTAAAAAAATTTTTTTTTTTTGAATATTTTTTAAAAAAATTTCAAAGTTACTGTTAACTATCTGTTTCCTAGCATTAGATTTCTAATAGAAATGCGAAAGCTAAATATAGTACTCTCCGATCTCTGGCTTAGATATCCCTCTAAATTATAATTAAGTTTAATTAGTTACCAATGCTCAATTTTTTTTAAAATTTAGTGTAGAATCCCAACCAGCCACTCAGGCCACAGCTTTTCTGTGATGTCACTTCAGTTTCCCCCCGACACACACACAATTTGAAAAAGGTACAAAAGTAAAAATGAGTAAAAATCACTCATGGAGCCCCCACTCGAATGGACTGAAGTATGACCAGGGGTGGGGTGTGAGGTGAGGGGGGCTGTCGAAGACAAGTGGGACAATGTAGAAGGAGGGCTGTGAAAGGGCAAGGGGACATAATGACAGGCAGAGGGGCAAGGAGGTAGATGAGGATGCTGAACAATGGAAGACAGAGGGAAGACCGAGGGGAGGGAAGCTGGAACCCAGCAAGGCCGCATGAAAACCTCGCCAATAAGGGATACCACATTGTTTATTCAAAGGGGAAGTGTAATGTTCTTGTTGGATGGCCTGATTTATATTACAAGAACACTTGTAGAAAAACTATAAATGATTTATTAATATTAACTGTGGGTCAAATATATACAAAATAACAGATGAATAACAAGATGAACATATACAAGCAACCTCTCTCCCAGCTCTCGAGTCAGTCTGAGGTCACCTGACTCAAACATTCACTTATATACTAATGAGACTCTTAGTGGTCAATCAGTGAATTACAACACAACCATGATATCGCTACAGCAAGCACACAGACTTTGGCTGCGTAGAGATCCACATGGGGCATGGGCGCTTCGCAGATAATAATATCACAGGCTCATGGAAGATTGGGAATGTTCACCACAGATTTCTGAACATCTGCAGTGTTGTTTGCCTGGGGATACGGGCTAACCACTTAAAACACTGGCTGATTACTCCAATGCTTCACCCTCACACTCATGTCGAGGAGAGGTACAATGTTGCTCACAGCTCCACATGCTCCTTCATAGAGAACATTAGGTGGGGTTCCGGGGATAGGGTGGAGATGTGGGCTTAAGTAGGGTGCTCTTTCCAAGGGCCGGTGCAGACTCGATGGGCCGAATGGCCTCCTGCAATGTAAACTGATCAATCATTTCATTTTCTTTTTTGGGGACCTTGTGTAAACTCTCACACTTACCATTGTAACAGTGACCCAACAATAAATTAATTCACTGTCAAATACTTTGGAGTGCCCTGAGCACAAATAAATTGATGCTTTTTCTTAAACTGTAAGATTTGTTCTTATTCCCGTAATTATTAGTAGTGACTTTTTTGCGCTGTCTGAACATGCCCATCCTCAACTGTGATGAAAGCCAGTTTGAGAGTAGAATAGACAAACAACATCTTCAACCAAAAGTATCAAAAGGATGATCCTACTTCGTTCATCCCAAGATTCCCACCATCATTGATATCAGTGTCCGGCCAACTCAGTTTCCTTCATGTGACAGTGAGAAGTGGCTAAATGTACTGTGGCTATCAGGGCTATGGGTCTCGGGAATAACCCAGTTTTAGTGCTGAAGACCTGTGCATCAGAACCATCTTCCCTGTGGCTAAGCTATTCCCATACAATAATGGCACTCAAGTATTTCCTCTGGTTGAGGAATCAACTGTTAGGAAAGCAAATTCATGCCAAACAAAGGTGTTTGTATGTGTGGGGGTTAGATAAGTTCCAACTGTATTTCTAATGTGCTTGGAGAGGGCTATGGCGTGAAGAATAAATCAAAGGCATAAGTGTGCAGGTGTTGCTGACAAACTGGGGCTTTGTAAGGTTGAGAGGCTTTTAAGTTTTAGTTTAGCTTATTTGATAGCAGTTGGAGATAGGTAGTGAGCGAGGAGGCAGTTCTCACAGCTCCGCTTGCAGCAGTTGGTTTAGAAGGCTAAAAAGGCATAATCTCTCTCAGATTTGCCTGAAGAAAAGCCATAACATGGAGTAATGGTTGTCATGATATGCGGACACACACATAATGATATACAGACAAGCAGCTAATGGACACAGAACAGGACATGACCAATAAGCAGGCAGGACACTCAGGGGTGGGATCTGACTATAAAAGACACAAGGCACTCACACTCCGCCTCTTTCCACTGATGAACATCTAGAGAGTCAGTCAAGGGTGTTGTTACAATCTCACACCCTCACCACATGGCTAAGAGCTAGTCTGGTTCAGTCAGACAGAGTAACCACAATTAAGTTAGCAGAGAGTCGAACTCACAGAGAACTGTGCTATTAGTTCAATAAACCTGATTGAACTAACTTCAAGGTCTGGAGTATCTTTTTGATCTATGCTACATCCAGTTGCAGCCAGTGTTATACCAGTGTACCAAACATGACAATGGTTAAGAAAACAAGTGAAGAGATCTGAAGAGCAGCTAGGTAAGGAAACTAGAGAAATGAATAGAAATTTCCAAGATGTCTGAGGTTAAAGATACGAGAACTGTTAAGTAAAGACAGACAGAGCTGAGAAGAAGGCTGAGAGACCAGAAAGATGTCTGAAGTAATTTTCAAGTTTGTGAGATTTTACTACAACCTGTAGAACATGAGTTGACATAACTATGGAAATCGGTGGCTGGATCTCTGAGTTTGTGTAAAAGCAGTTAAGACAAAGGAAACCTAAAAGGAGTTGGTGTAAAACCCTGGACTGCATTCAGTGTTAAAAGTAGAGCTTGGGTTATGAAGTATGAAGACGAAGACAGGAGCTATATCTGCGCAGCAAGTAGAAAGAGAAACCTTTGGCACAATGAAGTCAAAAAAGTTTGGCAGTGCATACAATTCAGCTATTTGGGTTAGTGCTGCTACCCACATTATTTTCCCTTCAACAGGAACTGTGTCATTTCATCATGAGGAGACTGAATTGTCCATCCCAAGGGCATTGCGGTTGGACTTGATATTGGCCCCTGAAGAACAACAAGGGGTTGTTCAAAAGTGAAGAACTAATTGATAACTTAATGTGCGGTAGCCAGGAATTGACCAAAAACAGAACAGGTCTGCAAACTTTGCCATGGTTGTAAGTGATGGAGCTGATTTTCACTGTAGCCCATGGTCTGAATCAGACCACCAGAAGGATCAGGGCACAATTTGGTGACAGATATTTCAGAACCTATACCAAGTGATGAACATTTGTTGCAGACTATTATTTTTGGATTCTTTGAGATAAATCTTTTAAGAGGATGGTGAAGCATATCCTCACACTTTGGAGTGCCATTTGCCTCAAAGGTAAACTGAAACGTTTAAACAATTTCTGCTGGAATATGGCACGGAGCATTGAACTGCAACTCTAGAATCCCTACAGTGCAGAAGGAGGGCATTCGGCCCATCAAGTAAACACCAACCCTCCGGCAGAGCATCGTGCTAAGGCTCATTCCCCTGCCCACCCAGCCCTATTCCCCCGTTACCCAGTAACCTAACCTGCACATCCCTAAGGGGCAATTTAGCGGGCCAATCAACCTATCCTGCACATCTTTGGACCATGGGAGGAAACTGGAGCACCCGGAGGAAACCCACGCAGACACAGGGAGAACGTGCAAACTCCACACACATAGCAGGAATCAAACCCGGGTCCCTGGCACTGTGAGGCAGCAGTGTTAACCATTATGCGACCGTGACGCCCCTCTGATCTCCGGTGCAGACACAATGGGCTAAATGGCCTGTTCATGTGCTATACGTTTTCAATGGTTCTTGGACAATGGTGAAATGGGATAACAAAATAGGATGCTACTGAAGAAGGGAAAGAGTGAAAGGAGTAAATGGGCTATGCCTGGCAGGCAACAGTCGATAAGAGTTAAGAGGTGAAATGTTTCTAGGTGAACTGCCCACGAGGTTGCCAGAGCTATGATGTGACAGATGTGTTATGGATGAGGATCAGGACCGTAAGCAGAGATTTGTGAAGAAGACGTACATGGATGTATGCTGCCACACAGCCCCTCACAAAAGTTTAGTGAAGGCGTGGAGAATGGATGCAATGATGCAGTGTTTCAAATCCGAATCCTACACTCCGGTGAGGAAATAAAAATCACCAGTGTGGGTGGAGCTGGTGGGAGTGCTGGCCAATCAAGCAAGGGCTCAAGCTGAATAGAATTTGCCATGGCTGGAAATGGAAAGTAGGGTATTAAGAAAACTCTTGAAAGGAAATCAGAGGAGAGTAATCAGCTGCAACCTTTTTTGGGGGGGGTTGCTGAGCTCCCTTCAAGAACTTTATGATGACCAAGTGAAGCAAAGTAAAGGGAGAGATGTGGTGTAATGTTTGGGACTGTAGTAGTTAACGTCTCCAGTAGTAAACCTCTGTCGTATTAAAACTCTCCTGGTTAAGGTGCTCTTTTGGAGTGTCGGTGCAGACTTGATGGGCCGAATGACCTCCTTCTGCACTGTAGGGATTCTATGATTCTATTCTATTGGATGGACACATCTTGAAAGGCTATTTGTGAAATGATGACATTTCACAAATGAATTTGCGAAGTGAAAGTTCAGTTATGATATGGTTGTTACACTCATGTGATTGCTGTATGTTGGATGTTACAAAATGAAGTGTTTATTCCTTCGCAGTGTTGCTTTACTCTGGTAGCATCAATATGCCTGGGCTTTGGCTGTCTATTTTCACCTCAGAAAAATCAGCAAAGTTTTCAATCACATCCAGCTTGCAGTCTGTGCTTCGTCAGCAATGGAGTGGCTTGTCTTTGCATGAGGATTAGCCATTTCTTTTTGCTTTTTCTAAAAGACTTTTGAAACAAAGTGGAGATTGGATTCTCGCAACTTGTATTTCAGGCAAGTCTGGCACATGTCCAAGTTTATAAATAACAAGCAGGTGAACAGCTGAATGTGAGAATGGAACCACCTGTAGTTGCAAATGGGAACAAGACTTTTTCATATAGAGAATAGATTTCTGTTTATTGCTATTGAATGTTCAGTGAAAAACCTATCCTCTTAAACTTAAGTATTTTCAAATAATCTTGTTCATGGAAAGTTCTATTTGATACAAACTGCATAATTGATAACTTTGCAAACTCACTAATAACACGCTAAAATATCCATTTCTATGCGGGCACATTCTGAGTAGGTGAACCAGGACATCGTTTACCCTCATTCCTGATTTTAAGAAGCAGATTATTATTAATAATTTAAGGACAGAAACTGTATGTTGGGGACGTGAAAGGGCTCAAAACAGGTGATGGGAGGAGAGTGGCAGTTAAAAGTGAAGTTTAGTGGCTTCAAACAGATTTGCAGTGTCTTGGGTCCCATTGCCCTGCCTCCTCCCCACCCACCCTCTACAAAACACTTTGACCCTGCTGTCTGCAATACTGCTGGATAACGGCAACCACCATCCATTACCCACCTCACCACCCCTCCACCCCACCAACAGTGCCATCTCTGGCCTTTCCAGTGCTTTATAACTCCACTGTCAGCTTAACTAGACTTTTTGATCTGCTCCCCAGAATCCTTCCCAATGCCCGTTCTTGGGACACCCATCTTCATTCTTGAACCCCAAGACCAAACCTAAGATCCTGAGACTATTTCACCTTAAGTAGCCTCCAAATTACATAGGGACATGTTTACCCCTCTGACTGATCTTAGATCTGCTCCACCGCTTCGAGAACCTATCTTCTATGTCAAAATATGGCACGGCTGTAAGATGTTACCCCCAGTGGTTCTGCATCCAAGACTGCGAGGCCTGGATAGAGTGGACGTGGAGAGGATGTTTCCACTTGTAGGAAAAACTAGAACCAGAGGACACCATCTCAGACTAAAGGGACGATCCTTTAAAACTGAGATGGGGAGGAAGAGAGCGGGCAGAGAGGGGAGCGATCTTTGGAGGGGAAAGCTGAAAGGTAAGCTGTGATTTTGATTTTTAACTTACTTTTTCGGAGCAGGGAACCTGAAGTCGGCCGTGGGGAGACCTGGGAAGGTTTGTATTTTCTTTAAAAAGGCACTTACCTCCGAGGTTTCAACCTCATTCTTCCAGCGGAGCGGGCAGAGAGGGGAGCGATCTTTGGAGGGGAGAGCTGGAAGGTAAGCTGAGTTTTTGATTTTTAACTTACTCTTTCGGAGCAGGAAACCGGAAATTGGCCCTGGGGAGACCTGTGAAGGTCGTATTACCCAATAAATTTAAACGGTGAGGAAACCTGAGACACTACACGTGTAGTGTCTCCCACCCTCCCTCCTCCTCCAACCTACAAAAAAAGACTCAGTGCTGTGAGCAGATAAGCTATTTACTTTTTTTTTCTTTTTAACTGGAGACTAAGTAGAGGTGATGGCAGCTAGAATGTTCGAGGTAAGGGAGACCACCGGTGTCCTTGCTGACTTCACCTGCGGGAAGTACAGCCATCTCCAGGTCCTCACAGACCGTGTGAGGGAACTTGAGCTGGAGCTGGATGAACTGAGGATCATTCAGGAAGCTGAGGGGGTGATAGATAGAAGCTACAAGGACATAGTTACACCTGAGAACAAAGGTAGCTGGGCAACAGTTAGAGGTGAGAAGAGGAGAAAGCAGTCAGTGCAGGGATCCCCTGTGGTTGTTCCTCTCAACAATGAGTATACCGCTTTGGATACTGTTGGGGGGGATTACCTAGCAGGGGTAGGCTGCAGTGACCGGGTCTCTGGTACGAGGTCCGGCTCTGGGGTTCAGAAGGGAAGGGGGGAGATTAGGAGAGCACTAGTTATAGAGGACTCAATAGTTAGAGGTACAGACAGGTGGTTCTGTGGGCACGGGCGCGACTCTCGGATGGTTTGTTGCCTCCCGGATGCCAGGGTCCATGACGTCTCGGATCGTGTCTTCAGGATCCTTAAGGGGGAGGGGGAGCAGCCAGAAGTCGTGGTGCACATTGGTACCAACGACATAGGTAGGAAAAGGGGTGTGGATGTAATAAACAAGTTCAGGGAGTTAGGCTGGAGGTTAAAAGCCAGGACAGACAGAGTTGTCATCTCTGCTTTGTTGCCGGTGCCACGTGATAGCGAGGCTAGGAATAGGGAGAGAGTGCAGTTGAACACGTGGCTGCAGAAAAGGTGTAGGTGGGAGGGCTCCAGGTATTTGGATAATTGGAGCGCATTCTGGGGAAGGTGGGACCTGTACAAGAAGGACGGGTTGCATCTGAACCAGAGGGGCACCAATATCCTGGGAGGGAGGTTTTCTAGTACTCTTTGGGAGGGTTTAAACTCATTTGGCAGGGGAACGGGAACCGGATTTGCAGTCCAGCAACTAAGATAGCCGATGTTCAGGACGCCAAAGCACGTAATGAGGCAGTGGGGAAGGTAACACTGACAAAGGAGAGTACTTGCAGGCACGGAGATGGATTGAAGTGTGTATACTTCAACGCAAGAAGCATCAGGAATAAGGTGGGTGAACTTAAGGTATGGATCGGTACTTGGGACTACGATGTGGTGGCCATCACGGAAACTTGGATAGAAGAGGGGCAGAAATGGTTGTTGGAGGTTCCTGGTTATAGATGTTTCAATAAGATTAGGGAGGGTGGTAAAAGAGGTGGGAGGGGGTGGCATTGTTAATTCGAGATAGTATAACAGCTGCAGAAAGGCAGTTCGAGGAGTATCTGCCTACTGAGGTAGTATGGGTTGAAGTCAGAAATAGGAAAGGAGCAGTCACCTTGTTGGGAGTTTTCTATAGGCCCCCCAATAGTAGCAGGGATGTGGAGGAACAGATTGGGAAACAAATTTTGGAAAGGTGCAGAAGTCACAGGGTAGTAGTCATGGGTGACTTCAACTTCCCAAATATTGAGTGGAAACTCTTTAGATCAAATAGTTTGGATGGGTGGTGTTCTTGCAAAGTGTCCAGGAAGCTTTTCTAACACAGTATGTAGATTGTCCGACCAGAGACCATATTGGATTTGGTACTTGGTAATGAACCAGGGCAAGTGATAGATTTGTTAGTGGGGGAGCATTTTAGAGATAGTGACCACAATTCTGTGACTTTCACTTTAGGAATGGAGAGGGATAGGTGCGTGCAACAGGGCAAGGTTTACAATTGGGGGAAGGGTAAATACGATGCTGTCATCGTAGGGTGGGTCAGTAAATTTGCAGATGATACGAAGATTGGTGGAGTTGTGGATAGCGAGGAAGGCTGTTGTCGGCTGCAAAGAGACATAGATAGGATGCAGAGCTGGGCTGAGAAGTGGCAGATGGAGTTTAACCCTGAAAAGTGTGAGGTTGTCCATTTTGGAAGGACAAATATGAATGCGGAATACAGGGTTAATGGTAGGGTTCTTGGCAAAGTGGAGGAGCAGAGAGATCTTGGGGTCTATGTTCATAGATCTTTGAAAGTTGCCACTCAAGTGGATAGAGCTGTGCAGAAGGCCTATGGTGTGCTAGCGTTCATTAGCAGAGGGATTGAATTTAAGAGCCGTGACATAGAATTTATGATGTGCTCATAATACTCCAAATGAGGTCTGACCAGAGCCTTAAACAGCCTCTGCAGTACATCTCCACTCTTGTATTCTAGCCCTCTCGACATGAATGCTAACATTGCATTTGCCTTCTGTAGCGCACAAAGACTCCATGAGACGAATATAGTGAAGTCGATGAGGCTTTATTAAGCGTGTCTGTTCCCCAGCAGCTCGATAGTAAACTGGCCTGCGGGGGAAGACACCGGCTTCTTATACTCCGCCTTCAGGGCGGAGCTTGAGGTCAACGGCCAACCAGGACCCGGGATCTGTCAGCCAATGACATTAGGGCTTCCAGTCCCACATGACCCCCAATACATACTACCACGTTCACCCCTTGTCAAAAATGAACCCGGCGGGGTGATGCTTCGTATGGTGGTAAGGGTTTACAGGGCTGGTCCTGGGAGGATAGAACATTCACATGGTAGTACAGTATTGGACAGTTTCGTCCTGTTGCAACTATTTACAGAGGGTATAGGAAAAAAAAAAAAAATGTTCTTTGAACAGTCCATCTTTGTTTTACATCGACGCCACGAGTCGGTCGGGCGGTCTGGTCGTCCGTGTCGATCGCCTCGGCCCCGGCGGTGGTGGTGGTGCTTGTACCAGTGTTGTCGCCTCCAGGAGCCGTACGGTTTCAGCTGTCGGTGCAAAGGGGAGGGGGACTGATCCTCCTGGGAAGGGGGCGGTCACGGGGTGCGGCGGTGGCAGGAAGGGGGGCGGTTGGGTTGATGGTGTCGGGGGGGTGTGCGTGGTGCCGGCGGGCGCCAGATCCCGCAGGGAGACCGTGTCCTGTCGGCCGTCGGGGTACTCCACGTAGGCGTACTGGGGGTTTGCGTGGAGGAGGTGAACCCTTTCGACCAACGGGTCTGCCTTATGTGCCCGCACATGCTTTCGGAGCAGGATGGGTCCTGGGGCCGCCAGCCAGGTCGGCAGCGACGCTCCAGAGGAGGACCTCCTAGGGAAGACAAGGAGACGCTCGTGAGGCATTTGATTAGTGCTTGTACATAATAACGACCGGATGGAATGGAGAGCGTCCGGGAGGACCTCCTGCCACCGTGAAACTGGGAGATCCCTGGACCGTAGGGCAAGTAGGACGGCCTTCCAGACCGTGCCGTTCTCCCTTTCTACTTGCCCATTCCCCCGGGGGTTGTAGCTGGTCGTCCTGCTTGAGGCTATGCCCTTGCTGACCAGGAACTGGCGCAGCTCGTCACTCATGAAAGAGGACCCCCTGTCGCTGTGGACGTATGCGGGGTAACCGAACAGTGTGAAGATGCTGTTCAGGGCTTTAATGACTGTGGCCGCGGTCATGTCGGAGCAGGGAATGGCAAAAGGGAAGCGGGAGTATTCGTCCACTACATTAAGAAAATATGCGTTGCGGTCGGTGGAGGGGAGGGGCCCTTTGAAATCGAGACTGAGGCGTTCAAAGGGGCGGGAAGCCTTAATCAGGTGCGCTCCATCTGGCCTGAAAAAATGCGGCTTGCATTCCGCGCAGATGTGGCAGTCCCTTGTGACTGTACGGACCTCTTCTAAAGAGTATGGGAGATTGCGGGACTTGATGAAGTGGTAAAACCGAGTGACCCCCGGGTGGCAGAGGTCCTCGTGGAGGGTTTGGAGGCGGTCAATTTGTGCGTTGGCACATGTGCCGCGGGATAGGGCATCGGACGGCTCGTTCAGCTTTCCGGGCCGGTACAAGATCTCATAGTTGAAGGTGGAGAGCTCGATCCTCCACCTTAAGATCTTGTCATTTTTAATTTTGCCCCGCTGTGCATTATCAAACATGAAAGCTACCGACCGTTGGTCAGTGAGGAGAGTGAATCTCCTGCCGGCCAGGTAATGCCTCCAATGTCGCACAGCTTCCACTATGGCTTGGGCTTCCTTTTCCACTGAGGAGTGGCGGATTTCTGAGGCGTGGAGGGTTCGGGAGAAAAAGGCCACGGGTCTGCCCGCTTGGTTAAGGGTGGCCGCTAGAGCTACGTCGGAGGCGTCGCTCTCGACCTGGAAGGGGAGGGACTCGTCGATGGCGCGCATCGTGGCCTTTGCGATGTCCGCTTTGATGCGGCTGAAGGCCTGGCAAGCCTCTGTCGACAGAGGGAAGGTCGTGGTCTGTATTAGAGGGCGGGCCTTGTCTGCGTACTGGGGGACCCACTGGGCGTAGTACGAAAAGTACCCCAGGCAGCGTTTCAGGGCTTTTGGGCAGTGTGGGAGGGGAAATTCCATGAGTGCGCGCATACGTTCGGGGTCGGGGCCTATTATCCCATTGCGTACTATGTAGCTCAGAATGGCTAGCCGGTCGGTGCTAAAAACGCACTTGTCCTCGTTGTACGTGAGGTTCAATGCTTTGGCGGTCTGGAGGAATTTTTGGAGGTTGGCGTCGTGGTCCTGCTGATCGTGGCCGCAGATGGTTACATTGTCGAGATACGGGAACGTGGCCCGTAACCCATGTTGATCAACCATCCGGTCCATCTCCCGTTGGAAGACCGAGACCCCGTTTGTGACGCCAAAAGGGACCCGTAGGAAATGGTATAATCGCCCGTCTGCCTCGAAGGCTGTGTACTTGCGGTCACTTGGGCGGATGGGGAGCTGATGGTAGGTGGACTTGAGGTCCACGGTGGAGAAGACTTTATACTGGGCAATCCGATTGACCATGTCGGATATGCGGGGGAGAGGGTACGCGTCTAGTTGTGTGTACCTGTTGATGGTCTGGCTATAGTCAATGACCATCCTTTGTTTCTCCCCTGTCTTCACTACTACCACCTGCGCTCTCCAGGGACTATTGCTGGCCTGGATTATGCCCTCCTTTAGTAGCCGCTGGACTTCGGACCGAATGAAGGTCCGGTCCTGGGCGCTGTACCGTCTGCTCCTAGTGGCGACGGGTTTGCAATCCGGGGTGAGGTTCGCAAACAAGGACGGGGGTTGCACCTTGAGGGTAGCGAGGCCGCAGATAGTGAGTGGGGGTATGGGGCCGCCGAATTTAAACGTAAAGCTCTGTAGATTACATTGGAAATCTAATCCCAGCAAGGTGGGGTCACAGAGTTGGGGAAGGACGTTAAGTTTGTAGTTTTTGAACTCCCTCCCCTGCACCGTTAGGGTAACTATGCAGAATCCCTGGATCTGTACGGAGTGGGATCCTGCAGCTAGGCAAATCTTTTGTGCGCTGGGATAGGTGGTCAAGGAACAGCGTCTTACCGTGTCGGGGTGTATAAAGCTTTCCGTGCTCCCGGAGTCGACTAGGCATGGCGTCTCGTGGCCGTTAATTAGGACCGTTGTCGTCGTCGTCTGGAGTGTCCGGGGCCGAGCCTGATCGAGTGTAACCGAAGCGAGCCGTGGTTGTAGTAGTGGGGTGGGGTCCGTTGTTGCCGTCCAAGATGGCGTCGGTGATGGACAAAATGGCCGCCCCCATACATCGCACGTGGCTGGGGGTCACAAGATGGCGGCGGGGGTGGACAAAATGGCCGCCCCCATGCGTCGTACAGGTCGGGGGCGGTCCAAGATGGCGGCGTCCCTCCTCCCCTCGTGGTGGTCGGGACCCAAAATGGCGGCGTCTGCGGGTCGCACAACGGCGCCCCTCCTCCCCTCGTGGTGGTCGGGACCCAAAATGGCGGTGTCTGCGGGTCGCACATGGTGTGCTGGGGGGTCTGGGGAGTGCTAGGACCGCGAGCGCTAGGACCGCGCGGAGCTCCCTCACCGCGAGCGCTAGGACCGCGAGCGCTAAGACCGCGCGGAGCTCCCTCACCGGGGACAGCGGTGGTCGGGGCCCAAGTCGGCGGCGCGGGCGGGTCAGGCGTGGGGCCGCGAGCGCAAGGAGCGCGAGGAGCTCCCTCACCGGGGACAGCGGTGGTCGGGGTCCAAGTAGGTGGCGCCGGCGGGTCAGGCGTGGGGCACGGGACGGGGGTGAGGGTGGCGTTAGGGATGCGAAAACCCCCCTCCTCTCCGTGGAGAGTGTTGGCCGGGACCCAAAGCGGTAGCGCCGGCGGCGGGTCGTACATGGGCTACGGGGAGGGGGGTTGGGGAGCGTAGGCGGCGTGCAGGTCTCCCAGTTCTCCCGGGACCGCGATGGTCGGGAACCAGAGCGGCTGCGCCTGCGGGTCGCACATGGCGTGCTGGGGGGGTTGGGACGCATCGACTGCTTGTAGGGCTCCCAGTTCTCCCGGGACCGCGATGGTCGGGAACCAGAGCGGCTGCGCCTGTGGGTCGCACATGGTGTGCTGGGGGGGTTGGGACGCATAGAGTGCTTGTAGGGCTCCCTGTGGCCCAGGGACGGCGGCGACCTCGCGGGATCGGCACACCACCGCATAATGGCCCTTTTTCCCGCAGCATTTGCAGATGGCTGCACGGGCCGGACAGCGCTGTCGGGGGTGTTTTGCCTGGCCTCAGAAATAACAGCGGGTGCCCCCGGTGCGACTCGGCGTTTGGACTGCGCAAGCCTGCGGGGTGTCCGGGGGGGGGGGGGTAGGGGGTTTGCCGCGACGGGTACGTACGGGGCCCAATGGCCTGCCGCGCGGTCGGGGCCGTAGGTGCGGGTATTACGCGCGGCCACGTCTAGGGAGGCTGCTAGGGCCCGTGCCTCTGAGAGTCCTAGCGACTCTTTTTACAGAAGTCTTTGGCGGATTTGGGAGGATTGCATACCTGCCACAAAAGCGTCGCGCATTAACATGTCCGTGTGTTCGTTTGCATTCACCGACGGGCAGCTGCAGGCTCGTCCCAAAATCAGCAGCGCGGCGTAGAACTCGTCCATCGATTCTCCGGGAGCTTGCCGTCTTGTCCCGAGCTGGTAGCGAGCGTAGATTTGGTTAACTGGGCGAACGTAGAGACTTCTGAGTGCTGTGAACGCCGTCTGGAAATCGTCGGTGTCTTCAATGAGGGTGAAAATCTCCGTGCTCACCCTCGAATGCAGGACCTGCAGTTTTTGTTCGTCTGAGACTCGGCCGGTGGTCGTTCTGATGTAGGCCTCGAAGCAAGTCTGCCAGTGTTTGAAGGCTGCTGCCGCATTCACTGCGTGGGGGCTGATCCTCAGGCATTCTGGAATGATCCTGAGCTCCATAGTCCATTTTAGGCACGCTTAATAAATTGTAGCGCACAAAGACTCCATGAGACGAATATAGTGAAGTCGATGAGGCTTTATTAAGCGTGTCTGTTCCCCAGCAGCTCGATAGTAAACTGGCCTGCGGGGGAAGACACCGGCTTCTTATACTCCGCCTTCAGGGCGGAGCTTGAGGTCAACGGCCAACCAGGACCCGGGATCTGTCAGCCAATGACATTAGGGCTTCCAGTCCCACATGACCCCCAATACATACTACCACACCTTCCTAACTGCCGGCTGAACCTGCACGTTAACCTTAAGAGAATCGTGAACAAGGATTCCCAAGTCACTTTGTGCTTCTGATTTCCTAAGCATTTCCCCATTTCGAAAATAGTCTGTGCCTCCATTCCTCCTTCCAAAATGCATAACCTCACACTGTTCCACATTGTATTCCATCTGCCATTTTTTGCCCACTCTCCTAGCCTCTCCAAGTCCTTCTGCAGCCCGCCTGCTTCCTCAATACTACCTGTCCCTCTACAGATCTTTGTATCATCTGCAAACTTAGAAACAGTGCCTTCAGTTCCTTCTTCCAGATCATTAATGTATATTGTGAAAAGTTGTGGTCCCAGCACAGACACCTGAGGCACACCACTAGTCACCGGCTGCCATCCTGTAAAAGACCCCTTTATCCCCTCTGTCTGCCCCAGTCAGTCAATCCTCTATCCATGCCAGGATCTTATCCTTAACACCATGGGCTCTTAACTTATTTAAGTCTCCTATGTGGCACCTTGGCAAAGGCTTCTGGAAATCTAAATAAATCGCATCCACTGGTTCTCCTTTGTCTAATTTCCTTGATACCTCCTCAAAGAACTCTGACAGATTTGTCAGACATTATCTCCCTTTGACAACGCCTAACAGACAGGATAAAATAGGACTCAGTCCTAGTTTTTCATGCACTCATGATTGCACAGTTAGCTTACGGTTGCAAAAATCTGGCTTTTTATTTAAGAAAAAGGATTCCCTCTCTGTGGTGGAATTTTAAAGCCCTGTTGCGGCAGGGGCAGAGCCAGACAATGCAGCGAGTCATTCAAAACCCCACTGACTTTGGCAAAACTGGGATACCCACCGGCAGATGGGGTGGTACAATTCTGCCCTACGTTCCCTCTCCCGAATATGCTGACTCAGAGTAAAGTACAATTCTGATGTGCTAACAGCCTCACGAACCAACAAATCTTTCACTGGAGAGGAACAGAGGCTCCTGAAAGGTCAATGGCCCTGGCAGCAGAGCCTTGCATTAACCTTTTAAATGTCAGCAGGCTACTGGATCACATGGAGGCATCACAGCTGAGCCCTGTCCTGTCTTCACACTTTGCAATGAGGCCTCCCTGTTTCCAGTGCTCGCAGTTTGTTTCTCCATATCCACAGAATCTGTTCCTATTATATTCAAAGGCTGTATACCCATTGTTACCCATTAGTGGTTGTTCTGTTCCATTCTAATCAACTGGTGCTGGATGGGTAGTTTAAAAATATATAGTTTAATTCAAATTTTCTACATTTTTACAACAAGTAAACCCAACCCCAGCGCCACCCGCCCCCTGCCCCCCAGAACTGCCTCCCCCCACCCCTTGAAGGCACCCAGATCCACAAAATGTAAGACAAACTCGCCGAATCTCTGGTGAGACCCTCATCTGCCCCTCTTGGAGCAAATTTAACCTTCTCCAAATACAGGGGGCGGGATTCTCAGACCCCCCGCCGGGTCGGAGAATCCCCGGGGGGGGGGGGGGGGGGGGCAGCGTGAATCCCCCCACACCGCTCCGACGCCGGCTGCCGTATTCGCCGCTGCCGGTTTTCGGGTGGGGGCGGGGATTACGCCACGCCAGTTGGGGGCTGTTGGCAGCGGCCCTCCCGGCAATTCTCCTGGCCGAACGGCCGTCGGTTTCTGGCCAGTCCCGCCGCCGTGGATTGGACATGGTCCAACACGGCAGGACCTGGCTGGTAGGCTGGCTGGTGTGGTCCTTGGGGGGGCGCGCGGGGGGATCCGGCCCCGGGGAGGGGCACGGTGGCCTGGCCTACGATCGGGGCCCACCGATCTGTGGGCATGCCTGTGTTGTGGGGGCACTCCTTCCTTTCGCGCCAGCCACTGTAGGGCTCCGCCATGGCTGGCGTGGAGAAGACACTCCCCTGCACATGCGCTAGAATACATCGGCCGGTCTGCGCATGCACTAAACCACGCGGCGGTTCTGTGCATGCGCTAACCCGCGGCGGCCCTTCGCCGCCGGTTGGAGCGGCGTCAAATCCTCCGCCGCCGGCCTAGCCCTCGGGAGTGCGGAGGATTCCGCAACGTCCGGTCGGCGCGACCCCGGAGTGGTTCGCGACGCTTTTTACGCCGGCGTCGGGCCATCGCGGGGATTTGGGAGAATCCCACCCAGGAACTCCATTAGATCCCCAGCCACGCCGAGACACAAGGGGGAGAAGCTGACCTCCACCCCAACAGGACCCGGCTGCAAGCGATCAATGAGGCGAAGGCTAAAACATCTGCCCCCGCACCCGGCTGCAGCTACACCCAGTCTGACAGCCCGGATTTGGCCTTCAGGGGATCCGGCTCCAATTTCACACATAGAACCTCGGACATGGTGCTGAAAAAAACGACCCCCAAAATTTCTCCAACTTCGGGCAGACCAGAACATACGGACATGATGGGCTGGGCCCTTCCCACACCGCTCACAGCTATGGTTGGGTAGTTTTGGTGATAAAAATGACCAGGGGTAACAGCAAGATGTCATGAAGATACAAAGGTTAGTTATTCTACATTGCTTTTCTTCACAAAAGCTTTCCTTTTTGCCCTTTCAGGTGGGCTTATCACAACAACAACTTTTATTTATATGGAGCCTTTAATATAGTCAAATGCCCCAAGGCGTTTCACATAAACCGAGCTACAAAATGAGACATTGGAGAAAGCCTTGGTCAAAAGAGGTAATTTGTAAGGAGTGCCTTAAAGGAGGGAAGAGCGGTGGAAAAGTTTATGGATGGCCCGGATAGCTGAAGGCATGGCCATCAGTCGTTGGACTGAACTATGGACATGCTATTAGACAAAAAACAAAGAACAATACAGCACAGGAACAGGCCCTTCCACCTTTCTAATGAAAGCAGTCCGAATCTATTCAGCCTCTCCACACAGCTAATACTGACAATTCTGGAAGATTGAGATGACAAAATGCCAGTGACTGACTTTTCTCCCCCCCCCCCCCCCCCCCCCCAGCCCCTCCCCGCCTCTATTCTTGCAGCAACATTATCAGCTGCTAAATTTGTTTATAAGTGTTTCAGTGAATATTAAATTATCCAATATCCAGGTTTGGGCTGGCAAGTGGCAAGTTACCTTTGCATCACAAGTGCCACGCAATGACCATATCCTACAAGAGAGGATCTAACACCGCCCCGTGATATTCAATGGCATTACCATCGCTGAATCCCCCACAATCAACAACCTGGGGGTTATCATTCATCAGAAACTGAACTGGATTAGTCACATTAATACTGTGGCTACCAGGGCAGGTCAAAGGCTAGGAATCCTAGGACGAGCAACGCACCTCCTGACCCCCCAAAGCCTGTCCAGCATCTACAAGGCACAAGTCAGGAGTGGAATGAAATACTCTCCCTTTGCCTGGATGAGTGCAGCTCCAACAACATTCATGAAGCTCGAGACCATCCATGGCAGAGCAGCCCACTTGATTGCTCCTCCTTCCACACACATTCAAACCCTTCACCATCGACGAACAGTGGCAACTGTGTGTACCATCTACAAGAAGCACTGCTGTAACAAGGTTCCTTAGACAACACCTTCCAAACCCACGATCACTACCATCTAGAAGGACAAGAGCAGCAGATATCTGGGAACCCTTTCACCTGTAGGTTCCCCTCCAAGTCACTCACCACTCTGACTTGGAACTATATTGCTGGGACAACATAGAATTTACAGTGCAGAAGGAGCCATTCAGCCCATCGAGTCTGCAGCGGCCCTTGGAAAGAGCACCCCACTTAAGCCCCATGCCTCCACCCTATCCCCTTTATTCCCGTAACCCCACCTAACCTTTTTGCATAAGGGAAATTTTGAATGCCAATCCACCTAACCTGCACATCTTTGGACTGTGAGAGGAAACCGGAGCACCTGGAGGAAAGCCACACACACTCAGGGAGAACGTGCAGACTCCACACAGCCAGTGACCCAAGCCGGGAATCGAACCTGGGACCCTGGAGTTGTGAAGCAACTGTGCTAACCACTATGCTACCGTGCTGCCCTCGTACTCCCTAACAGCACGGTGGATGTACCTACACCTGAAGGACTGCAGCGGTTCAAGAAGGCAATTCAGCACCATCTTCTGAAGGGTAACGAGGGATGGGCAATAAATGCTGGCCTAACCAGGAATGCCCACGCCTCATAAATGAAGAAAGAAAAATGGCTTCATAGAAATAGGAATAGGAAGAGGCCATTTGGCTCATTGGACCTGCTTTGCTGTTCAAAAAGATCATTGCTGGTCAGATTGTGGCTTTAACTGCACTTTCCTGCCTGTCCCCCCAAACCCTTGACTTTCTTGTTGAACAGAAATCTGTCTAACTCAGCCTTGAATTCAATGATCCAGTCTCCATTGGACTCACTGGAGAAGAGAATTCAAAAGACTGGCAACCCTCTGAGAGAAGAAATTCTTCCTCATCTCTGTCTTAAATGGGAGACCCATTATTTTCAAACCTTATGCTAGATTCTCACATGAGGAAACATCCTTTCAGCATCCTCCTTCTTAAGCTTCTTTGGAGTTTTATAGGCTTCAATAAAATCACCTAATTCTTCAAAACTCCAATAAGTTTGGGCCCAAATTGTTCAACCTTTCCTCATAAGACAATACCTTCATTCCAGGAATCAGCCATATGAACCTACTCTAAACTGATTCCAAAGCAAATATAACCCTCCTTAAGTAAAGATACCAACATTGTAGAGTACAATACTTCAGCTACGCTATACAGTTGTAGCAAGACTTCCTTACTTTTATACTCCTTCCACCTTGCAAAAAAGACTAACATTCCATTTGCCTTCCTAATTGCTTGCTGTACCTGCACGCTACCTTTTTTGTGATTCATGTGCAAGGACACTGAGCTCACTCTGTACTGCAGCATTCTGCAGTCTCTCTCTATTTAACCAATATTCTGCTTTTCTATTCTTCGTGCCGAAATAGACAACCTCACATTTTCCCGTATTATACTCCATCTGCCACTCACTTCAACCTATATATATATCCCTTTGCACACTCTTTGTTTCCATTTCGCAACTTGTTTTCTTACCTATCCTTGTGTCAT
This sequence comes from Scyliorhinus torazame, assembly GCF_047496885.1. Classification (NCBI taxonomy): domain Eukaryota; kingdom Metazoa; phylum Chordata; class Chondrichthyes; order Carcharhiniformes; family Scyliorhinidae; genus Scyliorhinus; species Scyliorhinus torazame. Next base: position 58,001,200 of record NC_092712.1, on the reverse strand, counting down.
CATCAAATCTAGCTACAATATAATCTTCATTTCATCCAACTCATTCATATAGATTATAAATAGTTGAGGCTCTAGCACCAAACCCTGCGGCATTCCACGAGCTACAGCTTTGCAACTTGAAAATGATCTATTCTGTTTCCTATTTGTTAGTCCTCTATCCATGCTAATATATCACCCTCAACACATTTCTTATCTTGCACAGTAACCTTTTATGTGGCACCTTATCAAATGCCTTTTGGAAATCCAAATACACTACAGCTCCAGATTCCCCTTTATCCACCCTGCTTGTTACATCCTCAAAGAACTAATAAATTTGTCGAGCATGATTTTCCCAAACCATGTTAATTATGCCTGATTGTTGTACGATTTTGAAAATAACCTGCTACTACCTCCTTAAAAAGGGATTTTATCATTTCCCCAAGTAAGTAGCCTTTAGCTTCCTGATTTCTGTTTTTTAATTATTTCCTTTCCACACCCTTCACCCCTTTCCACTTGAAATGAAAATCGCTTATTGTCACAAGTAGGCTTCAAATGAAGTTACTGTGAAAAGCCCCTAGTCGCCACATTCCGGCGCCTGTTCGGGGAGGCTGGTACGGAAATTGAACCGAGCTGCTGGCCTGCCTTGGTCTGCTTTCAAAGCCAGCGATTTAGTCCTGTGCTAAACAGCCCCTTCACAAAGCTACTCGTCTTCCAGCAGTTCAACTGTAAAACCATAGAATCTTTACAGTGCAGAAGGAGGCCATTCGGCCCATCGAGTCTGCACCGACCCTTGGAAAGAGCACCCTACACATGCCCCCACCCTATCCCTGCAACTCAGTAACCACACTAAGCTGAACACTAAGGGGCAGTTTAGCATGGCAAATCCACCTAACCTGCACATCTTTGGACTTTGGGAGGAAACCGGAGCACTCGGAGGAAACCCACACAGACACGGGGAGAACATGCAAACTCCAGGCAGTTACCCAAGGCCGGAATTGGACCCGGGTCCCTGGCCCTCTGAAGTAGCAGTGCTAACCACTGTGCCACCATAGATGATTACAGCACAGGAAGCAACCATTTGGCCAATGGAGTATCTGACAGTACTTTGCTGGAGAAATGTCAAATTATTCCCATTGCCCATTTTTTCCTCAAAGCCCTGCATTTCCCTTTGCTTCACACTTGTACTGGCCCTCTCCTTTCATCACTCCATTTCCCTCACTACTTCACCCAGACTGTCTCCCCCACACCTCTCCCATCTGAAATTGTTCCTGAATCTAGAGTAGGGTCATGCAATGACATATGGTATTGGTCGCTCAGTGATATTGGTTAACACAGGTTATGTGCACTGGAGAGTGTCATTTGATGGCACAAGCCAACTCCGGGGTAGGGTCCCTGTGACACGGAATTCACAGGTCGGGCTTGATGTGGACAGGGATTGTAACTGTGACATCGCTAAGTGACTTAAATGTTGCCACCACGGAACACCATTCACATATATTACAGGAAACATGGATGGGAGCCTGATGGTTGAGTCACAAAATCAATCGGCTGTATGTCTGGCTGCAGCAGGATATCCAAACTTTCTTTCATTAAAAAGGGAGCTTTGATTCATTGACTAACCACCTTGCGTAAATGCTGCAAATTTGTGAATTCAAGCTAGAATCCGGGGGCGTCAGCAGTTGCCTCAGAACGAGCAGAGGCAGCCAAGTTAGCAAAAAACAGTAAAAAGAAACAAGATGGCCAATTAGCTGTGTAAAGTTTTAATGGCACTGTAAAATGTCTTGTGTTGGTTCTTCTATCTATTCTTCTGGTACTTTAATTGTGTTGTAATGAGATTCTTGCTTGCCTTTGTATTAAACCCGTGATTGCTCACTTGGTAACTGGAAGGACACTCCATACAATTTGCGTTTCAAATCTTCATTGCACTTCAAAAGTAACTCATTGTAGGAAGTATGTTGAATGATTTCATCGATGTGATAAGTTCTTTTGCAAGGCTGACTTTCGTTCTGTATCGTCAAGTGGTTGATACCTTCAAATTGTATTCGTTCATTGGATGTGGGTGTCGTTGGCAAGGCCATCATTTCTTTCCAACTCTAACTTCCCTTGGGAAGTTGGTGGCTTGCCACCTTATTGAACCGCTGCAGTCCACAAGGTGGAGGTGCAGCCACAGTTCTGTTAGGACGGAAGTTCCAGGATTTGGGCCCAGCATCAGTGAACGAATGGTCATATAGTGCCGTTGAGTGCAACTCGAAAGTGTTGGTGTTCCCATGCATTTCTTTCCTGTGGTAGTCACCACTAATTGTATTACATGTATTACGGCACTGCCCGTATAGTAGCGGTACATGGGTAAATCCCTGCCTGCTGGCTCCGCCCAGTAGGCGGCGTATAAATGTGTGTGCTCGCCGGTGCTGCAGCCATTCTGGTTCCAGCTACAAGAGGCACAAAATCTTTGCTCAATAAAGCCTCGATTATTCCACTACTCTCGACTTTGTGGTAATTGATAGTGCATCACTTCCCTTGTCTTTCTCCGAGGTGGGGGTGCAGATTCGAAAGGTGCTGCCGAAGGAGCCTTGGTGAGCAGCTACAGTTGTCATGTAGATGATACACACTTGCCACTGTGCGAGTGAATGCTGAAGGTGGTGGATGACGTTCCAATCAAGTGGGCAGCTTTGTCCTGGATGGTGTTGAGCTTCAGTGATGTTGGAGCAGCACTTATCGAGGCAAGTGGCGAGTAACCCATCACACTCCTGACTTGTGTCATGTAGATGGTGGACAAACTTCGGGGAGTCAGGAGGTGAGTTACTCGCTGCAGAATTCCCAGCCTCTGATCGGTTCTTTTCACCTTAGTATTTATATGATGAGTTCAGTTTCTGGTCAATGGTAACCCCCAAAATGTTGACAGTGGGGGATGCAACAATGTTAATGCCATTGAATGTCAAGGAGAGATGGCTAGAATCTCTCGCATTGGAGATATTTGTGTGAAATTGGCACCTCTGACAGTGCAGTGCTCTCTCAATACTGCACTGATGTGAGTATCTGCCTTGATTTTTGTGTTCCAGCCTTGACATGGGACTTGAACCTAGAACCTGAAACCTTGATTCAAAGGCGCAAATGTTAGTTGCTACTTAGCATCCTAAGCCTGAATGTTGTCCTGGTCTTGTTGTATGCTGGCAGGGGCTGCTTCAGTATGTGAAGAGTCACGAATGGTGCTGAACATTGTGCATTCATCAACGAATATCCCCGCTTCTGACCAGATGACAAAGTGTAGCTCATTGATGAAGCAGCTGAAGATGGTTGGGCCCAGGATAGTCCCCTGAGGAACTGCTGCAGTCATGTCTTGAAATGATTGGCCTCCAACAACGACTCCGCTCATCGGAGATTTTCCCCCAAATTCCCATTGACTTCAATTTTGTCAGGGATCCTTGATGCCACACTCAAGTGCTGCGCTGAAGGGCAGTCTCTTTCACCTCAACTCTGGAAGTCGGCTATTTTGTCCATGTTTGATCAAAGGCTGTAATGAGATCAGGAGCAGAACAGCTGTGGTGGAACCCCACCGGAACACTGACGAGCAGATCATAGAACATTACAGCGCAGTACAGGCCCTTTGGCCCTCGATGTTGCGCCGACCTGTGAAACTACTCTAAAGATCGTTGCTGAGTAAGTGCCTGGTTAATAGCACTGCCAATTACATCTTTGATGTCTTTGCTGGTGATTCCGAGTAGACAAGTGCGGCGGTAATGGCCAGATTTGTTTTTGTCCTGATTTTGTGAAGAGGACAAACCAGGGAAACTTTCCATATTGTCAGGTAGATACCAGTGTTGTGGCCGAACTGGAACAGCTTAGCTGGGGGTTGTGGCTGATTCTGGAGCACAGATCTTCAGTTTGCAGCCAGGATCTTGCCTGGGCTCATAGTTTTTACAGTGTCCAGTCCCTTCAGTTCATTCCCTTGATGGATGTTTGCATTTTTACAATAATTCAGCAGCTTTTGTAATTTTGGAACTCGAGCTAGCTCACAATTTACAAATTTTGCAATTTACCATTGAATTCGGAACCTCTAGCAAAATACAATTATCACTAAACCACTGTCCCCAGAATTAATGCTTCATGATACTGCCTGAATGGCAAAATGGAAAAAGGGGCATAAATCACTTACAGCGGCAGCCATAATCAAATATTAAATTCGACACAACAATTTGTCTTACTTTATACCAGAGATAGGACATTCTGGCTAATTTTGTTGAATGTATTGCTGGGAGAGTTTAAACAGCAAAACAGACCTGTGGCATCAGAAACTAATTTTTCTCCGTAGCTTAGAGCAGCATGTGAATATTTAGCACCACATAAAATCAAGCCATATCACGTGCCCTTCCACATCGTATCAAATGGATTTATCTCTCGTGGGTCAGTTGTGGCTCAGATGGCACCCCTCTTGCCTTTGGATCAGAAGATTGTGGATTCAGGTCCTACGTTAGGGACTTGGGGCAGAATGTCTGGGCTCTGCTGAGGTAGAGAACGGAGATGGACGGCACTTGAAAATATCAGTGGTGAGTAGCGTGTCGGTATTCCAAAATTGACCTTGGTGCTGCCCCTTGCCACAATGGGTAGGGGCAAGGCCATCTGCCACAATGAGTTGAGCAGCCAGTTGAGCTTGTACAAGCCTGGGGCTGGTTTAGCACCGTGGGCTAAACAGCTGGCTTGTAATGCAGAACAAGGCCAGCAATGCGGGTTCAATTCCCATACCAGCCTCCCCGAACAGGCGCCGGAATGTTGCGACTAGGGGCTTTTCACAGTAACTTCATTGAAGCCTACTTGTGACAATGAGCAATTTTCATTTCATTTCATTTCATTTCAATCTCGTTTCTGAGGTTATTGATCGTGCATCAGGGCTTTTCGCAATAACGTCATTGAGGCCTACTTGTGACAATAAGCGATTATTATATTTAAGTGCCTGGAGTTCAGGCAAGCCTACAGGCCTTCCCTGCTGTAGATGTAGCCAATGTCTTGCCTCTAGAGGGATGCACAACCCCACACATAGGTGGCTTGACTGCTTTTTCGACTTTTTGTAAAATATTTTTATTCTCCATTTTCATATTTTCTTCAAAATTTACACCCCACCAACAAGCAGTAAATGGTAACAAATACAAAGTTGATTCCCTTATCAACAACAACGATCCCATCCTCCCACCACCCCAAACAACGGCCCACCTGACAATATAAGCATCAAATAGCAGTCAGTACAGGGATCCCCTGTGGTCGTTACCCTGAGTAACAAGTATACCGCTTTGGATACTGTTGGGGGGGGGGACAACATACCAGGGGTTAGCCATGGGTACAGGTCTCTGGCACAGAGTCTGTCCCTGTTGCTCAGAAGGGAAGGGGGGAGAGGAGTAGAGCATTAGTTATTGGAGACTCCATAGTTAGGAGGATAGATAGGAGATTCTGTGGGAATGAGAGAGACTCGCGGTTGGTGTGTTGCCTCCCAGGTGCCAGGGTCCGTGATGTCTCGGATCGTGTTTTCGGGATCCTTAAGGAGGAGGGGGAGCAGCCCCAAGTCGTGGTTCACATAGGCACCAACGACATAGGGAGGAAAAGGGATATGTATGTAAGGTAGGAATTGAGGGAGTTAGGATGGAAACTTAGATCTAGAACAGAGTTATTATCTCTAGGTTGTTACCCGTGCCACGTGCTAACGAGATGAGGAATAGGGAGAGAGAGCAGTTGAACACGTGGCAATAGGGATGGTGCAGGAGGGAGGGTTTCAGATACCTGGATAATTGGGGCTCATTCTGGGGTAGGTGGGACCTCGACAAACAGGATGGTCTACACCTGGACCAGAGGGGTTCCAATATCCTGGGGGGGAAATTTGCTGATGCTCTTCGGGAGGGTTTAAACCAGTTCAGCAGGGGCTTGGGAACCTGAATTGTAGCTCCAGTATACAGGAGGTTGAGAGTAGTGAGGTCACAAGTAAGGTTTCAAAGTGGCAGGAGTGTACCGGCAGGCAGGAAGGACATTTGATGAGGACTCGTCTACTGAGGTAGTATGGGCTGAGGTTAGAAACAGGAAAGGAGAGGTCACCCTGTTAGGAGTTTTCTATAGGCCTCCGAAAAGTTCCAGAGATGTAGAGGAAAGGATTGCAAAGATGATTCTGGATAGGAGCGAAAATAACAGGGTAGTTGTTATGGGGGACTTTAACTTTCCAAATATTGACTGGAAACGCTATAGTTCGAGTACTTTAGATGGGTCAGTTTTTGTCCGATGTGTGCAGGAGGGTTTCATGACACAGTATGTAGATAGGCCAACGAGAGGCGAGGCCATATTGGATTTGGTACTGGGTAATGAACCAGGACAGGTGTTAGATTTGGAGGTAGGTGAGCACTTTGGTGATAGTGACCACAATTCGATAACTTTTACTTTAGTGATGGAAAGGGATAGGTATATACCGCAGGGCAAGAGCTATATCTGGTGGAAAGGCAATTATGATGCGATGAGGCAAGACTTAGGATACATCGGATGGAGAGGGAAACTGCAGGGGATGGGCACAAGTGAAATGTGGAGCTTGTTCAAGGAACAGCTACTGCGTGTCCTTGATAAGATGTACCTGTCAGGCAGGGAGGAAGTGGTCGAGCGAGGGAACCGTGGTTTACTAAAGTAGTTGAATCACTTGTCAAGAGAAAGAAGGAGGCTTATGTAAAAATGAGACGAGATGGTTCAGTTGGGGCGCTTGAGAGTTACAAGTTAGCTAGGAAGGACCTAAAGAGAGAGCTAAGAAGAGCCAGGAGGGGACATGAGAAGTCTTTGGCAGGTAGGATCAAGGATAATCCTAAAGCTTTCTATAGATATGTCAGGAATAAAAGAATGATTAGGGTAAGAGTAGGGCCAGTCAAGGACAGTAGTGGGAAGTTGTGCGTGGAGTCCGAGGAGGTAGGAGAGGTGCTAAATGCATATTTTCCGTCAGTATTCACATGGGAAAAAGACAATGTTGTCGAGGAGAATACAGAGATACAGGGTACTAGACTAGAAGGGCCTGAAGTTCATAAGGAGGAGATGTTAGCAATTCTGGAAAGTGTGAAAATAGATAAGTCCCCTGGGCCGGATGGGATTTATCCTAGGATTCTCTGGGAAGCAAGGGAGAAGATTGCTGAGCCTTTGGATTTGATCTTTATGTCATCATTGTCAACAGGAATAGTGCCAGAAGACTGGAAGATAGCAAATATTGTCCCCTTGTTCAAGAAGGGGAGTAGAGACAACCCCGGTAACTATAGACCAGTGAGCCTTACTCCTGTTGTGGGCAAAGTTTTGGAAAGGTTTGCAAGAGATAGGATGTATAATCATCTGGAAAGGAATCATTTGATTAGAGATAGTCAACACCGTTTTATGAAGGGTAGGTCGTGCCTCACAAACCTTATTGAGTTCTTTGAGAAGGTGACCAAACAGGTGGACGAGGTTAAAGCAGCTGATGTGTAGATGGAATTCAGTAAAGCGTTTGATAAGGTTCCCCATGGTAGGCTATTGCAGAAAATACAGAGGCATGGGATTCAGGGTGACTTAGCAGTTTGGATCAGAAATTGGTTAGCTGGAAGAAGACAAAGGGTGGTGGTTGATGGGAAATGTTCAGCCTGGAGTCCAGTTACTAGTGGTGTACCACAAGGATCTGTTTTGGGGCCACTGCTGTTTGTCATTTTTATAAATGACCTGGAGGAGGGCGTAGAAGGATGGGTGAGTAAATTTGCAGATGACACTAAAGTTGGTGGAGTTGTGGACAGTGCGGAAGGATGTTACAAGTTACAGAGGGACATAGATAAGCTGCAGAGCTGAGCTGAGAGGTGGCAAATGGAGTTTAATGCAGAAAAGTGTGAGGTGATTCATCTTGGAAGGAATAACAGGAAGACAGAGTACTGGGCTAATGGTAAGATTCTTGGTAGTGTGGATGAGCAGAGAGATCTCGGTGTCCATGTACATAGATCCCTGAAAGTTGCCACCCAGGTTGAGAGGCTTGTAAAGAAGGCATACAGTGTGTTAGCTTTTATTGGTAGAGGGATTGAGTTTCGGAGCCATGAGGTTATGTTGCAGCTGTACAAAACTCTGGTGAGGCCGCATTTGGAGTATTGCGTGCAATTCTGGTCGCCGCATTACAGGAAGGATGTGGAAGCAGTGGAAAGGGTGCAGAGGAGATTTACCAGGATGTTGCCTGGTATGGAGGGAAGATCTTATGAGGGAAGGCTGAGGGACCTGAGGCTGTTTTCGTTAGAGAGAAGAAGGTTAAGAGGTGACTTAATTGAGGCATACAAGATGATCAGAGGATTAGATAGGGTGGACAGTGAGAGCCTTTTTCCTCGGATGGTGATGTCTAGCACGAGGGGACATAGCTTTAAATTGAGGGGAGATAGATGTAAGAGGTAGCTTCTTTACTCAGAGAGTAGTAAGGGCATGGAATGCCCTGCGTGCAACAGTAGTGGACTCAACAACATTAGGGGCATTTAAATGGTCATTGGATAAACATATGGATGATAAGGGAATAGTGTAGATGGGCTTTAGAGTGGTTTCACGGTCGGCGCAACATCGAGGGCCAAAGGGCCTGTAATGCACTGTAATGTTCTATGTTCAAATAAAACAAACCCTCCCACGGTGGGACAAAAACAAAGGAGAAAATAAAGAAAAAGGAATCGGGAACCGGCTGTGGTCACCGTTGACCTATGGAGTCCCCCCCCCCCCCCAACATTCAATGCCATCCAAACCCCGAAAGAGTACCATAAATGACACCCACGCATTGCAAGCCGTCCCCCCTCCCCCCCCCCCCCCCCCAACCTCCTCCCCTCCTCCCCTCCACTTCCTCTTACAAAACTCCTCCCACAACCTCTGTTCCTTCCCCTCCAATTTTCCACCCCGGCTAGACACATCGGAACCTGTTCTGCCGGGCTCCGATGGCTGCAGCCCCTCCCCCCACCTCACTCCCGTTCACTGGCCGACTTAAACCGGCCAGCGTGGAGGTCTCTTTCCCCCTTGCCCGGTCCCTGGAAAACCAAGAAATCCCCTTTAGCACACAAACCCCGCATACACACCCAAGCCCCAAATAACCATCATTGCAAATGAAAGTCCCATCTCGTCCTCTGTCCAAGTATATACAACGTTCGCTCATTTAGCATAATATACACCAGCCGCAGTGAAAACATACAGTTACATGAGGCTACATCGGTACATAACCACTTCTCAATTCAGCCACAGTCCTTCTGCCTTTGCAAACTCCTCCGCTGCTTCCGCCGTCCCGAAATAAAAGTCCTTGGATTTGTAGGTCACCCTCAACTTAGCTGGGTATACTATGCCGCACTGCACCTTACTGATGTACAGTGCCTTCTTCACCCTGCTGAAGGCAGCCCGCTTCCTCGCCAGCTCCACCTATAGTCCTGATGTATGCGTATACCAGCTCCAGCCCACTGCACCACCCGCTTCTGCTTTGCCCAGCACAGGACCTTCTCCTTCACACTGTACCTACGAAAACACAAAGTTACTACTCTTGGCGGCTCACTCTCCTTTGGTACAGGCCTCCACGACCGATGAGCCCGATCCAGTTCATATCGGGAGGGATCATCCCCCTCCCCAATAGCTTCGCCAACATCGTGGCAAAATACTCAGTCGGCCTCAGGCCTTCCACTCCTTCGGGAAGACCCACAATCCTCAGATTCTGTCACCTGGATCTGTTTTCCAAGTCGTCCATTTTGGCTCGCAGATCCTTGTTGATCTCTATCACCTTCCCCATTGAGGTAATTTGATCACTGTGCTGCAATAATGTCTCTTCCACTTCCTTCAGCACCTCGCCTTGCTCCCGCACCTCCGCTACTGCGCTCAATACTGCTGCCTTCGCCGGGGCAATCGCCTCCTCCACCAGCACTTTCAATACCGCCCCCATCTCCTTCCTCATCGCCTCCATGTGTTTTGTGAACTGCCTTTCGAGTTCCGCAGCCATCACCTTAGTCATTTCTTCAGCCGTGGACAATGCGGCTACCCTGGTGCCCCCGCCTCCACCTTTTTTGCCGTCCCCACAGTGACCTTTCCACTCCCCGACGGACTTTCAGCTGCTTTTTTCATGTCCTTTTTTTAAGTTGTTTTTGACATTTCCCTTCACTGTGCCTTCTCCCTGCTTTTGCCGCCTCTGTTGCCCTTGGGACCGGGCGTTAAACCCCAAAAATGCCGTTCCCGAATGGGAGCCCTCCAATGTGCGGCTGCCTCCCGTCCGCTGTCACCGGAAGTCCGCATTTTTGATTTTTATTACCTTTTTGAAATGATTGTTGAGAGGGTACCATCAGTTGAAGCCCACCCTCAGTTACTAACCATTGGCTGCTCCGAAGGGGGAAGGCCTCTGATTGGCCCTTCAGCTTTGCGAGCCCACCGGCCTACCTTATTGGATGGGGAGCCTATCGTAAGGGAGCCATGCCAATTAAGAGAGCGCACCACTCAAATACCTATGGAATGATTGTTTTCCCCCAGGGACAGATTCAGGACTCAGGCAGCGTGGTACCAGTGCTGGGTGAACGGTCGCATACGCCAGATGCACATTGAGGGAGTGGAATCCCTTTCGGCTCCACTTAAGAGCAGAGTTGATATGCAGTGCCGACAAAGCGATGTGCATTCAGCCAATGACGCCCTGGTCCATTGGACAGCCTGTAAACCTAGCAAAGCCACGCGATCACTCTGTCTCCTCAGACAGACATATGCTTATCTTCACGATCACCTTCGCAGTCACTGGAAATGTGGTCCTTCCCCTGCCCTGAGGTCACAGTTGTGGCTGAAGCAGATGACAGATTTCAGTGAGACTATCCTTATTGATGTGCAGATGTCTTGTGCATTGTACTTCTCTCAGGTTCAGTTAGAGGATTGCCCCCTAAACACCCTGGGTGAATATGCCCTCCACCCTGCTGAAAGCCCTTCTCCCCCTGCTTCTCCTCCATGTTCCAGAGATTTGTTCAGCTCAGTTCATTTTCCAACTCATACTATATTCGAATAATTTCTGCCAGTGATTCAATCTCGTAGCGTATCAGCAAAAAATTTCTGCAACAGCTGTTGCGTCACTCTCTGTGGACTTCTGCAGCTTGTAACAACTTTAGAAAGTGCCATCACTTATAATATTATAACAAAAGCCCGGTGAAATCAACCAGCAACTAATCTAAGTAAATAATGATCTATTTAAATAACTGTGGTAGTATCAGGTATTGCAGTACCCGAGAGGCTGTAGACCATTGGGTGAGCCTAGCAGCTTACCATTGGCTTTTTGGTATGTGGCTCCGCCCTGACAGGCGGGGTATAAGAACAGGTGCCGTCCCAGCAGCCCTCATTCTGTACCGAAGCTGCTGGGGAACAGATCTAGTCTATTAAAGCCTTCAGTTATGATACAACCTCGTCTTTGAGTTTAATTGATCGTGCATCAATTTGATAGACTACTCTTAAGCTGAAAGAATGGATCTCCGAATCAAGCCGGAGTGTCTACAACTCAGGGCCCATGCGGAGAACTCGGCTGCGATATTTAAGCACTGGCTGGCGTGTTTTAAAGGCTACCTCGAGGCGGCCGGAGGCACCCCCTCAGGAGAACAGAAACTGCATCTCCTGCACTCGAGAGTAAGCCCTGGAATCTTCTCCCTCATCGAGGAGGCGGAGAACTATGATGATGCGATCGAACTGCTAAAGGGACATTATATACGCCCTGTAAACCAGGTCTACGCACGTCACCTGCTTGCAACTAGACAGCAAAGCCCCGGGGAATCGCTGGAGGACTTCTACCGTGCGCTACTGGTGCTGGGCATAAACTGTGGCTGCCCGCAAGTTTGGGCAGGGAGCACACGGAACTTCTGATCCGGGATGCCTTCGTAGCAGGTATGAGCTCTTTTGAGCCTTTTAGAAAAGGACACTCTGGGACTGAGAGAAGCACGGGCCATGGCAGGGTCCATGGATGTTGCCTCCAGAAACGCGCAGTCCTATGCGCCCGACCGCGCAGCGGCCCCCTGTGCTGCGTGGCATCCCGCAGCGGCAGCCCCACTGACCTTCCGCGTGTCCCCACAGGCCTGTGCTGTAAGACGGCCCGCTAACTCCATTGGGCCCCGTTGTTTCTTCTGCCGGCAGCTGAAGCACCCCCACCAGCGCTGCTCAGCCCGCACCTCCACCTGCAAAGGGTGCGGCAAGAAGGGCCATTTTGTGGGGGTCTGCCAAGCACGAGCCGTGGCCGCGATCTCCAACGACTCCGGACCGCCACGGCAACCTTCCCTTCGGGCCCCAGGCGGCTAGCACTCACCACCACCCCCCTATCCTAGGGCCACGTCCGACCCACGGCCGCGGCCATCTTGCCCCTCGGATGCCACGCTGGACGGATGGGCGCCGCCATTTTGTCCATCCCCGCTGCCATTTTGACCATCCCCGACCACCATGTGCGATCCATGGGAGACACCATCTTGGATGGGGCCCCAGGCTCCCAGCACGGCCGACTACATGCTGCCCGATCACAACCCGCAACTGCTCCATCTGGCCTCGGTGGCGCTGGACCAAAATTGACCTCGGACACTTGCAACAGCAACGACGACGGTGTTCATCAACGGCCACGAGACGTATTGCCTGATCGACTCTGGGAGCACGGAGAGCTTTATACACCCCGACACGGTAAGGCGCTGTTCACTTGTTACCCACCCCGTAAACCAAAGAATTTCCCTGGCCTCCGGGTCACACTCAGTGGAGATAAAGGAGTTCTGCCTAGCGAATCTCACTGTCCAAGGCAGGAAATTCGACAATTTCCGCCTTTATGCCCTGTCGCACCTCTGCGCAGCTACACTCCTGGGGTTGGACTTCCAATGTAACTTGCAAAGCCTCACCTTTAAATTCGGCGGCCCTATAGCCCCCCTTACTGTCTGCGGCCTCGCGACCCTTAAGGTCGACCCGCCTTCCCTGTTTGTGAACCTCACCCCGGATTGCAAACCCGTCGCCACCAGGTACAGTGCCCAGGACCGGACCTTCATCAGGTTAGAGGTCCAAAGGCTACTGAGGGAAGGGGTCATTGAAGCTAGCAACAGTCCCTGGAGAGCTCAAGTAGTGGTGGTAAAGACCGGGGAGAAACAGAGGATGGTCATTGACTACAGTCAGACCATCAACATGTTTATGCAGCTGGATGCGTACCCTCTTCCCCGCATATGCGACCTGGTGAACAGGATCGCGCAATACAAGGTCTTCTCAAGATCCACACGGTGGATCTCAAGTCCGCCTAACATCAGCTACCCCTCTACACTAGTGACCGCAAGTCCACTGCCTTCGAAGCAGATGGGCGGCTCTACCAATTTTTAAGGGTTCCCTTTTGTGTCACTAATGGGGTCTCGGTCTTCCAACGCGAGATGGACCGAATGGTTGACCGGTACGGCTTACGCGCAACGTTCCCGTATCTTGATAACGTCACCATCTGCGGCCATGACCAGCAGGACCACGACACCAAACTCCGAAGATTTCTCCAGACCGCGGAAATCCTTAACTTAACGTACAATATGGATAAATGTGTCTTTAGCACCGACCGCCTCGCCATTCCCGGCTACGTAGTGCGAAATGGAGTTATAGGCCCCGACCCTGAACGCATGTGGCCCCTTATGGAGTTCCACCTCCCTCACTGCCCCAAGGCCCTGAAGCGCTGCCTCGGGTTTTTCAGTTATTACGCACAGTGGGCCCCCAACTACGCAGACAAAGCCCGACCCCTAATCCAGTCCACAACCTTCCCCCTGTCGACAGAGGCCCGCCAGGCCTTCTGCCGCATCAAAGCAGACATTGTAAAGGCCACGATGCGTGCCATCGACGAGTCCCTCCCCTTCCAGGTCAAGGGCGATGCGTCCGACGTAGCTCTGGCCGCCACCCTCAACCAAGCAGGCAGACCCGTGGCCTTCTTCTCCCGTACCCTCCATGCTTCAGAAATTCGCCATTCCTCTGTCGAAAAAGAGGCACAAGCCATAGTAGAAGCTGTGCAACATTGGAGGCATTACCTGGCCGGCAGGAGATTCACTCTCCTCACTGACCAACGGTCGGTGGCGTTCATGTTTGATAATGCACAGCGGGGCAAGATAAAGAACGACAAGATCTTACGGTGGAGGATAGAACTCTCTTGTACCGTCCTGGGAAGCTTAACGAGCCTTCCGATGCCCTGTCCCGCGGCACGTGTGCCACCGCACAAGTGGACCGCCTCTGAGCCCTCCACGAGGACCTCTGCCACCCGGGGGGTCACTCGCTTTTTCCACTTCATTAAGGCCCGCAACCTGCCCTACTCCATCGAGGAGGTCACGACAGTCACCAGGGACTGCCAAATCTGCGCGGAGTGCAAACCGCACATCTACCGGCCAGAGAGGGCGCACCTGATAAAGGCTTCCCGCCCCTTTGAACGCCTCAGCATGGACTTCAAAGGCCCCCTCCCCTCCACCGACCGCAACACGTACTTCCTGAACATGATTGACGAGTACTCCCGGTTCCCATTCGCCATCCCTTGCCCCGACATGACCACAGCCACTGTCATCAAGGCCTTCCAGGGTACCTTTACACTGTTCGGGTTCCCCGCGTACATACACAGTGATAGGGGGTCCTCCTTTATGAGCGACGAACTGCGTCAATTCCTTCTCAGCAAGGACATCGCCTCAAGCAGGACGACCAGTTACAACGGACAACCAGGGGAAACGGGCAGGTACAGAGGGAGAACGGAACGGTTTGGAAGACCGTTCTACTGGCCTTGCGGTGCAGGACTCTCCCCGTCTCCCTCTGGCAGGAAGTCCTCCCGGAGGCTCTCCACGCCATTCCGTCGCTGCTCTGTACAACTACCAATCAGACACCTCATGAACGTCTCCTTGTCTTCCCCAGGAAGTCCTCCTCCGGGACCTCGCTCCCAACCTGGCTAGCGACACCCGGACCCATCCTGCTTCGGAAGCACGTGCGGGCGCACAAGTCAGACCCGTTGGTAGAGAGGGTCCACCTGCTGCACGCTAACCCCCCAGTACGCCTACGTGGCGTTCCCTGATGGTCGGCAAGATACAGTCTTCCTCCGGGACCTGCCGCCCGCCGGAACCCCACGCGCACCCGAACCATTACCCCCACCCCCTCCCCCCCCACAGCACCTCACTGGGGTGTCGGTCCTCCCGCCGCTCCTACCTAGGCCATCCCACCCACCGACGCCCCCTACAGGCGCCCCCCTCTCGTTTCAACCGTTTGGCGCACCAGCGCCGTCTAGGGGTGACGAAGCTGCCATGGATGACGAAGCCACTTTCCCAGAGTCGCAGACACCTGGACCCCCACCAGAATCACCACAGAGGCTCAGACGATCCAGGAGGACGACCAGGCCACCCGACCGACTGATTGCTTAACTGTAACTGTAAATGAACACTGACTGTATATATCTTCCACGCTTGTAAATACTCACGGTACCTCCATATCTGATCATACCACGTAAAATGCAATTGTAACCACTGGTCACCACCCCCACCGGACTCTTTTTTAACATGGGGTGAATGTGGTAGTATCAGGTATTGCAGTACCCGAGAGGCTGTAGACCATTGGGTAAGCCTAGCAGCTTACCATTGGCTGTTTGGTATGTGGCTCCGCCCTGACAGGCGAGGTATAAGAACAGGTGCCGTTCCAACAGCCCTCATTCTGTACCGAAGCTGCTGGGGAACAAATCTAGTCTATTAAAGCCTTCAGTTATGATACAACCTCGTCTTTGAGTTTAATTGATCGTGCATCAGTAACAAAAACAGAAAATGCTGGAAGATCCCAGCAGGTCAGACAGCATCTGCTGTCTAATGTTTAATGTCTAAAGAACTAATGTTTCGAGTCTGGATGACTCTTCAGTCTTCAGCATTATTTTGTTTTGTTTCAGATTCCAGCATCCGCAGTAATTTGCTTTTAAGGGAGGGTCCTCCCTGCTCCCGAACCCGTGTTCAGCTGTTTGAGGTGAACATAAGTTTAAAATGATGGCACTGCTGTCCAATTCGAGCTGCACACTATGGGTGGGGGGGGGGGGGGGGGGCTCACTGCACACGTGCTGATGCCCTCACCAGTGTGATGTCCGGCACGATTCACCTTAGAAGTGCCGTTTTGGAGCTTAATGCCATTGGATGTCAGACGTTTTAGTTGCTGTAATATGAAGAGTCTAAAGTTCTGTTCCTTTTTCACCAACACACATTTATTTCATTCTAACAGATTTTGCACAAAACTCTTAACTACGCATCACCTGCCAGAGGCCACCTGAAGCCCCTTTACATATTAGTGTCAATTAATGGATACTTAACATACATGAGACAACTAATTGCAATGTCTCTTAACCCACCACTTAACAGTCTCCCCTTCCTTGGAGAAAAAAAACCAATTAGGTGAAAACAAAATTACAAGAAACTCAAACACACACATGATCCCCCCCCCGCCTTTTTTCCAGTTTTTTTTTGTTTGGACGAGAAAGAAAAAAAAGTAATAGAAATAAGCGCCCTTCATTAACAATATCCAAAAGTTTCTGTGAACTCGCCCCTCTTTTCATAAAACAGTCTGACAGTTGATAGCTACTGTCAACCCATTTAATTTTTGCTATTTCCCCTCTGTCCAACGTCTGCTTCAAACTTGCGATGTCTAACCGTAACCTCTTTTCATTGACACTTTTTGTAGAGTGCACATTTTCCCACAGGGATTTATTGTCTATGTGACAGTCAATAGGTACATTACCTAAATCCCCTAATCCCAAAATTTCTGTCAATATCATACTTATATAAAAGGCCATATCCACCGCCTCTACAAGGCTTAATGTCTCAGCAGCCAAAGTGCTTTTTACCACTCTCCTTATTTTCTTTGTTTCCCACACAAGCGAGCAACATTTACCATTGTTCCCCAAAAGGAAAATTATAAAACCTCCTGCGCTTGAAACCCCATCACATAAATTTGCGTCGGACGCATCACTATGAACTATGAGTTTCAAGTGCCTAAGGTCACCTAAAACCGGGAACTTCAAAACACACTCCTGCATTTTTAGTTTGGCCAACGCTTTATTTGCTCTTATTATGTCTTCCACTTTGGGATCATTAATTTTTGTACTCAACTCTAAGACATCAAAACTCACGTCCGGTCTAGTCTGTCTACCTAACCAGTTCAGTTGCCCAATTAAACTTCGCAGTTGCTCTTTTTCTATCTTTAAAACCATTGCGTCTTTTTGTGAAACTCGGCCACGACTAATTGCTATTGGGCTGATGCTTTCCAAATAAGATTGCTGACGTAAAGTTACCCTAACTTAGTCTGTCCAATTTCCAGTCCAATATATTAGCACACTGGGCTAAATCGATGGCTTTTAAAGCAGACCAAGGCAGGCCAGCAGCACGGTTCAATTCCCGTACCAGCCTCCCTGAACAGGTGCCGAAATGTGGCGACTAGGGGCTTTTCACAGTAACTTCATTTTAGCCTACTCGTGACAATAAGCGATTTTCATTTCAATGCACCGGAAGCCTGACTTCCAACCCTGAATTCTTTCCTCAAACCAGAGATTACAATAGCTTCAAAATCACTAGTCCCATCCCACAAAAAATCATCGACATGCATCATAAAGATGCCAGAACGATTTCCTTTATAGTGCCAGTGAAACATTGCAGGATCTGCTTTCAACTGGCAACAGCCTAACTTTAACAAAACTGACCTTATCGAAAAATACCAGACTCTAGATGCATCATTTAATCCATATACACATTTGTTCAATTTCCAGAGTACCCCTTCTGTGTTAGCTGCTTCTTTAGGAGGACGGAGAAAAATGTCTCTCCGGAGCTGATGCCCCTGCAAAAAGGCAGCTTTTATATATATATAGATTTGCATTCCCATGCCTTTGTGGCTAATAGAGCCAAGAAGATCTTTAAAATAACCTTTCCTGCTGTAGGTGAACCTACCCTTAAATCCTGATCTTCTAAGTTTTCTTCAAATCCCCTTGCCACAAGCCTGGCCTTTGCCTTATAAGTTCCATCCGGAAGAACCTTTTCCGTGCAGATCAATCTGTGGGATAGAGCTCTTTGTCCCCTATCCGGTACGTCCGTGTATACCCCAAATTCACTCCAACTATGCAATTCTTGCTGTTTAGCATCTTTGTAGAGGTTCCATCTCTGCTACTCCACTACTGGGCCGATATCTGGGGTTTGAGTATCTGTGTGTGTCTCTCTCCAGCTGGCACTGAAACCTCAGAGACCAGGGGATGCCGCACTGGGACACCTCCACGGAAGAGAGCACTGAATCAAGCCTGCCGTTTATCCCTAACCGGAAGCCTGAGGCTTATATCACACAGATATCCAGACCCCCACCAATGCCCAGGTGATTCTCTCTCTTGCCGGTGGTACAACACCCACCCGGTTCCTACTTCGCTGGAGTAGCTTTCCCAAGAGAGAGAATAGGACACTGCTGTTTATTACCTAACCAGCAGCCTGTCCTGAGTGAACGGGTTCGAATCGTTCAAGATGACCCTAGATTCTCGACCCCGGAATTAAGGTGAGGAATATCTTAACAATGACTTGGTCAGAGATCACTGGTGAGAGATTGAAGAATTGAAACGACTCCAATTATCAGCAAATCGAGGTTTATTGCAAAACCCAGGTCAAAATCATCAAACAGAAGAAATTATAATACAATCTTAAACTCTAACACAAACTAAGTCTATTCAGGAAGTACTATAACGGACACAACGTAAAATCTTATTGTTACACAAGTTTAGCAATGGTACAAAACACAAATCAAGCCCCTGCCCCAAAGCCTCAACCACTATCAAAGTCAAGGGAGTTTCGCAAGCTGCTGCAGGGTACTTACGGTCACAGGCTGCAGGAGGTCAAGTCAAAGGTGGAGAGGTCAAGCCAAGAGACCCTCAATCGAAACACAGCCCCTTTTATATCCGTTTTACCTGGCTTTTCCTGTGTTCGGCCATCCCCTTTTGCATTGAATCCATAAGGTTTAAAGTTCCCGCTGGTCCTGCCCCCTTTGAGCCGGTCAGACCTGTCAAGATGGGAGTACCTCCCCTAGGTCCGCCTCCAGTCTGCTTTTTGAGATAACGAGGTTGAGCTCCCTTGTGAAGATTTTCAAAGTCTTCCATCTGCTCCGGAGATCGCTGCTATGTTGATGGGGTGTTGATTGGATTCTGCTCTGGTGGAGGCAAAGTCATTTACATCTGCATGGGGCTATGACCATCCCATTGTCCTGCTTGCAGGCAGGCCCCTTTGTATTACCATGCCCCTTTGTCTGTGTTTTAATCTTATCTAGTTGTCTGGCTCCTTCTTCCTTGTAGCTCCTAGGGGGGGTGGGGGGGGGGTTGTAAATACCTATGCCCCTACTCAGCTCAGCAGACCAAGCCTGCTGGAAAATTTGGTTATGTTCCTTTGGCTGAAAAGTGTCCAGTTTACAGTCTCTGGGTTTTATTCCTGGGCAGTCAAAAAAGGGCAGAATTGCCCGAAAACCTTACATCTTTGATAACTTTTTCATCTAATTTATTTGAAGCCACCAAAATCTCACGTGCATGTGGGCTTCTACTCCTATTAGTATTCGTAGTCTTACTCATGTTCTGAGATCTTGATAAACTACGTCCCCTCTCCCGCCTGGTATCTCGTTCTGTACTGCTACTGCTTGATCTTTCCTTTCTGCTGTGGGATGTCCTTTCAATAGTTCTCGACCTTTTCCTGCAGACCTGTTCACTATCCGATGTACTATCTGAACTGCCACTGCGTTTCTGTGCCCTCCATTTTTGAACTTCATTTTCCCAATCCGTTGTCTTGACTCCTTCCCCTGACTGCTGTACATTCAACCAATGTTTATTCTTCCCTGCTCTACTAATAACAGTTGCATCCTTCCATTGACTAGACCCTTCAAGCAAGTATGTCACTTTTGTACCAAATTTTGGCAGTTGCCCTTTCGGAAAAATGGCCTATTATAATTCATCAGAAGTGTTGTGTTCCTCTACAGAAACCCTGTCTATATCAGATAACTGGTCCTCATAGTTCTGTAACACATGCACACCAGATGACTCTGGTTCCTCGTCATGTCTGTCTACTCTGTCTAAATTTGAAAATTTGTAATCTGTACCCATAATCCTTGATGAATGGACCCTAACAGTTTGATTACATGTTGCAAAATAATTGTTTTGCAATCTATGCCTATGATCTTCCCTGGGCCTTTCCATTCATTAGAATTGTCTCTCTTATAGTATACCATGCCTCCTTGCTGAAAAACGGTATCTGATGGCCGTACATTATGTCTTAAAGCTCTGCGAATTCTTTCAGAGACTTCTGCTTCCAAAAAAGCTTTTCTACTGCTATGTAATGCATTTAAATGTTCAGCAAAACCAGAGCTAATTGTAGTCACCGCCCAAGATGGAGGCTGGTCATCCAAAATGGACGGAATTTTAGGATTTCTACCAAACACTAATTGATAAGGACTATAGCTCCCAACCATCTGCAATGAATTCTTTGCATGTACCGCCCATGCTAAAGCTGAATTTAGCCTGCAATTTGGTCGATCTGCCAAAATTTTCCAAAGCATGTCATCGATGACAGCATGACTTCTTTCACAGACACCATTACTAAATGGGCTTTCTGCAGCCATATTTATAACTCCGATTTTCACATTTTCACACATATCCCTAAACTCATCATTAGCAAATTCTCCCCCATTGTCCGTAAGGAATTTTGCCGGTGGACCCATTCCTGTCCCTATCCATTTTTCCACGATTTGATCAAGAATGACTCTTTTTTTCTTTACTTCGTACAATCGTTGATTGACTAAATCTAGTTGCTAAATCTACAAAATGCAAAATAAATATATAATTTGCTTTATCCCATATCTTGTGGTCCATGGCCACAATGTCGTTAAAATCCCTGGCCAAAGGTAGGGTTACTATCGATTGTGCTGGTGTCCTTCTGTACTTCCTACAAACTTCACAGCGGTCACTAACGTGTTCTATCAGTTTGGTATAGTCGTCATCCCTTACCCCTGCATCCTTTAATAACTTTTTCTGCCTCTGAGGAGAAGAATGTGCAAATTGCCTGTGCAGTTTTAATACCACAAGCTTTTTATCAGCTAAAGTCCCATTTTCAACTGCCATTAACACATCCTTAACCACGCTACTTGAAATATTATTTGTCAGTAATGGAATACAATAGTGTCCTGACTGTGTAAATTGTAAGTCCACCGTCTTTCCAAAAACTATTGCCTTATCCTGTTCCATATCCAGTTTCATGTATGCTTTCTTCATCGACGGTCTGCTCAGAAGCAAAGAAGCACTTATAGAATCATAGAAGTTTACAGCATGGTAACAGGCCCTTCGGCCCAACCAGTCCATGCCGCCCAGTTTTTACCATTAAGCTAGTCCCAGTTGCCCGCACTTGGCCCATAACCCTCTATACCCATCTTACCCATGTAACTATCTAAATGCTTTTTCAAAGACACAATTGTACCCGCCTCTACTACTACCTCTGGCAGCCCATTCCAGACACTCACTACCCTCTGAGTGAAGAAATTGCCCCTCTGGGTGCTTCTGAATCTCTCCCCTCTCACCTTAAACCTATGCCCTCTAGTTTTAGACTCCCCTACCTTTGGGAAAAGATGTTGACTATCTACCTTATCTATGCCCCTCATTATTTTATAGACTTGATACAACATCTGTGCTAATGAAATGATTCACTCCGGCAATATTGCAAGGGATCACCACTCTTTTCAGCGGCTTCAGAGTATTATCATCCCCAAACCTGAAACTTGTGGAACTTTCAAATTCCTTAACCTTGTTAGGATTTTCAGCATTCAAAGAGTCCAGGTAACATTTTAACCAGTCAATTCCACACACAGTAGACGTGCAGCCACTGTCCAATACAGCACAGTTGAAGAATCCTGCAACCAACACCCTCATTACTGGCGTAAAACTGCTTGTCAATAGGACAATGCCTTCTTTCTGGTCACTATCCTTTTCCTCTTCTGTCTCTTCCGTGTCATGTGTCGCTTCAAACACTCTATCATAACGAGTTGGACAGTTGAAAGCATAATGGTATTGAGAGTCACATCGAAAACATTGATTTATCATGCCCCGTACATTTCTGGGGTTCAACTTCCTATTGTAGGTTCTAACTGGGTTTCTGTCTTCATAATTTCCCGGACTCGGTCTCCTTCTATAGTCTTGAGCCCTGTTCGTAGCCATACAATTTCACCATCCTGTTTGTAGTGTATCTTCCATATTCTGCCTTATTGCAGGCTGACCTATTTGGGTCATCAGAGCCATCGGAATCGAATGTTTCCCCAGAAACGTTTGTAAAGCTTTTGTCTTCTGTTCGAATAAGATATCCTTATCAGTAAACTGAACTCCTGTCAAAACCAGGAGCCTATCCGTGTTGCTCACTCTAGCACAGTCAAGTAATTTAAAGGCCAACACAGACTGTGGAAATTCCAGGTTGTGTTTCTGCAGCCTTTTATATAGTCTGCCAAATTCCATTATGTAGTCTTCCATGGAGTTATCCTCCATTTCCCGGAACGTATCAAAATCGGACCATGCTTCATACGCACTTAACAAGTCATCTTTCTTATAAATCCTATCCATATAATGTAATAAAGTCTCCAGACCTTCTTCTGAGTCTAACTCTTCCAATTCCAGCTCAGAAAGCACTTTGTTTCGGATTTGACTGCCATATGGTAGAGAAAGAACCAATGCCATACCTTGTTTTCTCTTTCTCAAAGCAGTTACCTAAGTCCACATAATTACTGCATTTCTCCATTGGTCGTACGATTCCCTTTCAGAAAATTAGGGAGTATAGTCATATCCAGCCGTCTTTATCCTCGGTTCAGCCATATATCCCTTTTTTTCTTTTCTCACTCACTCCTTGGTTTGATCTGGAAAGTTGTATCTTTCAACCCTTCACATTTACACAGCAACCATCCTCTGCTACCAATTGTAGGACGTTTTAGTTGCTGCGATATGAAGAGTCTAAAGTTCTGGGGCGAGATTCTCCGACCCCCCGGGAATCACGCCTCGCCGATTGGTGGCCCCCTCCCCCCCCGCGATTCTCCGGCCCGGATGGGCCGAAGTCCCGCTGCTAGGATGCCTGTCCCGCCGGCGTGGATTAAACCACCTCTCTTACCGGCGGGACAAGGCGGTGCGGGCGGGCTCCGGGCTCCTGGGGGGGGGCGCGGGACGATCTGGCCCCGGGGGGTGCCCCCACGGTGGCCTGGCCCGCGATCGGGGCCCACCGATCCGCGGGCGGGCCTGTGCCGTGGGGGCACTCTTTTCCTTCCGCCTTCGCCACGGTCTCCACCATGGCGGGCGCGGTCTCCACCATGGAAGGGACTCCCTCCACTGCGCATGCGCGGGAATGCCGTGAGCGGCCGCTAACGCTCCCGCGCATGCGCCGCCTGGAGATGTCATTTCCGCGCCAGCTGGTGGGGCACCAAAGGCCTTTTCCGCCTGCTGGCAGGGCGGAAATTCCTCCGGCGCGGGCCTAGCCCCTCAAGGTTGGGGCTGGGCCCCCCAAGATGCGGAGGATTCTGCACCTTTGAGTGGCGATGCCCGACTGATTTGCACCGTTTTTGGCGCCAGTCGGCGGACATCGCGCCGATACCGGAGAATTTCGCCCCTGTTCCTTTTTCACCAATACATATTTATTTCATTCCAACAGACTTTGCACAAAACTCTAACTACGCATCACCTGCCAGAGGCCACCTGAAGCCCCTTTACATATTGGATTGGATTGGATTTGTTTATTGTCACGTGTGCCGAGGTACAGTGAAAAGTATTTTCCTGCGCGCAGCTCAACAGATCATTAAGTACATGAGAAGCAAAGGGAATAAAAGAAACTACATAATAGGGCAACACAACATATACAATGTAACTACATAAGCACTGGCATCGGATGAAGCATACAGGGTGTAGTGTAAATGAAATCAGTCCATAAGAGGGTAATTTAGGAGTCTGGTGACAGTGGGGAAGAAGCTGTTTTTGAGTCTGTTCGTGTGTGTTCTCAGACTTCTGTATCTCCTGCCCGATGGAAGAAGTTGGAAGAGTGAGTAAACCGGGTGGGAGGGGTCTTTGATTATACTGCCCGCTTTCCCCAGGCAGCGGGAGGTGTCGATGGAGTCAATGGATGGGAGGCAGGTTTGTGTGATGGACTGGGCGGTGTTCACGACTCTCTGAAGTTTCTTGCGGTCCTGGGCCAGGCAGTTGCCATACCAGGCTGTGATGCAGCCTGTTAGGATGCTTTCTATGGTGCATCTGTAAAAGTTGGTAAGAGTCAATGTGGACATGTCGAATTTCCTTAGTTTCCTGAGGAAGTATAGGTGCTGTTGTGCTTTCTTGGTGGTAACGTCGACGTGGGTGGACCAGGACAGATTTTTGGAGATGTGCACCCCTAGGAATTTGAAACTGCTAACCATCTCCACCTCGGCCCAGTTGATGGTGACAGGGGTGTGTACAGTACTTTGCTTCCTGAAGTCAATTACCAGCTCTTTAGTTTTGCTGACATTGAGGGAGAGATTGTTGTCGCTACACCACTCCACTAGGTTCTCTATCTCCCTCCTGTGTTCGGACTCATCGTTATTCGAGATCCGGCCCACTATGGTCGTATCGTCAGCAAACCTGTAGATGGAGTTGGAACCAAGTTTTGCCACGCAGTCGTGTGTGTACAGGGAGTAGAATAGGGGGCTAAGTACGCAGCCTTGCGGGGCGCCGGAGTTGAGGACTATTGTGGAGGAGGTGTTGTTGTTCATTCTTACTGGTTGTGGTCTGTTGGTCAGAAAATCGAGGATCCAGTTGCAGAGTGGGGAGCCAAGTCCTAGGTTTTGGAGCTTTGATATGAGCTTGGCTGGGATTATGGTGTTGAAGGCGGAGCTGTAGTCAATAAATAGGAGTCTAATGTAGGAGTCCTTGTTTTCGAGATGCCCTCGGGATGAGTGTAGGGCCAGGGAAATGGTGTCTGATGTGGACCGGTTGCAGCGGTATGCGAATTGCAGTGGATCAAGGCGTTCTGGGAGTATGGAGGTGATCCATAATTGATTCATGATCAACCTCTCGAAGCACTTCATTACGACTGAAGTCAGGGCCACTGGTCGGTAGTCATTGAGGCACGTTGCCTGGTTCTTCTTTGGTACCGGTATGATGGTGGTCTTCTTAAAGCAGGTGGAGACCTCGGAGTGGAGTAGGGACAGGTTAAAGATGTCCGTGAATACCTCTGCCAGCTGGTCCGCGCAGGCTCTGAGTGCACGACTAGGGATCCCGTCTGGGCCCGTCGCCTTCCGAGTGTTCACTTTCAGGAAGGCCAATCTGACTTCGGAAGCTGTGATGATGGGTATGGGTGAATTATGGGCTGCTGGGGCACTCGCCAGCGGATTGTTGGTTACCTGCTCGAACCGAGCATAGAATGCATTGAGTTCATCGGGGAGGGGTGCGCTGCTGCCAGAGATACTGTTCGGCTTTGCTTTGTAGCCCGTTATGTTGTTTAGGTCATCAGTGTCAATTAATGTATACTTAACATAAATGAGACAACTAATTGCAATGTCTCTTAATCTATTACTTAACATTGGAATCACCCGCAAAATGTGTGCTGTTGATTCCGGTTTCTAGTCTGTGTACTGGGATTCCCCCCTCGTGGTGCTTTTTCCCGTTGGCAGGACCTTCCAGTATGTCAAAGTCAATGGCTATTTGCGTTGCTCGCTGGCCGTGTCACCTGGGTTCCCGCCACAGGGGGTTGTGGTGGGGGGGGGGTGGGGGGGTCGCCTTCAGCAGGACAGGAAAATCCTGCCGGCGGGAAGGGCCACGACATCCCACCCTATGACTTTAAATAGGCCGGCTTGCTGAAACAACTCCACCTTTGCAGTTTAGTGCTTACCATTGTGTGCTCCACTGTGTGCCTCTGACAGCTTGCCAATATCCAGTTTACTATGAACAATGGTGCAGGAATCCTGATTAGATTGGATTGGATTTGGTTTATTGTCACGTGTACCGAGGTACAGTGAAAAGTATTGATCTGCGTACAGTCCAGACAGGTCGTTCCATACATGAAAAAAAACATCGGAGATACATAAATACACAATGTAAATACATAGACAGAGGAATTGGATGAAACATACGGTTAGTACTACTCAGCAGAGAAGATGTGTAGAGAGATCAGATCAGTCCATAAGGGGGTCATTCAGGAGTCTGGCAACAGCAGGGAAGAACCAGTTTTTGAATCTATTAGTGCGTGTTCTCAGACTTTTGTATCTCCTGTCCAATGGAAGAGGCTGGAAGAGTGAGTAAGCCAGGTGGGAGGTGTCTTTCATTATGCTGCCCGCTTTCCCACGTCAGTGGGAGGTGCAGACAGGGTCAATGGGTGGCAGGCGGGTTCGCGTGATGGATTGGACTGTGTTCACCACTCTCTGTAGTTTCTAATGGTCTTGGGCTGAGCAGTTGCCATACCAGGCTGTGATGCAGTCAGATAGGATGCTTTCAATGGTGCATATGTAATAATTAGTAAGAGTCAATGGGGACATGCTGAATTTCCTTAGTTTCCTGAGGAGGTATAGGCACTGTTGTGCTTTCTTGGTCGTGGCGTCGACGTGGGTGGACCAGGACAGATTGTTGGTGATATGCACATCTAAGATTTTAAAGCTGTCAACAATCTGCACCTCGGCACCATTGATGCAGACAGGGGTGTTTACGATACTTCACTTCCTGAAGTCAATGATGACCAGCTCCTTAGTTTTGCTGCCACTGAGGGAGAGATTGTTGTTGTTACACCACTCCGCTAGGTTCACTATCTCCCTCCTGTACTCTGACTCATCGGTGTTCAAGATCCAACATCCACTACGGTTGTGCCATTAGAAAACATGTAGATGGAGTTAGAGCCAAGTTTTGCCACACAGTCGTGTGTGTATGGGGGGTATAGTAGGGGGCTAAGTACGCGGGGTCCCGGTATTGACTATCGTGGAGGAAGTGTTGTTTATTCTTACTGATTGTGGTCTATGGGTCAGGACATTGAGGATCCAGTTGCAGAGGGAGGAGCCAAGTCCTAGGTTTTGGAGTTTTGATATGAGCTTGGCTGGGGTTATAGTGTTGAAGGTGGAGCTGTAGTCAATGAATAGGAGTCTGACGTAGGAGTCCTTGTTGTCAAGATGCTCCAGGGATGAGTGTAGGGCCATGGCGATGGCGTCAGCTATGGACCAGTTGTGGCGGTATGTAAATTGCAGTGGATCAACGCATTCTGGGAGTATGGAGTTGATGTATCTCTTAACCAACCTCTCGAAGCACTTCATAATGATAGATGTAAAGGTCATTGGACGTTAGTCATTGAGACGGTTGCTTGGTCCTTTGGCACCGGGTGTATGATGGTGGTCTTCTTGAAGCCAAAAATGTGCAGGTTAGGTGGATTGGCCAAGTTAAATTGCCCTTAGTGTCCAGAAAGGTTAGGTGAGGTTACTGGGTTATGGGGATAGGATGAAGGTGTGGGCTTGTGTAGGGTGCTCTTTCCAAGTGCCAGTGCAGACCCGATGGGCCGAATGGCATCCTTCTGCTCTGTACATTCTACGATGAGCAGGTGGGAACCTCGGAATGGTGACGGGGGAGGTTGATGATGTCTGCGAACACATCCACCAGTTGGTCCGTGCAGGATCTGAGTGCACGACCAAGAACTCCGTCAGGACCCATTGCTTTCTGAGGGTTCACTTTCAAGAAGGCCAATCTGGCTTCGGAAGCTGTGATGGTGGGTTTCGGTGCGTTATGGGCTGCTGGGGTAGTTGGCGGCGGTTTGATGGTTTCCTGCTCGAAATTAGCATAAAATGCATTAAGTTCATCGGGGAGGGGTGCGCTGCTGCCGAAGATTCTACTCGGCTTTGCTTTGTAGCTCGTTGTGTTATTTAAGCCTTGCCACAACCGACGAGAGCCCGTGTCGTTAGTCTGTGACTCGAGCTTGGTCTGATATTGTCCCTTGGCATCCCAGATGGCTTTGCGGAGGTCGTACCTGGATTCCTTGTATCGGTCAGGGTTGCCTGTCTTGAACGCCTCAGAGTTGGCCTTCAGTAGGAAGTGAATCTCCCGATTAAGCCATGGTTTCTGGTTGGGGAACAGACGTACTAACGTTTTGGCACGCAGTCTTCTACACACTTGTCGATGAAGTCTGTGACGGTGGTGGCATACTTTTTTAAGTTGCCGCTGAGTTCTTGAATATGGACAAGTCCACTGACTCCAAGCAGTCACGTAGGAGCTCTTCTGTTGCCTCAGACCAGCATTGTACCTCCTTCTTAACTGGATTCTCTCGCAGTTTCTGCTTGTATGCCGGGAGAAGAAGCATCGTCTTATGGTCCGATTTTCCAAAGTGCAGTCAGGAAATGAATCGGTAGGCGCTCTTGATTTGTGTGCAACAGTGGTCAAGGATGTTGGCGCCCCTGTTGGGACAGGAGATGTGTTGGTAGAATTTTTACAGTACACTCTTGAGGTTGACCTGGTTGAAGTCCCCGGCCATGATGAACAAGGCTTCCGGGAGTTCTGTTTCACTGTTGTTTGTAGAGGTGTACAATTCATCAAGCTCCCGCTTCACTTCTGCCTGGAGTGGGAAGTAGACCGCCGTGATTATAGCAGAAGTGAACTCCTGTGGAAGGTAGTATGGGCGTCACTTCACAGTCAGGTATTCCAGGTCTGGGAGCAGTAGGTCGCCAGGGTTGTCACGTCCGAGCACCAGGGGGAGTTGATGAGGAGGCAAACCCTTCCATCCTTCACTTTGTCTGATGATGCCGTGCGGTCCATCCGGTGCATTGAGAAGCTGTCAGGTTGTATTGCACAGTCCCGTGAGGCAGGAGTGAGCCATGTCTCTGTTGTTGCTAACTTTTGGTTGGTTCAATTGGCTCTGTTTTATAACCTTTGCTCTCGAGTTGCCAGGTATCTTTATGATACCGCCACGAGGTTCAAGTTCAAGTAATGATCAATACACCGATTATTAAGATTCAAATCAAAGCTCATTTATTATACACAGTAATCGCTACTCATGCATAAATTCTACGTCTAAGCTACTTCTACAACTAACAGGCCTATACTTAGCTTCGGACTGGCCCAAATGGTCTTTCGTTCGGGTTCTGAGTCTGCGGGATTCGAAGTTGGTACGGATTGGTAGCTAGGAGCGCCTATTTCGTAGCGAGCGTTGACTTAAGACTTACTGGATATCGACGGCAGTTGAGCCGGTCACGGTCAAGTTTGGTTCGGGTTGCTGAGTGACCCGGTCAAGAAGAACGATTTGAACTTGGGGGCTTAACTTTATAGTCCCCAGGGGCTTCCCGCCTTTCGGGGCGGACCCTGTACCTGGTTCCAAGTGATTGGACTTCGTTCCCTGAGCGGTTCCCTGATCGATGGGCGGTCTTGAGGTGTCCGTTAACCTCTTTTGTGTTGGCTCCTGCTGGTGCCGGGGTGTCTGGCTTAGCTTTGTTTGGCCCAAATGTTGCGATTGTTCCCGGGAATCACTCATCAGTATGTAGATGGCTGCTACATTATCATGCAGATGGCTGCTTGTATCGATGCTGTCTAGGCTTTTGCAAAGTTTAATACACAGTAAACTTGCACCTGCTGGTTTCTGCCTGTGTTGGCTGAATATCCCTGCAGCCTCTCCTGATCTCCATTTTACATCGGGAGTCAACCCAGGTGGCTACACTGTGAAACAGAGCACAGATCAGTCTCTTACTTCCTTCTGAAAGGTAAGTCTAGCGTTATCGTATCTAACAGGAGCCCAACACACTCCACGTTTTCACCTCCTTAGACTTCATGGTTTTTGTGACAGACAGAAAATGATCCCGACGGCTAATAATGCAGTCATTTCTTGTTAACTCCTTCTGATACTGAGGTAGAAAACTGTAAACTAAATACCCTCAGGAAGTTAAAAGCAAAAGCGAAAACCTAGAGTTTCCTATTTAGAATGCAAAAGCCACAGGCCAGACTGAATCTAAATCCATCCCAGCAGCTAAATATCACATTTGGTTTATGCGTTCATGTTCCAGACTACACATACATACATACAAACCTGCAAACATACAAATGAGGAGTAGGCCATTTGGCCCCTCGATCGTGTTCAATGCCATGGACTATTTGCCTTGATTTAAGGGATCCAGATGAATGCTGCACATGAAAATATGAGCTACATTATACAGTTCTGTGTTGTTTTGAAATAAGATGAGTAAACAACCGGAATGTCTAGTTCTGCATAATGTAGATAATTAGGAAGTGCCGGGGATGCCTTCATTTCTTCTTTCCGTTCATGCTTCAGCAGTGAATTGTCTGCAGAAACTCTGAAATGAACTGGGTCCACGTACCCTTAAAAAAAGAATTTACATGCACCTTCCTCATTCTTCTTTTCTGTGTCTTTTTTTCTGTGATCAGCTGAGAGTGAAAGCCTCCCTCCCATCCAGGCTGCGCATGGAGGACAGAGAGACAGCCATCCATCATGTTTACTGTTAAGAGACTGACATGGAGGGATTCTCTAAATGTCACTTGCATTAACATTGAATATGATTATAGATGCTTTTTCCTGTTCCTAACTTGATACGAGCGGGATTTCGATCCTGGTGCCAATGCACACTCTCTTCACCTCTCCCATCAGAGCTATGAACTATGAATATGATTATCTCAGTGCAGTATTCACTCCTCACTATTTATTTGAATTGAAATGAAAATGAAAATCACTTATTGTCTCAAGTAGGCTTCAAATGAAGTTACTGTGAAAAGCCCCTAGTCGCCACATTCCGGTGCCTGTTCGGGGAGGCTGGTACGGGAATTGAACCCGCGCTGCTGGCCTGCCATGGTCTGCTTTAAAAGCCAGCTACTTAGCCCTGTGCTAAACCAGTCCCATCCAAAGTTCAATTGCTGAGAGATAAAAGTTGAATATGATTATAGATGCTTTTTCCTGTTCCTAACTTGATACGAGCGGGATTTCGATCCTGGTGCCAATGCACACTCTCTTCACCTCTCCCATCAGAGCTATGAACTATGAACCATTTAATGGGCTCCATTTTTCTATTATCGCTGAGAAAAGAGGCGTGTCAAAGTTTTTCATTTTGCAACTCATCAGGACACTTCACAGGAGAATGCTCATATGGTCCAAATTGTTATTTTCCACTTACTTTAATAATAATAATTTTACAGTACCCAATTCTTTTTTTTCCCAATTAAGGGCAATTTAGCATGGCCAATCCACCTAACCTGCACATCTTTGGGTTGCGGGGCTGAAACCCACACAGACACGGTGAGAATGTGCAAACTCCACACAGACAGTGACCTGGGGCCGGGATCGAACCTCGGCACCGTGAGGCAGTAGTGCTAACCGCTGCACCACCGTGTCACCCTATTGTTTTCCCCTTGTATCGGTATTTTTGCAAAGTGTCTTGCGAAAAGCTTAAACATGTCTTTTTTTCAACAATACTCAATTTCTGTGCTGTCAAACGAATCTTTATCTTATATTACTTTTTTTTTCTTGCTTGCAATAAGAAATGCTATGGCTTCAATATTGACAGGGGGAGCTGTGAGATGGTGGGGTTCGGTTTATCATGGTGCGGGGGTTTTGAACTTAATTAACGCAAGCATAGGTTTGAATAATCTCAAACCCAAAGGCCTAACCTGTCCCCCGTGCTGCCTGTTAAACTTTGAAGTGAGTGGGTTGGGTTAGATTTGAGAATTCTTTCTAATTTTTAAATCCCACTTGACTTGCCCGTTTTGGGGGAATTAAGATTATATCTTATGCTTCTTGAGGCCCATTCCAGTTGGATAATATAAGCAATTAAGTCAGTTGACATAATTGTTGGCCTTGCCTGTGTTAATTTATCCGAGATTCCAAAATCCACTCGCTCATCTTCACCACAGAATCTGGGCAATAAGTAAGAAATGATTGATCAAAACGGTACGCTAGGATTCCTATGTTCATGGGCTGCTTCGGTTACCATGGAGGTGAAGAAAGTCCAGAGGTGTGGTGACGTTAGATCTCGCGAGGCGTTGCGAGCCGGGAGATCCTGGGAGGGTGGTCTCCTGGTTTCTATCGGCCATGCTGCACCACGGCGAGCTGCTTTTTGAGTGCTTTTTGGAGTTGACAATTCCAAAGATCCACAACCTGTTGAGTGAAGGACTTTTCCCTCACCTCAGTTCAAAATGGCTGATCCCTTACCCTGAGACTGTGACTCTTAGTTCTGAACTCCCCAACCAGATCATCAAGAGCATCTACCCTATAAAGCCCCTTAAAAACTTTATGTTTAAATCAGATCACCACTTGGAATTTACTCAATCGCTCCTGAAAGGTCAATGCCCTGAGCCCGGGAAGCAGTCTGCTGAACCTTCATTGCATTGTTTCAAGGCAAATATTTTATTTTATTTAAAAAAAAATAAAAAAATTTAGAGTACCCAATTCATTTTTTCCAATTAAGGGGCAATTTAGCATGTTCAATCCACCTACCTTGCACATCTTTGGGTTGTGGGGGCGAAACCCACGCAAACACGGGGAGAATGTGCAAACTCCACACAGACAGTGACCCAGAGCCGGGATCGAACCTGGGACCTCGGCGCGATGAGACAGCAGTGCTACCACTGTGCCACCGTGCTGCCCATTTCAAGGCAAATATACCCTTTCCGAGGGAAGGAGGTCAAAACATACACTGTCTCGGCAACACAGGTGGAGAAGGTAGTCAAGAAGGCATACGGCATGCTTGCCTTCATTGGCCGGGGCATTGAGTATAAAAATTGGCAAGTCATGTTGCAGCTGTATAGAACCTTAGTTAGGCCACACTTGGAGTACAGTGTTCAATTCTGGTCGCCACACTACCAGAAGGATGTGGAGGCTTTAGAGAGGGTGCAGAAGAGATTTACCAGAATGTTGCCTGGTATGGAGGGCATTAGCTATGAGGAGCGGTTGAATAAACTCGGTTTGTTCTCTCTGGAACGACGGAGGTTGAGGGGCGACCTGATAGAGGTCTGCAAAATTATGAGGGGCATAGACAGAGTGGATAGTCAGAGGCTTTTTCCCAGGGTAGAGGGGTCAATTACTAGGGGGCATAGGTTTAAGGTGTGAGGGGCAAGGTTTGGAGGAGATGTACAAGGCAAGTTTTTTTACACAGAGGGTAGTGGGTGCCTGGAACTCGCTGCCGGAGGAGGTGGTGGAAGCAGGGACGATAGTGACATTTGAAGGGCATCCTGACAAATACATGAATAGGATAGGAATAGAGGGATATGGACCCTGGAAGTTTAGAAGAGTTTAGTTTGGACGGGCAGCATGGTCGGCACGGGCTTGGAGGGCCGAAGGGCTTGTTCTTGTGCTGTACTTTTCTTTGTTCTTTGTTCACTATTATGCTCATTTGGAGAGCCAGTGCAGACACAATTGGCCAAATGGCCTCCTCCTGTGTCATAACAATTCTGTCATTCTGTAATACTTCAATCTCTTTGCAACAAAGGTTAACATACTGGGCCAACTGCTCCCGCCGGAATAGAGATGGGCTGTGTCCAGTAGATCCAGGATCTTCTGGGACTCCCGATGGACATTACGCCTAGCGAGATCTAATGAGATCTCATGAGTTGTTGTGACCTGGATCCCGCCCACGAAGGGCGGGACCCAGACTTGCAGAGCTAAGTGAGTTTAAAAACTCATTTAACTCTGCCAACGCCAGATGAAACCAGTGTGCAAAATCTACCGGCCTCGCTAAGGAGACCCCAATCGGGCGCCACTTAGCACTGGTCCCCACAAATGGGGACCATGCAGAATAGAATTGAGGAGGTCTCCCAGGCGATTAGTGGTGCCCGGGTGGCTAGTATCTGGGCAGAGTGGCACCCTGGCACTGCTGATACCACCCAGACACCTTGGCACTGCCAGCCTTTCACCTGGGAGTGTCACCCGGATGGCAGGGGTACTGCCAGTGCACCAGGCTGGCTGTGCCAAGGGGCCCCGGGTGGCATTTTGCCCCTGCTGGGGATCGGGCTCGGGGGTGCGCTACAGTATGAGGTGGGGTGCGTAGGGGGATGGGGTACTCAAGGAACCTCATAGTTGAGTTGGGGCATCGTGTGAG
The DNA here is from genome assembly GCF_047496885.1 of Scyliorhinus torazame. NCBI lineage: Eukaryota > Metazoa > Chordata > Chondrichthyes > Carcharhiniformes > Scyliorhinidae > Scyliorhinus > Scyliorhinus torazame. The sequence goes on along the minus strand of NC_092712.1, from coordinate 57,967,204 downwards.
TCCGGGGGGGTGGGGGTGTTGTGTCAGGGGGTCGAACTCTTCCAGCACTGAGGATGTCCGCTCATCATAGCACGTCAGTGTAGGAAATGAAGCAAAGTAAAGCCTCTGGAGGCGTTCCCCTTCGGGGCCCGAAAACATAAGAGTGCCGTAAGAAAGCTGGGTCGTTCCCTGCGCTTCCCAGAACTGACTTTTTTTTGGTTAGGTCGCATCCACTATTTGTTTTCCTAATTGCCATTAAAGCTCTTATTTAGGAAAATTGAGTAATTTCAATGGGAATAGCGAACCTTTCAGGGCTGAGTATCTTCCTGGGTGATCTTAACTTCTAGATTGATGCATATTTGGGGTTGCTCATTTTACCAATAGCTGACTGTCCTTCAGTAGTGCAAGTTGGACTCTTGAGAAATGCCATTATGTAGCATTACAATTGCTTGCATTATCTAGTGCTTAATCTTCCAGCCAAATGCACTAAAATGTAAGTGGGCTCTGGATGATGTAGTGGGTTAGCTACTGCCCTTTCACCTCTGAAACTTGGATTCACTCCAGAGTCAAAACTGACGTGATGAAGATCTTCTGTCCTGCAGGTTGAAAAGATTTTACATGAAATTAGTTTTGATGGTCTCAGACCATTTGTTACTTGATATGAGCTCACAACACTAAAATAGAACCATAAAATCGTAGAGCTATTTGGCTTGTCCTGCTCTCTGAACCTTTTCCTGGTATCCTTGCAAACCCTTTCTTTTCAAGTAATGGTCCAGAAGTCTTGAAAGCCATGATTGAATCTGCCTTCACCATATTCTCAGGCGGTGTATCCTGGACTCCAATCGCCTGCTGCTTATAAAGAAGTTTTTTCCTCATGCCACCTCTAGTTCTTTGCTAACCGCCTTAAATTGGTGTCCTCTGGCTCTCGATCCGCTCACCAATGGTGAACTGTTTCTCCCTGTCTACTCTAACCAGACCCTTCATGATTTCTATCAGATCTCCTCCCATCATTCTTTTCTGTAAGGAGAACAGCCCCAGCTTCGCCAATCTTTCCGCGTAAATTATTACAAATTTTGCACCGCTGTTATTTGGAAAGGTTGCAATGGGAAATGGAAAAATGGGCTAGAATAAATAATACGGAAAGCAAAACAGCATAGATGCTGGAATTCTGAAATGAATGCAGTAAACACTGGTGGAAGTTGAAGACGAGGGGTTTCTAGGGAGAGGAGAAGGGCTGAACGCTGAACAGAAGTAATTTTACAGACTGGAGGTGGGATTCTCCCGAAACAGCGAGGCAGCCCGATGCCGGCGTAACAAATGGCGCAAACCACTCCGGCGTCGGGCCGACCGGAAGTTGTGGAATTCTCTGCACTTCCGGGGGCTAGGCCGATGCCAAAGGGACTGCGCAAGTTAGCGCATGCGCAGAACCGCCGGCGTGGTTCAGCGCATGCGCAGACCGACCGGCGTATTCTGGCGCATGCGCAGGGGGTGTCTTCTCCGCGCCAGCTATGGCAGAGCCATACAAGGGCCGGCGGGAAGGAAGGAGTGCCCCCACGGCATAGGGCCGCCTGCAGATCGGTGGGCCCCGATCGCGGGCCAGGCCACCGTGCCCCCTTCCCCCCCCCGGGTCGGATCCCCCCCCGCGCCCCCCCGAGGACCGTACCAGCCAACTTACCTGCCAGGTCCCGTCGTGCGGGACCATGTCCAATCCACGCTGGCGGGACTGTTGAATAGGACTGGAACAAAGAATGCTCCACATATAACACAGATAACAAATAGGTTAGACCAAGAAGAGCCAATGGATGTTATCTATCTTGACTTCCAAAAGGCCTTTGATAAGGTGCCTCATGGGACACTGCTGAGTAAATTAAGGGCCCATGGTATTCGAGGCAAGGTACTGACATGGATTGACGATTGGCTGTCAGGCAGAAGGCAGAGAGTTGGGATAAAAGGTTCTTTTTCGGAATGGCAACCGGTGATGAGTGGTGTCCCGCAGGGTTCAGTGTTGGGGCCACGGCTGTTCTCTTTATATATTAACGATCTAGATGACGGGACTGAGGGCATTCTGGCTAAGTTTGCCGATGATACAAAGATAGGTGGAGGGGCAGGTAGTATGGAGGAGGTGGGGAGGTTGCAGAAAGATTTAGACAGTTTAGGAGAGTGGTCTAAGAAATGGCTGATGAAATTCAACGTGGGCAAGTGCGAGGTCTTGCACTTTGGAAAAAAGAATAGAGGCGTGGACTATTTTCTAAACGGTGACAAAATTCATAATGCTGAAGTGCAAAGGGACTTGGGAGTCCTAGTCCAGGATTCTCTAAAGGTAAACTTGCAGGTTGAGTCCGTAATTAAGAAAGCAAATGCAATGTTGTCATTCATCTCAAGAGGCTTGGAATATAAAAGCAGGGATGTACTTCTGAAGCTTTATAAAGCATTAGTTAGGCCCCATTTAGAATACTGTGAGCAATTTTGGGCCCCACACCTCAGGAAGGACATACTGGCACTGGAGCGGGTTCAGCGGAGATTCACACGGATGATCCCAGGAATGGTAGGCCTAACATACGATGAACGTCTGAGGATCCTGGGATTATATTCATTGGAGTTTAGGAGGCTGAGGGGAGATCTAATAGAAACTTACAAGATAATGAATGGCTTAGATAGGGTGGATGTAGGGAAGTTGTTTCCATTAGCAGGGGAGACTAGGACCCTGGGGCACAGCCTTGGAATAAAAGGGAGTCACTTTAGAACAGAGATGAGGAGAAATTTCTTCAGCCAGAGAGTGGTGGGTCTGTGGAATTCATTGCCACAGAGGGCGGTGGAGGCCGGGACGTTGAGTGTCTTTAAGACAGAAGTTGATAAATTCTTGATTTCTCGAGGAATTAAGGGCTATGGAGAGAGAGCGGGTAAATGGAGTTGAAATCAGCCATGCTTGAATGGTGGAGTGGACTCGATGGGCCGAATGGCCTTACTTCCACTCCTATGTCTTATGGTCTAATGGTCTTATATAACACAAAACTGCAGCCATAGTTACATGAAGGTACGTATAGCAGCACCTATTATTTGGCAGAAGTGAGATGAATTGAAGGAGAAATTGTTCAATGTGAGAACAGGTTCATCCAGACCGGGGTTGGGGGGGGGGGGGGGGGGGGGCGGGGGATGGAGGCCTCAATTCAAGGGTGAAGCTCAGAGCCCCCAGATTGTCCTTGTGGGTGATGGGATGTAGCAGGATTGACCATCCATGGAAATATCATACATTAGAGAGTACAAATCCATGGTTGACACATTGTTGGCATATTGTTTGAAAAGATTGGAGGTTTTAATCCACATTAATTGAAGCTGCTGACCTAGGAACACGTGACTCTGGCGATTGGAGGAGGGGAAGTTTCTGGGTTTTAATTTTTGTCGGGGAACTTGGCTCACCAGATAAGGAGTTTGGTGACACAGGGGCATGTCATACCTGATTTTTATGACCATATGCGTGAATGATTGGTAAATAATGTGCCTGAAGTGGCTTAATGTTTAGCATTCACTCAATGAACCACAACATTTACAGCACAAAAGGAGGACAATTGGCTCATAATTTCTGTGCTGACTGAAAAAGAGCTATCTGGCGTAAACCCACTTTCCAATCCTTGTAGTTACTTCAAGTGCATATCCATGTTATGGGCCAGGGTTTAGAGAACCCCAAAGTGTATCATGGCGTTCACCTGACCCACAACTTTTAATAGATTGTGGTATGGGGAGTACATGGCGCACTCTACAGGTGTGGTACAGCAGAAATTGAAAAGTATTTTTTAAAGCAAAACAATGTTTATTCTATGAACTCAAGTTAACCTTTTTAAAATATACAGTGAACAACCATTAATTCAAATACAACTCCCAAAGAATACAACACTAAGTAATGCTTTAAGCTTTCCTTTTAACATCCATAAGACTTAAAACACCTTTTACCAGAAGCACATCAGGTTAAAGTCACTACTGTTATTCGTTTTAAATCACCAGGATCGATTTACGGTCTTTAGATTACAGAGAGAGATTCATACATCTTCTGGCTGTGACTGCAGCTAACCAGCTCTGAAAACTAAACTAAAACACTCCCTGCAGCCTGCTCAAAAACAAAAGTAAAATGCTGACAGACAGCCCAGCTACACCCACTCTCTGACATCACCGCAGTAGTAAACACCCATTTCTTAAAGGTACTCTCACTACAGATATTTATATACACACCCATTTATAAATACCCATTTCTTAAAGGTACTCTCACATGACACTAAGTACCTTTCCTATTTTTTATGTTCAGGCTTGGTACATGAAGTGAACACTGATAAAATTGTCTCTTTGGTGCCCAAACTGTGTTGTATAAATAGGGGATGCTGCCAGAATCCCCATTTATTTGAGCCTGAAGTTGTTGATGTGAATTAGGCTACATCTTGGAGCAGATCTTAACCTTGTGCGAACATATAAAATGAGTGATAATGAGTTGGCGACCCATTCTTCATCGAAGATGGTGGAAGTAAAAGTTGGGAGATAGGTGAAACTATCATTCATTTTACACTATTGCATGATGCCAAGATCTAACTTAGGGGAGACGTGAATTTTCCCACGACGATGCCCGTCTTTGTCAGGGCCAGACAATCCCGGGCATTGTCCTTGTTTTACAGGAATAGCTATCTGCCTTTCGGAGAAGTTCACGTATTCATTGTGACATGTGAGGTGTGACCAAAGACGTTCATGAGATGATGAATGGTTACAGACCATGGATGACAGAGAAGTCAGAACAACAACTTGCATATATATATTGTGCCTTTAAAGTGGTAATTCAACCCAAAACACTTCACATGAGTGTTGACACTTTAAAAAAATTATTTGATGGGATGTAGGCATCGTCGGCAAGGCTAATATTCGTTGGGCTGGATTCTCCACACCCCGACGCCGAAATCACGGCCGATGTGGGGGCAGAGAATCCATTTTCCCGCACGGAATCGGGACCGGTGCCAGTTCCCCGATTCTGCGGGCCCCAAAAAGCGGTGTACTTGGAGGGTACGCCACGCCACCGAGGACCTACCTGGGCCCATTGTCAGAGGCCCGCTCTGCCATTCCGCGCCCCCGACCGGCCGAAGCCCCGACGTGGATCTAATGTGGTCCGGCCGGTCGGGAGACGCGCGTGGTGGCTGCGGACTCAGTCCGCGGCCGCCCTGGTCGGATGCGGGCCAGTCGGAGGGCAGGGGGAGCCTTATAGGCGGCTGGGAATTGTTTGTGCGGGCGGAGAGGGTCGGGCGCGCGGCCGATCAGGGGGTCTATTTTTAGGGTTCAGCTCCGTGGTCTGAGTCCGCCATGGAGAACGGCACGGCCGCTGGAAGCCGCCGCCATGCGCATGCGCGGCCTCAGATCCGGAAGTGCGGAGCCTCTATTTGCAGTAAAAGCTGCTAGATCTACACCGGTTTCCTGCTAGCCCCCTGCAGGGCTAGGAATTTGTGACCCTTTCATGTCAGTTTTTCTGGCGTGAAACTCCACAGTTTTGATGCCGGCGTGGGGACATAGTCCCAATAACGGAGAATCCAGCCCGTTACCTATTTCTAAATGTCCGTAAGTTGGCCATGAGCTGCTTTCTTGAACCGCTGCAGCCCATCTGGTGTGATTGTTCTTAAACCGAGTGGCTTGCTAGGTCTTTTCAGAGGGCAGCTAAGAATCAACCACATTTCTTTACATCTGATGCCCCATGTTGGCAAGGCCAGGTAAGAATGGCAGATTCCCTTCCCTGAAGGGCATTAGTGAATCACAAGGGTTTTTATGATAATCGATGATAGTTTCATGGTTGCTATTACTGAGGCAAGCTTTTAATTCTAGATTTTTGATACAAATTTAAATTCCACCAGTTGCTACAGTGGGATTTAAACCCATCATTGCAGAGCATTAGTCTGGACTTCTAAATTACTCGTCCAGTGACATTATCGTCTCCCCACCATAAATCGCATAAAGAGCAGATTGGCTGTAAGGGACATCTTAAAGGAGAACAGAGAGGCAGAGCAGTTTGATGGAATTCTGGAGCTTTTCTTTGTTTGTATATGGGATGTGGACGTCGCTGGCAAAGCCAGCATTTGTTGCTCATCCCTAATTAACCTTGGAAGCTCGTGAGCTGCCTTCTTGAACTGTTGTGGTGTCCCTGTTTTGTAGGAACACCCACAGTGCTGTTCGGAAGGGTGTTCCAGGATTTTGATCCAGCGACAGTGAAGGAACGGCGATATTGTTCCAAGTCAGGATAGTGAATGGGCATGGAGGGGAACGTGCAGGTGGTGGTGTTCCTGTGCATCTGCTGCCCTCATCTCTCGAGGTGGTAGGGGTCGCAGGTTACCTCAGGAGCCTTGGTGACTTGCTGCAGTGCATTTGTAGATGATACACATCGTTGCCAACGTCCATTGTAGTATTTCTGCCCTATGAAAATCAGTGAACATAGAACATACAGTGCAGAAGGAGGTCATTCGGCCCATCGAGTCTGCACCAACCCACTTAAGCCCTCACTTCCACCCTATCCCCGTAACCCAATAACCCCTCCTCACCTTTTTGGTTTCTAAGGGCAATTTATCATGGCCAATCCACCTAACCTGCACGTCTTTGGACTGTGGGAGGAAACTGGAGCACCCGGAGGAAACCCACGCAGACACGGGGAGAACATGCAGACTCCACACAGACAGTGACCCAACAGGGAATCGAACCTGGGACCCTGGCGCTGTGAAGCCACAGTGCTATCCACTTGTGCTACCGTGCTGCCCAAATGGGTCAAAGCTCAAGCTGGTTCTTTGAAGGTGAACGCTTCCCCAGTTAAAATTTGAAAATTATGGCTAAGTATCCACATTTAGATAGGGGACAACTGCAGGGAAGTCTTTGTTACCAATAAGGGATTGCTAACTCTGTAGAACAGGAGTGCTGCAATGAAGTGTCCAACAACCTTCGGGAGCATAAGAAACAGAGTGCCGTATTGCTTCTTGTAAATTAATATGCATTAACCTTTATTTATAATACTTGAATTAAACATTAGACTAGACTGTTTAATATATAAGTGGCAGTTCCGTACCAAATGTGCTCCAGCAACATCATGCTGTGCAACAGACTGAAGCTAGGGTGGAGTGTGATCTCAGAGACACATTACGCACAGTTTACATGAATATAGCGATGAAGGAAAGACGTCTTCACGGCAGATTTTGTACATTTGTGAAACTTTTCTGTTAATTTTTTTGTGTGTGCTTCTCCTGTTGTATTTATAGCTCTGCTGAAATTTGTGCAATCCACAAGGGGAGTTTGACCACTGCTGAAATTAAATGATTTTCCAGCTAGGGCAATGAGTATCCATGCCAACCGCGCACTGTAAAATACAGAGCGATCAGACGCTGTGTAAAACTCCCTCTGTTCAATGTCCAAAGATAATCTGCCTTCGCTCCAAATCAAATATGTGTTCTATTGCATCAAATTGAAGTTTTTGGTCCCTACGCCTGGCTGATCAGACTGTTAATTTGTTGATTAAATTCCTGCCAGTTTGAGTTGATTGAATTCCAGCTCCAATAATCGGAGAGTAGGTTTGGATGAAAAGGTTTTCTGCCCTATTTCTTGTCATCCTTCCAAACTGCCATCCCCATTGTCTTTTAGCACAACATTTTGGTTATTGATCAGCCAGTGTGCATGGAAATACATCCTGACGTATGGTTTAAATTTGCCCATCACCATCATCACTCTATACCTCCCACTCTGGCTACCTGGGAGTACCTGAGAGTATTGTTTTAGGTTTACTTTAACAATCCTATTAAGCTGGTGGAAACAGAATGTGCCATTCCCTGTGCTGTTCATCACCTCTTTCTGAATTCTGTTCCACTGTGGCTGGTTTCTTTTGAAAATAATTTACCAAACATAATTAACAAAAGAGAAATTCCAATTAAGGTGCAATTTAACGCGACCAATTCACCTACCCTGCTCATCTTCGGGCGTGAGACCCACGCAGACATGGGGAGAATGTGCAAACTCCACATGGACAGTGATCCGGAGCTGGGATTGGACTAGGTCCTCGGGGCTGTGGGGCTGTGGGGCAACGGTGCTAACCACTGCACCACCATACTGCCCAAACATAGATTCTTAAGAGGTTTACGGCACTGAAGGAGGCCATTTGACCACCTGGTCTATGCTGGCTATTTGTTCGATCATTTTAGTGGTTACTCACTGCCCTCCTACCCTCCTATGGCTCTATATTTACCTCTGCTTCAGCTGTTCAGCCACTTTTTCTTTCAAAGATGCAAGTCTCTGCCTTACTTTCCTGTGGCAAACATTTGACATTCCAACCAACCTGCCGAAAGAGATTTCTCTTAACATATTTCCCACCCTCTCAGTCACCATGTTAATTTGACGATCCGTGATCACTTCTTTCACGGACAGATGTGTCTACAACAGATAGATTGGTGAGAACGTAGCCAGACAGGTTATACTGTGTGTCGGTTCTTTCACCAATTCACACAGGCCCAGTCCAGGTTTTGTGCCTTCAGGAGTCACCCAGCTTGATCAGGAGGATAGGGTGTTGGCGGACTCTGCAAACCATTAACATAGAACATAGAAAATACAGCACAGAACAGGCCCTTCGGCCCACGATGTTGTGCCGAACCTTTGTCCTAGATTAATCATAGATTATCATTGAATTTACAGTGCAGAAGGAGGCCATTCGGCCCCCTGAGTCTGCACCGGCTCTTGGAAAGAGCACCCTACCCAAACTCAACACCTCCACCCAACACCAAGGGCAATTTTGGACACTAAGGGCAATTTATCATGGTCAGTCCACCTACCCTGCACATCTTTGGACTGTGGGAGGAAACCGGAGCACCCGGAGGAAACCCACGCAGACACGGGGAGGACGTGCAGACTCCGCACAGACAGTGACCCAAGACGGAATCGAACCTGGGACCCTGGAGCTGTGAAGCAATTGTGTTATCCACAATGCTACCATGCTGCCCTTAAGAACAAATAAATCTATACTATATCATTTTACCGTAATCCATGTACCTATCCAATAGCTGCTTGAAGGTCCCTAATGTTTCCGACTCAACTACTTCCACAGGCAGTGCATTCCATGCCCCCACTACTCTCTGGGTAAAGAACCTACCTCTGATATCCCTCCTATATCTTCCACCTTTCACCTTAAATTTATGTCCCCTTGTAATGGTTTGTTCCACCCGGGGAAAAAGTCTCTGACTGTCTACTCTATCTATTCCCCTGATCATCTTATAAACCTCTATCAAGTCGCCCCTCATCCTTCTCCGTTCTAATGAGAAAAGGCCTAGCACCCTCAACCTTTCCTCGTAAGACCTACTCTCCATTCCAGGTAACATCCTGGTAAATCTTCTTTGCACCTTTTCCAAAGCTTCCATATCCTTCCTAAAATGAGGTGACCAGAACTGGACACAGTTCTCCAAATGTGGCCTTACCAAAGTTTTGTACAGCTGCATCATCACCTCACGGCTCTTAAATTCAATCCCTCTGTTAATGAACGCGAGCACACCATAGGCCTTCTTCACAGCTCTATCCACTTGAGTGGCAACTTTCAAAGATGTATGAACATAGACCCCAAGATTTCTCTGCTCCTCCACATTGCCAAGAACTCTACCGTTAACCCTGTATTCCGCATTCATATTTGTCCTTCCAAAATGGACAACCTCACACTTTTCAGGTTTAAACTCCATCTGCCACTTCCCAGCCCAGCTCTGCATCCTATCTATGTCTCTTTGCAGCCGACAACAGCCCTCCTTACTATCCACAACTCCACCAATCTTCGTATCGTCTGCAAATTTACTGACCCACCCTTCAACTCCCTCATCCAAGTCATTAATGAAAATCACAAACAGCAGAGGACCCAGAACTGATCCCTGCGGTACGCCACTGGTAACTGGGATCCAGGCTGAATATTTGCCATCCACCACCACTCTCTGACTTCTATCGGTTAGCCAGTTCGTTATCCAACTGGCCAAATTTCCCACTATCCCATGCCTCCTTACTTTCTGCAGAAGCCTACCATGGGGAACCTTATCAAATGCCTTACTAAAATCCATGTACACTACATCCACTGCTTTACCTTCATCCACATGCTTGGTCACCTCCTCAAAGAATTCAATAAGATTTGTAAGGCAAGACCTACCCCTCACAAATCTGTGCTGACTATCCCTAATCAAGCAGTGTCTTTCCAGATGCTCAGAAATCCTATCCTTCAGTACCCTTTCCATTACTTTGCCTACCACCGAAGTAAGACTAACTGGCCTGTAATTCCCAGGGTTATCCCTAGTCCCTTTTTTGAACAGGGGCACAACATTCGCCACTCTCCAATCCCCTGGTACCACCCCTGTTGACAGTGAGGACGAAAAGATCATTGCCAACGGCTCTGCAATTTCATCTCTTGCTTCCCATAGAATCCTTGGATATATCCCGTCAGGCCCGGGGGACTTGTCTATCCTCAAGTTTTTCAAAATGCCCAACACATCTTCCTTCCTAACAAGTATTTCCTCGAGCTTACCAGTCTGTTTCACACTGTCCTCTCCAACAATATCGCCCCTCTCATTTGTAAATACAGAAGAAAAGTACTCGTTCAAGACCTCGCCTATCTCTTCAGACTCAATACACAATCTCCCGCTACTGTCCTTGATCGGACCTACCCTCGCTCTAGTCATTCTCATATTTCTCACATTCTTTGCCATTGCTTCACTTAATGGGCAGAGTTCTATCAAAATTTGTTAGTGTCAGGTTCTGACTGAAAACTGGAGTGCACCTTTCCAGATGAACAGACCAGATTTTCTGGCACTCAGCACACAGATAATCTGGGGGTTTGGGGGGGATTTTTTATGCCGTCATCCTGGTGGGGCGGGGCTTGGTAGAGCCGGCAATGCCAGCTCCACCGACATCAGGGTGCCATTTTAAAGGATGCCTCAATCTGTGCTTCAAATAAACTCCCCTCAACCCCCCCGCCATGGACACCGAAGCCCCCCCCACCCATGAAAGTATGAGGGCACTCTCTCCCACCCCAACCCCGCTCCCACCCTAACCACCACTCAGAATTGGTGACACTCCCCCACATCCCCCACCCCCACCACCCCTCACAAGCAACATAACTTTTCCACCCCACACCCCAACACACAGAAGGGGAAGCTCGCCCCCATGGGCCTTTCCAGAGGATGCACACCTTGCCTTGCCAGGTTGGCACTACTAGGTTGGCACTGCTAGGTTGGCACTGCTGGGCCCTGCCCAGGCATGTCCCCCCCCCCCCCTCCCCCAGTAGCTCTACTTACCTTGGTGCCCCTGGCGGGTTCCCATGACCTAATTCCCGTTTTTATATAGCTGTTGCAAAGCTCTCTGATGTCGGCAAAGTGCGAATGTTCAGTGAGGAGGGATCATGTGGCCGGAAAACCCTTTAATGAAGTTGAAATTTATTAAAATATCCTGAAATGCGGGGCCGGAGAATCGCGCCACGCCGCCCCAATGCCGAGACGCCATTCTCTGGGCCGTGAAAAAACGGGTGGATGCGCATGGCACCGGGCCGCACGGAGAATCGCCGCAAACGGCCGTAGCGGCGACCCTCCGGCGGCGCCGCGTTTCTCCGACCCGGATGGGCCGTGTGGCTGTCCGAAAAAATCCGAGTCCCGCCGGCGCCGTTCTAACATGCTCTGGGCCAGCGGACCTCGGGGTTGAAGGGTCCGAGGGCGGCCTGTGGGGTGGGGGCGGATGGGGCGTCCAACCCTGGGGAGGGCCTCAGTAGTGGCCTGGTCCGCGATTGGGGCCCACCTATCGGCGGGCCGGCCTCTCTGTCGGGGGGCCTCCTTTCCTCCACGCCGGCTCCTGGATCCCTGCGCCATTTGGCATCGGGGACGGCACGGGGAAGAAGACCACTGCACATGCGCTAGTTGCCGCCGGCCCAACTGCGCATGTGCGGACCCCGCGGCGCCGGGTCGATGCCGGGACCGGCAGCTGGAGCGGCCAGCGCTGTGCTGGCCCCACAGGTCCCGAGAATCGGGTCTCGGAACCGAAGCCGGAGTAAAGTACTCCCATTTTGGCGCCGGCACTCTGGCGCCGGACCAGAGAATCGCTCTTGAGGTTCCCGTTCGTTACTTCACCAGTGAGGGGTGAGGAAAACCGGCAAAACACGATCTCACTGGCAAGAAACTCGTTTTACCAACTCTTGCGGGATTTTGGGCTTGCGTCACCGTTTACACTGATGGCTCAAAACCGACCCCAGTATTTCTGTCATGTGGCGTGATGGTGAAGCATTGATTCAGTTGAGGGTGAGACGAGAATTGATATCAGTAGAAGGTAACCAATGATGAGGATTTCCACGGCCAACCTAACCAACAGAGCGACACGGTAGCACAGTGGTTAGCAGTGTCGCTTCACAGCCTAGGGTCCCAGGTTCGAATCCCGGCTTGGGTCACTGTCTGTGTGGAGTCTGCACGTTCTCCCCGTGTCTTGTGGGTTTCCTACCCCAAGTTCTGAAAGACGTACCTGCTAGGTGAATTGGACATTCTGAGTTCTCCCTCGGTGTACCCAAACAGGCGCCGGGCTATGGCGAGTAGGGGATTTTCACAGTAACTTCATTGCATTGTTATTGTAAGTCTACTTGTGACACCAGTAAAGATTATTATTATGTTCACCGCTATATTCCCGTCTCCTCTAAGACAGAATTTACTCGAGGATAATGATGGAAATATCTGGCATGTTGACTGTTAAATTTGACCCTGTGGTTGCAGCTGTATTTGACAATTGTTTGATGAGTATATGAGTCAATGTATGAGGCAACTCTCTTAACTTGATTCACAGCGATTCAGTAATAATGAGAAGGCCTCTGTTGAATCCTGAAGTGAACCAATGTTTGCATCTTTGCTGAGTGGCCAATCAGACATATTGGGCTGGATTCTCTGATTCTCAGGCTATGTCCTGACGCCGGCGTGGGAACAGTGGACGTTTACCACCGAAGATTTGGCGCAAAATGACCCCCGATCCTCCGTTTGGCTGGGGGCTAGCAGGAAGGCAATGTAGAGCACTGACTCTAGATGCTGATATGGCCCAGAGAATTGCCGAGTCACATGCGCACGGCGGCGGCCAGCAGCGGCTGCACCGTGCAACATGGCGCCGGCCACGCGCGGACCCGGCCTGCCAAATAGTGCCCTCCTATTGGCTGGCTCGCGAGCCCTAGACTGCCCCCTAACAGTGCCTCCAGCCCCTGCCCCTGCCATAAGATAGATATTGTAAGTTGTTTAACTTTTCAGATTTTGTATTGAAAAGTTTATTTTGTTTGGTCAAAAATTGTGGAATCTTCTGGCTTTATTCTTGTAGCAAATACCTGGGATCTCAAACTTTGTCTACTTTAAACAAAAGGTTACTGGTGCACCAAATACTGGTAGCCTCATCCAGGATCATAACACTAGATTATCTGTTTTTGAGGTGTGTTAATTGAGGGGCAGGTATCGATCAGGACACCAGAGGTAACTCCTCTGCAACTTCTTTGAAATAGTGGCACGGAATGTTTTACATTCAGCTGTTGCCATCGGTCTCAATTATGTGCTCTGATGCTGGAGTATGATTCCATCCACAATCTCCTGACTGAGGCGAGAGTGCTACCATCTGTTGTCAGGCTGGCAAAGCCAAACTCAGTTATTAATCTGTGTCTAGCGAGGGAGGTGTGCCCCAAGATGCTGTTCCACGCTTGCTGGTAGCCTGTCCACAGCGGCAATGGTAAAAGCCTGGGCATCAAATGTCCCACTTTACTACCTGCTGCAGGTAGTGTGAAACCCAGGAGAGAAAACCTGCCTCAGAGGTTGTTTGCGGCTGCCGGTGTTCCACATGTGTCATTGTTTGAGTGATTTCCTTTCGAGTTAGAGGTCAAACTTCAAAGATATTTTTGTAGATTAAGTATTTTTGGCGCAAAGGAATTGGTTTCTTTGTTGACTTTCTAAGTAGGCTTCTCATACAGCTGCTCCATGTCTCTTTCATCCCACAGTCAAAGTGAACTTTACTGTTACCCTTTAATAAATAATTCTCAGACTGTCAACACTTTTCTAAAACTGGCTTAAACATACCCCTGTGCTTAGCTTTGGCAGTTGCGTATAATGAGGAGAAGTGCTTGCATTTGCTTGGCATGTTCGTGCCAATGTTTCCCGGCATAATCATAGAATCATAGAATCCCCACAGTCCAGAAGGAGACCATTTGGCCTATTGAGTCTGCACCGATCCTCTGAAAGAGCAACTTACCGAGGCCCAATCCCCTGCCCTATCCCCGTAACCCCACTTAACTTTTAGACACTATGGGGCAAATTAGCCTGGTCAATTCACCTAACCTGCACATCTTTGGACTGTGGAAGAAAAGCGGAGCACCCGGAGGAAACCCACACGGACACGGGGAGAACAGGAAAACTCCACACAGACATTCACCCGAGGTGGGCACTGAACCCGGGTCCCTGGAGCTGTGAGACAGCAGTCCTAGCCACTGTGCCACCGTGCCACCCGTAACTGGCCCATAAATTCCAGGTTCCCCAGCATTGCATATAGGGGTGGCCCAATGATGCATTGGGGAATCCCTCGAGGAAGTTCCCATGTACTGGTTTACCCGGCAATTGCCCAGAAGTACTAACTTCCTCTGGACAATTGCCCTGGGCAGAAGCGATTTAAATCGTTAACTTCGGATGGTTCTGACAGTTTTACTCTGATAGTTACTCTGAAAGAGTTAGAGGAAAAAGAATCACTGCTAAATCCAGAGTAACTATTAAAAAACCCAGACCCAGCCTCGCACGGTACACACCCTGTTTCCCCCAACACACAACCCTGCAGGGGACCCACCACACCACTCCCACCCATAACCCAACCCACCCCCCCGACCTGAACACTCCCAGCCCGACCTGACTCCTTCCCCTCCCGTCCCGACTTAACCTGACCTCCCGGCCCAGTCTGACCACCCCTCAAGGTGTGACCTGGTCTCCTCCCAGATTGACTGCACCCTCCGGTCCCTCTCCTTCGTGGATTGACACCTCCTCTGATGCGCCCCCCCCCCCCCCCCCCCACTTTTTGGGTCCAACCTGATGCACCCCCACCCTTTACCTGAACAACTTACTTTTTAATTGTGCCTTTAAACACCTACTTTACGGCAGCCCATGCTGTAAAAAGGGGGCCTTTCTCACCTCTCGGTGCCCCAGTTATTCCAAGCCGATGCAGCCAGCGGCTTCACTGCTCCTGACTCATCCAGCTTGAATGAGGAAGGTTGGACAAGACAGGGGCTTTGGAATCCCAACATGGGTAAGTCCATCAAGAGTGGCAATCCGGCGGAGATTGCTACCCTGGGGAAGTTACAGGCTGATGCACGATCAATTACAATTAAAGACGAGGTAGTACCATAACTGAAGGCTTTAATAGACTAGAACTGTTCCCCAGCAGCTTCGGTACAGAATGAGGGCTGCTGGGATGGCACCCGTTCTTATACCCCGCCTGTCAGGACGGAGCTACATACCAATGGTAAACTCCTAGGTTTAACCAATGGTCTTCAGCCTCTCGGGTACTGCAATACCTGATAATACCACATTCACCCCCTGTTAAAAAAAAGAGTCCGGTGGGGGTGGTGGCCAGTGGTTACAATTGCATCTACATGGTATGATCAGATATGGAGGTACCGTGACACCTCCTTACAGGGTTGTCGAGAATATTTACAAGCGTGGAAGATATATACATTTAGTGTTCATTTACAGTTACAGTGATGCAATCAGTCGGTCGGGTGGCCTGGTCATCCGCCTGGATCGTCTGGGCTTCGGTGGTGATTCTGGTGGTGGTCCGGACATCTGCGACACCGGGAGCGTGGCTTCGGCTTCCATGGCAGCTTCGTCACCGGCGCTGGTGGGGCAAACGGTTGACACGAGAGTGGGGTGCCTGTAGGGGGCGTCGGTGGGTGGGAGGGCCTAGGCATGAGCGGCGGGAGGACTGACCCTCCCGTGAGGCGCTGTGGAGGTGGGTAGGGGGTTATGGTTCGGGTGCGCATGTTGTTCCGGCGGGCGCCAGGTCCCGAAGGGAGACGGTATCTTGCCGGCCGTCAGGGAACGCCACGTAGGCGTACTGGGGGTTAGCGTGCAGCAGCTGGACCCTCTCAACCAACGGGTCCGACTTGTGCGCCCGCACGTGCTCCCGAAGCATGATGGGTCCGGGTGTTAGAACATAGCACATAGAGCATTACAGCGCAGTACAGGCCCTTCGGCCCTCGATGTTGCGCCGACCTGTGAAACCACTCTAAAGCCCATCTACACGATTCCCTTATTGTCCATATGTCTATCCAATGACCATTTGAATGTCCTTCGTGTTGGCGAGTCCACTACTGTTGCAGGCAGGGCATTCCACGCCCTTACTACTCTCTGAGTAAAGAACCTACCTCTGACATCTGTCTTATATCTATCTCCCCTCAATTTAAAGGTATGTCCCCTCGTGCTAGACATCACCATCCGAGGAAAAAGGCTCTCACTGTCCACCCTATCTAATCCTCTGGTCATCTTGTATGCCTCAATTAAGTCACCTCTTAACCTTCTCTCTAATGAAAACAGCCTCAAGTCCCTCAGCCTTTCCTCATAAGATCTTCCCTCCATACCAGGCAACATTCTGGTAAATCTCCTCTGCACCCTTTCCAATGCTTCCACATCCTTCCTATCATGCGGCGACCAGAATTGCATGCAATACTCCAAATGCGGCCGCACCAGAGCTTTGTATAGCTGCAACATGACCTCACGGCTCCTAAACTCAATCCCTCTACCAATAAAAGCTAACACACCGTACGCCTTCTTAACAACCCTCTCAACCTGGGTGCCAACTTTCAGGGATCTATGTACATGGACACCGAGATCTCTCTGCTCATCCACACTGCCAAGAATTTTAACATTAGCCCAGTACTCAGTCTTCCTGTTATTCCTTCCAAAATGAATCACCTCACACTTTTCTGCATTAAACTCCATTTGCTGCTTCTCAGCCCAGCGCTGCAGCTTATCGATGTCCCTCTGTAACTTGTAACATCCTTCCGCACTGTCCACAACTTCACCGACTTTAGTGTCATCTGCAAATTTAATCACCCATCCTTCTACGCCCTCCTCCAGGTCATTTATAAAAATGACAAACAGCAGTAGCCCCAAAACAGATCCTTGTGGTACACCACTAGTAACTGGACTCCAGTCTGAACATTTCCCATCAACCACCACCCTTTGTCTTCTTCCAGCTAGCCAATTTCTGATCCAAACTGCTAAATCACCCTGAATCCCATGCCTCCGTATTTTCTGCAGTAGCCTACCATGGGGAACCTTATCAAACGCTTTATTGAAATCCATATACACCACATCAACTGCTTTGCCCTCATCCACCTGTTTGGTCACCTTCTCAAAGAACTCTATAAGGTTTGTGAGGCACGACCTACCCTTCACAAAACTGCGTTGACTATCTCTAATCAAATTATTCCTTTCCAGATGATTATACATCCTATCTCTTATCAACCTTTCCAAGATTTTTCCCACAACAGAAGTAAGGCTCACTGGTCTATAGTTACCGGGGTTATCTCTACTCCCCTTCTTGAACAAGGGGACAACATTTGCTATCCTCCAGTCTTCTGGCACTATTCCTGTAGACAAAGATGACTTAAAGATCAAGGCCAAAGGCTCAACAATCTCCTCCCTAGCTTCCCAGAGAATCCTAGGATAAATCCCATCCGGCCCAGGTGACTTATCTATTTTCACACTTTCCAGAATTGCTAACACCTCCTCCTTATGAACCTCAAGTCCTTCTAGTCTAGTAGCCAGAATCTCAGTATTAGGGGCTAGGGGCTTTTCACAGTAACTTGATTTGAAGCCTACTTGTGACAATAAGCGATTTTCATTTCATCTACATTCATTCCAGTATTCTCCTCGACAACATTGTCTTTTTCCTGTGTGAATACTGACGAAAAATATTCATTTAGCACCTCTCCTATCTCCTCGGACTCCAAGCACAACTTCCCACTACTGTCCTTGACTGGCCCTACTCTTACCCTAGTCATTCTTTTATTCCTGACATCTCTATAGAAAGCTTTAGGGTTATCCTTAATCCTACCTGCCAAAGACTTCTCATGTCCCCTCCTGGCTCTTCTTAGCTCTCTCTTTAGGTCCTTCCTAGCTAACTTGTAACTCGAGCGCCCTGACTGAACCTTCATGTCTCATCTTTATATAAGTCTCCTTCTTCCTCTTGACAACTGTTTCGACTGCTTTAATAAACCACGGTTCCCTCACTCGACCACTTCCTCCCTGCCTGACAGGTACATACTTATCAAGGACACGCAGTAGCTGTTCCTTGAACAAGCTCCACATTTCACTTGTGCCCATCCCCTGCAATTTTCCTCTCCATCCGATGTATCTAAGTCTTGCCTCATCGCATCATAATTGCCTTTCCCCCAGATATAACTCTTGCCCTGCGGTATATACCTATCCCTTTCCATCACTAAAGTAAACGTAATCGAATTGTGGTCACTATCACCAAAGTGCTCACCTACCTCCAAATCTAACACCTGTCCTGGTTCATTACCCAGTACCAAATCCAATATGGCCTCGCCTCTCGTTGGCCTAGCTACATACTGTGTCAGGAAACCCTCCTGCACACATTGGACAAAAACGGACCCATCTAATGTACTCGAACTATAGTGTTTCCAGTCAATATTTGGAAAGTTAAAGTCCCCCAGAACAACTAGCCAGATTGAGAGCGAGGTCCTGGAGGAGGACTTCCTGGGGAAGACAAGGAGACGCTCATGAGGTGTCTGGTTGGTAGTTGTACAGAGAGGAGACCGGATGGCGTGGAGGGCCTCCGGGAGGACTTCCTGCCAGCGGGAGACTGGGAGATACCTGGATCGTAGGGCCAGTAGGACGGTCTTCCAGACCGTTCCGTTCTCCCTCTCTACCTGCCCATTTCCCCGGGGGTTGTAACTGGTCGTCCTGCTTGAGGCAATGCCCCTGTTGAGCAGGAATTGACGCAGTTCGTCGCTCATAAAGGAGAACCCCCTACCGCTGTGTATGTACGCGGGGAAACCGAACAGTGTAAAGATACCCTGGAGGGCCTTGATGACGGTGGTTGTGGTCATGTCTGGGCAGGGGATGGCGAATGGGAACTGGGAGTACACGTCAATCACGTTCAGGAAGTACGTATTGTGGTCGATGGAGGGGAGGAGGGCCTTTGAAGTCCATGCTGAGGCGTTCAAAGGGACGGGAAGCCTTTATCAGGTGCGCCCTCTCTGGCCGGTAGAAGTGCGGTTTGCACTCCGCGCAGATTTGGCAGTCCCTGGTGACTGCCCTAACCTCCTCGATGGAGTAGGGCAGGTTGCGGGTCTTGATGAAGTGGAAAAAACGAGTGGCCCCCGGGTGGCAGAGGTCCTTGTGGAGGGCTCGGAGGCCACTTGTGCAGTGGCACATGTGCCGCGGGACAGGGCATCAGGAGGCTCGTTTAGCTTCCCAGGACGATACAAGATCTCGTAGTTGTAGGTGGAGAGTTCTATCCTCCATCGCAAGATCTTGTCATTTTTTATCTTGCCCCACTGTGCATTATCGAACATGAACGTCACCAACCGTTGGTCAGTGAGGAGAGTGAATCTCCTGCCGGCCAGGTAATGCCTCCAATGTCGCACAGCTTCAACTATGGCTTGTGCCTCTTTTTCGACCGAGGAATGGCGAATTTCGGAAGCATGGAGGGTACGTGAGAAGAAGGCCACGGGTCTGCCCGCATGGTTGAGGGTGGCGGCCAGAGCTACGTTGGACGCATCGCTCTCGACCTGGAAGGTGAAGGACTCGTCGATGGCGCGCATCGTGGCCTTTACAATGTCTGCTTTGATGCGGCAGAAGGCCTGGCGGGCCTCTGTCGACAGGGGGAAGGTTGTGGACTGGATTAGGGGTCGGGCTTTGTCTGCGTAGTTGGGGGCCCACTGTGCGTAATAACTGAAAAACCCGAGGCAGCGCTTCAGGGCCTTGGGGCAGTGAGGGAGGGGGAACTCCATAAGGGGGTGTATGCGTTCAGGGTCGGGGCCTAGAACTCCATTTCGCACTACATAGCCGTGGTTGGCTAGGTGGTCGGTGCTAAATACGCATTTATCCTTATTATACGTTAAGTTAAACATTTTCGCGGTCTGGAGAAATTTTCGGAGGTTGGTGTTGTGATCCTGCTGGTCATGGCCGCAGATGGTGATGTTATCAAGATACGGGAACGTTGCGCGTAAGCCGTATCGGTCAACCATTCGGTCCATCTCGCGTTGGAAGACCGAGACTCCGTTAGTGACACCAAAGGGAACCCTTAAAAATTGATAGAGCTGCCCATCTGCTTCGAAGACAGTGTATTTGCGGTCACTAGTACGGAGGGGTAGCTGATGGTAGGCGGACTTGAGATCCACCGTGGAGAAGACCTTGTATTGCGCGATCCTGCTTACCAGGTCGGATATGCGGGGGAGAGGGTATGCATCCAGCTGCGTAAACATGTTGATAGTCTGACTGTAGTCAATGACCATCCTATGTTTCTACCCGGTCTTTACCACTACTTGAGCTCTCCAGGGACTGTTGCTAGCTTCAATGACCTCTTCCCTCAGTAACCTGATGAAGGTCCGGTCCTGGGCACTGTACCGTCTGCTCCTGGTGGCGACGGGTTTGCACTCCGGGGTGAGGTTCGCAAACAGGGAAGGCGGGTCGAACTTAAGGGTCGCGAGGCCGCAGACAGTAAGTGGGGGGTATAGGGCCACCGAATTTGAAAGTCAGGCTTTGCAAGTTACATTGGAAGTCCAACCCCACGAGTATTGCCGCGTAGAGGTGCGGCAGGACATAAAGGTGGAACTTGTTGAATTTCCTGCCTTGGACAGTGAGGTTTGCTAGGTAGAACCCCTTTATCTCCACCGAGTGTGACCCGGAGGCCAGGGAGATTCTTTGGTTTACAGGGTGGGTAACAAGTGAATAGCGCCTTACCGTGTCGGGGTGTATAAAGCTTTCTGTGCTCCCAGAGTCGGTCAGGCAGGACATCTCGTGGCCGTTGATGAAGACCGTCGTCGTTGCTGTTGCGAGTGTCCGAGGTAGATTTAGGTCCAGAGTCACTGAGGCCAGATGAAGTAGTTGCAGGTTTTGATCGGGCAGCGTGTAGTCGGCCGAGCTGGGGGCCTGGGGCCCCACCCAAGATGGCGTCTCCCATGGGTCGCACATGGTGGTCGGGGATGGACAAAATGGCGGCGGGGATGGACAAAATGGCGGCGCCCATCCGTCCAGCGTGGTGTCTGAGGGGCAAGATGGCCGCGCCCGTGGGTCGCACGTGGCCCTAGGATCGGGGGGTGGCGGTGAGTGCTGGCCGCCTCGGGCCCGAAGGGAAGGTTGCCGCGGTGGTCCGGAGTCGCTGGGGACCGCGGCCACGGCTCGTGCCTGGCAGACCCCCACAAAATGGCCCTTCTTGCCGCACCCTTTGCAGGTGGAGTTGCGGGCCGGGCAGCGCTGGCGGGGCTGCTTTGCCTGCCCGCAGAAGAAACAGCGGGGCCCAACGGGGTTAGCGGGCCGTCTTACAGCGTAGGCCTGCGGGGACACGGGGAAGGTCTGTGAGGCTGCCGCTGCGGGATGCCACGCAGCCCAGGGGGCCGCCGTGCGGTCGGGCGCATAGGACTGCGCGTTTCTGGAGGCAACGTCCATGGACCCTGCCAGGACCCGTGCCTCTCTAAGTCCCAGGGTGCCTTTTTCTAAGAGTCTTTGGCGGATCTCTGAGGAGCTCATACCTGCTACGAAGACATCCCGGATTAGGAGTTCCGTGTGCTCGCTCCCCGAAACTTGCGAGCAGCCACAGTTTCTGCCCAGCACCAGTAGCGCACGGTCGAACTCCTCCAACGATTCCCCAGGGCTTTGCCGTCTAGTTGCAAGCAGGTGGAGTGCGTAGACCTGATTTACAGGGCGGATATAATGTCCTTTTAACAGTTCGATCGCAGCATCGAAGTCCTCCGCCTCCTCGATGAGGGTGTAGATCCCAGGGCTTACCCTTGAGTGCAGGAGATGCAGTTTCTGTTCTCCTGAGGGGTGCCTCCGGCCGTCTCGAGGTAGCCTTTAAAGCACGCCAGCCAGTGCTTGAATATCGCCGCCGAGTTCTCCGCGTGGGGGCTGAGTTGTAGACACTCCGGCTTGATTCGGAGATCCATCCTTTCAGCTTAAGTATACTCTATTAAATTGATGCACGATCAATTACAATTAAAGATGAGGTAGTAACATAACTGAAGGCTTTAATAGACTAGAACTGTTCCCTATCAGCTTCGGTACAGAATGAGGGCTGCTGGGACGGCACCGGTTCTTATACCCCGTCTGTCAGGGCGGAGCTATGTACCAAACAGCCAATGGTAAACTCCTAGGTTTAACCAATGGTCTTCAGTCTCTCGGGTACTGCAATACCTGATAATACCACACAGGCCAATGTAGTCTTGATATCTCAAACAGATTCTTGTAGAAACACCAAGTGGAGAAACCAGAAAATGAGCAGAAGAATAATTGCGTTGTAATGTGTCTTTGAAGGAAAGCAGCATTCCGTCACTAGAAAGGAAGTATGTCAGGTGATTCAGTCTCAGTTTCACTTTGTCCTGTGCGAAGAACACAACTCTGCGTCTGATGTCTTCAAGCTTCCTATCCATGTATATATGTTCTCATGTTCATAGTTTAAATAAATAAACTCAGTGTGTTGCATCATCCCTTATGAAGGACTGGTGCCTTTGATATCATTATGAACACACAGCATGTGGGCAGCAGGCAAACAGCCTGGCTGCGGGATGAAATACAGGTACAGCATGGCAAACAGCATTGGATCCTGCTGCAAGGAACGGGGTGGCCCTTGGTGTTTTGGTCAGACTGCTACGAAGCCGCAGTGTCAGTGAGTGTTAAATGCGCAGCGTGCTGACCTCACAGAAGAGCTTTCAGGTCAGGGGCTGAAATAGTGCTTAAGCAAAGAGTTGGTGAGCAGAGAGATCCCTTGTGGTAAGATTGCAGCACAATGCCTGTCAGTTACATGAGCAGGGCAGTTGATAGGAGTAGCACTGGGTTAGCTAAGTTGGGACAGGCGGATGACCAGGGTGTGGGTCAACCAAGGCGTTTGCCAAGATTCATACTATCTCATTATTGGCCAAGATTGACACAGGGGCAAGCGACAGCATACCACCCCTGTGAGTTCTAAAAGACACATATCAACAGACATGGAAGGCAATGGTGAAACCTACTCCGACTCCGCACTGATTGCGGGATTGGGATCTGCGCCCGCGCGTGAGCGGGCGGATACAAATGGCCTTAATGGCACCACCCCCATACTTGGGGAAAGGGGGGAACCCAGAGAATCTGGGTTTGGGGGTCTGATTTGCAATGCGTGGGAGGGGAGATGGTGGTGGTGGCCAGCCGCGGGACCTCACTATCGGGCTGCCTGCTCAAAATGGCGGCCCAATAGTGGGATTCCCTCGGGGATCCCTCGTGATCCTCGTCATGCATAAATTTGCGAGACGAAAGATAGTGAATTGCTTCCTGATGGGAGCGCAAATCAGGTGCAATTCACCTCCGGCGGGACATCAGGCTGGATTCTCCGTCAGCGGGATCCTCCATTTTGCAGACCGTGCCCTCATGCCCGTGGATTTCCCTGCGCCTTGGGGTTGCCCACAATTGGAAACACCATTGGCCGGCCTCCAGGACAGAGAATCCCACTGCCTGCGGGGGCCGCACCGGAAAATAGGTGTGGCGGGCCGGAGAATCCCGCCCATTGTCTCTCAAATGGAGAATCCTGGCCACAGTCTATGGTCAGGTATGAACAATGACAGTGAAGTTGTTGCTAAGACATTTGAGCTGTGCCAGGAGCATATACCAAATCAGCACAAAGAACCACTGATTCCGCATCAAGTTCCTATCCATTCTAGGTCCAAAATAGCAATCAACCTCTTTCATGCCCATGGCAATGACTTCATCATCATCTTCAACTACTTTACCGAGTACTCCATAAATCGACAAGTGCACAACATGCCAAGCACAACTGTCGTGCACTCTCTTAAGTGCTACTTCACTTAATCCGGTGTGCTAGAGAGATCATCAAGGGTAATGATTCAATTTATTGGTTAGCCATTTCAGGATATGTGTCAGAAGTGGAATATCGATCACACTATTTCTTCTCCTCATTACCTCTGGATTTAACAATCTAGCTGAATGAATGATTCACATGGTGAAATCCTAATTCTCAAATGTAGACATACTGAACAAGCAATACGCATTGCAATGTTACATCTGCGAGCGACACCTTTAAGTGTAGTTATTCCATCGCTGGCAAAGCACGTTATGTTCAACAGACCAGTGCAGACCAATTTACCTACCCTTACACATCTACTCTCTCAGAAACTAGAGAGCAACTTCTAAAATTGCAAATGAAGATGATCAAGTGCACGATAGAAATGCGGGTATAGAACTGCCAAACTTATAGTTAGGACAGTATGTTCACATCCAGGATTCCATAGAAGGTATGTGGCAACCACTCGACAAAATATTTTTATACTCCATTCCTTTAAAATAAAGGCCAACATTTCACTTGCTGTCCCAATTACCTGCTGAACTTGCTAGCTTTTTGTGATTTATGCACGAGAAAGCCCAAATCCATCTGTCCTGCAGTTTTTTGGAGTCTTTCTCCATTTAAATAATATTCAGCTCCTTTATCCTTCCTGTCAAAGCGCAGAACTTCATATTTTCCTACATTATATTCCATCAGCCAAGTTTTTGCCCATTCACCTAACCTGCCCATATCCCTCTGTAGACTCTTTGTATCATCCTCACCACTTGCCTTCCCACCTATATATATTGAAAGAAAAAACGCATAATATAGAAAAAGTGATGAAGAAAAATCCAAATATTGAAAGCACAAAATTGCTGCAATATCTTCAGAGAAATCTGAGGGCAAACTACCTGAGAAAACATGAATTTTCATTTTAAAAATAAGACTTATTTGTTAATTTCAAATAATTAAATGCTACACAATTGTCAGAGTTTAAACATTTTAGAATCCATAGCATCCCTAAAGATGCAGAAGGAAGCCATTCGCGACTGCACCAACCCTCCGAAAGAACACTCTACCGAGGCGCACTGCCCCTCTCCCTGTAACCTCATGCATTGATCATGGCCAGTCTACCTAACCTGTACATCTTTAGACTGTGGGAGGAAACCAGAGCACTTAGAGGAACAACACAGGAATTAGGAACAGAAGTAGACAATTCAGCCCTTAGAACCTGCTCCGCCATTCAATCAGATCACGGCTGATCTCTTCCTGGTCTCAAATCCACCTCCCTACCTCTTCCCCATACCCTTTTAACCCATTTTTAAAATCAGAAATATATGTATCTCCCTCTTGAAACCATTTAGTGACTCAGATTCCACCGCACTACGGGGCAGTGAGTTCCACAAATTCCCCACCCTCTTTGAGAAGTAGTTCCTCCTCATGTTAGTTTTAAATCTACCGCATCTCAACCTATATCTGTGACCTCTTTGTTCTAGATTGCCCACAAGGGGGAACATTTGGTCTACATTTACTTTATCAATACCTTTGAATATTTTATATACCTCTATCAGATCACCTCTCAACTTTCTAAGCTCCAGCGAGTTTAAGCCCAAACTGTTTAATCTCTCCTCATACGTCAACCCTTTCATTCCTGGAAACAATCAGGTGAACCTCCTCTAATCTGCTTCCAGTGCCATCACATCCTTCCTCATATAAGGAGATCAAAACTGCACACAATACTCCAGGTGTGGTCTCACCAATACCCTACACAATTGCAACAATACTTCTCTACTTTTATACTCCAGTCATTTTGCAATATCTACACAGACACGGGGAGAACATGCAAGAGAAAGAGAAAATGCTGTAAAATCTCAGCAAGTCTGGCAGCATCTGTAGGGAGAGAAAAGAGCTAACGTTTCGAGTCTGATGACTCTTTGTCAAAGCTTTGTCAAAGAGTCATCAGACTCGAAACGTTAGCTCTTTTCTCTCCCTACAGATGCTGCCAGACTTGCTGAGATTTTACAGCATTTTTTTGTTTTGTTTCAGATTCCAGCATCCACAGTAATTTGCTTTTATCCAGGGGAGAACATGCAAACTCCACATAGACAGTCATCCAAGGCTGGAATCAAACATAGGTCCCTGGTGCTGTGAGGCAGCAGTGCTAACCACTGTGCTGCCAAGAATTAAATTATATGTGGATATGGGTAGACCAATCAGACTATCACCCCCTCAACCACTTTAACCCTCTACCTGCTTCAGTTAATGTTGGCTCTCTTTGCGACCCACACTCCATACATCGGTTAATGATGGTGCTCCCCCATGCATTCCCTTCTCAGTTTATGCTACCCCTCTTTGGGAAGAATCTTGTTCTTTCCATTCTAGCGGGTCTGGAGGTGGGAGACCTCATTTAACCCGGCTGGAGGATGGCAGGTGGGGACCCCGCCACCTTCCCAATTCCACTCCGATTAAACCCTTGGCGGGAAGGCTACTTGTGGGCCTCATCCCACTGCTGCTGCTGTTAACCGAGTTCTGGGTGGGGGTCTCACCTTGAGGGGAGCATGACAGGCAAATCTGTTTGGGGTTGCTTGCGGACTCCAGTGTCTGGGTGGGTGGAGGCGGTGGGGTCACTGACCCTTGTTCAAAGGCACCCATTGCCTGATTGAAGGACCCAGCATCGAGAAGGGGCACTGAAAGCCACTTCCCTACCCTTGCCTGAACCCCAGCCTCACTCACCTGTGCCTGGGCTGCTTATATATCGGAGACCTGAGGTGGGTGCCATACCAGTAGCAGTCGCCTGGTGGCACTGTTGAGTACAAATGAACTGCTGGCCTCTGATTGGAAGGCAGCTCTCAGCAAGCTTCCATTCTTGGGGGACCTTGATCCAATACCCGAGTGGAATAAGATGTGGTGCGCCATCTCGAAAAGAGGCAGGGGTCTGGCCAGCTTTTCAGCTGCCGACCGGGATCCCTGTTAAGGCCACAAAATCCTGTCCTTTGTCTCTCATTCGAAAACACTGATTCCGGCTCCTCCTCTTGTCCTGTCTCCCGGCATCACCCCCTGCTTCTAGACCTTCATTTTAACTTTTCCTGCCACCAGTTCCCCTTTTCATTTTTACTTCATTATCTCCTTCTCTGCTGCTCAACCAACCTTTTTTAACTCATTCGCTTTTTTTTTCACCCCTTCATTGATCTCGAGTTCCCTCTTCACTCTTGCCCTATTGTTCTCGCTAACATAAACATTCCTGCCTGCATTATGTGGTGGCTGAATCTCTTCCAAATGGCCGGGCTCTGGTAGGCGAGCTGTTGAGCGGAGAGACAGCTGACAGCTACTTTTTTTTTTAACACATCCCGCCACATGCGTCATTCTGTCAAAACGTTGAGGTTTGCATGAAATGCTAACAGTTGGCACGTTTATGAGTGTTCCCCTCTCGGCAAAAAGAGTGTGTCCATTCCACCTCTCTGCATCTCCTCGGAGTTGGTGGAGATGCATCACTGCTAAAAATGCGACACCGGAAAGCCTGCTGGCAACCTGTTTTGGAATCGGCATACTGCAGGGAGTCAGGAGGAAAGGGCAAGAAGAATACCAAGTAGGATATCACAGTTTAGTAACTTGAGGAAGCCAGCAGCAGTGGAACAAGGATTTATTGAGCTATGTAGAATATTCTACCCATGGCAGTAACGCTTGCAGAAAAATACTTTTCACTGTACCTCGGTACACGTGACAATAAACAAATCCAATCCAATCCAGTCCTTGTTGGGACGAGTGGCCTCCACCTCCTTCCTAGGAATCTTGTACTCCACGAGTCCGAAGGGGAGATCGACAATGATTTCCTTGTATTCCTCGTGGGTGTTATGACACATAGTCACTCCAGCTGTTAGGTTGTTAGCTCCAGGCGCTGTTTGCTGTTTGTTCTGCTGTATCTGAACTGATGGCATTTATGGGACTCTTTTACATTCCCTCAACACCAATATCCTATTGCCTACATTTCCAGATTATCGTTGTGAATGCAGTTTCTCTCCATTGCTTTTGCTCCCCATGCTGCTCTTTCTAAAGTGGGATTCATTTACCTGGGTTTGGTTCCCACCTTGGGTAGATACAGGGGGCGGGATTCTCTGATCCCGAGGCTAAGTGTTGACGCAGTCGGAAACGCCATCGCGTTTCTCGACGACGTCAACACGGCCCCAGGATCAGCAATTCTGGCCCCTACAGGGGGCCAGCAGGGCGCTGGAGTGGTTCACGCTGCTCCAGCTTCTGATCCGGACGTGGAATGGGTGCGGGGGATGCACCCATGCGCAGTGGGTCCGGTGCGAACCCGCGCATGCGCAGTTGCACCGGCACGATTTCCGCGCATGCACGGTGTCTCCCTTTTCCACGCCGGCCCTGACCCAACATTGCGCAGGAGTACAGGCGCCGGCGTGGAGGAAAGGAGGCCGGGAGTCAGAGAGGCCGGCCCGCCAATCGGTGAGTCCCGACCGTGGGCCAGACCACATTGGAGATCCCCCCCCCCCCCCCGGGGTCAGACCCCCCCCCACCCCCACAGGCTGCCACCCGACCCTTCAACGCTGAGTTCCCGCCGGCTGAGAGCAGGTGTGGCCAGCGCCGGCGGGACTCGCCGTTTCCACAACGGCCGTTCGGCCCATCTCGGCCCGAGAATCGGTGGGCTGGTCACGTGGAGCGACCCGTGACCAGCGCCGCGCCAACCATGCCGGCGCCAATGGCACCGATTCTCCGCTCGGAGAATCATGTGGCGGCTCCGGGGCGCCGTGGCGCGATTCGCGCTGGTCGCGGGGCTTCTCCGGCCCGGCCCCGGGCTGAGAGAATCCCGCCCAGGGAGTTGTGGTCAGGAGAAGCTTGTGTCTATTTCTGAAATTAGATCAACTTTGTTCCAGTTTTATTGAAAACAGCGCCGCTCTGGCACTGGGTGGAAAATGGCAACTCCAGCAGAACGACAGGGCACATGTTGAAAGGGGCAAAATAAAATCCAATCCAAGGGTGGAAACAGCATCTGAGACAGTGGGCAAAATTCTCCAACTCGTGACGCCGCAAATGAAAACTGCGATTCGAGAATCGGGCGTTTGGCCAAAATTGAGGTCAGCTCCTGGCACCGATTCATGCGCCAAGCTCCGCTGGTGGCGATAACGATAACGAGGTTTGTGCCCCATGCTGGCAGCAGCACGCAAAACAAACATTTGCATGTCTATATATGTGATCAGTGCGTTGGACACAGTATGCTCTCCTCCCTTCTGCGATGTTCCGATCTTCTCAGGCGGCAGTCTCACGGGCGTGAATTACTACAAGTATTGACAAACATGGACCGGGCGGCGTGGCTGCGGAGGGTGTCTCTGCACAATAAGAGAGGGTGGGGAAAACTGGAAAAATGAAAATAGGAGGCCAGTAGGAGAAGGCAATCAAAAATGTTCCTCTGTCATGCACGGCTCAAATTGATTCATGTCGGAAATTATATTTCACAAATATGCTTGTCTTCAAAGCTATTTGGAGGCTAGTCTCTGTACATTTAATCGTATTTGTAATGGGTTTTACTTCTGTTCTCTTGCAGGCTGCTTGTTTGAGGCTGATGTGTGCAAATCCTATGAGATTTGTGTAAATGGTGAGTAATTTCTACACCTTATGAGGTTGTTTCTACTTGCGGATGCCAGAATGCTGCTGTTAAACTGATGAGTTTCCATGATAATTGCCAGCCACAGATTGCGGTGTGTTTACTCAATAAATCTACTGTTTCAGCTTTCACAATGACCTGAGTAGTTTTGGCTGTATGTTAGCTCAGTAGCTCGGTAAGTGCATCCGCTGAGTAATCAAGCCATGCAGGTTAGGGAGATCCCAAGTTTAATGCCTGGATACAGCACAAAATCATAGAATAGCTATAGCACAGAGAGCAGCCATTCAGCCCATCGTGTCTGCGCTGGCGCTCCGAAGGAGCAATGTATCCAGTGCCACTCCCCAGCCTTCTCCCTGGAGCCTTGAGCATTCTTCCTTTTCAGGTGATAATCCGATTCCCTCTCAAATGCCTCGATTCAACCAGCATCCACTGCACTCTCACTGCGAGTAATAGTTTCTCCTCGTGTCTCCATTGTTTCTTTTGCCAATTACCTTAAAGAAGCGCCCTTTGTTTCTCGGTCCTTCCATCAACGGGGACAGTTTCTCCCTCTCCACTGTGTCTAAAACCTTGCTGATTTCAAATATCTCAATGCTGTGTGCTTTAGTAACTGCTCTCAAACTGTCATAGAATTTACAGTGCAGAAGGAGGCCATTCGGCCCATCGAGTCTGCACCGTTCCTTGGAAAGAGCACCCTCCACCCTATCCCTGTAACTCAGTAAGCCCATCTAACCTTTTTGGACACTAAGGTCAATTTAGCGTGGCCAATCCACCTAACCTGCACACCTTTGGACTGTGGGAGGAAACCGGAGCACCCGGAGGAAATCCACGCAGACATGGGGAGAATGCCCGGACTCCACACAGACAGTGACCTAAGCCGGGATCGAACCTGGGACCATGGAGCTGTGAAGCAACTGTGCTAACCACTGTGTTACCGTGCTGTCCTCCCAATTTAATTTGTTAGGCACATATGCACCCAGGTCCCATTGCACGATTTACCGCCTCTCGATTCAACCGAACCTCACAAGATGTCATGATCTGGATGAAAGCAAATTACTGCGGATGCTGGAATCTGAAACCAAAAGAGAAAATGCTGGAAAATCTCAGCAGGTCTGGCAGCATCTGTAGGGAGAGAAAAGAGCTAATGTTTCGAGTCCAGTAGACCCTTTGTCAAAGCTAAAAGACTCAGAAAATGGGATATATTTATACTGTGGAGTGAGGGAATGAAAGATGAGTTATAGCCACAGAAACCAAAGGAAACGGGGTGCGAATAGCCACAAAAACCAAGGAAAAAGAGTACCAATAGCCCCAGAAACCAAGGGAAAAGAGTGCCAATTAGAAGTCCCCAGAGAGAATAAAAGGTTCTGAAAGAGAACCCTACCTAGGCCCACTCCACCACTCTATTCCGGTAACCTAACCTGTACACTCCTTAAGGTGCAATTTAGCGTGACCAATCCACCTAACCTGCACATTTTTGGACTGTGGGAGGAAACTCATGCAGAAACAGTGTGTGTGCAAACCGCACACATACAGTCACCCAAGGCCAGAATCAAAGCCAGGTCCCTAGTGCTCTGATGCAGCAGTGCTAATCACTGTGCACCGGGCCACCCTTTAGAATTGTACCCTTCATTTTCTAATGTCTCCCTGCATTCTTCCTACGAAAATGAATTGTTTTACACTTCACTGCATTAGATTTCATTTGCCACTTGTCTGCCCATTCTTCCAACCTGACTTTGTCCTTTGTCCTTTTGAAGTTTTACACTAGTCCCCGGGTGGCAGTCCACAATGCTTCCAAGTTTCGTATGATCTGCAGCTTTTGAAATTGCGTGCTGTGTGTCATGATATGCAAACATGCAACCAATGAACACTCAGAATGAGTTAGACAGGGTTGATCAGCAGCATCACACCCCAGCGCGTGGCTTAGAGCAAGCTGGTACAGTTAGACTGAGTTACTACAGTTAGATTAGCAGCGAGTCGAACTCATTTGAGAACTGTAGTTCAATAAACACATTGAACTAATTTCAGAGTCTGGAGCATCCTTTAGTTAAGACTGCATCAAGTAGCAGCCTGCGTTATCCGAAGCAGCATAACACACACTGTGCACCAAGGTCAAGGTTGTTAATATACATCAGGAACAGCAATGATCCTAACATTGACCCCTGGGGAACTCCACTGCAAACCTTCTTCCTCCAATCTGAGAAATATCCATTAGACATCAGCCTGTTTCCTGTCACTCAGCCATGAGGCGACTGTCCATTTTATTCCATGAACTATAATAGTCTGTTGCATGACTTTGTATCAGATGTCTTTTGGCAATCCATCTACACCATATGAACAGCCTTACCTCATCAAAAAATTCCAGCTAGTTAGCTAAACATGATTTTGCCCCTACAAATCCATGCTGGCTTTCCTTCATTAACACACATTTGCCCATGAGATATCGAAACTTAGCAATGTTTGGTAGTTTGCATCTCGCTTACCATAAGACCATAAGACATAGGAGCGGAAGTAAGGCCATTCGGCCCATCGAGTCCACTCCACCATTCAATCATGGCTGATTTCAACTCCATTTACCCGCTCTCTCTCCATAGCCCTTAATTCCTCGAGAAATCAAGAATTTATCAACTTCTGTCTTAAAGACACTCAACGTCCCGGCCTCCACTGCCCTCTGTGGCAATGAATTCCACAGACACACCATTCTCTGGCTGAAGAAATTTCTCCTCATCTCTGTCCTAAAGTGACTCCCTTTTATTCTAAGGCTGTCCCCCTGGGTCCTAGTCTCCCCTGCTAATGGAAACAACTTCCCTACATCCACCCTATCTAAGCCATTCATTATCTTGTAAGTTTCTATTAGATCTCCCCTCAACCTCCTAAACTCCAATGAATATAATCCCAGGATCCTCAGACGTTCATCGAATGTTAGGCCTACCATTCCTGGGATCATAACTAAGGCAAGATCATAACTAACGCCTCCACTATTTCTTCAGCTATCTCCTTTAGAACTCTAGGATGTAGCCCATCTGGGCCCGGAGATTTATCAATTTTTAGACCTCTTAGTTTCTCTAGCACTTTCTCCTTTGTGATGGCTACCATATTCAACTCTGCCCCCTGACTCTCCGGAATTGTTGGGATATTACTCATGTCTTCTACTGTGAAGGCTGACGCAAAGTACTTATTCAGTTCCTCAGCTATTTCCTTGTCTCCCATCACAAAATTACCAGCGTCATTTTGGAGCGGCCCAATGTCAACTTTTGCCTCCCGTTTGTTTTTAATGTGTTTAAAGAAACTTTTACTATCATTCTTAATGTTACTGGCTAGCCTACCTTCAAATTTGATCCTCTCTTTCCTTATCTCTCTCTTTGTTATTCTCTGTTTGTTTTTGTAGCCTTCCCAATCTTCTGACTTCCCACTACTCTTTGCCACATTATAGGCTTTCTCTTTTGCTTTGATGTATTCCCTAACTTCCTTTGTCAGCCATGGCTGCCTAATCCCCCCTCTGATAACCTTTCTTTTCTTTGGGATGAACCTCTGTACTGTGTCCTCAATTACTCCCAGAAACTCCTGCCATTGCTGTTCTACTGTCTTTCCCACTAGGCTCTGCTCCCAGTCGATTTTTGTCAGTGCTCCCCTTTGAAGACAGCATTGGTTTCCACATGGACCCAGCTCTCCCATCGTCTCTCTCGACCCCTCCACCATCTTTAAATTGTTACACTGCTGATTTGGCATTGAGGACTAGATGTGTCCAAACTTCCTCAAATTAAACTACCTGAAACTCTGTCCTCTAGCCTCAACTCCGTCCTTCTCTCTGGAAACCATGTGAGGCTGAAGCAGACTATTCGCAACCTTGAAGGACTATGATGCACTGGATATATGACCCCAAAGACAAACTTCTGACTACATATTATTCCCATCACAAAAGCCGGAATTAACTTCCACTTCCGCAACATCTCCAGCAGAATAAAAGCAGTATACTGTGAATGCTGGAATCTGAAACAAAAACAGAAAATACTGGAAAAAGTCAGCATGTCTGGCAACATCTACCGAGTGTTAACTTTTGAAGTCTGTAGGAGTCTTTTCAGGGCAACTCCCAACTCCAGCCCTGTCTCAGCTCATCTGCTGAAGAAACTCTTATCCAACCATTTGTAACCTCTACACTTGACTATTCCAACATGTTCCTAGCCAGTCTTTCACGATCTGCCTACTGAAATCCTGACGTCATTGCAAAACTCTGCTTCCTGGACCTTAACTCGCATCAAATCCTATTGGCCCATCGCCCTGTGCTTGCTGACCTGGTTAAGCAATGCCTTGATTTTAAATTTCTCTCTCTTGTTTTTAGTTTCCTCCATGGCCCCTCCCTACCCCTGTGATCGCTGGAATGCTGGCTATGGGCAATAAATGCAACCTTGCCAGTGTTGACCACACCCTGAGAACAAAGATTATTACGAACCCCATTAATGTCAAATGCATGAGAATCCCAAAGTCCAGAGGGGTAACTTGGAACACCGGTTCTTAGTGGTGTATATTTTCAATTTGATATAATGAGAAAAGATATGGAAACCAGGGAGGAATAGTTCAGTCGATGTGTGAACAATTAATAAAGAATATTTATTAACTCAGAAAATAAATACTCAACAAGAAGGGCTATAATGCACTACAACCCTTAATACACTGATCGCTATATGCACACAGTATTACATGAAGTTTCTTGGTTCCCAGGTACCTACGTTCCCTCCACTCTGAGATGCCCCTTTGTTCCCAAACATTATGCAACTCTATGAGCTAAATCCAGCAGATACTTACCACAAGTAGGGAATTTGGCCATGTTTGGGAAAACAGTCTTCAGTTTCTGTGAAAGGGAAATCTGCTCAGTTTGAGTTTTGGATCTTATTTGGCTGTCTATTTAGCAATTACTTATTTTCGGGAGACTGTTTCTACAGCTGGGTGTGGCTGTGATGGTAGCTATGACTGCGTTCCTTTCTTACACGATAGATATATTTCTCATTCTCTTTGATGTTATTCTCTTTGATGTGGGCAGCACAGTAGCATAGTGGTTAGCACAGTTGATCCTGTTTGACAACTAGTAAAAGATTTGTGAACACTTAAGTGGAGGCTGTGCCCTTTAAATTTTTATGCCAAAGTGATGCTTGTTTTCTTATCAGCTGTACTGTTGAATAATGTCACTGGTCAAATGTAATGGATATGGATGATATTTAATGCACGGTGCAACCACTGAGACAGTCTATTGAAGATGGAAGAAGTGATTGTAATTGGTAAGAACGTTTCAAAAGCGTTTATCTGGAATTTGAGACATTTCCAAATAATTGGCTTATTCCGTGATTTGGGGATCTGCTCAGTATCCGATTGTCAGATGGCGATATTGGGCCTTTGCATGGTGTAGTTTCTGATGTGTGAATGTCACATAGAATGGGGCAGCATCGAGCATCAGTAAGTACTGATTGCTCGACTGCCCGCTATTCCAAGCCTAAATCACTTGAAAACCGCTGGTGGCAGATTTAAGGATTTTGATGCAGGCCATTCCACCCTGATCGTAAATGAGCCCAGATTATTTACAGAGTGTTGACTACAAAAGCAAGGATGTTGTAATTACCTGTACAAAACAGTGGTTCAGCCTCTCCTGGAGTGTAGGGTCTAGTTCTGGGCGTCAAGCTTTTGACAGGGTGTGAAGGTATTAGGGTGAATGCAAAAAAAGATTCATGAGAATGGTTCTAGAGATGAGGAGCCTAAATATCCAAGCTCAGTCTGAAGAAGACTGAGAGAAAATTAGATCCACGATGTCACAGCCAACTGGCATGGGCACTGCCAGGGTGCCAGGTTGGCACTGCCAAGGTGCCAGGCTGGTATTTTGTGCATGGATGCGATCAGGCCGGGGGTGCCTGTGCAGGTGTGGTGGGGGTGTGATTCTCGCGAGCCGGGAAACATGTGGCTAATCGTGCAAGCTATGGGACTTCGTTCCAATTTAGTTAAATCGTGCCCATCAATTTTGTGACTGCGAAATAGGCACCTTTAATTAACAAGATTTCAACTGTGTAAGCGAATTTCAAACATTTTTGACAAAATTCTTCTTTGGTTGTAATTCTCTGTCTTCTCCTTTGAAGCCCAATTACAGTACATACATACATTGTTTATTTGAAACCCCTGACAAAGCTGAAGTAAACAAAGGTGAGCAGATTAGAAACAATCTGAAAGGCGCCAGTAACATTGGCTGTAGAATTTATTGTTGAGGTTGACAAATGTGCATAGAACAGAACATTGGAGACCCGGCTAAAGGCTAATCAATTCCTTTTAAAGGTTACTTTATAATATGGATTTAAAGAGCAATGGGAGTTTTATCTTGAGAATATGATTTTTGTTTTAAAGGAGGTGGCACCTTTTTCTTTAGAAGAGAAGTTACTGTGATAAATAGCCAATTTCACACTCCTCTCAAGAAAAAACGTAATGCAGCTGGCCATATTATACAGCATCAGCAACATATGTTACTGTTCTTGTAGCAGGAAACTAATGCCTTGAAATTGTGTTGTATATCAGTAGAATTTAGAATTTACAGTGCAGAAGTAATAAACTGAAATTTGTGTGTTATTTAAACAAAGGTTGGATCCTGTTTCCGTTAGTTAAGACAGTCAAATTAGCCCATTTGAAATTAGACGAGTTCATGCATTTATTTCTAATATCATGCAGAAAGGTCCATTTCCAGGTAAGCCCACTGTCTTTTCTCATTTGAATGTAAAATCAGGTAATGCGCTATATTGAAAAGGGAAGATCTCCCCCAACACCCTGTCCAACATTCTTCTTCCACAAACCTGAATTTCATACTCTGTAAACTGACGAATGTGATTGTCTTCTTGTGTTTAAGGATGGAATAATGTTGCACCACATTGACCTTCCACTGTAAACTTTACCTGTTTATTTTTCTTTACTCTTTTGTGGGATGTGGGCATTGCTGGCAAGGCCAGTATTTGTTGCCCATCTCTAATTGCCCTCGAACTGAGTGGCTTGCTTGGGCATTTCAGAGGGTAGTTAAGAGTCCACCACATTGCTGTTGGCCTGGTGTTGCATGTAGTCCAGACCAGGTAAGGAAGGCAGATTTCCTTTCCAAAGGGACATTGGTGAACAAGGCCCGCTTTTACAACAATTGACGATAGTTATCATGAGACTAGTTATATATTCCAGATTTATTAATTGAATTTAAATTTCGACAACAACCGCAGTGGGATTTTGAACCCCTGCCCCTCAGAGCTGGGGGGTGGGGGGAGGGTCTCTGGGTTACCAGACATTACCACAAGTCCGAGTAATGATCAATAACCCAATACACCGATTAGTAATTTAAATCAAAGCACATTTATTATACACAGTAATCGCTACTCATGCACAAATTCTACGTCTAAGCTACTTTTACAACTAACAGGCCAAACTTAACTTCGGACTGGCCCACCAGGTCAGGGGAACAAATGGCCTTTCGTTCGGGTTCTGAGTCTGCGGGATTCAAAGTTGGTATGGATTGATAGCTAGGAGCGCCTATCTCGTAGCGAGCGTTGAATTAAGACTTACTTCTGTCGGTCGTCACTGCACCGGTCACGGTCAATGCTGGGTGACCCGGGCAGGACGCAGAGGTGAAGAAGAGAGCGATTTGAACTTGGGGCTCAACTCTTATAGTTCCCAGGGGCTTCCCGCCTTTCGGGGCAGACCCTGTACCTGGTCCCAAGTGATTGGACTTTGTCCCAATCGCTTGGTTCGAGTTTCTCCAATACTGGAGCGGTTCCCCGATCGATGGGCGGTCTTGAGGTGCTCGTTCACCTCCTTTGTGTTGGCTCCTGCTGGCGCCGAGGAGTCTGGCTTTGCTTTGTGTGTCCAAAATGTTACTTATTGTTCCCGGGGATTGCTCATCAGTATGCAGATGGCTGCTACTTTGTTATGCTGATGGTCGCTGGTATCGATGTTGTCTGGTCTTTGCTGAGGTAAATACACAGCAAACCTGCAGCTGCTGGTTTCTGTCTTGTTGGCTGACTTTCCCATCAGCCTTTGCCGTTCGCCATTTTAAATCAGGAGTTGGCCAATTTAGGTGGCTACACCTTGACCATGAGTCACTGAAGATTAACTTGTGGGTGCATCAAGCTATTAGAATGGCTAATAGAATTTAAGCCTTTATCACAAGAGGATTTGAGGTACAGCGAAGTCTTGCTTCAATTTTTATCAAAGCTTGGTTAGATCGCAGCTAAGTGCAGCTTTGGCCCCCTTACCTCAGAAAATACATTATTGACATCTAGGGAGTGCAACAAAGGTTCATCAGACTTGTTCCGGGGATGGCGGGAGTGTGTTATGAAAAGAGATTGGGCAAACTGGGCCTATATTATCCAGAGTTTCGAAGAATGGGAAGTGATCTCATTGAAACCTATCACTGAAACCGGGACATAGATAATAGGAGCAGGGAGGTCTAGGTACAACTTTCTAAAACATTGGTTAGGCCACAGATGAAATCTTGTGTGCAGTTCTGGTCACCACACCAGCAGAAGGATGTGATTGCACTGGGAGAGGTGCAGAGGAAATTCACCAGGATGTTGTCTGGGATGGAAAGTTTCAGCTATGAGAAGAGACTGGAGACTGGGGTGTTTTGCCTGGAACAGAGAAGGCTGAGGGATGTCTGGTAGAGGTATACAAAATTATGAGAGGCAGGGTGGCACGGTGGCACAGAGGTTAGCACTGCTGCCTAATGGGGTGGCACGGTAGTGTTGCTCTCTTTATTTGGTTCT
The DNA here is from genome assembly GCF_047496885.1 of Scyliorhinus torazame. NCBI lineage: Eukaryota > Metazoa > Chordata > Chondrichthyes > Carcharhiniformes > Scyliorhinidae > Scyliorhinus > Scyliorhinus torazame. The sequence goes on along the minus strand of NC_092712.1, from coordinate 57,928,801 downwards.
AAATATGGCAGTCAATATGGTCGCCTTCCTTAATTCTGATTACGTTTGCTTTAGAGTCGCCCGGTATCTTTCGATACCGCCACAAGGTTCAAACCACAATACTGATCAAAGAGCCGGTACACCAGTTAGTTAGTTCAAAGTCAATACTATTTATTTACACACACAGCAATATCTACTCATGCACGAAATACTACAGACTAAACTATCACTACTGCTAAAGCCTATACTTAGCTTTGGGCGCCCACTCAGTCAGAGGAACAATGGCCGTTGTTCGGGTCTGAGGCTGCTGGGGTCGAAGGGGGGTATAGGAGAACAGCTAAGGTCGTCCGTCTGGTAGCGAGCGTTGACCTTGGACTTACTTGCTTCTGGTGCAGCTGGTGGACGGGTCTCTCCGCTTTAAGAACCGAGTCCAAGAGAGCGATTCTCTCTTGGGGCCTTCTTCTTATACCCGAAGGGGGCTTTGCACGCTTTTGGGCGGGCCTTGAACTTGGCCCCAATCAATTGGGCCATTTCTTGATCATTCGCATTGATCCTGACCAATAAAGGGGTAGGTGCCCTGATGGCTGGGCGTGTCCTAGGTGGCCGTTGGCCTGCTTTGTTTTCTGCTTTCGGTTTGGGGAACTGGCGCTGCGAGGTCTGGGGCCAGATCGGTTACTTAAGTATCTTCTTTTGTTCCCGGAGATGGGCCATCCATATGCTAATGGGCCTAGAGTTTCAGTCTTGTCTGGGAGCTGTTTCTCCAATATGCAGACAGGCTCTGTGCCTGCCTGCTTTCTTAGCATTGTCCATATTTTCCTGCAATCTTTGCAAATGTCCATTTTGTATTCTGGAAGTGGCCATCCCAGATGGCTACACTCCCTCCTTGTGATCCTCAACGTGAAGCGTGAAGGATCACATTACCGCGTCGTCTTCGTTCTCCTGCTGAGTCAGGCACCCTAAAGCACTTGACAGGCTCTACACTGCTCTGTCCTATGAATTGCAACTTTTACCTAAATTATTTTATGTACAGGCATCATTATAAAATTCTACGGGGCGCTATGACATTCAGGCATGCATTACAAAATAAAAAAACTGGAACCTCTAACTGTCCTTAACTAAATTAGCCTGAATCAATCAAAATAATTTCCAACATTTTAAACTGCACAATAGCAGCAACACAGGTCTCTCTGGCTTGGCAGTCAAGCACAGAGTTTTACATTTCTTTATTAAAACGAAATGAACACACAAAAAAACAGATGTACTTTAATTCACTTAAAGGGGTTGGGGGATTTGTTAAAGTCCAAAAATAGGGGAGCTGAGGGTGTATACCGGGGTGCGGGAGGCTTTCCTCCGCCATTTCCTGAGTCTAAGGGTCTGAACGACACTGCAGAGTCTCGCCAGTACTAACAGTGCTTCCACAATGCAGGACAGGGAATACCAGGTGATGAACTTGTCACACCAGGTCGGTGTATCGGTAACTATCTCGGGGTTTAGTGTATGGCAGGGGTGGGAAACATTCACGACCTGTGTGGTAAGGGTCAGGGGGGTAGCGTCCGCGCGCAACTGGAGGGATCCCGCTAAGATCCAACAGTAGAGCATGATGGTTGTCTTCATCTTTCCTTCTTTCTGTCTTCTTTTCTTCTTCTGAGGTTCCCGAGTTCTATGGACACAAGCATAATTTCTGTTATTATCTTGTTTAAGATCTCATCTGTTTGTCTGTCTGACCTTTATTGCCAATCACCCATTGTAATTGGTCACCACCTGTGACTCCCTCATTTTAAAAAAAACCTAAATCTTTGGAATAAGACATCCGAGAAAAATACTGACACATTGCGAGCTGCCTGGCAGCCTGTGTGATCTACCATCCCAGTGTTTGAGGATGTAAATAGCATTTGGAAGCAACCGAAGGGTCGCCATAAATAAACAAAAGAGTTTTGAACTAAAAGCGCCAAAATGGGGTGCGTATGGGTCGCGGCGGGTAAGAATGGTTTGAATCCCCGGGTAGGACGGTGACCAGTGCCTTATGTGCTCTACCCGAGCGTAGCTGACCAGAGGGGGCTCCTCAGGCAGGGCGGGGATTAGTGCCGTTTCTCCACTGCCTGAGCGACCGGCAAGAACGGTAAGAATTTGTGGTCATTGTGGGGGTTGCATTTGTTGCTAACTGCTACCTTCAAAGCAGAAGAGCAGTTACGATCGCTTCTCTGCCGACAAATTAGTTCCTCTAACAGCCATTGGGCGTCAGAAGGGTAGTTCTGACTGCATCAAGATTTGGCGTGGGGCCATGGAAAACTTTAAGTGAACAAACAACACTCAACAGTCACAGTAACAAACAAACATACATTACGAACATGGTGCAGGTTCCATCAGAAAGGATATCGTAAATCTCCATCGGTTCCTTTTTACCATCATCTGGACACCTCATTGCTCTAAAGCGAACAGAGAGTCGCAAAGGGATTCGTTTGGTGGGAGTCAGACTCTATGTCATCATCTTCTCTTGGCTGCCATACTCTTGACTGGAGTAGGTTTGCTAAAGCTGCTTGGGGCGATTTGGGGTCCATCTCATCATTCCGGATGAGCCTGAACGAATTGTCTCGGTGCCAGAATTTTGTATCGAGGTTGGAGCTGATAGGGTTTAATCCATAATCGTCGGGCGGTGGGTCTGGATCAGGGGCTTTAATGTATGTTATCTCGAAGGGGTCGCTGGAATCCTGTTCGGAATCGCTGGGAGTGGGGCCTGGTGCGGGGGTATAATCGTAACGTGGTGTTCTGGGGCTGTCGTCATCGCTATCGCTGTCGCTGCTGGTTGAAGGAAGGGAGAGGCGGAGTGGTGCCTCTGGGAGTGGAGTCGAAGTTTTGTCTGAGGACAGGCTGGACAGGTTGGGGGAGGGTACGAATACGTCGTTCGTGGGCAGGGCTTCACATTTTCAATAGCTTGTTGTACTGCTTTCTCATGCGTGAGGGCGGTGACTGTGGGGCTGGCCAAATCCAGTCCTAATAAATATTCTGTGCCTTTCATGGGGAGTCCGGTCATGAGGGTGTGGGGGGTGTATCCTGTGAAAGTGGATACTGTGTTTCGAATGAACATTAATGCAAATGGGAGAACTGTGTCCCAGGTGCTGTTGCACCATTTTCCTGAGGGTGGATTTTAGAGTTCTGTTCATCCTTTCTACAATGCCGCTTGATTGGGGGTGGTATGCAATATGAAACTTTTGCTTTATTCCGAAAATTGTGAGGACGTTTTTCATCACTCATCCTGCAAAATGGGAGCCTTGATCGGACTCTATACTGCGTGGGAGGCCGTATCTTGTAACGATGTGCTGTGTTAGTATTTTAGCTGTCGTTTTGGCAGTGTTTGTTCTGGATAGAAAAGCTTCCACCCATTTTGTGAAGGAGTCGATGACCACCAACACATACTTGTAACCATTTCTGCAGGGGGGTAGGAGTCCTATACAGTCGATTTGCAAATTCAGCCAGGGGCCATTAACGGGGTGGGTGTGACTAAGCTGAGCCTTTCTTGCATATCTGTCCGGATGGTTCTGGGCACAGATTAAGCAATTCTCAATGTAATGTGTAACATTGGCTTTTAAATCAGGCCACCAGCAGAGGGGTTTGAGGTGGGCTCGGGTGGGTTCAATGCCCTGGTGTCCATGATTGTCATGGAACTGACAAATAATTTGATTCCTGTCCTGGCTGGGGACTACATAAATGCCTTCTTTTAAAATCACATCGTCATGTGTGGTTATCGCGTTTTTAAACTTATCATAAGGGGCTGGGAAGTTGCCTTTTAAAACTTCCCTGAGCTTCTCATATTCCTTTTGAGCTTTTGCCAAATCTTGAATGTTGGTCTGTGAGACCTGAACCGCGTGTACTGGGGCGCTTTCGGGGGGGTTCCAAAAGTGACCATGTCTGGAACCTGCCTTCGCTAGGGCGTCTGCTGTAACGTTACCAGGGGGGGAAGAACGATGATGACTTCGAACTTTGATGGTTCCATATTTCCTATTTTTGGCCGTTTTCAGAATATGTTAGAGTAATGGGGCTGAGGGTAGGGGCTTTCCGTCTGCGGAAACGAATCCTCTAGTTTCCCATAGGGGTAGGAATTCTGTTAAACTGTTGCAGACATATAAACTGTCCGAATATATGTCGGCTGAGGTCGGAAACAAGTCCGGGTGATCTACAACATAAGCTATGGCTGCCAGTTCTTCTGCCTGCGAGCCTAGATGTCCTGGCAATTTTAACGAAATCTCTTCTAGGGCGCGTCCCTGCGCGACCTCTACATAAATGCCGCAACCGGTGATTCTTTTCCCATTTAAAACTGTGGAGGAGCCATCCACATAGATTCTAAGGGATGCGCATGTGTCTGTGGGCTGGGGTCTCTGGGGTGTAGTACCAGCTTTCCTGGGAGCTGACTTAGGTATAAAGGGTCCTGTATTATGTTTAGTGATGATGATTTCCCACTCATGTGGGGTACCTGCATAATGTAAATTATCGGCTAGGAAAGTGTGGGTCTTGGTTCTCTTAACTGTGATGTCCCGTCCCTGTAAAAGAAGGGTCCAATGGGCGGCGCGGATTTGGCTGATTGTGCCATCCTTAAGTCGACCATCTAGTAGTAGCTATGTTGGGGTGTGTTCAGTGAGAATGGTGATGGGGTTGAGTCCTGTAATGTAGGCAAAGTATTGTACTGCCCAGAAAACTGCGAGCAGGTGCCTTTCGCAGGCAGAAAATCCTTGCTCGATTGGATCTAATACGCGTGAGGCGTATGCCACGGGGCCTAATCGATCATGTCGTTCTTGGAGGAGCCCGGCCGAATGGGTTCGGTCGGTAGTTGCAACCACAATTGCGTACGGGGAAAGTGGATCTAGGACCTTCAATGCGGGGGCTGTGCTGAGGGCTCTTTTTAAGGTATCCACGGCATCCGTGTGCTGTGGAAGCCATTCCCAAGGTACTTGTTTTTTGAGAAGTTCCAATAGGGGCGCTGCTTTTGTGGCGAAACCATCAATGTGGTTTCTGCAGTAGCCAACCAGTCCTAGAAATGACCGGAGGGCTGAGACATTATGGGGCAGGGGTAATTTGACAATCGAGTCGATTCTTTTATGCTCGATCTTGCGTTTGCCATGTGTGATGACTGTACATAAGTAAATCACTTTTTCCTGTAAAATCTGGGCCTTCTTGGGGTTCACTTTACAGCCAGTTTGTTGGAAGAGTCCTAAAAGTTTGGCGAGAAGTGAAATGTGCTCTCCCTTTGTGTCCTTCTGTAGTAGCAGATCATCTACATATTGGACCAGACAATCAGGTCGGGAAAATTTTGCTAATCCATTTGCCAGCTGTCGGCGGAAAGTGGAGGGGGAGTTGTGGAAGCCTTGTGGAAGGCACGTCCACGTAAATTGCTGTCCCTGGAATGTGAATGCAAATTTATATTGGCATGCTTTATCCAATGGAATGGACCAAAAGCCGTTGCTAATGTCCAAAATCGAAATTTGTTTTGACTGTAGTCCCTGTTTGAGCATGGTCGCGGGACTCGTGGCTACGGTGGGTGCTGGTACTGGGGTTACTTTGTTCAGTTCCCGGTAATCAATGGTCAGTCGCCATGATCCATCGGGTTTCCTGATGGGCCAATTTGGTGCGTTATTCGTGGAGGCTACTGATTGGAGTATGCCTTGATCAAGCAGACTCTGTATCACTTTTGAGATTTCTCCCTCTGCTTCTTGGGGAAAACCGTACTGATTTTGGGGTCTGGGGACGGAACCTGTAATATTCACTAAGCCAGCGATCTTGCCACAGTCGTGCTTGTGCTGTGCAAATGCTGCTTTGTTTTGCTGCAGGACTTCCCTAATTTGTTTATTCTGACTAATGGCTCGAGGGTCGAACCAGAAGTCTCCTGCTACGCAGATCCGATTCTTATATACTCTCCAACTGTGAGCGTGGCGGGGGCTCGTGCTGCCTTTGCAATTCTCCACACACATTTATTTACCGGGTCAAATGAGAGGTTGTGGGAGCTCATAAAGTCAATTCCTAAGATGTGTTCGGCTGTCTGCGACAGATCGACCAGAACTACGGGGTGTTTAGTTTTAATGTTCCCTATCTGGATTGCTACAGGGGCTGTGATGTGTCCCTGCTGTAAATGCCCTGTAAAACCGCTGAGTGTAATGGTGTCTGTCGTGGGCCACGTGTCTCGCTGAAACATTGTGGAGGAATTGAGCGTGGTGCGGGACCCTCCTGTGTCCCAAAGGAATTCTACGGGGTGTCCCCGGACTGTGCCTGCCACTACCGGTCTACCGGACTTGTCCCAAAGGGTGTCGCAGACCCAAGTTGGGGAGCCTGAACACCGTCAGTCGGTGCCGTTCATATCTGTGTTCTCAGAACGGGCGCTATCACTGTGAATTGGCTTTGCCCTATTCTTATTTAGGGCGCCTATCTGTTGGTTTCTCTGCTGCTTCTGGGGCACATTGCACTCTCGTGCATAGTGTCCTAATTGTCCACAATTATAACACTCCTGGGATTTGGGTTGCTGTGGGCTGTTCCTGCCCTCATTTACCCATGCGGGGTTCTGGCGCATCCTAACTGGATGCATGTCTGCCTGTTCTTCCTCTGTTTTAACAAATGCGGTTTTGCCTTGGATGGACTGTTCCCAAGGGCGGGACAATCTTTTCAAAACCCATTTCTCGTTGTGGGCCTCGTCTGAGGGGTCGTAATTTGCGCAAGCTCTCTGTCCTGCCTCTGTTGCATGAGAGACTAGGATGCGAGTCCATTTGGCCATATTATCTGGGGACAAATGGGCGCGGGCTAACTCTCCAAATACCTCGGTAAAATGTATCCACAAGCGTCCTGCAAACGCTGTGGGGTGCTCAGTCTTTTTTTGCCTACACTTGTTTAGGCCTTCTACGGGGTCTCCTTTGTTATAGCCGATCGCATCTAGGATCGCTGTGTGCATTTCCTGGAGTGTGCCTCCTCCTACATTCTGTGGGTCAAGAAGGGCTGCTACGACTGAAGGATCGAGACTTAAAACAGTGAGCTTCACTTGCTCCTTTTCATCCAGGCCGTACATGGTCGCCTGCTGTTTTACTCTAGCAAAGAACTGGTGGGGGTCCGATGTGGGTCGGAACGGTGTTATTTTATCACACGCGTCTTTTAATTGGGTGACGGTTAACAGGGTAGTGTATAGGAAATCTGAGTCTCCTTCTGCTGCGGCCCTGCGATGTGTGGTTACAGGGTTCATAGGGGTGTGTTCTGCTTGTGCAGCCGGGGGCTGGGGTGCTTTTCGTTTCTGGGGTTTTTCCTGTGTACATGTCCCATGTACATATCTGTGGGCAGTCTCATTTAACTCCTGCCAATCGGGGCCATTTTCCTGGTCTAACTGGGGTCCAAACGTACTCTGAAACCCATTCTGAACAGAAAGCAGAGATTGCAATTCTGCAATTTGCTTCCGACACTTTGCATGATCTACCGAGCTCTGCCTTTGTTCCGTTATGAAAGTGTGGAGTGCTCGTAGGGCTGCTTTTAAGTCGTTGCACTGTTTCCTCAACTGCTAGACCTGTTGTTCAGTTTCCTGTCTTACCAACACCGTGCGTTGCGTGGCTTGGTAGGCTTTGTCATATTGGGACTGAAAGCTGCTCAAATGGGCGAGACAAGACTGGTGTGCCCGCTTGGCATCCTCCACCTCCTTGTCCCTCGCCGCTAACTGCTCTCTCAGTTCCTTGTTCTCTCTCTCATATCCGTTCACATCTCCTTTACTACCCTTGTCTCTCTCCTCAATCTCTCTACGGAGCGTCCTCATGACCTCCGCTGTGCCTCGCAATTGTGCCAAGCAGGACACGATTGCCATCGGCTTGCGAGCTTTCCCTAAGCTCTTCCTATGGATCTCTGTCAGGTTCTCCCACCAAGTATGCCCTCAACATCCGGGACCTGTTTCATCATTGGCGCAGAATTCACTCCAAAGGGGCATCCTTTCCCTTTGAGATGTTTTCTGATCTCTTCTTCCCATACGGGACACTGTCCTACTCTACTGGTCACTGCAACCTCGAATTCCTGGGGGTTCATAAGGCGTTCCATTGCCTTCATTGCCATTTTTCTCTATCTCTGTGGTCTCTACCGGATTTGGAACAGGGGGTGATAAAGTGGTGATGTAAACACGGGTACGGCTTACGCTAATTTCTGGCCTTCAAAAATCCCGACAGTTTTACGCAACAAAATCTCTCAGGTTTACCTTATATCCCTGTTAGTACGCATGCATTAACACATTTCCGAATCTTGGAGGTTTGATCAGTATCGTTCTTACTCTTGTGGTTTTTCTGTTTCCAATTGGACTCCAATTCAAATTTGGGTTCTCTCGGAGTGACTAGGCCACTTCTAGGTCGAGTTCCGGCGGAGTCGACAGTAAATGTTGCTCTCTTTATTTGGTTCTAAATATGGCGGTCAATATGGTCGCCTTCCTTAATTCTAATTACGTTTGCTTTAGAGTCGCCAGGTATCTTTCGATACTGCCACATGGTTCGAACCTGAATACTGATCAAAGAGCCGGTACACCAGTTAGTTAGTTCAAAGTCAATACTATTTATTTACACACACAGCAATATCTACTCATGCACGAAATACTACAGACTAAACTATCACTACTGCTAAAGCCTATACTTAGCTTCGGGCGCCCACTCAGTCAGAGGAACAGTGGCCGTTGTTCGGATCTGAGGCTGCTGGAGTCGAAGTGGGGTACAGGAGAACAGCTAAGGTCGTCCGTCTGGTAGCGCGCGTTGACCTTGGACTTACTTCTGGTGCAGCTGGTGGACGGGTCTCTCCGCTTTGAGAGCCGATTCCAAGAGAGCAATTCTCTCTTGGGGCCTTCTTCTTATACCCGGAGGGGGCTTTGCACGCTTTTGGGCGGGCCTTGAACTTGGCCCCAATCAATTGGGCCGTTTCTTGATCATTCGCATTGATCCTGACCAATAAAGGGGTGGGTGCCTTGATGGTTGGGCGTGTCCTAAATGGCCATTGGTCTGCTTTGTTTTCTGCTTTCGGTTTGGGGAACTGGCGCCGCGTGGTTGGGGGCCAGATCGGTTACTTAAGTATCTTCCTTTGTTCCCGGAGCTGGGCCATCCATATGCTAATGGGCCTAGAGTTTCAGTCTTGTCTGGGAGCTGTTTCTCCAATATGCAGACAGGCTCTGTGCCTGCCTGCTTTCTTAGCATTGTCCATATTTTCCTGCAATCTTTGCAAATGTCCATTTTGTATTCTGGAGGTGGCCATCCCAGATGGCTATAGTAGGACAGTGGTTAGCACAGTTGCTTCACAGCTCCAGGGTCCCAGGTTCGATTTCCGGCTTGGCTCACTGTCTGTGCAGTGTCTGCACGTTCTCCCCGTGTCTACGGGGTTTTCTCCGGGTGCTCCGGTTTCCTCCCACAGTCCAAAGATATGCAGGTTGGGTGGATTGGCCATGATAAATTGCTCTTTGTGTCCAAAAAGGTTAGGTGGAGTTATTGGGTTACAGGCATAAGTTGGAAGTGTGGGCTTAAATGGGGTGCTCTTTCCAAGGGCCGATGCAGACCCGATGGGCCGAATGGCTTCCTTCTGCACTGTAAATTCTATGATTCTATGGCGCTGAGGACCCGAGTCACTGTCCATGTGGAGTTTGCACATTCTCCTCGTGCCTGCGTGTGTCTCACCTCCATATCCAAAGATATGCAGCGTAGGTGGATTGGCCACGCTAAATGACCCCTTAATTGGAATTTTTTAAAAAATCATGAGAGGCATAGAGAAGTTAAATCGTAAGAATCTTTTTCCATGGCAGAGGTGTCTAAGACCAGAGGGCAGAGGCTTAAGATGAGGATTAAGTGATTTAGAGGGAACCTGTCGTAACCCCCACGAGGCCCATAGAGGAGATTATTGATCTCCCCGTGGAGTATTAGTTTACTTGTTAGGGAGCTGGGGTTGATGGAACTGAAGATAAAAACTGGTCCAAGCAGAGACCGGGAAGTTGGTTGTCCCAACAGGGAATGTGATTGTGGATAGTTACTGCCGTGGACAGATTATTGTAAATAGTTCAAATAAATCTTTGCTTCCTACACTGGCTTCCTCGGTCTGTAAACTGGCGATGAAGACAAATGGGACTCAGTACTGGCTTATTGAAAAACCAAGCAACCCTGGATGACTACCGTGCAGGAATGTGAGGATATAATGTTTGAATATGCTGCTATTTGGTAAGCTACAGGCCTTCGACACAGGCCTGGTAAACTGGTGCCAATACATAGTGCGTGTGAGGCACTTCTTCCAGGCCAATGGTATCTTGGGGGAAGACAGTCAGAAAGTGATCTTCCTGACCATCTGCGGGCCCTGACGTTTGGAATTATAAATGTCTTATTTACCCGGTGCACGGTCTCCAAATCACTTGATGAGTTGATTGCACTAGTGGCTGAACATTATGATCTGAAACCTTCCGTTATAATGCAATGTTATAGGTTCATCATAGCCGTGCAGTCTCCGGGTGAGTTGGTCACTGACCTTTTTTGATGGCCGGCAGAGCACTGCGAGTTTGGACCGTCTCTCTCTGAGATGTTGAGGGATAGGCTGGTTTGTGGAATAAACAACACGGCCATACAATGGAAGCTGTTGGCGGAGCCCATGTTAGACTTGAAGCGGGCCATTGAGTTGTCACTATTCCGTGAAAATGTAGAGAAAGGGTACAGGAGTTGCAGGGCCCATGGACTATGGCGTTCATCGTTTGGTCCACCCTCTATATCGAACTCCCGCCTCATCAAAGGGTAGTGCTGGAATGGCCAGATCACCTCCCAAGAAGGTGGCGCCAATCAGAGTCACATTGCAGGTGAACGGGCATCCTGTGGTAATGGAAATGAACACTGGAATTGCCATTTCCATTGTGGACCAACAGGTCTTTTACGGCTTCGTGCAGGGACCTGGCCGCTGACATTGCGAGTCACCAATGCGAGGTTGTCAACCTGTACCGGTGAACTGCTGAGCATCGTGGAGACCACCATGACTCCATTGACACACAGACACCAAATGAGCAGGCTTCCCTTGGTCGTAGTACAGGAACCAGGGCCCAATCTGCTGGGAAATGGCTACTTGCGAGTCCTCCCCTTTAACTGGCAACAGATTTTCCAGATGGGCTCTGAAAATTTATATAATGTCCTGGGCAAATATCCTGAAGTGTTAGAGGAGCGTCTCTAGGATAAAGTAGGTCAAGGCTCATATATGTGGATCCAGAGGCTCAACCCAGATACTTAAGGGCAAGGCCTGTTCCCTACGCATTACTCACCAAAGTTGACACGGAACTACAGTGTCTCAAGGATCTGGGAATCATACGCCCAGAACAGCTTGCAGAGTGGTCCATACCCATGCTGTAATAAGCCGGACAAGTCTTTCCAGCTCTGCGGGAATTACAAACTCACGGTAAACAAGGCTTCGCACCTGGACCGTTACCTGATGCCTAGGATGTAAGATTTATACACAAAACAGGCTGGACGGTGTTCCTTTTCAAAGCTCAACATGAGCCATGCCTACTTGCAGGTGGAACTGGACCCCACATCCAGGAAATATGCAACAATAAAAACCCATAAAGGGTTATTTGGATACACCCGCCTTACATTCAGGGTCTCGTCTGCCCTGGCAATCTTCCGACAAGTAATGGAGGGTCTTCTTCAGGGTCTGTATACATAAACGACGTGCTCATTACTGGTGCCACCGATAAGGAACACATGGACAACCTACAGGAAGTGCTCTGATGGGTCTCCCAAGTGGGCGTCTGGCTGAAGAGGAGCAGGTGCGTGTTCAGAGTGAAATTGATAATGTACTTGGGGTACAGGGTAGACAGGGACGGCCTACACCTCGTGGAGGAGAAAGTTCAGGCTATAAAACGGGCCCCAACTCCGAGGAATACAACTGAACGAAGGTAATTTTTAGGCCAGGCTGGGGAGTCTAGAACCAGGGGGCACTATTCCAAAATAAAACGGAAGCCAGTTGGGACCGAGATGAAGAGAAATTTCTTTACACAGAAAGTTGCGAATCTTTGGAATTCTCTACCCAGTGAGTGGTGGAAGCTCAGTCACCGTGTATGTTTAAGGTAGAGATTGATGGATTTCTGATTAACAATAACGTAAAGGGTTGTGGCTATTATGCAGGTAATTGGCCCAAAAGTGTCCGATCTGCCTTGATCGTATTAAATATCAGAGCAGGCTCGACGGGCTGAATGGCCTACTCCTGTCCCTATGTTCCTCTGAGATCGGGAAGCACATTTTTTCACAAAGGTTGGTGCAAATCTAGGATTGCTGCTCCAAAATGTGGTGGATGCCGGCCAATTGAAGTTTTGAACACAGATTGATAGATTTTATTTTTAAGCTGAAGTGCCTAAAGAATATGGAGCAAAGAAATTGAGGTACAAATCAGCCATGATCTAATAGAATGGTCGAACGACAGCCATTCTCAGGTGGCTTTGAATGAGATCGGCAATCTAATACTGAATTGTGCGCAGCTTTCTGTTACAGCACTTTACCTGAACAGGATTGAGACCAGCTGAACTCTTACTGTACAGGCAGAAATTAAGATGATTGTAACTGGTTTTATATTGGTTCACTCTGTACTGTGAATAACCTCTGCTCCTTATGAAAGATTAGTGCTTTTATTTTCTGTATAATAGGCTTATTTCCACTGTGAAACAGCGCAAGAAGCAGCAACAAACGACAGCGATATTTCTTTGAATAACGCAGTATTGAAATCTCTGTAGAATCTGAGAGCTTCTTAGCAAGGATCTTGTTGCAGATGGGTCCATAGTTTCTCTTGAGCCTTTTGAGCAGATATTACAGAATAATACCGGTGCTTAAAGGTTTTAAGTATGAGGTCAGGTTCTATAAAGTTGGATTTTATGTTCTTGAGATTAGAAGATTAAGTGGTGATCTGATCAAGATGTTTAAAGTGTTAAACAAATTTGATTGGATCGATATGGGGATGCTATTTTCTTTGACAGGGGTATATAGAATGAGGGGACATCAGGTTAAAATTAGAGCGAGGCCATTTGGAAGGTGTAGAATCTGCACAGGGAACTGGATAGGCTCGCACCCTGTAACCTCTGTTCGGGTTGTAACAGGAGGGAAAATGGACAGCAATTCTGCTCACAGGGGTTAGTAGAAATCTGGAATGTTCTGTCCTTTAAGTTTGTGAATCCTAGGACAATTGGAGCTTTTGTGACTGAAGCCAATAGATTTTTGTTTGGTTATGGTAATGTTAGGAAGACATGGGTAGTTTTAAGGGATTTACATTTGTATTGGTAGACATTAGGAAAAGGATACAGTTTTACGTGTTCAGGGGTAGTAAAGGAGTTTTGTATTATAATCCAAGTTTTCCATGTTTAATAAATGTTTCTCTTGTTAAAACTAATTTGTGCTCCTGTGACTCTGTTCCTCCATGTTTCATAACAAAAATGTAAAAGTTACAGCCTTTTGAGCAAGGATTCCATTCTGGAACCTTTCTATTCAGTTATAACATCAACTGGGATCCTAACAGTATCAAATGATATGGAGCTGAAGTGGGTGAATGGAATACAGTTCAGCCATGATCTAACTGAATGGTGGAGCAAGCTGAGGTAGTTAAATGAAGTACTGATATTCTTATGTTATCCAAACTTGACAGTTGACTGTTCCCTGGTGCATTTTCCATGGCAACGCCTCTACCAAACAGAGTCCACTTGTCAACCAATCAGCGCCCTCTTGTCATGCAGTAAAAATTGTTCTCTTTGAGATGACCTTTTTCGAATTTGTCCTGAGAGGTGCAAGGCAAAAAGCTTCAACAGCGTGTCTCTTTTTAACAGCGAAACAAAAGTTCCCCCAACTTGCTCATAAAATCAATCAGATTCACATAGACCACAAAAAATAACTGATGTGGCAAATTAAATTGTCACATTGGTACAGAAGGTACTGCATCGAAATCAGAGCTGGATCCGAGCATGCTTGGTGAAGGCAATGACTATATTCACAATCTGCGACGCACATGAACAATGTTGCATTTGGTTGCTCAGCCAACTTATTCATCCTTTTCCTCACTTGGTATGAGAATTTACAAATTATTCAGTCGCTGATGGATCTCTGTGTCTATTCGGAACCCTGGATATCCATTATCCCTTCTCAGTTCCCAAATAACAGAGGTCAGGTCTGTGCTTTTTGGCAAAGTCCACTTGTACTTTATTTGTCAGCTGTGCCACTGGTAAAATTATTTTCAATATAAAATTTAGAAAGTTTCCAACTAGACCTGCAGCATGCTAGTCAGATTGATTGTCTTTAGCGAGTACAGTAGTTGAGTTTACATTCAATTACAGATCGTAGTGTTGCTCTTTAAAGTCACCAATATGATGTTATATCCCAACAGCGTCGCCAATACTGTGGGTGTTTCAATTTCTCTTACTGAACCACAAGGCTTTCCCGTATATCGGTCAAATGACCACACAACAAGTTAGTCAGTTCAAGTTCAAAGATGGTTTATTTACACATAAGGGTTACTTCGACATGCAAGCACAATATACTACAAGTTAAACTACACCTATCATCTACAATAACCTATACTTAACTTCAGGATAACCGGCACTGTGCAAATGGATAAGGCCTTTATCTTGATTTCACATGGCTCGTTCGAAGAAAGTGGCTCTGTCTCTGCTGGGTTCATCCGTCAGGTAGCGATCGTTGGTCTTGAACTTGGCTAGCTGTTCTTGCTACAGTTGGCTGGCGCAGGCCGGATTCAAAGGAGGCTGGCACAGGCTGGATCCAAAAGAGACCGAACACATGGCTGTGTCTCTTCTTATCCCTCTAGGGTTTCACGCTCTTTGGGGCGGTCCTTAATCTTGGACCCAATAATTCGACAGGCTTCGATCACTGCCTTCGATTTAGGCCAATAAAGGGGCGGGTGCCTTGGTGGCTGGGCGGGTCCTTAGCGGTCATTGACCTTGGCAGTTGGGCTCTCTGAGTAAAGGGAGTGGCGCCGATCAGTCTTGGCTGTACCGGTTTCTTGATTGGAGTTCTATTGTTCTGGGGAACGGGCTATTAAAATGCAAACGAGCGGGGGTTTCGATCAGGTCTAGCCACCTGCGTTTCAAATACACAGAAGCTCTGTATTTGTCGGAGTCCTGGGTTGGCCATAATTCCCATGGTCCTTTGCAGATGGCCATCTCAGATGGCTACAGTAGTAATTCTTCAAATCATAATACACAGGATAAAATAACTAAGTAATTTAAACAAAAGAAAGATGGTGATTATCAAAAGCAAGCAGCAAAGGAAATAGGTTTCAGAAATATAGTTGGGGTGATCCCGGGATGAGTTTTTCCATCTCGGTAAGTGATTCTTAAGGAGATTATTATCTTAAGGTCTAGCCTTCTTTTTACTTTTGATTGGCTTAAACTAATTTATAATTTACTCAATTTGGCCAAAATGTCTGTCCATCAATTTAAGAGATATATGTATTTAAATATATTGGTGCAAATTTCCCATTCCATCGACTGCCAATTTTCCAAATTATCCACACCTGCATCTAACATTAATTAGAAAAACACAGTTTTCGTTAAGACATTATCACCCTAGACTGGCTGTTACCATAGAAACGGGACTACCCTACTGGGACAGCAGCACCGTTCTTACAGTACAATGGGGCCTTTTAGCTAGTTGACGTCACTGACCTTGCAGATGTGAAACCTAAGTTTAAAAAAGAAATTGAAGTGTATGATCTGGATTAACACTGAGTGGATTCCCAACTATTATTGCACTCAAGTAATGCTTAATATGATTATAGTTAATTATTCTTAATGAGTTCTCATTTAACCCTTTTACCTCTATCATCTTCCTTTACTCTCATGGTTATAGCTGACTAGAAAAGTCAATTTCTATCAGTCGCCTACAATAGATATTCCATAACTTGTCAAATCTAAACTTCACCATGTAATGAAAAGGAACAATTGGTGATTTATGGGCAAAAAACTTGGGCATTGAAAGAAGACGTTTGGACATAGGGATAGAGTACGGCCGGGTTTTTCCACAAGCTCAGCTTGTCAGTGCAGGACGATGTCTCATAGATCAGGGCGCCATTTTTAAATGCCACCCTGATCCTTCAAACTCTCCCACCGCGGCCTCCGCACCCCCCGCCCTCCCCCCCCCCCCCCCAATGCCCCAACTAACATCTTAGGAGGTCCTCAAGCCTAACCTCACCCCACCTCTTAAGGGCAGGGCATCCCCAGGCCCGATCCCTGGCTTGGGCAACTTGGACCAGGCGACCAGGCCACCTTGGCACTGCAAGCCTGACACCCTGGCAGGGCCAAGGTGCATGGTGCCAGCAGGTGTGCCAGTATAATAAAAAGAGCTAAGGTAAATTATGAAAAAAACATAGCACAGAATATCAAAAAGGATAGCAAAAGCTTCTACAGGTACATAAAAGGGAAGAGAGTCGCCAAGGTGAAAGATTAAACTGGTGAGTTAATAGTGCGGGACACAGAAATGGCAGAGATGCTAAATCAATACTTTGCCTCAGTTTTCACGGTGGAGAACACTAGTACCATTCCTATGGAACGGACAATTCAGAGGTAATAGAAAGGGTGGAACTTGGAACATTGGAGCATTAATAGGGAAATGGTACTCAAACTCTAGGGATTGGGGCAGACAAGCCCCCTGGGCCTGATGGCCTACATTCTAGGGTGTTAAAGGAAGTGGCAGCAGAGATAGTGGATCCATTGGTTATAATATTCCAAAATTCTATGGACACGGGAAAGATTCCAGTGGATTGGAAAAATGCTAATGAAATGCCCTTAAATAAAAAGGGAGGGAGGCAGGATGTGGGAAATTACAGACCAGTTAGTTTAACATCCGTTGTTTGAAAATTGTTATTTTTCTGGATGGCAAGATGTAACTAGCGGGGTGCCACAGGGTTCGGTACTTGGGCCCCAGCTATTTACAATCTATATTAACGACTTGGATACAGGGATAGAAGGTTCTATCGCTGATGACACAAATATAGATGGGACAGTAGGTTGGAATGAGGAAATAAGAACCTTACAAATGGATACAGATAGGTTAGGAGAGTGGGCCGAAATGTGGCAGATTGAGTTTAACGTGGATAAGTGTGAGATTATGCATTTTGGTCGAAAAAATGGAAAGGCAACTTATTATCTAAATGGGGAGAGACTTCGGAGTGTTCCGTTGCAGAGGGTACTGGGTGTCCTCGTGCATTAGTTACAGAAAACTAGCATGCAGGTGCAGCAGATAATAGATTCATAGATTAATAGATGTTTACAGCATGGAAACAGGCTCTTCGGCCCAGCTTGTCCATGCCACCCAATTTCTATCACTAAGCTAGTCCCACTTACCCGCATTTGGCCCATATCCCTCTATACCCACCCTGCCCATGCAACTGTCTTAACTTTTTTAAAAGACAAAATCGTACCCGCCTCTACCACTGCGTCTGGCAGCTCGTTCCAGATGCTCACCACCCTCTGTGTGAAGACATTTCCCCTCTAGTCTCTTTTGTATCTCTCCCCTCTTACCATGTTCTAGACTCCTCTACTTTTGGGAAAATATGTCGACTATCTATCTTATCTATGCTCCTCATTATTTGATAGACCTCTATAAGATCACCCCTAAGCCTCCTATGCTCCAGGGAAAAAAGCCCCACCCTATCCAGCATCTCCTTATAACTCAGACCATCAAGTCCTGGTAGCATCCTCACAAATCTCTCCTGCACTCTTTCTAGTTTAACAATATCCTTCCTATAATAGGGTGACCAGAACTGAATACAGTATTCCATGTGTGGTCTGACTAATATCTTGTACAACTTCAACAAGACGTCCCTACTCCTGTATTCAATATTCTGACCAATAAAACCTGGCATGCTGAATGACTTCTTCACCACCCTGTCCACCTGCGACTTCAAGGAGCTATGAACCTGTACTCCAAGATCTCTTTGTTCTGTAACTCTCCCCAATTCCCTACCATTAACTGAGTAGGTCTTGCCTGATTTGATCTAGCAAAATACATCACCTCACATTTATCCAAATTAAACTCCATCTGCCATTCATTGGCCCACTGGCCAATTGGTCAAGATCCTGTTGCAATCTTATATAACCTTCTTCACTATCCACTATGCCACCAATCTTGGTGTCATCTAAAACCCAAAGATGTGCAGGTTAGGTGGATTGGCCATGCTAAATTGCCCTTCGTGTCCAAAAAGGTTACGGGGATAGAGTGGAGGTATGGGTTTGGGTAGGGTGCTCTTTCCAAGGACCGGTGCAGACTCGATGGGCCGAATGACCTCCTTCTTCACTGTATATTTTATGATTCTATGAAACTTACTAACCATGCCTCCTACATTCCCATCCAAATCATTTATATATATATAACAAATAACAGTGGACCCAGCACCGATCCCTGAGGCACACCACTGGTCACAGGCCTCCAGTTTGAAAAACAACCCTCCACAACCACCTTTTGGCTTCGGTCGCCAACCCAATTTTGTATCCAATTGGCTACCTCCCCCTGGATTGCGTGAGATTTAACATTTTGCAACAACCTACCATGCTGTACCTTGTCAAATGCCTTGCTAAAGTCCATGTAGACAATGTCGACTGCACTGCCCTCATCTACCTTCTTGGTTACCCCTTCAAAAAACTCAATCAAATTCTTGAGACATGACTTTACCCTTAAAAAGCTGACTTTTCCCTCATTAGCCCTTGCCTGTCTAAATGCCTGTAGGTCCTGTCCCTCAGAATACCTTCTAACAACTTACCCATTACAGAATTAAGGCTAGCCAGTCTGTAGTCCCAAGCTTATCCCTACAGCCCTTCTTAAACAAGGGAACCCATAGCCATCTTAAACAAGGGTATAACATTTGCTCCTCCAATTTTCAGGCACCTCTCCTATGGCTGTCAATGATTCAAATATCTCAGCTAGGGGGCTGGAAATTTCCTCTCTAGCCTCCCACAACATCCTGGGATACATTTCATCAGGTCCTGATGATTTATCTATCTTGATGCGCTTTAATACCTCCAGCACCTCCTTCTCTGTAATATGTACACTCCTCAAGACATCACTTTTTATTTCCCAATTTCCCTAACATTCGTGCCTTTCTCAACAGTAAATACTGACAAGAAATATTCATTTAGGACCTCTCCCATCCCTTGTGGATCCGCACAGAGATGACCTTGTTTATCCTTAAGAGGCCCTACCCTCTCCCAAGTCACTTTTTCCCCCTTTATGTACATGTAAAAGCTCTTTGGATTTTCCTTTGCCTTATCTGCCAAGACAATCTCATGTCCCCTTTTTGCCCTCCTGATTTCTCTCTTAACTCTACTCTGACGAGAGGAACTGTATGTGTTAATGATGACTATGGGTGATTCCTGATTCCTTTTTGACATTTGTTTATGTTAACATGCAGGCTAATGTTTAGGATTTGGTGGGAGGATGGGATCGCTGTTATTGATATGGGGGTTGACATTACATTCATTACTGATTATCTTTATTGTTGGGTGTAAATTTGGGAGAAAATGTGAAAAAGGAGAATACAAATATTTTTTAAAAACTCTACTCCAACAAGCCCTATACTCTTCAAGGGATCCACATGATCCCAGCTGTCTATGCATGTCATATGCCTCCTTCTTCCTTTTGACCATGGCCTCAATATCCCGAGTCATCCCTACTTCTTCCAGCCTTACCCTTCACTCTAAAAGGAATGTGCTTATCCTGAACCCCAGTTAACACACTTTTGAAAGACTCCCACTTACCAGCTGTCCCTTTGCCTGTAAACGGGCTCCCTCAATCAACTTTTGAAAGTTCCCATCTAATAACATCGAAATTGGCCTTGCCCCAATTTAGAATTTTAACTTTTGGGCCAGAACTACCATTCTCCATAGCTATCTTAAAACTAATGGAATTATGGTCACTGGTCCCAAAGTGATCCCTCATTAACACTTCTGTCGCCTGCCCTTCCTTATTCCCCAAGAGGAGGTCAAGTTTTGCCCCCTCTCTAGTCAGACCATCCACATACTGAATGAGGAATTCTTCCTGAATACACCCGACAAATTTCTCTCCATCCAAACCCCTAGTGCTATGGCTGACCCAGTTAATGTTGGGAAAGTTAAAATCCCCTACTATTACTATGCTATTTTCCCGGCAGCTATCTGTAATCTTACATATTTGCTTCTCGATTTCCCGCAGACTATTTCGGGGCCTATAGTAGAGTCCTATCAAAGTGATCTCACCCTTTTTATTTTTAAGTTCTACCCATATAGACTCAGTGGCCGAACCCTTGGATATATCCTCCCTCTGTACTGCTGCAATGCTGTCCCTAATCAAAAACACAACTCCCCCTCTTCTCTTACCTTCTGTTCTAAATTTCCTATAGCATCTGTACCCCGGAACATTGAGATGCCAGTCCTGCCCCACCTTTAGCCATGTTTCAGTAATAGCTATAATATCCCAGTCCCATGTACCCATCCATGGCCTGAGTTCATCTACCTTGCCCATTAGGCTTCCGAGTGATTGAAATAAATGCAGTTCAATCTGTTTCTCTGATTTCCACTTTTCTCCTTACTGACTATTGTTTCTATCCCCTCTTTACTACCCTCCGATTTCCTGCATTGGTTCCCATCTCCCTGCCACATTAGTTTAAACCCTTCCCAACAGCGCTAGCAAACAACCCCCCTAGGACATTGGTTCCAGTCCTGCCCAGGTGTAGACCGTCCGATTTGTAATAGTCCTACCTTTCCCGGAACCGGTCCCAATGTCCCAAAAATCTGAATCTCTCCCTCCTGCACCATCTCTCAAGTCACGCATTCATCCTGTCTATCCTCTCATTCCTACTCTGACCAGCACATGGCACTGGTAGCAATCCTGGGATTACTACCTTTGAGGTCCTACTTTTTAGTTTAGCTCCTAACTCCATGTGGGACCTCATCCCATTTTTTACCTATATCATTGGTGCCTATATGCACCACGATGGCTAGCTGTTCACTCTCCTCCTTTAGAATGTCCTGCAGCCACTCTGAGACATCCAGGACCCTTGCACCCGGGAGGCAACATACCGTCCTGGAGTCTTGTGTGCATCCGCAGAAACGCCAGTCTACTCACCTTGCAATCAAATCCCCTATCACTATAGCTCTACCACTCTTTTCCCTGCCCTCCTGCGCAACAGAGCCAGTCATGGAGCCATGAACCTGGCTACTTCTGCCTTCCCCTGGTGAGCCATCTCCCCCAACAGCATCCAAAAAATGTATACCTGTTTTGGAGGGAGATGACCGCAGGGGACCCCTGCACTGCCTTCCTACTCTTCCTCTGCCTGTTGGTCATCCATTCCCAATCTCCCTCAGTGCTCTTTATCTGTGGTGTGACCAACTCGCTAAACGTGCTATTCACAACTTCCTCAGCATCGTGGATGCACCAAAGTAAGTCCATCCGCAGCTCCCGAGCCGTCAGGCAGTCTAACAGGAGCTGCAGCTGGACACACTTCTTGCACATGAAGGAGGCAGGGACCATGGACGTGTCTCTGAACTCCCACATCGCTCAAGAGGAGCATGACACGCGTCTGGGATCTCCTGCCATGTCTTAACCCGGAGGTTAACTTATACAACTACAATGCCAACAAAAAATAATAGATAAACATTAACCTCTGTACATGGCTTTTTTCGATCTCACAAAGGCCTTCGACTCTGTAAACCGTGGGGGATTATGGAACATTCTCCCCAAATTTGGCTGCCCACTTAAATTTGTCATCATTATCTGCCTGCACTCTGATGACATGCAAACCATGATCCTCACCAATGGGACCAGCACAGACCCAATAAGCATGCAAACTGGGGTCAAAGAGGGTTGCATCATCGCATCAACGCTCTTCTCCATCTTCCTCGCAACAACACTCCATCCCATCACCCAGAAGCTCCCCGCTGGATTGGAGCTAACCTGCTGGACAAGCGGGAAACTGTTCAACTTCCCATGGCTCCAGGCCAGAACCAAGACCACCCCAACTTCTGTCATTGATCTGCAGTACACACACGATGCCTGAGACCAAGCTACAAACCATGGTCGACACATTCACAGAGGTATATGAGAGAATGGGTCTCAAACTAAACATCTGGAAAACAAAGTTTCTCTACCAGCCCACTCCTGCCACACAAAATTACCCACAATTATCAAGACCCTGGACAACATGGATCATTTCCTATTCCTCTGGAACCTCCTCTCGGCGCAAGCAGACATCGATGATGAAATCCAGCATCGACTATAATGTGCCAATGCAGTCTTCAGACGCCTGACGAACAGAGTACTCGAGGACCAAGATCTCAATTCCAACACCACGCTCATGGTCTACAAAGTACATCAGGAACATGGACAATGTACAGCAGACACCTCAAATCCCTGGAGAAATATCACCAACATTGCCTCTGGAAAATTCTGCAAATCAACAGGCAGGGTAGGTGTATCAGTGTGAGCATCCTCTCCCACACCAATATCCCCAGTATCAAGGAATTCGTCACACTCGACCACCTGCAATGGGCGCGCCACATTGCCTGACACATGACATCCGAAACAAATGCTCTACTCTGAGCTCCGCAATGCAAACAATCACTCGGAAGGCAGAAGAAACACGACAAGGACACGCTGAAAGCCTCCATAAATAAATGCAACATCCCCTTCGACCCGTCGGAATCATTTGCTTTAGACACACAAACTGGAGAAGAAGCATCCGCGAAGGTGCCAATCACCTCGAGCGTCAAAGGATGGAGCATGCGGAGGCCAAGCGTAAACGGTGGAAAGAGAGTGCAGAATCCAGTGCGTCCCACCCACCTCATCAAACACCACCTGCCAAACCTGTGGCCGAGTCTGTGGATCCAGGATTGGACTATTCAGCCACCGCAGAACCCACCTCCCCGGAGTGGAAGTAAGTCGTCCTCGACCTGAGGGACTGCCTAGGAGGGAACTGCTGGTGCAGGTTGGGAACCATAAAGGCATCTCAACTGACCTGCATTAATAATCAGATAGCTAGGATATAGATCAACAGATGAACCAGGATGGAGGGGAAACCATTCCATTGGATCAGTCTCATCCATGATTGTGGTGTCATGGACATAATTTACCTGTGCCTCTACTGCCTGTGACGAGTATGCTTTGTACAGGACGAAGTGTGTGTTAGCTTACCTTGGTGTGTGTTCCTATTACATAATTCAGCAGCAAGCTTTTGTGAGTTTTTGAAATAAAATAGTTTTTCTCACACACTTTCACTCTGATTAACCACAACGCCACACACACTTTGTCTCACTCATGCACTCTCACACACAAAATTGGATGCAGATAAAGATCATGCACTTTTGTTTCTCAGGCAAATTTTAAATGGGAACACGTTACTTACTCTAGATTCTTGAGGTCTTGCAGCTTATTTCCGAATCTTGTTCACAGGCTGCCTGAACTGATGCTTCTGATGACCTTCATGGAACTGCCTATACACAACTCATAGCCGTTCTTTTAAACAGACAATGAGAAAATGGCCATCTCGTTGTGGCTTTACATAGTTCAAGGCCTTTTCCAAATAATGTGTGATGTTCTTGTTGATTCCAAACCCTGTGTTGCAGTTTAACACCTCCTGAGGGGTTGAGATAGTCAGTGTCTTTATTTTAGAATGACCCATTCAAATCAGATAATACATCAGTCTGGAATTTTTAATAAACATTTTATTGCGGTATTTATGGTTTTATAACAACAACAGAAGAAACAATGTACATGCAAATATAAACATAGTGCAAAAGCCGTCTTCCTCCCTCGCAGGCCCCACCTTTTCCAACACCCTACTCTAAGCTAAACTAAACCCTAGCCCCCCCCCTTCTGCTGACGGTTAATTTTCCCCAAAGAAGTTGACGAACGGTTGCCACCTCTGGGCGAACCCTAACGTTGACCCTCTCAGGGCGAACTTGATTTTCTCCAGACAGAGAAAGCTAGCCATGTCAGTTAGCCAGGTCTCTGACTTCGGGGGTTTTGAGTCCCTCCAAGCTAATAATATCTGTCTCCAAGCTACCAGGGAGGCAAAGGCCAGAACGTCTGCCTCTTTCTCCTCCTGGATTCTCGGGTCTTTCGACACTCTGAAAATCGCCACCTCTAGACTCGACGCCACCCTTGTTTTTAACACCTT
The DNA here is from genome assembly GCF_047496885.1 of Scyliorhinus torazame. Taxonomy (NCBI): domain Eukaryota; kingdom Metazoa; phylum Chordata; class Chondrichthyes; order Carcharhiniformes; family Scyliorhinidae; genus Scyliorhinus; species Scyliorhinus torazame. Next base: position 57,904,687 of record NC_092712.1, on the reverse strand, counting down.
GGACATGACATCCGCAAACCTCTGTCAGAATCCCCTAAGCTTCTGGCATGCCCAGAACATATGGACATAGCTCGCTGGCCCTCCCGCACACCTTCTGCACCTATCTTCTACCCCAAAGAACCTGCTCATCCAGGCCACTGTCACGTGGGCCCGGTGAATGACCTTAAACTGTATCAGGCTGAGCCTGGCACATGTTGTGGATGCTTTGATTCTACTCAATGGGTCCGCCCAGAGACCATCTTCTATCTCTCCTCCTAACTCCTCTTCCCATTTGCGTTTCAGCTCCCCAATCTGCGTTTCCTCTGACCCCATGAGTTCTTTATAAATGCCCGAAACCCTCCCCTCTCCTACCCACATTCTGGAAAGTACCCTGTCCTGTATCCCCCTTGGCGGTACGAGCGGGAAGGTTGAGACCTGCCTGCATAGGAAGTCCCGCGCCTGTAGGTACCTAAACTCATTCCCTCCCGTCAGTTCAAATTTCTCCTCCAACTCCCTCAGGCTGGAAAAGCTCCCCTCTATAAACATATCTCCCATCCTCTCGATTCCTGCTCTCTGCCATCTCCGGAACCCTCCATCTAGCCTCCCCGGGGCAAACCGGTGATTATTGCAGATTGTAGACCACACCGATGCTCCCGATGCTCCCACATGTCTCCTCCATTGCCCCCAGACTCTCAGGGCTGCTACCACCACGGGGCTGGTGGAGTACCATGCCGGTACAGGCGCCGTTACCAATGCCCCCAAACTAGTGCCCTTGCATGATGCCGCCTCAACTCACTCCTACGCAGCTCCCCCAATCGCCTCTCCTGCCCCCTTGCCTGGATCGCGAACATCTCACTTTTCCCCATGTTCAATTTATAATCCGAAAACCGGCCAAATTGCCCCAGAATCCTCATAATTTCTTCTATCCCTTCTAGTGGGTCCAAAACATATAGAAGCAGGTCGTCTGCGTATAGCGAGACTCTGTGTTCCACCCCCCCGGACCAGCCCCTTCCAGCCCCTTGAGGCTCTCAACGCAATTGCCAGCGGCTCTATGGCCAGTGCAAACAGCAGTGGGGAGAGGGGGCATCCCTGCCTCATCCCCCGGTGCAGCCTAAAATAGTCTGATGTTAACTTGTTCGTCCGTACGCTCACCACGGGAGCCTGATACAGCAGTCTGACCCAGTCGATAAAGCCCCGTCCAAATCCAAACCGCTCCAGTATCTCCCACAGATATTCCCATTCCACCCGATTAAATGCCTTCTCTGCGTCCATTGCGACCACTACCTCCACGTCCCTACCCTCTGGGGGCATCATGATCACATTCAGCAACCTTCTTACGTTGGCCGCCAACTGCCTACCCTTAACGAAACCCGTCTGGTCCTCCCCAATCACGTCCGGAATGCAGTCTTCAATCCTAGAGGACAAGATTTTGGCCAACAGTTTGACATCTACATTTAGTGGGGAGATCGGTCTGTGGTACTCGCATTGCTCCGGGTCCTTGTCCCGCTTCAGGATCAATGAGATAGTGGCCTGTGACATCGTCGGGGGAAGCACCCCTCTCTCCCTTGCCTCCATAAATGTCCTCATCAACAGCGACCCCAGTATCCCAGAGAACCTTTTATAAATCTCCACTGGGTACCCGTCTGTCCCCAGGGCTTTACTCGACTGCATGGCCTTCAGCCCATCGGCTATTTCCTCCAACCCGATTGGGGCCCCCAGCCCTTCTACCAACCCAGCGTCCACCTTTGGGAACTTCAGTTCCCCTAAGAATTGCCTCATCCCCTCCGGCCCAGTTGGGGGTTCCGACTCATACAGCCTGCTGTAAAACTCCTTAAACGCCTTATTAACCCCTGCTGAATCTCCGACCAGGCTCCCACCTTCGTCATTTACTTTACCAACCTCCCTGGCTGCCTCCCTCTTTCTGAGCTGCTGCGCAAGCATTCTGCTGGCCTTCTCTCCATATTCATAAATTGCCCCCCTCGCCTTCCTCAGCTGCTCCACCGCCTTCCCTGTACGTAACAAGCCAAACTCCGCCTGTAGCCTCCATCGTTCCCTTAAAAGCCCTGCCTCTGGGGTCTCCGCATAACTCCTGTCGACCTGTAGTATTTCCCTTATCAATTGGTCCATTTCTGCTCTGTCTACCTTCTGCCTGTGGGTCCGTATCGAGATCAGCTCCCCTCTAACCACCGCCTTTAGCGCCTCCCAGACCATTGCAGCCGAGACTTCCCCTGTGTCACTAACTTTCAGGTAGTTCTGGATACATTTCCTCAGCCACCCACACACTTCCTCATCCGCTAAAAATCCAACATCCAGTCTCCAGAACGGGCATTGGCCAATCTCCTTGCTCATCTGTAGGTCAACCCAGTGCAGGGCATGGTCTGAGATCGTGATCACTGAATACCCAGTGTCCACTACCCCATTAGTAAAGCCCTGTTCAGGATAAAAATGTCAATCTGGGAGTACACTTTATGTACATGTGAGTAGAAGGAGAACTCCTTCACTCTCGGCCGCCCAAATCTCTATGGGTCCACCCCTATCTGCTCCATAAACCCCTTTAGCTCCTTTGCCATTGCTGTGTTGCTCTGTTTCGGTCCCAACAGCGTCGTCAATACTGTGGATATTTCTATTTATCTTAGTGAACCACAAGCCTTCCCTTATATCGATCAAATGACCAGACAACCAGCTGGTTAGTTCAAAAAATGGTTTATTTACATACGCAAGAGTTATCTCAACATGCAAACACAATATCTACTACGAGTTAGACTACACCCATACACACTGTGATACATTTAATTCTGTGTTCAACTTTTTATAATATGTTTTCAAAAGAGGCTTTTCTGCTTAAGCTGTTTTAATCTGAGCCTGGTCTCGTGACTATACTCGTGAGCTTCAATAACCTATACTTAACTTCAAGGCGACCGGCACTGTGCAAATGGATAAGGCCTTTATCTAGGTTTCACTTGGCTGGTTCAAAGAAAGTGGCTCTGTCTCTGCTGGGCTCATCCGTCAGATAGCAATCGTTGGTCTTGAACTTGGCTGGCTGTTCCTGCTACAATTGGGTTGGCACAGGCCGGATCCAAAAGAGACAGAACACATGGCTGTGTCCTCTTTTATCCCTGTGGGATTTTGTGCTCTTTGGGGCGGTCCTTAACCTTGGACCCAATAGTTTGACAGGGCTCTGATCACTGTCTTCGTTTTCGGCCAATAAAGTGGCGGGTGCCTTGGTGGCTGGCCGGGTCCTTAGCGGTCATTGACCTTGGCAGTTGTGCTTTCTGACTAAGGAGAGTGGCGCTGATCAGTCTGTGGCTGTACCGGTTGATTGATTGGAGTTCTATTGTCCTGGGAAAATGGGCCATTAAAATGCAAACAAGTGGGGGTTTCGATCAGGTCTCATTATCTGTGTTTTAAATAAACATAGGCTGTGTATCTGTCTGAGTCCTGGATTGGCCATAATTCCCATGGTCCTTTGTAGCTGGCCCCCTGCCTGCCCTTGAGCTCGATCGGTCTAGCCCTGGGTCAATGACTGTGTTGAAGCCCCCTCGCCATGACCAACTTATGCGAATCCAGGTCTGGGATCTTCCCCAACATCCTCTTTATGAACTCCACATCATCCCAATTTGGCGCGTACACATTCACGAGTACCACCGGCAGCCCCTCCAGCTTCCCACTAACCATAATATAATGGCCTCCCACATCCACAACTATTCTTCCCGCCTCGAATGACATTCGCTTGTTAATCAGGATCGCGACCCCTCTCGTCTTAGAATCCAGCCCCGAGTGAAAAACCTGTCCGATCCGTCCCTTCCTTAATCTAATCTGATCAGTTATTCTAAGGTGCATCTCCTGTAACATTGCCACGTCCGCCTTCAGTTCCCTCAAATGCGCGAACACGCGTGCCCTCTTAACCGGCCCATTTTGCCCTCTTACGTTCCATGTGATCAGCCTAGTTGGGGGGGCTTCTCGCCCCCCCCCCCCCCGCCGATCAGCCATCACCTTTCTTGGGCCAGTCTCCGGCTCGCGCCCCACGCATCCACAGGCCCTCCCCCAGGCAGCCTCCACCCCCGACCTCCTTTCTGTCTCACAGCAAAAGTCCCTCCCCGTTAGCAGAACAATTCCCCCCCGCCCCCCCCAGTCACAGCACTAAGCAAACCACCCCCTTTAACAAGCGTAACATCTGCTCACCCCCCTCTGCGCTTCCTTGAGCTAGCCCGCCCAGCTAGCTTGGTGACCCGCACTCATGGTGGCAGACATTTTCCCACCCATTGTTCCCTCCCCCCACCCGCTCGGACACACATATGCAAAAGAAAAACAATCCCAACACAATTGCCCGAAAGAAACACAAAAAAAATCAAACAGAAGATCCAACATCTAACATTCACACCTCCACCCCCCATCAGTGCAAATACAAACTTTAACTCACACAGCTCTGCAGCAGGCCCCAAATCAATACAGAAGGCATTAAAAATAAAGTCCAAAAAACAAGAAACTTTTTTAACATGAGCGCTGCAGCAAAGTTCAAAGACCGCAGTCCGCCACCCACCCTTTCCTTATTGCGAAGTCCATCGCTTCCTCGGGCGACTCAAAGTAAAAATGTTGCTCCTCATACCTGACCCAAAGACTGGCCGGATACAGCAGTCAAAACGTAACCTTTTTCTTGAAAAGGGTCGACTTTATCTGGTTGAACCCTGCTCTTCTCCTGGCTCCGTCCGCACTCAGGTCTTGGTAAATGCACAGGATGCTTTTCTCCCATTTACAGCTCCGTGTCTTCCTGGCCAACCGTAAAATACACTCCTTGTCCAGGTACCTGTGGAATTTCACCACTGTTGCCCTCGGGCGTCCGCCACACGCGGCTTCCTCATGAGCGTTCTGTGAGCCCTGTCCACCTCCAATGGTCGGGAGAACATCCCATCCCCCAGTAACTATGTATGCCCCAGTGTCCGCTCCTTTGGACCCCTCCGGGAGACCAACGATTCTCAAGTTCTGCCGGAGGGACCTATTTTCTAGATCCTCTACCTTCTCCTGGAGCCTTTTCTGTTGGTCTCTCAACATCCCCACCTCCACTCCACTGCTATTTGGTGTTCATCCTGCTCAATCAGTGCCTTCTCCACTTTCTGGATCACCCGATCTTGAGCACCAGTCGATGTTCCAGCCGAGCAATCGATTCCCTAATCGGGTCCAAGCATTCCTGTTTTTGCTTGGCGAAGCCCTCCTGTATGAACTGCATCAGCTGCTCCGTCGACCGCTGGGTCGTCAAGCCAGGACCCCGGTTGTCCGCCATGCTTTCTCCCGCTGCAGCCTCAGCCCAAGCCTTCTCTGTTCGCCTATTTCTTCCTTTGCGAGCGCTTCTGGTCCGCCTATCCATGCACTGGTGTAGGATTCCTCTTCACAGTTGTCTCCACCATCAATTTGCCGAATCAAATCCGACAAAAAGGTAAGCTCTTTCTTTCTTTTTCTTTTTTTATCTAGAGGGGATGGCAGGGAAGGTAGTGCAATGTTCCTCCTGCAGAATGTTCGAGGTGAGGGACGCCGTCAGTGTCCCTGCTGGTTTCATCTGTGGGAAGTGCACCCATCACCAGCTCCTCAGAAACCGCGTTAGGGAACTGGAGCTGGAGCTGGATGAACTTTGGATCATTCGGGAGGCAGAGGTGGTCATAGATAGAAGCTTCAGGGTTTTAGTTACTCCAAAGAATAAAGATAGATGGGTGACAGTGAGAGGGGCTGGGAGGAAGCAGTCAGTACAGGGATACCCTGTGGTCATTCCCCTTAGTAACAAGTCTCCTGCTTTGGATACTGTTGGGGGGGGGGGGGGGAACTTACCAGGGGTAAGCCATGGGGTACAGGTCTCTGGCACAGAGTCTGTCCCTGGTGCTCAGAAGGGAAGGGGTGAGAGGAGTACAGCCTTAGTCATTGGAGACTCCATAGCTAGGGGGATAGATAGGAGATTCTGTCGAAATGAGAAAGACTCGCGGTTGGTGTGTTGCTTCCCAGGTGCCAGGGTGCGTGATGTCTCGGATCGTGTTTTCGGGATCCTTAAGGGGGAGGGGGAGCAGCCCCAAATCGTGGTCCACATAGGTACCAATGACATAGGTAGGAAAAGGGATAGGGATGTAAGGCAGGAATTCAGGGAGCTAGGGTGGAAACTTAGATCTAGGACAAACAGAGTTATTATCTCTGGGTTGTTACCCGTGCCACGTGATAGCGAGACGAGGAATAGGGAGAGAGAGGAGTTGAACACGTGGCTACAGGGATGGTGCAGGAGGGAGGGTTTAGATTTCTGGATAATTGGGGCTCATTTTGGGGTCGGTGGGACCTCTACAAACGGGATGATCTACATCTGGACCAGAGGGGTACCAATATCCTGGGGGGGGGAAATTTGCTAATGCTCTTCGGGAGGGTTTAAACTAGTTCAGCAGGGGCTTGGGAACCTGAATTGTAGCTCCAGTATACATGAGGTTGAGAGTAGTGAGGTCATGAGTAAGGTTTCAAAGTTGCAGGAGTGTACCGGCAGGCAGGAAGGTGGTTTAAAGTGTGTCTTCTTCAATGCCAGGAGCATCCGGAATAAGGTGGGTGAACTTGCGGCATGGGTTAGTACCTGGGACTTCGATGTTGTGGCCATTTGGAAGACATGAATAGAGCAGGGACAGGAATGGTTGTTGCAGGTGCCGGGGTTTAGATATTTCAGTAAGCTCAGAGAAGGTGGTAAAAGAGGGGGAGGGGTGGCATTGTTAGTCAAGGACAGTATTACGGTGGCAGAAAGGACGTTTGATGAGGACTCGTCTACTGAGGTAGTATAGGCTGCGGTTAGAAACAGGAAAGGAGAGGTCACCCGGTTAGGGGTTTTCTATAGGCCTCCGAAAAGTTCCAGAGATGTAGAGGAAAGGATTGCAAAGTTGATCCTGGATAGGAGCGAAAGCAACAGGGTAGTTGTTATGGGGGACTTTAACTTTCCAAATATTGACTGGAAACGCTATAGTTCGAGTACTTTAGATGGGTCTGTTTTTGTCCAATGTGTGCAGAAGGGTTTCCTGACACAGTATGTCGATAGGCCAACGAGAGGCGAGGCCATATTGGATTTGGTACTGGGTAATGAACCAGGACGGGTGTTAGATTTGGAGGTAGGTGAGCATTTTGGTGATAGTGACCACAATTTGTTTAAGTTTACTTTAGTGATGGAAAGGGATAGGTATATACCGCAGGGCAAGAGTTATATCTGGGGGAAAGGCAATTATGATGCGATGAGGCAAGACTTAGGATGCATCGAATGGAGAGAAAAACTGCAGGGGATGGGCACAAGTGAAATGTGGAGCTTGTTCAAGGAACAGCTACTGCGTGTCCTTGATGAGTATGTACCTGTCAGGCAGGGAGGAAGTGGTCGAGCGAGGGAACCGTGGTTTACTAAAGTAGTTGAATCACTTGTCAAGAGGAAGAAGGAGGCTTATGTAAAAATGAGACGAGATGGTTCAGTTAGGGCGCTCGAGAGTCACAAGTTAGCTAGGAAGGACCTAAAGAAAGAGCTAAGAAGAGCCAGGAGGGGACATGAGAAGTCTTTGGCAGGTAGAATCAAGGATAACCCGAAAGCTTTCTATAGATATGTCAGGAATAAACGAATGACTGTGGTAAGAGTAGGGCCAGTCAAGGACAGTAGTGGGAAGTTGTGCTTAGAGTCCAAGGAGATAGGAGAGGTGCTAAATGAATATTTTTTGTCAGTATTCACACAGGAAAAAGACAATGTTGTTGAGGAGAATACTGAGATTCAGGCTACTAGACTAGAAGGGCTTGAGTTTCATAAGGAGGAGGTGTTAGCAATTCTGGAAAGTGTGAAAATAGATAAGTGCCCTGGGCCGGATGGGATTTATCCTGGGATTCTCTGGGAAGCTAGGGAGGAGATTGCTGAGCCTTTGGCTTTGATCTTTAAGTCATCTTTGTCTCCAGGAATAGTGCCAGAAGACTGGAGAATCGCAAATGTTGTCCCCTTGTTCAAGAAGGGGAGTAGAGACAATCCCGGTAACTATAGACCAGTGAGCCTTACTTCTGTTTTGGGCAAAATCTTGGAAAGGATAGGATGTATAATCATCTGGAAAGGAATAATTTGATTAGAGATAGCCAATACGGTTTTGTGAAGGGTAGGTCGTGCCTCACAAACCTTATTGAGTTCTCTGAGAAGGTGACCAAACAGGTGGATGAGGGTAAAGCAGTTGATGTGGTGTATATGGATTTCAGTAAAACATTTGATAAGGTTCCCCGTGGCAGGCTACTGCAGGAAATACGGAGGCATGGGACTCAGGGTGATTTAGCAGTTTGGATCAGAAATTGGCTAGCTGGAAGAAGACAAAGGGTGGTGGTTGATGGGAAATGTTCAGACTGGAGTCCAGTTACTAATGGTGTACCACAAGGATCTGTTTTGGGGCCATTGCTGTTTGTTATTTTTATAAATGACCTGGAGGAGGGCGTAAAAGGATGGGTGAGTAAATTTGCAGATGACACTAAAGTCGGTGGAGTTGTGGACAGTGCGGAAGGATGTTACAAGTTACAGAGGGACATAGATAAGCTGCAGCGTTGGTCTGAGAGGTAGCAAATGGAGTTTAATGCAGAAAAGTGTGAAGTGATTCATTTTGGAAGGAATAATAGGAAGACAGAGTACTGGGCTAATGGTAAGATTCTTGGCAGTGTGGATGAGCAGAGAGATCTTGGTGTCCATGTACATATATCCCTGAAAGTTGCCACCAGGGTTGAGAGGGTTGTTAAGAAGGCGTACAGTGTGTTAGCTTTTACTGGTAGAGGGATTGAGTTTCGGAGCCATGAGGTCATGTTGCAGCTGTACAAAACTCTGGTGCGGCCGCATTTGGAGTATTGCGTGCAATTCTGGTCGCCGCATTATAGGAAGGATGTGGAAGCATTGGAAAGGGTGCAGAGGAGATTTACCAGAATGTTGCCTGGTATGGAGGGAAGTTCATATGAGGAAAGGCTGAGGGACTTGAGGCTGTTTTCGTTAGAGAGAAGAAGGTTAAGAGGTGACTTAATTGAGGCATACAAGATGATCAGAGGATTGGATAGGGTGGACAGTGAGAGCCTTTTTCCTCGGATGGTGATGTCTAGCACGAGGGGACATAGCTTTAAATTGAGGGGAGATAGATAGAAGACAGATGTCAGAGGTAGGTTCTTTACTCAGAGAGTAGTAAGGGCATGGAATGCCCTGCCTGCAACAGTAGTGGACTCGCCAACACTAAGGGCATTCAAATGGTCATTGGATAGACATATGGACGATAAGGGAATAGTGTAGATGGGCTTTAGAGTGGTTTCACAGGTCGGCGCAACATCGAGGGCCGAAGGGCCTGTACTGCGCTGTAATGTTCTATGTTCTATGTTCTAAAAAAGGGTCCAAAAAGAAAAGCCCCTCCACCTCGCCCCGAGCGGGAGCCACCAAATGCGCGACCTACCCCTTCATAGCCGCCACTGGAAGTCTGGAATGTTCTTTTGTTCTCTCTTGAGATGGGAGTGGATCTAATCCAGGAAAGAAGTCAGGTGACCTTGTGGAGCCATCTTTTCCAGCCTTTTTGACCAGTCTTTACAAATATGAAATGAGTTTGAAGTGCAGAATATGACATACCAGTCCTGCTCATGCAGTGGGTTTTCAACAATGCAAGACTCTCCCTACAGAACAGAGAGCCTCCAGCTCTAATGACCCCACCAGCCTGCCACAAGGAGCTATAGGCCTCTACAAATGGCAGGGAGGGGGTCGGGGTGGAGGCCTTCCCACTGCCAGTGAAATGGTGGCGAGGCCATAGAATTTCCACTAATTGGTGGGCACAATGATGTTAATTGGCCTCGGTGGGGTGTGCAGGCGATCAGCCACCCTGAGAAGGCTCCTCACCCGGGGATGCATTGGGAAGACATCCTGATGTGGCTCCCCACTACATTCCTGGTGCCACACCCCACCCCCACCTCCATGGCCACCGCCATGGGGCCAGGAAAATTCAGCCCCATGAATGCAAGTCCTGCTGGACATTGGAGAAGATGTAAAACTGGAACCGCTTGTTGAGGTAAGATGATGTAGCGCAGAGGAAGGATTTGAATATGAAGATAAGGATTTTAAAATTATGCATATTAAAGTGAAATCTAGTGATTGGTGAGTGAGATTTAGTATAGGAAGTGATTTCCGCTGTGTTTATAGTTAGAAGTAGCAGTTTATAGTGAGTGGGGGACGGGAAGCGACTGGAGAAGTTAATTCCAGAGGTTTCAAGAGCATGGCCGGAGATTTCGGCAACGGTGGTATTGAGCCTGTGCCAGAAATGTGTGATTTTGAGGAGGTAGAACTAAAGGTCTTGGTGATATGTGCCTTGAACCTCAGCTGTGGATTACATAAGGCCTAGTTCAACCTATGTGGTGGTTTGTGCAGTCAACCTGGATGACACAGAAGCAAAGATAAAGTCAGCGCCAACAGTGCAGAGGTAAACAATGGGTATAGTCTTGCCCAAAGTTCAGTTGAAGACAATTTTGATTAACTCCGTTCACATTTGATGTCAGCAGCAGTTGTTGCACAGTAATCTGGATCAAGCGTGGGAATGTTCCCTGCCTAAGACTGAAAGGTTTATGGTAGGAATCTTGCTGCCATTCCTGGTTGTGATTGGCTAAGTCAGCATACATCAGCGACAAAGTCAGATTTGCGCAGGAATGGTACTCACTGACAAGCCCTTGGTGCAGCTGTTTGATCTTTTCTGTTTGTAACTGCTCCATCCCTGTGCTCATTCATAATTTATGTTCTTGAATATCAGAAGAAAATGACTCTCTCTCTGGCTCCTGACGAATAGCTGTGAGAATTATTGATTCATTCTGCAGAGGAGCTATCCGAGGTGAGTAAAGGCATCAGTTTTACAGTGTCTGCCGACCTCCAGATAATCCCATGTATGTAATCACAAAGCAATAGGTTTGTGCAGTTATTAGACTTGCGGAAAGAAACAAACAAGAGGACCGATAGCGTAGTTATAGCAGTTGAGAAATCCTCGTCAGAGGAAGCCGGAGAACACGTTTAGGCCTGGGTTCTCCTTCATCAACATTGAGATTTCCATCCAGTAAATTGGGAGCGTTTCTTCTAGTCTTCCTCCACTGCATGCATATACACACACATGTCAGCACACATACAGGTGCGCACATGCACACACACATCAATTCTATGCACATGCGGCTGCAGCCGGCCATTGACAGCCTGACACAAAATGGCCAAAAAAGAAAGAACACTACCGTGGGCTGATGGGAAATGTGGCTAACTGAGAGATTTTAACTTCAAGAATATGGTCAGTAGAACAAATGACTTTGATCTGCGTGATTTACCACAAATGTCTTTGATTTTACAACTGGCCATAAAGAGTCAGCAGGCTACTGGACAATAAATGTCTTCAAGGTAAGGACTGACCATTACAAATTGGCAGGATGAAAAACAACATATGTCCCTGATAATAAATTTATCTTAATCGATTAAATGGACAGAAAGAGGGGAGGAAATACTAAAGTAATCAAAGACAACTGGCCCTAAGGTCAGGCATCCTGCAATAAACTAATTTGAACCCAGACCCCTGTGTGTTGTGTTCCGGAGAAGATATACGACCCCTGAGTGAGTCACGATTCTTTCAACATTCATGACCAGAAAGGACAGTGATTGATTAGTCCTGTTCTGTGAGCACTAGAAGCATGAGGTCAGTGCCAGCAAGATCTGTATAAGAAAGAGAGACAAAGATATTTCATCAGCGTAAACTCGAGGAACAACCTCGCAGAAGGAAGAAACCTCCAGCTCTGAGCTTCACGAAGTCCGAGCCCTCTCCACGCCCGGCCAACGCGAGTGGATAGTGACAGCCCTACAAGTCCACTAGGTAAGTATTAGCAGTGAAAATATATGCTTGTAAACTTCTAGTGGTAGACTTAGAGGGGAATAGAAGCACATTGTAAGATAATAAGTCTTGTAGCTGTCATAAGCATTTCAGTTTTCTTACACTTTCCAAATAAAGATGTGATTTGATTTAAAGATAAAGTTGTGTCTACCAATTGACTGGAACAAGGGTCTTGGTCAACATGGTTAACTGCTGCAATAGGAATCATAACTGGAACACTAAATTTTACCAAAATTCGCTGGACTTTGGGGCGGTTCCGGCAAATTGGAAAACAGCAAATGTGACGCCACTATTTAAAAAAGGAAGTAAACAAAATGCGGGTAACTATAGACTGGTTAGCTTAACTTCTGTAGTGAGGAAAATGCTTGAATCTATCATTAGGGCAGCACGGTAGCATTGTGGATAGCACAAATGCTTCACAGCTCCAGGGTCCCAGGTTCGATTCCGGCTTGGGTCACTGTCTGTGCGGAGTCTGCACATCCTCCCCGTGTCTGCGTGGGTTTCCTCCGGGTGCTCCGGTTTCCTCCCACAGTCCAAAGATGTGCGGGTTAGGTGGATTGGCCATGCTAAATTGCCCATAGTGTCCAAAATTGCCCTTAGTGGTGGGTGGGGTTACTGGGTTATGGAGATAGGGTGGACGTGTGGACCTTGGGTAGGGTGCTCTTTCCAAGAGCCGGTGCAGACTCGATGGGCCGAATGGCCTCCTTCTGCACTGTAAATTCTATGATTCTATGATTAAGGAAGAAAGAGCGAGACAGTTTTGGTCTCCTTATTTGAGAAAGGATGTACTGGCACTGGAGTGGGTGCAGAGGAGATACACTAGGTTGATTCTGGAGTTGAGAGGATTGGCTTAGGAGGAGAGACTGAGTAGGCTGGGACTATACTCATTGGAATTTAGAAGAATGTGGGGGGATCTTATAGAAACATGTATAATTACGAAGGCAATATTTAAGATAGAAGCAGGAAGGTTGTTTCCATTGGCGGGTGAAACTAGAACTAGGGGGCATAGCCTCAAAATAAGAGTGAGCAGATTTAGGACTGAGTTGAGGAGAATCCTCTTCACAAACAGTTGTGAGTCTGTGGAATTCCCTGCCCAGTGATGCAGTTGAGGCTACCTCATTGAATGTTTTTAAGGCAAAGAAAGATAGATTTTTGAACAGTAAAGGAATTAAGGGTTATGATGAGCAGGCGGGTAAGCGGACCTGAGTCCAAAAAAAGATCAACCATGATCTTACTCAATGGCAGAGCAGGCTCGAGGGGCCAGATGGCCGACTGCTGCTCCTAGTTCTTATGTTCTTATTAATTCTCATTCAGTGTCTGCCCACTGTGACATGTGGGCCGTGATTCTCCGATATCGCGGCCAGGTGTTGACGCCGGGGCGAGTGACGCCAGCGTCAAGGGGGCCTCCAGGCCAAATAATTCTCCTATTTTTCGGGGGCTAGAACGGTGTCAGGGTGCTGTGCGCTGCTTGGGCGCCGAAAGCCGACCCTGCACGGCCGACGTCGGTCCGCGAATGCGTCCGACGGCCGTCTCCGCGACGCGCATGCGTGTGGTTGCCGTCTCTGCGCCGGCACGGTACAATATGTTGGGGACCGAACAGCACGGAAGGAGGTAGGCCCCCTCCAGATCGCGGCCGCCTGCCGATCGGAAGCCCCCGATCGCGGGCCTGGACCCTGTGGAGGTCCCCCCTGGAGTCAGATCGTCCCCGCCCCCCATTAGGACGTCCACATCGCCCGCGGGTCCGGGCACCCGCCAGGTGGTACCAGGTTTGAACCATGCTGTCGGAACTCGGCGGGAGTTCGGCCTGTTGCCCGCGAAGAATCGCCGCGGGGGCCTATTTCAGCGGCCTCGCAGTGCCGCGGCGACCCTTGGGCGAGAATCGGCGGAGTGGCATGGCGGGATTCTCACTTAAAATCTAGATGCACCATGCAACTTGAGAATACATTCAAACCATAGCCTCCCTGAGCTTTTTAAATCATGGGCATCTCCAGGATGGTCCAAAGTCAGGTCTAAAATAAATAATTTCTTAGGATCAGATCGGCACTCTGGCACAGTAGTTAGCACTGCTGCCTCACACCGCCTGGGCCCCGAGTTCATTTCCAACCTCGGGTGACTGTGTTGCGTTTGCATGTTCTCCCCATGTATATGTGGGTTTCCTCCGGGTCCTCTGATTTCCTCCCACAGTCCAAAGATGTGCAAGTGGTCCAATGGTCCAATAGTGTCCAATGGTTAGTTGGGATTATGGGTTTCAGGGATAGAGCAGGGGAGCGGGTTGAGGAGAGGTTCTGTTTCAGAGAGCTGATGTAGACTCGATGGGCCAAATGCTTCTGCACTGCAGGGATTCTATGAATCCTAAACTCTTAAGGTGCCCTCATACACTTTTGCGACAATCTGGGGTAATGCTCATGTCCCGAACAAACATTTGACAGCCTTCCCCACAAAAGAACTAAAGCAAAGTACTGTGGATGCTGGAAATATGAAATATAAACAGGAAATTCCGGGAATACTCAGCAGGCCTGGCAGCACCTGTGGAGAGTGTAACAGAGTTAATGTTCAGAACTTCCGAAGGAAGGTCTTTGACCTGACATGTTCCGTTTCTCTCTCCACTGATGCTGCCAAACCTGCTGTGACCTCCCAGCATTTTCTGTTTTTATTCCATAAAATAACCCGCTGGTAGTAATCGAACCCTGGAAATAACTCACTGTATTGAGCCAATTTGGAGTTTCGCCTGCCTTTTCTGAAGGACACGTTTTGCACCTCTGGAAGGAGAGGAACAGCTGCAACGTAACCACGGAAACCTGTTCCAAACTATAGACCATATTGGATATGCACATGCACACATACCTCACACACATGTAGACACCATAACCAACACCCATTGGGAATTGGCTATCCTGTTAAAATAAACCAATTATTGCCCCTGGTGGACTTCCTAATAGCCTTCTCATTGTTTTTTGCCTTACCCCTCCAAAACTGACATTGCTGCTCAAGCTAACAAGTTGACCATCACTCAGTGCTGCCACCTGAAACTTACACCAACCCCCCCCCCCCACCTGAAAATGTTACCCCCCTCCCCCCAGTGCATGGAGGGAAAGCACGCTTCTGGGAAACAACAACTTGCATTTAGTTAGCACCTTTAATGCAGTAAAACACCCTGAGGTGGTTTGAAGGGGCACAATCAAACACCAAGTGGCACCAAGCCACTTAAGTAGATATTGGGACAAATGACCAAAAGCATTGGTACTGAGGTAGATTTTAAGGAGCAACATGACATAGGAGTGGGGGAGGCCACGAGGTTCTTCCAGAATCACTGCTTCCATTAAACTAGAGATGGTGGTTAGGTGACTTGAGCTTAGCATCACCTGTTTCCTTAAAGGGGAAGGGAACAGTTGAACACTCTGCGTGCCCAGCCCGTCCGCCCCCACCAGGTACTTTTAATGTGTCAAGACCCATAACATAGCACTAATTGCAGCTTTATTCAATGCGATTAATGTCAAACCGTTGAATAATACAGTCAGCAGACGCAGCAGTAAATCAGGCACAACATACGAAGAGAGAGATGAAACAGCACGTTCAAGAAAATTGATTTCACCCGAGGAAAAGGAGAGACTGGTTCACATGATGCCTTATTTATTTTGCCATTTAAAGATCAAACCAAGCTAAGCTCACCCTCTATTTACTGTACATAGGTACAGTACATAGGTGAGTGCCTGCATTGTCTTTCTTAATGAAAGACATCATATCAACCTCAACAGTTGACATCCGAGGCCTGATCTACAGTGGGAAATATTGCCTGGCCCAGTTAGTTGGCTTGTTCTAACTCCCTTTTAAATAGAGTGTACACAATGGGGTTAACTTCTTGTGCCATGCAGCGATGTGATGGGATTTCTGCAACTTCTATTTCTATCTTGTTTACTTTTTAAAATATTGCACATTGCGTCAAAAAATGAAGTATTACCGCATGTTGAATTTAATACATTGAGTTTAACAAGTTGTATCAAATTAGTGTATTTAACATAGTAAAACGTCCTCTGGTGGTTTTTGAATAGTCAAACCAAATTTGACATTGAGTCACTTAAGGGGATAATCATCTTCAAATTTCTCCATTTGTTCATGCCCTTATTCAATCAGTTTTTTTACTCAGCCGTGAACATCGCCATCATTCTGAAGCCTGACAGGCAAATAAATTCAAATTATTTTACCTTTTGTATCAAAGATAGCATTCGAATGGCATTCTCATCTAAGGCTGACATTGCTGCAGAGATCCAACATCGTATCCAATCCACGAATGCCTCCTTTGGATGCCTAAAGACGAGAATCTTTGATGACTGCGGTTCTCATGTATAAGGCAGTCATTCTCCCAACTCTTCAATATGGCTCAGAAACCTGGACTACATATAAATGGCACCTCAAGGCCCTGTAGAGGTCCCATCAATGCTGTCTGAGACAAATTCCCTGCATAAGCTGGGAGGAAAGGTGTATAAAGAACAAAGAACAAAGAAAAGTACAGCACAGGAACAGGCCCTTCGGCCCTCCACGTCTGTGCCGACCATGCTGCCCACCTAATCTAACATCTTCTATTTTTCCTGGGTCCGTATCCCTCTATTCCCATCCTATTCATATATTTGTCAAGATGCCCCTTAAATGTCACTATCGTCCCTGCTTCCACCACCTCCTCCGGCAGCGAGTTCCAGACACCCAATACCCTTGTGTAAAAAACTTGCCTCGTACATCTCCTCTAAACCTTGCCCCTCGCACTTTAAACCTATGCCCCCTAGTAATTGACCCCTCTACCCTGGGAAAAAGCCTCTGACTATCCACTCTGTCTATGCCCCTCATAGTGTACTAACATCAGAGTCCTTGAAGGAGCTAAGAGCACCAGGTTTGAGGCCAAGATCATCAGAAACCAACTCCACTGGGCTGGCCATGTGCTTCAAATGTTAGAGTTCTGACTGCCAAAGCAAATCCTCTTTACCCAGCTCAAGGAAAGCCCCCAAACAGAGGAGGACAAAGGAAGCGCTTCAAAGACACACTGAAGGCTGACCTCAAGAAATCCACCATAGATGTCAACACCGAGGAGACCCTTGCTCTGAAGAGATGTACTAGGAGGAACCTCTCGATTGAAGGGACACAATCCTTCAAAGACACCTGACGGCAAGAGGAGGCCCAGAAAAGGAGCCTGAGAAAAGGATACGAGTGATCTAGAGTGCAAGGACCAATCCTACCTCCTGGAAACACCTGCCCAAATGTGCGGTCGAAGTTGTGGCTCTCGCTTTGAGCTCATCAGCCATGCAAGGACCCACAGAGCCCGTGACCTGTAACATGGAGTTTATTAGGTGGACAATCATACTCGTTAATGAGTGATCACCGAAGAAGAAGGAGCATTCAAAAATTCAGTAAATGTCGGGGGTTTTGACACTTCTGTGCCATCGTTCCATGTGGAGTTTGAAGTTTAGAAATCTTCAACCAGCCTCTTTGTGAGAACCAGTGAGGGGAGGCAGTAGGCAAACTGAACCCAGAGAAGGAATGTGAGATGGCACTCTCAAGTTCACTGATGTCAATCATAAAGTCAGGAATTCATTTCACTCTCAAATCAGACTGACAAGCCAATGCAGAACTTGTATTGCAAACACATTGCACAACTCCAGCTAAAGGTGAGGATAGCTGCCCATTTATTTTGCTGTTTCCTGTTGTTCCTACGTTTTTAGTTTTGTTACTGACATAAATGTGAATGATTTTTCTTCTTAAATTTTGGTCCTCTTTTATTTTTAACCATTTTTGGTCCTTACAAACGGAAAAGATGGGGGGTCGGGATTCCAGTGAGGGGACATTTATAAACTTAAAGAAAAAAATTTAGGTCACAGAGCAGTGTAAAGATGTGAATAAAGATAGCACAGTGTAACAGGAAGGGGATCTGGGGTTATGGAGAGAAAGCAGGAGACTGGGGATGAGGAACATATCAGCCATGTTCGAATGGCGGACCAGACTCGATGGACCGAATGGTCTAATTATGCTCCATAGTAAAAAAACTAAATTTAAACACACTTTATCTGAATATACAAACATACGAAGTAGGAACAGTAGATGACTTGGCATAAAGCATTCGTACAATGAAAGACGAATTAATGATACAAAGAGAGATAAATATCCATTTGAGCTAACAGCCATAGCAGAGACATGGGTGTATGATGACCAAGTTTGGAAACTTAATATTCCGACATACTTGATGTTAATATAGAGAAAATGGAAAGGGAGCATGGGAGCAGTAACTTTGACAATAAATGATAGCGTAAGGATTGTAGTGAGAATCTTGGCTCAATGATAGGAGGTAGAATCAGTACGAGTGGAGGTCAGAAGTGTCAGAGAACGCTGGTGGGAGTAGTTTATAGGCCCTGTAATACTAACTGTAATACTGTTGGATTAATCATGAAATAAGAGCAACTTGTAACAAAGGCAATGCAATGATCTTTGGGGAAATTAATCTTTATTTAGGCTGGGCAAATCAAATTTACAACAGTAGTTTGGAGGACGGGTTTGTGTAATGTATTTAATTTAGTTTCCTAGGATAATACACAATGAAACCAACCAGGGAAGAGGCTATTTTTGATCTTGTTATGTGCAATGAATCAGGATTAATCGGTGATATCAGAGTAAGAGAGCCACTGAAAAAGATGGATCATAGTACGATAGAAATTCATAGAGTGATGCATGCAAGTCCAAATCTAGAGTATTGGACTTAAATAAAGCCAGTGAGGGGTGCGGTGTGTTGGCTATGGTAGACTGGAAAGTTAGATTACAGGTAGTGACAGTAGATGAGTAGTAGTGAACGTTTAAAGAAGTCAGCAGTAATAATATGCATTTGATGTCTGACTAGACTGTTTTAAGTGGTATGTTTTTTGGGGGGGAGGTGGTGGTGTTTGTTGCTGAGTTTATTTGCTGGGTTGTGCCTGGGTACGCTCAATACCTGAATATTAAAAGAAAGTTTTAAAGTACCTAATTAACCAACTGTCATCGCACAGTGAAGAGCGAGCGAGTTTGGCGGTGCAACCTCATCAAACATTCTGTGGTGGTGGAGGTTGAACAGCATGGGAAGGGGGTGAACTCCACGGGAATTGATGGGGTGATGGCAAGAGGTGGGAATGGTGTGGGGAGCAATGCTTGGCAGTTATGGAATGGGGATAGCACATGCAGAAGGGGTGGGATGGGAAATGAGACGGTGATTGATATGAGCTGGGCGCAATGGGAACGGTTGAATGGCATGAAATTGGAGTTTAAAGAAGTACAGTTGCAATAAGGAGGCTAATTTCACCGCAAGTGTTTTGCAGATCTCTGCTCCTATTTCAGAATTCTCAAAGGTCTACCTTCCATTGATAAATAACAACTCTGTGGGAAAAGGGATCCATCCATGTCTACCTAATGAGATTCAGGATAGGATTAGGTTAACAGAAAGGTTTGTAACGTTGCGAAGATGAGTATGAAGTTTGATGATTGGGGGGGGGGGGTTTAGATATCAGCAGAGGATAAAGAGGTAAGAGATAAGAATATGAGGATAAATTAGCCAGCAACATGACAAAAAGTTTGTAAGTGCTTCTGCAAGTAAGTAAAATAAAGTAAGTATGGGTCCCTTAGTGACTGAGGCAGGAGAAATTATCATGGGGACTAAGGAAATTGCAGAGATGTTAAACTAATATTCTGTCTTCTTCACAGTAGATGACAAGGACATACATACGTACATACAAATTAGGAGCAGGAATAGGTCAGTCGACCTCTCGAGCGTGCTCAGCCATTCAATAAGATCATGGCTGATTGATTGTGGGCTCAACTCCACATTGCTTCCTATCCTCTGTAACCTTTGACTCTCTTGTCAATCAAGTATCTATCTAATTAGCCTTACAAATATTCAATGACTCTGCCTTTTCCAGTCTCCGGGGAAAAGAGTTCCACAGCCTCACAACCCTCTGAGAGAAAAAAATCTCCTCGGCTTTGTCTTCGTCTAGGAGACCCCTTACTTTTAAAATCCCCTAGGTCTAGACTATCCCACAAGAGAAAACATCCTGTCAAGTTCTATCAGGACCTTACATGTTTCAGTAAAATGCCTCTCATTCTTCTAAACTCCAATGTATACAGGGTAAACCTGTCCAACCTTTAATCATTGGATAACTCGCTTGCTTCTAATGCAATTCTGTCCCTTCTTAAACAAGGAGACCAAAACAGTACTGTAATTGTGGTCTCACCAATTCCCTTTACAGCTGTCGAAAAACATTCCTTTTTTTCATATTCCATTTCCCTTGCAGTAAATGACAACATTCCATTTTCCTTCCTAATCACTTGCTGTGCCTCCAGACTAACCTTTTGTCATTCATGTACCAGGACAGCCAGATCCCTCTATACCATAGAATTCTGCAATCTCCCCCCATTTAGATAATATGCTTTTTAAAAAATTCTCCCTACCAAAGTGGATAAGTTCCCATTTTACCATATATATACCCCATCTGCCAAATGTCTGCCCACTCACTTAACCTATCTATATCCCTGTGCAGACCCCCTTATGCCCTCTTTACAAGTTACTTTTCAACCTATCTTGGTGCCATCACCAAATTTAGCAACCATAAATTTGTTCCTGCCATCCAAGTCATTGATATAGTTTGTAAATAGTTGAAGCCCCAACATTGATCCCTATGGCACTCCATATTGCATTTTGCCAACCCGAAAAAAATTAATGTGATTAAAATCCAAAAGGTTACTTGGTCTTGATGGTCTATATTTTAGGGCTTCAAAAGAATTGGCTTAAGGTATAGTGGATACACCAGATGATATCTTCCAAAATGTCCTAAATTCAAGAATTGCCACGGTGGATTGGAAGAGAGGAAATTTAACATCGCAAATTGTGAAAGGAGGAAGAAAGATAACAAGGAACTAATTCTAAGGGTATTGAGGAGATATTGGAATAAAGCAGGACTGTGGAGTTGACGTTGAAGATCAGCGATGATCTTATTAAGTGGCAGAGCAGACGCGAGGGCTGTAAAGTCTATTCGGGCGGCACGGTAGCACAGTGGTTAGCACAGTTGCTTCACAGCACCAGGGTCCCAGGTTCAATTCCCGGCTTGGGTCATTGTCTGTGCGGAGTCTGCACGTCCTCCCCGTGTGTGCGTGGGTTTCCTCCGGGTGCTTCGGTTTCCTCCCACAGTCCAAAGATGTGCAGGTTAGGTGGATTGACCATGATAAATTGCCCTTAGTGTCCAAAAAGGTTAGGTGGGGTTACAGGGATAGGGTGGAGGCATGGGCTTAAGTAGGGTGCTCTTTCCAAGGGCCGGTGCCGACTCGATGGGCCAAATGGCCTCCTTCTGCACTGTAAATTCTATTCCTTTCATTTCTTATATTATTTTGTAGCACGGCACTGTGTCACAGCGGTTAGCACTGCTGCCTCATAGCGCCAGGGATCCAGGTTCGATTCTGACCGCAGGTCACTGTCTGAATGGAGTTTGCACTTTCTCCCCATGTCTGTGTGAGTTTCTTCTCGAGATTCCTCCCACAATCCAAAGATTGTGGGAGGAATCTTGAGAAGAAACTCGTGTGGATTGGCCATACTAAAATTGCAGAGGGTTGTGTGGATTGGCCATACTAAAATTGCAGCTAGGTGTGTTTCTGAACTGCTTTGTCCCTCGAAAGTAATTATGTCAGGTTTCCCTGCTATTGGAAGAATGACATGTGGTCTCTCCCACAATTATGTGGGCCCCAAAGATTATGTGGGGTTATGGGTAGAGGGTTGGGGTGTAGGCCTAGGAAGGGTGCCCTTTCAGAGGGTCGGTGCAGACTCAATGGGTTGAATGTCCTCCTTCTGCACTGCAGAGATTCCATGATTCTGTGACCAATTAACTGTAAAATCTAAAGCATGTAGAGTCGTATAAAGTGCATTCCTTTTTTTACAGAAATGTTTTATTGTGGCTGATTGAGTGCGTTAACTGACAAAAATTTACAGCAGTTTTCTTAATCCATCTGGAAAATCTTAATGAGAAGTGTAAATAATTAAAACCAAAGGAATTAATTTGCACGGAGACTGAAAAACAAAATTAATCAGAGGTCGGCAGTTCCCCATGCTGGCAGTGCCAGCAGGACGAGTGACAGCTGTCAGTTTAACACCCAGCCGAGGCCTGGAATTGCAGGGTGACCCACGCCGCAGGTGATTGAAGGTGGGTGAGGGGTGGTGCAGTAGAGGAAGGTGGGGCAGGGGGACAGGTGGGTCGGAGTCAAGGGCAGAGGGTGACTTCCGGATACTGGGTCCCTCAAACAGGCGCTGTGTGTGTGACAACAAGGGCGTCCTGTAGACCACTGAAAAAGTGGACAAGATTGCCTGGCGGCCTATTCTCCCACCCCCAGGCTGAACAATCTTACACACTGATAAGGAGGTGTGATTCAACACACGCAAAACCGAGATGTGCAAATTGTTTTTGGGAGTGATTGTTGCACTTATGGAGACATCCGTAGTAGATTTAAACTTGTGCCACCTTCAAAGCAGGATGTATTCTGCAATTGCCATCTCTGGATTGACTGACTGTGAAACCAATGATATTGATGCAAATACCTCATGGACTGCTGCCAGTCGAGAGACAGGAGGTGGAATTCAACCAAAATATTTCTATGGCCGAGTTTGATCGGGTGTTTCCCGTTGGCTTTGGGTGAGATCCACACCGCTATTCAACCACACTAAGGAAGCAATCAATTGGCCTCGCCGGGCCCGACTCAGGACGCGACAAGGCCGGTAAATCTCGCGAGAGGCACATTGAGGTCATGACCCAGATTTGCATATTCAATTGAGCAGTTAGTCTCACTTGAATATGTCTACCCAGACCTCTCAGAGACCCTGAGCAGGGGCCATTTAATAATAATTAATAATAATCTTTATTGTCGCAAGTAGGCTTACATTAACACAGCAATTAAGTTACTGTGAAAAGTCCCTAGTCGCCACACGGCGCCTGTTCGGGTACACAGAGGTAGAATTCAGAATGTCCAATTCACCTAACAGCACGTCTTTCAGGACTTGTGGGAGGAAACCGGAGCACCCAGAGGAAACCCACGCAGACAATGGGAGAACCTGCAGACTCCACATAGACAGTCACCCAAGCCGGGAATCGAACCTGGGACCCTGGCGTTGTGAAGCAACAGTGCTGACCACTGTGCCACCATGCCGCCGAGGACACCAAGATCTCGCTGAGTATCCACCTCTCAATTTACACCAATCAAATAACAATCTGCCTTCCTAATTGCTACCGAAGTGGATAACCTCACATTTATCCACATTATACTGCAACTGCCATGCATGTGCCCACTCACTCATCCTGTCCAAATCCCGCTGAAGCATCTCTGCATCCTCCTCACAGTTCACCCTCCCATCCAACTTTGTATCATCTGCATATTTGGAGATAGTACATTTAGTTCCCTCGTCCGAATTATTAATAATGTAAACAGTTGAGGTCTTTGCACAGTTCCCTTCAGTACCCCACTGCCTGCCAGTCGGAAAAAGACCTGTTTATTCCAATTCTTTGCGTCCTGTCTGCTGACCAGCTTTCTCTCCATCTCAAGACACTAACCGCAATTCCATACGCTTTTACTTTACATAGTAATCTGCTGTGTGAGACTTTGTCGAAAGCCTTCTGAAATAAACCATATAAACTGATTCTCCCTGGTCATCTCTACTATATCTTCAAAGAATTCCAGTAAATTTGTCAAATATGATTTCCCTTTTGTAATCCATGCTGACTTTGATTATACCACTGCTTTCCAAATGCCGTGCTATGAAACCCTTTGTAATGGACTCCAGTAACTTCTTTACTACCGACGTTATACTCACTGGTCTATAGTTCCCTGTTTTCTCTCTGCCTCCCTTTTTGATCTGTAGGAACCATTCCAGAGTCCAAAGAATTTTGGAAAATTCTGGGCGGCACGGTTGCAGTACAGCGCCAGAGTCCCAGGTTCGATTCCCGGCTTGGGTCACTGTCTGTGTGGAGTCTGCACATTCTTCCGGTGTTTGCGTGGGTTTTGTCCTCGCAATCCAAAGACGTGCAGGGCAGGTGGATTGGCCACTTAATTGGTTAAAATGAATTGAGTACTCTAAATTTAAAAAAAAACTGTTCCCAATCCTCAGGTCTATTGTTTTTTCTTGCCAATGTGTATGCCTCTTTTTTTAATCTAATACCATCTCTAATTTCCCCTGTAAGCCATGTTTTGGCCACAGTTCCCTTTCTACTCTTCAAACATACTGGAGCCCTTTTTGAGTATGTGGTTTCATTTTGCAGTGTTTAAGGTCAGAGTGGCTCACTATCTTTCATGCGAATGTTACACCTCATTTTAGGAGTTCAATAAAATTGATAAGACAGTGTTAAGAGGAGGATTGAAACCAATTACTGTGCATAATCTGGTACGCAATCTAGAGAAAAACATCTTTAGCTGCATTTGTATTGCTGGTTAAGTCTCCAGTGCCGAAATATGCCACCTTTCTACATTGGCACTTGAGTTATGCAGCTTGTTGCTATGGAAACCGTCTGTAAGCTACATCCTGATATTGAACTCCTGTTCAGACTGTTTGAAACTGCTTGGGCAGTGTTCAGGGTAAATAAGGTTCCATTGTCATAACGTCAGCCAACTATAAGAATTTCCGTGCAAGGTGACTCTGAAATGTTCACATTTCTCTCGCAGCCATGTATTGCTGTTTCAGTTTAACTCACATACCTAATCTAACATACCAATCCATCACGCAAACCAGCCTTCCATCCATTGACCCTTTCTAAAATTCCCGCTGCCTCGGAAAGGCAGCCAGCATAATTAAGGACCCCACGCACCCCACATACTATCTTCCACCTTCTTCCGTCAGGAAAAAGATACAAAAGTTTGAGGTCATATACCCGCGGACTCAAGAACAGCTTCTTCCCTGCTGCCATCAGACTTTTGAATGGACCTACCTCGTATTAAGTTGATCTTTTCTCTACACCCTAGTTATGACTGTAACATTACATTCTGCAGTCTCTCCGTCCTTCCCTATGTACAGTATGTGTTGTTTGTGCAGCATGCAAGAAACAATACTTTCACTGTATACTAATACATGTGACAATAATAAACCAAATCAAATCAAATACCTATGTGCCAAGTTTTCATTTGAATTTCCACCTGTTTGCTATCGCAAGAGCAGTGCAGAGAGCAGCTTTTTGTTTTCCTGAAATTATTTCCATGAAAAGAGAAGGCCTTGGATAATACGGACCAGTTGCCAGTGCAGATACCTTGTGTTTGCTCAGAGATAATGGACATATCAGCAATCTTCAGATCACAGCTTCATGTAACCACAGCTCCTCACACTAGCTGGACTGGCTGCTGCTTGTGTTTCAAACCATCTGCTGACAAGATCTGACACAACAATGATGGGAAAAGGAGATGATTGTTTTTCAATTCATTTTGCGGGACATGAGCGTTAGCTGGCTGGGCCAGCATTCATTGCCCGGCCCTAACTGCCCTCTCTTTCAGAAGGCATTTGAGTGTCAACCACATTTCTGTGTGTCCGTCTGGAGTCACATGTAGGCCAGACAACGTAAGGACGGCAGATTTCCTTCCCTAAGACATCAGTGAACTAGATGAGTTTTTACGACGATCAACAATGGTTTCATGGTCATCAATGGACTTTTAATTCAAAATTGTGGGTGAACTTTAGATGTTTTGTCATTCTGTTCAAAACAATCTTTAAAAATTTCTAAATGAAAAAGACATGGTTATGAACCCCGTTTCCCTGGGTTCTGTGGCTATGACTCGGGCAGCACGGTAGCACAAGTGAATAGCACTGGCTTCACAGTGCCAGGGTCCCAGGTTCGATTCCCTGTTGGGTCACTGTGTGCGGAGTCTGCACGTTCTCCCCGTGTCTGCGTGGGTTTCCTCCGGGTGCTCAGGTTTCCTCCCACAGTCCAAAGACGTGCAGGCTAGGTGGATTGGCCATGATAAATTGCCCTTAGTGACCAAAAAGGTTAGGTTGGGTTATTGGGTTACGGGGATAGGGTGGAAGTGAGGGCTTAAGTGGGTCGGTGCAGGCTCGATGGGCCGAATGGCCTCCTTCTGCCCTGTATGTTCTACGTCTACGTCTACGACTCATCTTTCAATTTCACTCCACAGTATAACTATTTCTCACTTTCCTTGTCTTATAGCTTTGACAAAGTGTCATCTGGACTCGAAACGTTAGCTCTGTTCTCTCCCTACAGATGCTGCCAGACCTGCTGAGATTTTCCAGCATTTTCTCTTTGGTTTCAGATTCCAGCATTTGCAGTAATTTGCTTTTAGGACATAGTTATGAATCTGTCCCTAACTTGTACACCCAGAACGAAGTTAAAGGATTTATCATTTGAAGTCAGTCCTCGAGAAGGCCAACCGGCTGATTACCTCTGTCTCTTTAATGATGATGTGGAGATGCCGGCGTTAGGCTCACCTGAGGAAGGAGCAGTGCTCCGAAAGCTAGTGACATCGAAACAAACCTGTTGGACTTTAACCTGGTGTTGTAAAACTTCTTACTGTCTTTAATGATGGGCAGGCCATGATGAAGGAAATCTGGTGTCACGGCCAAACCAGCTGAGCCACCTTCTGCAGATGGTGGAACAAACTGGAGGCTGTACTGAATAGTGTCTTGCCTTAGTTTTGGGTCCAAAACCCCGCCAGTGTATCCTTTGAATCCTTCGAAGACATCTGGTATCAGAGGTTCTTTTCTTGGCAGGTTTTCAAGTCCCAAATTTAACAACCATACATGAGAGTGGAAACCATATTTGAAATCTTGTCCAAAGACGTGCAGGTTAGGTGGATTGGCCATGATAAATTGTCCTTTAGTGGCCAAAAGGATTAGGAGGAGTTATTGGATAATGGGGATAGGGTGGAAGCGAGGGCTTCAGTGGGTCGGTGCAGACTCGATGGGCCGAATGGCTTCCTTCTGCACTGTAAGTTCTATGTTCTATATGTGCACTGTAGGACCTAAGCTTTGTTTCCAGGCATGTAGGGATACAAGGTGTGTATAAATAGAGGCATTACTATCAGCTGCATCCTCAGAAGAGGGTGGATGGAAAACACAGGACATCATCTATCACCTAACTCTTAATGATTATTCATGAACCGCCTTCTGAACCTTACCCCTAGCGTGAGGTGTGGGGACCCTCAGATTAAATCACCACCAGTCAGCAATCTCCCTCAAAGAGGAAAGCAGCCTATGGTTCTGGGACTATGGCGACTTTACCTTTTTAATGATGGCTCCACACCAGAGGAAACTGCCATAGCTGATATGCCAAACTCAGTGAGAGGAGCGATAACAAGTATAACTTCACTTGGCTGGAGGTTCTCTTCCAGTCAAGATTTCAACAGCTAGGCAAAAGCGTTCCAGGAAGAACTCAGTGGCCATCATATGCAAAACCAGAGGCAAAATGTCCTTTCCTTAATAGACCTTGGCTGCTTGTTTCAAAGAGACACGTCCTCCTGCAATCTCCTCTTGTTAAATTATATTCTTTATGGGATGCGGGCTTCGCTGGCTAGGCCATTATTTATTTCCCATTGCTAAGTGCCTTTGAAAAGATGGTGGTGAGCTGCCTTCTTGATCCACTGCAGTCCCTATGGTGTAGGTACACCCACAGTGCTGTCAGGAAGGGACTTTCAGGATATTGACCCAGTGACAGTGAAGGAACAGAGATATAGTTTGAAGTCAAGATGGTGAGTAACTTGGAGGGGAATTTGCAAGTGGTGATGTTCCTATGCACCTGCTACCCGTGTCCTTCTGGATAATAGAGTTTGTGGGTGTGGAAGTTGTTACTGAAGGACCCTTGGTAAGTTGCAGAAGTGCATCTTTAGATGAATACACACTGTTCATCGGTGGTGGAATGAATGTTGGAGGTGGTGAATGGGTGCCAATCAAGTGGGATGCTTTGTCCTGGATGGTTAAGCTTCTTGAGTATTGTTGGAGTTGCACTTAGTCAGGTAAATGGAGAATATTCCACCACATTCCTGACTTATGCCTTGTAGTTGGTGAACAGGCTTTGGTAAGTCAGGAGGTGAGTTACTCACCCCAGGATTCCTAGTCTCTGACCTATTGTACCTAGTCCAGTTTCTGGTCAATGATAACCCCCAGTTTGTTGATAGTGGAGATTCAGTGATGATAATGCCATTGAATGTTAAGGGGCTATGGTTAGATTCTGTCTTGTTGAGGATGGTCATTGCCTTGCATTTATGTGGCACGAATATTACTTACCACTCCTCAGCAGCCTGAATGTTGTCCAGATCTTGCTGCACATGGACACGGACTGCTTTACTATCTGAGGAGTTGTGAATGGTGCTGAATATGGTGCAATCATCAGTGACCATCCCCACTTCTGACCTTGTGATGGAAAGATCATTAATGAAACAGCTGAAGATGGTTATGAAAAGACATGACTGTGAAGAACTCCAGCAGTGATAATAGAATCCCAACGGTGCAGAAGGAAGCCATTCAGCCCATCAAATCTGCACCAACTCTCCGAAAGAGCTTACCTAGCTTCCCTACCTAGGCCCAATCTCCCTCCCTGTCCCCGTAACCCCACCTAACCTTTTGAACACTAAGGGGCAATTTAGCATGGCCAATCCACCTAACCTTCACATCTTTGGACTGTGGAAGGAAACCGGAGCCCCCGGAGGAAACCCGCGCAGACATGGGGAGAACGTGCAAAGTCCACACAGACACTCATCCAAGGTTGGACTTGAACCTGGCACTGCGTTGCTGATCACTTTCTACCATGCCATTCTATAGTCCTGGGACTGAGATGAATGACCTCCAACAACTACAACAATCCTTTTTTGTGCTAGTGTCACAACCATTTGACATGGGCGGCACGGTAGCACAGTGGTTAGCACTGTTGATTCACAGCCCCAGGGTCCCAGGTTCGATTCTCGCTTGAGTCACTCTCTATGCGGATCTGCGTTCTCCCTGAGTCTACATTGGTTTCCTCCGGGTGCTCCGAGTTTCCTTCCTGCAGTGTTAATGTATGCCTACTTAATAATAATAATCTTTACTGTCACAAATAGGCTTACATTGCAATCAAGTTACTGTGAAAAGCCCCTAGTCGCCACATTTCGGCGCCTGTTCGGGTACATAGAGGGAGAATTCAGAATGTCCAAATTACCTAACAGCACGTCTTTTGGGACTAGTGGGAGGAAACCGGAGCACCGGAGGAAACCTACACAGATACGGGGAGAACATGCAGACTCCGCACAGACGGGAATCAAACCTGGGACCCTGGCGCTGTGAAGCCACAGTGCTAACCACTGTGCTGCCCACAATGTGATAGATTACAATAATAAAGATTATTATCATTAAAAGTGAGAAAGATCGTAAACTGTCAAAATCAAAACTTAATTTCTACTTATTTAAGAATGAAACTAGCTGGACCAAAATGATGGCTGTTACAGGTCAAATGATTTGTAAATTGGCCAGTTATCAAAACATCCAACCGTAATTACAGGACAAAGTTCAACTTTGTGCAATCTCACACTTATCATTGTACAGAACCATTACAATCAATGAAATGAGCGACCCAACAAATGTTCTGTCTCGCCGGCTGGTGCAAAACTTAGGGCGGGATTCTCCGACCCTCCGCACCGGAATCACGCCCGTCGCAGGGCAGAGAATAGCCATTCACGCCGGAAATCTGGTGCAACGGTGCTTCCGCGATTCTCCGCAGACCAGCCAGTCACTCGTGCATGGTTGACGTGGCGCCGGTGGGGGGCTGTTGGAACAGGTCCCCGGGCGATTCTCCACGGTCGACCGGCCGAACTCCCGGCGGCGTGGTTTACATCTGGTACCACCCGGCGGGAGCTGGGACCCGTGACCGCGGTTGCGGTCTGGTGGGGGGCGGGGGTATCTGACTCCGGGGGGACTCAACGGTGGTCAGGCCCACGATCGGGGGCCACCGATTGGCGGGCTATCGCAATCTGGGGGGGGGGGGCCTACCTTAATCCGCGCTGGCCCACTATGTGGCTCCGCCATGTTGGCGGCACCTGCGCTGAAGTGGGCCACCCCGCGCATGCGTGGACCCACTTGCGGCCTTTGTGCGCATGCACGGCCGCGCGGTCTGGACAGCAGGGCCCCGCCGGCAGCCACAGCTGTGGGACGCACGCCGGGGCCTTGCTAACACCCTGGAAAACAGGGGGCGCGATTCCCCACTCCCACGCCGGTTGGGAGAATCGCCTGGGCTGCCGAAATTTCCGGGGACGCCGGTCCGACGCCCTCCCGCGATTCTCCCGAGCGGCGGGAACGGGCCAGTCGAGTTTCGCGGGCCGCAGGCCGGAGAATCGCCGGAGATACCCAAAATGGCGATTCTCCGGCACCCCCGCGATTCTGAGGCCCGGATGGGCCGAGCGGCCAGGCCAAAACGGCGGGTTCCCCCAGCGCCGTCCACACCTGGTCGCTACAGTCGTGGGCGGTGCGTGAACGCTGGGGGGCGGCCTGTGGGGGGGCGAGGGGGGATCCTGCACCGGGCTTCACCTTGACTGTGGGGTGGCCCGCGATCGGTGCCCACCGATCATCGGGCCGTCCTCTCTGAAGGAGGACCTCCTTCCTTCCGCGGCCCCGCAAGATCCGTCCCCCATCTTCTTGCGGGGCGGATTTGGACAGGACGGCAACCACGCATGCGCGGACTCCCAGAGCAGCCTGTTGTTAAACATCCAGCCTGTCAAAACCAAAGCTGGACTCCAGGCTGACAACAAAGCCTGCCTCAATTCAAAATCTCCTTGAAGCCTGCTTCTCTGAAGATTTCTGCCATCTCTGTGGAGCAGACTGCAAATCAACCTCATCTTACTAAGTCATCACCAACTTTAAAGGAATTCTGCAACTCTTGCTTTCAGCTACCCGCCTGATCTTTAACTCCGACATGAAGGGAGTCTCACGGGACTCTTGACATTCATGTGAATTAATATCCATTTCTCCCATTTTATTTTTGTTTTAAGTTATTCCTAGCTGTAAAACCCTTTTCTTTCCAATCTCTTGTGTGCTTGTGTATGTGTGTAGAGGTTGAAAGTGTCCCCTGGGTTTGAATGTATGAATAAACAATACTTCTGATTTAATCCTGAAGAGAGTTTTCTGTGAGTCATTCAAATCTTAACTTCAAAAATAAGCCACAGCCTACTTCAAATATTAAAATGCCTCTGCTTATGGCAGACCATGAGAAAAATACAAGCGTTTTGTTTGCCTCTTTCCCCCGCCGTAACAGAATTTGGGGTCTCAAGTCTGAGTTCAAATCCATTAAAAACGAGACAAAGTTTGACCCAAGTCCAAATTCAAGAAACGAGCTGAATCTGATAGTAAAGGAACGGATTGGACGCCAAGGAGGAAAGCTCTGTAGCTGAAATGATCTTTCAAACAATTAAACCACCACATTAAATTCTCTTTCTCTAACACTCGAGCAAAATAGCAAATGTTGATGTGCAGATGTTTGTACGGCAGAGACACTGGCGAAGCTGGCGAAAAGCATGCCGCCTCATTGCAGAA
The DNA here is from genome assembly GCF_047496885.1 of Scyliorhinus torazame. NCBI lineage: Eukaryota > Metazoa > Chordata > Chondrichthyes > Carcharhiniformes > Scyliorhinidae > Scyliorhinus > Scyliorhinus torazame. The sequence continues at coordinate 57,873,304 of NC_092712.1, read as the reverse complement.
CAATTGAAAGCTGTAGTTGGGCCGGTATTATTAAAACTACCCAGTAATATAAAAGGAACGGTGTTGCTCAAGCTGCTGGTTGAGTATTTGGGCCTCAGTCCACAACCAGAACAGGTAGACAGAGTTAGAACTGGGACCTATCAATTCCCTGTAGCCAAAATAGAGCACAGAAAGTGTAAAAGTTAGTGTTTCAGAAAAGAGAGAGAGGGAGCAGAAAGGGAGAGAGAGAAAGGGCTTTCCAGCTCCGAAAATTGGAAATGGAGTGGCAGACTCAGAAAGAGAGATAGAGCAAGATCAGCAGCTGGAACTGCTAGAAAAAAGCCCCTCTATCTGATAAGTGCCCAAATCCCCCACACCAGAACCAAGTCCTTAAAAACTGTGTGTTCATTCCCAACTTTGAAGAGGGTGATGTGGAACCCTTTTTCGCCATTTTGAGATGATAGTAGGACTGCGAAAATGGGCAGTAGAAATCTGGACCCTGATGATACAAGGTCAGTTCACAGGAAAGGCCCCTCTCCCTGAGGTGTTGGGTGCTCTGAGGTACAGACGAACCAACACGGTTGCGATTGGTACAACGCAGTTTTATTCCATTTAACTATTTATACATCAGACTTGGTACTCAGCACGTTGTGACTGTGTGAGTGTCTTGCTATGAGGTCCTGGCCCTGTGCTGTCTCCAGATGGACTGCCCAGGAAGTGTCGTGTTTCTTGTCTTATACTGTGTCTGCTCTTGTCTGTAATTGGCTGTCGTGTTATGTGTGCTAATTGGTCCGTTGGTCTGTCTATCATTTTGTATGTGTTATGATGTATGTTTGAATATCATGACATCCCCCTTTTTTACAAGATTATGTGCCTACGTGGTTATAAATATAAATGTGTCCTGAGTGCAGCTAAAGGTGTGTGTGTGTGCGTAATATTTACATCATGTACATGGGGCTTAACTATATACAAGGGGTGATGTCAGGTGTGACATGCTAACGAGGTTGTACCATAACAAAAGAAGAACAACGTGGAAATTTGGAACGATCAAACGAGGCCTGTAACGATAAAACAGTGACATGTTATAAAACAGTGTTTGCAAAAGTTTGACGTGTGAACAGTCTCATAAGTCCAGTCTAGTAGGTGGGCGACGAATTTGGGTTGACCGCCTCAAGGGTGGGTCGAGAACCACCGGCTGAGGTGCGAGCCTGGCCACGGGCGGCGACAGAAGGGGCATGGTATATGGCAGCTCCACGAAGTCGCGATCAGGAACCAGTGGAGGACACGGCATCTGTGTAGGGTCCCGTTGCGAGCGTGGAAGTAAGCGAAGGGCTCGACGATTGCGCCTACGCACGGATCCATCCGGCATGCGTACCAGGAATGAGCAGGGAGCCACGCGTCGGAGAACTTCGGCAGGTGCTGACCAGCCACCGTCTGGTAGGTGGATGCGGACGTTGTCTCCAGGGGCCAGGGAGGGAAGATCAGTTGCCCGTATGTCGTACGATCTCTTCTGGCGACCGCGCTGCAGTTGCATCCTATGCAGTACCGGAGCATGGTCTATTGTTGGTGCCAGGATGGAAGGCACAGTGGTTCTGAGGGCGCGACCCATCAGCAGCTGTGCTGGTGAGAGACCAGTGGCTAGTGGGGCCGAGCGATAGGCCAGCAGGGCGAGGTAGAAGTCCGACCCAGCAGCAGCAGCCTTGCAGAGGAGCCGCTTGGCAATGTGAACGCCCTTCTCCGCCTTTCCATTGGACTGGGGATGCAGAGGGCTGGACGTCACGTGTGTGAAGCCATACGAAGCAGCAAAGGACGACCATTCCCGGCTGGCAAAACAGGGCCCATTGTCCGACATGACAGTCATCGGAATGCCGTGGCGAGCAAAGGTGTCTTTGCAGGCCCTGATGACAGCAGAAGACGTCAAATCGTGCAGGCGTATGACTTCTGGGTAGTTTGAGAAGTAGTCAACTATGATGACTTAGTCCATGCCGAGCGCGTGAAATAGGTCGACACCCACCTTCGCCCAGGGGGACGTCACCAGCTCATGGGGCAGAAGTGTCACAGGAGGTTGCGCCGGCTGAAACCTTTGGCAGGTTGTCCAGTTGAGCACCATGTTGGCAATATCGTCACTGATGCCCGGCCAGTATACCGCCCCTCGAGCCCTCCGTCTGCACTTCTCGACCCCCAAGTGGCCTTCGTGTAGTTGGTCGAGAACCAGCTGGCGCATGCTGTGCGGAATCACAATCCGGTCCAGCTTCAGAAGGACACCATCAATGATGGCTAGGTCGTCCCGTACATTGTAGAACTGCGGGCACTGCCCTTTGAGCCATCCTCCCGTCATGTGGCGATTCACTCGCTGCAGAAGGGGGTCGGCCGCAGTCTCTCGGCGGATACGGGCCAGACTGGAGTAGTCAGCCAGCAGATTTGCCGCTGTAAAAGCCACCTGTGCCTCGACCTGACATACGAACCCCTCCGCATCTGGCGGCGTACTCACTGCTCTGGATAGGGCATCCGCCATGATGAGGTCCTTCCCTGGAGTGTAGACCAGTTGGAAGTCGTACCTCCTGAGTTTAAGTGGGATGCGCTGGAGGCGAGGGGTCATCTCGTTCAGGTCCTTGTTTATTATGCTGACCAGGGGGCGGTGGTCAGTTGCGACTGTGAACCGTGGAAGACCATAGACGTAATCGTGGAACTTGTCTAAACCGGTTAGCAAGCCCAGGCATTCTTTTTCGATTTCGATGACCCTCTGTGGGGATCATGGCCCGCGATGCATAGGCCACTGGGGCCCATGATGCCGTGTCATCCCTCTGCAGGAGCACTGCTCCAATGCCGGATTGGCTGGCATCAGTTGAGATTTTGGTGGCACGAGACGTGTCAAAAAACGTCAACACTGGTGCCGCAGTGAGTTTGCGTTTGAGCTCCTCCCATTCCAGCTGGTGTGTGTGTTGCCACTGGAACTCTGTGGATTTTCTGACGAGGTGGCGCAGAGTCGTCGTGTGGGAGGCAAGGTTGGGAATGAACTTCCCCAGGAAGTTGACCATGCCAAGGAAGCGTAGGACAGCCTTCTTGTCGGCCGGCTGTGGCATGGCTGTGATGGCGCTCACCTTGTCTGCATCCGGACGGACCCCTGACCGGGAGATATGGTCCTCCAGGAACTTCAACTCGGTCTGGCCAAAGGAGCACTTGGCTCGGTTGAGGCGCAGGCCGTTTTCCCGTATGCGGGCAAAAACGCGTTGGAGACAATATATCTGCTCCTGCGGTGTGGTGGACCAGATGATGACATCGTCCACATATACGTGCACCCCTTCAATGCCTTCCATCATCTGCTCCATGATTCTATGGAAGACCTCGGATGCCGAGATGATGCCAAATGGCATCCGGTTGTAGCAGAACCTGCCGAAAGGGGTGTTGAAGGTACATAGCTTTTGGCTGGACGGGTCCAGTTGGATCTGCCAAAATCCTTGAGAAGCATCCAGTTTTGTGAATACCTTCGCCTGGGCCATTTCACTGGTGATCTCCTCCCGTTTGGGCATGGGATAATGTTCCCTCATAATATTGTTATTGAGTTCTTTGGGGTCAATACAGATGGCGTGGGCTCCGTGACCCTGGATAGGAACCCTTGGTCCTGGAGATCCTGCAGCTGCTGCTTGAGGCGGTCTTTAAGTGGCGCAGGAACCCTGCGAGGTGCGTGAACGATCGGGATGGCGTCCGGTTTGAGGCAAATTCGGTAGGTGTATGGCAGTGTTCCAATGCCTTCGAATGCCTCCTGGTTGTGGGCGAGGGGCGATTGGAGCTGTGCGTAGAACTCTGCATCCGGGAAGTCAGACGTACCATCTGGAGAGAGAGAGAGGATTCGTTGCACAAGGTGGAGAGCCTTGCATGCCTGTGCGCCCAGCAGGGAGTCCTTCGATGAGCCAACTATCTCGAACGAGAATGTGGCCGTGTGTGTGTTGTATGTCAGCTGGAGCTGGCAGGATCCCATGGCCGGGATAATGTTCCTGTTGTAGTCGACCATCTTGCACCGTGCTGGCTGGATTGGTGGTCTGACCTTCATGGCGTAGAATGCTGACCATGCTATGAGGTTGGCGGAGGTGCCAGTGTCCAGGCGGAAAGTGATCGGCGATCGGTTGACCACTCCATTCATCGCCCGGATTGATGGTGTTGACCCGGTTCGCATCAATGACCGCAACCCGGAAGGCATCTTGGTCAACTGTGTCGTCGGTTTGGATGTCGTGATGTGGAGGCTGAATGGTCCGCACGTTCCTGCGAGGTTGTCGGAGATGTGGAAGATCAACAGGTTGAGCCGCTTGACAGTAGGCAGCGTAGTGGCCCATCTTGCCACAGCATAGGCATTGTCGGGTTTTTGCAGGACATTGCCCTTTTAAATGTGCAGCTCCACAGTTGCCGCACGTCATGACGTCATGGCGTTCGTTACGCCACTGCGCATGCGCAGTTCAGTCATGCGTCGGGCGCGCCTACGCAGCACGTCCCTCAGTGTTGCCATAGGTTTTGCCGCGCACAAACACGGGAGGCCTTAAAAAGCGCGCGAAACGGCCGCCCTCGTCTGGGCCGGGGGCCGGGAGAAACTCGATTGCCTGGACGCGTTCGGCCTCATGGGCGGCCTGGCTTGCCGATTCAATTGCGTGGGACCCCCTCCGTGCCGATTCGGTCGCCTGAAATTGGGCATAGCGGATAGTCGCATTGTCATGCAGGACACAGGCTTCAACTGCAGATGCTAAGGTCAGGCCTTTAATTTTTAGAAGCTGCTGGCGTAGGCCACTGGAGGCAATGCCAAAAACGATCTGGTCCCGGATCATGGACTCTGAGGTGGTGTCGTAACCGCAGGACTGCGCGAGTATGCGGAGGTGCATCAGGAAGGACTGAAAGAGCTCATCCTTACCTTGCAGGCGCTGCTGAAAGACATACCTCTCAAAGCTTTCGTTGACCTCAACGTTGAAGTGCTTGTCGAGCTTGAGGAGGACCGTGTCATACTTAGTTTTGTTCTTGCCTTCCGCGAACACCAAGGAGTTGTATACATCGATGGCGTGCTGACCTGCGGTAGTGAGGAGCATGGCAATCTTTGTTTCGTCTGAGGCACCCTGTTTTTCATTGGCTTGCATGAAGAGTTCGAAGCGCTGCTTGAAGAGCTTCCAATTTGTGCCCAGGTTCCCAGCGACTTGTAACGGCTGCGGTTTGTTGCGGGTGTCCATGGCTCAGGATGGCAGATTTGCCGGTAGGTATCGATTCACTCCTGGTATCATGAGGTGTTGGGTGCTCTGAGGTACAGACGAACCATCACGGTTGCGATTGGTACAACGCAGTTTTATTCAATTAAACTATTTATACATCAGACTTGGTACTCAGCACGTTGTGACTGTGTGAGTGTCTTGCTATGAGGTCCTGGCCCTGTGCTGTCTCCAGATGGGCTGCCCAGGAAGTGTGTTTCTTGTCTTATACTGTGTCTGCTCTTGTCTGTGATTGGCTGTCATGTTATGTGTGCTAATTGGTCCGTTGGTCTGTCTATCATTATGTATGTGTTATGATGTATGTTTGAATAGCATGACACTCCCTACCACTTCTTCTAGGTACTTCCCTGACATCCGTAGCAGGGGTGGAGGAGAGTCCTGAGTAGAAGGCTCAGGGGTGTCCAACCATTGCTCCTCCTCCCTTTGTGTGCCCAAAACCTCCTGTCTGACTCCTTGAGGAGCACCTGGAAAACTTGGAGGAAGATCAAGGTACTCTGTCCGCCTCTTGCGTGGCCAAAATGAGATTTCAGCCATAACCACAGAATTGGAGTGCAGGTCTGTGAGCATCTCCAACAGAAACTTGACATTCTGCTGGACGAGGTTCTCCAGGCATTTACCATCTCACTATGGACACCTCAATTGGTGCACCATTCAGATCCACTTTATCAGAGAGCAGGCAGACAGACTCCTCCTCGTGCCACTCTGTTGAGGGCCTCAATAGCTCTGCCTGATGTTCCCTCACCTCTCACTGCATCTTCAGCATCACATGCAGTCCTGATGCTGGAGGTGACTCAAAGGTCACAGATGCCTCTTCCCAAGTAGGCCTCCCAGTGCTGGTGAGCTAGACTGATCCTGCCTCCTCCTGCAAACACATGTCTATATGGTGATCACCAGAATGTGAGAACCTGTCTGAACTAGATCTAGCACCCAGTGAGGTGCATGTCTTTGAGCTGGTGGAGGGTGCAGGTGACTTCTGTGACGGTTCTATATATGCACTTTTTTCCTCTTCCCCTATATCCTCGGACCTCTGTGAGCTAAAGGTACTACATAGGTACTACATAGGAACACATGAATTAGAAACAGGAGTAGGCCATTCGGCCCATCGAGCCTGCTCTGCCATTAAATGAGATTATGGCTAAACTGATTGCAACCTCAACCCGCATTTCTGTTCAGCACCGATAACTTTTCACCCCCTTGTTAATGAAGAATCTAACTCTGTCTTAAAAATATTCAAAGTTTCTGAATCCAATGCCATTTGAGGAAGAGATTGCCAGAGACTCATGGCCATTCTGAGATAAATGATTTCTCACTGTCGCCATCTTAAATAACCTCCAGCTCTAGATTCTCCAACAAGAGGAGACACCCTCTCCACACCCACCCTGTCAATAGCCCTCAGAATCTTAAAGGTTTTGATCAAGTCTCCTCTTACTTTTCTAAACTCCAGTGGATGCAAACCCAACCTCTCTAACCTTTCCTCATTTGGCAACCTTCCCATTGCTGGTATTTATCCAATAAACTTCTGAACTGTTTTTAACGCATTTGAGACCAATACAGCAGACGATTTTCCAGATGTGGTCTCGTCAATGCCCTGTACAACTGAAGCATTACCTTCCTAGTTTTGTATTCAATTCCTTCGTAATAAATGATAACATTCTATTAGCTTTCCTAATTACTCGCTGTACCTGTATACTAGCCTTTTTTGAGTCATGCAGTAGGACACCCAGACCCCTCTCCACCTCAGAGCTCTGCAATCTCTCACCATTTAGATAATAAGCTTCTTTTTTATTCTCCCTGCCAAAATGGATAATTTCACATTTGCCAAAATTTTACTCAAGGTGCCAGATATTTGCACACTCCCTTAACCTATGTCCCTTTGTAGTCTCCTTTAGTTTCTTAATTTACTTTCCTACCAATCTTGTGTCATCAGCAAATTTAGCAACCATCCCTTCAGTCCCTTATAATAATAATAATCACTTATTGTCACAAGTAGGCTTCAATGAAGTTACTGTGAAAAGCCCCTAGTCGCCACATTCCGGTGCCTGTTCAGGGAAGCTGGCACGGGAATTGAACCCGCGCTGCTGCCTCGTTCTGCATTACAAGCCAGCTCTTTAGCCCACTTTTAGCCCACTTTAGGGGCTTTTCACAGTAACTTCGGTGAAGCCTACTTTTGACAATAAGCGATTTTCATTAATTTTTCACTGTGCTAGACCAGCCCCTTCATCCAAGTCATTCATATAGATTGTAAAAAGTTGCGGCTGCAGTACTGATCCCTGTGGTGCACCTGTGGTCACATCCTGCCAACCAGAAATAGACCCATTTATACCGACTCTCTGTTACCTGTTAGCTAGCCAATCGTCAATCCATGCCAATATGTTATCCTTTACACCATGAGCTTTTTTTTCTGCAATAACCTTTGATTTGGTACCTAATCAAATGCTTTCTGAAAGTCTTAAGTACAGTGCATCCACCAGTTCCCCTTTATCCACCACACCAGTGACTCGTTCAAAAAATTCCAATAAGGGGCAGCACTGTGGCACAGTGGTTAGCACTGCTGCATCACAGCGCCAGGGATCTGGGTTTGATTCTGACCTCAGGTCACTGTCTTAGTGGAGTTTGCACATTGTCCCCGTGTCTTCGTGGGTTTCCTCCCACAGTCCAAAGATGTGCAGGTTAGGTGGATTGGCCAAGCTGAATTGCCCCTTAGGGTGGGATTGCAGGAATAGGGCGAGGGATTGGGCCTAAGTAGGGGTGGTCTTTCGAAGGGTCAGTGTAGATTTGATAGGCCGCGGCCTCCTTCTGCACTGTAAGGATTCTTTGATTCTATGAAGTTGGCTAAACTTGATTTCCTTTTCATAAAACCACATTAACTCTGCCCGATTGCCTTGAATTTTCCCAAGTGTCCTGCTGTAATATGCTTAATAATGACTTCTAACATTTTCCCTATTACAGATGTTCATTTTCCCTATAACAGAAGTACCCTGCTTTCTGTCTCCTTCCCTTTTTGAATGAAGGATTTGCATTTGCTCTCTTCTAATCTAATGGAACCTTCCCCGAACCTAGGGAATTTTGGAAAATTAAAAACAATGCATCAACTATCTCATAAGCCACTTAGTTCATGACCTTAGTGTGAAATCCACCAGGACCCGGGGATTTGCCAGCTTGCAGACAACAATTTGCTGAATACCACTTCCCTCCCTTCCATTTCCTGAATTACAGCTATTTCTAGGAGGTTATTTATGACCTCTGTAGTGAAGACTGCTGTCAAACTCCTGGTTAATTCAACTGCCATTGCCCTACTTTCCATCATCAATTCCCCAGATGCACTTTCTATAGGACTAACACTAATTTTCTTATTTAATTATCGATAGAAACTCTTACCATCCTTTATATTATAAGCTAACCTTCTCTCGATTTCTAGTTTTCCCCTCCTTATCAATCTTTTTGTCATTCTTTGATGTTCTTTATATTATTTCCAGTCCATTGACCTGCACTTGCCTTTGCACAAATATCTGCTTTTCTTTAAGATTAATTCCGTCTTTAACATTTTTAATTGGCCACTGCTGAACAGGTCTTCCTGTTCCCTTGCCTTTTTCCTGCTGGAACCTATAAGTGAGAGAGGAGAGAGTGAGTGACTGTATGAATCTCCTCTAACGTGGAGGAGTGCATAATCCTTGGGTTTCTATGTGACCAAATTAGACATGGATCCATACTGAGTGGAGGGTGCTTGCCGACCTCTCCACTTTCGCAGGTTCAGCCCGGTTCCTCCCCTGCCAGCTAGGCTGTCCACTCCTTGAGCTCTGTAAGGTTCCTCACTTCAGGTGAGCACCCTCCCGTCTTCTCTCTTCCTCTCCCCTGTTGTGCTGTAACTTCCCTTGTGCACAGAGAAAAGGTGGAGTTGAAAATAACTAGGTTTCAGGTACCCTTTCCATACTTCCACTCGTATAAATGCACCATTAGATTGTGTGCTATGTGATTAATGCACTGCATGTTGTCCACAAGCTTCTGCGACAGCGCCCTCCAGTGCAGTGAGCTCAGGAAGACAGGAGAATAAGGCTCACGGAGGCATCTCATAAGCAGTGCTTTCTGGTACCCTCAATCCATCCATTCACATCGTCCGCCCCCTCCTCAAATCATCACCACCCTTTGGGCAGCATCCAAGCATTTTGTGTAGAATAATCAGTGGTCTCTCCAATTAGCACCTAGCGAGTAGTGGGGCTATGAGGTATCACCTTACCACATTTAGTTGCACTTTTATGCATGGTCCCCATGGATGGTGCCCTCTGTTCTTAGACACATTTTTAAAAATTCATTCAGGAGATGTAAGCATTGTTGGCTAGGCCAGCATTTATTTATTTATTATTTTTTTCTTTAATCTAAATTTAGAGTACCCAATTAATTTTTTTCAATTAAGGGGCAATTTAGCATGGCCACTCCACCTACCCTGCACATCTTTGGGTTGTGGGGGGGAAACCCACGCAGACACGGGGAGAATGTGGAAACTCCACACGGACAATGACCCAGAGCCGGGATCGGACCTGGGACCTCGGCGCCACCGTGCTGCCCCAGGCCAGCATTTATAACCCATCCCTAATTGCCCTTGATTTGGTATGACTGTCTTCTTGAACCGCTGAAGTCCATGTGGTGTAGGTACACCCACAGTGCTATTAGGGAGGGAGTTCCAGGATTTTGACCCAGTGACAATGAAGGAACAAACAAAGAACAATACAGCACAGGAACAGGCCCTTCGGCCCTCCAAGCCTGCGTCGATGACGTGCCCTATCTAGACCAACCACCTGTATCCTTCTATACCCCATCTGTTCATGTGCCTATCCCGTGAAATCCAACCAACTGTCCTGGCTTGAGACCATTCACACCTCTTTAAACTGTGATTATCCCTCTCTCCAGTTGCTCCGTCTGGACCTGTAAACACTTAATTACCTGCAAAGACTCGCATCCAAAGTATTGTCTTGCATCATTGACTTTGTCTATATATATGTTTCTGGAACCCACCTGTTCATTCACCTGAGGAAAGAGCTGTGCTCCGAAAGCTAGTGATTTGAAACAAACCTGTTGGACTTGAACCTGGTGTTGTAAGACTTCTTACTGTGCCCCCTTGTAATTGTCATTTCCGCCCTGGGAAAAACCCTATCTATACTCCTAATAATTTTATGAACTTCTATCAGGTCGCCCCTCAGCCTCCGTCTCTCTAGGGAGAACAATCCCAGTTTATTCAATCTCTCCTCATAGTTAATACCCTGGTAAACCTTTTCTGTACTCTCTCCAAAGCCTCCACGTCTTTATGGTAGTGCGGTGACCAGAATTGGACACCGTATTCCCAATGTGGCCTAACCAACGATCTATATAATTGTAACATAATTTTCAAGCTTTTATACTCGATACCCCATCCTATGAAGGCAAGCATGCCATATGCTTTCTATACCACCATTCCCATCTGTGCTGCCACTTTTAAGGATCTGTGGACGTGCATGCCCAGATCTCTCTGTGTGTCTATGCTCCTGATGGTTCTGCCATTTATTTTTTAGCTCCCATCTGAATTGAATCTACAAAAACGCATCACCTCGCATTTGTCCGGGTTCAATTCCATCTGCCATTTCTCTGCCCAATTTTGCAGCCTATCTATATCCTGTTGTATTCTCTGACACTCTTCATCACTATCCGGAACTCCTGCAATCTTAGCATCATCTGCAGACTTGCTAATCAGACCCGCTATGTTTTCTTCCAAGTTATTTATATATATTACAAAGAGTAGAGGTCCCAAAACGAATCCCATCAGAACACCACTAGTTACAGACCTCCAATTGGAAAAACACCCTTCCACTGCTACCCTCTATCTTTTATAGCCAAGCCAGTCCTAGATCCATCCACTTAGTTCACCCCTGTCCCCATGTGATCTAATCTTTTGTATTTTTTCCAAGTTTTTCCAAGTCAGGATAGTGAGTGACTTGATGGGCACTTCCAGGTGTTGTTCCATGTATCTGCTGCCCTTGTCCTTCTAAATAGTATTTGTCATGGTTTGGAAGGTACTATTCAAGGATCCTGGGTGAGTTCCTACAGTGAATCTTGTAGATGGTACACACGGCTGCTACTATGCATCGGTGGTGGAGGGAGTGAATGTTTGTGGATGGGGTATCAATCAAGCGGACTGCTGTGTCCTGGATGGTGTCGAGTTTCTTGAGTGCTGTTGGAGCTGCACTCATCCAGGCAAGTGGAGAGTATTCCATCACATTCCTAACAGTGTCTTGGAGGTGGTGGACAGGGAGTCAGGAGGTGAGTTACTTGCCGCAGGATTCCTAGTCTCTGACATGCCCTTGTGACCGCAGTATTTATATAGCTCGTCCGGTTCAGTTTCTGGTTAATGGTAACCCCCAGGATGGTTATAGTCCTCTCTGCCATTCAGTGATGGGAGTGTGAGCAGTTGAGTGTTCACGTACCCTGGCGGCACAGACGAGGTCATTCATCTGTTTCAGGCACTGTGGAGTTGTCAGTCCTCCGGTGGAGACTGTGGCCGCTGACCCTCATGGTGACTTCCTCCAATGCAGGGTTAGTCACGTGACTCAGCCTCCTCCCTCCATGCTCGAGGTATAGGACGTCCCTCCTGGACACAACTGCATTGGGCAGCACATCGAGGGTAGCATTGCTGAATCTCAGGGATGGAACCCCTGGGATCATTGGAATATCTCCTCCTCCTATGGTGTGCTTGTGGCAAAGACATTGATGAACAGGTACCTTTATGATGACGAGACATGCATCATTCAGCCTGCCCTGCAACGCAATACGCGGGAAACCCCCAACTGCATTATTAATGAGCCTCGTATCGCACGATTCGGCACAAATTCCAACTGGGCTCCCTGACGGGGAACTTTCTCAGTTTCCCTCACCGCCACGGGTCTTTGGCCTTTAATGAAAATCCTGGCCAATGTCAATGGCTGGGATATTCTGATCCCACCAGCAGCGGCACCGTCGCAGGTAGAATGGGAAAATTTGGAGATCACTTTACATTTAATGGCTCCCCAAACTTTCCAGCCCTGTCTGCAACAATGCCCACCAGTGTTGGGGCTGGGAGACCGCACCCAATGTTTCAATTCTTCATATTTGCTTTCAGCACTTCCTTGAATCGGTGCTTCTGGCCTCCTTTGGTGCACCTGCCCTGACTAAGCTGAGATAAGAAAACCTACTTTGGGAACCTGATATCTGAACTATATGATCAACCAACATATCATAGCCTCAGTACTTGTGGTGCTTTATTCTGAGGGGACACTGATTGTTGATGCATCTGTTCTCCGACTTAATATGTAACATCTACCTCAGGCAACTTTGATGGTATGACTCCTGCGTTTTGAGGTACCGTTGTCCATCCATGTTTTGGTCCCATACGTAAGGAAAGGATCATGAGCATGGTTTCAGTTTTGGTGTCACAATCTTCGAACATTCACTTCCTTAGGTGGCCAAAGGCTGCCCCAGCACATTTCCAGAGCACATTTCCGGTAATCCCAGATTTCTGTGAAAGATAACTTCCAATGTACTGGACGTGTTCCACATTTTTCAGACACTAATCCTGAATCCTAATCAATGGGGCTTGGGCATGTCCATTTGGAGCTTTCATTTAAAAAAATAAATTTAGAGTACCCAATTATTATTTTTTTCAATTAAGGGACAATTTAGTGTGGTCAATCCACCTAACCTGCACATCTTTGGGTTGTGGGGGTGAAACCCACGCAGATACGGGGAGAATGTGCAAACTCCACACGGACAGTGATCCAGGGCTGGGATTCGAACCCGGGTCCTCAGCGCCGTAGTCCAAGTGCCAACCACTGTGCCTACGTGCCGCCGTATTTGGAGTTTTCTGATGGATGGCTTGTGACTTACTGTGATGAACGGTTACTGCCTTATCATCATGTAAGGTGATGTCCCCTTTAAGACCGGGCTTGGAACCCTGGGGACTCCGCCTCTGGCTCCGCCCATCTGGGAGCCATACATAAAGGCCTGCCTCATGGTCTGTATAGTAGTCAGCTCTCGTCCATAGCTGTAGCATAGTTATTAGTCTAATAAAGCCTTCTTTATAGTTTAATCTCTAAGCGTCATTATTGAGGGTACCTCAATTTATTAGACTAAACTAGATTCAGGATGAACGCAGGCCTAAAACCAGAGAAGCTCAATCTGGAAGCACGAACGCCGGAGGCAAAGGAAATTTTTAAATACTGGCTGCGGTGCTTCGAGGCCTACCTGGACTCCGCAGAGACTCCCATCCTGGGGCCACGCAAGCTGCGTATACTCCACGCCCGGGTGAGTCACAGAATCTCCGCCACGCTCGAAAAGGCGACGACTTATGATGCGGTGATTGAGTTGCTCCGCAAGCGGTTTGTCAAACCCGTCAATGAGGTGCACGCCCGGCATCTGCTCTCTCCCTGCCGGCAGCGCTCGGGGGAATCGCTCGACGAGTTTGTTGAGAAACTCACCGCGCTTGCCAGGGACTGTGACCATCAGGATGTGACAGGGTAAGTCCATATGAACCTGCACATCAGGGATGCTTTTGTGTCCGGAATCCGCTCGACCTACATCCGGCAGCGGCTGCTCGAAAACGGGGCAAAAGACCTCCAGGAGACGCTAACGCTCGCCTCCTCGCTGGAGGTGGCCCGACATAACTTGGGTACGTACCCCGCGGACTCTGCCAGCCCCCCCCCGGACTTCCTCAGACACAACTGTATTACAGGCCTGCGCCACGCGGCGACCCGCTCACCATGGGGGCAGACCATGCTACTTCTGCGGGCAGGGCCAGCACCCACGCCCACACTGCCCAGCCCGCTCCGCGATCTGCAGTGACTGCGGGAAGAAAGGGCACTTTGCGAGGGTCTGCCTGGCCAGACCCAGGGGCCAGAAAAACAAAGAACAGCCGGCCCGAAAATCAGGCTCTCAGGCCCGCAGGCCTCGCAATGCTGCTGCGCACCGACCTGACACGCCATCTTCTGACGCGTCATCAGCCTCGTGCGAATCATGGGAGCTGCCATCTGGTCGGCGTCCATCTTCTCGACCCGACACGTGCGACCGACGGCAGCGGCCATTTTACAAGTCCGACTCGGCTGACGACTCCGACTACCTGTGACTGGGTGCGATCACCCTCGATCAAACTCGGCCAAAACACCTGCAGAACTCCATGATGCAGGTCCAGGTCAACGGGCACGACACTGCATGCCTCTTCGACTCCGGGAGCACGGAGAGCTTTATCCACCCTGAAACGGTAAGGCGCTGCTCCCTACGCACCCATCCCGCATCCCAAACCATAGCCCTCGCATCTGGGTCCCACTCGGTACAAATCACGGGGTACTGTATTGCGGATCTCTCGATCCAGGGTGCCAAATCCACCCGTTTCAAATTTTATATCCTCCCTCACCTCTGTGCCCCCCTGCTGCTCGGACTGGATTTCCAGTGCAGCCACCGAAGCCTGACACTGAAGTTCGGCGGACCCTTGCCCCCCCTCACGGTGTGCTGCCTTGCGACACTGAAAGTCGCACCCCCCTCGCTATTCGCTAACCTCACTCCCGACTGTAAGCCCGTCGCCACCAGGAGCCGGCGCTACAGTGCCCAAGATATGGCTTTTATCAAGTCAGAGGTCCAGCGTTTACTGGGAGAGGGGGTCATCGAGGCTAGCAACAGCCCTTGGAGAGCGCAAGTGGTGGTAGTCCGGTCCGGGGAGAAGAAACGGATGGTCGTGGAATATAGCCAGACCATAAACCGATTCACGCAGCTTGATGCGTACCCCCTTCCTCGCATCGCGGAAATGGTAAATCGGATCGCCCAATACTGAGTCTTTTCCACGGTTGACCTCAAATCTGCCTACCACCAGCTCCCCATCCGACCAAAAGACCGCCCCTATACTGCCTTCGAAGCAGCCGGCCTGCTCTTCCACTTCCTCAGGGTCCCCTTTGGCGTCACAAATGGGGTCTCCGTCTTTCAAAGGGCGATGGACCAAAGGGTGGACCAGTACGGTTTGCGGGCTACATACCCGTACTTGGACAATTTCACCATCTGCGGCCATGATCAGCAGGACCATGACGCTAACCTCAAAAAGTTCCTCCAGACCGCCCGAGCCCTTAACCTGACCTATAACGAGGGCAAATGCGTTTTCCACACCACCCGGCTGGCCATCCTCGGCTATGTCGTGGAAGACGGGGTCCTAGGTCCCGACCCCGACTGCATGCGCCCCCTTAAGGAACTCCCTCTCCCCCGCAGCCTCAAGGCCCTCAAACGGTGCCTTTTCTCCTATTACGCCCAGTGGGTCCCCAAGTATGCGGACAAAGCCCGCCCACTCCTAAAGACCACCACTTTTCCCGTCTCGGCTGAGGCGCAATTGGCCTTCAACCGCATCAGGGCCGACATCATCAAAGCCGCCATGCACGCGGTGGACGAAACCATCCCTTTCCAGGTAGAGAGCGATGCACCAGACATCGCCCTGGCTGCTACCCTCAATCAAGGAGGCAGACCAGTAGCGTTCTTCTCCCGAACCCTCACCGCCTCCGAGATTCGACACTCTGCAGTCGAAAAGGAGGCACAAGCCATTGTGGAGGCTGTGCGGTGCTGGAGACACTACCTCGCCGGTAGGAGGTTTACCCTCGTCACCGACCAACGGTCGGTCGCCTATATGTTCGATAACACGCAACGGGGCAAAATAACGATAAAATTTTGAGGTGGAGGATCGAACTCTCCACCTACTCGTACAATATCAAGTATCGTCCAGGGGAGCTCATCGAGCCCCCAGATGCCCTGTCCCGCGGCACATGCGCCAACGCGCAGGAGGTCCGCCTGCAAGCCATCCACAATGACCTCTGCCACCCGGGGGTTACCCGGCTCGTCCATTTCATCAAGTCCCGCAACCTACCTTACTCAACCAAGGAGGTCAAGGCCATGGTCAGGGCCTGCCAGGTCTGTGCGGAGTGCAAACCGCACTTCTATCGGCCAGACAAGGTTCGGCTCGTGAAGGCCTCGGGCCCCTTTGAGCGACTGAGCGTGGACTTCAAGGGGCCCCTCCCGTCCACCAACCGTTATGCCTATTTACTCACCGTGATCGATGAGTTCTCCCGTTTCCCATTCGCCATTCCCTGCACCGACATGACCTCAGCCACGGTGATTAAGGCACTGCACAGCATCTTCACCCTGTTCGGTTTCCCTGCTTATATCCACAGCGACCGGGGTACATCGTTCATGAGCGTTGAACTGCGTCAGTATCTGCTCAGCAAAGGCATCGCCTCGAGCAGAACGACCAGTTATAACCCACGGGGAAACGGGCAGGTGGAGAGGGAGAACGCGACCGTGTGGAAGGCTGTCCTTCTGGCCCTGCGGTCGAGAAATCTCCCAACCACCCGCTGGCAGGAGGTCCTACCCGATGCCCTACACTCCATTAGGTTACTCCTCTGCACGGCCACGAATGAGACCCCTCACGACCGATTGTTTCTCTTCCCCAGGAAGTCTACCTCCGGGGTCTCGCTTCCACCTTGGCTGATGGCTCCGGGACCTGTTCTTCTCCGGAGGCATGCGAGGAGCCATAAAACGGACCCCCTAGTTGAAAAAGTCCGACTGCTCCACGCCAACCCCAGTTACGCCTACGTGGAGTACTCCGACGGCAGGCAAGATACGGTTTCCCTCCGGGATCTGGCGCCCGCTGGATCCTCCACCACAGACGCCCCTTCCCGCGCCGCTCCCCTGCAGGACCCGTCGCCCCCTACAACACACCCCCTTCCGGCCCTACCACCCGTTGGTGAGCTCCTACCGTGCGCCCCCTCTTTACACACCCCGCCGGCGCCGGCTCCGCTACCCCGGCCCTGCCTAGTTCCTCTGCCCCGACCCGGACCGAAGCTCCGACCGCTGTGCTCCCGGATGTGCCCTCAACCGGGACGTCCGTGCCCACCGCACCACCGCCCGAATTGAGGAGGTCGAGGAGGACGATCCGGCCACCGAGACGGATGGACCTATGATGGCACTTCACCCCCGCCGGACTCCTTTTTAAACAGGGGGTGAATGTGATGAACGGTTACTGCCTTATCATCATGTAAGGTGATGTCCCCTTTAAGACCGGGCTTGGAACCCTGGGGACTCTGCCTCTGGCTCCGCCCATCTGGGAGCCATACATAAAGGCCTGCCTCATGGTCTGTATAGCAGTCAGCTCTCGTCCATAGCTGTAGCATAGTTATTAGTCTAATAAAGCCTTCTTTACAGTTTAATCTCTAAGCGTCATTATTGAGGGTACCTCACTTACACTCAACATTCAGAAGTCCAAACCTCTCGCATGCCTCCCTAAATCATTGACGATTCTCTGGTGATCCGTTTCCGATGCATCAACTTACTGCTACCCCTGGATTGAAAGGTAGTTCCTTCAGGTTATTGTGGCAGATATAGAGTTCACTGGTGACCTACGAAAGCAATGATGCGAAATCTAGGCTAGTGAGTGGGCCGCATGAGTGGCCCTCCTTCATCTCAGTGAGCCTGCAAGATTGAAATCAGATTTTTCACGAACAAATACATTCAATACACGCCAAATATTTCATAACAAGTAATAGAAAATGCTTAATCATTCATATATGAATAGAACTATCATGATCTTAAAATGGTAAAAGCAAAATAAAAATTTACGCTTTGGACACAGACGGAGTTCACGGCTCTCACAGTCAATGTTCGGTGCAATCAGCCGCACCTCACTTCACTTGCTCTTGCTTTACGTATGTATCACTTCAGTCACACCGGTAGGAAAAGAAAACATGTGGAATGTGGCAACCTTGCTCGCCTGGGCAACAGACAACAAAATTTCAATAAGCCGCACCCAGAACCCAAATGGACTGCGTGTGTCCCCTGGACCGTTGGTTGCCCTCCACCGTGGTAAAATAATCAGAAAGGAACAGATTGGTCTGCATTCTAATGAGTAATGTATATGGCAGGTTGTGAAGTAGAGCAGTGATTCCGGCTCAAGGCAGCCCTACATATTGCTTTCAGAAACATTTTGCAATATGCCTTTTGTCATTTTGCACCCATGTTTCCTTGTCAGGTTGGGGTTGAAGTAGGATTCTTGATTTTTCTCTTTGATACCATCTGTTAACCTACCTATAAGGTCCGCTCTCTTTCACTTCTCCAGAGGCTGAATAGTCCAGACACGCTGATACGCCTGAACACCAACCAGCTTACACTTTTCTTTTATCTTGAATTGGCGCATTTCACCTCAGATCCTGATTTTTGGTTTGCCATTCTCTTTGACCCTATCTCCAGCTGCAATGTTATTATTTCCAGGCTAGCTTCACTGTTCCTGTATTTGAGAACAAGGTCAAGCTTGCGGGGGGGACGTCAGCAAATTATATTAACTCCACTTGGAAGAAACCACAGAAAGCCACTTAAAAATAGTTAAGTCTACACTTACATTGAGTGATTTCTCTGGCTTCAAATTGGTGAATTGGATTAGATTGTTTTGGGAACATTCTGTAATTAGAACATAATAAAGATGGAGATTTCTTCCTTCACCTTAATTTGTGAAAAATTGAATCATTCCATGAGGAAGAGATCTGAATTTCAACCAAAGCTGGACAAGTGACAAATAACTGCGTGGAGACATTTAGTGACTTCTGCAAGCTAATAGCCTTTAAGAGGCTGGAAGAGGTTTTCCATTAACTACAGTGCATGTCAGCTTCGAGGCTGAGGCAGCTGCATGACAACCTAGTTAAATTTAATGGGCTTTGATTGTGGTGACAGTGATGTGCATGAACATGCCGCAATTTCTGGGAAGGTTTGTTTGGATCTAATTTAGCAATGTGCACCGAGATGAATAAGTCAATTAAAGACTATACTGCTCTTGTTTATTCTACCGCGTCAATGAAAAAAAAAGATTGTCCTTCTGCTCTCAGAAGTCGATCTGCTAATATACTAATTTCACTGATCACTTGGAACAAGCGAACCTGCTTTAACTGGACCAGAGTTAATATAGACCTCAATAAAAAGGAGCACCTAATGCATTGTAAAACATTCAGTGTAAGTGTAGAAATAACTACTTTTAAGTGGTTGCTGTGTTTTCTCAGAAGTGCAACTAATGCAATTTGGTGACATACGCTGCCCCACCCCACCCCCACACAAGCTTGCTGAAAAGTTTGATGGCAATGATTTCTTGTAAAAGATACCTACCTGTTTAATAGCACCGGTTAATGTAGATTTTTCACTCAGGTTTGCCTGATTTTTGGATGTAATTGGGCTGAATTTGAGTATATAAATCGGGTAGGGACATGTGAAATAGGAGCATTTAGCCCCTCGAGCCTGCTCCACCGTTCGTCCGATAAGGTCGTGGCGGCAGTCTTTGTGTTTCAAACACTTCAATCGAGTCACCCCCTCACTCTTCTGAACTCCAATGGAAACAAGCCCAGTCTGTCCAGCCTATCCTCAGAAGTCAACCAGAAGAGTTAGGCCATGCCTCAGCCTACTTTGCACTTTTCAGGAGAAATGGGGGGGAAGAGGTCTCCTGCCTGAATTGGCTTCAATGTTCAAGTTGGGGATGATTTAGTTTCAGCCTGCAACTATTATTCTCAGACATTTAATGCATCCGGTCATTGAATAATCTTCGCACCCATATCTAATGTGAATCCAGAGGTCCTCACGGACTCTCCTCGTAAGAAAGTGCAGAAACCAGTTTTTGTGTCATTTTTACACCTTTTTCTTAAGTGTTCATTGGTTTTCAGAAATTGTTTTAATGCATGGCTCTTTGCACAGATCCACCATGCCACAAAAGGCAGAATACTGTGGACGCTGGAAATCTGAAATATAAAGAGGGAATGCTGGCAATATTCAGCAGCACCTGGAGAGCAAGAAACAGAGTTAATGTTTCAGCTCAGCGATGTTGGGCTCATTGACCTGATAAGCTGATTCTAGTTCTCTCTCGACGGATATGCTGCTTGACCTGCTGCGTTTTTCCAGCATACTCTGTCCATTTATACTGCAGGATGTTTAAATGGAGAATCCCCCCCATATTTGAAGTTTATTCAAAGAAAAATTGGGGGTCACACAGATAGATACCAGGTAGCCTGTCAGATTTGATCCTGTCTCTCCCCCCCGTCCCCCACTCCTCTCCATTAGTATATTTACACACACACGCACTTACTTGCTGAAATTGACATCAGAAGATTGTTGTAGGGTAATGGTTACAGTTCGGTAGACCTGAAGAAGTCTTCCTCATCATAGTAGGTTAAATGTAAGCTTTTATTGACTCTTGATGTTTTCATTAACTATCATACCTCGGTACACGTGACAATAAACAAACAAACCTCCCACCTATATTTGTGAAATAAGAGGAAATATTGAGGGAAGGGCTGCTTCGAGACCAGGGTTAACATAACTGTTGTCTTCACTGAGAAACTGTTTAAAATGGTTATGGATTGAAATTGGAATATCCCGCACGGAACTTACGGGGTGGGATTGCTTGCCTTGCCCATGCTCCTTGTGGAGTATGAGCTCCTCAGCTAGGGGCGGGATATCTCAATTAACCAATGTATAAAAGGTCAGCCAATAAGGCCCTGACCAGATGAGGAACTCGGCAGGGATCTACCAGGAAGTGTAGATATTGTTTGTGTCGATAAAACTTTGTTTGGTGTGGATTCCCCCTGTCTTATTAAACTGGCAATGAGGATGCGATACTTTCTCCTCCAAATTGTCGGAACTGACCGTGGAAGACGGTATCCTCCTGTGGGACACGAGAGTTGTTGTCCCGGCAAAGGGACAGGCTATCGTGTTGGAGGACCTTCACAACGGACATCTCGGAGTGTTCAAAATGAAAATGCAGGCGAGAGGCTACATCTGGTGGCCGGATTTGAACGCAGATATCGGGACGTTGGCCCAGCAGTGCTCTATCTGTCAAGAACACCAGAAACCTCTCGCAGTGGCACCACATCACCCTTGGGAGTGACCGGAGCGCCCTTGGGCTCACATGTACACCGATATTGCCGGTCCCTTCTTGGGTTCGATGGTTCTCATCCTGGTGGATGCCCACTCAATTGGCTAGAGGTCCACAAAGTGGCTTCTGCAACCATCGAGCGATTGGGCCTTTCATTTTCCACCCACAGAATCCTTAAGGTACTCGTGACCGGTAACGGGGCCTCTTTCACAAGTGAAGAGTTTGCCGCTTTTGTGAAAAGCCAGGTCCTCATCGCCCCATACCATCTGGAATGAAATGTTTTGTCAGAGAAGGCCATGCAGATGGTGAAACAGAGGCTCAAGAAACAGGACGCCTGGCTCAATGGACACAAGACAGACAAGATTTTTATTCTCGTAAAGGATCATTCCGCACGCAGAATTGGGGTAGCCCCTGCTGAGATGCTAATGGGCTGTGGGCTTCTTGCACAACTGGATTGGATTGGATTTTGTTTATTGTCACATGTACCGAGGTACAATGAAAAGTATTTTTCTGCGAGCAGCTCAACAGATCATTAAGTCCATGAAAAGAAAAGGAAATAAAAGAAAATACATAATAGGGCAACACAAGGTACACAGTGTAACTACATAAGCACCGACATCGGGTGAAGCACACAGGGGTGTAGTATTAATGAGGTCAGTCCATAAGAGGGTCATTTAGGAGTCTGGTAACAGTGGGGAATAAGCTATTTTTGAGTCTGCGCGTGCATGTTCTCAGACTTCTGTATCTCCTGCCCGATGGAAGAAATTGGAAGAGTGGAAGCCGGGTGAGAGGAGTCTTTGATTATGCTGCCCACTTTCCCCAGGCAGCGGAGGTATAGATGGAGTCAATGGAAGGGAGGCAGGTTTGTGTGATGGACTTGGCTGTGTCCATGACTCTCTGAAGTTTCTTGTGGGCCTGGGCAGTTGCCATACCAGGCTGTGATGCAGCCAGAAAGGATGCTTTCTATGGTGTATCTGTAAAAGTTGGTAAGAGTTAATGTGGACATGCCGAATTTCCTTAGTTTCCTGAGGAAGTATAGGCGCTGTTGTGCTTTCTTGGTGGTAGCGTCGAGATGGGTGGACCAGGACAGATTTTTGGTGATGTGTACTCCTAGGAATTTGAAACTGCGAACCATCTCCACCTCGGCCCCGTTGATGCTGACAGGGGTGTGTACAGTACTTTGCTTTCTGAAGTCAATGACCAGCTCTTTAGTTTTGCTGGAATTGAGGGAGAGATTGTTGTCGCTGCACCACTCCACTAGGTTCTCTAACTCCCTCCTGTATTCTGACTCGTCGTGATTCGAGATCCGGCCCACTATGTTCGTATCGTCAGCAAATTTGTAGATGGAGTTGGAACCAAATTTTGCCATGCAATCATGTGTGTACAGGGAGTAGAGTAGGGGGCTAACTTACGCAGCCTTGCGGGGCCCCAGTATTGAGGACTATTGTAGAGGAGGTATTGTTGTTTATTCTTACTGATTGTGGTCTGTGGGTCAGAAAGTCGAGGATCCAGTTGCAGAGGGAGGAGCCAAGTCCTAGGTTTTGGAGCTTTGATATGAGCTTGGCTGGGATTATGGTGTTGAAGACATAGCTGTAGAGTTTGATTCTACCGGATATTGGTGCAAAGTTGCTCCGTAACCAAGATTTGTAAGGGCGTTGCACAATTCGACGCTGACCTCTTTGACACTTCACACCTGACAACACGGTGTTCCTTCGCAACTTCAATGACAGTGCTCGCTGGCTCTCTGGGATTGTCGTCTGTCAAATGGGACCAGTCTCTTACCAAGTTCGGGTCGGGGGCAACTAATGAGACTGCACCTCGATCACATTCGCTCATGGAGGTTGCTCCCTCGTGAAGTACCTCAGAAGAAACCTGGCGGCGCCTCCGGCTCCATTGCTGAACCAGTCTGCTGTGACTCCTCCAGTCTCTCTCGATGCTGATATGCCCGACGTTGTGGTCTTCCGACTCCGAAATGGAGACTCAGACCTCTGAGATCTCGGGTGCTGACTTCATGGTTAAGCCGTCTCCTGACGATCATCCGCCTTGGCGTTCCTGCCACAGACAACTTTCACCAGCGAGGTAAATAAAACTTTGTTTATTATTTTACTCGGTGTGGACTCCCCTGTCATTATTAAAAAAATGATGGGCAAAATCTTGTTGCGGCATTGGGGGCCACACCTGCGATTAGAGAGCCTGTGCTGCCTCTTTTTGGGGAGGCCTGCCAAACCACCCTCCAATCAGGCAGTGATGAGGCTATGTGAGCTGCTGACTAATCAGAGGCTGGCAGCTCTTGCACTCAACAGTGCCACTGAGGAGGCTGTGGCCACTGCCAGAAGGACACCCCTTAGAGTCCCAAGATTGCAGAGGACCAAGGTCAGAGCCAAGTTAAGTGGGGGGAGGGGTGTTTCACGGGGTGGGTGTTGTGGTGAGAGGGGGGCAGCAGGGTCAGAATTAAGGACAAGGGATGTGGCTCTTACTGAGTCGTTGTCCCCCCCCCTCTCCTGATGTCCAGTCCCTCGATTAGGCGCTGCTTATCTTTGACCAAAGAAACCCCTGCCCAATGTGACAAGCGGCCTACGCCAATGACTTGTAGCAAGAGATCGAATGTGTGGTTGCTATATTTGCCGATGACACAAAGATAGATATGAGAGTAAATTGGAAAGAGGAGGCAAGGAGTTTGCAAAGGGATTTAGATAGATTAAGTGAGTGGACAAAAATATGGCAGATAAAGTATTTTGTGGGAAAATGTGAACATGTCCATTTTGGCAGGAAGAATACAAAAGCAGCATGTTAATTAAATGGTGAGAGAGATTGCTGCATCCTGCGGTACAGAGGGATCCGAGTGCCCTGGTAAATATATCACAAAAAATTAGTATGCAGACAGTGATGTACCGTCAATTACCACGACTCGAGAATGGTGAAACAATCGAGGCTTTATTGCACAAGATGTTGTGCCTCCTGCAGCTGGAACCAGAATGGCAGCAGCGCAGGAGAGCATACACTTTTATACGCTCCCTGCTGGGAGGAGCCAGCAGGCAGGGATTTACTGTAGTACCTTTAATACACAGGCAGTGCCGTAATACATACAATATATCACTAGTGGTGTTTAGGATGGCAAATGGAATGTTGTTGTTTATTTCAAGAGGAATGAAATATAAAAGTGGGGAAGTTTTGCTACAGTTGTACAGGGCATTGTGAGACCACATCTGGGGCGGGATTCTCCGACCCCGCCCCCCTGGGTCGGAGAATCGCCGGGGGGGCAGCATGAATCCCGCTCTAACGCGGGCTGCCGAATTCTCCGGCACCGGTTTTCGGGCGGGGGCGGGGATCACGTTGTGCCGGTCGGGGGCCGTTGGCAGTGGCCCCCCCCCCCCCGGCAATTCTCCGGGCCCCGATGGGTCGAGCGGCCAGTCCCGCTGGCGTGAAATGGACATGGTCCATCCCTGTGGGACCTGGCTTGTCGGCCGGCTAGCAGGGTAGTCGGGGGGGGGGGGGGGGGGGGGGGGGGGCGGGGGGGTGGCCCACGGTAGCCTGGTCTGCGATCGGGGCCCACCGATCTGCGGGCGGGCCTGTGCAGTGGGGGCACTCTTTCCCTCCGCGCCGGCCTCTGTAAGGCTCCACAATGGCCGGCGCGGGGAAGAAACCCCCTGCACATGCGCAGGAAACACGCCGGCAGTTCTGCGCATGCGCCAGAAGACGCCGCCAGTCCTGCGCATGCGCCAACTCGTGCCAGCCCGTAGCGGCCCTTCGGCGCCGGCCTAGCCCCCGGATGTGCGGAGCATTCCGCAACTTCCGGGCGTACCGACGCTGGAGTGGTTCACGCCGCTCTTGCCGCTGTTACGGGCCACCCCGCCAAGTGCGGGAAAATCCCGCCCCTGGAGTATTGTGTACAATTTTGGTCTTCTTATTTAAGAATTTTGGTTCATAGTGACCACACCTGTAGCAAATGTTGATTGCTCGAGGAATTTCGGCTCAGATTTAGTGAGCTGGAGTCTGAGTTTCTGGAATCAAACAACGTCTGCCTTTCCATCCTCCCAACCTTCGCCCTGTGGGCCATAAATAAAATTATGTGCCTCCTGACTACCGCCTTCAGTGCTT
Source organism: Scyliorhinus torazame (assembly GCF_047496885.1). NCBI lineage: Eukaryota > Metazoa > Chordata > Chondrichthyes > Carcharhiniformes > Scyliorhinidae > Scyliorhinus > Scyliorhinus torazame. The sequence continues at coordinate 57,848,056 of NC_092712.1, read as the reverse complement.
GCCAGAAGGTGGCGGGTGAAACCTTTCATTCTTGTTTAAACCTCCATAGTTCCCGATGACCGAAGCCACCTTTTCACCACCCCCTTATCTGCAAGTAGCGTCGTGTCCGACCTTCACGGGGAGGCACTGGGCTCGGCTGGCATCTAGCCGCATAGCCACATTGTGTGGGGCGTGTTCCGATATTACAATCACCAAGTTCCCAGTCCTCACTACCTCCGGGTGTAACGATTTCCCCACCCAAAAAAAATCTATTCAGGAGTAGACCCAGTAGACTCAAGCGAGAAAAAAGAAAACTTCATCTCCCTCGGGTATCTAAGTCTTCACAGATCCATACCCCCCACATCTGCTCCATGGACACTGCCAGCTCCTTCGCCATCCCTGAAGTTACAAAAGACTTGGGGCTTGACCTATCCATCCTTGGGTCGAATACACAATTGTATTTTCCCCCCATAATCAATTGGTGAAAATCTCGCTCAGGGATGGCCACAAACACCTTCTTGATAAAGTCTGCGTCACCCAGTTCGGTGAGTATATGTTCACTAGAACCACCGGAGCGCCTGCCAACTCACTATCACATATCGCACCTCCCTCCCAGGGTCCGTCAAAATGCTGGCTACAGACTTCCGGTTGCGGCGATGCGGAGCTAAGCCGCAAGTTTCGGCAGCTCCTGCGACAACGGACTTTCGGGCTCTCTAGAGGAGCCCCAACGGAACTTTTGTTGAATTGATCCCGTGTGGGAAGGTGCAGTAAGGTCCCCCCTTACGATATATGGCCGAGATCAGCGGTGGAGCGACGTAAAAAGAGGCTCTGGAGCAGCGGCAACATCGAGGGGGGAAAAAGCAAGATGGCGGAGGGCGGAGAGCGAGCAGCATGGGGACATGACCAGCAGGAGTTCCTGTGGAGGAGCTGAAAAAGGAGGTGCTGGCGCCAATGCTGTTGGCAATCGAGGGGCTGAAGGAGACCCAGAAGACCCAGGCCGTGGAGCTTCGTGAGGTGAAAGACAAAATGAATGACAACGAGGATGAGATCCTGGGCCTGGCGGTAAACGTGGAGGCGCATGAGGCGGTGCACAGGAGGTGGGCCGAGAGAATTGAGGTCTTGGAGAACAGGTCGAGGAGGAAGAACCTCCGGATTCTGGGTCTTCCCGAAGGAGTAGAGGGAGCTGATGCCGGGGCGTATGTGAGCACGATGCTCCATTCGCTGATGGGAGCGGAGGCCTCTCCGACTCCCCTGGAGCTGGAAGGGGCTCACTGGGTCCTGGCGAGGAGACCCAAGGCTGATGAGCCGCCAAGGGCGATCGTGGCGAGGTTCCATCGCTTCGCGGACAAAGGAAGTGTGCTGAGATGGGCCAAGAAGGTGCGGAGCAGTAGATGTGAGAACGCGGTGATCCGAGTATACCAGGATTGGAGCGCGGAGGTGGCAAAGAGGAGAGCTGGCTTCAACCGGGCCAAGGCGGTGCTGCATAAAAAAAGAGTCAGGTTCGGCATGCTGCAGCCTGCGCGACTGTGGGTCACTTATCAGGACCGACACCATTATTTTGAAACGCCAGAAGAGGCTAGGACCTTTATTCAGACGGGAAAACTGGACTCGAACTGAGGGGATGTGGTTGTGGGGGGAGATGTTGGTTGTATATGGGGTTGTAAATATGGGTAAAGAATATTTCATGGGTGGGATGATGGATGGGGATGTGGGTAGAGTTCTGGTTAAAATTCTGTTATAACCTGCCTACTTACGATTGGCTGGGGACTAATGACTATCCCACAATCCTGTGGGAGTATGAGCTTCCCCAATGAGGGGGGCGGAGAAACTCCTAGTATAAATAAGCTGGCCAGTTCAGGAACCAGCAGGAAGGAGAAGGTAGCAAGGGAAGTTACTGCTACTGTTATGTATATATGTTATAGTAAATAAATGTTATTACTTTGTATCCTTAAAACTCGTGCTGGATTCTTCGTGGCCCTTACAAAACTGGCGACGAAGGTAAAAGTGAATAGCTGTCTACACCGCTGAAGCCACCTCCCTGGATTTTTGTTGGATACAGGTTGGAAGTTGTTTTCTATTATACCATGCCTCTGTACGGACGTTTGGATGTTTTTGATGCTGCGCTGGAAAGCTGGAACCAGTACACACAACGGATGCGTTACTATTTCCGGGCAAACAATCTCACTGAAAACGAGCGCCAGGTGGTCATATTGCTCACCGCCTGCGGGCCGCATACGTTTGGGGTGATTAGGAGCCTTACGTACCCAGCTGCGCCGGACACCAAAACGTTTGATGAACTTGTGAATATAGTGGGGCAACACTTTAACCCAACCCCGTCCACGATAGTCCAGCGTTACCGGTTTAATACCGCTGAGAGGACCCCTGGAGAATCCCTTGCCGATTTTTTATCCAGGCTACGCGGGATTGCGGAATACTGTGACTATGGTGAGACCTTGTCAGAAATGTTACGCGACCGTTTGGTTTGCGGTATTAACAATGCAGCAACCCAGAGAAAGTTGTTAGCGGAGCCAACATTGACTTTTCAACAGGCCATTCAAATAGTCTTGTCCCGAGAGAGCGCAGAGCGAGGAGTACAGGAGCTACAGGGAATGGAAGTGCATGCCTTGGGGCGCAACCCTTTCCGCCCAAAAACGTCCCCCCGCACTCCTGCGGTACCTTGGGCGAGGCAACGTCCGGACCGGCGCCAGTGGCCATCGGACATTCCTCCCCGAAGGGAGCCTTCTCCAGAGCCAATGGATGAGGAGTCATGTCCGTGTCAGACTTGTAGGCGCCGACCCCGTCGCGGACGGCGGTCCTGGGGACGCCAGAGGCGCCGTCGTTCCGACCGAAACTGGGACCAGCCCAGGGGCCGTAACTGGGACCAGCCCAGAGGCCGTACCTTCCATGTGGATGAACCTGCGGCGACTACTCCTGAGGATGTGGAGACGGAGGACGACTGCCTGCAGCTGCATTGTGTGGCAGCTCCCCGTGGCCCCCATTAAGGTGACAGTACGGGTCAATGGCCACCCGCTTGAGATGGAGTTGGATACTGGCGCAGCGGTCTCCGTGATCACCCAGAGGACATTCGACCGCATCAAGCAGGGTATACAGACCCTTACATTAACTGACTCACAGGCCAGGTTGGCCACCTACACGGGGGAACCACTGGACATTGCAGGAACTACAATGACCCCTGTTGTCTATGGACGCCAGGAGGGGCGTTTCCCACTTATCGTGGTGCGTGGCCATGGGCCCAGCCTGTTGGGTCGGGACTGGTTGCGCCATTTGCGGTTGCAATGGCAGGACATCCTCCAAACAGTTTCTGAAGGGTTGACTGAGGTGCTAGGACGATACCCAGATGTATTCCAGCCTGGTTTGGGGAAAATAAAAGGGGCCGTAGCCCGTATCCAAGTTGAACCAGGAGCCACGCCGCGCTATTTCCGGGCGCGCCCAGTGTCTTACGCCTTGCTCGAGAAGGTAGAAGGGGAGCTCACTCGTTTGGAGAGTTTGGGTATTATCAGGCCCGTCCGTTTTGCTGACTGGGCAGCACCAATTGTACCTGTAATGAAGCCAGATGCCACAGTTCGCTTGTGTGGCGACTATAAACTTACAGTGAATACAGTTTCCCGACTCGACCGATATCCAATGCCTCGCATAGAGGATCTCTACGCGAAACTTGCAGGTGGACTCACATTCACAAAATTAGATGTGAGTCACGCCTACCTGCAGTTGGAGCGGGACCCTGCCTCCCGACCATATGTAACAATTAATACACACCGGGGCTTGTATGAATATACACGGTTGCCTTTTGGAGTATTCTCTGCCTGCACAATTTTTCAATGTGTTATGGAGGGCATTTTGAGAGGTTTACCACGTGTGGCTGTCTACCTAGATGACGTTTTGATTACAGGGACGTCGGAGCAAGAACATTTGGAAAATCTGGAGGCTGTCCTTAGACGCCTTTCGGAGGCTGGAGTCCGTTTACGTCACACAAAGTGCGTATTTCAGGCAAAAGAAGTAGTCTACCTAGGTCATCGGGTGGACCGCGAGGGTCTGCACCCTGTCGCAGAGAACGTGCGTGCAATTCAACATGCCCCCACCCCGACTGACACTTCGCATCTTCATTCTTTTCTCGGTCTCATAAACTATTACGGGAAGTTCCTCCCCAATCTGGCAACTACGCTGGCCCCTTTGCACCTTCTGCTAAAAAAAAATCACACCTGGGTTTGGGGTCAGCCGCAATAAACCGCTTTCCGGTGGGTAAAGCAACAATTGTCGTCGTCTGGGTTACTAACCCACTATGATCCTGGAAAGCCTTTGGTCGTCACATGTGATGCATCCCCGTATGGTATTGGGGCCGTCCTGTCCCACAAGATGGAGAACGGGGCCGAGCGACCGATAGCTTTCGCCTCCCGCACATTGACTGCAGCGGAGAAAAAGTACGCGCAGACCGAGAAGGAGGGCCTGGCAGTGGTTTTTGCGGTGAAACGCTTCCACCAGTATGTGTACGGCCGCCATTTCACTATCGTGACTGATCATAAGCCCCTGCTGGGACTTTTCAGAGAGGATAAGCCAATACCGCCCATTGCTTCTGCACGGATCCAGCGCTGGGCTTTGTTGCTTGCTGCATATGAGTATTCTCTGGAGCACAAACCAGGTACGCAGATAGCAAATGCCGACGCACTGAGCCGATTGCCTTTATCGACCGGCCCCATGTCGACCCCCACGACCGGTGAGGTGGTTGCAACCCTAAATTTTATGGACACCTTGCCTGTCACGGCATCACAGATCCGTGAGTGGACCCAGACGGAGCCAGTCTTGTCAAAGGTTCGGCACATAGTCCTGTATGGTGGGCAGCATAGACAGCTCCCAGGCGAGTTGCGGGCATTTTCCTCCAAGCTGTCAGAGTTCAGCGTGGAAGACGGCATCCTCTTGTGGGGGACGCGTGTGATTGTCCCGGAAAAAGGCCAGGAGCTGATATTATCAGACTTGCACAATGGGCATCCAGGCATGACCAAAATGAAAATGTTGGCCCGGAGTTATGCCTGGTGGCCAGGCCTCGACACCGACATTGAGAAGGTGGCCCAAAACTGCTCCATTTGCCAGGAGCATCAGAAGCTTCCGCCGGCCGCGCCCCTACATCACTGGGAATGGCCAGGGAAGCCTTGGGCATGCTTGCATGCAGATTTCGCAGGCCTTTTTCAAGGGTCCATGTTCCTTCTACTAATTGACGCCCAGTCCAAATGGCTGGAGGTGCATAAGATGCAGGGGACAACGTCCTGCGCAACAATTGAAAAGATGCGTTTATCGTTTAGTACGCATGGCCTCCCCGAGGTGCTGGTCACGGATAATGGCACTCCATTCACGAGTGAGGAGCTTGCTAGGTTTACAAAGATGAACGGCATCCGCCATATCCGCACTGCCCCTTACCACCCGGCTTCAAATGGGTTGGCAGAGCGTGCAGTGCAGACATTCAAAAGAGGCCTAAAGAAGCAGTCTTCCGGATCAATGGACACGAGACTGGCTCGTTTTTTGTTTACGTACAGGACCACCCCCCATGCAGTGACTGGGGTAGCTCCCGCAGAACTCCTAATGGGCCGGAGACTTCGCACCCGCCTTAGTATGGTTTTCCCGGACATTGGCGCAAAGGTACGCCGCACACAAGAACGGCAGGGACAGGGATTGTCTCGGCATCGTCCGATTCGGCAGTTTGCGCCCGGTGACCCAGTATTCATGCGGAATTTTGCTGGTGGTACCCAATGGGTTCCTGGTGTAATCTTTTGCCAAACGGGCCCTATATCTTACCAAGTGCAAGCCCAGGGCCGTCTCCAGCGAAAACATGTAGACCACGTCCGGTCCAGAAGATCATCCCCTCAAAAGATTCCCCGCCCCCGGAGCTCATTTCAACAGCCGCAAAGACCAGAGACAAGGGAAGGTAGTCCTCACAATCTTCCACTGGTGCCTCACTCGAAGCCTGCGCAGGTCGTTACGGGACCGAATGGAGATAGAGACGCTGACATGACGGAGGCAGCAGACTCTGACTCCGAGATGGAGACACAGGATGCATCAGAGGGGGACTCCTCGGGTCCACGGGCCGTGGATGTACAACCGCGCCGTTCATCACGGAAGCGCCGGTCTCCGTCTTGTTACACGCCGCCTGATCCAGCGCCGCGTGCAAATGGCGTCCGGCCTGCGGCCAAACGAGTCCGACGCCTTCCTTCGCCAGGGTCTTCGGTGGATTCCTTGGACTGTGGGGGGAGGGATGTTATAACCTGCCTACTTACGATTGGCTGGGGACTAATGACTATCCCACAACCCTGTGGGAGTATGAGCTTCCCCAATGAGGGGGGCGGAGAAACTCCTAGTATAAATAAGCTGGCCAGTTCAGGAACCAGCAGGAAGGAGGAGGTAGCAAGGGAAGTTACTGCTACTGTTATGTATATATGTTATAGTAAATAAATGTTATTACTTTGTATCCTTAAAACTCGTGCTGGATTCTTCGTGGCCCTTACAAAAAATTCCTAAAATTTCCTTTTTTCTTTTCTGTAGACGAGATGATGATGGTGGGGAATGTGGGCGTCGGTGCTGGAGGGAGGTGAGACTCGGGGATGAGGGAACTGGGATAATGGCCGCAACAGCAGCTGCGCCACAGGGGGTGGGGCTGGTTCAGCAAAGCGCGGGCTTTTTCCCGCGCCAAAAAGGGGGGGGGGGGGGGGATGGAGGAAGGTAAGGAGGAAGAGAGACTCCCACACGGGGAGATCAACGGGAAGGCTGGGAAGCCTGGGTCAGCAGAAGTCAGCTGACTCACGGAAGTAATATGTGGGGGAGCAAAAGAGCTAGATGAGGATTTAGCGGGGGGGGGGGGGAGTTCTAGGGCTGCTGCTGCACTGTCTGAGGGGGAACTGAAAATGGAAGAGGTGGTCGGGGCGGGAGTTCCCCGCCTGGGGGACTGAAGGGTGCGGGGGGCACGGGCACGGGACTGGCCTAAGATAGGAGATGGCTAGTTGGCGGGAGGGGGAGGGGTAACCCCCCAATCCGGCTGATCACGTGGAATGTGAGAGGCCTAAATGGGCCGGTTAAGAGGGCCCGGGCACCTAAAGGGACTGAAGGCAGACGTGGTCATGCTTCAGCAGACACATCTGAAGGTGGCAGATCAGGTCAGGTTAAGGAAGGGATGGGTGGGACAGGTGTTCCATTCAGGGCTGGATGCGAAGAATAGAGGGGTGCCAATACTGGTGGGAAAGCAGGTGTCGTTTGAGGCCAAGAGCATAGTAGCGGACAAGGGAGGCCGATACGTGATGGTGAGTGGTAGGCTGCAGGGGACGGAGGTGGTACTGGTGAATGTATATGCTCCGAACTGGGACAATGCTGGATTCATGAAACGGATGTTGGGGCGTATTCCGGACCTGGAGGTAGGGAGCTTGATAATGGGTGGGGATTTTAACACGGTGCTGGACCCAGCATTAGATCGTTCCAGATCTAGGACGGCTGCGGCCAAGGTGCTTAGGGGGTTTATGGATCAGATGGGGGGAGTAGACCTGTGGAGATTTGCCAGTCCTTTGGCCAGAGAATTTTCTTTTTTCTCCCACGTACATAAGGCCTACTCCTGGATAGATTTTTTTGTTCTGGGCAGGGCACTGATCCCGAAAGTGGAGGGAAGGGAGTATTCGACCATAGCCATTTCAGACCATGCCCCGCACTGGGTGGAGCTGGAGCTGGGGGAGGAGAGGGACCAACGCCCGTTGTGGAGGTTGGATGTGGGACTGCTGGCAGACGAGGAAGTGTGCGGGAGGGTGCGGGGGTGTATTGAAAGGTATCTGGAGGCCAACGACAACGGGGAGGTGCAGGTGGGCGTAGTATGGGAGGCGCTGAAGGCAGTGGTCAGGGGAGAGTTAATCTCCATCAGGGCTCACGGGGTGAAGAGAGAGGGCAGGGAAAGGGAGAGGTTAGTGGGGGAGATTTTAAGGGTGGACAGGAGCTATGCAGATGCTCCTGATGAGGGACTACTCAGGGAGAGACGAAGTCTCCAGACGGAGTTCGACCTGTTGACCACAGGGAAGGCAGAGGCACAGTGGAGGAAGGCACAGGGGGCGATATATGAATATGGGGAGAAGGTGAGTCGGATGCTGTCACACCAGCTCCGTAAGAGGATGGCAGCGAGGGAAATAGGCGGAATCAAAGATGGCAGGGGAACCACGGTGCGGAGTGCAGGGAAAGTGAATGAGGCTTTTAAGGCCTTTTACGAGGAACTGTATAGGTCCCAGCCCCCAGAGGGAAAAGAGGGGATGCGGCGATTCTTGGACCAATTGAAGTTCCCAAGGGTGGAGGTGCAGGAGGTGGTTGTTTTGGCGGCGCCAATTGGGGTGGAGGAGCTGGTTAAAGGACTGGGGTGCATGCAGGCAGGGAAGGCCCCGGGGCCGGATGGGTTCCCGGTGGAGTTCTACAGGAAGTATGTAGACCTGTTAGCCCCGTTGCTGGTAAGGACCTTCAATGAGGCAAAGGAGGGGGGGACCCTGCCCCCGACAATGTCGGAGGCGACGATCTCTTTGATCTTGAAGCGGGATAAGGACCCACTGCAATGTGGGTCGTATAGACTGATCTCGCTCCTTAATGTAGATGCTAAGTTGCTGGCAAAAATGTTGGCCATGAGGATTGAGGACTGTGCCCCGGGGGTGATTCACGAGGACCAGACGGGATTCGTAAAGGGCAGGCAGTTAAATACTAATGTGCGAAGGCTCCTAAATGTGATAATGATGCCATCGGTGGAGGGAGAAGAGGAGATAGTGACAGCCATGGACGCGGAGAAGGCCTTTGATCGGGTAGAGTGGGAGTATCTCTGGGAAGTGTTGAGGAGGTTTGGGTTCGGGGGAGGGTTTATTAGTTGGGTTAAGCTCCTGTATAAAGCCCCGGTGGCGAGTGTGGTCATGAACCGACGGAGGTCGGAGTATATCCGGCTGCACCGAGGGACGAGGCAGGGGTGCCCCCTGCCCCTCTGCTGTTTGCATTAGCAATTGAACCTTTGGGCAAGGCGTTACGGGAGTCGGGGAAATGGAAGGGGGTGGTTCGAGGGGGAGAGGAGCATCGAGTGTCGCTGTACGCAGACGACCTGTTGCTGTATGTGACGGATCCAGTGGAGGGGATGGTTGAGGTAATGCAGATCCTACGGGAGTTTGGAGACTTTTCGGGCTATAAGCTCAATGTGGGAAAGAGTGAGCTCTTCGTGATCCATCCGGGGTACCAGGGAAGAGGGATAGACGACCTACCGTTGAGGAGGGCGAAAAGGAGCTTTCGATACTTGGGGATTCAGGTAGCTAGGAGCTGGGGGGCACTGCACAAACTTAATTTGATGCGGTTGGTGGAACAGATGGAGGAGGATTTTAAAAGGTGGGACATGTTGCCACTCTCGCTGGCGGGTAGGGTGCAGTCGGTTAAAATGGTGGTCCTCCCGAGATTTCTTATTGTATTCCAATGCCTCCCAATTGTGATTATTAAGGCCTTTTTTAAGAGGGTAAGCAGGAGCATTACGGGATTTGTGTGTGCGAGCAAGTCCCCGCGGGTAAGGAGGGGGTTCTTGGAGCGTAGGAGAGATAGAGGAGAGTTGGCGTTGCTGAATTTGGGTGGTTATTATTGGGCAGCCAACGTGGCGATGATCCGTAAGTGGGTGATGGACCTCGACAGCCACCAAGATACTGTCTCCCTCAGGGACCTGGCACCAGCTGGTTCCACACACACACACCCCTCCGGCCCGGCGCCACCCTCCCCTTCCCCGGTGCATCCAGCCGCAATCCCCGCCCGAGGACAATCCATCCTCCCTATGCCCACGCCCGAGGATGAAGAGGATTTTGGCACGCTCCCGGAGTCAGCGAAGACCAGACCGGCACTGGAATCGCCGCCATCACTGCGGCGCTCCCAACGGCAGATCAAGGCTCCGGACCGACTGAACCTGTAACTTGATCGGGACTCTTTAAAAAAAGCATAATACTTCTGTATAACTCCCCTCCACCCCTGCTGGACTCAATTTTTTTCCTGTACTTTAAAACATCTACTTGTATATAGTTCTCCACCACCCCCGCCGGACTCAATTTTAACAGGGGGTGAATGTGGTAGTCATCACTGATGTATATATTAGGTGCTTTGTGGTAAGGCCGTGTACTACAGGTACTGGGGTAGTTCCCTGCCTGCTGGCTCTGCCCAGTAGGCGGAGTATAAATATGTGTGCTCCTCGTACAGCAGCCATTTCGCCAGCTGCTGTAGGAGGCCACACATCTTAGTGTAATAAAGCCTCGATTGCATCCAACTCTCGTCTTTATGTAATTGATTGTGCATCATTCATATAACCTGGATAGGAATTCAACCCACGCTGTTAGCCTCTCTCTGCCTCACAAACCAACTGTCCAGCCAAATGAGCTAAACCGGCTGGAAGTGTTACATTTAAAGGGTCTTTTGATAATGTGTTTAAAGGAACCATTGCAAGGTCTATCTTTTCTTGGTGTGATGATTGGCAGTGACAAATTATTCTGCACTTCCAGGTGGGACTTATATTTCCCAGCCTTAGGCAAAATACCCCCATGTACCTCCCCTTTCTTTCAGTTTCAGTGTGTGACGCGACCATCAATTCACTCGAGACAAGAGTAAAAGTAAACCGTGACTTTAATCAACTTAGAACAGTGCCTGCCCGCGACTGAAACAATATTGTGCGTCGCCTACAGGTCGACTGCTGTTTATACCCCCCTCAAGGGGAGGAGCCATGGCGGAGCCCATACGTGTCCCAACATGTTCCCCCATGGATGATGCCATACAATGGTCCATAGGTGGAGCCCTCAAGGGCAACCTAGCAGAGTTGCAAATCCAAAAGCAAAGCATGGTACTGATACAATGGTGGATTATTAGTATAATACATTCACCACATTCACTCCCTGTTAAAAAAATGAAGTCCGGCGGGGGTGACGGGTTCATAGGTTCAGCCGGTCCGGCGCACGGATTGTGCGCTGTGATCGCCGAAGTTCTGGCGTCGGTGCTGGCCTGGGTGTCGAGCTCATCTGTGCTGGCATCGGTAGTGGGGGCGCCGGTACGGGTACAGACGTGGACTCCGGGAGGGTCTCTTCTGGAGGTTCATTCCCGTGGACCGGTGAAGGGGGAATGGCGGGCGGGAGCTATAAAGGGGTGGGGTCGCTGATCATGGTAGGTTGGGCGGGATATAATGGAGGGGCGGTGGTGGTGGTAGTGGTGGTGGTGGTGGAACCGGCAGGCGCCAGGTCCCGGTGGGAGACCGTATCTTGTCGGCCATCGGGGTGTTCGATATAAGCGTACTGGGGGTTTGAGTGTAGGAGCTGGACCCTCTATACCAGAGGATCGGCCTAATGGCTCCTGACGTGTTTTCTGAGTAGGACTGGCCCCAGTGTCTTCAGCCAGGATGGAAGCGAGGCCCCTGAGGTGGATCTCCTAGGGAAAACAAATAGGCGGTCATGAGGGGTCTCGTTTGTGGCCTTGCAAAGTAGGGACCTAATAGAGTGGAGCCCATCGGGGAGGACCTCCTGTCAGTGAGAAACTGGGAGATTCCTGGACCGCAGGGTCAGTAGGACGATCTTCCAGACCGTCGTGTTCTCCCTCTCCACCTGCCCGTTTCCCCTGGGGTCATAACTGGTAGTCCTGCTCGAGGCAATGCCCTTACTGAGCAGGTACTGACGCAGTTCGTCGCTCATGAACGACAAGCCCCGGTCACTGTGGACATAATTGGGGAAACCAAACAGGGTGAAGACACTATGTAGGGCTTTAATGACGGTGGACGTGGTCATATTGGGGCAAAGAATTGCAAAGGGGAAGTGGGTGAACTCATCAATACTATTGAGGAAATATGTATTGTGGTTATTGGAGGGGAGGGGCCCTTTGAAATCGATACTGAGGCGCTCAAAGGGCCGGGATGCCTTTACCAGGTGGGCCTTATCTGGTCGATAGAAGTGCGGTTTACACTCCGCACAGATCTGGCAGTCCCTGGTCATGGCTTTGACATCCTCGGTGGAGTAGGGCAGGGTTGTAGACCTTCAATTGTGGATAAGCCGGGTGACCCCTGGGCGGCAGAGGTCATCGTGGATAGCCTGTACTCGGTCATCTTGCGTGCTGCATGTGTGCCGCGGGACAGGGCATCTGGGGGCTCGTTGAGCTTCCCAGGACGATATACTTTATCGTAGTTATAGGTGGAGAGTTCGATCCTTCATCTCAAGATCTTATCGTTCTTGATTTTGCCCCGCTGCGTATCGTCGAACATGGAGGCTACCGATCGTTGGTCGGTGATGAGGGTAAACCAGTGAGGTAGTGCCTCCAGTGCCGTACGGCTTCCACGATGGCTTGCGCTTCTTTTTCGACGGAGGAGTGTCGAATTTCAGAGGGCAACCTCTGATGCGCGCTCTCCACCTGGAAGGGGACGGACTTGTCCACTGCGTGCATCGCGGCTTTGGCGATGTCCGCCTTGATGCAGCTGAAGGCCTGGCGGGCCTCCCTTGCCAATGGAAAGACGGTGGCCTTAATTAGTGGGCGGGCTTTGTCCGCATAGTTGGGGACCCACTGGGCATAATACGAAAAGAACCCGAGGCCCCTCTCCAGGGCCTTGGGGCAGTGAGGGAGAGGGAATTGCATGAGGTGGCGCATACGGTCAGGGTCGGGCCCTAGGACCCCGTTCTCCACGGCGTAGCCGAGGATGGCTAGTCTGGTCGTGCGGAAAACGCATTTCTCCTTGTTGTAGGTGAGATTGAGGGTTTGGGCGGTTTGGAGAAATCGGTGGAGGTTGGCGTTGTGGTCCAGCTGATCATGGCCGCAGATGGTGACATTGTCCAAGTACGGAAATGTGGCCTGCAGCCCGTACTGGTCCACCACTCGATCCATTGATTTTTGGAACACTGAAACCCCGTTCGTGACGCCAAAGTGGACACGGAGGAAGTGAAAAGGCGGGCGTGTGCCTCAAAAGCCGTGTAGCGGCGGTCCTCTGGGCGGATTGGGAGCTGGTGGTATGTAGACTTCAGATCCACCGTGGAGAACACCCGGTAGTGTGCGATCTGATTTACCATGCCTGCAATCAGGGGAAGGGGGTACGCATCGAGTTGCGTGTACCGGTTTATGGTTTGGCTGTAATCTTTTCCCCGGTCTTGACGACCACCACCTGACCTCTCCAGGGGCTATTGCTGGCTTCGATGACTCCCTCCCGCAAGAGACGCTGGACGTCGGACCTAATAAAAGTCCTGTCCTGTATGCTATACCGCCTGCTTCTGGTGGCGACCGGTTTGCAGTCGGCGGTGAGGTTTGCGAAGAGTGGGGGAGGGTCGACTTTTAGGGTCGCGAGGCTGCATATGGTGAGTGGGGGGCAGGGGCCCCCCGAACTTCAGGGTTAGGCTCCTGAGGTTGCATTGGAAATCGAGTCCCAATAGGAGAGGAGCGCAGAGGTGTGGAAGCACATATAATTTAAAGTTTGCGTACTCGGCGCCCTGTATTGCTAGGGTTGCGGTAGTGCACCCTTGGATTTGCACCGAGTGCGACCCAGAGGCGAGGGAGATGGTTTGGTACGCAGGGAAAAGTGGGAGCGAGCAGCGTCTTACCATGTCCACGTGAATGAAGCTCTCTGTGCTCCCGGAGTCGAAGAGGCAAGGCGTCTGGTGCCTGTTGATGCGACCATCAATTCACTGAGTGACCCGTTGAGAAGTAAACCGTGGTTTTAATCAGCTTACAACTGAGCCTGCCTGTGACCGGTACAACAATGAATGCGGCCCCACAGGTCAGCTGCCTTTATACTTCCTGTAAGGGGTGGAGCCATGGGCGAGCCCATACATGCCCCGACATATCCCCCTGTGGGTGAAGCCTTACAATGGCCCATAGGTGGAGCCCACAGGGTTAAACACATAACGTAACACGATACAGCAGTAACATGATATCACAGTGCACTGGTGAATTAACAGTAGTTCCATTCACCACATTCACCCCCTGTTTAAAAAATGAGTCCGGCGGGGGTGACGGGTTTACAGATTCACCTGTCAGTCTGGTGCCTGGATCGTACGTTGCGACCGCCGAAGCACTGGTGTTGCAGCCGTTTCGGGTGGCTGTGGAGCTGGGCCCGGAGCAGGCACAGGCGTGGACTCCTGGAGCGGCTCTTCCGGAGCTTCATTCCTGTGGACCAGTGCAGCGGGTGGGAGGGAGCACGAGAACCATATCGGGGAAGGGGCGCTGAACATGGGAGGTTGGATAGGGGTAGGGGCGCTGAACATGGGAGATTGGATGGGACCTAGTGTGGGGGATGCAGTAGTGGTCGTGGTGTTGGAGCCTGCGGGCGGCAGGTCCCGGAGGGAGACGGTATCCTGCCGGCCATCGGGGTGTCTGATATATGCATAGTGGTGTTTGGAGTGCGGGAGCTGGACCCTCTCTACCAGGGGGTCGGTCTTATGGCTCCCAACATGTTTTCAGAGGAGGACTGGACCCGGTGTCATCAGCCAGGGCGGAAGCGAGGCCCCTGAGGTAGCTCCCCTCAGGAAAACAAACAAGCGGTCATGAGGGGTCTGGTTTGTGGCCGTGCAAAGGAGGGACCGAATAGAGTGGAGCGCATCGGGGAGGACCTCCTGCCAGTGAGAAACCGGGAGATTCCTGGACCGTAGGGTCAGTAGGACGGTCTTCCAGACCATCGCGTTCTCCCTCTCCACCTGCCCGTTTCCCCTGGGGTTATAGCTGGTAGTCCTGCTCGAGGCGATGCCCTTCCTGAGCAGGTACTGACGCAGTTTGTCGTTCATGAACGACGAGCCCCTGTCGCTGTGGACGTAGTTGGGAAACCGAACCGGTTGAAGACACAATGCAGGGCTTTGATGACTGTGGGAGTGGTCATATCGAGGCAGGGACTGGCGAACGGAAAACGGGAGAACTCGTCTATGATGTTCAGGAATTCCGTGTTGCGATTATTGGAGGGGAGGGGCCCTTTGAAATCGATACGAAGGCGTTCAAAGGGCCGGGACGCCTTTACCAGGTGGCCCTTATCTGGTCGATAGAAGTGCGGTTTACACTCCGCACAGATTTGCCAGTCCCTGGTCATGGCTCTGACCTCCTCGATGGAGTAGGGCAGGTTGCGGGCCTTGATGTAGTGGGCGAGCCGGGTGACCCCCGGGTGGCAGACGTCATCGTGGGTAGCACGTAATCGGTCATCTTGCGCGCTGGCGCACGTGCCGCGGGACAGGGCATCTGGGGGCTCGTTGAGCTTCCCAGGACGATATACTATGTCGTAGTTATAGGTGGAGAGTTCGATCCTCCAGCTCAAGGTCTTGGGCGGGATTCTCCGACCCCCCGCCAGGTCGGAGAATCGGCGGGGGCTGGCGTGAATCCCGCCCCCGCCGGTTGCCGAATTCTCCGGCACCGGATATTCGGCGGGGGCGGGAATCGCGCCAGTTGGCGGGCCCCCCCCGGAGATTCTCCGGCCCGCGATGGGCCGAAGTCCCGCTGCTGGAATGCCTGTCCCGCCGGCGAGAATGAAACCACCTCTCTTACCAGCGGGACAAGGCAGCGTGGCAGGCTCCCGGGTCCTGGGGGGGGGGGGGGGGGTGCGGGGTGATCTGGCCCCGGGGGGTGCCCCCACGGTGGCCTGGCCCGCGATCGGGCCCACCGATCCGCGGGCGGGCCTGTGCCGTGGGGGCACTCTTTTCCTTCCGCCTCGCTATTGTCTCCACCATGGCGGAGGCGGAAGAGACCCCCTCCACTGCGCATGCGCGGGAATGCCGTGAGCGGCCGCTGACGCTCCTGCGCATGCGCCGCCCTGCAAAGTCAGTTTCGCGCCAGCTGGCAGGGCACTAAAGGCCTTTCCCGCCAGATGGCGGGGTGGAAATCAGTCCAGCATGGGCCTAGCCCCTCAAGGTGAAGGCTCGGCCGCTCAAGATGCGGAGACTTCCGCACCTTTGGGGCGGCGCGATGCCAGACTGATTTGCGCCGTTTTTGGCGCCGGTCGGCGGACATCGCGCCGATTGCGGAGAATCCCGCCCCTTGCCATTCTTGATCTTTCCCCGCTGCGTATTGTCAAACATAAAGGCAACTGATCGTTGGTCAGTGATGAGGGTAAACCTCCTACCAGCGAGGCAGTGCCTCCAGTGCCGTACGGCTTCCACGATGGCTTGGGCTTCTTTTTCGACCGAGGAGTGTTGAATTTCAGAGGTGATGAGGGTGTGGGAAAAGAACGCTACCGGTCTGCCTGCTTGGTTGAGAGTGGCGGCGAGAGCGACCTCTGAGGCATCGCTCTCCACCTGGAAGGGGGCGGACTCGTCCACCGCACGCATTGCAGCTTTGGCGATGTCCGCCTTGATGCAGTTGAAGGCCTGGCGAGCCTCGGCTGCCAGTGGAAAAATGGTGGCCGTAAATAGTGGGCTGGCTTTGTCCGCATACTGGGGGACCCACTGGGTGTAATAGGAGAAAGATCCAAGGCACCTCTTCAGGGCCTTGGGGCAGTGAGGGAGAGGGAATTGGAAGAGGGGGCGCATACGGTCAGGGTCGGGCCCTAGGACCCCGTTTTCCACGACGTAGCCAAGGATGGCTAGCCTGGTTGTGCGGAAAACGCATTTCTCCTTGTTGTAGGTGAGGTTGAGTTTTTGGGCGGTTTGGACAAATCGGTGGAGGTTGGCGTCGTGGTCCTGCTGATCATGGCCGCAGATGGTTACATTGTCCAAGTACGGAAACGTGGCCCGCAGCCCATACTGGTCCACCATTCGGTCCATTGCTCGTTGGAACACCAAAACCCCATTTGTGACGCCAAAGGGGACCTGGAGGAAATGGAAAAGGTGGCCATCTGCCTCAAATGCCGTGTAGTGGCGGTCCTCCGGCGGATTGGGAGCTGGTGATATGCAGCCTTCAGATCTACCCTAGAGAACACGCGGTAGTGCGCGATCTGATTTACCATGTCTGTAATCCGGGGAAGGGTACGCATCGAGTTGCGTAAAGCGGT
Source organism: Scyliorhinus torazame (assembly GCF_047496885.1). NCBI lineage: Eukaryota > Metazoa > Chordata > Chondrichthyes > Carcharhiniformes > Scyliorhinidae > Scyliorhinus > Scyliorhinus torazame. The sequence goes on along the minus strand of NC_092712.1, from coordinate 57,831,126 downwards.
TAATGGTCTGGCTGTAATCAACCACCATCCGGAACTTTTCCCCGGACTTGACAACCACCACCTGAGCTCTCCAGGGGCTATTGCTGGCTTCTATAACCCCTTCCCGCAAGAGACGCTGGACCTCGGACCTAATGAACTTCCTGTGCTGCATACTATACCGCCTGCTTCTGGTGGCTATTGGCTTACAATCGGCGGTGAGGTTCGCAAAGAGGGGGGGAGGGTTGATTTTTAGGGTCGCAAGGCTGCATATGGTGAGCGGGGGCAGGGGCCCCCCGAATTTAAGAGTTAGGCTCCTGAGGTTGCACTAAAAATCGAGTCCTAAGAGGAGAGGAGCGCAGAGGTCTGGGAGCACATAAAGTTTCAAATTAGCGTACTCAGCGCCCTGGATCGCTAGGGTTGCAGTAGTGCACCCTTGGATTTGCACCGGGTGCGACTGCGACCCAGAGGCGAGGGAGATAGTTTGTCGCGTTGGGAATATTGGGAGGGAACCACATCTTACCATGTCCGGGTGAATGAAGCTCTCTGTGCTCCCGGAGTCGAAAAGGCAGGGTGTCTCGTACCCGTTTACCCGGACGGCCATAATGGAGCTCCGGAGGTGCTTCGGTCGCGACTGGTCCAGGGTGACTGCGCTGAGCTGGGGGTAGCCGGCGGCGGGTTTCAGAGGTGCTGGGGCGGCCCCGCGATGGCTGCTGTCCATGTCGTTCGTACATCTCGAGCGGTGTAGCAGATGGCGGCCCCCGTTGGTCAAGCGTGGCGGGCGGTGAGGACGATGGCGTCCAAGATGGCGGCCCCCATGGATCGCACGCGGCCGGCCGCGTGGGGTGGATGGGCAAGATGGCGGCCCCCATGAGTTGCACGTGTTGTGCGGAGGCGGAGACGGCAGAAACGCTGCCACTTTGCGGGGTCTGTGGGTCTGTGGATCGGGTCTGTGAGTTTGGGTTTTTAGACCTGGCCAGGCAGACCTTGGCGAAGTGTCCTTTTCGTCCGCAGTTACTACAGTTCGCGTTGCGGTCCGGGCAGTGCTGTCGGGGGTGTTGGGACTGGCCGCAAAAATAGCAGGGCAGCCCCCCATGATGGGCGGGTGGCTGCGCGGCACAAGTCTGGGGTAGTCTCTGGTTGGGGGCCCACGAGGGGGTCACGTGGTCGGCGGGAACGCAGTAAGGCTCTGAAACGCGACCTCCAGAGAGGGAGCTAGTGTTACCTCCAGGTCCTGGGCCCCTTTTTCGAGCAGGCGCTGTCTTACATAGTTCGATTGGACCCCCGCCATGTAAATGTCTCGGATAGCGAGCTCCATATGCTGAGGGGCCGTAACGGCCTGGTAGTTACAGTTGCGCGCGAGGACTTTGAGGTCACGTAGGTAGTCATCTAGTGACTCCCCGGAGCGCTGGCGGCGAGTGGTGAAGATGTGTCGTGCGTAGACCTCGTTCATGGGCCGTACATATATGCGTTCAAGTAGTGCGAGGGCCTCTGTATAGGACGCGGTGCAGTCGAGCTGAACAGAAATCCGATGGCTCACCCGTGCGTGGAGAAGATTCAGTTTCTGTTCGTCCGTGACGGATGGCGTCGACAACGCGGCGAGATAGGTTTTGAAGCATCGAAGCCAGTGTGAAAATATTTCTCTTGCCTCCGCGGCCTGTGGATCGAGTTCCAGTCTATCAGGTTTGACGGCTGATTCCATAGTAGTATTTTAAGCTGATTAAATTGATGCGACCATCAATTCATTGAGAGACATGTTGAGAAGTAAACCGTGGTTTTAATCAGCTTACAACTGAGCCTGCCTGTGACCGGTACAACAATGAATGCGGCCCCGCAGGTCAGTGTCATGATATCCAAATCAGCATGTCATGGTGCAATCACACACACACTGATGGACAGGCATTTGGACCAACCAGCACACACACAACATCGCAGCTAATCACTAGTAAGAGCACACACACTATAAAAGGGGGAACACGAAAGTTCCTGCTCATTCTGGTAGGAGACAGCTCGGGACACAAAGCTTGCAGCGTGACACTCAGACATAGACCATGTGCTCAGTGCCTCATCAACATTAGTGATCGGGCTAGGTCCATAGGTTAGCTGGTAGCGAACGTACCCAAGTCTATAGTTAGTTGCATCTGTTAGTTAACATAATAAAATCAAGTTGTACCATCTACGGCCGTGTTGGCTCATTTGTGTATCAGGACACCCAACACGACATGATACCACAAGTGGACGCAGACCAGCGACTGTTAGACCTACCTGCACCATTTCAGCAATCCGCCATCCTGATCCATGGAAAGCATCAGCCCGCTGCAGCCGCTCCGAATTGCTGGCAATCTAGGTGTAAACTGGAAGTTTTTCAAACAGCGCTTCCAGCTATTCCTCGAGGCCACAGACAGGAAGAATGCATCGGACACCAAGAAGATAGCCCTTCTCCTCTCCACGGCAGGGCAACACGCCATCCACATGTTTAACTCCCTGGCATTCGCGGAAGGCGAGGACAGAAAAAAAATACAAAACGGTGCTGCTCAAGTTCGATAAACACTTCAGCGTGGAAGTAAATGATAGCTTCGAACGGTACCTATTTCAGCAGCGCCTGCAGGGTAAGGACGAACCTTTTCAATCATACCTAACACACCTCCACATCCTTGCGCAATCTTGCGGCTACGGGGCCACCTGCGACTCCATGATAAGGGATCAGATAGTTTTTGGGGTTGTGTCAGACACCCTACGCCAGCAGCTCCTTAAAGTGAAACAACTCACCCTAGCAACTGCAATCGAGACCTGTGTCCTCCATGAAAACGCGACCAGCCGGTACTCCCATATCCAGGCGGCCGAAACGGCGCGGCACGGGGCCCCCGAGGCGGAGTGGGTCCAGTCGATCAAGTACCTCCCAGCCCGCAGCCTGGACGAGGACGGCCATTTTGCGCGCTTTCCAAGGCCTCCCGCGCTAGTACGTGCCAAAAGAGGGGACGCTGAGGCAGAGGAACGCGATGCGCAGGCGCGCACAACGCAGGACCGCCCCGTGCATGCGCGGTGGCGGAGCGAACGTAATGACGTCACGACCTGCAGCAACTGTGGATCTGCACATTTAAAGCGGCAATGTCCTGCTAGAACCCGACAGTGCCTACGCTGTGGCAGGTTGGGCCACTATGCTGCCTGTTGTCGAGCACCTCAACCTGCCAACTCGCAACAATTCCGCCAGTCTCGCAGGACCGTGCGGGCCACTCAGCCTACATTCAGTGATTCACCTCCAGACACCTTGCAGACCGGCGACACCGACGACAGCGAGCCCTCCCGCGTTGCGGTCATCCATAAGAACAGGCTGTCCCCAAGTAGGCACCACCAGCAGCTACCAGTCCACACCATTTATCCGGACGATGAGTGGTGTGCCACCTTGACGGTCAATCGATCACAAGTCACATTTCGCCTGGACACCGGTGCCTCCGCCAATCTGCTCGCATGGTCAGCCTTCCAGGCATTAAAGGTCAAACCACCCATTCTACCTTCCCACTGTCAATTGGTGGATTACAATGGGAACGTCATCCCGGCCACGGGGTCCTGCCAGCTGGAAGTCACCCACAACTCGCGCACGGCCAAGCTGTCATTTGAGATCGTAGGATCCTTGAAGGACTCTCTGTTCGGCGCACAGGCGTGCAAGATTCTCCACCTCGTTCGGCGTGTCCACACTTTGTCTCCTGACGGCACATCTGACTTTCCAGATGTAGACTTTAGGGCGCAGCTCCACTCAATCCTTGCGCACAACCAGGAGGTTTTCGAGGGCATGGGCACGCCGCCCTACACGTACAAAATACGGCTCAAACCGGATGCCACCCCAGTCATTCACGCCCCTCGTAGGGTCCCAGAACCCCTCAAGGACCGCCTCAAGCAACAGCTGCAGGACTTGCAGGACCAAGGAGTGCTTTCCCGGGTCATGGAACCAACGCCATGGGTCAGCTCCATGGTGTGTGTGAAGAAGCCATCCGGCGAGCTCCAGATCTGCATTGACCCGAAAGACTTGAATTCCAGCATCATGAGGGAGCACTACCCTAGACCTAAGCGGGAAGAGATCACGAGCGAAATGGCTCGGGCAAAAATATTTACCAAGCTTGATGCCTGAAAGGGCTTTTGGCAAATTCAACTGGATCCGTCCAGCCGGAAGCTCTGCACTTTCAACACTCCATTGGCAGGTTCTGCTATAACAGAATGCCATTCAGCATCATTTCTGCTTCCGAAGTGTTCCATCGCATCATGGAACAGATGATGGAGGGCATCGAAGAGGTAAGCGTCTACGTAAACGATATTATCATCTGGTCAACAACACCACAGGAGCACATCAGTCGTCTCCAGCGTGTCTTTGCATGAATTCGAGATCAGGCCTTAACCGAGCTAAATGCTCTTTTGGCCAGACTGAACTGAAGTTTTTGGGGGACTACATCTCTCGGTCGGGTGTCCAGCCGGATGCCGACAAGATGGCAGCCATCATGGCCATGCAGCGGCCGTCAGACAAGAAGGCAGTGCTACGCTTGCTCGGGATGGTCAACTTCCTGGGGAAGTTCATTCCCAACCTTGCCTCGCACACAACGGCTCTTCGCCACCTGGTCAAGAAGACCACGGCGTTCCAGTGGCTGTTTACACACTAGAGTGAATGGGAGGAGCTCAAGGTCAAGCTCACCACCGCCCCGGTATTGCCGTTTTTCGACACCACATGGGAGGCAAAGATCTCCACGGATGCCAGCCAATCGTGTATTGGTGTGGTCCTCCTGCAACAGGCCGACACCTCGTCATGGGCTCCGGTCGCCTATGCCTCGCTGGCCATGACCCCCACAGAACAGCGCAATGCGCAGATCGAGAAGGAATGCCTGGGATTGTTGACGGGCATTGACAAATTTCATGACTATGTCTATGGTCTTCCGCAGTTCACTGTAGAGAGCGACCATCGGCCCCTGGTCGGCATTATTCAGAAGGATCTAAACAACATGATCCCTCGCCTCCAGCGCATTCTGCTCAAGCTCCGGAGGTACGACTTTCAGCTTGTCTACACCCCGGGGAAGGAGCTTATCATCGCAGATGCTCTGTCTAGGGCGGTCAACACACCGTCCGACCCTGAGGGGTTTGTGTGCCAGGTCGAGGCACAGGTAGCCTTCACATCGCCCTATCTGCCGGCCACTGATGCACGTCTGGCCCACATTCGACGTGAGACTGCGGCTGACCCCCTGCTACGTGTGATGCGCCACATGACAGAATGGTGGTTAAAGGGGCAGTGCCCACAATTTTACAATGTCCGGGACGACCTGGCCGTCGTTGATGGCATTGGATCGGATTGTAATCCCACACAGTATGCACCAGCTTGTCCTCGAACAACTGCACGAAGGCCATCTCGGAGTCGAGAAGTGCAGACAGAGGGCCCGAGAGGCTGTGTACTGGCCGGGTATCAGCGACGATATCGCTAACATGGTGCTGAACTGCCCCACCTGCCAGAGGTTTCAGCCGGCGCAACCCCGTGAGACCCTTCAGCCCCACGAGTTGGTCACTTCCCCCTGGTTGAAGGTCGGTGTCGACCTCTTTCACGCGCTCGGCAGGGACTATGTTATTCTCATTGATTATTTCTCGAGTTACCCGGAGGTCATACGCCTGCATGACACTTCATCATCTGCTGTCATCCGGGCATGCAAGGAGACTTTCGCTCGCCATGGCATTCCGCTCACCGTCATGTCTGACAACGGACCTTGCTTTGCGAGTCAGGAATGGTCTTCCTTTGCCGCTGCCTACAACTTCACGCATGTGACGTCCAGTCCGTTGTATCCTCAATCGAATGGCAAGGCGGAGAAGGGCGTCAATATTGTTAAGAGACTTCTCTGCAAGGCTGCTGATGCCGGGTCTGACTTCTGTCTAGCCTTGCTGGCTTATCGCTCGGCCCCACTGTCCACGGGCCTGTCGCCGGCTCAGCTGTTGATGGGTTGCACCATCAGGACAACTGTTTCGTCCATTCATGTTCCTGACACTGATCTTGTCCCGATCTTGCGAAAGATGCAGCAACAGCGCGATCAGCCGAAGGTGGCACATGATGCTCGGGCAACTGATCTTCCTGCCCTGGAGCCTGGCGACAATGTCCGCATACACCTTCCGGACGGTGGCTGGTCAGCAACGGCTGAGGCTCTCCGCCAGGTGGCTCCCCGATCATTTGTTGTTCGCATGCCTGATGGCTCTATTCGCCGCTGCAATCGGCAGGCCCTTCGTTTGACTCCGCGCTCGCTACGACACTCTGCATCGGTGCCATGCCCTCCTGTTGCCCCTGATGTCGACTTTGTTGAGCTTCCTGCCACGATGCATTTTCCTCTCTCGCCCGTCGATAGGCCCATTCCTCAGCCGGTGGCTCCTGACCCACCCTTGAGGCGGTCAACCCGAATTCGTCGCCCACCTGAGAGACTGAACTTATGAGCCTGTTTTGGTTTCTTTTGTTCCATTGGACTGACTGAACTGGTTTACAGTATTGTTGACATGTTTCTATCATCGTTCTGTGTTCATGAGTTTGCATTTGTCCCGTTCTTGGTACACTTTTGTTCGTATGTTGCACCTGACATCTTCCTATGTATATAGTTAGCCTCCTGTACATTTTGTAGTTAATCTCACACACACATATTTAGTTGCAGCCAGTCCACAATCTTATTTATTATCATGCAGGCACATATTTCTTGTGAAAAGGGGGGATGTCATGATATCCAGATCAGCATGTCATGGTGCAATCACACACACACTGATGGACAGGCATTTGGACCAACCAGCACACACACAACATCGCAGCTAATCACTAGTAAGAGCACACGCACTATAAAAAGGGGAACACGAGAGTTCCCACTCATTCTGATAGGAGACAGCTCGGGACACAGAGCTTGCAGCGTGACACTCAGACATAGACCATGTGCTCAGTGCCTCACCAACATTAGTGATCGGGCTAGGTCCATAGGTTAGCTGGTAGCGAACGTACCCAAGTCTATAGTTAGTTGCATCTGTTGGTTAACATAATAAAATCAAGTTGTACCATCTACAGCCGTGTTGGCTCATTTGTGTTTCAGGACACCCAACATGACAGTCAGCTGCCTTTATACTTCCTGTAAGGGGTGGAGCTATGGGCGAGCCCGTACATGCCCCGACATATCCCCCTGTGGGTGAAGCCGTACAATGGCCCATAGGTGGAACCCACATGGTTAAACACATAACGTAACACGATACAGCAGTAACATGATATCACAGTGCACTGGTGAATTAACAGTAGTTCCATTCACCACACCTGTTAACCCGGACGGTCATCATGAAGCTCCCGAGGTGCTTTGGTCGCGACTGGTCCAGGGTGACCGCGCTGAGTTGCGGGTAGCCGGCGTGGTCGGAGGTGCTGGGGCGGCTCCGCGATGACAGTCCATGTTGATCGTGCGCATCGAGCGGTGTAGCAGATGGCAGCCCCATCTTGGGCTGCCATCGTTGGTCGAGCGTAGCAGGTGGCGAGGAAGATGGGTCCAAGATGGCGGCCCCCATGGATCGCACGTGGCCGGCCGCGTGGGGGAGGATGGCCAAGATGGCGGTCCCCGTGAGTCGTACGTGCTGTGAGGACTGGAAGATGGCTGCTCCCACTGATAGCACGAGGCTGATGAGGGGGGCAGAGTCAGCAGACACGCTGCCACGCTGCGGGGTCTGCAGGCCTGTGAGTCTGAGGATCGGGCCTGTGAGTTAGAGCTCTTAGACCTGGCCAGGCAGACTGGGAAATGTCCTTTTCTTCCGCAGCAGCTGCAGTTCGCGTTGCGGGCCGGGCAGTGTTGCCGGGGGTGTTGGGACTGGCCGCAGAAATAGCAGGGTAGCCCCCCCATGATGGGCAGGCGGCCGTGCGGCACAGGCCTGGGGTAGTCTGTGGTCGGGGGTCCACGAGGGAGTCGCGTGGTCAGCCGGGAGCACGGTAAGGCTCTGGAAAGCTACTTCCAGAGAGGAGGCTAACTTTACCGTCTCGTCCAGGTCCAGGGCCCCCTTTTCGAGTAGGCGCTGTCTCACGTAATTAGACCGGATTCTCGCCATGTAGACGTCTCGGATGGCGAGTTCCATAGGCTGAGTGGCCGTAAAGGCCTGGTAATTGCATTTGCGTGCGAGGGCTTTGAGGTTGTGTAGGTAGTCATCTAGCTAGGATGTGTCGCGCATAGACCTCGTTCACGGGTCGTACATAGAGGCGTTCGAGCATCGCGAGGGCATCTGCGTAGGAGGAGGCCTCGTTGAGTTGAACAGAGATTCGATGGCTCACCCGTGCGTGGAAAAGGCTCAGCTTCTGTTCGTCAGTGACGGAAGGCGTGGAGGCGTCTGCAAGATAAGCCTTGAGGCATCGAAGCCAGTGCGAAAAAACTTCTTTCGCCTCCGCGGCCTGCGGATCGAGTTCCAGTCGGTCAGGTTTGAGGGCCGATTCCATAGTTGCGTTTAAGTTGATTAAATTGATGCGGCCATCAATTCACTCGAGACAAGAGTAAAAGTAAACCGTGGCTTTGATCAACTTAGAACAGTGCGTGCCTGCGACTGATACAACACTGCGCGCTGCCTACAGGTCGACTGCTCTTTATACCTCCCTTCAAGGGGAGGAGCCATGGGCGGAGCCCATACGTGTCCCAACATGTTCCCCTATGGATGATGCCATACAATGGCCCATAGGTGGAGCCCACAAGGGCAACCGCACAGCATAGATGCAAATACAAAAGCAAATCATGGTACTGATACAATGGTGGATTTTTAGTATAATACATTCACCACAGTGTGTTCAGTATTTAAACAGAAAACCCTCTCTTGAACAAGGTGATGCACGATCAATTGCACAAAGTCTAAAGTTGGGTACAACTGTGGCTTTATTACAGTCAGATGCGTGGCCTCCTGCTGCTGCTGGCGAAATGGCAGGGCACTGGAGGTCATGCATATTTATACAGTTCTCCGTGGGCGGAGCCAGCCGGCGAACCTGTAGTGCAGGTCCTACCTTACATCTCCTATTAATTACAGTGGTTCACCACATTCACCCCCTGTTAAAATGTGTCCGGCGGGGGTGACGTGAAACTATATACAATTAGTGCAATTATGTACAGTGGTAGGGAAAGAAGAGTCCATGTTGACGGTCCGGAGTCCGTCAAAGGTTCAGCCGGTCCAGTGCTTTGGTGCTTCGTTGGGAGCGGCGTAACGGTGGCGGCGAAGTCGGTGCTGGCGGTGGTGGAGGTGGCACCAATGGCGGTGGTGGCAGTGCTGATGCTGGCCAGTCATCGGGAACTCCGGGAGCGTGCAGAAGTCCTCTTCGTCCTCTTGTGTGGAAAAGGGATGGGGGGGGGGGTGGTCTGATGGGGTCAATATTGGCGGCGTGGTGGGAGGTGGGGCGGGGGGGGCGCATTGGTGGGGGGGTGTGTTGGGGTGGAACCTCACGGTGCCAGGTCCCTGAGTGAGACAGTATCTTGGCGGCCGTCGGGGAACTCAGCGTAGGCTTTTGGAGGGTTGGCGTGGAGCAGGTGAACCCTGTCCACCAAGGGGTCCGCCTTGTGAAGTCGGACGTGCCTACGGAGAAGGACTGGTCCTGGAGCAGCGAGCCAAGTCGGGAACGACACCCCGGATGTGGACTTCCTGGGGAAGGTAAAAACACGTTCATGGGGTGTGTTATTGGTGGCGGTGCACAATAGTGACTGGATGGAGTGCAGAGAGTCAGGGAGGACGTCCTGCCAGAGAGAGGCTGGGTGGTTCCTTGACCGTAGGGCCAGCTGGACGGCCCTCCAAACTGTCCCATTTTCCCGTTCTACTTGCCCGTTTCCCCGGGGGTTGTAGCTGGTCGTCCTGCTGGAAGCTATACCCCTGCTGAGCAGGAACTGACACAGCTCATCGCTCATGAATAAGGATCCCCTGTCACTCTGCATGTAGGCGGGGAAACCGAACAGAGCGAAGATGGTGCTGAGGGCCTTGATGACGGTGGCAGACGTCATATCGGGGCATGGGATGACGAAGGGGAATCTGGAGTACTCATCGACCACACTGAGAATGTACGTGTTACGGTCGGTGGAGGGGAGGGGCCCTTTGAAATCCACGCTGAGGCGTTCAAAGGGGTAGGAAGCCTTCACCAGGCGAGCACGGTCTGGCCGGTAGAGGTGCGGCTTGCACTCCGCACAGACCTGGCAGTCCCTGGTGACTGTCCTTACTTCCTCGATGGAGTAGGGCAGATTGCGAGCTTTGACCAGATGGTACAATCGAGTGACCCCCGGGTGACAAAGGCTGTCGTGTAGGTCCCGGAGTTGGTCCACTTGTGCGCTGGCACATGTACCGCGGGAGAGGGCGTCTGGGGACTCGTTGAGTTTACCGGGGTGATACAAGATCTCGTAATTATAGGTGGAGAGCTTGATTCTCCACCGCAAGATTTTATCATTTTTGATCTTGCCCTGCTGTGTGTTATTGAACATGAAGGCTACCGACCGTTGGTCCGTAAGGAGAGTGAATCTCTCACCGGCCAGGTAATGCCTCCAATGCCGCACAGCTTCAACGATAGCTTGGGCCCCCTTTTCGACGGATGAGTGTCGAATTTGAGAGGCATGAAGGGTGCGGGAAACAAATGCCACGGGACTGCCTGCCTGGTTTAGAGTGGCGGCAAGGGTGACGTCTGAAGCGTCGCTTTCTACTTGGAAAGGCAGTGACTCATCCACTGCGCGCATCCCGGCCTTGGCGATGTCTGCTCTGATGCGGGCGAAAACAGTAGAGTGGCCGCAAGGGAGAATTGGGTGCACTGAATGAGTGGGCGGGCCTTGCCCGCATAGTTTGGGACCCACTGAGCATAGTCAGAAAAGAACCGCAGGCAGAGTTTGAGGGCCTTGGGGCAGTGGGGGAGGGGAAGTTCCATGAGGGGGCGCATGCGGTCGGGGTCGGGCCCGAGAAGTCCGTTCTGGACTATATAGCCGAGAATGGCTAACCGGGTCGTGCTGAACACACACTTCTCTTTGTTGTAGGTCAGGTTGAGAAGAGTGGCAATGCGGAGGACTTTATCGAGGTTGGCATCGTGGTCCTGCTGGTCATGGCCGCAGATGGTGACATTATCTAATTACGGAAAGGTGGCCCGCAAACCTGTTCGACCATTCGGTCCATCTCTCTTTGGAAGACCGAGACCCCATTTGTGACACCGAAAGGGACCCTAAGGAAGTGGTAGAGGCGACTGTCTGCCTCGAAGGCAGTGTATGGCCGGTCCGACTTCCGGATGGGGAGCTGGTAGTCGGCGTTTTTCAGGTCAATTGTTGAGAAAACACGGTACTGCGCAATCTGATTGACCATATCAGATATGCGTGGGAGGGGGTACGTGTCGAGCTGCGTGTACCGATTGATGGTCTGGCTGTAGTCCACGACCATCCTGTGTTTCTCCCCAGTCTTAACCACTACCACTTGGGCTCTCCAGGGGCTGTTGCTGGCCTCGATAATACCCTCTTTAAGCAGCCACTGGACTTCGGACCTGATGAAGGTCTTGTCCTGGGTGCTGTACCATCTGCTCCTAGTGGCAACGGGCTTGCAATCCGCAGTTAGATTGGCAAAAAGGGAGGGGTGATCGACCTTGAGAGTCGCGAGGCGGCAAACGGTAAGGGGGGGGAAGGGCCTGCCGAATTTGAGGGTGAGGCTTTGGAGGTTGCACTGGAAGTCCAGGCCCAACAGGAGTGCAGGAGAGATTAGGAAGGACATAGAGGCGGAAGTTACTAAATTCTACGCCCTGGACCGTGAGGGTGACTGTACAAAAGCCTCGGATTGGGACGGAGTGGGACCCGGAGGCTAGGGAGATCCTTTGATTGGCAGGTCGGACCGCGAGGGAGCAGTGCCTTACCGTATCTGGGTGAACGAAGCTTTCGGTGCTCCCGGAGTCCTGTAGGCACGAGGTAGCGTGGCCGTTGATTTTAACCGTCGTCGATGGTGGCCAGGTGTGTGGGCGAGATTAGTCCAGCGTCATCGAAGCGAGCTGTGGGTAGCCATCGGATGCTTCGGGTGGCGAGCGTGTGCGGTTCCGATGTCGGGACGTCCGGAGACCCTGTGGGGGACAAGATGGCGGCGCCCATGGTGCGCACATTGCGGGGTCGGGACAAGATGGCGATGCCCATGGGGCGCACGTGGCCAAAGGGGGACAAGATTGCGGCGCCCATTGGTCGCACATGGACCCGGGAGGAGAAGATGGTGACTCCCATTGTGCGTCTGGTGTGGGGGAGGGGGCGATAGCGGGCGCGATCGCAGCATCTGCGTGGGCCTGGCACACCGCCGCGAAGTGGCCCTTTTTACTGCAGGCTTTACAAACTGCAGTGCTAGCCGGGCAGTGTTGGCGGGGGTGCTTCTGCTGACCGCAGAAGTAGCAGCGGGGACCCCCGGGGTGCGCGGATCGGCGTGCGGTGCAGGCGTATTGGGAAGACCGGGCCCCAGTTGAGGAGGTAGTCGGCGGGGTCCAGGAGGGGTAGGAAGGAGTAGAAGGGTGGGCAGCGCGGTGGGAGGGGTACGATTGTACATTACGGGATGCGACCATCATGGAGAGCGCCAAGGTTTTTGTCTCCGCCAGTTCGAGCGAGGCCCCTTCCAGTAATCGCTCTCGGATGCAGACCGATGCAATCCCCGTCACGAAGGCAACGCGCATGAGGAGATTCGCGTGTTCGGCGGCCGTAATGGCCTGACAGTCATAGTCCCGGACGAGTGGAATTAGGGCCCGCCAGAAGTCTTCGATGGACTCACCAGGTAGTTGCGAACGGGTGGCGTGTCCATGCCTGGCGAAGTGCGTGTTCGCCTTCTGCGCATAGTGTTCCTTAAGGAGTTCCATTGCTTTTGTGTAATTTGTGGCGTCTTCGATCAACGGGAACACGCTGGAGCTCAGTCTGGTGTACAGGACGTTTATCTTCTGAGCCTCCGTTGGCTCGGGATCCACAGCCTTGATGTAGGCCTCAAAACATGCTAGCCAGTGAGTAAAGTCTTTTCTGGCATCGGGAGAGTGAGGATCCAGCTGCAGGCGATCGGGCTTAATTCTGATGTCCATTCTGTGGAAAATCTGACTGTAATAAATTGCTGCACGATCAATTGCACAAAGACTAAAGTTGGGTACAACTGTGGCTTTATTACAGTCAGATGCGTGGCCTCCTGCTGCAGCTGGCGCAATGGCAGGGCACTGGAGGTCATGCATATTTATACAGTTCTCCCTGGGCGGAGCCAGCCGGCAGGTGCTACCGGCGAACCTGTAGTGCAGGTCCTACCTTACATCTCCTATTACAATGGTTCACCACACAAGGCTACTAATCTGGCAATCAACCTCAGTAAATGTGGGTGACCCAGGTAATCTTCATGCCATTCTCAACGCTTCTCGAACAAGCTCCCCCTCCCTGTTGAGACAGTCGGCCCACTCTTTGTTGGTGGAGGTCGAGGATGGTAGAACATCGTTGGGAGAATGTGCCTGCACCAGATGGACTGCAGCAGTTCAAATTCACCACCACCATCTCAAGGGGGGCCGTGATTTGCACCCACCTCTCAGCCCGAATCAAGCTTGCCTCCAGCCTCTTGTTTATTCATGCAATCTTGACTGAGGGATCTGTAAGCCTGCCTCTGCTCGGTGAGTTCTTTCACAATCTTCCCCTGGAAAGGCTTTATTTACCCGCAGGCGCCTGTGGATTCTAGATTGACAGCTCCTGGTCTAAACTATTCGTTGTGTTGCTGATCTGTAACACCTTAGTGCATTGCAGTCATTTTCTGACTTCACAATGCCAGTGACGAGCCTTGCTCAATGGGAGATCTAATCAGAAATTCTGAATAAAGTAGAGCGAGGTATGAACCTTGTTGTCATTTAAGAGACGGTTGGATATCCTGACAGGAAATTGCAAACCTTTCTCGACGATAAACAGCTGTGGCAGTTTTACAGAAAAGAATATTTGGATTTCATTGTGAATAGTTCTCCTGTGATTTCACAAATATGACCATTCAATGATGTGGGTTTCAATTTTAAATCACCCCCCCCCCCCCCCCCCAGCTGTGGTGGCTGGGATTGGGTCAGGGAGGTATTGGGGCACCGACTGGTGTTCCCGCCCCTTGAAATTCTTAAATACTCGGCTCCCCCATAGGACAGGGAACTAGAAAGAGGTAGGGCTTAACGGTGGTGGAGGTCGAGGATGGTAGAACATCATTGCGAGAATGTGCCTACACCAGATGGACTGCAGCAGTTCAAATTCACCACCACCTTCTCAAGGGCAATTTGAGGTGGGCAATAAATACTGGGTTTGTCAAAAACACATCCCCTTCAGGAACGAATAAAACAAACCTGCTACTTTCACCTGCACACGGGAAAATCTTTTGGTTCCTTAATCACTCCATTCTATGCCTTCATTGGTCTCATCCTATACACAGACAACAACAAAATGCCTCTCATTTTGGCCACAGGTCCATCAATGCTCTGCTTGTGTTTTAATTATGTGCTGTTGTTGCCCTAGAATTCAAGAGTCAAGAACAAACAAAGACCAAGTAGCCCATTGAGGCTTGTCCCTATAGTATTATAGGAGCTGGTTTAGCACAGTGGGCTTAACAGCTGGCTTGTAATGCAGAATAAGGCAGCAGCACAGGTTCAATTCCCATACCAGCCTCCCTGAACAGGCACCGGAATGTGGCGACGAGGGGCTTTTCACATTAACTTCACTGAAACCTACTTGTGACAATAAGTTATTATTATTATTATTCCAACACACATCGTGCAACGTCTCCCTCATTCTGAAAGTGCGAATGTCATTACCTGCCGAGTTATTCGACTGAATGTTTGATTTCTCTAATATATTTCTATTAGGGAGCTGGTGTAGGTCAGCGAGCACAGGGCTGATTTACCACTTTGTATCATTCATTCATACATTGTCAACGCTGAAGCAGACATTTAATTGTCCTACACTACATGTTCATGGGAGTGTGCAGCTGAAACCACGTGCTTCGTGCATCATGTATCTGGGCCAATTTGTCCCACTCTCTGAATGTTTGAGTTCCTCTAAAGATCACTTCAGTGCACAAGTTGCCTCTCGCCTCTGATTCTCTCTTGGAGCAGGGCAGTTAGTGAGGAGAAAATGAAATATTTTCTGTGTGACACAGATAAAATAGAGGGAAGCAAGCTGTCACGGAGCGGATTGTAAATTGCAATTGGGTTCTGCTTTATAATTGACTATTAAGAAAGGAAAGAATCTCAGCACATTAATTACTAGTATGTGTGAGCTGGGACCAAAACGGCACAATGATTGCCTGCAGCAGGATTGCCAGCCTTCCGGAGGCAATTACTTTTATAATTCAATTCATACTGGTAGAATTCAAAGAGAATTGCCCCACCTCCATTATAAATCACAAAGATGCAATCAACCAGCCCGCTCTGTCTGCCCCCAATTTTAATAATTCTTGAGTGCCTAAAGAAAATGCTCAGTGAAAGTAGCAGATACCGGGGGTGGTTATAAAGCAGAACAAAGCGTTGGGGATTATTAGAAACAGTGTTTGCCTGGAGTTTGAATGTCAACCATGTGCAGCTCCAGTTCTGTTTCCCTGAGTTCCACACTCATAGAAATTATATTAAGGGGTTTGGTGGGGGGTGAACTTCACCAGTACACTGCTGTCACTTAAAATGCATGTTTTTTCCAATAATCCACATTGTGGAGTTTATTAGCAGTGATGTGAGTTTTCAGCAGATGTTAAACTTCACTGTGTTGATGTATGTGGAGGATAATGTGTCTTAATTACTAATTTGTCGCTCAATAATCCATGCTTGGTTGCCAGGAAATAAAAGAGCCAGTGTATTTTTATCCAACTGTAAGGCATTGAAAAAAGAATTAGGCCTCCAATCATAGAATGTCACATCAATTACAGCTCTGAAACAGGCTGATGAATGGATCATGCTGGTGTTTAGGCTCCACAGGAGCATCTTCCCTCCCCTCGTCATCTTACCCCATCAGCATAACATCCTGTTTCTTTCCCCATTATTTTGCTAAGCGAGGTTCCTCTGAATGGCATCTGTGCTATTTACCTCAACAACCACTTGTGTAAAGAGGGTTTGGCTGAATCTATTCTTGTCTATCCCATATTCAGTACTACTACCAGCTAGGCTTATTGAATTCAGTTCACAACTTGCAGTGTAGGGTTGCATCTCTTGACCTCTACGTTGCTAGCCCAGGGTCGTTACTTGGTACTTGGATGAGCACTTAGAATCATAGAATCATAGAAGTTTACAGCATGGAACCAGTCCACGCTACCCAGTTTTTACCATTAAGCTAGTCCCAGTTGCCCGCACTTGGCCCATAACCCTCTATACCCATCTTACCCATGTAACTATCTAAATGCTTTTTAAAAAGACACAATTGTACCCGCCTCTACTACTACCTCTGGCAGCACATTCCAGACACTCACTACCCTCTGAGTGAAGAAATTGCCCCTCTGGGCCCTTCTGAATCTCTCCCCTCTCACCTTAAACCTATGCCCTCTAGTTTTAGACTCCCCTACCTTTGGGAAAAGATGTTGACTATCTACCTTATCTATGCCCCTCATTATTTTATAGACCTCTATAAGATCACCCCTAAGCCTCCTACGCTCCAGGGGAAAAAGTCCCAGTCTATCCAGCCTCTCCTTATAACTCAAACCATCAAGTCCCGGTGACATCCTAGTAAATCTTTTCTGCACTCTTTCTAGTTTAATAATATCCTTTCTATAATAGGGTGACCAGAACTGCACACAGTATTCCAAGTGTGGCCGTACCAATGTCTTGTACAACTTCAACAAGACGTCCCAACTCCTGTATTCAATGTTCTGACCAATGAAACCAAGCATGCCGAATGCCTTCTTCACCACCCTGTCCACCTGCGACTCCACCTTCAAGGAGCTATGAACCTGTACTCCTAGATCTCTTTGTTCTATAACTCTCCCCAACGCCATACCATTAACTGAGTAGGTCCTGGCCTGATTCGATCTGCCAAAATGCATCGCCTCACATTTATCTAAATTAAACTCCATCTGCCATTCGTCGGCCCACTGGCCTAATTGATCAAGATCCCGTTGCAATCCTAGATAACCTTCTTCACTATCCACTGTGCCACCAATCTTGGTGTCATCTGCAAACTTACTAACCATGCCTCCTAAATTCTCATCCAAATCATTAATATAAATCACAAATAACAGTGGACCCAGCATCGATCCCTGAGGCACACCACTGGTCACAGGCCTCCAGTTTGAAAAACAACCCTCTACAACCACCCTCTGTCTTCTGTCGTCCAGCCAATTTTGAATCCAATTGGCAACCTCACCCTGGATCCCGTGAGCTTTAACCTTCTGCAATAACCTACCATGCGGTACCTTGTCAAAGGCTTTGCTAAAGTCCATGTAGACAACGTCTACTGCACTGCCCTCATCTACCTTCTTGGTCACCCCCTCAAAAAACTCAATCAAATTTGTGAGACATGATTTTCCACGCACAAAGCCATGCTGACTGCCCCGAATCAGTCCTTGCCTCTCTAAATGCTTGTAGATCCTGTCTCTCAGAATACCTTCTAGCAACTTACCTACTACAGACGTTAGGCTCACCGGTCTGTAGTTCCCAGGCTTTTCCCTGCTGCCCTTCTTAAACAAGGGCACAACATTCGCCACTCTCCAATCTTCAGGCACCTCACCTGTGGCTGCCGATGATTCAAATATCTCTGTTAGGGGACCCGCAATTTCCTCCCTAGCCTCCCTCAACATCCTGGGATACATTTCATCAGGTCCCGGGGATTTATCTACCTTGATGCGCTTTAAGACTTCCAGCACCTCCTCCTCTGTAATATGCACACTTCTCAAGACATCACTATTTATTTCCCTTAGTTTCCTAACATCCATGCCTTTCTCTGCCGTGAATACCGATGAGAAATATTCATTCAGGATCTCACCCAACTCTTGTGGCTCTGCACATAGATGTCCTTGTTGATCCTTAAGAGGCCCTACTCTGTCCCTAGTTACTCTTTTTCCCTTTATGTATCTGTAGAAGCTCTTTGGATTCTCCTTTGCATTATTTGCCAAAGCAATTTCATGTCCCCTTTTTGCCCTCCTGATTTCCCTCTTAACTCTATTTCGACAATCTCTATGCTCTTCAAGGGATCCACTTGATCCCAGTTGTTTATGTACGTCATATGCCTCCTTCTTCTTTTTGACCAGAGTCTCAATATCTCGAGTCATCCAGGGTTCCCTACTTCTACCAGCCTTGCCCTTCACTCTAAAGGGAATGTGCTTACCCTGCACCCTGGTTAACACATTTTTAAAAGCCTCCCATTTACCAGCCGTCCCTTTGCCTGCCAACAGTCTCCCCCAATCTACCTCTGAAAGTTCCTGTCTGATACCATCAAAATTGGCCTTGCCCCAATTTAGAATTTTAACTCTTGGGCCAGACCTATCATTCTCCATAGCTATCTTAAAACTAATGGAGTTATGGTCACTTGTCCCAAAGTGATCCCTCACTAACACTTCTGTCACTTGCCCTTCCATATTTCCCAAGACGAGGTCAAGTTTTGCCCCCTCTCTAGTCGGTCCATCCACATACTGAATGAGAAATTCCTCCTGAATTCACTCAACAAATTTCCCTCCATCCAAGCCCCTAATGCTATGGCTGTCCCAGTCAATGTTGGGAAAGTTAAAGTCCCCTACTATTACCACCCTATTATTCTTGCAGCTATCTGTAATCTCCTTACATATTTGCTCCTCAATTTCCCGCTGACTATTTGGGGGCCTGTAGTACAGTCCTAGCAAGGTGATCTCTCCCTTCTTATTTTTCAGTTCCACCCATATAGACTCAGTGGGCGAACCCTCGGATATATCCCCTCTAAGTACTGCCGTGATGTTCTCCCTCATCAAAAACGCCACTCCCCCTCCTCTGTTACCTCCTGTTCTATCCTTTCTATAGCATCTGTACCCCAGAACATTGAGCTGCCAGTCCTGCCCCTCCCTTAGCCATGTTTCAGTCATAGCTATAATATCCCAGTCCCATGTGCCCATCCATGCCCTGAGTTCATCCGCTTTGCCCGTCAGGCCCCTTGCATTGAAATAAATGCAGTTTAATGTAGACTTTCCTTGCTCTCTGCCCTGCTTTCTCTGGTCATGCTTTACACACTCTCCCTTCCTGCCTTTTGTTTCCGTCCCCACTGACTTCCTACATCGGTTCCCATCCCCCTGCCACATTAGTTTAAACCCTCCCCAACTGCACTAACAAACACCCCCCCCGAGAACATTGGTTCCGGTCCCACCCAGATGCAGACCGTCCGATTTGTACAGGTCCCACCTCCCCCAGAACCGGTCCCAATGTCCCAGGAATTTGAAACCCTCCCTCTTGCACCATCTCTCAAGCCACGTATTCATCCTAGCTATCCTGTCATTCCTACTCTGACTATCACGTGGCACTGGTAGCAACCCTGAGATTACTACCTTTGAGGTCCTACTTTTTAGTTTAACTCCTAACTCCCTAAATTCAGCTTGTAGGACCTCATCCCGTTTTTTACCTATATCGTTGGTGCCTATATGCACCACGACAGCTGGCTGTTCACCCTCCCCCTCCAGAATGCTCTGCAGCCGCTCCAAGACACCCTTGACCCTTGCACCAGGGAGGCAACATACCAACCTGGATTCGCGTTTGCGTCCGCAGAAACGCCTGTCTATTCCCCTTACAATTGAATCCCCTATCACTAAAGCTCTGCCACTCTTTTTCCTGCCCTTCTGTGCAGCAGAGCCAGCCACGATGCCATGAACCTGGCTGCTGCCACCTTCCCCTGGTGAGCCATCTCCCCCAACAGTTTCCAAAACGGTAAATCTGTTTTGGAGGGAGATGACCGCAGGGGATCCCTGCACTGCCTTCCTACTCTTCCTCTGTCTGTTGGTCACCCATTCCCTATCTGCCTCAGTAATTTTAATCTGCGGTGTGACCTACTCACTGAATGTGCTATCCACAACTTCCTCAGCATCGCGGATGCTCCAAAGTGAGTCCATCCGCAGCTCCAGAGCCGTCAAGCGGTCTAACAGGAGCTGCAGTTGGACACACTTCTTGCAGATGAAGGAGTCAGGGACACCAGAAGGGTCCCTGAATTGCCACATCTCACAAGAGGAGCATGACACGGGTCTGAGCTCTCCTGCCATGACTTAAACCTGAAGTTAAATTTGAACTACACTACACAGCTAAGAGAAAGTCAAAGAGAGAAAAGATTTAAAAATCACTTACCAGTCACAAGCCAATCACTTACCTGCTGGCTGTGATGTAATTGCTCCCGAGACTCCCTCACAGGTCTGCTTCTCTGCACCTCCTTGAGATGAGCACCAAATTCCCTTAACCAGTTAATTAATTTACTTAATCAATTGGGTTTTTTTGGGGAAACTCAACCCCAAACACCAAACTCCAAAAAAAAACAAAAAACACAGTCCTCACTCACCTCTTACCCGAACTCAGCCTTACCCAAACTCAGATACACTCTGTTTGCTTCCAGCACTCCGTCTCTAAAGGCACTTCAGGCACACCTTTTGTATCCTTCCTGATTTACAGTCAGCCAATAGGCTTGCTCCCGAAACTGATCTCCCGAAACTAACAGCTGACCTGCAAGGTAAGGAGGTTGTTAAACAGTACTTACCTCTCCCAGGCCGCGAACTTTTAAACTGTCCGCTCTGCCTCGCAGCTCCCGCGCTTTTTAAATCTCCCGCGCTGTTTTCAATGTCCCGGCTCTCTCTCTCTCCCGCTCCCAGCTGACCTGCAAGATAAGGAGGTTGTTAAACAGCACTTGACATGTTATAAGATTCATGGCTATGGATGAAGAGCTGGGAAATGGGATTAGTGTTGATTAGAGTAGTTCTTTTTTGTTGGTGCAGGCTTGTTGGGCCGAAGAGCCTTTCTGTTCTATATGATTCTCTGATTCTATTCTATACCCATTAGCCGAGCGTATAATCCCGGCTAGCACTTCACTGTAATACTGAGGGTGCGGTGTACTGTCACAAGTGCAGTCACTTGAATTAAGTTTTAAGCCCAGGCTACAGCTGGCTGGTTAGATGGATCTGATAGATCCTGTGGGCTGGATGTTTGAAACTTGATAGGGGCAGATCCAGAACTTTCCACCATCTCCTGGTGTGCCAGCACGTTTCCGTCCATGAGCCATTTTCAAACGGATTGAATCGGGGCTAACGGGTGACTAGCCGCTCAAATGCACTGGGCAACACTTTCCTTCTGTACCTGGAATTCTTCAGACAGCAGAGCATTGGCCAAGACTCGATCAGTGAGAGGAGGCACCCTCCTGGTGGCAGATCCGAGAGGGGGCTAGTGTGGGCTTTTTAGACCCGGTCCCCTGCAGTCTCCACAACATGTTGACCACTGCTGTGGCTGCAGATGGTCCTGTGAGGGCCATTCCCCTTCCATAAGGACAGCTTGGCCTTGTGGTGAACCACTGTAATAGGAGATGTAAGGTAGGAACTGCACTACAGGTTCGCCAGTAGCTCCTGCCGGCTGGCTACGCCCACAGAGAACTGTATAAATATGCATGACCTCCAGTGCCCTGCCATTTCGCCAGCTGCAGCAGGAGGCCACGCATCTGACTGTAATAAAGCCACAGCTGTACCCAACTTCAGTCTTTGTGCAATTGATCGTGCATCAATTTATTACAGTCAGATTTTCCACAGAATAGATATCAGCATTAAGCCCGATCGCCTGCAGCTGGATCCTCACTCGGCCGACGCCAGGAAAGACTTTACTCACTGACTAGCATGTTTCGAGGCTTACATCAACGCGGCAGACCCCGCGTCAACGGAGGCTCAGAAGATAAACGTCCTGTACTCCAGACTGAACTCCAGCGTGTTCCCGTTAATCCAAGACGCCATGACTTACACAAAAGCAATGGAACTCCTCAAAGAACACTACGCGCAGAAGGCGAACACGCTCTTCGCCGGGCATGTACTTGCCACCCGCTCGCAACTACCTGGTGAGTCCATCGAAGACTTCTGGCGGGCCCTAATTCTACTCGTCCGGGACTGTGACTGTCAGGCCGTCACGGCAACCGAACACGCAAATCTCATCATGCACGATGCCTTCGTGACGGGGATTGCGTCGGACCGCATCCGAGAATGATTGCTGGAAGGGGCCACGCTCGAACTGGCGGAGATGAAAACCTTGGTGCTCTCCATGACGGTCGCATCCCGTAACGTACAATCGTACCTCTCCCGCCGCGCTGCCCACCCTTCTACCCCTTCCAACCCCTCCTGGACCCCGCCGACGACCTCCTCAGCTGGGGCTCTGCCTTCGCAATACGCCTGCGCCGCACACCGATCCACGCGCCCCCGGGGGTCCCCGCTGCTGCTTCTGCGGTCAACAGAAGCACCCCCGCCAACACTGCCCAGTCCGCACTGCAGTTTGTAAAGCCTGCAGTAAAAGGGGCAACTTCGCGGTTGTGTGCCAGGCCCACGCAGTCGCTGCGATCACGCCTGCTATCGTCCCCTCCTCCACGCCAGACGCACAATGGGAGCCGCCATCTTCTCCTTCCGGGTCCATGAGCGACCAATGGGCGCCGCCATCTTGTCCCGACCCCGCAATGTGCACACCATGGGCGCCGCGCCACCTTGTTCCCCACAGGGTCCCCGGACATCCCGACATCGGACCCGCACACGCTCGCCACCCGAAGCATCCGATGGCTACCCGCAACTCGCTTCGATGACGCTGGACCAATCTCGCCCGCACAACCTGGCCACCGCGTCGACGACGGTTAAAATCAACGGGCACGCGACCTCGTGCCTACTGGACTCCGGGAACACCGAAAGCTTCGGTCACCCAGATACGGTAAGGCGCTGCTCCCTCGCGGTCCACCCTGCCACTCAAAGGATCTCCCTAGCCTCCGGATCCCACTCTGTCCCGATCCGAGGCTTTTCTACAGTCACCCTCACTGTCCAGGGCGTAGAATTTAGTAACTTCCGCCTCTATGTCCTTCCTAATCTCTGCGCTGCACTCCTGTTGGGCCTGGACTTCCAGTGCAACCTCCAGAGCCTCACCCTCAAATTCAGCGGGCCCTTACCCCCCTTACCGTTTGCGGCCTCGCGACTCTCAAGGTCGATCACCCCTCCCTTTTTGCCGATCTAACTGCGGATTGCAAAACCGTTGCCACTAGGAGCAGATGGTACAGCACCCAGGACAAGACCTTCATCAGGTCTGAAGTCCAGCGGCTGCTTAAGGAGGGTATTATCGAGGCAAGCAACAGCCCCTGCAGATCAAGTGGTAGTGGTTAAAACTGAGGAGAAACACATATGGTCGTGGACTACAGCCAGACCATCAATCGGTACACGCAGCTCGACGCGTACCCCCTCCCACGTCTTCTCAACAATTGACCTGAAATCCGCCCACCACCAGCTCCCCATCCGGAAGTCGGACCGGTCATACATTGCCTTCGAGGCGGACGGTCGCCTCTACCACTTCCTTAGGGTCCCTTTCGGTGTCACAAATGGGGTCTCTGTCTTCCAAAGAGAGATGGACCGAATGGTCGACCAGTACGGTTTGCGAGCCACCTTTCCGTACTTAGATAATGTCACCATCTGCGGCCATGACCAGCAGGATCATGATGCCAACCTTGATAAATTCCTCCGCACTGCCACTCTTCTCAACCTGACCTACAACAAAGAGAAATGTGTGTTCAGCGCGACCTGGTTAGCCATTCTCGGCTATATAGTCCAAAATGGACTTCTCGGGCCCAACCCCGACCGCATGCGCCCCCTCATGGAACTTTCCCTCCCCCACTGCCCCAAAGCCCTCAAACTCTGCCTGGGGTCCCTTTTCCTACTACGCTCAGTGGGTCCCAAACTACGCGGACAAGGCCCGCACACTCATTCAGTCCACCCAATTCCCCCTCACGGCTGAGGCACAACACGCTTTCGCCCGCATCAGAGCAGACATCGCCAAGGCCGGGATTCACGCAGTGGACGAGTCACTGCCTTTCCAAGTAGAAAGCGACGCTTCAGACGTCGCCCTTGCCGCCACTCTAAACCAGGCAGGCAGACCCATGGCATTCTTTTCCCGCACCCTTCATGCCTCTGAAATTTGACACTCATCCCGTCGAAAAGGAGGTCGAAGCTATCGTTGAAGCTGTGCAGCATTGGAGGCATTACCTGGCCGGTAAGAGATTCACTTTCCTTACGGACCAACGGTCAGTAGCCTTCATGTTCAATAACTCACAGCGGGGCAAGATCAAAAATGATAAAATCTTGCGGTGGAGAATCATGCTCTCCACCTATAATTACGAGATCTTGTATCGCCCCGGTAAACTCAATGAGCCCCCAGATGCCCTCTCCCGAGGTACATGTGCCAGCGCACAAGTGGACCAACTCCGGGCCCTACACGACAGCCTTTGTCACCCCGGGGTCACTCGATTGTACCATCTGGTCAAAGCTCGCAATCTGCCCTACTCCGTCGAGGAAGTAAGGACAGTCACCAGGGACTGCCAGGTCTGTGCGGAGTCCAAGCCGCACTTCTACCGGCCAGACCGTCTGTGCCTGGTGAAGGATTCCCACCCCTTTGAACGCCTCAGCGTTTGATTTCGAAGGGCCCCTCCCCTCCACCGACCATAACACGTACATTCTCAGTGTGGTCGATGAGTACTCCAGATTCCCCTTCGCCATCCAATGCCCCGATATGACGTCTGCCACCGTCATCAAGGCCCTCAGCACCATCTTCGCCCTGTTCGGTTTCCCCGCCTACATCCACAGTGACAAGGGATCCTCGTTCATGAGTGATGAGCTGCTTCAGTTCCTGCTCAGCAGGGGTATAGTCTCCAGCAGGACGACCAGCTACAACCCCCGGGGAAACGGGCAAGTAGAACGGGCGAATAGGACGGTTTGGAGGACTGCCCAGCTGGCCCTAGGGTCCAGGAACCTCCCAGCCTCTCGCTGGCAGGAGATCCTCCCTGACGTACTACACTCCATCCGGTCACTATTGTGCACCGCCACTAATAACACACCCCATGAACATGTTTTTACCTTCCCCAGGAAGTCCACATCCGGGGTGTCGCTCCCGACTTGGCTCGCTGCTACAGGACCGGTCCTTCTCCGTAGGCACGTCCAACTCCACAAGGCAGACCCCTTGGTGGACAGAGTTCACCTGCTCCACGCCAACCTCCAAATGCCTACGTTGAGTTCCCCGACGGCCGCCAAGATACTGTCTCACTCAGGGACCTGGCACCGTGAGGTTCCACCCCAACAACCCCCCCCCCCCACCAATGCGCCCTCCCCCCACCTCCCACCGCGCCGCCAATATTGACCCCACCAGGCCACCCCCCCTCCCCTTTTCCGCACAAGAGGTTACCCGATGACTGGCCAGCATGAGCACCACCATCGCTGCCACCTCCACGACCGCCAGCACCGACTTCGCCGCCACCATTACGCCGCTCCCAACGAAGCACCAAAGCACCGGACCGGCTGAACCTTCGACGGACTCCGGACCGTCAACATGGATTTTCTTTCACTACCACTGTACATAATTGCACTAATTGTATATAGTTTCACATCAACCCCACCGGACTCATTTTTAACAGGGGGTGAATGTGGTGAACCACTGTAATGGGAGATGTAAGGTAGGACCTGCACTACAGGTTCGCCGGTAGCTCCTGCCGGCTGGCTCCGCCCAGGGAGAACTGTATAAATGTGCATGACCTCCAGTGCCCTGCCATTTCGCCAGCTGCAGCAGGAGGCCACGCATCTGACTGTAATAAAGCCACAGTTGTACCCAACTTTAGTCTTTGTGCAATTGATCGTGCATCAGGCCTCTTTCTATTTTCAAGTCTTTATGAAGTGTTCAGCAGATGCTTCAAGATGTTGGGCTGGATTCTCCACACCCCAATGCTGAATTTGTGGCCGGCACCGGGGCGGTGAGTCCAGTTTGACGCCACAATCGGGCCCAGCACCGGTTCGACGATTCTCTGGGCACCGGAAATTGCCGTCACTGGGATGTACGCTGCTCCGCCATCCTTCGTCCCCGACCGGTCGAGTTCCCGATGGCATGGAACTAACCTGCTATTGCCAGTCGGGATACTCGCGTGGCGGCTGCGGACTAAGTCCGTTGCCGCCCTGGTTTGGGGCGGGCGGATCGGAGGCTGGGGGGGGGGCCTTATAGGTGGCTGGGGAATTATTGTTCGGGGTTTGAGGGTCTGGTGCGCGGCCGATCGGGGGGTCTCCTCTTCGGGTCCAGCTCCCCAACCCGAGTCCGCCATGGAGCATGGAGCGGCCGCTGGAGGCCGCTGCTGTGTGCATGTGCGGCCTCTGACCCGGAGGTGTGGGGGCCCGTATCTGCAGGAAATTTACTCCGTGTCCTTGCCTGCCCCCTGCAGGGCTATGAATTTGTACCACTTTCTTCCAGGATTTTCAGGAGTAAAACTCCACCGTTTTGACGCCGGCATGGGGGCATAGGGCTGGATTCTCCACAGCCGTGCGCTGAAATTGCTTTTGGCGCGGGGGCGGAGAATCGACTTTTATGCCCGAATCGGGTCCGGCATCGCTCCCACGATTGTCCGGGGATTATGCCGCGCTGCTGGGGTGCCATTGCCAGAGGCCCCCCCAGCGATACTCCGATCCTAACCGGCCGAGTTCCCGACGGCATGGTTCTCACCACGTATGACCGGTCAGGACTCACGTGCGGCATCTGCGGACTCAGTCCGCGGCCGCCGTGGTGGGGCCGGGGGGATCCATCACAGGGAGGGGCGTTATGTGTAGCCGGGCAGCGATCAGGCGGGTCGGATGAAGCAGCGCGGGGCCGATCTGGGGGACCTTCTTTCTTAGTGCTGGTCCACGGTCCGAGTCCGCCATGGCGCACAGCGCAGCTACTGGAGGCTGCCGCCGTGCGCATGCGCGGACTAGGAACCAGAAGTGCGGTGGCCTGTATCCACAGCCAAAGCTGCGTGAAGCTCTCAGGGTCCCTGCTAGCCCCCTGCAGGAAAGTGAATTGATCTTTTATATTTTGCAGGAAACTGGGGATGAAACGCCAGTGTTTTTACACCAGCTTGGGGACATAGCCCCATTTTTGGAGAATCCAGCCCATAGTCTCAATAATGGAGAATCCAGCCGTTGTCTCTCTCTCTCTCTCTCTCCCCCTCTCTCTCTCTTTCTCTCGCTCTCCCATATAGACCAGCAGTTCTCTCTTCAGGTGGTAGGGCTGCCGTGAAATGTCATTGTTGGGGAGCATCTTATAGGCCCTCCAGTCTTGGGAACTGGGTGAGTTGGACAATGAGCACGCAGTCTGACCATTCATTGTCCTGACACTAATGATACATTGGGGTCTATTTCTCACGTGGTGTGGGAATAGGAGCTGATAGTTCTCCTGACTCTGGTTTCACAGCCTCAAAAGAAAAGTTCAGTTTCATGGCTTTATTTGAAGTAAAACAAGGAATCCCTTTAGGGTCCTGACCAATTAACTGTTCATTTTTTAATATGTTTCTTCTGAAACTTTGCTGAGCACAAAATGGCTGCTATGTTTGCCTGAGTAACATCAATGACTATGCCTCATTGACTGTGAAGTCTTTTGGGGTAGCTGAACACCTGGAAGGTGCTATGTAAAACCACATTCTCTTTGTCTTTCTTATTTAGATCAAATATTATGTATTTTTCATGGTTTGAAATACCGGAAAATGACTAACTCCAATAATGGAGAGCAGATTCAATTCCAAAAGTCATTGTGCTAGGCCTCCTGTTTGCCCATTAATTATTTTACTTGCCTATTTGGTCACCTCGCTGCAAGTAAATTTGCCGAGTTATGCGAGTTATTGAATTATATCACTTCCAAAGTACTCTTCTTAAGAAGGAGGAATATTAATTGACTGTAAGTTGAGCGAAGCATTTTCAAGCAATTTACTGTGAAGCATAATAGCTGCAGAAGCACATTGTGTGAAATCTTTACTGGAGGATAATGAGTAATGGGTAGTTACTGAAGGTTCCTTCAAACAGCAGTTAAGGAAGAGTTTGCCCAACATTTTGGGCAGACGTGCTTTTTTTTATGTGTGAGGCTGAAATGCCCATGTTATCCTGATGTTCCTTAAATTATACTGATATTTTTCAAATTATCCTGCATTAAAAACTTGTCTGTCACTGAGCCCTGTCACATATCATGTCAGCCCTCTCGGAACCCCTTTGTTATCCCATTCTTGTTCAAACTTCCAAGAGACCATTGTTCTTTGGGTGGCGGCAGCATGTTTTAGGAATTAGGAGAAGTAGGCAATTTGAGCCTGCTCCGCCATTCAATCAGATCATGGCTGATCTCTTCCTGGTCTCAAAGCCCCCTCACCACCTGTTCCCCATATTCCTTTTATCCACTTTTTAAAATCAGAAATATATCTATCTCCGTCTTGAAAATATTGACTGATTTGGACTCCAACGCACTCTGGGGCAGCGAGTTCCACAAATTCGCCACTCTCTGCGAGAAGTAGATCCTCCTCATCTCAGTTTTAAATCGACCGCCTCTCAACCTATATCTGTGACCTCTCGTTCTAGATTGCCCCACAATGGGAAACATTTGTCTCCATTTACTTTATCAATTACTTAAAAATGCTTCGCTCAACTTACAGTCAATTGATATTCCTCCTTCTTAAGAAGAGTACTTTGGAAGTGGTATAGTTCAATAACTCATAACTCGGCAAATTTACTTGCAGCGAGGGGACCAAAAAGGCAAGTAGAATAATCCCTTTTAGTATTTTATGTACCTCGATCAGACCCCCTCTCATCCTTCTAATCTCCAGCGAGTATAAGCCCAAACTGTTTAATCACGTATTTTGTGGCAGTGGAGGGGGCCCGCCATTGTCTGGTGGCGGGATCTTCCATTTCCACTGTTGTCATTGGGTTTCCCTATTGTTTGTATCCTCCATCGCCGGAGAACCCATGCCGGGGTCACTGTCGGCGCGACCGGAAGATCCTGCTGGCGGGAACAGCCGGAAAATTTTGGCCATGGTGTTATTGGGGCAGAAACCTTGTCATTTAGATGACACAGTAACAATGTTTCAGTGGTTCACAAGAACCTTTTTGAATGCTCTCAATTTCCAGAGATGCCAGCTTGAAGGCCTATGAACTAGATGTGATTTAGTGACTCAGTGTTGCTGGAAGCTTGCAATGAATGGAAAACAAAACTAACAATTGCTTACTAATTACATGTTTTAATTGATGCCAAATGAGTTCCTTTTTTTTGAACTGATTCAAAACCATATTTAATGGAGTGTGTTTGATGCTGGCTTTGCCATAAGAAGTGAAGCAATTAAGCAAAAAAACTAAAGAAAAGCCAACGCCAGCTACGATCTATTTGGTCTTTGGCCTCATCCCTGTCAAATCCTCAAGCATCTAACTCCATTTGGAATGTGTGTTTTTTCTCATCCCACTCACCCACGCCGGGTGGGAGAATTGCCGGGGTGCCGCGCGAGTCGCGCCATGCGAGTCGCGCCACGCGGGAATCGCGCCGGGCTGCTCGGAGAATCACTGCAAACGGCGAGCGGCGATTCTCCGGCCTGGATGGGGCGAACGGCCGGCGAAGAAAATGACAGTCCCGCCGGTGCTGTTCACGCTGGCTGGGCGGCCTGTGGGTGGGAGGGGGGAAGGGAGGCTCCTTCACCGGGGGGGGCCTCCGATGGGATCTGGCCCGCGATCGGGGCCCACCGCTCAGCAGGCCGGCCTCTCCCCCCCTGCGCCTACCTCCTTCCACGGCCGGCCCCAGGACCCCGGCGCCATGTTGGTGAGGGGCCGACGCACGTAACAAGTTCCCCGCGCATGCGCAGGATGGCACGGCCCAACTGCGCATGCGCAGGAATGAGCTGCCCCAACTGCGCATGTGCGGGTTGGCGCGCCGCCCATTTGGTGCCGCGTAAGGAGGATGGAGGGGCGTGAATCACTCCAGCGCCGTGCTGGCCCCCTATGGGGGCCAGAATAGGTCGTGCCCGGGCCCTTTTCGCGACGTCGTGAATGCCATCGCGGGCACTTAGTCCCGGGAGCGGAGAATCCCACCCAGGTAATTATAGGCCAGTTAGTCAAACATCATGGTAGGGAATTTATTGGATACAATTCTCCCTGCAGTCTGCCACTGGGAAGATGATGGCAAGGATCCTCCTCAATAGTCTCCTTCCAGTGACCAAAGAGCCCCTTCTAGAGTTGCAGCCCATTGAGAGGGATTACAGACATTGATCTTCATCATTGCGCTGGAAATTCAAGAAAAATGCAAGAAACAGCACCAACTGCTGTGTGTGGCCTTTTTGACTTCAGGAAAGTCTTCGGTTCTGTCAACTGCAAACGTTTCATACAGTGCAGGAAGCTGCCATTTGGCCCATCGAGTGGGCATTGATACTCTGAAAGAGCATTCTTCCCAGTTCCACTCCCCCACGCACCCTGCCTTATCCCCATAACCCTGTAACTTAACCTGCACATCCCTGGACACTAAGGGGCAATTTAGCATGGCCAATCCAACTAACCTGCATATCCCTGGACACTAAGGGGCAATTTAGCATGGCCAATCCAACTAACCTGCACATCCCTGCACACTAAGGGGCAATTTAGCATGGCCAATCCAACTAACCTGCACATTCCTGGACACTAAGGGGCAATTTAGCATGGCCAATCCAACTAACCTGCACATTCCTGGACATTAAGGGGCAATTTAGCATGGCCAATCCAACTAACCTGCACATCTTTGGATTGTAACATTTATGGAGTATCCTCCTCAAATTTGGTTGTGCTGAGGAATTTGCCACCACCCGCCAACCACTTCTAAGCCATAGTCTTTACCAAAAGAACCACCACAGGCCCTATCTCAGGTGAAGACTGCAGTCAAACAAAGCTGTGGCATCGCACCAACTCATTTCGGCAGCTTCCAGTACAACACTTCACCTTCAGCAAAACAGCCACAGCCACGGAGATAATTTACAGAACAAATGGGAAAATTGTTCAATTTATACTGCCTTTAATCCTAAACCAAAATCAAACTTCAGTCTTGGAGCTCCAGTATGCAGATGACACTTGTGTGTGTTCACTCAAAAACGACTAAGTGGTTTGAGGGGACCTAAGGAAACACATTTTCACCCAGAGGGTGATGGAAATATGGCACACACTGCCTGAGAGGGTGGTGGAGGCAGGTACTCTCGGAACATTTAAGAAACATCTGGACAAGGACTTAAATCTCCAAGGCTATGGACCAAGTGCTGGTAAATGGGATTAGTATAGATTGCTATTTGATGGTTGACATAGACATGGTGGGCCGAAGGGCCTGATTCTTTGCTGTATGACTCTATGACCTTTTTCCTTATGGCCTTTAATCCAGCCTATACAAACAAGATTATTAACCTCATAGGAACATAAGAGATAGGATAAGGAGTAGGCCATCTGGCTGCTTTAGCCTCCTCCACCATTCAATAAGATCATGGCTTATCATTTTGTGGACTCAGCTCCACTTACCCACATGCTCTGCATAACCCTTAATTCCTTTACTGTTCAAAAGTCTATTTATCTTTGCCTTAAAAACATTCAATGAGATAGCCTCAACTGCTTCTCTGGGCAGGGAATTCCACAGATTCACAACCCTTTGGGTGAAGAAGTTCCTCCTCAACTCAGTTCTAAATCTACTGCCCCTTATTTCTAGTTTCACCCACCAGTGGAAACGACCTTCTTGCTTTTATCTCATCCACTCACTTAATAATTTCATATGTTTCAAAAGATCCCTCCTCATTCTTCTAAATTCCAATGAGTATGGTCTCAGTCTCCTCATAAGCCAATCCTCTCAACTCCGGAGTCTTATGTGGAATGATTTGAGACTATCTCAACCAGCAATGCTGTGGAAATTAGCTCAAAGTTTTAGACCCCTCACAATATGGCACAACCAAAACCCCTGTAAAACACATCCATAACCAAAGGCAAAAGCTCAAAAGGTGAAAGCACGGCTTGTTAAATGATTTCATACATAGGATGATGAATGTAGTGAATATCTTAGGAAGCCACGAGATGTGGTTAATGTTGATAAATTAAAAAGAGAGATAAATAGTTTATTGGCAAAGGGAGTAACCGTGAGACTTATGAGAATGAGATGGGCTGCTGGTACAAGACGAAAATATCGCTCAGATGCTCCTTAGTGTGGGAAGTGGGAAATTTAATTGGCGGCAGTAGGGAGTCCTCTAATGGTGTCAAAGTTAAGAGACATTAGGGTGAATTTTCAACCGGCTGATGTTATAGAAACTGAATTTTATATTCTATGGAGAATCTTGTTTCAATATTGTTCTGTATTTAGAGAAGCACAGGAATCTCTCACAATCAATGCAATCCAGATTGTCACCTGCACTTTCCTCCCCCTCCATGTGTAACCCTGCTTTCCCTGGGCTCCATCAGTTGCCTGAGCTCCTGTCGTTTGACTGTGAGACTATCACCCTTTATTTGAAACCAAGATAACCGGCTGTGTATTTTCCGCTCTGGTTTCAGATTTCCATCATTCCAGCTTTTTATGAGTGACGGTTACTCCCTTTGCCAATAAACTATTTATCTCTCTCTTTAATTTATCTCATTTAAAAGAAATAATGTGTTGATTTGCATAGTGTAGAGGTGTCATCGGGACCACTGTGTAGGGCGTGATTCATCCGAGACATTTTTATGTCTGCTTTCAGGCGGGTTTAGCGGGGTGTTTCTCGGTGTGAAAGACCCCGCTATCCAATGGAAAATTACCTTTTTTTTCCCCTCGGTGCGGAATGCCCCGTCGAGGCCGCACTTGCATCATTTCCTGCACTGTCGCGCTCGAAGACTGCAGAAAAGCTACTCACGGATCGGGGTGGATGTTTCTATCCCCCATCAGCTGCAGCCTCTGGAATCCTCCACTTCACCCAACTTACCTCTTCCGGGTCCTCGAGCCCCCCCTCATCCCCGGGCCCGACCCCTGGCACGGGCAACTTGTCACTTGGGCACCTTGACACTACCAGCATGGCACCCTGGCAGTGCCCCACCAGCCTGGCAGTGCCAAGGTTCCCAGGTGCCAGCGGGAG